>NC_079299.1:28410587-29721421 GCF_023638135.1 Falco biarmicus
CGTGTGGCTCGGGCAGCGGCTGCTGGGCAAGTGTCCGGCGCCGCCCGGTGGGGCTGGCACTGGGTGCTGTGCGAGCTGGCAGGGCTCCGTTCGTAGGTGACATTGAGCGGGAGGCGGCTTCCATAGCCGTGGTACGCCATGTCCCGGCAGGCCCTCACCTCAGCCCGGCTCTGCGGTAGCGCAAGGGGGATGCACCGGGTTTCATTAACTTTCCAAGGCCGCTGTTGGCCTCCCTGGTGCCAGCTGCGCTTGGCTTTAAGAGCTTCTGGCTCACTGTGGCAGTGTCACGGCTTCACTTGTGACGGGATTCCCTTCCTGAAACGCTTGTGACATTTTGTCCTTGGGGGCTGGATCACCCACTTGTGTTTAGAAAGGGGGAAAGGAACCTGAGAGGTTTAAGACAGCAATTAAACTACTTTTTTTTTTTTTTTTAAGTAGGCTGTATGCTCACATATCTGTGTGTGGTGCAGCTATGAAATAGGAGTTTATAGTGGCATGTGTGCTACTCCTCTGTGGAAGTGCTTGACTTTGAAACAGACTGGTTGCCCATCAACATCTGAATGCATGCTCCCTTGTAAATACTTACCCAGTTGCTTTAAGTTTTGGTCTAGTATTGAATTTGAGTTATCTCTAGTCTCTTATTAGGGGAACTATCACTTCCCCTAGGGCTTTACTGCTCAGGGTCCTACAGAACACCTGATGCTAATCAGTGACTAGATGTGAGCAATCCTGAAATAGCTGATTGAGACACCCGGGGGTGCCTGCTGTTGTGGCTAATGATTTGGGTTTGATTTTGAGTCTTTATTTCCGCCCCCCCCCCCCCCCCCCTTCATTTGTTGTCTTCTCAAAGACAGGGGAAGCAGAAGCTACTGTATGGAGGTTACAGATTCATATGTTGAGTTGCTGAATCTTAAGGGGTAAACAGATTATTTATAGTGACTCAAAGCTTTTATTTCTAAGAGAAAATATTTTTAAATAATTAATGATGCCACTGCAGGAGAAAGAAATCAGAACTCGTTGGGATAGCGAACAGTTAAAATCGTTTGTGAGTCTACTGTGAAACATTGCACTCATTTGGGGTGTCAGCTGATAAGAGCAATGGTGGCAAAAGTTAGCTTTAGTGCTAGCTGAATGTGGTACATGTTGCTGCATTGCTGAAATGAGACACATTTTTATTTTATGTACGGTGTTTGATGCGTGAAAGATCTTTAGTTCTCCATACTGCTTTCCATGGTACATTCCCAGTGCTTTCTCTTTGTCTTTATTGAGAATGCTAACTCGGTGCTGCTGTTCTTGCATTAGAGAGGTGGAGACTCCCAATCATGTTTAAACAGGAGTTTGAGATCTAATATTGATTTCTTAGGATTCTTGCAGCTGTTTTCATGCTAATGGATTTTTGGCTTCTACTGATCTTTACCTGGTTTAGAGCTGGTGATCTGGACAGGAGTCCTGCATGTCAGTTCAATGATTCCTTCCATGATCTGTGGTGGTAGGCCTGTTGGCAAGACTGCAGTATCGTTCATCAGAGCCTCATTTGCTCAAACAACCTCCTGTTTGTTTAGAAGACCTTTGTTTTCTAAGCAGTACTAATTTATTATTATTTTTTTTCATGAAAATGTTGTTATAGGATCTCTGTGGAAAAATATATTTTCTTTTGGTCACCTGCTGTACACAGCTGGCTCAAAGCCTCCTGCCCGGGTAGGAATGGGTGCTACTACTTCTGTTTAATGTCAGTTTTTCTGTTTGTGAAAGTGGTGTAGGCATGTTGTTCTCAGGTGCAAAAACAGAGAAATGTAAGTCAGAAATTACTTTTATGTGGGATTTATAGGGGAAATAGAATTTTTCTTCATCCATCCTAGCTGAAGTGTGTGTATTTGGGTGACTTTTGGTAAATATCTGGTTATACATAGCTGGCAAAATTGCAGGCAGTGGAAGCACTGCTGCATTTCACTGATAAAAGTGTTCTGGATAACTTGTGTCTCTGAAAGACATTGTCACACTTTTTGCTTACCATTACTGTCACAGTACACAGATCCTCGCTGAAGAGCTGTGAGTGTGATGCTGGAGTGAACTGTTTTAGAAGATTTCCTTATTATTTCTAGTCTGTAGCTGTGATGTAATGATTCATTAGTATGAGGAGTTTTCTTTTTGTCTTTGTCTGTTAGGAGTATTGAAAACTAATTTCTGGTCTCTTTATTTAAAAGTGCATTTTGCATTTGTGAACGCAGCTTGTTCTGAGTCTGGTCTCAATTTAACATCATCTTCTTGATGTAGATTAAAACACACACATATCCCAACAATAAACTTGTTGTCTGTATGCCTCTGGTTACAGATGAAACTATGTGATATGCTCCTGTGCACCTGTAGTACTTTAGGTACTTGCCCGTGGGGAAGGTCTCTGGTTTGGCTCACACACAGGGTGTTAAACATTTCAGTTCCCATTTGTTTCAGCATGGACTTAGTGCTGTCTTTACCTTTAAAAGAATGTCTTCTCTATTTTAAATTTAGCCAGGTGAAAATCTGGAGAAAAGTGGTGGTTTTATAAACCATCAAAATATTTTTTTTATTTTATAAATATTTTAAATGTTATATTTATAGAATATAAATACTCACATTTTCAAGGCTAGTTTATCATACCTGTAGCATAGGCCCATGCTTTATTTTCTCATTGTCATTTATTGTTATAGATATGAGATATATTTATTATTTATTTATTGTCCTGCTATCTAGTAGGCCATATTATCACAAGGGTTCAGTACTTCCATTAGCACTTCTGTTTGTAGTTTCAAGGGAGTGTGCTAAAAATCTAGCTGAGTGTTTTGGTATTTACCTGGTTTATTGCTTTTAAACAGCTAACTTGAAACACTTTGTGTAGATAAACTCTTGAAGAATTCCAGAAATTATTTAACAATTACTGTAACTTAGCTTGAGAGTTCAAGAAGATGGGGAATTTTCTGTCACTTATATATATATGAGACTATAGTCTCTTACTTAGTCTTGATTTGTTAGTACTCAGGCTTTTCTTTGTCCCGTTCTTCCAAACAAACATAACCCCCCAAAAAACACCAAAAAGCAAGGGGGGAAGCTTGGAATGAAAATTAAATTACCAAAACTCTGGTTTGGTTGCGAAGCTTCTGCAGCCCTCCTCACTGAGTTCAGACAAAGTGACCAAATTATCTATGGACTCTGATTTAATAACTGAACATGCAGTTGATCACTGTGCCATGCATTGACTGAACAGAAACTGATGAAATATGGAAAGTCTTGGTAGCAGATGCTTTACTATTATAGAAGGGGACAAAACTGTGTAAAATGATGGACCTTAATCTGCTGAAGTTCTAGAAGATTTCACATAACTTTTCAGTGATTGATTGGCTTTCTATTTTAAAAATAATTTCATCTTTAAAAAACATTTGTGAATGCAAAGTTGTTGGAGCCTTTTTTTTTTTAATTGCAGATGGCACTCTTATCCTTTTTCTTCGTTTTGAAACTGAAGAGCTGAATAACTATGATTACCCTGCTTTGCATCTTGTTCTTGGAATTTTAAAATGCATTTTACTACTGAGCTGTAGAACAAGTGGAAGGTAGCAATTGAAATGTTAACTTACAGAATACAGTTTGTTTAGCTTTTAGTGCATCACACTGCAGTGGTATGCAGTTACTTTTCTTCTTTATTCAAGTATTATTGGAAGAGAGATGCATGTCGGGTTACTGAAGTAAATAAAGCAGAGTGGGATTTCATAAGGTTGAGCTTGCACCCCGAAACAAATTCCCCAGAACAGTGTCTTGGTGTATTGTCACTTCAGCGGGCTCATCTGTGGTTTAAGGCATTTGGGTGAAGCTTGGCAGGAGAATCCAGGGAAGAGACCTCCTTTGTTAGCTCTTTGAGGTAGCTAAGGCTTTGCAATTCGTGGAAAAAAACAACCAAAAAACCCAACAAAAACTTGCTTACTTTTTGTGGAGCAGCTGGTTTTGGATTGCGCTGCAAGAGGGGGAGGTCTTGCCTGTCTCTTTTGGAGGAGTTTTGGCACGCTGGAGGAAACTTCTTGTCAGCTTCCAGAGCATGTACTATTGTGGTATAAGTCTTGGTAGATTACAGGGGCTAACTTCTGTATCTTTGGCTACCACCTGCTCACTTGAAAAGTAGATTAAAACTGTATAGTTGACCTTCTGAAGCTTATCTTGTGTTGAAATTACAGTCACCTATTCTCCCTCAAGACATCTGTATTGAAGAACAAGAATGAATCAAATGATAGTCTTAAGGTAACACCCAAAGACATCAGACACTATCTTGTTATTTTGTCTGTTTATGAAATAATCTGTAGCAGTAAAGTAAAAACTACTTAAAAGAATTAAAGTAATAATCATTTCGTTCTGATACTGTTTTTACTATTGTTAGGTACTGTTTCAAGACTTGTATTGCAGCCATTTAATAGTACTCCCAATCTGAAGTTCAGCAAGTTAGGTTGGTTTAAGCAGTATCTTTTATAAAAATTGTGTGCCTTGAATCAAGAAAAACTGGATGAAAAGGGGAAACTGTCATCTCTCCTGTTTTGCTGTTTTCTCTTCAGCAAATCCTATCATGCCTGTATCTGTAAGCTGCTTTTTCTCTGTTCCTAGGTTCTTGCAACTTCTTGAAATTGCCATCAGTGTAGAACCATATTTGATGTTACATCTGTTCAGCACTGATAGTAACTGATAACAGTAGTGAAAAAGCAGATAGAAAGAGTCAGTTACATTCATTTGAAAATGAGTGAATTGAGGAACTCCCAACCCAAGCAGTTACAAGAAGAAAGATCAGTGGATTGGAGTTGGAAACTGTGTATCAATAAATCTTAGTCATCTGTGTTTACTGATCAGCTCTGTAGTGATATGACTAAATGGCATGTTTGCTCAAACTGGTTTCAACTTACCTTTTGGCAGCGTAGTTTGTGTTTTGGTTTGGTTTTGGGGGTTTGTTTTGTTTGGTTGGTTTTTTTTATTGCAGCCATTGGTGAAATTGGTATTTGAAAGCTAAAGCTTGGTCTTTTATGTTTCAGATCAGAGATACACAGTCTTTGCTTTTGACTTTAATAGCTTAAAATGTTGCTTTTGGGTTATTTCTTTATGCCCTCTGAAAAAGCTTTAGGTGTTGTAATGGATTGGAGTAGGAACAGAAAAACATTTGACTACTTCGAAATTGTGATTTTTAATTCACTTAGGTCCATTGCAAGAACAATTGACTTGACCAGCAGACAGATGTAAGTTGTGTTATTTATGGAGGGTAGACAGGGTACGAAGGAGGCCTGGTAATGCCATAAATGAAGTGTATGTTGAAAAATGTGCGATACCTACTTGCTGTGAATAACCTGGCAATGTGTAATTTACAGGTATGTGATGTTTTCGGTCTGATTTTTAAATGGTGATCAGTAAATTGTTTTTTAATATGTAATAGGCTACTGAAAACTTTCTTTCCTTAACCAAGTGCCCAGGTCTTGATTTAAATTCCAGCGGACTTTGATTTTTAAATTGGAGAGACCCGAGCACTGTTTTTTTTGTCGTGGTTGTAGGGCACGGTGTAAACAACAAATTAACAGCTAAAGGTACCCCTTGTGCAAAGGGAAAAGCTAGAGGAGTAACAGTTTTTCATTTATCAGTCAGGCTACTCTAATAAAATAATATTGTTTGTAAAGTACAGTATCTGTCAAACTACTATTAAAAGCGCTCTATTGGCCAGCAGCATGGTGGAAAACAGCACTGCATGTGAGATTTGTTTCCAGCATCTTTTAAAAAGATACTGAGGGGCTGTTTCTTGTCAGGATAAGATTTATGTACTTTTTTTCAGATACTTTCACACAGAATAATGTTGATTGGGAAAAAACAAGGTATTGGCTTTCATACTTAGAATCATAAATGTCTAGTTCAATTAAATACAACACACTTTTAAATCGTATCCTTTCAACTTCCAAACTTAGGTTTCAAAACTACTGTGAAGCACTCAAAGTAATTCTGATCCTACCTCTTCTGTGAGAAATGACCTATTCTAGGTTCAGTCTTATTTACATGAAAGATCTCTGGGTGGCTGGGAGATATCTTGTCTGCAGCAACTCAGAAAGTAAGCGTTCCTGATCATAAGGCAGCCAGAGAATAGGAGGTGCCGCTCTTAAGGTCAGGTAGTAGTACTGGCAGGTGGACAAACTGAAGGAGTAAGGGAGCTCTTTGTAGAGCTTCACAGTTAGAGTGCAGTGGTTATGTGGGCTGTTAAGGATATTGGACTCTGCCCATGAAGAAATTTGTTTCTGTTGATAACAATGGATAAGGAGCATGTTGGTGTATATGGAGTACTGTGAGAGGTGGTGTCTCTCTCTCTAGGCCCACTACTCTTGCTATCAGAAACCTGCATTTATGCATTTCCGTCTCCATCCTCCCCAATAAATTAGGTTAAACCATGCAAAGGTCTCTTTAATTTGTAAAAGGATGAGATTGTGTATGGGCAGTTGCCATGGCTCAGTTATGTGCCATACCTAGCTGTTCTGTTACTTTCATTGCGTATGTGACAGACCACTGCAACCTCTGCAAGTTTGACACAGGTTTTGTCAACCAAGTTAGGGTGACATACAGAAAGATGACAGATGGGGTTTTGTCAATGTTTGAAGTGTTATTTGATATTGTTCTTTAATATTAGCTGTTCTCTCTCCATGTTGCTATTATCAGTAATGACTGCAAACTTGGTTTGATTGTTCCAGTTGGTAGGATAGAATACTCTGCTCTTGAAATACGCTGTCTTATTTTGCTGAAATTAATATTGGGAGAAAATAAGACCTGAGAAGGACAATCAGTATAAAAAGTAGGAATTTGATGTGCAGTCCCTTTAAATCTCTAAAGCGTGCTATCAAAAAGGGCATACTTAAATGTATTGAGTAGTGGACTAAGGCACATGTAGTTTCTAGAAGCTCTGAGGTGTGGGAAATCAATAAAAAAATGTTACATTGAAGGATACCACTGCAGAGGACAGCCTGGCTTCAATAATTCAGATAGCTGCCATGGAAATGGATTTATTTCATATGTAAATAGAATAAATCACAAGTGGTGACGGGTTTGGATATGAATCTCTCAGATCTGTGGAGATTTGTTTTTGTTTTAATAACAAGAGGAGGAATATAGAGATTGATAAAAGAACTACTTGATCGTCTTATTCAGTAGACTTAAGTAAAACTCTAGGTTGTTTTCCTTTATGGTTGATGTGTTCGTATTTTCTCTGTATGGTGAATCAATCTGAATGTCGGTAAGTGTAAGAATATTAAAATATTTAACCTGTCTTTCCCCTTTAGCTATGCTCCTTGGTGTCCAGCTTGTCAACAGATTGAATTGACATGGGAGAGATTTGCAAAGGAAAGCAAACATCTAGATATCACTGTGGGAAAAGTGGATATCACTCAAGAACCAGGTATAGTATGAAATAAACTGTTTTAATAAAAGGAATTATTCAGTGTAAGTACCTCTTAGTATCTGGGAGCACGCTTTATTTTACTGGAGTACCTAGGATACCAGCCAAGTCGGAAAAGAGGTTTCTAAATAAAAAAACATTATCCGCATTTTGTTTCTCCACATAGTTCATATTTGTGAGCCTAAGTTTATAAACTCAGTCTGAAGGATTAAAGAATTGGGGGAGTGATCGGGTGTAATGCTGTATTAAAAGGGGCTTATTCTCATTTTTTATCTGCTTCATTGAAAGCTGTTGCCTGGCTCGTTGCTCTCTTCCAAACTTTCTGTGGAAGAATCCAATTCCATAGCTTCCAGTTACAGAAGGTTTCAGGGTGTGCTAGCATCACCACAGTGTGAGCATGCATTAGTAAGTTCTTAACTGTTTCCATGATGGTGCTGGGTTTATTGTCTTGTTTAATGGTAGTAGCCCTTTAATAGCACATATGCAAATGTGTTTACAAAAAGCCTAACTATCCACAGAAGCATGAATACAATCTTACTGATTTCTTTAGTGGCTCCCTTCATTCAGGGTTTTGAATGTGTGTTTGTGTGAGCAGTACTGCTTATCGTTTAAACCTTTGCATCTCTTGGGAATGCTTCATGCTTGTTTTGGCGTTGAGGGGATAAAATTTTATCAGCAGTATCGAAAGACTGACAGTTAGGCAGAGATGTTACTAGAATAAAGGCTATGCTTTACTGATTTTTTTTTCTTATAAAATGGGTGGAAAATGTGCCCATTTTATTAGCTGAAAACATGCCAAACAAATTAGCTTTATCAAATTAACAGCAGGGAAATTACTTAGACTCTGGTCTCAGATACAGCAATTTAAGTTTACAAGGAAACACCGGCTGTTCTAGACCTTATGTAGGTTAATGTTTTGCTAAAAGTTGAGTAGTACACAAAAACTCATGCCAAAAAGCTGCTGATGTGTGGCTGTCCTTTAGTGCATATACTAATCATTAATACTCTATTAAACAGATAAGCTTGAATATTAGTTTTCTGTTTAGAGAGGTAAACTTAAAGCCAGCTTCTTCACATTTGCACAGTAATGGTTGCTCTGGAGTTAAGGCTGTGTATAGGGATCCATTATAAAACTATCCTGTTATTTGCTCCCTGTTAGACAGGGATTCTTTTGCTTATGCAGTGTTCAAATAAAAGGATTTCAGTCTTGATTGTGGCATTTGGATGTGACTATAACTTAAATGCACATTTGGAAGTGAGGCTGTAAAAATAAAATACTTGTTCTCCAAGGAATTACTCTTCCTAGTAAAACCTTGAATGGCAGCATTGGGACCTGAAGGGGGTCAGGTAATTGGTACTTTGTTTTGGTGTAAATTTTTCTGACTGCTGAGTGATGCTGGTTTCTTAAGACATTGGATGTGACTTTTAACCAGAAGTTCCTTAAACATTTTATTTTCTAATGTTGCTGAGAATCTTGACCTCTGAGGATGTTTGGCTTCTGCAAGTCAAAAGACTGACCCAAAATTGTGACTTTGTACCAAAGCGTGTGTAATATACCTACAACATCCAGTTCAGCACAAAGCATGAAAACTGTAGCTGCTTCTAAAGCTAATGAATACTCAAACTGGAAAACCATCTATTACATTTTTGACCTTTGGAGCTGATGTAATTTTGAAGGCATATGAGCTCCTTTGGAAGCTTTCCAAAGTTACTGAGGTATTTTATAGACTTATGCTTCAGCCTTTTGATTGGTGTGCTTAAGTGCTCTGTCTCCTGTTCTTTCTTGCACCAGTGGTACCTTAATTATCTTTGTTATGTAACCCCTTCATCAAATGAAAGTAGTCAGAATGCATTAAATTAGGCGAAAACCACTAGATGAATGCAGGGTTGTGTAAAATCATACTTCCTGCAGGAGAAAGTAGCCATTCATTGTGCTTAATTACAGCAGATGCCCAAAGAATAAATCCACTAGAGCCTTAATGGATTTACAGCGTATTTCAGTCCCTTGATGAACTAGTTTAAAATGCTTAGTCTTTCCTCATCTTTCCTGTTGAAACATTCAGTATTTCAAGACCAGGCAATAGAGTTTCTTCTGGATTTCAAAGTTCAATACAGTTGTGGTGCCTTTCTTAAGCTCCCAGTCACAACATTAACCTGTGTTTCAAAACAAGACTTCTTGTATCTTCTGTAATCTTCTTTCAGTAGTTGTTTGATGAAAGCAGCTGTATTTTTTAGATGGCATGTATATTCCCTGTGTATTTTAGGGGGTGTCTTTGTGGAAATACTGAAGTTTTTTTCCTATTATTGATTAGCTGTTAATTTCATAATGGGTGTATGTCACTCTGATTTGCAAACAAAGACAGATGGTTAACTGTGTTTCAAGTTAAACTACTAATCAGTTCAAGTTTGTATTAAATGTGCACCAAAACAATTTACTGTCTGAGTTTTGCTTTTTTGTAGCTGACTGGTATCTGGTTTTACTAATCCAAGGAGGTGCCTTAGATAACCACCAGCTAAAGTTTTGGGGATGCTTAGATGCATTTTAGCAACAGATTGTATATTTTATAATTTATAGATTTCATTGTTCATTCTGAGATTGTTGGTATTTGCTCTATGATAGGCTACTGGTAAGAGAGATTTAAGCTATTTTGTGTTCTGTTTGCCTAACTAGAATTTGTAGGAACTTCAGAGAGTCTTTCAGTGTTCCCAGGACTTTCTCTGCTCTTAAGTTTATATTCTTTATGGCTCTCCACCTAGCTTTTCTTGTGCAGCTGTGCTTTCAGCTTGATTAATTCTACTGTTACACTTGCATTTGTATTTACTTTATATCTCCTTGTGCTGGCACAGCTTTGAGCTGTTTTACAAAGTTTTCCACCCACCTGCCTCTCATAGTAATAAAGACAGAAAGCTGAAAACTTGAATTTTTGGAACTTTAAAGATGCTTGTACTTGGTTTGATTTTAAACATAATAAACTCCCACCAAAAACAAAACAAAAAACCCAAAGAACAGCAAAGCACACAACCATTTCTTGTCTATTCCACAGGGGAATTCATATTACTACTGAAATTTTACAAATGCCTGCCTTAGTTCAGTGTAGCTCGTCTTTGTCTCTAACAGCAGAAGCTCCCTTGCTGCAGTACTTTTCCATGGCTAACTTCCTGGTGGCAAAACATACTTGCTGTATTTAAACCCAAGTAAGGATTTAGTTTCCCAAAGATTTTCACAGGACTTTGTAAAAGGAAAAGTTAAATTACTAATTTAAAGAGTTCAAGTCAGTTCTCTATGAATGACAATTACTAGCTAGAGGAATTGACCCCTTACTAATGGAGCTAAACTGCATATCTAGGGGTTGATAATCTCTGAAGACTGCTGTATTAGTAGTTTGTGCGTTTTTTTTCCAAAATAGACTGCATTAGTAGCATGTTTTTAATTCCTGCAGTCTTTAAGTTGGATGTGTTGAATAGTAAGTAGTACTACCAAGCACTGAGGTGAGTTCTTCCTCTCACTTCCAGGTTCTGTAACTGTCAGGAGGTGGTAGTGTCAAATAGTGCTGACTTTCCTCAGATTTGGAAGCAGAGGGGAGAAAGCGATGTCTTCACCTGATGACTTAGCTCATGGAGTTTTACAGACAGCCTGCTTACGAGATGTTGGGGAGCTTTTTGCTTCACAGCTGACTTGCAATGAAGCCGTACACTGGAGATCTTCACTGGTGCACTTAACACAGCAGTGAAGCTGGAAGCACTTGTGCCTATTACTCTGTAGCAGTACTGATGCATGGCCAGAGAACACCAAACTTCTGCCCCGCAAGCTGCTTTTTGATGATTTGAATAATTTCTGTCCTATGAATTCCATTCTTTGTTTACTGTCTGGGGTGATACTTGTAAAAATGTTACTGTATTTTTGCCAGTCAGTGAAATACCTGCTTTCAGTGTGGGGATCAATTTCAGTCAGCCTCTTGAAGCCCTGCTTCAGCCTTTCTTTGTCCTTTCTGCTGTATTATGTGTGATGCTCAAAATGCTGATGTGACCCACCCTTCTGGATGGTGTAAAAAATTGTTCTCATGGCTTAAATTTGCAATATTTTGCATAACAGAATGCTGAGATATCCCAAGCTTTAGTGTCAGTCTGTTGGCATACCATTTGTATTTACCCTAGAGAGGAATGATGTATGGGAAGGAAGGATAAGAACCTAGAAACATCCAAAACATTGTCTTGCTAGTCATGTTTGAGAGAGAGATTGAGCTTTCCTACAGGATACAAGAACAGACTGGTTGTGCAGTGTATGCAGATTATTTGGAAGAAGCAAACAAATAAATACAAAGATTAATGTATTTAATGACTTGAAATGCTGAGATCTGAAATGTGTGGCTCTAAATCATTTAATCAGCTAGAGGATGGGTTAAAATCAGAGGCCACAGTTTGTAAATCATTGTTGTCATAGCTATCATTGCTAGTGACCCAACTTTCTAGATGAAACAAAGGTCATCTGGATGAGACCATGCACAGACAGAAGCTCACAGCCTAGTGGAATTTGGGTGCATTTGTAGCCCTTCTTCCTCTTGGTTGGAGGAGCACGCTGCTAGTCTGGGCAAAAAAATCCACTACGTGCAAATATCAATTAGAGAAATCCAGGTAGAAAAACTACCTTGCAGTAAACATTCTTCAAGATCAGCTTTTTTCCTTGATTTGTCAACAGTATTTAGTATCTGTTACTGTTTCTAGCACTTCTGAATACAAACTGTTAACCTGTATTTGTGAAACAGTGGTAAAAGCTGTGCAGTCTCCTGCTTTCTAGTCTACAATAGAAAAGTCAGAATTCTGAGAAATTGCATTTTTACCGAATGCTTTGATGTGGGTTTTTTTCTTCCCTTTCTAGGCTTGAGTGGTCGTTTCTTTGTCACAACACTTCCTACAATTTACCAGTAAGTATGTCATACTAGAAACAGTTAACTGTTTCAGCATGTATTCTTTTTTCCTGTGCTGTTTGAACAGCAGCATGGAAGATGTAATGAACAATTGACTTATTTCACTTATGTCAATCTCTAAAACTTTTCTCAGGAGCTCAGTACACTTAATGAACATGAACTGTGTATTTTTAACTTAAGGTGGATGGTTCTCCTACAGACAGTTTCGTACTTAAAAGATAAAAGTTAATGCTTTTCCAGTCTGGAAACAATATTTGATAGTGTTTGTAAAAACTGGTGCAAGTTTGCATTATTGCCTTCTAGAAACGTGACCATATGTGAGCAGACATGCTTGACCTTATAGAAATGTCACTAAAATTTCTCATTTGAATAATTGACTGCATAGGTCACATGTAAAACAGTACAGAAATTTGCCACCATTTGTTGTACTGCTTTTGTTACTGCTTAGAATTCTTAATCTATTGACTCAGTACCAGTAAGCAGCTGTTGATTCCTGCTTGTCACTTGTTTTAAACTTTAACTTTGAACTGTAGGGAAAAACGAAGTAATACTGGCTTTTGATTTCAGTTCAGGTTATTGTTAGAGCTTTGGTTGTGTGATGAAGTCCTCATCTGAGGTTGTTCTTTAAGTGACTTAACCAAGTCCCCCTGTTATCAATACTGTTAAAAAGG
The DNA here is from genome assembly GCF_023638135.1 of Falco biarmicus. Classification (NCBI taxonomy): domain Eukaryota; kingdom Metazoa; phylum Chordata; class Aves; order Falconiformes; family Falconidae; genus Falco; species Falco biarmicus. The sequence goes on from NC_079299.1 coordinate 28,423,610, forward strand.
GATCAGAAAAGAAGTTTGCTGTGTCTTTTCTCCAGTGAGAAGATGCCATCCTTCAAATATTGAACCCTTTATTAAGTCATGGTATTGTGAGTCATGCATATTATATATTTATATATATATACACACATGCATATGCACACTTCGAATTGAGTTGTCTAAAAAATCGTTTGGTTGTTAACCCCATGAGCTTTGGGTTTAGTGCAAGTGAATGTTTAAGAAAATAGCATTTTTAATAAATTGCAAAAGCTCATGCTGTTTAAAACCTGAGACCTTCTATCACGGATTACAGTTTCAAAACATTGAAAATGCTTAGGTGTTGAACTTTGTGAGCAAGTCAAATCTATAATATATATATGGGAGTTTTGGTTGGGTTTTTTTACCATAGGTACAGTTTGAAGGGTATCTGTGTTAATGCGTATTCCTGTTTTTTTAGTGCAAATGATGGAGTATTTCGCAGATACCGAGGCTCGCAGACATTGGAAGATCTTCAAGGTTACGTGTTAGAGAGAAAATGGGAAGCTGTGGAGCCTGTAGCAGGATGGAAGTCTCCATCTTCTATAATGTAATGCTTTGCTTTTATTAACAAGAAACATTTAATAACTCATTACTCATTAAGGGTGCTGTGTTGACAGCTTAAAACCAAAAGGCTTATATTCCCTAGACATGTAGGCTTTGCAGAAGCAATCTGTATTGACAGCCTGCTTTCCAGTTTCTCACCTTTAAAAGCTGTTTGTTTTCTGCATTCGCTTTTGTTTGTGCCTGCTAAGGCTTGTTTGTATGATCTTTGAAAATATATAAAGAAAGAAGTACAGCCACTGAGCTTTATGTAACTGTCAGTTTCAATACCTGCTGAGCACTGGAATCAAACATGTTTATATAGATTATTACTTTATGACTTCTGGTTACTTGGGGCAGGCAGCCTCTAGCTTTAAGGATTTCTTGTTTATTTGTCTACAAGGAAGTCCTGTGTCCTCCTTTGGAATAGGAAACAGCATAGTGCTTACACACTGTATCAGAATTTGTGTTCAGAGCCTTGGAGGCGCTCTGAAATAGCGTAGCATGCTTGCATGGTACAGAGAATGAATTGAAGATGTGACTCATCTGCATTTCATTCTGGCTAAAGTTGTTATGTGTAAATTCATGTCAAAGATCCAATGAGTGTCCTTGGTTTTCATCTGAGAATGAGGAAGAGCTGTAGGATATTTGGTAATGGGGAGAGGAGCTGCAGGGCTGCATGCTGCTGTGAGTTGGGGAAAAGGCAGTTGTGGCTGCACAGGGTTAAGCTGTGGAATTGCTATTTCTTGATTATGCTCAAATGTCACCTTTCAGGTTACTGTTTCAATGCTTTGCGTTTGGCTGGCTTAAATGATCGTAATACAGAGAAAATGTATTTGTTTACAGTAGCCTCTTTTTGGCAATTACTAGGGCCTGAATGGCATTGAAAGTCTGTAGAATCTTTTTCTGGTTTCTGTGCAGTTTACTGCATATCTTGACTCCTGTCTGTCTTAGGACCTCTTCTTTCTATTCCTTTGTTTTCTAGGATGCATTGCATGGCAGGGCTTTTTCACATCTCTGGATGGATGAGGGTAAGTGGTAGTATTTTCCATACCCCATTTTTATGCTTTGAATAATAACCTGTTTAGAAGTCAAAACCTAACTGAGTGTTTTTATCCTTTTATGAGTGAAGTTTTCCTTACTCGTACGGTACTTTGGGTGTGTAGTATCTTTGCACTATAGATTTTGTAGTACTAATAGACTGTGCCAAAAATGGCAGTTTGATTGTAAAGATTATCATTGATTCTGAAAATACTTACTGTTCTTGCTATCTTGGTGTAGCTAAAATGTTTTATCAAAGTGTGCCAACAGGATGAAATTGTTTTTTCAGAGCTGCTGCAAAAATGATTGTAAACATCGGGAATACGTTTAATATCTACTGGGCTTCCTTGCTTAATACTATTCCTAAAGATTATATCCAGGTTCATTTTGAGAGTTGTAAATCATGCTCTTCTGCAGTTTGTTTGCAGGTAGTGTATTGTACAGGAGAAGAGAGGGTAATGCTATTTTTTAATAAGAATTTCTGCATCTGGAATGCAAACTGTCAACAGCATACAGGAACTTCGACAGTAGAGTCAGAAGTAAAGGAGAAATTCTTAGTGTATGCTTTGAACTTAAAAATATTTCAAGATGCTTTCATTGGAAGCTATCAGAGTTTTTCCTGTAGCGTGCTAATACTGAGAATGTTAAGACCTTCTTAATTTTGGTCAGGAAACACTCTTTCTTAAAATCTTTGACTGTAGCCAAGACTGAGAGACTATTTGATTGTAGCAAATGGCCTTAATATTGTAACATGTGCTACAAAAATAAAGGTAATGGAGAGTTTGAACAGAGTTCATATCGCTTCCAGTAAGCATCTAACCAACCCAGAATGAAACAGAACTTTCAGTTGTTAGGCTTCCTGTGTAAACTACCTTTGATTCTTTTTTTCACTGGACAGCTATTAATTTTTTATAGACTTCTGGCATTTCTCTTGCATGGTTGCTGTGTAATGATGTTGTCTCTGCCTTGTTTCCTTCCTGGAAGATTAAACGCTTTGGGAAGAAACCTTCTCTAATTTGCTTTCAGCTTTGAATATTTTACCTGATGTTTCCTCACTCTTCTTGCTGTGTTGTCTTTGCATATGCTTTAATAAATGTTGGAAGCTGTTCTGACATTAACATCAACAACAAAAACCCAACAAAAAACAACACCAACAAAAAAACAACCCAGGAATTTCAATATTTAAACTTTTCAAAACTGGTTGTGGTTTGTTTTCTAATGGATATACTCTTGGAAGAGATTTTATGTCATAATTTACTTCCTACCAGACTGACTCATTGTGATGCTTGGTTCAGTCAATTGAACTTGTAGGTCTGAATAACAGACTTCAATTTCAAAGAAACAAAGTAACCTTAATATTGGCTTATTCTTTTTAAATGTATAAGAGAAATCACTTAATCGGTGTCTGCTTAGAATGGCTGCCTCCTTAAGAATTGAGGTGCTTGACTAAGAACTGAATGGCTTAATTTTAGTTAATGAATGAGTTCCCAAATTCAAGTATGTATTTTGATCTTGTGCAACTTTTAAGTGCCTGCCACTCTGCTTCCCAGATGTAATTAATGGGCATAAAGTTCTGCATGAGATTACATTCTTGTCACTTGGTGGTGTGCTTGTGAAGTGGGTATGAAGAGAACACTTACTTTTAACTTGAATTGGTTGCTTTTTTGTTTTTGAAATATTTAAGTTCCAAGTTACTTTTTTTAAAAAACACATTATCTTCATAGACTTCTGTCAGTGCTGTGACTGTCGTTATCGCCGGTGCTTGCTGTACGGTCTCCCTCCTACAGCACAGGCCATAAGGACAAATGCACAGGTTCATGTTGCTGGTTCCTCTAGCCCAATAGTCTGTCTCCAACTGTTGCCACCTTCTTACATAATGTAAGGAACAAGAGTGTTGTGCTGCTTTCCTGAATACTCTGAGGCTTCTTTGTGCATTTATCCTCAGTAAAAATTACATATGGCATCTCTAATGTTGAGTATCTTAGGATTAGGATTAATATGTTAGTATTCTTAGGACGAAGGAATTGTGTATCCTTTGCGAAGGCTTAAAAAGCCTTTTAATGTGAACAGCTCAGTAAAGAAAAGATAAATAGTATCCAAAGAATTATAGTATGACATTTACCTCTCAAGCCCTATGCATCCTTAAGACTTCAGTATAAATACTGTTAAATGAAAAATCTTCATTATATACCAATTTATGTCATAGTAATGGCACTATAAATCATAAGTGTGTTAAGTATGAAGTTATTGAGAATCTTGTTTTCATTTCTAGCAAATACATAACTACCTCACCGGCACTCTTGGATTTCACGTTTGGATGTCTTACGCAATCTTCATCTTAGCTACTTTATTGATCGGCCTGTTCCTGGGTTTGGTAAGAAAGTGTATTACTTTTTTTTTTTTTTTCCCAGTTAGCTAGAAGTTTTGCTTTGTATTAACTTGTGAAAAAAAGAATAAACTTCATTGATAATATGTACTGAAGTACTTTGCTTCAATGATGTATCTCTTCTCCCTGATATTCAGTGATAGGATGTGTGGGAATGGTTCAAAGCTGTGCCAGGGAAGGTTTAGACTGGACATTAGGAAGCATTTCTTTACGGAGAGGATGGTCAGACACTGAAACAGAGAGGTGGTCGATGCCCCAAGTCAGTGTTCAAGAAGCATTTGGACGATGCCCTTAACATGCTTTAACATGGTCAGCCCTGAATTGGTCAGACAGTTGGAGTAGATGATTGTTGTAGGTAAATTCCAACTGAAATAGTCTATTCTCTTCTATTAAAATTCTTAAGTACTGTAGATCCGCTCTCTAGTGTTGTTACCTGCTTCTGGTAAAGGTTAAGACTGGCTCACTCAAGTTAACCTTGTTATGAAATTCATGCTTCAGTTTTTAGATTTGTTTAGTCCATCCACCAAGTAAGTGATTTTTAAGACTTTTGTTCTTAAGGATTGAACATGTGTGGTCAGAATTGTGTAAAGACTCCAACTTATCTAAAAACACAGGCATTGTGGAGAGATTTGTATTAGCTGGAGTGGAATTGTATTTGTGGGAGTTAGCGATACAAGTATGCTGCTGCACTATTACTCATAATGAAAGGATGAAAATCTTTTTTAAAGGTTTTGAAGATTTGGGGGTTTGATTGATTTTACCCTATTCCAGGGCATAGCTTTGTGATTACTGCTTGGTTTTAATAAAATCTCACTTTACTTCTTTCTCTCCTGTGATCTTTTGGTTTGAGTTCTCATTAGTAATTGAAAAATCAGACCTCTCTTGTTACTAACCAGAACTGGTGCATTCGTATGTCGGTCTCCAGAACACGAGGAAGGTTATTCAAACAAAACTGTTAGCTATATGTGTAAATGTTACGGAGCATATTCTGACCCCTATGTTGTTTCACAAGTGGAGAGAGTTCCAAGTTAGTGTACCTGTAGAGCTGGAATTATTTCCTCTCTGAATACTTGAATTGTGTGGCTCTGTGACCTCTTAAATATCAATAATAAATGAGAAACTGAGCTGGAAAAGGAGATGTAGACGGGAATAGTTCTTTGGGACTAGTTGCTTGGTCCACAAGCATGTTCTGCAGCTGCAAAGACAGTTATGCTGATAACTGGTTTAACTAGCTGCTAAATCGCTATTCCATGTAGGAAGTGTAAAAGTTATTTCTGGCACTTGGATCTCTGCCCTTCAGCCCAAATATTAGTGTTAGTGAAATAAAGAAAAATTGCATGAGTGTGTTTCTCAGTATTCAGGGAAGTGGTTTCAAAGCACTGTGTGTATATTTAGGCAAAACTACCAGAATATGTGTACGGAATTGGTATATTATACATTATACAATTTAAGCAGCTATGTTTTTCTAGATGGTAGGGTTTCATCACCAAATGAGTACAAATCAAGTTAGCGTAACTAGGAGCAAATGAATATGTTTCTTAAGAAAACTTTCTTTCTTCCTCCTTAACTAAAAAAAAATCCCAAAACTGGAAAAGATGAGAAAAAGTGAAGTTAATCTCTCAGCTTTTTCTAAAAAGCTTTTCAGTGATTGGAATGTATTTAATTTAACATGGTATCATCTGTCTCTTCTTTTTTCCCTTGCATTATTCTTAGCATGTGACAATATGACACAGATATCTTCCTTGCATTTTGATTGATGTGTTCTGCACTAGGCTTCTTTAAATAACAAGCACAAAAGGTGGAAGTACACATCGTGTATTGGGGAGCCAGGGGTGGGAATGGAGTAACATCTCAAAATACAAGACCAAGATTAGTTCGTAAGTTTTAAAGAACTAAAAATCCTCAACTGTGTTCTGGGCCTCTCTTCTTCAGATGCAACCAGCTTCAATACTGAGTAAATTTAGGGAAGCTGGAGGCAGAAAATTTGTAGTAGAGAGAATGTTGGTTGGTGTACACTGAGAACACACTTTCAGCCGTGTTCTTATTTGACTCTTATCTCTGAGCAAGATAACATAATTTTCTAAATTTTATTGTATGTCTATCTAAAAAGGGTAAGTAGGAAAACACTGAACAGTGCAGGTGCTGGTAGGATGATTTAGTAATAAATGCTGCCTTTTCATTTACACAGGTACTGGTTTTGATTTCGGACTGTCTATGCCCACCCAAGTCAAGAGACGAAGCTGAAACATCTGGTAAGAACTCTTTAAGTGTGTCAAGTACTGTAAGTTTAGATGTAACCTTGTAGGAGGGAGGGCAGTACAGTGTCAAGAACTTAAATGTAAACAAATAATCCAAGTCTCCATTTTAGTCACGCTGACAAAGATTGATGTGTTTGGCTCTGAAATATTGATGTCTAAGCATCCACCTGGAGGAGAGCGAAGCAGACAACCCCCCATCCTGCCCCAAACAGCAATTCGTTCTAGCTTCCACAGCAGTGAAGAAGCTAAATGCATTCAAACTGAGGAAGTCATGAAACAATGTTTCTGTATTTTATGCAGGTGCATATTCACTACACCTGTTGTTTACATACAGAAAGGAATTAGCTTTGGCAGGATGCTTCCACATTCTAATATGCACCCTGTATATTGCATTAGGAAATGCAACATTCTGAACCTGTAAAATTCTCTATGTGACTTGAGGTTGGGGAAAGGAGGAGATAGAGGGGATCGAATCTAGAGACTGCAAGGGGTGTTACATCTCCTTCAAATAAAAGAAGAAAACATAAGGATCTTCCTGATCCTTAGTGGGAGGGCTTCTGAATAGTAGTGTTCTCCCTGTGAACACAGGAGGCAGAAACTTGCATGCAAAATGAAGTCTCTTGTTAGCACCAGATTCTGTATGTTAAGCTTCAGAACACTTTTTGGTATGTTTGTGCTATTAATTGGAGTTAAAACTTAACTGTAATTAAAAATGCATTTTTTTATTTGTGTAAATTTGTGTATACTGGCTTGCTGTTGAAGATCAAGATGCATGTTACGCTTGCCAGTAAGACTTTAGCCAAGTCTAGAATTCATAAGTGTGTCAAATTACCATCCTCAAAATGAATGTTTGTCACTATCAAAACAAAAACACACCTATGCATAATTGTGCAGTTGTCTGGCAGCTATTACCTGCCAGAGCTTACCAGTATCTTATCACTTTCCCACTGATTTGTTTGGTTATATCCCTTCAAGGAGTCAAGTAAAATTGATCTGTCTTTAGTTTGTATCTTGATGGAACAAGATGAAAGCTATCTATGCCTGATAGGTGAGAAATACAAATGAAAGTGGAGGAGAAATACTACTGAAGATGTATTTGAAATAATTGAAACGTAAGGAAAATACAGTCCTGCACAAGTGTTCAGTAATAGCATTCATGAATATTTGAGAACACATACAGTGATGTAACTTTAAAAATACATTGTTCTGAAGTTGATCCTAACTTCAGTATTTGAACCTTTTCTTTTGTTTAGATGAAGCAATTACAAAGGATAATGTGGAGAATGCAGCATTAGAAGAACCGGAGGAGGCTGCAGAGCTTTCTGCAGATGATGCAGAAGAGACTGCAGGCTTTAAGGATCTCTCAGATGGAGAAGGTGCAGCAAATTCAAGTGCTGATGACTCGGAGGAGGATTTAGCACTTGGAAAAGAATCAGGGGAAGAAGAAATGGAAGACCTAAGTGAACAACCTTTAGCTGATTCTGAGACTGAAAGCTCAGTAAGACAGCGTAGAAGTCAGGTGGCTGATAATGAACTATAGTTTTTTTGGTGGGTTATTTTGTACACTTGGACCAAAGAAGTATCAGACACTGGGTCTGAAGCTGAAGCTTACACTTGATTTGTCATTTGTGTTTACGTAAAACCTCTGCTCTGTCAGCAGGCTTCTCTCTCTTTTTTTTTTTTTATTTTTTAAAGCTAATGCTTGCTTGCTTTGTTTTATAAGCACATATGCTGTGTGTTGTATAACTTTAGCCGTGACAATCAAAATAAGTGTATCTTACCTGTTTGAAGTCTTCTAAGAGAAAAGGGATGTAACAGTCCCTGTTGTCAGCTGCAAAATGGTCATCTGTGCTTGTCTTCCTGAAAGCATCGACCTAAGCAAGGTCAGGACTTCTCACTCTTTACGGTAGCTTGGCAGGACTGTGGTTTTCTCTCTGAACGTTTGTTTCCAGCTGCCACAGAAGTACCAGGTAAGTGATACAGTCATGAAAGAAGGCACCTTACTAGTCTTCTATTAAAAATGTTGTGTACAGTGGGTTTATTTTTATGACTTTCAACTGAAGCACCTTTCTCTTTCATTTTTATTAATGTTCGTTTTAAAAGTTTATCATACAGTACGCCCCCAGATTTTTCAGGTTTTGGTAATTTGGAGGCATGCTGCACAGCTCAAGTTTATCAGCTGAGTTCTTTGACCCAGGGAGTTTGAGAAATTGAAAACCTCAGGCTGAGAAAGTGGCAGCTAAATATTTTAAATATGTTTGAACTTTTAAAAGGTTTAAAGGAAATTTATTTTAGTCAGGTGAGATTTTGCCAAAGATTTTTTTTCTTTTTTTTTTTCTTCCCCCTGCAAGAGATTGTAGCAAGAAGTATTCACTTTGTGGTTGTTAGGTTGTGTATTTCCTGCCAATACAAGCTTGTCGTGTGCCGTTCTGCCGTTTCCAGCTCTGAATGCTTTTGGCAGAACTCAAAACTGCTTTAGTAATATTAACTGAAGAGGCACTTAAGGTTTTACCTTTGATCCCTTTTTCTGCTTTTTGTCACTGGAATCGGCACATAAGGAAAAGAGGGGCATGGGTGGGAGTGGAGGGAGAAACTTTTGGTTTTGCTACTTATATCAAGATAAATGTGTGTCTGTTGAACTGTATAAAGTGAAAATGGCTTGTCAGGTTGACAGCTTTAGGCATGATTAGGAGTCTTAAGTCATTAAAGATATCAGTATTTCACTTGTTTGACTTGGGTTAATATATAAGGCTTTATTTTTTTTTTAGTAAGGAATACCTACAGTGAGACCCTCTATGTTCCTGTTTTGTTGATATGTGATCATACACATAAGATGTGTCTTAATCTTGATAATTTTAAATATATATATATTGCATAAACCTTGCCTACATGCATGAATTTCATCTTGCTCTTCAAGAATAAAAAGGAATTGGAGATGAGATTGTATCTCCTTAAAACAGACAGGTTGCAAGTCCAAAACGCTGGTTTCCTTTGAGACCGAGATGAATAGGGCCAATTTGTGTTCAAGTTTTGTGTTTTGTTTTGTGGAGTTTTTTTATTATTGCTCATAAAGAACATACTTACTAAGAAAGCTTAACTTTTCCTGCCTATGTTCTGCTGTGTGTTATGTCCTAGAACTGTATGGTCAAAATTTTGCATTTGTCTGTTAACAGCTTTGTGAAGAACAAAATTGCACTACATATGGTGAATATGAATTTTCTTAAGGAATGTTCTCCGTCTGGAGCTTGAATTTCATATAGTGGACATATGTAAATACACTTTCATGTATGTGAAAACATACAGTTGACAGTATATATACATTGCACTATGAGAACAGTTTGTGCTATTTGGGCATTGTCCCATGTAGCTGAGCAATTCTGGAAGCTTACAGTGGAACTCAGCAGCTGAGGTACTTAGCAGTGAGGGGGTTTGTTTGTTTTTTAGTGTGGTTTGTTTTTTTAAAAAAAAACGAGCAACCCCAAACTCAAGTTAAGCTTTTATTTGCAAAAAATAAGAAAACTTTGTGGCCACTGTAGTCTGGAGGGAAGAACTGTGCACCTTAGAAGCTTGGAGTATGGATTTGTTGTTTCCATGATGTATTTGCTTTTTGCATTCTGTGCATCAGGAACCCATAGAAGTCTAAGAGCACAAGACGACTGTAACCATATTTCATGAGACAAGCAGGAGCTGGTGTGTACATTCAGTTACGTGAACTTGCATAACGTAAGAATAGACGTAGCCCCTTGTTCATGGATCCAAAACTACCAGACACTGAAAAACATGTGGGACTGTATCCAGCACAGATTGAGGGCAATGATGACTTTGGTAGTGTACTGAGGTGGGTATTTTGTACTGCGCTGTGTCCTCTCATACTCAGTGTGTAGGAGGGAGCATGTCAATATTAAATTTTGGTTTGATTTCTCTTCATGTTTGTAATACTGTAGAGCCTGTCATCTAATATCCGCTTCAGCTGTTTAAAGAGGTTTTAACTCTAAAAGATACGGAACATCCGTATACCTCACAGTGGCTTTGTTGGATGCTGTTGGATATATGAAGTATTAGAAAGTCAAGTGTGCCTCTTTCCAGTGCTCAAGATGGGGTGTTTGGGCTTTTTGAATGTTTAGATAAGTAAGATGCTCTCAGGAGAGTTAATTTCAGTACTTTGTCTTTAATTTAAAGAAACAGAAAAACAAATGACAAGTTGCACTTCGTCCTACAAGATGCATGGCTTATGAGATGATGGGAGAAAGATCAGAAAGCTCCTTTGGTGATTCTCTGAAGTCTCTGCTTACACTGCCCCTGGGTTTGCATGTCACTGTGAAGTCTGGATTATTTAGGATGAAGATACTAAGTATTTTCCATCGTAATAGACCTAACTCCAGTCACACTCTGATGAGCAGGGATTCAGTAAGCAGGCAGCAAGTGGCAGCAGTTTTGTCTTGTGAGTCTGGCAATGAGCTATACTGGGCTTCTAAGGTTGCTTGAACGTAATATGTGTGTTGTTGCTCCAGTGTTTTCATTAATGAAGTAGGGAATGTAATGCTAATTTGACTTTGTATTTGACATGTATCGGACTATCTTATGACAAAGATCACTAAATTGTGATTAAGACTTTAGAAAAACAGGTGCTATGGAACCGTTGATCTCTCCAACTTAGTTGGACATTTGTAGGAAAAATACTGTAGCATGATACTGGAGATACTTAGGTTTGACTAATATTTATCTGGTAACCAACAAGTAGTAAACACTGTAAAGGCTACATATGTATTTTAACAGAAAGACTAGTAGCTATGCAGTAAGAGTGTAATGTTAATATACTTTCCAGAACTGGGGGGGAGGTTCCGCTAAAACACATTTTAATTGAATCATGCAAGTTTAGTACTAATTGACTATTACAATAGTATTAAACTTGGTGTGTTTCAAAAAAAAAAAGTCAGTATCAACCTTTTGTGCAATCCGTGTTCTGTTACCTTTGTTCTGAGTAGCTTTTTTAAATGGAACTTGTTCTTGCAACCTCAGTATAAACAAAATTTTCTTGGAGAAGCTGCTGCTAACACCGTTCAAAATGTTGTGGTGAAGGATAGGGCTGTAAGGCTTGTGAACTAGAGCTCTATGTCAAAAACGACTTAAGATTTTTGAGAACAGATTTAAATTTCAGCTGGTGTGCATGCCACGCTGAAACCCAGTCCCTGATGGATCTGAATGTGTATGCTTAAAAGCAAGTAATTAAAAAAAATCCAGTGGGTTACTTTTTAGACAGGCTAGACATGTGTACAGGCTTTCAAAATTCCTGTCCTCCAGATTTGTGACACTTGTATGCGCATCTTGGAATAGTCTGTACGTGCTGTACCTGTGCTCAGCAACACTTGTTATGTGGGCTTTCTTCATGGAAATGTTACACAGGGTTGTCTTTTATGTGAAAGTGTTGCAAATTTATGCTATGGGCATTTTTACTGAAATTCCATATAAATTTTGTATTGACGATCTTCTTGTAGTTGTTCTCAGTGTGTAGATGGCTCATCTATGTAACTAACAAAAGATTTTTTTTTTTAATGCTGATCTTCCAATTAATAATAGAGGGTGTGACTTGTGAAGATGCCTTAAACTCTTTAAACCAAACCTGTACATTAATGAATTGCTTTCCTCTTCCATGAGTGAGAAGACGCTTGGAAGCAGCATGCCTAGACTGAGGGTTTCCCTGTGTAACTCGGGGTTGAGCAGGACGCACTCGAAGGTCTACAGGGGTTCAAATGTGGGCTGCCAGGCACAGTGTAACCGCACCCCGGAGAGCTGCACCTCTGGGCCTCTGTTAGGTTAGTTTCCCCCCCTGCCCTGACAAAATCCACAAACTCTGTACATTGTGTGCTAACTCTCTGGGATCTGGAGGACAGCGGTACGTTTCTCCTACAGACGTCCAGCAGCAGTGTACGGATCTAAACGGCACATCTGGTTGTAGTTCAGTCCTTGCTAAGGAAACGGGCCTTAGGGCCAGCTGTGCTGGAGGGGGACGTGACCACCAGGAGCTGTTGTTGCCACATCTGTCAATGACACGACCAGCTGCTGGGTCCAGTGTGCTGATTCCTTCTCAGGTGGGTTTCCCGAACTGCCTGTTGTTGTGAACACCGCTGCTGCAGAGGCTGGGTGATCTGCCATTCACTGCGGGTGTCCCTGCTATTGCATCGATTTCCTGACATAAAGTTGAAGGGGGAATAATGTCAAATGAAGTCCTTGGAAGCATTTTATTGTTTTACTATTTAATCAGCTGCTGCTTGTTTTGTCTCATGATGTGAGCATGTGAAATTTTCTCCGTGAAGATAGGCAGGTGGAATACTACAGGGCAAAATCTGATTGGGTTTTGAAAATTATTTAAGCAATCAGACAAACATAAGCTCTATTTTTATAGAGGAAATCATAAGTGACTCTGGCTGTACTGGAGTGGTAGAAAATCTTGTTTCTACCTTGGATTTTTGAACTGGACCAGTGATAACTCCCAGCTCCAGCAGCAGGGCTGTGGAGTAGTGTGTGCCTCCTCCTAGGACATGATTACACATTGAAAGTGAAAAAGCTGCGTGGCTTGGACACAGTACGGTAGAGGGAAGGAACTGGATCCTCTTTTTCCCTTCTCTATTACCCACCCCCACATGTGCACACAGAACACGCCAGGGTGCTCAGCTGTGAAGGGCTGCACGGGAGGAAACTGTGCCTGTCCCTTAGGTTGCTTTTGCAGCTCTTCCCAGGAGCTGCCTGCCTTTTCTCCAATGTTCTGCTTATCTTTCCACTCCTAACCCTTCATGTACCAGCAGTTCGGTTGTAAGCTCACTTGCTGGGGAACCAAGTCTGCTGATACCTTTTTTTATTCCCTTCCTTACAGGGGAATAAGTAGAGTTGGGTTTAATGAGGACTGTAGCAACTACTTCTTTTAAGCAAATGTCTTCATTTCTTTCCCAGTAGAAAAACATTTAAAAACCTGTTTGCTTTACTTTCATTTTGTTTGTCCTGAGAAGAAAGCAAAGCTCCATGTTTGAACGCACAGAGAGCAAACGGGGATTTAGTAATCAAATACTTATATTTAAATTTCCATTTTGTATGGAAAGACAGTTTTTCTTGGCTCATTAGGATTTGTCAGAGCCTGCACTAGTGCTTTAAACTCAGATCTGTTAGTCTGAATTCCGGGTGGACGTGGGAGCTGAACGCAGGCGCCGCCAACTGTCTTGGCGCGGGTTGTGCCAGTAGCTGACGTGCTTGGGGAGGATGCAGAAATGAGTGGTCATTCACAGCGTTTGTCAGACCCACACACAAGGGCACGGGAAGACTGTGCTTTGTAAGGGCACTTTTTACGTCTGGTTATGGCTGTGCAGTTGCGGGGCCAAAAATCACGCTGCAAACCTCTTTGTAGTTCTCCGCTGGATTGCTTTCATTTACTTAATCATCCAGAACCTTCCAGGAGAACCGGTCCAATGCTTGATGCTTGGGTCTCCCTCCACCCCAGCGGCCCCCTGACTTCCCAACTGACTTCTCAAAATAGGTGTCCAGGGGCTTCTTAGAGCTACCTGCTCACTGTCTGTGCTGGACGGCCAAGAAATTGTCCTCATCCCTGCCACAGGTCCATCGTTTTTGACTCAGTCCTGTGCTGAAGGTATAGATGGCTGCTGGTGATGGGGGGAAGGGGGGCGGGGATGGACAACAAATATTTTTCTGTTGGTTCTTCAGAGTGACTTGGAGGGGGCTGAAGTAAATTGGTTCAGCTGTCACTGATTGATGCAGGATGCTCACTGAAAAGACTTCACAATCTGTAAATAGCTATTTCTGACTTCATTTGGAGAAATTCACCAAAGTTCATGGGGAATTTGGAAGTCAAAATAACTGTTTTCTTATGTAAGTTACTTGATAAAACAGCTTTGCACAATAGTCTTTAGAAATAGGTAATCGCCGGGACGCTGCAGTATGTAAACTATATACTGCAGTTAACTTTTCCAGTTAATGTTTACTGCAGTTCAGTGAAGTGAGAAAATCCCAGCTGGCTCATCCTTCACCTGTGGAGGTTTTTGCATGTTGACAGGAGACCATCAGCACTGTCCCTCTGGTCCTGCAGTAGGACACGGTGGCTCAGACTAAACCGCTGCGTAGTGATCTCTTTCTCTAGTGAATAACGTACGTAAGGACAAGCATGTTGTGATATTTCTTACAATGTTGTTTTGGCTTTTGATTGGACAGCTTCTGAAGCCAGAAGTTGTATCTCTGTGTTTAATAGCCCTCTGCGGGGTGGTTCTTCCAGAATTTGCGGTACCGCTTTTGAACTAGAGTGCAAAGTTTCCTTGCAGAGTCTGGTCCATCCGAGCTCCAGGTAGGCAACACCATTCTCCATCAGTGATTCTCCAGTGCCTGCCAAAGGAACAAGTGAGAAGCAGAAGATGTGGGAGAGGATGTTAACACCACCCTGATTATTTTTTTTGTTGGTTGGCTGTTTTTGGTGGTCTTCCCTCTGCCCTAATCGCATCTGACAGCTCACATTGAGTTGTACATTGACTTTTATCGGTGAGGTTTACTGTGGCTGCTTGGGCAAACTCTTTGCTGTTGAGTCAGGTGCTGTTCTTTCGCTTCAAAGTTAAGGTTCAGACAGCTGATGCTTCATTAAGCGGCCAGAGGAACCTCGCATCCAGAGGGGTATGTTGGAGTGAGAAGCCGGTTACTTGGAGGGAAGCTGTGTCGGAACTGGTCTGTGTCAGTGTCCCGCACTCCCAGCTGTGCTGGCGAGATGCTGGCTGGGCTCTCCTGGGTGAGAGGCCAAGTAGTCCCGCAGCAGATTGATGGATTCTTGAGCGACTTCCCTTGTGCCGATACCGGCACCTTCCACCATGTCAGAGCTCATAAAGTGGCCTGTGGCGGCAAAGGCGGGGCCCTGCTGGAGTAGAAGACTTTCCAGCTCCTGGTGAACTCCTGAAGTCTGTGGAGCTTCCCAGGGCACACTAGCTGGGCTGCAGCCAGGAGTCAGCGACCCCAGCTGGGCTTTGGCGTGTGGATGCCACATCGAGGGGGAGCACCATCATCACAGGGGAGGGAGGAGGAACTTTTAGCCTGAGTGGCAAATAACGGCCAGTGAAGTCACTGATACGGTGTGAATGTGGCAAGTGAACATAAAAGTGGAGAGGGAGAGAGAAAGATCAAGGTGGCAAGTGTTTCGAAGAGCTTAGCTTTTTTAAAGTAAATACAGGTTTTGTGAAATGGGGCAGGGGAGAGCAGTGGTGGAACAGTGTCACTGCCTTCAGCAATTTTTGTGCAACTTTCCAACATTAAAAGCTTTGAATTCATTATGGTTGAATTCAGCTGCGCGTATTAAAATGTTTAGCTATCGTGCAACACTCACTGTCTCATGCGCTGGGATAAATACCTGGTTTTAATACAGGCGGTGCAAAGTTTAAATAAATGAAAGCAGACGTGTCCTCAGTTCTGTGCTGGGAGCGCAGAGAAATGTCAATGTTAAGCCAGTTTGCATTTAAATAGTGTCTGACACTGATGTGTGATGAGTGCCCCGTGGTGCAGTTGTATGTACATTGATATTCATTTCCAGTAATTCCTTCCAGGAATATTCTGACCAGCTAGAAAAATGACCCTGTATGCACCCTGTACAGCTTCATCTGAGATGCCCTCATCTGGGAAAGCAGTTAGAGAAATGGCTGCAAATCTCTCCATGCCGTCGTTCCCTTTGAACGATTCCTGAGACTGAGCTTCCAGCTGGCACCATCCTTCTTGCCTCAGCCCCTGAGATACCCCTCCATAGGTACTTGACAATCTCCTTTGAATCGTAAGCATTTTTCTTGTTCTTGGCAGAACGTTGTGTTCCTAGTTGTATAAAGCAGCAGCAAGGAAGACGGCTGTAGTTTTCACGAGGTATATGTGTATTTAACTTGATGTTATTTGAATTCTTCAGCCTTGCCAAAGAATGAAAAAATCAAGTCACTTGAAATGCCAGATGAGTGGGGGGAGTGAGGCACAGCTGTACTTCTATTGCATTGCATCGCATCCCTTCGTCTGCCTGCTGCAAATAACAAACAGTGAGCAAAACACAGGCGTTCTGGTTTTCTTGCAGCAGAGAGAGAGGTGTGCGGTGAGCGCAGTGTGCTGCCTTGCTCCTGTGCACGCTGCAGAGTCAGCCACATCTTGCACTATGCTTTGGGAGGGTTGTTTCTAGTTCAGGTAATCATCGCTTCCTTCTCCCCAAAATCTGGCTGCAACAAAATGGCAATATTCATAACTGAAACGTGCACAGCCAGAAAACAGAATTAAATACACGCATGATATACTTGCAAGTTTTCTGTCAAACACATACCGTAAACCTGTTGCATGTGCTTGTTAAAATTTAAGTCAAGATTCAATCAAGAAATCTTGGAGTGCGTTAACACCTCAGATGAATGTCATCTCTTCGAAGCTAGTTACAGTTCAGCTGGTGAGCGCATCTGACTGCGTAACGTTCTCAGAATAATTCAGGCTCGCTGGGTTGTGGAGGTGGAGTTAACTTAAAATCAGGAGCCATTTGCCTGAGGTTGTATTAGATGCCCGAGCTGCCTGGCCCTGGGTCCCTGCAACTTGAGTCAGTATCCAGGATTTTAATGAAAATAACTGGAAATCTGCTTGTGTTGGATGCTGTCCTAAATGTCCAGGCTGGGACCTGCTTTTACTGCTTTTATAAACTGTGTAAATGAAAGACTTTTGCTTTTGGGGTATGAGGCGTTTGCTTCGGTCTCCTGGATATTTTGGATGATAAAGGCACGCATGAGACTGTACATCCGTGCATTCTGCACCTACGTATTGCTTTCCTTCCTGATTAGTTTTCTTTTCGTACCATATTTTATTCCATTATGTTCTTGGTTGGCCTTGACCACATGAAATAAAATGTGGTGCTGAAGTCCAGTATGACACAAGACGTCGGTGGGTTGGTGTTGCGGTTTTTTGGTATGTAGGTAAATTGAATCCTGATGAGGTCCCATATTAATGATTTACAGACAGAAATACAGAGCTTAAAAGAGAGAGAAGTAGGAATGAACTAACCCTGTGACATCTGCAAACATGTCCGGAAAACCAGTTTGCGTTGCTGATTTTGAAGAGCATGCTAAAAAATTTCTCCCCAAGTCAGTGTATGATTATTACCGGTCTGGAGCAGACGACCAGGAAACACTTGCAGATAATGTAGCAGCATTTTCAAGGTAGGAGGGTGATTTCAGGCTGGGGTGGGAGGTAGGGGGTGCAAATTCTGCTTTGTTAGTAGATGTGGTACAATATTAGATTTTTGTGTGTGAACAAAACTCAATTTTTCTGCAACTTCTTTTTAGCAAAAATACTCTCCAGTGACTGATTTTTAGAACAATTGTCATTCCCCTTTTGCTCTGCCACCTAACATTTTCTGTCAAAAAGCAGTCCCTAAAATCCATCAGCATCTTTTTAGCTTTGCCTGTGTTTTGTTCCTTTTGTTAACAAATTCTTTAGAGAGTCCTTCAGCGCCAATGTTTAATCAGCCAATGCAACTGTAAGTTCTACGTTTTGGGCTGTAACGCCAGCAAGCAGCTCTTGTGGTGAGGTTGTACCTTTTGGGTCCTGAGTCAGTTTTGCTTTTTGCTTGTTTTTTGCTAAACTGAGTTAGTCACGCAGCCTTCCCTGGTAAGTGCTTGTGCAGCCTTGCTAGACCAGAGCTGCGTAGCCTGGCGGAAAGGATTTGTGTATCCTGGCTCTGGAGCAAGCCGTGAAAGCTGGGGCTCTGTCCTGGGTGGCCAAGCTGTGCTCAGGGGGTTTCCAGCAGAAGGTCAGCACTTGAACAGGAGATATTGTAAATGATGGGACTACTATAAACCAGTTTTGACTTAGGCTGGCCCCCTGAACTGCTGTCAGAACTGGGACTTGGGTCACCCTTCGTCTCAGAAGTAAAAGGTCAGTGCAACGTAAGTCGCCGTTTGCTGTCAGGCTCGGTGGAAGAGTGTCAAAACTCGCATCAAGTCAGTTGGTCACCCATCCCCTGAATCTGCTGCTGTGCCCCCGGAGCGCTGGCCCAAGCACTGCGGAGGAAAGCGGGCAGCCAGGGGCTGTTCCCTTCAGCCCAGCTGAGCCAGTCGAGCTGCATAAACAGCTCTTGGCTGCTTTTGCCTTCTGGTGCTGCATTGGTGCAGACACTTACCCCCCCTGCACTTGTCTTTGCTAATCTCTAAAGGCTTTCTCTTTAATCCCTCTCAGTCTAACAAACCAAAACAAAGTTTTTCCAATTTATCTTTAGTCTTTTTTCATCCCTACTTTGCTGTTCTGTTGTAGACCAACAATCCTACTTACTGCTCCAGTGGCTTTTCCATTGGCTTAGAGTGATTCAGCTGGAAATCCCCCACAACTTGAAGGCTGTAGGAAACTCGGAGGTAATTCTTTTAGCGGGATCTCAAAGGGCACATTGCTGAGATCAGCGCAGAACCTTAATTTTAGGGCCACATTCAGAAAAACAATGTCTGGAGGAGAAAACTAACCTCCACTGTGACCTCTTAGCTCAATGCAGTAGCCTCTGACACAGGCTGGAAATCTTGTGCTTGGGGCTGCTCAACCACAAGCCGAAGGACTGCTCTGGCTCTGAGGAGTAAATAGGAGCAGCAGGGGGATGTAGTAGTGCTCACCTAATTTTTTTTTCTTTTTATTTTTTAATGCTTCCAGATGCTATGATGTTACTTGCCCTCATAAAGACAAAACAAGATGTTAAGGAAAGGACGCTCAAAGGAAGTGCTCGGAGGCAATAAACTGTAGAAGTAGTGAACCTTTTACTACTACCTGCTAGGGCTAATCATGATTAAGCAAAAGCTGGATCTAAACTGCCCAGAGCCAGGCTACCAAAAAGCTGGGTATGTCTGCTGGCTGTTTAGGTAGTAGCAGCGCTGGATGTTAGCGGTGGGGTAAGAGCTGCTCCGCTCTGAAGCGGTTTCCCACCGCAGGGGCGGATTCCTCTGGTGAGAAGCCCTCCTCGCATCGGGCTGGTCACCTGTGAGCTTCAGGCTCGCCTCATCTTTCCTGGCATCTTCTATCGTATTTTCAACAAGAGGCTCCAGCTTTAGCCATTCAAAACAGCAGAGCTTGTAGGCAAGCGGGAACTAAAGGAGACATTAATTAGTGGTCCCTTGAACAGCCTAAGACATCAAAAAAAATAAAAATTACATTCATCAGGTCCTTGATGCTGTGTTCTTGCTCCTCAGTAGTGCAGGTATAAAGGGGATGGAAGCTGTGTTTCTGTCTTTGCCCCACCCCCCACCCCAGCCCTTTGTATATTTGTCTTCAAGAAAACAAGATCTGATTTCTGTAGTAGCTTTAGGCCATTTAAATATCTTCCCCAAAGGTAGTTAATAAAATCTAAAAGACCTGACAGTGGGGTTTACTCTATTAAATCATCAAACAACTGAACTTGTTGGCAGCCGATGAGAGAGGTCACGGGGCTTTGCTTGTTACCTTCCCATTGCTCTACATCTGCAGCTCTTCCTGGGTGTGCACCAAAACACGGAGAAGCACGGTGATGTGCTGGTGGCCACCCTGCAGATCAGCGGGAGAGCTGGGGTCAGAGCCTGGAACCCAGCTCCCCTGGTGAGACACGTGGCCCCCTCCTTTCCGGTTGCTGCGGTGCCAGCGCAGCTTTTCCTGCAAGGATGGGCATAGCTGCTGCTGGGCGCTACCAGCTTTACCTGTGTGAAGTGGGAAGGGTGCCGGGTTGGAGCAGCGATAGAGCGATTTACAGCTTCGTGGACAAATGTGCTCTGTTACCTGTCCGTAACAAGAGATGATGGTAAAGGTGGTCAGAGTTACAAATAGCCTTATGTAGCACTAAAACCCGAAGTTCAGTAATTCTCAGCATCTCTGGTGCCTCCCTCTACCTGTCTATTTGCAAACTGAAATACTTCCATTAAGCAGTGCGCACTTGCTGCCTGCAGCCAGACGGACCTTATTCCTCTCTGCAACTCCGTGTAATGGGCTGTTGAACCTTTTTGGAAGCATGTTGAGCACGAGGATCCATGGGCTTGATGTCAATAGCTGCAGCAGTTCCCACTTTCTTCCGCTGAGGGACAACACGTGGTGGTGGATTCCTGTTGCCTTAGCAGGTGGGATGCTGCTGCTAACAGTTTGTTAGACCGTGTTTGCAATGGCTTCCCAGCAACACATTGAGAAAAGGTAGAAACCTGGTGTAAAGACTTCAGAAGATTTTGGTTTATAAGACCTGTTCGACACAAGTGACTTAAAATACTATTATTTTTTTTCTTTGACGCCGTTGGAAGAAGTGTGGCCTGACTGTTAGGGTTGCAGGACTGGTTCTCACTGACTCTTGCGTAGTCCTTGTGTCTCTGAGCACGTTACTGTTTCTTCTCCCTGTTCCTGAGTCCAGCTTGTGGGTAAATATAAAGTAAGATGGACTTTAAACCCCCGAGCCACAAAGATCACAAAGTCAGATGACTTTACAAAAGAAACAAGTACGCTGAGCTTCATTTCCCATTGTTTTCCATTGTCAGAAGCTTAGTTGCAGGGTTCAGCCCGACTGAAAATGTTCAGTTTATTTAAATATTTATAGATATATGTCTAATTGTTTCTGTTTAAATGGAAGAGAAGAAAGCACAAACCTGAATCAGAAGCATGAGTTGTTAGCCCATACTTTTGTGGTGCAAGAGTACTCGGTGAGCAAGACTGCTGGGACAGACTGTATTTGGAGAGAAACCAGTGTTGCGTTTGTCTGTGAGCTCTTTATTTTTTGGCATGCAAATGGCTGCATTTATGGAGAAAGAAATGGATTATTATTAATCCCGCAAATGAATGGCTGTGTCAATAGATGCTGCAATACCTTTAGAATGGCACATGCAATTTTTGAAGCAGCACAATCCATACCTATTAGATGAGAAAATGAACGCCCTGGCCTTCTGACAGCACAGGAGCTTGCAGTGCTCTGGGACCTGTGATCGGGTACCAGGGTATGAAAAGTGGCCAGAAGGCTGGTGCTTAAGATGAGGTTAATGCCAGGTACAGTAACTCTCCTCTATCTTCCAGTTCTTCTGGAACTGAGGGAAGACCTGGAGCTCAAATATCAACATCAGTGTGTTCCGGCTAAGGCCAGTTAATTGATTTTTTTTAGTCATAGTTTTCAAATGACACAGAAATAGCCCTGGTGTAAGTGAGGCATTAAGGTCAGAAAAGGTGATTTGGGATGTTAGAGCATACATTATTCCCTATGGCATCTGCATTCACCTCGCATTTGCTCTGTGTCCCAAAACATCGTGTATCCTTCCAGCACTGTGCCGTCTGGCGGTTAAAGTCACTCTCAAGTTGTCAAGGAAGCAAGGGCCCTGAGTGGGGAGCAGTTCTGTGACAAGGTCAGCATGCCTTTAGGTCAATGGCGTTCAAGAAATCAATCTGAAATCTCCCCTCTCGGCATGTTAATGAAGAGGGACATCTGTGTGTGTAGGAACAGGTTTCTGCTAATCTGCTGTGACATGTTCTGCAGCTGGCTCCCCGGCGGCCTTTGGAGATGGTGTGTTTTGTTGTCATATACAAGGAACAGCAGCTGCTTGTTGATTGGTGACAGCATCGACACATACCTTCTGCAAGAGTATTGTCATCTTGCAGCTAGGTACTAAGGGTGTTAAGATGACTGGGCACCTAAATAATTTAAATACTGGTTTAAAAAACAAGGCTGAGAATGTGATTGGGGTCAAACAAGCATGTGAAGTTGTAGGGGGGGGGGAGAAAAGGGAAGGAATGCTTGTAATAGTAAGTTAGATTTCTGTGGTACCTTTCACCTCAGATTCACAGATTGCTGTGAAGAGCCACTGTGTGGATGGCAAGACACCCTGGGAGAGAAAATCCATTTTCCTCAAGCAAAAGCAGCTGTCGGTCAGCCTTGCGCAGCAGTAGCACCTATCTCTTATGATGGGAAGTGGAGCTGTAGGGGAGATTAAGGCAGAAGGGGCTGGAATGGGAATGGAGACTGTGCCAGAGCAGTGCTCGGAAGGGAAACAAGAAGTGCTGCTTGAAAATGTGTTGTGGTTTGAAAACTTCATTTTTCACAGCTGAAAATGAGTGAGGAAAGCAGTGAGTGCTTCCCTCTTACCCAGCTGCAGGATAAGTTATGTTCTGAAACTTTTCAACGTGGAGGGAAAAGGAAAGCACAAGAAAATTACAGATTAGAACACTAATCCCCCCTCCTTCCCTTTCATCCTTCTTTCAAAACAGTGTTAGCTGAAGTTGCTTAAATCAGGAGTCACCTTCCCCACTGCGGCATCTCCCCCCATCCAGCTGGGAAGAAAGATGCACTTGCGACTGCTGATTGCAGCGCGTGAGTGTGGACATGGCTGGAAAAAAAAATGTGGGTGATGAGATGATGAGCGGGGAAAAAAAAAAACCCAAAAAACCAAACCCAACCCATTTTTTTTGTACAAAATATCCAGGAAACATTTTCACTCAAGGACTTGGAGGAAGCAGGTGGTGGGTGGCAGCCTAATGAACGTGTGCTCTGGTTACTGGGAAATCCTGCTGTGGGGTGTCGCTTGCCTGCCACTGGTAAGGGCATTCCCCTGCGGCTTGTCCAGAAAATGCCTTGCTTCAGATGTCCAGCAAACTCAGGGTGGAAACACCCGTGTTTGCAAAGCAAGACCGAGTTTTATTTAAAGAGTATAGTACTAAGGTAACAATCCCTTTTGGCATTTTTTTTTGGGGACCCAGTAAATACTTGGTTATGAGCGTTGGCTTGATGTTGGTTGGGAGGGTGTGACCTTACAAAGTGGGATGGAAAGAGAAGCCACAGAGGACGTTGGAAGAGACATTTATGTTTAAAGCCAGGGGCTAATGAGTGTGAGGACCCCTAAAAGCTCATGGATGGAGTAATTTGATGGTACGTGAAGGTGAGTGGGAAGGATGCTGTTTATTGCTGCTTGAAACAGCATCATTTCTCTTGCATATGCTGTTGGGAGGATTTATATTTTTTTTGCTCTGTTTCTTTTCCCAGCTAAAGGCACTACACAAGTGTTGGTACTTCAGGAGTGACCCTCACGTGCTTTCAGATGACAGTGGTTTGCACCAGATAAAAACCTGACATATTTGGGACAGCAAATAAACTGGGAGGCTGGGGAAGGGGGAGATACTTCACATCTTTGTTTCTGAATTTGGTTATAAACATGAACAAGGTTATTAAAGGATTTTTGTTTTCTTTAAACTTGCTGCAAAAAGATGTCAGAGCTGGGAGAAAGCCTTTGGAATGAGGATTAGGAAGAAAAGGGGAGGAAAAAAAAATGTTTTCTTTGTCCCACCCTTTGCCCATCAGATAACATAACAAACAGATACAATAGCATGAAAGCAAGTCTGAGAAGACATATTTGCAGTGTATGTCTTGGCACTGAATAACACAGCTGACTCCCACAGCTACACATCTCCTTCCAAGCATCATAACTGTCTCCTCCTTGGGGTGCGCTTCCTGGAGAGCTGGCATGGCCCCGTGCTCTAGGGCTTCAGAAATTTGGGTCTTGTCCTTGCTCTGTCCCAGGCTGCTTCTGGAAATTTCTTTTGATCCTTCTATAAATTGAAGAGATTGTGTCTTTTATTATTATCATTATTTAACTTGTCAGTTTAATGTGCAAGCTCAAGCTAAACCACTACTCACTGCTGGAGCAGTCTCAGGGCAACAGTGGCTCTGGTTGCTGTCTCCAGGGCATTCTAGTGCTGAGCAGGCATCAGGTTCCCCAAGACTAGAGCTTAAGCTTTTAATTATTTTCGATAATCAACATTCGATAGCTGCCAGCGACCTTTCGGGGGGAGGGATGCCTCGGTGAGAGGCTGGCGGTGCCCTGCTACCGCTCGGCACCCACCTCTGCGGAGCGGCGGCGCCGGCTGCTGCGTCCCCTCTTGTGGCTGGGGGTAGCGGCGCCGGTTCCAGCCCGGAGGCCGGGAAGCCGCCCGGTTCCAGCGGCATCCCCAGGAATGCAGCCCTTGTAATGAAGGTTTGGATACTGCAGCGTTACTGCAGGGATCGGGGTGCTGTTGTGGGGGGGACAGAAGATAAACCTCACCGCCCAGCCTGACTGCACTAAACCGGAGTTTCAGAGGAAGCGTGGGCTCGATCGCTCTGTGTTGGAGTCGGCTTCCATTTGTACCCAGGCTGAAGCCCCCAGCGGAGGCCAGTGCCCGGCTCTGGGCCGATGTGGCTTCTGGCAGACACGCTGGAGGCCCAGCGAGCTTGGGAGTGGTTCGGCAGACGCTGGACCGCGTCATTCCAGGACTAGATTGTAATTTGCCCTACTGCGACAGCAGTTGTGCTGCTCCGTCTTTTCCTGCACCAAATGACAGTGGCTGGGTTTGGTCTTTTCCTGGAAGTCTGGAGTCCCTGCGGTATGATGGGCTGTCCCTGGGGCCACAGCTGTAGTCTCAGGGACTAAGTGTGGTGCAGCGGCCGGTGAGTGCTGGGGACCGGACCTCTGAGCCAAGCGACTGTCTTTGTGCCAGCAAAGATGCGGTGCAGGGGGGTTCTGCCGCCCCCCCCTGAGCTGAGGAAGGCCAGGGCAGCCATCCTGCCTGCCCGCTTCTCAGGTGGCAGCTCGTTTCTCTGTAGGCTTGCTGCAGAGCCCTGTAGCACAGGGGCAGGGAGGGCTAAGCTTGCCGGTGAGGCTGGTTTTAGCCAAAACTCCCATGTCTTTTGGCTCCCTAGTCCATAGAAGGAATAGCTGGGGGGGTGGGGGTGGGTGATGACTTCTGTTCCTGCACACCCTCTGTTCTGCCCCAAGGCTTTTGGGGAGTCTGAGACTCGCCATGAACCTTATTATTTTGCAGCTCTGGTCTTTTCTTTCAGATGGTAGTAGCCAATAATGTTCAAAGGCTCTTTGTCTCTTTGCACCTTCCATGGACTTTGGTTCCTCCTGGGTTTGTGGGTCTTGCTGAAGCTCTGGGTCACGTGATGAGGTTCTTGCTCTAGTCCCAAAAGAGCTTTCACAGTGTTTCTCCTCACAGCAGGAAAATCTGGTCTTGCCCATTAGTAACTGTAAATAACCCCAACAACGCAGACTTTTTATTCTTTGTTTGTCTCTGTGTCAGATGGAAGCTGTACCCTCGGGTGCTCAGGGATGTGTCAGTAATGGACGTGTCAACCTCAGTCTTGGGGCAGAAAATCAGCATGCCGGTCTGTGTGGGAGCAACTGCTATGCAACGCATGGCTCACACCGACGGGGAGACAGCTACTGCAAAAGGTAAACCACGCAAAGTCCTCCCCACGGTGAGTTAGAGAGGAACAGAGTAGTACTGTGCCTGCTGGGTGTGAAACCCGGCTTGGTTTCCTGCTCCTGGTGCTGTGGCCAGGATGGGTTTGAGTTGCTGCTCAGAGTAATTTGGTTTATTTTTGGTTTTGTTTGTCTGTTTTCCTTTGCATGTTTTGTGTGTGGGCTCTCCCTTGCTATGAGACAGGGATGAGGAATGCAGTATGAAAGAGAGGAACCATTTGTAACAAATACAAAATTGAAAACGACATCTATCTATACAGCTTTCTATACATCCTATAAATATAACTCCATATATTGTCACAGCAACGTTCTTCCTGTTACAGAACTGCTTCTAGAAACTCAAAAGCCTTTGCTTGTCCAGGAAAAATGCTTTGAAGAGAGGTCTTTGAGAGCGTCACAGGGAGTCAGTGAGCTAAGGGCCCCCCTGGGCTAGATGCTGCACAAAGATGTTGCCAGTGTGGAGGCTGCAGCCTAAACGGCTGCAAGGAATGAGAGGTTAACCAGAATTCAGATGTGAAACTGTTTCCTACTCCTTTAACCCAAGCTGCAGAATGACACAAAATCTGAGAAAGAGGCCATGTGGTGCACCTATTCCACACAAAGGTCATCAGGCTACGCATTTCAGTGCTCCAGCACTGAATGAAAAAGGATACAAAACCCAAATAGGCAATACTAAAAAAAATTAAAAAATAAAAAAAATAAAAACCATCCTGTGCGTGAGTGAGCTATTAATCTAACAGTGTTTCCATGACCAATGCAGCAAATGCCAGTGTCAAGTGAGTCTATCGGCCCTGCAGTGGGAGCTGATCTCAACTATCATTACAAAGCCACGTCCCTACAGTGTGCACCGTGGTGGGCTGCAGCACAGATCCAGCAGCAATCGGTACAAGCAGATTTCTCCAATTTTATAGTACGTTTGGGGATAGGTTTTTCCCTTTCCCGAGAGATTTATTAGGAAGTCCGAATTTGATGCCTATTGCATTTGCCGGTGCTTCCACAAGATGGAGCTCGAATACCTTGAATTGGTTCGCGGAGTCTGGCGGGCGCCTTGGCGCTGTCCTGTCTGACAGCTCTCCTGGATTATTTCTGGCCCGGGTTATGCTGGGAGGAGACTCTGAAGCGTTATAGTGTTAACTGCAAACATAGTAACGCTATGTTAAGAGTGAGATTCAAAACACATGAAATTCAGGACGGTCCTTAGCAAAAATTCCCACTGATGCTACAGCCCAGCCACATTTTAAGGCATAAATTTTATAATGGCACGTGAAGTTGAGTGGTACAACTAGACTGACTACCAGAGCTGGGTTGTGGTAGAGAATTTTGGAATTTCCTGATTTTTGTGCACTTACATTTCAAAACTTTCACATACATTCATTGCATTTAACATTCTTGGGTTTTCAGGCTGCGGGAGCTTGGTGTACTGGCAACGGCACTGGCAGCGGTTTGAATGTGCAGTCAAACATACCCATTGGAGCTGGCAAATTTTTCATCACTTGCAAAAGACAGCGTCATTAAAATCACACCCCCTGTATTGCTGTAGCATTTCTTGTAGGGGAAAAAAAAACCCAAACAAACCAGCTTTGGTTTTGTGATCTGCGAGAGGTAGAGAGGGGTATTCAGTGCCAAGCTTTTGGTTTGACCTTATATAAAATGACAGGGATTAACTTGAAAGTACATATTTGGCTTAAAAGTTCTTTTAAACTTGAGATATTCAGGATCAGGGGGTTTTGCCACATCCAGCTTCTTTTAAACTCTGTGACACTTCTGCGATATAGGCGAGCAGATTGTTGGTTGCTTTAAACCACCTTTTGCTTCAGCTGCACCGATTTACACAGGCTAAGAAAGTCTGATCCGCAGTCTCGTGGCTTTTGCAAAGCATGGTGTACCTTGTAAGCTTGGGTTCTGGCTGAGGCGTGTAGGAAGCGATGTATATGGTAGTGCCTCTGCTGTTGAGACAATCCTTGAAAAGCACAGTGGGCGGAATCCTGCCCCTTCCCAGCCAGGGAAGCAGGTGAGCATGTGTGTGCCCGGGCACTGCTCGGCGGGTGCGGCATGTCTGCCCGGTTGGGGTTAAACCCCAAGAGATAATCTTGGGTTTGCACCATCCTTACCTGCAGAGTGCTGGTGCAGGCAGCAATAACAGCTCCTTCCCCCAACTTTTTGTGTTGTGAGATCTGACACCTGATCCTGCCAAGGAATTCCCTTAAGCAATGGTGCGTTTTGCTTTGAACTGCTCTGCTATTCCTGCAGGTTTGCCCACACGTTGCAATGTAAATGTTCTCCTTAGGGACAAGGGCATGTCATGGTGTCTCTCACTGCATAAAACTCCCTGTCCTCGCCACTCCTCCCTTTGGGGCTTGTCAGGGGTTTGGGAGCTGCTGCTCCTCAAGGGATGCTCTCCTGCAGAGGCCAAGCTCCTTGGAGAAGACCGTGCACCTTACCCAGAATAGGGCAAAGTCTGGCAGCTTGCTTTAAACACACCTTCACTCAATTCTGTTTCATTAGTAAAGGATCTTCTTTTGGAAAAATGTTCAACTGTAATTTTAAAAGTTGCCAGTGACAAGCCATCCAACACAACGTAAGTTATTCCAAAGGTTAAGTAAGTCCACTAATCAGAATAAACTGTAATCATGATCAAGACTTGTAGAGCTTCAAATCCAAATGTTTGATTTACTTATAGTTCTGTTAGGAAGAATGTAAGGGAAATAATAATAATAAAAAAAATCCATATAGTCTGTGATAAGGCTGCTCCTTAGGGTTTCTTTTACATGTCTAAATGGACCTGGAGTCCTTGCTTATAGGGAAAGATCTTTTGTCCTTGAAACAATTTCACAGACCTTGGCAGCTGTCCTAGTTTTTCCAGGTCTTTCTGCAAGAGTATTCCCTAGCATTTTAGCTGTAGTTCATCAGTGCATGTGGCAATTTTCCAAATAATGGATTTTCTGTTTGGTAGAAACTGAAAAATTGGGAGGAAAATTGTTTTGGGATAACTGAAATGTTTAATTTGATCCAAAACACAATGTTTTATTTCATTTTCCTACTAGCTAATGCTTTTAGCCATAGTTCTGTTTTGAAATAAAAGTGTTAGCTCAGAAGAAAACATTTCCATTCTGAAAATATCAACACATGACATTTTGACTTAGGTGAATTTTTCTTGTCCTTCCTGCTCCAATTTCAACTCTTTCAGTAATATTTGCCAAATTTGATGAATAATCTTAGCCACCATTAAAGAGCAAAGAGCTGTTCTCTAAATATTTCTCAACGGAACTCTGCTGATTCTACTTTTTTTTCTTTGCTTGTCCATCAGAAGATTCACTGTCCCTCCACACAGATATTTGCCATCCCAACTTCATGTAGCGCTTGCAGACTAGTGTGATCCCTGTGTTGTCTTCAGCCAGCACTCCCCGCAAATGTGATAGTACACATGTTCCTGTAAATAGGACACACTTTCAAGTACACTGAAACAAAATCCTGTGCACCATCCAGCTGCTTAGCAAGAACTAGCAATTTTTTAAAACCTTAATTGATTATAAACAGATATGTAGCATTATTTTACCAAGATTTCTGTTCTGTTTATATGGCTGCTAATTACATAATGCTCCCTTGCTGACCAGTTGCCTTCTATTCTTGTGGTTTAGCCCAGAAGCAGTATTGCAATACCTGACTTCTCTCTGACTTGCTGAAAATCAGGCTGAACAGCCTGACTGTTTTCTTGGCCAGATCTTTTGAAGACTTTGAATGATGGTTGCCTGGATCTGATGTTTTTACGTTTACCATCTGCTCTTAAACAACTTCCTGAGCTACCTCTGACATCAGAAGGGTTTCACCATCACCTGTGATGTGACTGCACCATTTGCTTTGCCAAACAGAGAATAGGAATACTGACTGAAAAGCTTCCCCCCCCCCCCCCCCCCATTTTAGTTGAGTTACTGGTAGCTCTATCGTTTCCACTAGAGAGGGAGCAAAACACCTTTGTCCCTTTGGCTTTTAACAGACTTCTACCGTACTTTTGGTTTGCTTTGATGCTGCTGAGCATCTGAATTTAGGTTCCTTGTGCTCATCAGAGATACTGGTGGCTGTGAGCTCTTGCTTTTTGTGTTCAGCCACAGTGAAAATAGCAGGACTTTGTACCCATCTTTCACCTGTTACCTATGTGGTGTTCCAAAAAAAAAAAAAAAAAAAAAGTTAATTTTGAGGTATAGATACTCCAGGGTCATTGAAAGGACAACATTCACATAGAAAGATATGGACTGGACTGACCTGGCCCTGACTTCCCCCAAGAGACTGGCATGGCCAGGGGATTTTCTGATGCAAGTGTACGCAGGCAGTCTGGTGTGATAGCCCTCCTAGACCAATGAGGTTCATTTTGGCCCTGCATATCTTTCCCTGCTGCCTCCAGCTTTCCTGCATAGCTGACAAAAAGCATTGTGTCAACAAAATAATCATAGGCACAACTTGCACGCCATGTTTTGTAAGGGGCAAGTGAGGTAAGGCTGGGCAGGGGATTTCTCAGCCAAGTGCGTTTCATCAGAGAGCAATATTAAGTACTTTAAACAACTCTGTTTCTTAGGAGATGCAGCTCCAAGAACATAGCTACTTCTCTTGAGAAATACCACCGTGCCAAAAGGACATTGCATTGATCCCAAGTAATGTCCTTTGGCCCCTAACTTGGGGACGGTGGATTCACTGGTGGATTCAGGAAAAAACGACCACAGTGGGGCAGATTAGCTGCCATGCTTCAGAGATGCCCCTGAAAGGGAAAGGATGGGGTTTTGCACAGCTACAGAAAAACAGCAAGTTCCTATTCCCATGCAAGATAATCCTGACAAAACAGGCGAGCTTAAACTGGGCTTTTCTCCAGTGTCCTCCCCTGAAGTGGGTTGCCTCTGGGTTGCCCACAGGGACAAACTCCATACCCTTTCCAAACCACTTAATGAAATGATGTCCCATCAGAGCGGGGAAGGAGGCTGAGGTTTCAGGATAAAAAAAGGGCTAGAAAAAGCATTATTGCTCTGTTCCTCTGTGGACTTCCCAAGTGGGTCCTGTGCCATGGTCGGCCTTGATTTGTTGCTATGTAAAATACTTCAACTGAGTTGCCCAAGAATGAGGAAATCCCCATTTTACCAAGGTTTATGTTCCCTTGTGAGAAGGTATGTCCTTGCTCGTGGCTTCCCTGAGCTCTAAGTACAAGCAGGTAGCAGCGGAGCTGAGAAACCTGCACTAGCTCAAGGCAGCCGTGGAGAAAGGCTGTGAAGCTCCCCTTTCCTAGGGACCCGACCATATCCCAATTCTAGTTACATTTGGCCCTGAAACAAGGTGGAGTAAAAATAACTCAAAAGCTTTATTGTCCTGATGTTGAAAATTTCCCTGGCCTCCTGTGTGTGGCTAATGCTATGCTCTCTGTGCTGTCATTGACCTCAATGGGAGCCCGCAGTGTGTACAAAGGTAAACGTATGCTTTGGGCAATGCTTGGCATTAAAAGAAGACCTGGGGTGGAGGGAAGGCTAAAAGCAATCTGAAATGGCATGAGGAAAGGCTGGTTTACAAAAATCTGATGTTTAAACTCTGGCAAATGTCACATATTGCTGCAAGAGCATCCCTCGGGAATATGGACCTAGTAGTACTGAATTGTAATAACAGAGGTATTTGCAGCACCCCACAACTGACCTGTAAAATACAGTTGGAGGAAATTAATTGCTTCTGTTTTCTTCAACTACAGCTAAATGTGCAAGAAGTGGGGGTATATTTTTGCCAAAACCTGATGTGAGGTAGGAAAACAAACAAACAAAAACCACCTTGGCAATACTTCAGGACTATGTATATGTTTTTGAAAGTTTAGAAAATTGTCAAAATAAACTTGAACATTATAAAGATAAAGCACAGATCAACCAAAACTGGAATGTGGAATCTCTAAAACTTTGAAAACTTCTGTGTGTATGAACTTTGAATTTGACTATGTAGATCCAAAATATGCATGTTGAGCTGGTGCTTTAGCAGAGAGTCGTTAACTTTACAGGACAGACGAGGGGAATTTTGTGAGTATGCTTTCATGAAAATGCCATAACCCAGTTTGGGATGGTTGAACTCCGATTGAACCAAACTGCTTAAATCTAATCTTAAATGAGAAAATAATGGGTTTATCTTATTGTTACATATGCAGATGAGTTGAAAGGATACGGTGGTATATTGTGTTTTAAATCTTCTGTTCACCGAATATATTTTATTGTGAAGTTTCTGTTTTAATTTTTGCTTTTGCATCTATTCTTGTGTCCACAGGGCTGTGGAGGTAGATTTGAGAATAAAATTAAGAATGGAAACAAATGGATACCTAAAGGCAGATTGAACCATAACATTTACTTTTCCCCCTTACCTGATCTGAGGATTTCGCAGTTGCTGGGTTAGCAACTCTTCCTGTCATTCATGAACGCGTATTTGACAGAGCAACAGGAATGCAGAGCCCTTGTTTCTCAGCATCACTTAATAGGCTTGATTGGGCAAATCACTTATTATGGGATTTGTGATAATCCACCACAGCTGATTTTAACAGGACTTTAGCATTCAGTATGCATGGGTTCTTCAGAAGAAACTCACTTCTAGGTACTTAATTTGTGAGAGGGAACTATTTTCAGTAATTTTAAGGGGAGGAATGAAATTACTACAATCTAGAATTTTGGGTCATTGCTACTGTATTTCTAATGATTGAAAACTGCCTGGTGGCCCTGGGAGGGTGTAACCAATTTGTTTGAATAAGCTGTTCATAAGTTTCTACTCTAAGAATCTTGTAATTCTTATTTAATAAAATGTTGTCATAAAGACCACTTCTTAATTCCTCAATGGGCTGGAGATGATGTTTTGAAACAGAGGTCCATTTACATTAAAAATATGCATACTGCGGTAGACCAAGAAAAATAAGGCTTTATATAATATTTTTGAGCCTTACAGTGTGTTTTCCTTTATTTTACATTAAGTGACAGATTACTCCAAAAAGAGTAAGTGATAGATTCATAAAAATAAAACTGTATGAGGTTAGCTGGGTTGGAAATCACGCCTGGGGAGGCAGCCAGCACAGAGCCTCTGGGTGCTTGACCCCTTCCAGGAATGTTCGATGACATTTAACCTTGGGATTGCCCACACCTCAGGAGCCGTTTCACTCCACAGTTTCTCAAAGGTAAAGGAGGAGAGGCCACGACACGTTGGGCATGAGCACCCACGCCTTTGGCCTCAGCAGAGACTTTGTAGACCTGCTCATTTTTGTACTTACTTTGGGGTATTCTGGGTGGGGACTGCTGCTTGGGGCATGTTTCTGCCACTTCCAGTGAGTTCAGAACTTCTGGTCCCTGTTGGCAGCAGCGTCAAACTTTACGTGTGGGGTCACACAATGGACGTGGGGTTCCTCTCCTTCAGGTGATGGGACAGCAAAAGCGTTGAAGCTAAGAACAGTGGAGATCCCCCCTCGAGTCTTTAAATGAGGTTGTCTGCTGGACTGTGTCCTTCTGTTTTATTATGCCCTGAAATGCCCTGTAGGGATGACAACAGGCATTTACTAGAAGAGCACTTCAAGGAACACGGGTTTAATGCTAGTGAAAATTTGGGGATGGGAGCAAGCAGCCAAAATGCCGTATCAGAATACTCAAGGGAGTGTGCACGGCAGTGGTGAGGAGGACTGAAAGGCGATGTTGAGAACGACAGATCTGAAACACTGATCTGCAGCAATATGGCAGTGTTCAGAAAGCTGGAAGTCTTAAATTATTTTTTATTATTATTTTAGATCATTTAAAATTGTGCATGTGTGTGTGTGTCCTTAAATGTATGTGCCAAAATTTCTGACAAGTGGTAGCCAGACACCAGGGGCTTACAAACAGGCTCCCCAGGATAAAGAATCATTAATATGGGTTAGGCTTAGTTTGGTTATAATATTATTTCCACTATTGGAGCAGGGATCATCCCAAAGAGCGCACAGAGAGCAGTCACCAGAAATTTGCCTATAAACACAGAGAATAAGCCAGAGAGTGCTCCCAGCAGCCCACCGCTGTTGGTGACTGCTATAAATGGAACATTCCCTGGAAGGCTGAAAAATATGTTGTCACCGAGGAAAGGCAGTGTGAAATTACATGCACCGACATGCTCTGGTGAGCCATGTGCTCCTGTTTAGAGAAGCCTCTGTTTTGGATAATCTCAAATATAACTTTTGTTCCTCCAGCCTGCCAGGCAACGGGGACAGGGATGATGCTGAGCTCCTGGGCCACCTCTTCCATTGAAGAAGTGGCTGAAGCGGCTCCAGCTGGCCTTCACTGGCTGCAGCTTTATGTGTACAAGGACCGGGAGGTTACCAAATCCCTCGTGAAGCGTGCAGAGAGAGCAGGCTACAAAGGGATCTTTGTGACAGTGGACACGCCGTTCCTCGGCAGGCGCTTTGACGATGTGCGCAACAAGTTCCAGCTTCCTCCCCACCTCAGGTAGATGCTCTCTGGTGGGATGTGGGACGGGCATGTGGCAGTACCATGGTCACTATCAGGTGCTGTGTGAGAAACTTCTCTGGCACAAGGAATTTCTTCCATTTCTTCCAGGTGCTAAATGCTGCACTAGGTGGTAACACTGGGGAACCGAGCACATACCTTGCTTGGGCTTGGGCTATAATCTGCTTTGAGTCAAAATTAAGCTTTCTTGGCTGTTTTTGAACATGAGGCTGCAGACTGACAAAGTTGGAGAGATGGGACATTTCTTTGTACATCAGTCAATATATATTTGGACATTTTCAAAACTCAGCTGCACACAGCCCTGTGCAACCTGCT
Organism: Falco biarmicus; assembly: GCF_023638135.1. NCBI lineage: Eukaryota > Metazoa > Chordata > Aves > Falconiformes > Falconidae > Falco > Falco biarmicus. Next base: position 28,457,892 of record NC_079299.1, read on the forward strand.
CTATCTTTGAACTTGGATCCAGCTGCAGAGCTGGCTCTGCTCTGAATGGAGGCCTGGATTAAGTGGACCAAAAGTCCCTTCCAACTGATGTAATGGTCCCTTCTATCCGATGTTATCCCATGACACCACGCTGGGTCCCAGGGTCATGTTGCTACTGAGCACAAAGCCCCTTTCCAAGCAACTTCAACTCTTCTTTTACTCAAATACAGAAAGTATTTCTCAGTATCAGTCTTTCTAAATTCTCCATGAGGGCAATTTCTACCCTAGCATGTGTTTTGGAACATTTTCTGTATTTCAGAGAAATTTGTGGCCTCAAAGTTGACTTCAGCACTAATTCTAGTTCCTCTCTATTGAAGGGCCTATGCAGCATTTAATTTCGAGAGAGTTACCCAGCGGTGGTGTCAGGGTGCTGATTTCACTAGCCTTTTGCAAATATAAATTGGTAGACTGTAGAGACCACCCTGATAAACATATGCTGAAATGCTGTCACAGTGTTATCAGCCAAGGTCTGGATGGAAGAGTGTTTAGTGGAAGGGATATCCAGGACCTGGGTTTGTAATTGGAGCTAAAAATCTTGAGATGCTTGCAGGTAGGTCTTGATAGTGACCGCAGTTTGCCATGGCATATGTTAAGGTTACTGTGTTTGCTCCTATTCAGAGCTTGCAAATGAACACAAAAATGGAGGGGTGGTGGGAAGGATAGCTGAACATAGTTTGAAGCTGATTAACTTTGATTTTAGTTCTGGGTAAAAGCTAGTTTTAACATTATCAATGGATCTGAAATGTTCTTCCTATGTGTCCTGACTGCTATGTTTTACTTTATACATATCATATGTAACATACAAGGCAAGAAATATCCTGAGGTCTTCCTTCTTTTTCATAATGCTCAAACTGAAGGTAAGCCATGGGACTCTGCAATGAATCTCATTCTTCACCTCGCAGGCAAAAAAAACTCCAGAGCTTGAGATGTTGGATCTCCCCCATACACTTGTACTTGAAGCTAATAGATGATATGATGAAGGTTGACAGAGCGGCCTTAACTCTGCCAATGATTTCTGTGTTAAAGTACAATCTTATGAGGAAAGCAGCGAAAAACAAAAAATCCCTGACACATTTAACATTAAAATGTGGTACACTGGTATGCACTATGTGGCCTGTATAGTAATCCTGCTACAGATCTGTGATTGACAAAATTTGATCGAGACATGCTGTTATTTTGAAAAAAAAAATATCTTTAAATAGCTTTTTTTTTTTAGTGGCAGTATTGTTTTAAGGCCTGGGGTTAAAGAGTCTTTGAATGTGCGTCAAATAACCCAAAAATATTTGAGTGAAGTGATGGAGCATTTCTGAAACACTTTGACCCCACCTGACCAAACTGTAACAAAGTTTTAAGTGAACCATGTGAAATAATATGAAGCTGGAGTAATCTTTAAAGGTTCAAATTAATCACTTTGGATTTCACAATGACATTTAGACAGTGTTTTGTTGCAAAGTTGGTGGTGAAACTCTCCTAGCATGGGGCTCTACTCAGTTAAGTGATAACTTTTTCTTGGCTTCAGGTTTTCAACAAAGTTTCAAAGCAACAACAAGGTGCCATTGTGCTCCGAAATGTATATAAGGCAACATTCATTCAAGTGTTGATCTGCATTTTACAGGCCAAGAAAAACAACAGTTATTTATATAATCTTATCCATGGTTCTGTTTTTCTCTGGGTACCCCACCCTCCACAAACCAACAGCTGAAAAGCTGGATCTTGCTGAGAGTCTGCTCCTTTCCCATTTTCTTTTGGGCTTGGAGCTGAACAGAAAAACCATGTGAAATGCTGCTTGTTGCAGGCATGAAATCAGCAGTGAAACTAGCCAGTTTCCATGCAAAAACCCCTGTGCATTTCCCAAAATGTGGAATATGAGTATAAAATACTGCAGTGTGGAACGAGACACTTTCCAAAGAACAGAGTTATTGGCCTCGTGTGGGACACGGGTGTCCTTGGCGGTGCTGGTGTTGCTGATGGTGGTTTAATGCTTGAGAGCACTCGGGACTACTTCAGCTTTCTAGTACAAGCACAGCCTGAATTTCTTTTATTTGCCCTCCTTTCCCCTTCTTCTGCTTTGTCTGGTAAGTTTGTGAACTCTTGGTGCAGGGGCTGTCACTTACCATTCAGTTCCTAGAACCAGTGAGATTGATTTGGTGCTAAAGAGTAAATAATAGCTAACGTTTTCATATGAACTTTGTTTCCACCCCCTACATTTTATAATGAAACATACAAAAAAGACACAAGGTTAACTGGCTGGATGTTGGTCTTGTTGGACAGATGAAAACTCTGAATTCTTTGCAAGGCTTCATGCAGATCTGTCTAGTTCATGTAGTCTAACAAAATCTCCCTTCCTCCCTCTTCCTTGCCACCTACCTTATCCCCTATTCCTCCAGTAGCTGAATCCCCTGAATTTGAAAAAAACGAAAACCAAAACCAAATTTGCTGCATGAAAGCTAAGGGGATTATTGCTTATAAGTAGAGGTGCCCCTCTTGAATTCAGTGGCTCCTGGGTTATGTCAAGCAAAATGATGTTCTCTTCTTACATCTTAGCCTGTACCGCTCAAGGGTCTGAATGCCCTACGGCCTCTGGTGCATTTATCCTCACAGTGCTCCTGGCAGATACTGTTTTATTTTTAAAATTTCTATTTTATGTTGAGAAACTGAGGCAAAAGGAGTGGCTAAGTGTCATGGCCAAAGTCACATGAGAGGTCTATGGGATGACAGATTCTTGAGTCCAAATCAGTGCTCTGACTGCTGGGTTTTTCTCCTGATTTTGGATTTGATGCTGAACCTTTAGATTTTGGACTTTATCCTATATTTTTTCTGAAAGAACTTGTACTGTTGCCTTGGGTCAGGGAAACTTGCACCAATGTTATCAAGTGCTTTGCTAGCCAAAGGTTACAGCTTACTAAGGACTGTGATCTGACATGCTGGGGTAGGCTTTTTTGCTCCTGCGCTGCAGTACAGCAACATTTTAACATAGGTATATAGAATGCTGGCATTAGGGGCTGATTCATGGCTCCAATGAATCTTTCTCAGACTATTTTTCTGTGTCTTTTGTTGTTTTAGATTAAAAAACTTTTCAAGCAGCGACCTGGCATTCTCCTCAGGGAAAGACTTCGGAGAAAATAGTGGACTGGCTGTGTACGTAGCTGAGGCGATTGATGCAAGTGTCAACTGGAAGGACATCAAATGGCTTCGAGGGCTGACCTCACTGCCCATCGTTTTGAAAGGAATCCTCAGAGGTGTGTAGCTCTGCTGTTTACCACAGGGGAGGTGAGGCATCTCTCTTGCATAGGCACCAGCAAAGGAAAAGTGCTTGTGCTGAGGAAATTTCTGTAGAATCGCATAGAATTGCATTACTTTTTAATGGCAAGCATCTGCTTTGCTGATACAGAATATGATGGGATGCATGTTCATATTTCTGTGATGTGTTAAGTCGGGAAGATTTGCCAAAGCAGACCCAAGCAATCAGAAGGAAAAAACATTCTCTCCCTTGTGTGTGGTTAGGAACCCAGGAACGAAGGCATTTGCAGAAGCAGTTGCTTAAATAAAGTCCTGGAGCTGCCAGATGGCTTGTATAGCTTTGCTACATGGTGTGTCTACCTTGATGTTCAGTAGGTAGGGACCAGAGCCACTGGTCACTAAACTGGGAAGTTGGTGAGCTGGCACTGCATCAGTTATATCTGAAATCAGATACAGCCAGGAAGATTGAACTTGCTCTGTTCATTGTGCCTGTAAACTCTGATCCGAGTTGTATATAACTTAAAGGAAAGCTGGATTTCCATTTTGTCAAAAGAGCACTGAGCACAGTGGAGCACTTTCATTTAAGTATGGATTGTTATTGTAAACATGCCAGTAATTTTGGCTTGGAGAAAATCATTCAGCATAAATAATTTCTTAGTGATGAGCTCCAGAACATGGTAGAGAAAGTGAAGGCTAGCAATGGAAGTGGCTGCTAATCCAGACTGATAAAATCTGCTTCAATATTTCAAATTACTTTTCTGGTCTTATTGCTTAAAGACAAAACTTTTTACTGTTCGGACGTGGGGCTTTGGAAGGATTAAGCTCTAAGGTAACTTTGCATTAGCTGGCAATGTTTGGGTTTTTTGTTGGGTTTTTTTGTTGTTGTTTGTATGTTTGGGTTTTTTAAATGATGACAAGGTTTCCCTCATCATGGTGTCAATAAGCTCGCAGTTATGGAAGGGCATATCTTGTTTTGTTTTGTTTTGTTTTCTAGCTGATGATGCTAAAGAAGCTGTAAGGATTGGGGTAAATGGTATCCTGGTGTCGAATCATGGAGCACGACAGCTTGATGGGGTCCCTGCAACTGTAAGTACTGGTGCTGATATGCCTGGTTTTGTCTGCCTTTTAGCTTCTTGTTTGCTTTCTCTGAACACATGCTAGCTGGAGAAAAAATCTGTAAATATGTGTTATCCCATTATCAGCAATCTCCCTCTGCTTCTCCATGTAAGTCACATCACAGTCTTAGACACAACCTCCCCTTGGTCAAATCAAACAAGAAACACAGGAGGGCTTACGAGTGGCTGTTTCTTCAGTCTACCTGGGCACCTTGTCCTTGGCTGCAGCATCCTGCATGGAAATTCAGAAGAGCTGTTTCAGATAGAGTATTATTGTCAGTTAAATTATTAGAAGTAGGAAAGTCTTTAAGTAATTTTTTCCAGTCTTCTCTTTTACTTCCTCCTTCTCATCCTTTTTTGAAAACCCCTTGTTGCCGTTTGCAGCACACTGAAGGTTGTACTAGAGTTGTTTTTCCTTTTTAATATTCTTCAGAGGCTTCTGAAAAATTACAGAGCTACAGAACAGCTAAAGGCAGCATGAAACTCTCCCTTTTTCTCCTTTCAAACGTATTCACCTTTGGAAAAGGTACAGACTGGTTAAATTACAGTTTTTTCCTTTTTCCTTTTCCTTGTCGTGCTACCCTGTGCCTTTTCCAAAGGTGAAAGGGATTTGAGAAGTTCTCAACTGGCAAAAAAGAAACAAGTAAGGGAAAATGAAAAAGTGTGTGTTCAGGCTGAAGGAAAACCCCCAAAATTCCAGTCATCACTCATCTTGCTTCATTTGGTGTGGGAAAGCTGCACAAGTAAAAAGAGAATGAAAGGGAGGAGAATCAAAGCCCATTTGTGACTGTTTCAGTATTTCTAATGTGTCCTTGACAAAAACCCTCCTGTTTTCCATGATGGTTCTTTGAAGGGAGAGAGGTAAGCCCCTTTTTCACTGCGGCACATTTTGCACATGAAGGCTTGTATGTTTGGCTCTGCTGTCCACTGGCATGCCCCGCTCCACTCCCCTGGAGGACTTCTCTCTGTTCTACTCCAGGGCAGCTGTGGATTTCCCCAGCTGATTTCCTTCACCCACTGATTTTCAGAGGTCTTCACTTGCACCCAGTGATCACCTGGTTGTGTTGGCTGGTTCTTTGCTAGCCAAGCCCTGTGTTGAAAAGCCAAATGCCAGCACAAATGGTTTTCGAAATGGTTAATGAAGTTGAGACATTGTCCTCTGAATCGAGGCATTATCCTCTGAGATGCTTTTGCCTGACTGTCTCCAGGTACTCCTGGGGACTGGTAAAAAAAAAGACCTCCTGATGCCAGGATTTCTCCAGTTTCCAGAGGGAGACTGAGGGTTTGTTTTTTTTTTCAAATGTGATTTTGTGTTCCTGGAGAGTGTGCAGCTATTCAGTTTTAGACACCTGAAGGGAAACTGAATTTTCAGAGTGTGGGTGCCTAATACTTCTGAAATTAATTGTTCTTTAACTTCTGTCCTTTTTATCTTCTTGTCACCTTTTAAGAATGTCTTCCCCAGTTTCACTAAGAATATTTTAAAATCTTGGCCAAGCCTGTGTGTGAAGTAATCCAACAGGAAGAATGTATGAGGATATTAAAAACGTAATTTTGAGGAATAAGAAAGCTCAAGAAATATTAATTAATTTTTAGCCAGCTGCAGTAGAACAGAAATTACACTTGCCAAGTACTTGTTTTGAGTTATTCCTTTGCAACACCACAGTGCAGTGGAGAAGGCACTAGTAAAGCTAATGTGTTCACTGGATTTCATTGTACAAACAACTACATTTCACAGTTCAGTTTTCATAAACTAAATATCTGTATCAGATCATGCAAAATGTTTCAGTTTTAGAGACATAATAATTTGTTTTAATTTCATGGTTTTTCAGAACGTGAGCTGAACCCAAGCTGGTTAATATTTCTAGTGTTTAGTTACACATTGAAGAAACCCGAGTTTTAATTATGGTTTGCATCATGCTTTAGTTATTATAGCACTTTAATGTTGGTACAGTTTGTCAGGATGTAGAAAGTGGTCTCTGTATATGGAAATAGATCCAAAATGTGTTTGGCAAAAGAGCAAAACCAAAGGGAGGGGAAAACTCACAGCAAGTGCCAAACTTCAAGAAAATTTTAATCCAAATCTAAAAACAAACTGCACTTTCAAGTTGTTTCCTCCTCCCCATGTCCTAGTCATTTTTAATCCATTACAAAGGAAATGAATTACATCCGTATTTGAAACACAGGAATTTTTTGTGCCTTTTGTCTTACTACCACACTGTTTCCACTCTCTTTAGTACTTCCCTTCCAGTTTTGTGTATTTCCTGATTTTCATGAATAGGAACTATTTAGCCATTATAGGAACTGTTGCCCTGTAATTAATGCTTGAGGCTTGCATGGTGGAGCTTGAATGAGCTTCAGGAGGCTCATCTCTTCATTGGGACCTCTTAAATGATGTGGACATGTTACTGAACTCCATGGTTAGTTACTTGTAACTTGAGAACAGTAAAAACCCTTTGCCCCCTTACCTTTACCACTGGTGTAGGGGATAAGTACAGCTCAGTGAAAGTAACATACATGTGCATCAAAAGAAAGCATTTCCCACCATGCTCAAAACTCAGAGGAAAGCTAATTTTTTCTCATATGAAGAAGCTTCCTCTAGAATTATTCCTGTAATCAAGATGCATTTTCAAAAGGAAAAATATAGCCATACAATTTTTTCAGCCATCTCCAAGTTCCTTGGGGCACATGTTTCTCTTATTCGATGTCTATAGGTACAATGTTTACCTCTAGGCTTCTGGATGCTAGTTTGGCCTTAGTATAACTGAATAATAAATTTAAACTAGAAAGAGAAGATTACTTAATTTCATCCCCAAACTAGTGAACACTGGAAGTTTGTTGGGTAATATCAAGGAAAGGCTGCCTCTGTGCTTGCTGTTTCTGCTGTTCCTTAGAAGTATCTGATATTGGCTTGTGTTGGATGCATGTCATGGGATCAGATGGCCATTCTGTGTGACCTTGCTGCTTCTCCTTTTATTTATGTGACTCTCTAAATAAATTTGACCTTTGTATATATCTGCTAACATGCTAAGTCACTGCTGGTTTTCAATACAAAGCTGTGTTATTTGTGTATGCAGTTAGGCATGCAATTGTTCATTTAGCTTCCTTAAAGCTTGGATCCTGTATGTAAGAACCCATTAAAAAAAAACATTACAGAAGCTGACCAGATGTATTCCTGGTTTCACTCTTTTAGATTGATGTCTTGCCTGAAATCGTTGAGGCTGTGGAGGGGAAGGTGGAGGTTTTCCTAGATGGTGGTGTAAGAAAAGGCACAGACATTCTCAAAGCACTAGCTCTTGGTGCCAAAGCCGTATTCATTGGAAGACCTCTTATCTGGGGCTTGGTTTATCAAGTAAGTCAGAAAAAGCTCAAATTTATATTTTTAGAAAACTAGGCTCCCTGTTTAGGCTTAGTGTATGCACATGTGTGTATATGTGTGCACATAGGAGGGTGTATGTGTGATGGTATCTGAGTGTGACTCTGTATATCCAGACCATCTAATTTAAATTTTGCTGACAAGTATGCAGGAGTTACGGTTGTGCATAAAACTTCGTTGGCACATGTATACATGTCTGTATCTACACACATGAGCTATATGTACACATACCAGTACATATTGTCTCCTAATCTCCTAGGGTGAAGAAGGAGCAAAAGAAGTTCTCCAGATGCTCAAGGAAGAGTTTCGCCTGGCAATGGCACTGACAGGTGAGACATCAGTGTTTCCTCTCAATAATCACATTTTTCTCATAGCTTTCATTTGCCCTGGGCAAGATGCTACAGGAACTTATGGAAGGGAGATGGAAATATTTTCAGTATCAGATTAGGCTGTGGAGAAATGGGAAAAGGACTTGTTATCCCTGTCTTATAGATGGGGAACAGAGTAGAATAAATAAAACCAATAAATATTTTTTTTTTCACAAGGAGAGAAATAAATCCATAGAAAAGTAGTGGCAAATCCTCCATCACTAAGGGGTGGATTACATCTGACAGAATGTACATTTCTAAGGGACAGAAAAAGAAAAGGCTTAGTAGAGTGGGATAGAAAAGGAGGGTTTTCAACTGACATGTAACTTCTCCTCCAGGATGCCAGAGAGTAGAAGAAATTGGCAGGACACTGATACGAAGACATCAAGTATTGTTTTCCAAGATTTAGGTCTGAAGACTATTGCCTCGTGTGTTGCCTGTTGTAAAGTGTGCTACCAGGCAAAAATCAACTGCGTTCACTCTTTGGGCCTCATCCTGCATTCCTGACTGGGAAGGGGTGGTCTGCAGGAGATCACTTGTTTGAAGAAAGTACTTGAAGCAAATTTTACAGGTGTTTCTGTATTCTCCTAGGCTCTTAAGGAAAGCTGCTCTACTGGGAGGTGTGATTAAAGATGAGCCTTTAGAAAAGACCAACATAGTAACTTCAAGGTGTTTTGCAACAAATGCTATTGTTAACTTACACTATTAGAAGTAACTTAGCTGTTGAAATGAAACTATAGACACAACTGTTTTGATAGCAATCAGCTATCAAAATACAGAAATTTAAAAAGTAAAAGATGCTTCTCCCTCACTGTTTAGATAAACTTGTGCTGAGATTAAATCTTGCTTTCTCATGAACGTAGTGTCATTTCCCTAGTGACTGTGTGCTATTACTTTATAAGCATGTGGTCTTGTAGCATGTAGGCTGTAGGAGCTCAGAGAACTCTGTTGTAAAGAACTGAACAGCAAAACAAACTTGGGGAAATTCTGCTGTTCAAGTGACACCAACCGCTTTGCAATCAGACAACTGTTATGTACGTGCATCAGGTACAGGTCACATTCTTGGCTGCTGCAAATCCTTGTAGCCTATTGCCTTCACCAAACTGTGCCAGCTGCACCCAGTTGCAGCTGAGTCACATTTTCCACCTGGATTCATTTGCTGACAGTGGCAAGTGAAGGCTGATGCTACCTGGGAGTCTGTAGGATATGCAGCCATCTGCAAAAGAGAAACTTGAATAATTGAGGTATTAACCCATGACTTGGGAAGATCCTAGTGGCTCTATTCACTTCCCATGAACACCCTTCAGCCAGATAAATCATAGTGTTATTTACTCTGCTTGTGTTGAGAATACAGAGACATACAGGATCTGCTCCCCTATTCTCTGAACAATCCAAATATCCACTGAATTCAGGAGAAATTTTGCAACTGTTAATAATGAAGGAATAGCTTCATACTACAAAGTGAGCAGGCAGAGGAGGTAAGACTCTACTAACCTGATCTTGGTAGAATTAAGGGTGGCCTCTTCATCTGTCTCTTCTGTTGCAGGTATAACATATGTTACTGGGCACGAGGAGAGGCTGCTGAAGAAAGGTTTTGAAAACTTTGTTGTAGATATTTAGTGTTCATTTTTAAGGAGGATTTAAAAAAAAGAAAAAAAGCCTTGATTTCATTGTTCCGCTGTCACTGACATCACTGGGTCCACCATTTGTTTCCCATCAGCGTCAGAAGGACTTATGCATTCTGACTCTCCTTTTTTGCTCTGTTTGAAATATCCCTTACTGAGCTTTAGAGGCAGCTTTGTAATGAAATGATGGAATATTACAATGTGAACTAAAGCTGGGGCTGGAACTCAAAATGGGGAGAAAACCCAAAAGGCCACATGCTTGCCCTTCAGTTGTAAAATCTGTACTCTTATTTACTGCAGAATGTAGTGTGTTGTGTGAGGGTTGCATAGCAACAAAATAAAGTTTATCTGTGTAAGGAAATATGAATGTTTCTCAGAGCACAGAGAAGCATAATTTCTGCTGTTTACTGCACTTATCATATCTGTTGCAATGTGGACTGTGTCAGATGTCAATTACAGACTAACTTCAGAAAGACTGTTTATTTTAGATAATATAAATGTTACTTAAAAGATAGGGGCATAATATCTTATGTTTACATGTTTAAGATCTATTTCTAAAGTTTAGAAGATGCAGTTTCCTGTCTTTGCCCCAACCAGATCCAAGGAAAATTCTGTAACTCTGTGGTCCAGGATAAATTCTGAGGGTGAGGAAACTGGTTTCATTACTTGTGTGTAATTAACTATTTCTAGCTCCTCTGGGATAATGGCTTTACATTGGTTTTTCCTGCTTATTATCTGGGAATTGTCTGACTGCCTTCCAGTTCAATCCTAGTAACTGATGTGCATCAAAAACCAAAATCGGAGCCAAACACTGAAAGGCTGTGAGATGGCGTTAACAGAAATGAAATCAATTTGTTTGGTAGATTTCTGGTTTTTTAAATATTCCACAACAAAAATAATTTCCCTTGATATTGAGACAACCAAACAACAACTACTGCAAATTATTAAAAAAAAAGGTAGGTATTTTGTTTGAATTTTGGTTTCAGGTTAGGAAGCAGAAAGACTGACTGCCCTCGACAGTTTTAAAAGCTGAACAATGTCCAGGCTAAGAAAAAGAATCTACCTCACAGTTGCTTCCCCTGGAGAAGTTGAGAACAAAACATAGCACACATAACAGGTGGTGGTGGTGGATCTTTCTGCAGTTTGTGAGGGTGTTTCTAAGAAGAATATAAGCAATATAACAGAAGAAAGTAATAGGTCTTTGTGAGATATGTTAAATAGAGAAATACACAATTTGCCTCTAAAGTAACAAGCAAACTCAACAAACTCTTGGGAACAGTTAGTCATAGTCCCCAAATCAAGGCATAGAAGTAGAGGGGAATAGAAGGTGTATTTTGCATTTATGATGCTTTAGTATATCTGTCTACCCTTATATCAAATAACATAGTGTCTTGATGGTTTTATTACCTTGGCTCCATATTAAGCCATAGATACCAAGAAAAAATGTCTACATTAAAAAAAAAATATCTAGTAAGGGAGGAACAGCGAGTGGTATTTACACACCCAGAAAGACAGCACTCAACTGTTGTGCTGGGTGCTGAATAAAAAACAACCGATTTGGGAGGCTGGTGACTGACCAGTAACTAAATGGGTTCCCTAACCACCTCTGAGGTAGACTAGGAACATTCCCTGGAAAACGAAATTGTAGCTCTTAATGAGAGAATATTTATCAGATCTTTTGTATAGAGAGAAGAGACCAAGAGCAAAACCTTAGATTATGACAGAGGAGGATGCTATACTTTTAAGGAGAAAGTGGTACCTCCCAAAAGGCTGAGATGTGAGGCAGGCTTTTACATACTAATGTTTCATATTCAGCCTACATGTGGATTTCTTTGTTGCTGTCAGTTTAGAAGATCCCCTTTTTGGAAGCATCCCTACAAAGTTGTCTTCTTGCACCCAGTGAGCCCATAGGGGATTAAACCCACTGAGGAGAATATGGAAGAGCGTGGTACTCTACAGAGGATGTGTAGAAACCACTTGGGAGATTTGGAGAGGCTTCAGCTGTGGTTTCGAATCTCTCAACAGCTGGACTTGAGAAGAACTTTCTAGCAAGAAGCTCTAAAAAAGACAGTCTGTAAGTGACAAGGTCAGTGAAAGGAGCATGTGACGTTTTCTGGTCATCTGCTAGAGCACATCGAGGCTGGACATGCAGGGACCATGGCCCTCCTAAAAAAAGCGATATGCTTCTGCAACAGACCACCTTGAGCTGCAACACATGGGTGGCTGGTGCCTGGAGGACAGGTTTGGCTGCATTGGGAACATATTTGCCATGACAGCCTGGCAGTTTAATATGGCAGAGGAGAGCACAGAGGTGCAGGACTGCAGGAATGGTAGTCTGGTGAGCAGAAGATGCCAGAAGTCAGCTAAGGTTTGTGAGAACATCTGACCTTTCAGCTAAAAAAAAGTGGAGGAGGAGGTTAGCGTAGCTTCAGGACAGATTTCACTGTCTTGCTTAGCCTGTTAGCTCTTTGAAGCAGAGACATGCTGCTTCTTGAATGCTTGGAGCCTGCGCACAGGGTGGAGAATCCAGTAAGTAAATAATAGGAGTCATAATTCAGCATGCTGAAGCTGAAGAGCTGTGAAAGACATGATCTGTTTTCTTGTGACCTCCACCTCTTGCTGTGACACTGGGACATGTTATTGTGTTTTATTTCTACTAGTGGCCAAGTCAAACAAATAGCTCTGGAGCTGGTAAGAACTCCACCTCCATCCCCAATTTTTCAGGTTAAGCATGAAACTTGTCTGTCTTACTGGGAATTTCTGAACAAAAATAAACAGACACTTAGAGTAACTCGCTTTGATAAATGGGCAGTGTAGGTCGGGGCCTGTTGGATATGCAGGCAGCTCAAAGATGAAGCAGAGCTGGGGAAGTAGGCAGGAATGGCTCTGCTTTTCTTGGCTTCTCAGATGGTTTTCAGGCTGAAATCAAATACTTGAGAGCACGAGGAAAGCTGGCTTCTGAAGTCATGATTTTGCACTGAACCTCACTGTAAGGATATCTCTTATAAAGCTACTTTTGATGTGGAAATTTGGCTCTAAACCACACTGAAGGCCATTATAAATAACCACTTCATCACAGGACACACAGAAGTTGGCTTCCTTGAACACTCCTAGAAAGCAAGTCTATCCTTACTGAGCCATAACCTCAGCTAGTGTAAATCAGAGAAGCTTCATTGACTTCATTAGTTTATAATGATTTACAGCAGCTGTGACTGTGGCCCACAATACAGTGAGATATGTCAGCTTTTAAATTCTGTCACTGAGTGTTGAACAAAACTGTTTTTAAAACAAGTTTGGCAATCCCAGATTTAGATACTAATGAGACACAGCACTGTAATTGTTTCATGATGCCTATGTGCTCCATTTTGTTTTCATTTTTGCGTTGCTTCTGTTTTTCTTATCTCCTGCCAAACAGAGGAAGAGTACCACATATGTTACATTCATAACAAAGATGTTTTGCTGCTTTAAGAACATGTCATCCAGATGCAAAATGCCTTTGTGTTGTAGTTCAGCTTCTTCCTTTGCATAGGTAATTTGGTTATGTGCCAATATAAGAACACCCTTGAGGGCCAGCCCCATGTTTCTTCAGGGTCTGGAGCTCTCAAAGAGGCACCCAGAGGCTGTCCCAGCTGAACTTCAAAGGTCTGATTTCCCCTTAGGGGTTTGCAGATCCTAAGTCATCATTTCAGATGGGCAGGATAAATCATGTCCAGGAGCACCCTGATAGGAATGCCCCGAGACCATCAATACATCTCCTCTGTCACAATCCTGCAGGGCACTCATGTAGTTAACCATACTGAGTAATCAATTGCACTGGTGGCACCTTTATCATATGGAAGGCTGGTACGTACATACAGATGGTTTGTTCAGCTAAGGGGGAGACATTCATATAACTAGACTGACAGTGATTAATATTGATTATTATTTTATGACAACAGCAGCTGCACGTTTCAGTCAAGGTCAAGAAAGCATTGTGCACTGCAAAGATGTTTTTCTGCAAGTAGCAGTTGCTACCCAACAGAGTCAGGAAGTGTAAATTGACAGGCACAGGAAGAGAAAGTCTATCTTTATAAAATAGGGGTAGAAACAAACTGATTTCCCCAGTGAAGTCTCTTAAATTTCCATTCCATTGCCTTAATTATAAATCATGATGTTCTCCCTGAGGCTGATAACTCTGGGGTGGACATCACGTATCACAAGTACTCAACAACTATGGGGATGGTCCACAGATGAACTGCAGAACAGAGGTAGAGCTGGGCCACAGCTGAGCCTTTAACCTGTATATTTTTCCTTGCAGAAGGTACAGCTCCTTATACAGCTACAATTATATCTTATGCTCTGCCAGTTCGCCAAGAAAATTCTGACTGTGGTGGCTTTGCAGTATGGGACTGGAAGACCTCTTATTTCTTCCTGGTTATCTATAATTCAATATCATAACATGATTTTACTTGGCTTCTCCCCAAGCCCTTCAGTATACTAACAACTTTATTTCTGTATACTGTGTCTTAATAGATTTTCTTAGGAGGACTGAAAGTAGTGGGTTTATAACAGTTGTCATTAAAAAGGTTCCTGTAGACCAGGTACTCATGATTAGGTTCACTTCACGTGAGATTTGTCTATATTTTCAAGAACGATCATGAAGACTTCAAAGGAAGGTGCAAGAATCTTACAATAAGGCAACGTGGCATAGATTTAGCTCTTACTCAAATTCAGGATGTGTGTTGTACACATATCTACTTGGTACGATTAGCAAATAAGTTCAGCATGTATTGTTAATGGACCCCAAAATCTAGCACAGGTATGACATAAACAATCTTCACAACAGGTGAGACCTGAATATTGATCAGAGATGGGAATTTGAACCGCAGGATCTCACGTACCTAAGTTTTCCTCTGGGTCTGTCTGCATGCTCTGTCAAAGATAAACTAGCCTGGTGTGTTCTCAATGATAATTTTAATATAAACTGTCACTGACTCTGAAGTTACACATCTGCAGCCTTCCTGTCAGGTAATTAAGAGCAGCAAAAATTACTGAATTTGGTATAAGCAAATTCCCTTTGACAAGCTTACATCTCTACCCAGGAAACTGGGAAAACTAAAAAATCACCCTTCATACAAGAAACTACAGTGGCAAGCTCTTTGAAAGAGTCACAGACAGAGAAATTTATATTAGGAAAAACAGAACTCAGTCGCAGTTTCAGGAAAGCACAACAACAGAATGTATCTGCAAATAAAGAATAAGAGCTGGCAATAATCCACCTCATTTCCTTACTGGCTACTGATGAGTTTGTTCCACGGCTTTTAACACATGGCTGCAGGTCCAGGGGTGCCCAGCATCCATCTTCACTTTGTTGTGGCATTGCATCTCATTGCATCCTGCATATTGGCACTCTGTCTGCACCAGCCTTTGCTTTGGTTTTGATCTCACAGGGAAGCTGGAATGAGAGAGAGATGCCTGAGACCTTTGGACAGAGTCTTTGCCCTTTGGAAATATTTCAAAATGAGGTCTGGACAGATGTAGGTGTTAGTGAAGGACTTTTGGCAAGGAGGTAGGATCTTTTTTTCATTTTTCATGAGCCCCCTACCCAGGAGTAAAGTTGAAGTCTAGTTATACTGGTTTCCCAGATGGGACAAGGGAATCTGCATAGGTGGGAGTTTGGTGTAAGCCACAGGCAGCCTGTAGTGCTTCAGCATCACTTTAAGTCGGTAGAGAAAACACTGAGTGGATCTTCAAGGCAGAGGAACCCAGTCCCTGGTTCTCAGGTTACACACCGCCTACAGCCACGGTGAAGAAGTTAAACAGGAGGCTAGCAAAAGTGGTCTTGCTACATCACGGTACTCGCTTAGCAGTGCTGTCCCAGGGCCAGGGAGGTTAGGGTTTGCTGTTACAGAACTTCTGCTGTAAGGGTCATGCGTTTGAATAAACAAAGAAGCCCACCACCATTACAACATTCTTTCCACTTCATCTGTTTAGATGCTGATATGATCTTTGTCCAAAATGTTTAGGACCAAATTGTGAGCTAGCACTGCTCTGCTGCAACCTGTGAAGTTGTACTGATCTGTCAGCTGAGAATCTGAACCTACAGGCTCATCACTCCCTACCTTCACCTACTGAATTTTTCATTGTTTTCCTGGAAGTTTTGTGTGCATCCCATCAGCCCCATAGTATTTGAATTTGTGGGGCTCGCAGCTGTCACGCCAGGTGTGTGGTTGTCACTCTTACCAGGAATTTTGAGACGACAGCAGGGGTAAAACAGCAAATTCTGTGGCAAGGTTGTGATGATTGTTCCTAGTTTGGCAAGGCTTGTACAGTTACTCCAGCTAAGATTGCCCTGTTACAAAGTTGATACTGAGTATCTGGCCATCTTGTGTGAACAGAAAAACAAACAGCCCTGGTGCATGACATTCACACTTTAATGTAGAAATAAACAAGTACCTTATGACTTCCATACTTCACTCTCCATGTTATCTATCCATAAACTACACCTTAACTGGATTCAGTCTCCCAACCTTTGCTTTTTATGTGCTCACTGATAACCTGGAAGACTGCCACAGCTGTACAGCATGCTTGAAAGACATCTCTGATAGTTATAGCTCCCACTTACTTTCTGATTATTCAGTGGTGCCTGAGAAACTCAGAGAAGATCTCATGGTGCATCATTGACATTGTGTTCTCATGTTAGTCTATGGATAGTCACTTGCAAGTAGTTATGTGTAGGTTTGTAACTGCAGCCTAACAGACTACAGAACCACACACAACCTATATAATTTGCTGGCATGCTGATGAATGGTAAACCATCTGCGTGCTCTGCTTTTTATCAGTTTCAAGTGTGTTGGGTTTGAGTGTATGTGTCCCCCCAGCAAGCATAAAAACATACTTTTGACCTATCACAGAAAGGCACTTTTATCATAAAGATATAAAGATAAAATGTATTCCTTTTGATTCTCAGTCCTTTTTCCATTATTGCTCTGATATGGATGGGAGTTGTATTGTTAGTTATAGAGGATGTAGAGTGTATTCAAAGAACAAGGAACTGTAGAGTACTTCCAGCCCACAAGCTCGTTTATTAATTTGTTTGCTGTTTACTGTGTGTTTGGAATTCTTCAGTACTATATGATGAGCAAAGATGTTGGCTACGACATAAAGCATCTCTAAGCCAACACTGTGCACTGCTGCCATGTTGTCTAGAGCTGTGACTGCAGCACAGTCATGGAGAAAGTTTCCATTCTGACTAAATCTTCTCTGCAACACACTGGATAATTTACCTTGAAGGACTTTTATTGCTTCTAACAGAAGCTTTTTGGCTATTAATACAGGGAAAATAATATGTGTATTACAGCATATATTAATACATGGGAACCCAGGAGACAATATTTTGAGCTTTGTTGCTTTTGATGCTTAGAAAAGAGCAGTGACTTACTAACATTTTCTAAAGAGTTTGAAATCTTTACAAAAGCATGCTGTATAACACAATGCATCTAAGTAAAGATGTCTTTACAGAGAAGACAGCCTAGTTAAGTTACATTCCTTTCTTCACAGCTGGCTTTTTCCAGTCTCACCTTCCCAACCTCTTGAGAAAATGGCTAAGGAGAAATTCCTCAAAGTTTCTCTTTCCTTTTCTACTTGGAATTGGCATACACTCCTTTCCCTGCCACCTCATTGGTTGTGGAAAGGTGTTGCTGTGATTATTTTTTTTTCTTGTTTTTGTTTTTAATGCTGGCTGTAGTTAGACCATCCTGCAATGCAGCGTTATCATGTTAATGCTAGAACAGCTCATCTCAATATGAGTATGTTCAGTGAAGTGTGTCAATTACTGTTCACTTATGCTGTCACAAAGACACTTCCTTTGCTCCAACAAGATGCTTTTAAGTAGCACAATAGTATGTAAGCAGCTGATAAGAATGGGGTCATCAGCCTAGAAAGAACTTTAGATTTTGGGGTGTAGTGTAATTTGCTGCAAGAAAACAGTCAGTATGTAACTTTACAGGGCATTTAGTGTCACAAGCAGCAATTCTTGATATATTATTTTCTCTTTGTGAATTAAAATCTTCTAAATCAAGTGATCCTAAGCTAATTCCAGCAGGTGATTTAGGACTGCAAAACCAAATTTTGCACATGTGTCTGGCTAAGGGGCTGCCTTTTGATCTTAAATGTATAAATGCATCCCAGACATGTGCACACACAAAGTAGTTACTTGTATGCAGAAGCAGAGAAGCCATGCTAAGGTATTTATCTAACATCTGCCTTATACATTTTCCTGCCCTGATCATGCCTTTTTGGAATTTGTTTATGTCCATAGCTGAGTGCCTCTAAAGAATAAAGCCCTAGCCAATGTGCAGCTCCCTGGGCTTACTGGTTTTGCTGTTCTCCAGACACGTTAGCTAGAGGCTGCCTGAGGTCCTCACTGAATCTGCTGGTGAACTTGGGTCTGATTTCATAAAGCCTGCTTTTAGCTTGGAGGTGGAAGCCATGCAGGACCTAACACTTGTGCAGCCTTTGTGTCAGTGCAAATATACCGAGAATTGTACATAGCTGATTATTAAGGAGGTGGAAAGAGTACCTGATTTTGGTTTGGATGTGCCAGCGAGATGATTTTGAGGGTCTTTCATCTCAAAACAAAGACATACAGGATCCAGTGGCCGAAGCTGAAGATATTAAAAACAAAGTGTGGGGTGTTTTTTGTTGGGTGGGGTTTTTTGGTTTTTTTTTTTTGTTTTTTGTTTTTTGGTTTTTTTTAGCAGCAGCAAGGGTTATTAGTGTTGGTGTGCTCCCAAGGGATGTGGTAAATTGTCCTTTGCAGTATTTAAATAAAAAATAGATGGTTTTATTGAGAAGATAGACTTTATCTTGACCACAAAATATTGAAGACTTGTTGGGTGAAATGTTCTGTTTTTTTCATGGTGAAAATCAGGTTAGATGACTGCAACATCCCTGAAACTTACTAAGCCTATCCCTTTCCTTTTGATGTTTTGGGCGTTTGTTCTTTTTTATTAGTGGCTGAACCTATGTGAATCAGAAAAGATAAGACAGTTTACATGAGTAATTAGTGTGACCCAGGCTATGAATGGGTGTACTGCTTTCCTGATCCTGAATGTCTCTGAGCCTCTTTATTAGAACTTCCCAATGACTCTAGGCATTTAGGACTTTTAAGCCTCTAAGATCCAGTGATGGTTTGACTTGAGGTCCCCATCTGGGTCCATCAGTAAAGGTCTTTTGGGTGGAATGGTACCCAGCTGAATTAGACTCATTAAGGCTCTGCACTGTTGTCTTGTTTCTCTGACATCTCTGCTTTTGACTTTGCTGGTGTGGATACATCCGATGTCTCGCTCTTTTGCTAACCGATGCTAGGTTTAAGAGCATAATTCCAAGCTTTGTGAGAACGGAACATTTGTAAAGCAGCAGCCTCTCGCTAATCTGCAGAGAGAAAGCATGTATGACAGGCAGTTGGGATTCCATTTTTCAGGATCCAGGGTTTAAGACGGGCTTAAAGGAGTCTTATTAAAAGTGTTTTCCAGTGCATGTGGCTCCTTCTGACAGCACCCAGGTGGTTAAGAAACCAGCATTAAGAATAAAAGCTGTTTCTCTTTTCTGCACAACAAATGGTTCAAGTGTCTGGTATTTGATTCAGAAAGGAAACCTGCAGCAGTCATGTCCCCTGAAATAAACCAACCAACATTTTGAGCTGCCAACACTTCTGTCTATTACGTCAAGGCATCACAAAGTTTAAAGCATAGCAAAATTATATATATATTTATATATATTTCAGTAATCCCAGGGTAAATATTAGGTAGACAGCATTTCTGCTTTGTGCATTAAAAACCCGACTGAATTTGAAAAGCCTGCAAGTGCACTTTAGGGATTTTGGAAAGTGTTGTTTGACCATGAGCTAAGACCAGAAGCTGCCATTTTGCAGATGGGGCAGGAGGGAAAGGCGTTTGGCCTTATTCATAACTTCACAGCTACTGCAAATATCAGCTGATGAATATTTATGTTTTGACTGGCAGAGGCCCGAAAGGCAAACGGGGGGAGGAGCGGAGGGGGAAGCTTAAGTTAGGAAAATGGTTGTCTGAACTCTGTGGGATTTCTTTACCAACACTTTCCATGCTTGAACAGTAGCAGCTGAATGAAAACATTATGTACTGAGCCCCTGTGCAGGAAAACAAGGTTTGTCAAGACTCTGTTCGTTAGCACCTTGTACTTTGTTTGAACCTTGGACATTTGCTGGGCCCTGTAAAGGGAAACTTTTTTTTTCTTTAAATCGAATACACTATGGAGCTAGCCAGTTTTCTTTTGTTTAGTTCTTGCTGTGATGGCACTAATTGTAAAACAGGGTCTCATCATTAGGAAAATAGGGGGCCAGACAGGAATGTGAAGCGCTACAGGGTGGTGTGGGTATTCAGGAGGTGCTGCTGCAAGGCAGACTAAAATGGCAGATATGGCAAGGGTTACAGTAGAGGTGTCATTGAACAGACCTGTAGTGCTTGTCAGTGCCCAGCTGTGTTGGTGTCTGTAGGCTCATCCCTGTACCAGGAACACATCTGAAAACAGACCTCCGTCCTGCAAGATGCTGCATAGCTATTAACAAGCAGAGGAGATGAGGGGAAATGCGAACTGAATTATTTGGGCACAGAGCTGGAAGAGACTAAAAGCCAGCTACACTTTCCTCTTTGCACAAATCCTCAGCACTATCACTGTGTTACATTAACTGCTGCAGGCAATAATTACTTGGTTAAAATGCAAGTTATATTGTTTTTTGCAAGACAGTAGTCCCCCAATAATTCCTGCATGTATCAGCTGTCTCTAGTGTTACTGGTTTAGTTAGTATTGCACTTGAATTTAAAGGAAGAAAAAGAGGTGAGTGTCCTTCCTCTATATAATATAATTTAATTTTAATGTATTTATTTCTTCATATTTTTATTATCTGAAGTCACTCCCGGGGGGGGTGGGGGGGGCGGGGAGGGGAATACAAATCTATTCCTTTTGCCTTCACCAGGCTGTAAATTAACAGCAAGGAGCAACTTTCAGTAAGTTCATGAACATGACTTCAGTTGGGGTGAATCAAGCCCAGAAAGGAAACTGGCTGAAATAAGTCACCGCTGACAGCCAGCTAGGGCTTGCTGAGGTGATGGTGGGCTGCGGGTGGCCAGGCCGAACCCCCTTCACAGGGCCATGGGGTCCAACAGCAGCAGCTTGGGGCTTCGTGAAATGCAAGTGCCTTTACAGGCAGGCAGCCTGATTTAGATATATAGAGCAAATAGAAGTGCCCACCATCAATGGATCACTTCAGAAAATAATTCCCCAAGGGCTCTGCAAAATTCACCAGGCTCTGTTTTCAAGGGATAGGGAGAAGCCTAGATTTTGACGATTGTACTTCAGAGAAATCCCTAAACTCCACACTGATTTGCCTGTCGTTTCTCCAGGAGGTGGCTTTTCTTAGGCTGCTTATTTAGAGGCACTTAAATTCCTTGACAAGGAGGAAAATCTTCAGGAAATGCCCATGTGCAAGAAACCGCAGGAGCCTTACACCCCACGAAAACCACCCGCGAAACCCTTCTTTCTTAACCTGTGAGATGCTCATGTGTCCGATATGCAGAAACCAGCAGGTGGTGCAATGCATCAAGTATTTATTTCCCTGGCCAGGGAAAAGCGGGGACAGCGGTGCCAAGGGCTGCCCGCGGCCAGCCTGAGCCCTCAGGCGATTCCCGCCTCCCCGCCCCGCGCGCGGCAGCCGTGTGCAGCGGCCGTGCGGGCGGCGCGCGCTGCCTCCCGCCCCCAGCGCCGGCCTCCCGCGCTTCGCCATTTCCCGAGGCGCAAAGCAGTTGCTCATGGCGAGGGGACTGATCTTTCCTCACCCAGCGGCGAGACGGGGGCGTCCCTGAGGGTGCTGAGGGCAGCTGGGTAAGGGGAAGGCAAGGGGGTGGTGAGGGGTGTGGGGACAGCGAGGCCGCCGTGACCCCCCAGCTCGGCCTTCCTCACGCTGAGGGGTTTGCGCGGCAGCTCCCGTTTTGGCGGGCACCGCTGCGGGAGGGTGGCCGTGACTCCCTCACCTGCCCGGCGCTTTTGTGCCCTCATTGTGGAATGAAGGTGCTTGAGGCATAGAGAAAGGCATGTTTTTCCTCAAAAGTTTTAAAAATACCTCAAAAAAAGCTAAGAAACAATGGTGAATTTGTGTCTGGCGCTGCAGCCCTGCTGCCAGCCCGGCCCAGAACCCTGGAACATTCTGGTGCTTCTCCTTGCAGGGTAGTGGGGACCACCCAACTGCTGCCTCCAGCCTGCGTGGTCAAAATTATGAGGGGAAAAAAAAAAACAACACAGAAAGGGCAACAGAGGTACAGGGATAATTTGGAGCAAGGCACAGAAATGTTGGCCATAGCGAGCAGGGCATATTTGTGTGCAGGGGGTGCTCTGCAAAACATGGCAGTGTAAACCAGGACCAGTGTGGATGCGATGCCTTATTTTTCCCCTCCCCTGTGGAAAAAAGAAAGTTTCCAAAACATTTGCTGTTTTCTTGTGAGATTGTCCCTGCCTGCCAGCCAGCACCTGGTGTTCTGCAAACCAGTGAGATGCCATGAGAAGAGGCCAAGGAGCTGCTAACCAGCAGGCAGCAGCAGCAAGGACGGAGAGTAATAAGCTCAGGAAGGGACCAAACAATGCTGTGCAGCTGTTTTTGTTATACTACCGAGCTGTAAAGTTGAAAAATGATTTGAAAAGCAAGGGATGTGCTGGGAGTACTGGCGTGTCCTGCTTATGGGCGCTTGGGGCATTCTGTGCAAATTGAACTTTTTTCCCCCGTTTTTTTGGATGGCTTAATATCGCAGCAGTCGAAGGGAAGAGCAACAACACGCTTGGAGTGCTGAGCCTCTTCCATGATCCCTCTGGCACTGAACTGCACCAGAGTGAGCTGAGGACAGAGGCAAAGCCTGGCTGCTCCCTGTCTTCTCA
This sequence comes from Falco biarmicus, assembly GCF_023638135.1. NCBI lineage: Eukaryota > Metazoa > Chordata > Aves > Falconiformes > Falconidae > Falco > Falco biarmicus. The sequence continues at coordinate 28,480,594 of NC_079299.1, forward strand.
TTGTTGTAATCCAAAACGTGGAGGTTATTTCAGTGCGGAGGTTGCACATGAGAAGGCCCTCAGTTGCTTTTATTGAAAAAATATAAAAAATAAATAAAAAAAAATAACTGGGACAAGAAGGATAACTTCTGCATGATTTACTGGACAGCAAGGGGACCAAGTGGAGGGGTCTTGCTGGAGATGGAGCCATTTGCACTGGAGGAATGTCAGGCCCATCAGCTGTACCCAGCGGTTTGTACGCTGATGCTCTGCAGACTGGTTGCAGCCCCTGGGAGTGAGACTTCCTACATCCCTTTCACAAGTAAATAGCAATATGTAACTTTTCACTGCAGGATTATTTGATAATTGTGAGTCAAGGGCGTGTGGAGGTTTTTGGGTTTTTTTTTTTTGTGTCTGTTTTGTAGAAAAGGGATGGAAAGACAATTACTGTGTCTTGTGACTAACGTAATATGTGACTCAAAATGTTAAGCAAGAGTGCTGATGTGATAGCCTTTTCCCCACAACTTGAATTCAATGCGAGAGGTGTGAGGTTGAAATGCGAAATAGTTCCCCTGAAGCCAGGTCGCTCTGGCTTTGAATCCAAAGCCACTGGAGCTGGAAGTTAGTTCGTAACCTACAGAAAGTGAAACTGTGTAAGGGGCTTATTCCTATTACAAACTCAAAATTTAGATGTTTCTGCTGTACTCTTTGTGTTTTGATTTAGCAGATAGAAGGTGGGTTTCATGCATGAAAGCAAGAGGGTGCTGCGGCATTGAAGCAGCCTCATCGTGTCTGGGCCTATAACCCTACTGGAGGGTCCTGCTGTGGCTTAGGCAAAACCTGCGAAGGAATCTCATCTTTTTCTCCTAGCCACACTATCATTCTAGGATTTGTATGATTCCGATTTGGATTTCATCTCTGTGGGAATGGGTGCTGGTGCTCCTTTCGCAGGATAAGATGGTTGTGAAGTGTTCTTTCTGCCCCTTTCCGATGTGCCTGTCCATATCTCTAGTCCAAGAAGTGTGAGGAGCTAGGAATGAGACTATGAAAGCGTGGTTCCCTGCAGGGGCTTCTCATGTGCAGGGTCTGGAGAGGCTGAGTTCTGTGCAAAGGACAAATAATTTATTTAACTTAGCATTTGGGGGTTTCAGAATATGGCTTTAGGCCAAGTCTGAGTGACAATAAAAGTAATTATTCTATGAGAAAATTGGATAGTTACGGGAGATCTAGTACATCTAGAGAACTGTCATTTATTTTGAAAAAGTGAAAGAAAAAAAAGGGGGGGGGGGGAGGTGGACTTTTTTACCTTTGTGTTGAAATTACTAAAAAAGAATAAAGAAAACAAAGAAACAAAACAGTTACTATGATAATTTAATTTTTGGTGCATTCTCCTCTGGGAAATATCACTAGAGAATTCTTATGCAGCTAGGGGAATCTTATCTTCCTGTTCTGCATGTGAGCAGAATCTTGATTAGGCTGACTTGTTCCTTAGGGTATTCTGCCAGTGGTGTTTCTCCTGGAGAGCAATTGTCTGCTGTGGCTTCCTGGGTGCTTCTTGAGAAAAACGATGCCGTAGTCCCACTGAGGCAGAGGCCTATTACTGCTTAAGTATAGTGCTATCAGTTAGAAAAGGATATGCACTAAGAAAAGAAAATGCACTATTTTTGTCTTTAATAGTTCAAGTTCGTGTTCTTCTTCAGGAGTGGCTTCCCTTGTTCAATCTGTACTGGGACCTCTCACTGAAACAGTATTAGCAATTTTGTTGGTGGTATGTACTGTGGTGATCCTGCTCTTGGAAATGTCTGCATGCACTTGGTTTCTCTCTGTTTTGGTGCAATGGTGCACTGACCTGGGTGATGCTCCTGATACTTTATATATTAAAAAAAGCTTAGCTATTGCAAATACTTTCTGCAACGTGTGAGGTTTTCCAAAATTACATGTTGCAAACATTAGTTTAAAAGAGGCAAGAAATTCAGGCTGAAGAAGGATGTGAATTACAGAAACAACCCTCCTTGTCATTACTATCTTCCCTAGTTTACCTCTTCCTCCCTTCAAACTATATATTTATGGGTTTGGTCTCTGAGCCTGAGCACAGTTGTTTCATTTCTTCAGGTAGCAGATACAGAAGGAAGCGAAGCTTTAGGTAGATAAACATTCATTTTGTTGTGGAAAACGTGCACTGCCTTGTGGCAGCACATTCCAGAAAGTGTCTTTGAAGGATGTTGGCTAGATCATCCTACCTGTGGGATCACTGCCAAGAGTCTGAGCTCCTCAGCATGGGGGGTAAAGGGATTGCGGTCTGACTCAGGACAAACCAAAGGTGAGCGAGCCCATCTGCAAGCTGATGTCCGACAGAAAAAAAGTGTGCTTCCTCCTGCCCCCAAAATGTTCTGTGACTGTTTTCATGCTTACTTCAGAGCCAGTCACAGGATACAGCCCATCTGTGTGACTTCTGTTGCATCGTACTGCCCTAGATTATGTTTTTTTAATGAAGAATCATTTCCTAAAATATGTTGTACTGTGTTTTGCAATAGGATGGCAAATACTGCTTTATTTGTCAACTCTGGGATGTACTGTGGATGGCAAATGATTCATTGCTGAATAGGCAAAAATTTCAATTGCAAGAAATGTCTTTAGTTTGGCTTTAAGAAATGTATTTTTTATACAGAAGTCTTGTGGGAACGGTAAGAATTTGGATGAACTTTCACAAAAGGAGTTGGAAAGTGGGAGATTAGGCATCTAACACCTTGGCAGATTTGGCCGTAATTTTGTGCAGTTGCTTTAAAATACTAAAATTGTAGCTGTGACTTTATTTATTTCTGACTTCAAGGAAACTTGATTTTATACCTTGCGTTGGGACATGACACGCACAGTTATCCCTGAAACTGGACAAAAGCAAAGCAGATGTATCTGGTTGGGAAAGGATTTCAGTTTTCTTCTGGAAGTCCGTAAACTTTAGCAGATCACACTATACCTCCTATCCAGGAAAGTGTTGTGTGGTTCAAGGTTTTATTTATAGACTTCTTCTACCGCTCCAGTCAGGGTAGATTCATGCTTAATGGAAGCCCAGCAAGGCAAAAGCCAGGTGTTTAGGATGTGGCATTGGTGACTCAGTAGGTGGTACACTTCCTCTCCATCAACATTAAATAAGTGCTTTTGTGTGGTAACAGGGATGGGTTATTTCTTGGCTGACATGAAAAAAACCAAGGTCACTACTAAAGTCTTTGGTACTTGTACAGGAAAGTCTTCTGTTCTCTATAGTGAATGGGAAATTAGCCTCAGGATCTCTTCGACTGAAAAAAACAACATCCTTTAAAAATGAAAGCTAAGTGTATTGCAATAGCAAGAAACCCCAGCTGATGTTACAGTCTCATCGTGCCTCATGTAAAAATAAGGATGGGTAAATGGAGAATTCTCCCTGGTCATGTTCAGGTGGAAACACAACTGAGTGAGCATCAGAGTTTCCTGAAAGAGCATGGGTAAACTGGGAGCTGGGATCTCAGTAAGATGCATTAGTGGAGCTTTACATTTCCTGTCTCTGAGCAGGAATGTGAACAGTATGGCCTGTGCAGTAATCCCTCACGTGTTTGAACTTGAATTCATTGAATTAGATGCTGCTTCTGCAACTTGCTATTTGCTGCTGATTTGGGACTGATTGCCTGACGGGAGGATGAGGGAAGGACAGGTATCATTCTGGCTGTTCAGTTGTGTCATGCCTGGGGTTTGTGTGTCGGGAATGGGGGAATTGGATTTAATCATACCTCTAAGCTGAACCTTTGGGCTGAAAAGGCCCAGTCTTGATGGTGCTGCCATTTGAAGTCCCCTGATACTCCAGTGCTTGGACCCTGTAGAGGGGCACAGGAGCAGTCACTTCAGCTCTCAGAGATCTCCCTGCAGCAAGCCTCTAGATGCAGGAATAAAACTTTATATCCCACAGCTCTGAATCTCCTTGAAACCTGCCAGGGCTCACAAATGACCAAAGCACACATGACTCTTGTTCTGCTTTAAAAAAAAGGGGTGGGGGGGAGGGAAATAGAAGTCACATCTTGGAGAAGTAAATTATTTTTTTTTCACTTTAAATGTTGTTAATTCAAAGGATATTTTCTTAGTGACTGAACAAGGAACTGGAAACCCCATATTATTTCTTCTTTCCTCCTTCAGCCAGGTCCTTCCAGTGCCCAGAATTTTATCTGGTGTGAGCAAAAGGCTCCCTGGATAGACTGTGAATTGTTTGAAAACAGAGCATTTAGGTGGTGTTTGCCACCTGGCCCAAGTGTAGCTGGATGGCTGCTGAGATGGTGTATCCATTGCAGATGGCACAGTTAGGGGTTTTCTTTTCCAGACTCTGCTTTAAGGGACAGGAGGGAAAATCATAGAGATTTTAATTGTAAAATTGTAAAATGGAGTTTTTTTTGTAAAATCTGAAGTAAACTGATCAGATACAGCAAAGTACAGAGAAAGCTCACTCCTCTGTGCATGTTCTGACAGTGAGATATACCGTTGTTTCTCTTTGGCTACAACTGGACCTAGAACATGGAATTAAACCGCAAAAATTGGAGTCCTGACAAAATGAAAAACTCTTCTGAGCTCAGTTCACATTTAAAATTTGCTTTATTGTAGCCACAGAGACCAAAAAACATTATCATAAGCTCTGATTCTACAGCACAGTTTTACAGCAAATACACCACTTTCCGTATCTCCAGAGCTACAACTTACATAGCCTCTCAGCCTTGTTAGAAAGATCACAGTGCATCAGTTCAGGGGCTTCAGCGTCATTGCCTGTCAAAATGACAAGAGATACATGTTCTTTTTCCTGTGGGAATGGCATCTACTTTTTTTTTTTTTTTTTTTTTAACTGCATTAAACCATTACATGGGATTATGTAGCATTACATTAAGCAGTTGCAGGAAAAAGTATGTCTTTCTGAAAGTGTTCATGGCCTCACTCGTGTTTCAGTGGAAATCTAGATGTCCTAAATGTTTGCATTATCAAAAGGAATTAGATCTTTAACCTCTGTAGGGACCTTTGAAAACCCTATGAAGTGTCTGTCTGCTTAAAAAATTTTGAAAAGCTGATCCTTAATCTTTCTCCACCTCATTTGCATTGTTCTGTAGTAATATAAAGAAATGCCTGGGCTAATATTGTTCCTTTCTTTCTTAGAGTTAGCCATTGTCTTGACTTCCTTGAAATTGCCCACAGAGAAATATTTGCTGATGAGTGGAATTAAACCTGGTACCTTTCCACCCTGTGTTTTATAAATGAAATAAAATGCAGTGGTTGTGCAGCTTGAAAATATTTATAAAAATACATGAAATATTTTTTCCTACTTTCAGACAGCCGGATAAGAAGTAATGAGTGAAACATTGCAGGCGAGTATGTTGTACGCTTTTAGGAAAGAGGAGTGGCAAATTACTAATATTCGGGGAGTTGCCATCCCAGGTGGTGAGGTTTAAAAGGTGGTACTCTGATTTACTGGGACGTGAAAACCTGTGTCAAGGTGCATGCATTTGTAAGGCACATCAGGAAAACAGGGCCTGGAAGAAGGTAATAAAAAAAATGAGGAAGTGCAGTTGTGATGAAACTTTTGTCAGTTGTTGGTTCATAGCTATCTGCAACTCTTCTGTAAGCAGTGTATAATCGGTGGCACCTGCTAGTAAGCTGTTCTACTTCAGGATAGACAGGAGGAAAGAAGCATGTCTGCTTTTACTGGTAAAGGCAGTTGCTGGAGTAATGTTTCCACTCTAATTTAACTGTCTGTACCGCCTATGTTTTAAAACAAGAAGGTGGGAAAGATACTTTGAGTTATATCCTGATTAGTCATGTACAAAGGAACAAATGTGGAGGAAAATTTTCACTGAACTATAATGCTTACTCATGGTGGGTGTTAGGATTTCTTAGCTGGAGGCTCAGCTGGGGATTAGTGCTACAGAGAGACACCCTGGGAAAGACCACAGAGGGAAACAGTGGCCCAGTTAGTCTAGGGTTTCCGGGTGATTTGTACCTGGTGCTGATGTTTGAAACTTTTTATTTTTCTAGGGAACTTTCGTCTTTTTGAAAAGCTGAAAATCTTTTTACTGGGTGGATTTTAGCTCTTCTGATGAAAAATTGCAGTTTTCTGTGGAAAGCAAAGCCTTTTTGGAGGGAACAGTTCTTATGGACATACAGTTGCTTTAGATTGAAACATTTCCTATGAGCTCCACACATGCAAAATAAACTGTTTCTGAATGAGCTTTGCTAGTGACAGTGAAGCTATCCTAGTAATTCTTGTGCAGGCAGAATGTCCTGGGATTGGCACATGGCTGTGTTCCTTGCAAGTTGTCCAATTTCAAGTTACTTTTAAGACAAGTCATTTTCATTTTGCATTTCAGTAATAAATTTACTGTTACCTGTAATGACTCCTGTAATGTGAGGCTTTATGTTGAGCTATGTGATTTAACAGCTATGACTGCTAGGACCTGCAGTAAACAAAGCTCTAGTAGTTTTTTGCAACTGATTCATAGCAAAGTTACATGAGTTTCTGCATGCTCTACTGGTGATGATTTGAAGGTAGTTTGTGGGCTTTCACTCAAATGCGAACGGTTCCCAAATCTCCAGCAGAATATTTTTTTACATTTGAGTAGCGATAAAGACACAGCTCTTAAAGCTTACAGGAGCTGGGTAGTTTGGGTGGCAGCTGAACCTCCTTTCAGCATAGAAAAAGGGAGGTGAGCTCCAGTGGTTGTGAAAGTAATGTGACTAAGATACTAGCAAGCAGTGCCTTGCAGGAAAATCTCTCAGGTTGGTCTGGCTGAGGAAGTGTTGGAGTACAAATGACAAAAGATGTGAAGATATTAAACAATTGGGATCTGCAGGAAAAGAAGGTTGGAAGGTGAGGGGCAGGGAAGAAGCCAGGCCTTCAGGGAAGCCTGACTGTCATAATCATGGCTGTTTTCTCCTTATGCTCTTTCCTTGCCATCACTCAAAGCCAGATGCATCTTTTTCTCCTGGCCTACTCCCTTTTTCTCCTGAAACTGCTAGGTCAGAGCTAAAGTGCTCTTCCAGGCACAGCTATTACTTGGGGTGTGCTATCTGTACTGGGCTCTAATCCCAGCCTTTACTGACGACAAAGGGCCTCATGGCAGTCACAGTTGTGTTACCATCAACAGATTGAGCAGAGGTCGAATGAATGCCTGGATTAACCCAAAAGGGTCTTGCAGGGGAGCACCAAGAGTCATGACATGTTGTGAACCTGAATTTATTCTTAATTTTGCCGGTGCTGCCTGAGCTTAGTATTGAGGTATTGTTCACCTTCCGGCGCACAGTGAGTCCATCTGGTGGAGGTGGGGGGCCGTGGGGTGGAGGTGGACAGGGGAGAAGAAATGAGAGCCCGTAGCTGACAGAGCCAGTACAGCTGCAGGTTTTCATATCTTTGTCTCAGTCATCTATTTGTGGCATTGGTGATTCCCATGACCTTGGGATTTTGCTGTGAAAGGAAAGTTTTAAAAGTTACCATCTTTTATAATTATAAATAGTAATAAAAACAGAGACAGTTTCTGGGCTCAGTAAATTCCTCACAGCAGGATTCCCCCTTGACACCAATTTCTATTCCAGGCTGCACTCCATTCCCTTTCTGCACTAAACTTTCCCTTCTCTAAAAAGTAACCCTGTGTTGCTCCCAGTAGTGCTGTAGTGCACCATGGTGTCGGTCCCACTGTCTCTGCCACCCCAAGGCCTCCTGCACTATTGCTGTACTCTGATGGGGAAGGATTTTAAGCAAGGACAAGTCCAGAATATTTAAATTAATCTATAAAAGGAGGTTCAGGGAAGTGACACCCAAGCATGCTATTTCTACATGTTTGTAAACAAACTGTATGTTTTCTCAGAGATTTTAAAGCAAGCTTTGTAGGCTGAGTATGGCAAAAATCAGTGGAATCAGCAAATAGTGACCTTTATGATAGAACAGAATGTTAGCTTTAATAATTGTGGCCGGGTCAAGTGATCTAGATCTGGGAAGAAAATCAAGTTAATTTGCCTCTTAGTGTGATCTGATATTTCTTAACATCTTATATCTAGGAATAAATGTCATGTCATAAAACGACAAAGTTACAACCAGAAAAATAGCACGGAGGTTTTAAAATTAAAAAAGTTTTTTTTTTCTTTTTTCACTTGGGCCAAAATCTTGTGATATTTTTAAAATAAAAAAAATATTATGGTAATACGGATCTAATAACTGCCTGGAATAAGTCAGATCTCAAATCCTTGTACCTGACTTGTTGTTTTAAAAAGGATACAGTGGGCACGTGTTTGAGCTATACTGATTCACACCAGAAGAGAATCTGGCCATTTAGTGGTTTGGGCTTTTTGGCTGAGTTTGTTACGAGTGTGAAAGTTAAATTGTAATACTGATTCAGTCAAGGCATTCTATAAGCCTTTTTCACCCTCCCCTGGTACCCTGGTTTGTTAATATGTGTTAGTCAGAACTTTCTGGGAGTGACTGAAATGTTTCACTTTGATACTAGTCTGAATTTAGATAGGATTAGATTCTTTGAGTTCAAGTAACTCATTTCTCCCTTAGAGAGAGAGGAAACCTAGGATTCTTACATCGTTGTCATGAGAAGCCCTACCAGTGAAAGTCTACTAGTAATCAGAGCAGGTTTAACCAAAATAGAAAGGGTGGGAAGGACTCTGCTCCCTGAAATGAATGAATCTTTGAGTTTTATCTGCTTTTATTTTTAATTAGACAGTACAAGAGGCTGCCTCTAGATCGATTTCGGCATCGAGCACGTCACCAAGTTGCCAGTCATCAGCTGAGCTGTAGCAACTGGTCACACATGTTTTCTTAGACAAATGCTTACAATTAATATGAATGGGAACTGCATGTACAGCTTCCCTAGTGAGACTTGGACTTTTTGTCCAATTTTAAAATATTTTTTATTTTGTTCATTTTACTCTAGAGACATCTGTTTTATTCCAATGGAAATTAAAGAGCTATCCTCGGTCAAAGTTTAAATTTGTTATTAGTGTTACATTATATTTTCAGAAATTTAATCAAGCCTAAGTTCACTCAAGGAAATCAGTTCCTCTTACTAGCCTGTTCCCCTTTTTCTCCAAGTTTTTCATTGACAAATTGTGTTGTATTTTAGTGGGCTGAATTAGTATTAACCTCCTATTCACCTGGTTCCAAGACAATACTGAATGTAAATCAACACAGCCTCATACAAACCTAGGGAACATACATTTCTAAGCTATTTCATTTATTGTCCCTTAATATCTGTCAGCAATAGAAGCTCATGCTTGTGTGTGATATTCCAGTTTTAAGCCCTCCAGTTTTAAGCCCCCCACCCCATCTGGAATGGCAAACTGTTGGATTGGATTGATTTTAAATTCTACTGAAATTCTTTGCCATTTTTTTAATTGTCAGCATCTGGATGTCTCTGGAATTGTCACTGTTGGAAAAAGAAGTTCTTTCTGTGGCTGCATAGAAGAAGTGATTTTGACAGAGGACTGAACTGAATGTTTAGGTATTCTACTGTCTGTATCCTGGGCCTTCCAGAAATTCCATTAAATTGCCTAGGCATGTAGGTAAGCTAAGCGTTGAACCAACTTTCATGGAATAATAAATACTGATTTTTCAAATTAAGGAAGTCATCCAGTTGATGGAGCCTGTGAATGGAAGAAGGGGAAGTTACTCTGTAAAGCTGCGTAAACACAGAACTTGCTGTATATAACTCAAAATAAGACTTTGCAGCTTAACGTGTGCTTCTGAATTTTTACATCATACATCTTCAGTGTTTCCTCTATAAAGGGTCAGAAACTTCTGCTAGAGCTGTTTGCTTTGAAATAAGTTATTCAGTACTGCATCCATCTAATCCAAAGCTTTTCCATCAACACTAAACTGCAAGTTTCCGGTTCTTTGGTTTTCTGTGGTCTACCTTCTTACTCACCATAACCTCTTAACTGCCAGGTCATACATGACTTGTAAGTTCAGACTTGTGTTTGATTATAATATGAGCTCCTATACCCCTTAATATGGCTACTAATTCCATTCTGAAAACTGAAACTTGAGTTTGAAAACAAAATCTTATCTGCTAAAAAGCCTGTTTTACTAGTATGTAAAAAATGTCCAGTTCCATTAAACCCAAATTTTTTTGTCTTGGGGTATAACTTTCTGGTAACATCGGGCATACACTTACTATGTTATTTTTGGCTTATTCACAATGGCTTTAACTCCGTCTTGTCTCAGCCAAAATTGTGTCAAAGGGGGTCAAAAAGGAGGATATAGTAGCCACACTAGGAAGGTAATTTTTCCTTAATATGTTGGGTGTGCTCGCCTAAACCCTGGAGCTTAGTATCTGAAGAACATTTGATTAGCTTGGATCAAGTACAAGTGCTTCTATACTGGAAACTAATCCTGATAGATTTTACAGGATGATTCAAGTTACTAAAACACAAAACTGGACGAAAGCAAGTTAGAAGGAAGGAGGACCCTGGGGCTTGTCTCTGGAAGAAATGTCAGATGCATAACGACTCATTTAATTTTAAGGAGGATGAGTGAGAGGGCGTTGGGACACTGACTAAGGCTGACAGACCCTTGATGGCTGGTGAGATGGGAGTTACACACCATTTCCATTATGTTAATGTCAACTTAAAAACACAAGTATTAATCTTTGTAACTCTCTGCTCCACATAGCCTTCTAGCAACTAAATACAAATAACAGCCTAGCTGCCACATTCCCCCTCCCCAAACTCTGCATAGCACTCTGCTCTTGGTTATGTTTTCTAAGATGGGTGCATGCCCATGGATGGTAGTGACCGTTATGGACAGTTAGGCACATATTCTTCATGCAAAATAAGGTGAAATATTGGCAGTGGCTGTGAAAAGGTTCTCTTGACTCCCACTGAGAATTCCTTGGAGACTGGGAGTGATTGCTGCAGGGGAGATGTTAGAAACTATCTGATAGACGAGGGAAGATCTTTAGGTTTATGCAAGGGGAAAGAGAACTGTCTGTGTACATGTGATCAAACACCACCAAAGACTGAGAAAAAGGCATGTGTAGACCAGAAGCCTGCTGCCAAGGTGCCGCTTGAAAGGTTTTTTCTCCACATGGTTTTGTTTTGGGAACCTGCGTGTGCTTCTCTACCTCTGGGGAACCGAGAAAGCACAAGAATGCTGCTGTGCACCTGAGAGTCCATGCTGCTTGCTGGAGCAGCAGTGGGTGGCAAAGATACCCTTTCTGGTTTAAAATATGATCTGTGATGAGGTCCTGATATAAACAACCCGCTGAATAATTCACTTCAGCCTTGTTTTCTATCTACTTTAAAATTTTTGAAAATTTTGATGTTCACTGATATATTTCTACTAATTCTTTTCTTTGGTCCTGACCTTTTTTGCTATAGCTTTATCCCTATGTATATATTTCAGAAATTATGTGACAAAACATTAAGACTATGAAAACTTGCTAAAATTTGAATTATGCTAGAAAGCATGAACAATATATTTCATTTTAATAGCTACCCAGTATTTGCTAAAATAGTTAGATAAAATTTGGAATTAAATTATAATGTACAAGAAAGACCACCAAAATTTTTGTTAGTTGTTTAAAATAGCTTAATGTTCCTGATTACATAGGGGAAAAAAATCTGAAGATATTTTGTGTGTAGAAGTAACCTGTTACACAGAAAAGTAAAGAAATTAAAAGGTCAGCTTCTGGTTATTACATTCTTTAACATTTCAGAATTATCAGGTATCATCCTCTCATAACTATTTTATTTATAGCCAAGAGTAAACTAAGCTTTCCTGTTCATGCATGAATTACAAGAGGAAAAGAGACTTTCCTTCCTTCTCAAATCCTAGTCTCTTTACCAATTCTGTATGAACTAGTCATTTTAAAGAACTCGTTACATGGACAAGAATTAGGACAATATTTCTTCTGTTTTTTATAGAAGAGGTCCTGCTATTAGAAGCTAGCTATCAGTTCAGTAAGTGTTGGTTACAGTGACATTGATCTACTCAGTGCTCTAACTTTCTGTATGAGTTTGACAATAAATACATGTATCTCAACACTATTTTAAAAATGTAGTTTAAAATATTTTATTAATTTTTGGGTTTAGGCTTTAGCATGGATTTGTCATTATTGGGTAAATCTTTTTAAAAAAGGAGAGACATCTCACTGACATTTAAATGACCAAATTTATCTGATTTTATTTTTAAATGGCTTTTGAGTCCTAAAAGACAAAATCAAAACTAGACTTGGTGTTGATGTGGGCCATGTCATACAGGGGAGTCAGAGCTAAACTCCCAGGCTTTTCCTGCCAGTGTGAAATGTAGCAGCCTGCTACATCTGATGTTTGTGAAATGCTCTTTTCACCAGGGTTCCTCTGAATCTGCTGCAGCATTCACAGCTGTTGTCATAAGCCTCAACGGTCTTCCAGTCTGTGTGTACTTTGGTGTGAGAATGAAGGCCTGGGACGTTGTGGATTGACCTCTTGAAGTAGAAATTCAGATCTTTCTTCTAATCGTCTTTGTGTGGCCCACCTAAACAAGTAGGTAGGTTTTTAAAAAATTGAAAAATGTATTCTTTTCTGCTTAGCTTTTGATATCAGTAACTGATGGTTTCAACACCATTTTGGTGATTTCATGAGCTCTTGTGTTACAGGTGCTCTGTTTGTCAAACTGGCGGGTTTAGGTGCTGTTTGTAATAATCCACCACTAAAAATTACTTGGGTCATGGTCTCCAGATAGTGAACCAAATACTTTTTCAGAGACTTTTCTGAAAAGGTCCTTCTACTTCTGCTCTTTCTGTGCTAACATCTCAGCTGAACAGATAGAACCAGCATGATTCTTTTAACTGATTTCTATTTCTGTTAGTCCTAGATCTGGAAAGAACAAAGATTTGGTTGATCTCTAGTTTGTGAAGTGGGAGTCAATGAAACTGAAATCTTGTGTGAAAGATTATGTTCATGTTATAAGAGAAAAAACCTTAATAATCCTCTTCCCTGAAAACTCCCACATGATTTCTGTTGTCTTTTTGTGTTGAAATAGCAATGTCTAAGACCTTGTATTGAATTCATTCAAGTTGGTTGCAAGTCTTGCACTATCTCAGCTGAAGAACTGGGCCATAGTGAAATTAACAACGTAAACAATGTCTCTAGGAATAAATGCCAAGGAACCAGGAAAAGTGGTCTAAATTTCTATGTCTTCGACTTAGGTCAGGAAGAAATAAAACAGGGACAGTGTTCTTTTCACAGAGAAATGGACAGGAAGCACAAAGTGTGAAATAAGTCAATTATGTATTTCCACTGCTGTTTATTGGAAAGCAGTGAGAACCTTTTTCCTGCCTATCTCACCACAGGGAAGGAAGGGCTGAACCAAAAAAATAGGAGTTTTCATTTCTAGCTTTTCTACTAAGCTGTTATATGACATTAAGCAAGTGACTGATCATTTTTTTTAGCCTCATTTGTTCTCTTTTGCAACATGAGGGTAGGAAGACCTTTTTTGTCAGCCGTACACATGGGATTTTTCTTGTCTAGCACTAGTCATCAATAAAACCTTAAAAAGCTAAAAAAGTTAACCTTTTTATCTAAGTTACTCTCCTCCTAGAGAGCAAAGAGAGACGAGCACCTACAGAGCTGAGCCATCCCATCCCACAGATGGGATGAGTTGTCGTTTGAATGTGCCCATCTCCTTTGACTGTACAATATTTTATGACCAGTTCTTAGTCTGTGCCTCATTTTTACACAGGAGACTGTAAGCATGGACCCTCTCTGTACAACCTAGCGTGTCTTGAGGTCCCACTCTATTTGTTTTTATTTGTACTAGGAATTATGAACTGGAAGGAATGATGCCATGAGAGGGGTAGAGGAGCCTATCTGGGTAGTTCCTAAGACTCGTACTTTCCTGGGATCAGTAAGACGGGATCGCTTGTTGGATGATACCCTCATTAGAAAATGAATTCAATATTCACCCGTAGGATTTGCAGACACTTGGACAAAAGAAGGCTAATAGGGAAGCATTGCTGGCAACAGACTTATTCTCAAAACATTTTTTAGGCCAATTTTACCCAGCATCATTTTGCAGGTAATTTGCACCTCTGTGTGCATGTGCAGTGTGACATGTTTCCACTAAGCCCAGACCCATTTCCATTTCTGTGGAGTAATCATGTCAAACACATGGTTTGGCACGTCAAACTGAAAGCATGCAGTGGGTAACCTGCTGGCATTCATACCTTGTAGGCTTATTCAACTGGAGATGAATAGACTTGCTGTTTCCAGAAGAAAGCACTTGTATAAGAGTTGTAATGAAAGAGAAAAAAGGTTTAAGCCCTCAGCCTTGCTTGATATAACAGGAATTAGACCACAGAGTCACCACCAGCAGCTTTATCGACCAGGAGTGCTGGGTGACATGGTGGGCCTGCAGAAGTCCAAATACCATGTGTTTAGTGGCCTGGGATTTCACCTACCTCAGTCCACATAGCTGCAATATTGAATCAGCTTTTGTTGTCCTGAGAATATTTATGATTGTAAGAGCAGAAATCTTAAAAACAAAACAAAACAAAAAACCCCAAAACCCAAGCTGGGATTTTCTTCTGTGTGTGTATGTGTATTATTTCTGGCTACCATGGCATTTTTCCTATGAAATTTGGCTTTGTTCGGTTGATAGTATCGCTTTGGTCAAACCAACTACATTTCCAGACCTGGACTGCACAGACCATTACTGAGGTGAACAGAGGGGTTTTTAGCAAATAACCTCATTAAGCTGTTATGCTTTTTGCTTAGCAAGAAAATGTTCAATGTGCAGTATCACAGTCCTCTGGGCTCCTCAAACCTAGTGAAATTTGCCCACCTTTTCATGAGGTGCTTTTTTTCTCTTGTCACGTGTTCTGTGCTGTTTACCACACATGAGTTACGGATGGTAATTTTAATTTAAACCCCCAAATGTAATAAATTCAGCAGATTAGTATTTGGCCAGGATTGAGTGCTGAGATTGTTCAGTTGACTGTTATGGAAAACACATCAGCCAACCTCATCCCTGACCAGAGAGCAGTGGTTCCATCCCCTTACAAACAAAGCCTTTGTTATGTCTTCCTTGCACTGTGACTCTAGTCTCTGCAGTGCATTTGTTTCCAAAGCAAAACAATATATTCATAATCCTTGGCAGTTTGAGTATTTCAGCTTGGATATTCCTGTTACACAATTTACCTACTAGCTGATTGAATGTAAGAGATGACCTCACAGCTGAGGAACAGTATTTTTTCAGATGCCTTGAGCCCTATTTGTTTCTAGTGCAGCTTTAACCAAGAGTGAACTGTAAAGTAGAGTCAAAGAATCAGGGTGCCAGTGCTGCTACCCCACACTTTATGCTTTAGAAAGACTCAAGCCTGCTCATTTGGGTAGGGTTTTCAATAGATCACAAAGTTTGGCACTTTGTAGTTAAGATTGGGATTGCTATCACTGTTACACATTCAAGAAAATAAGAGCTGCTTTTTTAGTAGTAGGTTTGGAAAAAATGACTAGTTTATTTGGAGTTTTCAAAGATAATAGGATACTGTATATACTCACAAATACTTATTACTATTGTTATAGTCTGTATTATTTAATTACATTTTACAAACATGAACATACACGTTATTTATAATCACTGGGATGAAACTGTTAGAGTATTATGGATATTCAGTGTGTATCATACAGCTTTTGACTTGTTTACCTGTATTCTGCCTATTGTTTTCCTCCTGGTTATTTATAACATGTCTAGACTTCTATCAGATTTAATGAAAAAAAAAGTCATAATGTCAGTTTCATTTTTCCTCAAATGTGCACCAAACTGACTCTGGCTTGGAGAGCAGGATGAACACCTTCCTGCAGTGCAGACAGTCTGGAAGTCATGTGGTGTTGCAGGGTATCTGTTAGTAGACATAATTTGAGCTTTTCAGGGTAACCCTCACGAACCTTGATTTCCAGTGAGTCATGTGATACCACTTCTTTGTTTTAGATATATAGATGTATAGATACAGATATGTATGTTCTATTTAGACAGGTTTTAAGTGTTTCATTTTTTTTATTTCCAGAAATTCAAAACAAGATCCAAAGAAGCCTAGTGGAGGAAGGTGGGAGAACAACATGTAAAAGGGTATAAAGGTACTGGGCTGCTTTCTCTCTTTTTCTTTGGTTTTTGGTTTGTGGGGTTTTTTTCTCTTTTATCAGTGCAGACTGCATGATCTGCTAACCATTGGTCATGATAGGGTCTTTAAAAAAGCCACTGTTAATTCAGAAAGTGTATAGACTACCTGAGTAAGGACTGCACCAATATTAGGCCTGAAAGATGAGCAATGAATGCCTCTTACTTTTTAGATGAATATTTGTAAGATTAACATACAAAGTTGAAAGTTGAACGAGAGAGGAAGTGAAAATGGAAAGAATGACACTTCTGTACAGACTTTTCTGCCAACCATTTGATTTCTCTGAGAGTGCATTTTTTGACATTTAGTAAAAATTATCTGCTTTATTTGAGGATGTTAAGGCCCTGACCAAGACTGGGGATTGGTTATGCATTGTACCCTGCACACGTAGGGAGAGCTCTGCTCACAGGACTTGCAAAGTGTAGGAATAGAAATAAGGACACACAAAGGTGCTGTTGTTTCCATGGAAAAGGTCAAATACCAGGTCACTGGCATAGCCAAGAGTAAAGCCCAATTGTGCTGATGCCTGATCTTGTGTCCCACTTACTAAACTTTGCCTCCTTTAGCAGGAAAGTGACAGCCAAAATGCTACAGTAGTCTGGGGTGGGAACGTGGGTAGGGAAGATGCAGAGCAAAAAGCATGTTCAGCTTTTTACGAAGCTGCCATAATCATGATTTGTCACTAGCAGTAACAAAAATGCCTGTGCAATTTTTGTCGATGGAATTCTGCTCTTCACCCAAGTTTGCTAGTGGGTCTTGACTTCTCATACTCCCCCTATTTCAAAATTTCTCTCTGCATTGTGCCTACACAGGCTGATACTGCATTTGATTGTTTTATAACTTTCCAGTGATGAATAGTGTATATACCCAATAGCAATATATGATATTGGGCATCTTTAAGTGATGAAGTGGTGGAAATTTGAAGCCTGGCAAATCATCTTTTCAGGAAGAGTTGGACGAATACTATGTCCATTCTCCTGAAGGCTTTACACACTGGCACATGGCATGTGCGGTGCCTGCCGTAATCTTTCATTAGAAATGTTTTTCCATTTCTGACAGTGAACAATACTGTGGTATCTGCAACACTCATGTTCACTGTAGGAAATGGATGAAGCATACTACGCAAATGGTAATAAAGCTGAGTGCCTGCCATCTCCAAAGACATATCTGAGAAGTACTGCATGGGTAAGAATTAATATGCTTGGAGTATGGTAGGAGTGTGGGGCTCAGAGTCATTCTCCTGAACAGTGAGTTAACTTTTACCATTTAAAACTGAGACCTAGATTTATGTGTTTATAGTCATTTCTATGTCAATACGTCAGTGCTTAGTGCAGATCAGTTCCCTCTGAAGTAGACAGGAATGGTCAGATTTCGTCTTTACTGATGAGTGTACTGGAGCCTCAGAAAGACTTAATGATTTGTTCACACAGCCAGCCAAGATGAAACAAGGGATTCCCAATTCCCAGTTTGTTGTTCTAGTGATTGGTGGAGCCTGTTTCCATTCCCAAGCAATAATGTCTGTCCTGAACCTATTAAGAACGTTCCTTCCTATTCTATATTCCAAACTAGAACAAACTGTACTGATCTGACCCCAGTTGTGAAGCTATAAATTTAATTTACAAGGTCATTTATATGGGAGGAGAAGTAGTGTCAAAATACAAGAATCTATGCAAGGAGAAAACAGAAGAGGCATAGATAGCATAACCCCTATAAAATGTCTCCACATGTGATTTGTGTGGAAACAGTTGCTCTGAGATCAGAAGGAAATCTGTTGCTTTTGGCAGAACTGGTAATTCTACAGCTCAGTAGTTATTAGGGCCTCTGTGTGATACTTTCTGAGCTCTGGATTTATCTTAAAGACTTCCTGTTTTGTAGCTTTCAGTCATGTCAAGTTGTATGCCTTAGCGTGATTCAGTTCTGTTGTTATAATGATATCGAGATTTACAGTGAACTGGTAAAAGATTAAAACATAGTATGACAGCAAGCATAAAGATGAACATAGTCTGGAATGGAAAGTAGAAGCATACAGAAGAAAATTTCAGGCTGGGTGTTGACTTAGAGGTATTTTAGGCACTCCATGTTTTCTAAAACCCCGTCAGTCCAGTAAGCCTGTCCTCACTATAACACTTGTTAGCACTAAAACCCCCTTTTCTTCCCCTGTCAGCTGGCTATTGTAATGCAGTGTAGTTGAAACCAATTGCAGGAGGAGAGATAAATTATCAAATTAATTTTATCAGATTTGAAAAATAACAACAATGTCATTACAGAAGTAACTAGAGGTCATGAGATATAAAGCTCATATAAAGCTCTTCTGTGCTAGGTGCTGACACAAGTGTGCACATAGAGGTGGTCTGTTCTTTGGTAGCTGCTCTTAAGTGATGATAATCAGAATAGGGAACCATCTCTGTTTTAAGTTGAGAACCCACAGGGCTCATTTTGAAGCTAATAAAGACAAGCTGCATTCCTGTGGAACTGTGGAAAGAAAGAAAAATAAACTATTATTTGGCAAAAGGATCTGACCATGCAAAGTCTTCCAAAGGCAGTAAAGGGTCTGACCATCAGTAGGAAAAACTACATCTTCCTTTTTGAAAAACTTGTGAAAGTAATACTGTACCGACAGTGTCCTATCTCAAGGCTCTTCAACCTTGCCAAAAACCAATCTACCTCATACTAAGTAACAACAAAAAGCTGTTAAATTAATTGATCTTTAAATCACAAATCAATGCACTTGGGAAAAAATTACGTCAAAGCAGAGTTCTTAACTCCCAAAGGCAGGGCAGGTAGAAATCCGTCTTTCATGGACACCATGTGTGCTCTCAGTTTTGGTCAGTTTTATGCCTCAAGGTACTTAGGTGCTACTGAAATGTGGTACCATAAAATAGTGGTATCAAGGAAATAGCATTAAAAAGCACAGAAGAACCAGGTACTTAACCAGCAGTGCTTGAGATGTTGGACAGCACTTTGTCTACAGGTTCAGCTTTCTTTCCTGAGTAATGTAGCGTGCATCTCAAGGAAATAGATCCAGACATGAATAGAGTTCTCATCTGATGTTTATCCACACTCTAGAGAAAGTATTAGCAAGCTGGGGAGAGAATGGACAATTCCCACTGATCTGCAAGGCAAACCAGGAGGGACATAGGATACTTGTACAAACTGTGTGTTAGAACTAATGGAAATGTTAAAACATGAGATTGTTTCTGGTGAAATGCACGCAGAACAGAACACTCAAAGCAAGAAAACTGGAAGTGATCTGCCCTTCCATATAGCATCACACTCCATAATGAGCTCACGATGTAGTACAACTCTAGTACTGACCTAAGTGGCATGTGGGTAATGATTTTCCCCAAAGCCACAAGTGATGACTAGAGTAGTTGATCTAAAGTTCTGATTGTTAGCCTACAGCTTCCAGTCTGCCTGGCAGTGTTTTTGGGAAAAGAGACAGGCTGCAAAGCTAAGACTTCTAATGCCTCTAAGTGACAACAGTTAGCTGTCTTACCTGTCTGTAGAAAGGAAAAAAAACCCCAAACACAGAACTACTGCTTTTGTAGACTTCTTTTTCTTAGCTGTATGAGGAGGGAAACCTTGGTTCTGATTAATTTAGTGGGAATTTTGCTTTTGTCTTTCAAGGGGACAAGATTTTATTCAGGCCTCAACAGCAGGCAAGTCTGAAAGAGAAGGTAAAATGCCTCTTGTTCAACTGTGTAGGAAACCACTGGGCTAAGCTGGGTGATCTGGACATACTTAAGTATTTCTTCTACAGCCACTGGAAAGATGAGGGAGGTTCAGGCTGTTTTGGAAAGTGGAGTTCTGACTTAAATGTCAGAAATAAAAAATAAAAAGTGTGAATGGATGAATGAATGGAATGAAGTGATGGACTAGCTTATAAACTTAGTTACTCGCCTGGTCTCCTCCACAGTATAAAGGCACCTTCCTCCTTTTAATGGCAGGATTGTCTCATGTAGTTAGTAGTCTAATTAAATAAACATAGATTTGACATGAAATTTATGCTGGCCTCTCTCATTCATGGAATAAGTGAATAGATACCTATCTGACCTGGCCCTATGACACATGGGACCAATCAGTCAGAGGGTTTGCTTTATAGAACAGTTGTTTAGATAGCAATTCACAAGATTTACGGAGGAGATAAATTAGACTGGACTCCAAACCGCACCATCTCCCTTGCTTGTCTTAAGGTTGAAAGGGGGAAAAAACATTTACTAGCAGATAGAAGATTGGATGGGAGCTGAACTCTCACTCCCATTCTGCCACAGGAGGACTTATATGTGTAACTGGTTTAGGCTGCATTTATATATATGTATAGGAATCAGAGACTTCTGACTGTGCTGCTGAATTTGATGCAAGCATGCGTGCTCAGAAAGGTGCTGATCTGTTAACTCTTGAACTCTATATAGGTTGTATAACTTGTATAGGTTCTTCAAGGCATGTTGAAGCAACTTTGGAAAAGAACCAGTTTTTTCTGTTAGTTTTGGTGAAGAGAGCTTCAGTGGCAGCAAACATTCTGTAGCAGACTGGACTTTTTGTATTGTGTTTAAAAAAAACAAAAAGAAAAATATCTGGTTTGAGCTGTTATTAATTGTCACTGAGCAATTGAAAGGTCAAACCTGATGTTCTTGCTCAAGCACAGCCCTTTGCAAAGCCAATGGAGTTTTGCCTGACAAAATACTGGATAGAAGCATGCACAAATGTCAGCATTGGGACTGGATTTGAACTGTATTCAGGCTCTAGTTAAGAGAGGTCCAGAATAAGCTGTAAATGTAGAAAGAATGCGATCTTTAAAGTGTACTTCTGCATAAGAAATACAGGGCGATATCCTCAATTTACAAACTCTTAGGAAGGAGGAACAAGTAGCTGTAATTCCTGGCTCTGTTCCCTTGGTCTTAGAGGTGCCAGTTATAAGTCTGAGGACAGTCTAAATGCTACTCCAAAAAATTCCAGCTGACTGTCCACATCCTGACCCCATTCTCACTCCTGAGCAGGTGGTATAAGGCTGACTTTTAATTCAGGCCTGTTCATAATGCCTTTTGCATACATTGTTCCTGAATATGCATGAAGCAGCAAGAGTATTTACAGTGTAATTAACAATATGTAGTGCAGCAACCAGGAAGGTGCTGGAAGACGCAGGATTTCATTTGTTTAACAGCTGCAAATGCAGCTCTATTACTTATCTCTTTTCATTCTGAATTTATGGTCCCACACCAAAACATGTGCCTCCTGCTGTCTGATCTCTTCTCCTGTGGTACTTTAATGTTCACAACAAGACCATTTTGTGTGTGACTGCTCAAGCAGTGGCTGAAACATTTCTGATTTCTGTGTAGAGTTCCTAATTTGACCTTTTCAAATCTAGTCCAAGTAACGAATCATGGGACAGAAAAAGTAATTAGTAATTTTTGCAAACAACTAGCA
Organism: Falco biarmicus; assembly: GCF_023638135.1. NCBI lineage: Eukaryota > Metazoa > Chordata > Aves > Falconiformes > Falconidae > Falco > Falco biarmicus. The sequence continues at coordinate 28,502,151 of NC_079299.1, forward strand.
TAATGCAGTGTACTAAAATAATGAAAAGTTAACAATAAGATTCTTGTAAGTTATTTTGGGAGGGAAATGGCAAAGAAGTTCACAAGTCCTTTCAAATAAAACTGAGAATATGTCAAGCTACTTGCAAACAAAAGAAAAGAGATGGAGGTTTTCCAAGAAATTTAGTGTCTATTCCTGTCCAAAAGGTTGGAAAAATGCTTGCTTTCACAATTTTAATTTCTAAACAGGATGGGTTTCGGAGTGTTGAGTAGATTGTGGGTATTACTGCATTGAGCAGTATCTCCTGGAAGTAGAACCAAATGTTTGCAAGTCTCATATCATTCCAGTATCTATGAATGAGACCTTCACGCTGGCTGTTCATATTGGTATTTCATCTGCTTCAGTTATATTGGAAGGCATGATGGATGGAGGGGTTCTTTACTCTTAAAATAATATTAATAGTAATGATAATATTAAAGGCTGGTGTCCTGGTTTTGTCATGCTTGGTATGTAAACTTGGGGTGTTAGCTGTGGCCTGTGGATGTTTGCTTGGGGACTGGCTGAGCATTGGTCAGCAGGTGGTGAGCAGTTGTACTGTGCATCACTTGTCTTCCTTTCTCCCTTTCGTCTTGAATTTTATCCTTTACCCCACCTTTCCATTACAAATTTTGTTATTATTGGTTTTATTATTATTATTGTTCTTTTCTTTTTTATTCTGTTTAAATTATTAAATTATTCTTATATCAGCCCTCAACTTTTACATTGCTTTCCAATTCTCCTCCGCACCCCTCCAGAGTGGAGTGAGCGAGTGGCTGCGTGGTGCTTGGTTGCTGGCTGGGGTTAAACCATGACAGCTGGAAAGACTATGCCAGATACCAGCTATCCTTGTGGTAAAGCATGACATAGTGTCTGTATAGAGACTGTTTCCATACACTGCCTCTTCAAAGGGCAAGATAAACTAGAGTAAATAAATAGTATTTCTTTGCATCAAAAGATGAAAAAAATTCAGGCTCTTCACTTTGAAAAGTGCCCTGTTCACAGTGTAAAATTTTCTAACAGTCTAAAGATTGCAATTGTAGAATTTACTCTGACAGATGAATGTGTAACAAGAGCCAACAAATAGAAAAAGAAGGATCTATTCAAAGTAGGAGTAAGGCTGCATTTTTAACAATAAGGTTATTTAACAAGTTTGGAAAAATTTATCCAGGAACATAGTAGCTCTCTATCACTGGAAGTCTTTAAATCAGGAATAGATGTCTTTCTGATGACCATGCTTGTTGCCGTAGCAGGAGTTACAGGCTTTGAAATTCCATGGTTTGTATCATCCGGGAAGCCAGAGTAGATGATTGTGTTTGGTCTCTAGGGGCCTCCCAGTCTCCGCAAAGCATTCGGCTGGATTGCTACTTGCAGCATGTGTGGAAGAGGAAAAGTAACATTTCTCATATCTGGACAATAGATGACAAGTGGTTTCCACTGGAGTTATAGATCAGATTTCCTTTAATTTTCCAGGCAGCACACTAATTTTTCAGGGAATAAGGAAACTGTCAAAGGAACTTTCAGTTATTTTAAATTTCATTATAGCAGCCGTTCCACTCCTCCCACTTTTCCTCCCCTACAAACTCAGTGTAGAAGTAAACAAAGTATAGAAGTGGTGTACTGGTCAAAATATGGAAACACTGGCATTGAATAACTGTTTGCATTGGGCATTCTTTAAATGACATTAATAAAACGTTGACTGAATTTCTCAGAGTACTCAGAAATGAGTTTTGAAAGAAAACAGCTTTCAGCAATTTGAAAAAAACCCCACATTTCATTTGGAAGTGGCATAGATTGACTGAGGTTGGCCATAATATTTATGAATAACCATGGAAACATGATGAACAGGTTCTACACAGTTACTTCCAGACTTCATTGCCAGAATCAGTATATTCATATAACACTCCTAATCTGATATATCAGGTAATGGCAAGTATTATGTACACAAAAGAGAAGAAACAGAGGCATTCCTTAGTGGTGGTGTTCTGCAAATAGACCAACATTATGCACACGGTTTGAACAGACCATAGCCAATTAATTAAACCACAGAATATTTGTAAATACTTACTTGATGGCCGTGGTTTGAAAAAGATATAACAGTACATAAAATAGATTTGCTTTACATTTCAACAGACTCGTTGGTGAGAATAAATGACAGAAAAAAAGAGGAAAAAATAAAATTAAAACAAATATATTATGTTTCCAAAATCCTACCAAATATGTGATCCACTGAAATTATCAGACTGTTAACTGCTTGTAAATCTGCCTAGACTGGGGTTGTGAAATTATTTTTAGTGTGACAGCAGAAACCTTTCTAATGCTACCATTGTGGCACCGTGTCAGCTGAGTAAGAGGCAGCAAGAATGGCATAAGAGCAAACTGGGCAACCTGAGAACAAGGAGGTTTAGCAATACAAAATTTTCTTTCCAAACAGAGGAAGAAGTATACAGATGTAATTGTATTTATAGCCTGTGAACTTCTGAAATCCTAGGGAGAGTACATCTGAGGAAAATGCTGTGGCTTTACGTAGTCCAGCTAGCAGCTATGTAATTTTTGAGGGAGAGCATCAAGAGCGCAAGTTCTTAATAGAGTGTGCTAAAGCTTTACTGTCCTTAGTGGAAGGTGATACCTTCCCAGCACAACAGTTTTGCATCCAAACTCCGTATCCCCTCCGAGTCGTATCTTAGTGCTTCCATAAATTGTGAACTTGGTTTTTAAATGAAAGAGCTTCAAATAAATGTCTTTCAGTAATTTTTGTTTCCTGGCTTGAGAGTTTGGTATTGGTAGGGAACAAGGATTTTGTGGTCTCCGAAGCATACTTTCTACTGTAGGACCTTTTGCATAGCCCATGCATCAGGCTGGCGGCATGGTGGCAGCAAGGAGAGCTTTCTCTTTAGAACAGGAAGAAGGCAAAAGAAGATGCTGTTGTGATGTTCTGGCGATTAGGATAGCTCTACTGCTCTCAGCTGCCTTTTGTGTTTTCAGTTCCTGTTGTGCTATACATTGTATGACTAATCTACTGTTTCTGATGAGTTGTACAGATAGGTACTGGGCACATACTTGGATTTAGTTTGTTTTTTTATAGTTTTTATAATAAATATAGTTTTATAGTAAATATAGATTTAGATTTTTTATAGTACTGAGGGGAAGAAAAAATGGTAGACTGCAGAAGTTCAGCTGAGCATTTCTGCTGACATGCTTAGCTGTGGAAGTGTAAAACAATGCTGACATGGACTTTGATCCTCTGGTTTCTGATTTACTCCACTAGGAAGAGAGACAGGACTTCATCACTCAGACATACTGTTTCAAGCTATCTACAAACTAGAGAAGATAGCAGTGCAACAGTGTACATTTTTATGTTTTTTTCCTGAAAACACAGAAAAGGAAGACTGAATTTCTGAATGTTGATTTCAGTGGAAACAGAAATGCAGAGGCACTTTTGAAGTGTGCAATTTATTTTAAAAATGAATCTTCAGGTTTTCAATCTCAGTTCTGTGAAAAATGTCAAAGATGGAAAAACATATTAGGCCCTGCATGTGGGCAGAAATAGGTATGACCGTTCTACCTGGTTAATTCTGAAGAAAACCAGTACAGCTTCATGCAAATGAAATTGCTCAGCAGTATATGAAGGCCTGAAAAATTAAACTAAGGGAGGTGAAAACTGGCTTTTGAACATAGAATCATTTAGATTGGAAAAGACCGTTAGGGTCATGAAGTCCAACAGTAAACCTAACACTGCCAAGTCCACTGCTAAGCCATATCCCTAAGCACCACATCTACACATCTTTTAAATACCTCCGGGGATGATGACTCAACCACTTCCCTGGGTAGCCTAAAAAGACCTTTTTACTTAACTTTGTAAATCATAACAATCCCATTTCTCCAAGCTACTCAAACAAATTGAGCTTTGTCTTCCAGGCCAATGGAAATATATCGTAGTGTTGTTGCAAAGTAAAATGGCTTCAGCGACTTTATGGAAAGGGGAAAGGTTCCCAGGCTTTCTGTTCTCAGTCCAGTTTAATTTCAAGTCTCATGCTCAGTTTCACTTTCAGAGTGCCCTAAGAGAAAATGTAATTTAGACTAGAGCTGCATTCACAAGTTAATGGCACTGACTGTAATCCTTCAAAATGATGGATACTGGAGTTTTCCCCCCTTTACAGGAGGAATCACATTTCTCAGTGTCACAAAAGGAAAAGAAACAAACATGTAGAAACAGCAGCTGGCCCTCAAATCTTTGGAGGTACGTTTGTGTTTCCAAAGCTGAAACAATTTTCCTGCCAGAAATCATTGTGACCTAAAGTTAGAACTCCAGTATCTGTGCCCTTTGTACTGTGTTGACCTTGTTAAAGATACAATTGTATGTATTATAGAAAAAATGGGAATTGCAGGGGAAGCAGAGAGATCATCAAGCAGGCTAGGGTTTTTCTCTTGAGGTAAAGGAAAAGCTTAGACACAAATCCCAGCTTCTGTTTTCCGCCCCTTGTGTTCTGCACATTGCAAGCTACAGCAAAGGTTTGAACACGAGTATTTATCGGTTTTGACTGGTTTTGCAGTATTATGTCTGCTTTTGTGTTACTTCGCAAGGGTTGATTTACTGCTGTTGCTTTGCTACACTTTCGCACCTGTGCTATGCACACAAGGAGGTCCTTGTTGAAAGGTGATATACTTAAAACACTTTTCTTCAAGAGCCTTTGAGGGTAAGAAATTGATGTTTTTGCCTGAAACAGCTGGGTGGAAGGATGATACAGAGCCATTCTGATCTCTTCCTCCAGTAGTACAGACACTAGTAGCAAGAAAGGAAACCTTAGAGGGATCTGCATTTCACAGATAATACAGGGAAGGTTATTTCACTTTGAGTAATTGAACTACAGATCTGAACTCTGCATCTCTGCAGAATTATCCACATCCTCTGTTGGAGCTGGATGAGGAAGGTAATTGCGTCACTTTGAGACTATTGGGTCAGCACAGTCCTCCCACCTCAAGCTCAGCACCATCAAACACAGCAAGGGTCAGAAATCCATACAAACATTGAAAGCAACAGCTGATAGAATAACAGTGTTTCTTTCCTGGCTAATAAAAGGCAGGTGGAAAAAGCTATGTGTGCGGCTAATGGAACTACTTGGTGTCTCCTTCAAAGAAGGTGCACATCAAACTCATGGATAAATATCAGTGTTTAGTCCCTCAGACAATTAGCGCTCAACCTGAGGGACTAAGAATCATTAAGTCTTTGCAACACATGGCATAACTCAGCCTTGACTGGATGCATGTTGCTGTTAGAGTCTTCACTAGGTTATTTCTCTTCCAGGTGACAGTTATTCAATGTTAATGGAAGAAGCACGCACTGAGGTGGTTTTATGTCACTATATGCTGTCTTACGGCTACAGTCAGAGTTGAAACCTCCATGCTTACATTGCTGGACTTCAGTGCAGCTTCGCTGAAGTACAAAGTATTACTATTATGATATAGTAGGGGCAGTATTCCCAAGAATCTGGACAAGAATATTAACTGGAATAATTAACTGGAAAAGGGTTCTTGTGCCCCTTTAGTACTGATGTGTCTAGTCGGAGGTATACCCCATTGTACTAAGATGTTGCAGTGTTGGATGAGGTCTGGTGTTTTCCATGTATTTCCCTTGTATGTGACTGCCGTGATGTGGAGGGGACAGGAAGGAGTGAAATAATCAGGTGATTTTCCTCGGTAGTAGTAGGCATTGGGTCTTGTTGGTATTTGTGTTCTCTGCTCTGGTGTCCCCCCTTCCCCCAGAAATCTTCCCCAGCTAGTAGGTCTGTTCCTTTTAAACAGGCAGGGAATAATACCAGGAAAAAAACTAATGAAAAGAAGGCTACTTCTTTGTTGGTGTTCTAGGAAACATTTTTGTGCAAAGAATTTTAACTTTTGTTGCTGCAGAGAGATACTTACCTTAAAACACAGACAATTGATAAATAAGCTGGAGTAGGTTACTCAATTTTATCAAGTCTTGTGATGCATTGACATTTGATGTCATGACTCCATTAATCAAAAATATTTTGGAGGAAATTCTTCCTGGTTCATTCATCCACAAATAATTTACACTGGGAGCAGTGGATCTAAACCTCTTTGGCAGACTGAAATCAAGGAGCATGATGAACAGCTAGCCTGGCTCCTGAGTGACCAGACACCCACTGCTTACCAGGGGTCTCATTTTTTTTTCAGGCATGCAGTTAATCTGTTGTGCCTTGAGGGAGCTCACAGCAGATATTTGTGAATGATAAAATAAAAAGGGGCTGAGGGCCCAGGGACTCAACAGAGGATCTTAGGTGAAAGAAAGCACAGTTGTTAACCTTCCTGTGCCTGATATGTGGTTTGTCAATTAGGCAGCAGAAGCTGAGCTGGTTGTATATTGACCTACAAGCATTAAACAACTGGCTGGGAGCCATATCCTGTGAAGACTGTACTGTCCTTCTGATGTGAAAAGCAGCACTACAGTTGTGGTTCCACTTAGGGTTTTTGAAACACAGGCTTTATTAAAAAAAAAAAAGAGAGGGAGAGAAAGAAAAGTATCTTTCACCAGGTGCACTTTGACTATTTATTTGGAAAAAATAAAAAGTATTTTGCACAGAAATATCCATAGTTTTCCAAGGGTTATTAACATGCATAGCCATGCCTGGCTTGATCATGCAGTATGCTCTTAGACAGAATGACAAAGCTGGAAAAATGAAGTCAAGGAAATATGAGCTGATTTATTTTTTATGTGTAACAAGCTAAACCTTGATCCAGTGCATCTGTGGAGCAAAAGGGTATTTATTCAGTTCCACCATTGAAAACACTGAGAAACACATGAGGTGAGTGTGAATTGTTTCAGCTGAACTCATGCAGTCTCTAGACATAATTAAACACTGGCCCAATTTTTAATGTGGGCTACCGAATTGGATGTCAAAAATTCCACATTTGGAGGTTCAGTCTGACCTTTAGTTACATAAAAGAATCATTGAAGAGTCTTCAGTGAGTGTCAGTGTCTCAATGCAAATGCCTTATTTGAAAACTGTGCTCCTTTACAATGATGCATTCCAGAAGAAGAAAGCCCTGATCCTGCAAGCAGTTTGAAGCAGGCTTCAGCTTGCTGCCGCTGATACCAGCTTGCTGGAATCCACTCATCCCAGGGAATGGTATGCTGGTAAAGACAAGCACATGTGGAAGGAGTTGCAGGTTCAGGTCTAAATTAGCATGAGATTTTTCTCCCATCTATAAATTTGAGAATATACTTCAATTTCAAGATGGAGATTCAAAAATGAAAGTGCTCCAATAACCATCTTTCTCAAATGCCAGATGATTTGTAGAGAAAAAAACCAAATTCATTAAAGTGAGACTTTCAGTAAGTGGTAGAGCTTGTTAAAGCTGGTGTGCCCAGGTGAAAAATGCGACTTTTATATACACACCGAGTCATTTTTAATCCAGCCATCCTGGAGGAGATAAATAGCACTGAAACCTGGCAAGATCACCTGTATCTCACACACATCCACCTAGGAAGGAAGCAGGGGATGTAGCTGGGTATTCTTGCTCATAGCTGTTGGAGGAGTCAATGATCCCTAGTGAGGTGTCACTAAGGAACACTTCTGGAAAAGTTTTAAAGTGTCTGAAGCTGTTTGCTCAGTGAAGCTTTATCTGTGCCTCAGGACCTGGAGGGACTTGCAGCTCCTGCTGTCTCAGTCTTGACTGCTGTCAGTGCGTTGCGTAGCAGGGTTAAAGCTAAAAGAAGAAAATAATCTGAACCCTGCAAACACTGCTTCATTGCTGTGGCTCCCATCAGCTACCTTTATACACAATCTGTGATTCCCTTTATGTAGTTTAAAAAATAGTCTTATTACAGCACCAGGAATTTAACTCACAAAGGGAAATGGTTTGCTGACTAGTTTTTAAATGCTCTGAGCTGCTTACAAGGTTTAGGAATGACGTGAGAATCTCCAGACTTTACTTTCGTTTCCAGTGTTGCTTGGATCTGAATGTGCAGGTGCCTGTTTGCTATGATGTTATGCTGAAACATGCAAACTGATGTTCTTGTTCTTATATTGATTTGCTTGGTCAATTAAATTAATGTAAAAAATGTAGCTTTAAGGGTAAAAATGTCATTGGTAAAAGCCATTGCTCACTGAAGTGCGTTCCTCACTTGCCAACTACTACTTGGCAGGAATGAGCAGGCAAGGTCATTAGTTTGGTACTTTCTGGAGAAGGATGCAGTGTACTTCATACAAACTGCAAAATCCAGGGGGATGCCAGACTACCAGTGTAGAGTCATTTTGTTTGCTGAGCCACAGGGGATGTTAAAATTCTGTAGGTAATTTCTCTACTTTAAACAAATGTTCTTACTGTGTAGCTTGCAATTCACACAGGGCAGATGTCCAGAAGAAAACAAAACTTGATGAAAACTGGACTGTCAATCAGCACTGAGTGTGCTTCTCTAACTTGAATTACATCCACAGTACTTGCTCCTGCAACTGTGGGTATGTAAGTTGGTTTGAATTGATTGGTCTAAGTGTATGAAGTACTCTAGCAAACAGAGAATTCCTCAGGAAAACTGTTTGTCATTGGAGGGAATCCTTTATCTCATTGTATCTGTGTAAGAAAGAGTTTCACAGATAAAGAAATGGAAGTTCTTTCCAAGCAGAAAAAAATATTGCATAATCAATAGTAATTAGATGGGATAATTCTAGTGATTTGATCGTAATCTATGGAATATACAGGGGAGTGATCTACAATCTTTATTTCTAGTGGTTCTTAAATCACAAGTTGAACCTTGCAATATAATTACCAAGGCTTCAAAAGTAAAGACAGTTATAAAACAAAATATTTTAAAGCAAAAATAACTTAGGCTTCATGTTTCCAGATTTTTCTCTGTAATTCTGCAGAGTAGAAGCTAAAAGAAAAGGAATACTGAAATTCTCAAGATTCCAGGAGCTGGGGCTTTTCTTTCTTTTTTTCTTTTCAGAAAAAGCCCACCCAGTATCAGAATTAAGTAGCAAAAATCATAAGTGTAGCAATCCTCTTGTCATACTGAATTTCCTGCACTTTTTTTTTTTTCTTTAAACAGATGATGGCCCTGGTGAGAGGGTGAGACTGTGTACAAATGTTTGTGGTTTAGAGCCCAGTTTTCCAAAGAGAAGTCCAGAATACACAATACGTCACCTGTTTGTACTCCAGCTCCATGAGGCAACTAAGACAGAATTATACAGCGTTTCCAGATCAGCTTTCCCATGGGGCTTTAAAGCTGAGTTTTGGTCTCCACAATACACAAAAATGTTTCCCCACATGAATTAAAATATTACTTCTTGGCTGTACAGCATGCTACAGGCTTTATCCACTGGTGTTACACTTTTATACTGTTTTAACCATTCCCAAACTAAGGTGGGGAGCATGGGTTTGCCAGTGCAGTAGTACTAGTCTGCCTTTGGCTGAGGAAGTATTTGCATTTCTTGCTATTACTGCTAAGCAGATTATTCACTTTTTATGTGAAGAAAATTTATAATGTCTTGCAAGGTTGTAATATACCTAAGGAGAGACAGAGGGGATTTTGCCAAGTGGGGTTCCTTTATGTCTGTTTTTATGACTGGCTTCGGGAGCAGCAGAAATCAGACCCAGTGTGGGTGGCTTTATTTGATATGTGAGTTTAGAGCCCCAGTGAATACCTGAGCATGACAAAAGAAGGATTGCTATAGACTTCAGTAGCATTGGAAGATATCCAGTGAATAGTACCAACAGAGACTACTAAAGTTAGAACTGATGCTGGCATGTAGCTCTTCCTCTGTGCATTTCTCCTAGAACTTACTTTCAGTCTGTGAAGGGAAGACAGCCTGTGAGAATGAACAATTTTATGATGGTACAGAGATTCTCTATGCTGACCACCAGCAGGAGAATCAGCTAGTGTCAGACGTCCCAATGGGCATGCTTATTCTGCCCCATAGTCATCTGTATTGGGGCATCTGTTGGCTCCTTTCCCACTTGTGCTCCCTTGGCCCTGCTCTGAAGACATACGTGACATGTAGGCCAGATGCTGGCTTCCAAAACATGGAGTAAGTCCAGCAAAAGTAGTTTAGAGCAGGCCTTCTCCTGTGTCAGATTTCTGAATACAAACACGGAAGGAGCACGGAGCATGAGTATTACATACAGAAATGAAGAAGCTGGCAATAGATAGCTCAGGTTTTTTATTACAGCTTTTACACACTTACGTACTGTGTAGTTCCATTGACTATTATTACATTTTTAGTTTTTACAGCTATTTCTAGTTCTTTAGTTGTAAAAGGTCCTTGGCCAGGTGGCTTTCAGCTCTCAAGTGATATCTATATGAGATAAGCTGTGGTCATATTTTCAGACACATTGTGGTCATATTTTCAGTCAGGAATTACGGCAAGAATAAGACCATTCTTCTCCCTTCTCTAGTTAGAAATGTTGGACAGAGGCATCTTTCTGGTGTCGTTTCAAATTTGTTCATTTTGGTGTGGACAATGGACGGTGTCAATCATGCTGCTGTGTCAGTAGAGCAGAAAGACTAAACAAGGAGGGGAATTGATGTGCATACTTATACTCAAGGGAGTATATATGGTGCAAATAAATGGAGAATGCAGGTTACTTGGAGCCACTGAGCTTCCTTTTGTATATCAGACTGTGATTTTTGGCTTTTGAAGGCAAGTAGGTGGGCAAAATAGTGCAAAGGAGAGATTTTTTTTGTTAGCCAGCTCCAAACTTGCCTTTGCCAAGGAAATAACTTTAAGTAGAAACGGAAACCCAGTCATATACAACAGTATGTTGAATTTCAAGGCATGGAAATGCTGTATGAGAGTCAGAGTCCCATGTTTACTTTCTTGGTGGGTTTTTTTCCCCTGCTCTCTTAAGGAGGAAAATGGAATTTAGAATGGGGAAAAGAGGGAAGAGAAAGAGCTGGCAGAACTGATAAAGCAAAACTTATAGACACTATCTGACAATAATATGCATTGAACTGTCAACAAAGGGAATGCTAAATAAATATGCAGTTCTTACCAAGTGCTGCTGGCTAGATTTATTTTGGTTTTGTGGTTTTTTTTTCCTGCCCTCAGTGTTTTTGCTAATTATAAGCAGCAGCACCAAGAATATTTAATTCTGTTGAAAGGATGTGTGGTTTTCTGGGTGGTGGGAGTAAAGTAGCTAGGCGTACTACAGAGGTGCAGTGTCCTGAAGTAAAGGTTTTAAAGCATTCCCTGTCCATCTGAGCGCGCACCTTGTGGTGTTGGGACTTTATATAGCTTTACCACTCAGGCCAGCTTTAGGGTGTTCTCTGCACATATCCTTATAGTTTCAATGATATATCTCCATAGTTCAGCAAGATGGATTAACTTATGCTAGGATAAATGTCCTTATTAAAATTTTCTTTGTTTTGATGATATATCTGTACTGATTTTAAAACCTAAATGCAGAATGCTGTTCTAAAAAATCAGTGACCCTTGTACAAAAACTGTGGAGTCTGGACCTGTGTGAATATCATAGAATCACAGAATGGTTTGGGTTGGAAGGGACTTTAAAGGTCATCTAGTTACTGCTGCCCTGCCATGGGCAGGGACACCTTCCACTGGGCTGGGTTGCTCCAAGCCGCATCCAGCCTGGGCTTGAACGCTGCCAGGGATGGGGCAGCCACAGCTTCTCTGGGCAGCCTGTGCCAGTGCCTCGCCACCCTCACAGTAAAGAATTTCTTTGTTGAATATCCTTGTTCCCATTGTTCTACGCTGTGGTCATGTCTATCTGCTTCTGGAGACATCTGCTGTAACCTAGAGGAGTTTACTGGTATAAGTGTGTGTGTGTGTGGTGTCATCAGCTTTTTTGTCAGCCTCTTTGGGAACTTTAAATATTTGTCAGAGCAGAAAGTGGAGGAGGAAGCTGGGACACTACTGAGTTTCCAGCAGATGTTTAAGCCATATGGAGCCCTAGGCAGCTTTCACATCCTTTATACAATTTTCAAGGCTGAGACTGACACTGGATGCTCTGGGAACATGAACTGTCCCGTTTTTCTCCCTGTCTCCACCTGAGGAGACAGTTGTAAGTTGGAAGTCTTCCTGAAAGGGTTGCCCATAGCAAAATAGGTCAGTCTTAATTCACTCAGCTCATTCCACTGCAGCCAGTCGAATCTCTGTGAAAAGACAACTTGAGACTAGTTACATGGGTACAGACTTCTTGTAAAGTACTAAGAGACAAGGCCCAGAATCTTGCAGCCTTTTATTTTTTTTAACCTGGAAACCCCTCCAAAGGCTTAATTTCAGAGACAAAGTCTTATTCTATCAAGGTTTAAATAAAAATAAAATCTGTTCATGACTCTTTAGAGCATGTACAGAGCTTTACTATTGGCAGGAACCAAGACAAAGTTTTCAATCTAATTATTTTAATTCCTGTTTTATTTGTAGGGAGGTGGCTGCAAAGAAATGATGTGGATTCTCCAGTGAAGATGTGCACTTTGGTATTGCCTTCAGGAGTGCCATTAGTTATTCAAATTAAAGGTTCTGATGTGTTACTAGGAACAGCTGTTTTATTAAACTCATTCATTCAAGATACAAATGATAAAAGTTAAAAAAATGATACAGAAGATTAAAGATAAGCCTTTAATCTCATCTGCTGATCAGTGACAAGTCAGCAAGTTCACTAAAGGTATTAACAGCTGAGGAAATGTGTATTTGCTGCTGCTAACACAGTCAAAACAAAATGGGAAGTTTTTCTTTATTGCTGTGGAAACGTTCACCAAACTGTGAAGTGGATCCTGTCCCAGGCTCATTTTGTGTCTCATCTGCTATATGTGTGAAGAAAATGTTCCAAGGTCACAGGTAGCGATTGCTATGCATATCAGTAACCTGTACCAGTTTCAGTTGGATTTGGGGGAACAGGACTCAGGCCTATCAATTCAGGAGAGGGTTCATGGCATGTAGGGGTCACAGTACTCTGAGTGCCAGAAGTGCTGGCACAAGACATATTTTTAAGTCCTTGTATGGACTTGCTGTGTAATTCTTGCAGGCTTGCAGTACCACAGAAGCTGCAGAGCAATTCTGTCAGAGAAACTCCCACTGAAATACTTGCTGGCAGAAAATATTAATATTGTAGAACTAATTAAGTTTCTGTTATAACTGTGTATGTATAGATAATGATCTGCTGATGGCGAGTAGTAATTTATGGTTATAAAGCTGAACCAGCTGAGCCGTGATGCCTGTAGTCTAAGAATTGTTCTGTGGTCACAGAGACTGGTATCTCCAGATAGTATCTCAGGTTGTTGTCTGTCTTCTTGCTGACTACAAAGGGACAGGATGCTCCAAACTTAACCATCTCCTTTAAGTTTCTAACTGTAAATATCATGAAGCTGCCACTAGGGATTTCTTTTTTTCTCTCTCCGTTTTTCCTTTTTTAATGTAAAAAAGCTTAAAAAAATTAGAAAATATTTTTACAAAGCACAGTCAAATTATAATAGCATTTTCTTCTTTCTCCTGCTGCTGTGAAGGATAACACAATTTCTTTTTCTTTGCACACTGGACGTGAAGCTGAACCAAACATTAAGTTTATAGTAACTATGGCTGGAAAATGAAAGAACCAAAGTAATGCTGGCCTTTGGGATTCAGGATTGGAAGGAAAAAGTGATGGCACTAGTCATAGCCTTGGCATTTCAGACTCAGAGCTGTGGTCTTTTAGGGTCATGTCTGCTCAAATGATCTTCAACTAGCATGTCAACAGCAGCAGTATTTGTATTTTCCAGGTTGATTCTGCCTTTGATGATCTGTTTCTACCTGGTATGCTCAGGAAAAGACAGCTCTGCATCACTTCAGATTTGGTAAGTTTCTTTGGGGTGGGAAAAACCAAAAGACTTAAGCTGAAAGCTCAAACCTAGCATGGATCTATACCAAACCAAATAAATGCTCTGAGACAACTGCCCACCTGTATCCTGATATCTCTGAAGAATGGCAAAACTGTGGAATATATTAGATAGGCAATCCAGTGAGTCTAGCTAGGCTTTTACATGATGGGCCAGCTTCATGGTGTCATGGTGCCATTTCAGTTCCCACAGAGCTGCTTAAAGTTAAGGCTTGGTGGTTTGAAAAAAAAAAAAAAAAGGTAGATGGTGATCTGTTGACACACAGTGCAGTGTTTATTCTGCCAGTGAGTTGTCAGCATAAAGGTCCTGAAAGCAGCAGGCCTGGAAATAGATGTTTCTTTGGTCTTAGCAGCAGCTGGGTGGTCTGACTCCTCAACGTTGTTACCCATTACTGAAGACCACTGTATAAAGGTAAGTGTCCAGAAAATGAAGTACGGGAGTATGCACTTCCTTACATAAAAGTACATTCATTTATACAATTTTTGCCTTCCCTACATAGTTAATAGTAGTTCCCACATGTAATGTTTAATGGTTTGAGTTGCTGGAAGTCCACTGAAACTTAGTCTTCAAAATCAAAGGCCTAAAACACATGGAACATAGTTGTTGTTGTTATTATTACCGTTATGTCAGCACTGAAGTAAGCTGTCATCGCTTTTATAGCCGAAAACTATCCTTTGCATGGTTACAAAGGCTGCACGTGGGGCTGGTCAAGGAAATGGAAGAATACTTTTGGGAAGCACTTTAACATTCCCAAAGTGGAATAGTGGTGCTTTTTCCAGGGTTTTAAGTAGAACTGCTCTCTTGCTATTCCGTCTGCTGCCCCATCCCACCACCCCAAAATAAGTACCTAATAGAATCTAGATACTGAACCAGTTTATAGTTTTTAAAAATTCAGTAATCGTGAAAAGTGAAAAGTATTAGGTATGTTTTTGTCAAATACATATGTTTGTACGAAAAATCCTGCCAATTCTATATTTACGTACATAGATAAATATATATAATGTGTTAGCATTGATGTTGATGCATACAGACACTTTTGGGACCTTGTTTGTTATCCTAGTAATGGGTATAGCAGACCAACTTCTGAGACTCAAGTATGAAAATATAATTGCTGTGCCACAATCAGAGCTTGCTATTACCATGCTCCACAGCATTAAGACATAGTGGAAGAAGTGATACAGACATGTACAGACTGTGTGTGTTACACAGAAACGTAATCTTGCCAAAGCTGAATCATCTAAAGGGTTGGAATTGATCTGAAGTATATGCTTTCCAAAAAGTCTGCTGAAGATTTTCTCGTATGAATTGTCACGACAATAGGTGGCACCCTTATGCCAATAAACATCGTCATGTTTAACTTAACTGGGCTTCCTTGGACTTACCTACAGCAATTCCTTTAACCAAAATTATTGGAATTAAAAGCAAAAGAAAGTCATCATAATATTCATTAGGGAAATGGGGGATGTGCCTGGAAAACAAACATGTAAACTCCATTCTGACTGTTGAGTTTAATGCATGACTTAGCTAGCAGTACTGTTCTGTTGAGGAATTTGAGAATTTTGAGTATGGGCATGTATTGAGCGATGCACACAAACTGTGTAAATGTGTGCTTTATAACTGAGGATTTTGGTTCCTTTGGGGTTACTTCAGAGTGCAAGAGAAACAAGATGTGTCCGGTTTCATGTGCTCTGTTACACAAACATTTGGGTGCATGGGATATCAAGATGATTTGAAACTACACCTGCGCAAAACCAGAAAGGGAACCTTACAATAATAGACTTCTCTTGATAGAGTTTTTGTTACATTTACTTCCAAGGTGAGCCAAAACTTGGGGAAAAATATTAACCAAACTTTGTCAAGCCACAAGCATTTTGGCTTGCGGTTTGGATAAATGTTCAGGTCACTTCTTCCTGTGCCCCGTCCTTATTCACTGATCCTCTGCTAAGACTGAAAGGCAATTAAGAAGAGGTAGAAGACAGAACATTAAAAATGCCTAAATGCCTTGTAGAATGATGAAAGGATGCCACATATTAGGAAGTGTGAAAAAACATCTGCTTTTGTGTATTGATTTTGCTGATACAATTAGGTATAAGAAGAGAAGTTTTGCTAAGCATAAATTTTATGCTTTTTTTTATTTTCATGAAAATAAGAGTTTAAAGTTCTGATGTAATTCTGAGGACATAAATTATCTTATGCCTGCAGATGGCCCATAAAATTTGCAAAGCCTGGACCATTTATAAGCTGGAATTGCATCAGAAAAAACTTCAGAACTCATTGAACTTTGCTAGTCTTGGCAATGTCTCTGTTAGGCTTTTGCTGGCATTTTGATTCATCTGTACCTTGCAAAAGTAACATCTTATTGTGGAAATGCAAAACTGAAAGGGAAAAATATTTTTGAAAGAATTGATGGAGCTAATGAGGTTTCATTCTAATTTATGAGATTTAACACAGCTGTTCTCTTAGCTAGAATTTTGCTGAAGTAGCTATGATGATGTAGGGGAAATTAAAATGTCCAGTGTTTCATGAACTGTTATTTATTTGGGCCTCTCTTCATTTCCCTTTCATCATCTCATGCTGATTTTTTCCAAGGTTTTTTGCAAAGCAGTGTAATACCTGGACAAGTTCTATTCATTAGTATTAATGTTGTCTCCAGGCTTTGCTGCTAAAATGGAATTTTGATTTCTGCTTAGCATTTGCTCCTCAGCATCAATGGATCTGGTTTTAGACAGGTGGTTACAGACCCTATAGGACCAAGAGGCTATTGCAAGTCAGTTAAGTTTATCACATTGCACTTAAATTATATTAAATGAAGATGCTTTACCAGGTACTTTCATAAGTTCATCTTGGACTGACAGATATCCTGTTGCCACTGTTAAGTGTTTCTATTCCTTGAATTTCACAGATGGGAAAACTCATGGGAAGAAAATGAAGTCTTTTGTAACAATGTCATATTTTGCAACTTTCTGTGAAAATACAAATCCTAGCCTGATTGTACATTGGTTTATGTTTAAAAGTCTTTTCCTGCATCTGTAAATTCCATTGCTTATAACATAAAAACAGTTTAAGGAGCTGTACCCCTCTCCAACCTTTTATGTGTGTGAGTGTGCATTCTGCAGAAAAGCTGCATGTTTCTGGGTAGAAATAATTGTAATACAGTTTTGGGGGATTGGTATTGTGCTTTTTAAAATAATCTTTTCAGTATCAGTGAGAAAGAATGTAGAGCTCTAGATGGAAAGTCTGTGTCAAAGTTGCTGTTAGGACTCTAACCTGTTTGGAGACTTGTGCCAGCAGTGAAGAAAAAAATAATTTATTTTTTTTTTTTACTGTTCTGTTAAGGTGGGTGAAAGCCATTTCATGGCAACATGTATCTTTGGGCACAGGGAGGAGGGAAAGGCTTGCTAAACCAAAACTCTTCCAGTGAGGCTGTCGTTTGGTGGGAATATGTTCTGCTTTTTTATGGGCAAATAATTGGAATTAGAAAAAGAAAAAAACTCGATTATCTTTTCATCTTTCATTTGATTATTTTTTGAGAGCATAAAATGTTATTCATTCACAGTTTCTGAAACAAAAAGGATGAGAAAGTAATCTGTATTTTGAGGGAACTGTGCAATGAGACTGTATGGAAACCTCTTCCGTATTCCATTTTGCTTGCACAGTTGGAGCCCTGTTTATCAGGCTATGATTATTTCCCCTGGTATTTTGCATATAAAAATCACTCATATCTAACAGAAGCTGTCAGACTCCTGAAGAGCAGTGGTAAAAACTAAGCACTGACTTTGGACCAGAAGGTACCATCTGTCTTTAAATAGTACTTTTCTTCCAAGAAACTGTCTCTTCATCCCGATGCGTAGGAAAAACCACCAATCATGCACTTGTTGTAAATTTTCCTTTCCTCATGATAGAAGGACTGTCAAAATGGTGGTGACAAGGTCATCAATGTGGAATACTTTTTCATCCTGGGGAATCACTTATTGTGTGGTCCAGGACCTTGTCCTGTTTCCACTGGAAAAAAAGCCCTTATCGTGGCAGCAGATGCCAAGTGAAAGAGTGTAATTTCTGGTCTGCCAGCTGTTTATGATGAGGTGTAGATTTAAGTTTAGACCTTTGTGGTCCTTTGTGAGTGGACAGTGTAGTATGACTTTGGTTTATTCATTTGAAAAGGTCCCTGAGGCTGTTAATGAGACATAATTAATGTGTCTTGGGAATGTTCTGATGGGAGGTATTGTGGCATCCTTCTGGAAACTGAACTATATTTTGGCTTACTTAGCTCCCAAAAATTATTGATATAGCTTGTTTACGTGGTAAGTCCAAAGTTAAATAGCAAAATATTTAAAATACAGGTTCTAACTCATGTTTCATGTCTCCTAATACTATGTTCAGTTCCTAAGGATGCAGTTGCTGTCTTGAAAAATCAAACTAAGTTGGACCTTTTTTGTCCAACATTGACCTATTAGGTTGTGACAGTGAACAGAAGTCCTTCAGAGCAGCAGAATCATACTTTGTTGCCTCACTAGGATTAAGGAGGAGTATTCTGTTTCATCATGTGCTTTATTCTGGAGTAGAAACAGCTTGTGCAAAAAGTGTTATCAAAACGCCGTCAACCTTCCCTTCCTGCAAGCAGCAGGCCTCCAAAGGGAATCGGGAAATACAGAGGAACACACTTAATTCTTGGAGGGTAGAGGGAGCGCTGGCTCATTCCTATGCCTGGTCTCCCCTTGTGTAAAGGACAACTTTTGTGGTGAAATTTCTGTGCTTCCTAAATGCCACTCACTGTGAGCTCCAAGCAAAATACTTTTGGATAGCAATATTACTGGGAAACTCATCTGATGTAATAAAGGCATCAAGCAATCTCATGTTCAGTATACCCAAGAGAACTAAAGGGGTGCAGGGGGTGTATGTGTATCTTTCTCTTGTCTCTGGTAGTAGCCTAAAGGGGTGAAAACCCCTTCTGGTTTAATCTAGTTGTCAAATGATTAAGTAGAATTCTTCTTCCATTTATTCACTTTATCTTTTACAAACATCACAGATTGTGGATTCTATTAAGACATGCTATTATTTGCACTTTACCTTACCCTGGCTTTAATTAATGAGTGATTTCAAGATTACTCAATACTGAAGTGTTCCTTGCCACAGGGTTGACAAATCTGTACATGAAGATAACTTAACAAGGCCCAACTTCCTACCACATTTGCCAGAGTATCCAAAGGATAACAGAGATTACTTGTGCACTCTTGAGTATGGTATTAAATATGTTATATATATTTTTTATATTAAATCTGAGATATCTTTGTATCTGTATAAATATATCTCAGGGAATGATACCCTGAGGTCCAAGCTGAATATTGTAACATGACCTGTGTGCACATTCTTCCTGGGCTAAGTGCATGTAGAGCTGACTTGCCATGTTCACGTTATACAGCACTTAGTCCTGGGCTTCATATTGTCTCTCCATGGTGCAGATGTTGCAATTACTTGTGGTGTTTTTGTAGCTCAAAATATCTGAAAATACTTTATGTAGGGCCTGTGCTGTAGCCCACCAGAGTGAGGATCTTAAAGCATGGAATTGTCACAAGCCCTGGTGCATGCAGTGTTGTTGTCCAAGGATAGAAATCTTGCTGGAAAAATGGAGCCCTACATATGGAGGATGGAGACAAAGATTCAGCAGTCTCATTCACTATGTTTCTTGAGAACGTTCCATGAAGTGAACTGTAGCCAGAGTTGCACCTGCATTTTGTTTCTGAAGGAATTAGCTGACTCCAAGAGACAGCCTGGAAGGAAACTGATGTTTATGTAACGTGTGTGATTGGGGAACAGGAGTTGTGGCTGAACTGGGAATTCTTGATTTTAAGGTGTATATATATCCAGTTAATGCTGAAGATAAGCTCCATGAAGCAATGGAGCACTGGTGTTGTGAGGGACAGAGAAAGGAAGAAATGTCTTCCTATTACAGGTGGTAAGAAAGGAAATATTGTTTGCCTAGAGCAAGATACTGTTGAACTTACAAGTTGAGTTCAGGGAGGGTGGAAGGACAAACATCTTAACATCTAAACTTTCTACATGATTACAGAAGCACTCTTTGCAATCCTCCTGATTTTAAGAGTTTTTAACTGCAGTCTGCTAGGAGTTGAGTCCAGAAATACATGATTGATCATTCACAGGTATAAGTGAGGTATCATTTATCAGGGGTATATAAATGCACTATTCTATACAGGCTTGGAAAGGTCAACTGGTTTTGAGGGATCTTGCTTTCTAGCGATTCAGATATGGGATGAATATGTGGATTCTTTCTTTCTGTATAGCAGCTTCTCTAAAGCTTGTGTTTCCCAATCTCCCAAAGTACATTAGTATATTGGGGATAATGCATACACATTATTTCATAAATGTTTAAGAATTTCTAAAATCCAGATCTTGCCTAATCTAGTGGATTAAACATTAGAATTACAAACACTGATGGTTCTAAATACTATTTTCAACTTTGCTCCTGATGGGACCGAATTTAGAACGTCTAGAGCATACTGGCATTGGTGCTGGCACTGACCTCTGTAGTTTTCATAGTTTTTCTTCAAGACACATTATTTAGATTTTTCACAATGTAGTCACTTTTTGTGCTTTTCTTTTTTTCATATCTGAACATAGAAGAAATAATTTCAAATTAATTTTTAACGGGTTACTATAAGAAGGTTGTTCTGACTTACAGAGTCCAAAGTTTAGGAGTCCAAAATATTTACAGAAGTAAAGGCCATGGTGTATCAAGCACTTAAGAACCCTTCTTCATAGGAAAGAAAGAGCCTATTTGCAGCTCATCTGTACATACACAATGTATGAAGTATTGTGGCTTGCTGATCATCTGGTAAAATTTTATATTATATAAACCAGCCAGATTGTGTGGTTTGCAGGGAGTTGCAAAACTAAATGAAGCACATTCAAAATACATTTCTGGTCTAATTGTGTTTTCCAAATTCATTTATTAAACATGAATATAATAGCCTGAGTTTCAAATCCAACAATGCTCTCCTTAGTACTCAGTATCTTTGTTTTCAGAGTGTTAGGAGTTTCCATGAGTTACGCTGTAATCATAGCATACAGAGATGGGGGGGTGTAGTCGGACACAGGACTTCATGGAGCACTCTGAGTGCTCAGGAAATTTTGAGCAATATGAAGGTTAGAGGTAATGTCCACATTTGCAAGCTTCATTAAAAGTTTCTCAAGGTTTTGAATTTCTCAGCTCGGTGCTCAGATTTAAATTCCTGACTTTAAGTATGTAAGTACTTTTGTAGAAATAGGTCTTAGAGTCTCTGTGATTTAGCTCACTGTTTTCTGCTTGTGAGCTGTGAACTTTGCCTGTTGAGACAGTAAGTTCTTTGGGGCACAATCTCCTGTGGATATATAGAGATTCTTGTGTGAGGGACTCTGAGCTCATGAGGACAGGACCTCCAATTTTTTCCGCTTTAAGTGAACATCTCTCTTTGGTAGGAGAACTGAGATGTAAATCAACTGAGTGTGTACCAGTTTTTAGGCTAGGACAACCTGCCTAGGCCTGGAAGCCTTGCAATGATCTAAATAGTTGCAGGAGATGCCTAATTGCCCAGTTAAGTAGCTGCAGGAGTAAGGTATGCTTAGCCTTCTGTAAGAGTGTACAGCTTCTGAAGGGCTTAGACAAACTTTTGGCTTTCCCTTCACAGCAGTACAGCAGAGGTGCTAAGTGCTTTGTGGATGCCATGGAACAGGTCACCTCTTGGTATCTCCTCTTTCTGTTACCTCCGTGTTTACTAGCAAATGGTTAAATAAGGCATGGTAGCCGTGCTAATCCTCAGACAATCCAAGTGCCTTCATGCATCAGACATTTCCACAGGACCTGTGGGGACGCAACAGTAGGGTTGACCACTAAAAAAGTGCTGTTTTATTGGACATGGGCAAACAAATAAGGTTTTGGTCAAAGTGGTTAACAACGACCAAATTAGCATGCTACTTGCTCATTTTTCTGAAAGTTTTGTGTGTACTAGGGTGCTTTGGGCTTAGCTGGAAACCTTGGATGTTGTTAATGAGCCACTGTGCTTTGCTTATGAGCCTTCAGTGTAAGGTTGAAAGGTGAAAGAAAGAAATCCCAGACCTGCACACCATGCTGCAGAATACACATATTTATCATGCACAGATCTCTGGAAAAGTCTCCCCTCAAGCTGACACAACACTGACAGCCAGATGTGCAACTCAGATCAGAGCAACAATGAAAATAGACTGTGGTTTACAACTGCTTGCAACAATAAACAAAGCATATCAAAGGATCCCCCCAAAACACACTTTCTCTGTAGAAACCGACATGGTTTTATTATTCTGGTCTCTAACTTTAAAGCATTTTTGTCATTTCTGTAGAAGAAAAATTAAATAGTTGCAGATTCCTACCAGGGACAATTGTCAGGATCTGGACTGGGCTTACTGGTCAGCCACATCCATCCCAAAGAGCTTGTGTGCATAGTCAGCAAAAACTTCCTTAAGGAAGGTGTTACTTGCCAAAATCTACTTTCTTAAATTTGTGATGCATTTTTATAGGGGCATTACTTACATAAGGCTTTTCCCACGGCCCCACACAAATTGTTACAAATGTCATTTTAGGTAGCTTCAGTTGGACTGTGCAATATTCAGTCCTTCACTTAACTGATGGTGAGTTCTTCTGTCTGGTTAACAGGATGAAAACAAGTGTGTCTCCATACCTTCCAAGCAGATGTTAATTGCTTTTTACAGGTAGACACAATTGTAGACACAAATATCACAATATGGCATGACAAAATGCCATAAGAAGCCTTTGAAACACATTTCAATATGTAAGCATTTAAAATGTGTAAGGTGTAAACTGGAAGTGTTGCCCTGTAGAAGGATTAATTCAGGTTTTCAAATGGATCTGAAAGACCTAACCAGTGAAGGAAAATGAAAAAAGCAGCTTTAATGGGAAAACAAGTAAAGCCCCTGTTTCAGCTTGCTTTTTCCCTGATTATATTTTAAATCTTTAGCATTCTTTTAGCCTCCAGATTCCTAGAAAGTTGAAAGATGCCTTTCTCCAAGGCTTGTGTCATCTTACTAGGAAA
Source organism: Falco biarmicus (assembly GCF_023638135.1). Classification (NCBI taxonomy): domain Eukaryota; kingdom Metazoa; phylum Chordata; class Aves; order Falconiformes; family Falconidae; genus Falco; species Falco biarmicus. The sequence continues at coordinate 28,525,092 of NC_079299.1, forward strand.
GCCATGGAAGAGGACTCAGAATGTCTTATATTATACAGCTCTATCATTACATGATGTTGATGTGAAATTCTTTGCTAAAGTGTTCTGGCAGTAAAGTTAGAGAAATTTATTCCCTAAATTGTTTCAGCTGATCAAGCAAAATTTGGAATTCTCTCTATGTCCTGAAACTTCAGAAAGTTTGTTGGGGTTTTTTTGGGGTGTTTTTTTTTTTTTTGTTATCCTGACTCAGTCTAACTGTTGTCGCTTTCCTGGAATCTTTGTGGGCTGAAATACTTGGATATTTTTACTTTTGCAGACCTCTGCATTCTGCCATGGAATTAAATGTGACAAAATTTTAGTTGTATTTTGTTGCTTCAGAATAGTTCCCTGCAAGGCACTCTAGGTGCAAAAGATGAGACAAAATAATTGTTCTTGGATTAATTTCTTCTATTTTGTGCCTCCCCTTTTTACCTTGGTGTATTACTTCTGCAAGGCTCTTGGTTTTCCTGAATCAAGGTAGGAATAATCAGGCAACAAAATATATAGATGATAATTTCACCCATGTATGTCAGGTCTTCAGATTTCGTATGACCATGCACAATGTCATCATTTCTTTGCTTCTCAGAGGTCACAGTTTAGGAAGCTGGCTGTTAAGGAAAGATATCAGAAACAGAATGCCTGCAAAGTAATCTGTGAGTTCACTGAATTACAGGAGAATAGAAGGAGGTTTTGAGCACATTACCGAGAAGCTAAATGATACTCCTTTCAGCAGCCTTTGCCTCAGGTGGATGCTACCACCTGATAACTAATCAGAACTTGCTCTAACACTGAAGATGAAGCTCTTCAAGAAGGTGAGGTGCAGGAAAAAAATGGTAAAAGCAATCCAAACAGATCTGCCTGTTAAAGTTAGTGGCTATGAAATTCAGAATGTGGACAGTTGTGACGTTTTTAGGTTTAAGATGAAGTTAAAATGTTCAGCAGGTAGAGACAAGGACTGCGTGCCGCCCTCTCCAGGCTATAGAGATACTTTTGCTCACTGTCCTGGAGACTCAGAGAGCTTGACACTGTTCATTGCACAGGGACATGGCTACAGAGAGTTAGTCCTGGCTGCAAAGTGAGAATGCAAGCTTAAGCATGAGACTGAAGAAGACCTAGAACCTATGCCTCCCACTTTCTGGGGATATACTGTTCCTGATGTCACCTGTGGGAAGAGCAGATAGTATCTGCTGGGAGTCTTTATAATCATCTGCATATGTATCATTACTGCTGTAGGTAAGCCATTAGCTGTCCCACTGTGGCCCTCTTTTCCCAGTATTCCTGATTGACTGCAGACTTGTCAATGAGTGGAGGTGCGGTGAAAGCTGGGGTGCTTTCCTTAACTCACTGGATAGTCTTTATATGCTGCAACAGACAAGCTCTTGTGGTCATGGGATTAAAATATTACAAGCTTTGTTTTGAAACAATGACAGAAGGAATGTTTGTAATGACTCCTTGTACAGTGGTTTGTGATTTAGCTCATGTCTGGAAACCACAGTTTCTAGATTGCAGGACAGCTCATAGCTTGGGAATTTCCAAAGTGACTATTAACTGGAATGTCAGTTTATATAACTGTGTCTGTGTGAGTTCAAGTTTTGTCCTCTTACAGGTGGCAGTGGTGCTTTGGGCAGTGGAAGGGAGAACAGGATAAGACCTCTTACCATTCATTTCTCATTGGTACAGTGGAAATTCAAACTTTGATTCTCACCCACCATATCCGGAATTAATCTCTCTGGCAAACCAAGTACAATCATGGCAAGAAATTATTTTTGCTACACTGAAGCCTTTCCTATGAGGTTGATCTATCTTCTTATGAGGTCAATGGAAAAGCCCTTGTAGGCTTCAGTGGGAGTCAGAACAGCTCTAAGTGGGCTCTGTAGGTTCTTCAAGTCTTAAATAGATGTAAGGGCCTCTGTTCCACTCTGAAGTTAATTCTAACTAGACACTGCAAAATGTATAGGATCAGAAAATGCATAGGGTGTTTGAGAGCCTTTGCTAAGAATGAGAAATAGCATCTCTGTTGTGTCTTGGTCATATTTTTTATTCAGTGATTACCTAAGGTAAGACACATAGTCCTTGCAGAGTACCATGAACTGAATAGGTAACAGCAAGAAGTGACTTCATTCTGACCCTCTAGTCCTATAGAGGAAGCTGCGCTGCACCTGTACATTAAGTACCTAACCTCAGGCAGGAGGCATGGCTTCAGACACACCTCTCCAATTAACTGGTTTGCACAGTGGTTCTTAGAAATCTCAGGTTAAGATCTCTGCATCTTTTTTCTTTGCCTTCATTGTACATGAAACTAAGGTGCCAGTTCAGCACCATAAATGCCAGCCTGTGCAGTGATGCCCAGCTCTGCTGTTTCCTTATTGAATACCTGCTGAAGCAAAACCACACAACTTAATTCTGCAAAACAGGACAGCTTCTTAGTGTTGGACCACGTAAGGTCAAAGAAGACTGAAAATGAGAGACTATTATTTGCTGAAGACACCGTGAGCTGCAAGAAAATGTGTACACTGCCCTGAACCCTCATCAAAATTCGGAGCATGTCTGAGCTGACTCTCTGGACAGTAATGAGTGAGAAAAAAACATTAGGAAGGAATGAGAGGCAAGAGGCTGTGTTATAAATGTACTTTGCTTGTTTTGCTTGGGTCAGTGTATTTCCAAGATGAAGATGAAAGAGTCTTCAGGCACTCAAAGCTGTGTGCTCTTCTGCTTTCATTGTCTGCTGCAGATTTGGTGCCTAGGGTATACAATAGAGAAGCCAAGAACAGATGCAGTGCTGTGGCACACTCAGATTGGTGGAACTTTAATGAACTTGTGCAGGAGGTGCTTTCAGAGGACCGCACACAGTAACCTGGTGAGGACTCAGCTGTGGGCAAACACACCAGTGTAAGAATTGTGAGCCTGAATTTTACCAAAATTGTCTTCCCAGGCTCTCAGAATAGTAATGCTGGTCTAAGTATGAAGAAATAGAAAACCATAATATTACCACTGAATTATTTTTATTTGCTTTCTCATCTCTTTCACTTGAAGGTGGCTAATTATGTGTTGTTTCAACCCATTTGGAACTGAATGCTCTTAGGCTCCCAAATAAAAGGAACACCTAGTTTTCTCCAGTGCCTAATTAGTGCCTTTTTCCTTAGTCACCAGTGATTCTTTGAATTCTTCCTTGTATCTATCACTACTAGAAATCTATGTTTTTAAGGTGAAAGGTCTGATTGGTTCAGTGTCTTTGATTGGCAGAGCCAAATCTTTTCAACAAGAACCGCAAGTACTGAAGGATTCCCAACACAGTGGTGAGAAATGTTAACATTACAGACGTATTCACTGAAAAGTGGTGCTACTATAGTAAAAATGGGTGGTGAAAGCTAATGAACCCTGCTGTAGAAAATTAAAAGCTGCATTCATAGCTGAGACCCTTATGTCAGGAAATGTGGTGACCTGCTTTCTTCATAACCATGAGTTAGCAGAGTTTACAGCAGCCTGCTTCAGAACCTGACAAAGATATTTTCCAGAGATCAATTGCTGCTTAGACTCTGTGAATCTGAAGACTACTGGACAAAGAGGGACAGCAATCCTTTCTTCTGGGTAGATCTTGGATTATTTTGTAAAATGTAGAATTGTGCTAATACCTTAAATATCAGAAAACAAATGAATGAAAGGATTTTAAGATGGATTTTATCTGGACGAGTGGTGCATTTTAATGCACTATAAACATGTAACCCTCATGTCTTTTGCATTACAAGGTAACATAATGTTTTGTTTTCAGTTTACCTCCCACCCTCTAACTGTTGTTCTGTTTTCCATTACTGCAACTTGCAGTGTAAGAACAGAATCATTGAATCATATGAGAAGGGTCCAGCAGATCTTATTTGTTTCACCAAAATTCCTTCCATGTGTTGAAGCTTCCTTTTTTCTTTTGCTAATTTTTGTCATATGCTTAATTTTAGTCATTTCTCCCACACATTGGAGGCCAGTATCCTTCCCTCACCACTGACAGGTTTCAGGGCCTTACAAGAAGTAACCAAAGCCTGTTGGACTTACCACATCCTTAGAAGAATGAAATCAATGTGCATAACTAAAAGCTTCCCTCAAAAAGAGGGGAGAGGAGAGGAGAAGAGCAAAACAGAGCAGCCAAAAAAGAGGACTTGGGCTGGAGAATGTTATTGGTGATTCAAATTGACATGCTAAATGGTATGAGAAGAGAACTAGACAAGAGCTAGATTTCTCACTAATATTGGAGGAATGTATGATTTCAAAATGGCTGACGACATAAAATCAATAAGCTGAATTCAAATGAGGGAAAATGTTGCATATCCAAGATAAACTGAACAAACTCATATAGGAGAGTGCAAGGCAGTGTGGGATTTTGAACAGGTTTCTGCTGTAGGCCCTTTGAAGTCTCTCAGAGCTCAAAATCACGGGGATTTCGGTAGGAACTACTGTGCACTTCATTTGCTCAACAGTGCGTTTTGTGCATATATGTTTGGGGGCAGGTTTCCAAACATTTAATGCCTCTTTCTTTCCTTTGGGAAAGGATAATTTGGGTCATTGGTCTCTAAAGAACTTTTTCCAACAATGGTTTTGATTTGCTCAAGGAAAGTGAATGGGAATTCTATTAGAAGCAAATGCGTAGCAGAGACATCTACTACTGCCCTTTAACTGCTGGAGACTTTGCTCTTGTGTGTTTTATTCATCTCATAAAAAAAGCTTAGAACCTTGTAAAAAAAATATATCACAGAAAAGATGTGAGACTTAGCACAAATATATACCACACATAGGGTGGTCTTTTATTTGTGTGTATCCAATAAACTTTCTTTTTTTCATGTTGTTTTGCCAGCTTCCCATTGTTTCCTCATATATGAATTTGCTTTGGCTTGGGCCACACTACCTCCATTGCTGTCATAGGCTTTTTCTCTCTCTACAAATTTATAGCTACCCAATAAAAAAAAGAGAGCAAGGATACACTTTATTAGCAGGGCCAAAGTATGTAAATGTTTATAAGAAGTGATGCTTACATTAATCTTAAGTAAACTGTAAGAATGTATAAAACTTAAGTGCTTAATACTTTCTGGACACTACACTTTGGTACAGGATTAGAAATTTTGCTAGCCAAAATGTTAAGGATTAGAGAACTGGAGCTGAGATCCAGCGCAGTCCCTTACAAGTTTTGAATATGGAAGGTTTTTAAAACAGTGTTTGAAAAAGTATTTGAAAATATTTGGGTCATATTCACAGCCAGGCCCCAGCGGGATCTTTGCATTCTTCCATTGGGTCAAAGGCCTCTGTTTAGGGAGGTGGAGGACTCAATGCGCTTCCTCATGGCCAGTCATCCATGAGTACAACTACTGTCATATTTGCCTCTGCAGTTGCTCTTCCTCATTCACATCCTCAATGGAGAAGCCAAGGACTCTGGAATGTGGATGCTGAAGCATGGTCTAAATTATCTGTCTTTTGCAAGGCTGAAGTTTGCTTTTCAGCACAGTCTTTAATTGCACAGAAGAAGTTAGGCAGAGTATTGGCACCAGCATGGTACTTATTATCAACGTGGTTTTCATTTAAGAATATTTTTTTTCTATCTATCTGAGAATACTCTCCTTTTTAAGATGTTGGACTTTATTTTCTCTATCTAGGATCACTAAAGTCTCTTGCAGAGGAATAATTTATCCATGACCCTCCTCTATCTATTTTATTATGCTATTTCTCATATGAGATGAATTTGTAGTGCTGTCTTTTAGTATAGACGAAAGCTTCCAAGGGTCAGAAAAGCACATGGAAATCACTGTTTTTACCTACTGGGTATTACTGACCTTTGAAAATCATGCCTGTAACCCTTTCTGAGCCCAACAGCTGCAGCTAGACTAAAACATCCTAGAGAAAATGATGGTTTGACAAACAAGCTCACATCACCATTCTTGTGAAGCACTGCAGCAGCCTCTGTAAATTGATTTGTCTTTTTTTTTCCTTTTTTGTTTTTTCTGAAAAGGAATTTCTTGTTAGGTGAAAACACTTCAAATAGAAGTTATTTCTTTTTCAGTTTTGTTGCAGTTTTCTGTGTGCATATGGGGAAACACTATTTGGCTTATCCAGTGAGATGTCCTTTGCATAACAGCCTAGGTCTGAAAAAATAGATTGTTTTCTGAATGAAAGTTTCAGCAGTTTCTTTTTCATGTCAAGGCATTTGGAATTCTGTTTCTACATGTAGAAATGGGTACATTAAAAAGAAGTGCACTTTTTCCTTCTCTTTCAGTGTGGGATCAGGCTATGTATTTCACTAAAATACAAATAAATCCCAGTGGGTTTTTGAAAGAACTTGATAAACTGTGATTTCTCAAAAATACTTATTGTATTTACTTCTGAAGTCATGATTTCAATAGAAACTCCATGGACATTTTAAACATGTTGCTGATGATGTTGGGACATCTATTAAAAAAAAAAAAAAAGGTGTTAAATAAGCTTTGATGATGCACTGGTGCAATACAAAGTGAGCACAAACAGGCCATAAAGTAGGCTGTAATTTGAAGGTTGAATGTTTACATGAACAGCATAAACCACTGGGTGTAAAGCACTGCTTTTCCAGTGGCCACTGCTCTGTAAACCTGGCTGGTAAGTAGTCTGCTTCCATGGGATTCCTCCTTGTGGGACTTCAGTGGGGTAGTGTAGTGGCTGTGCTCTCAAGAGTTATTTCTTATTTGTCGCGGCAATGAAATTTCCATCTCATGACAACTTCCAGGTGTCTGAAATTGCTCTTTATTCTGCCTTGGAATGAAGACAAGTCTACTCAAACCAATAGCTCTTTCACATGCTTTCACAAGAGGCAATGACTTCTGTTTCAAATTGAAGAACTAAAGCCTTTGACCAAACTATCTTTTTTTTTTTTCCCTGAAAGTGAGTATAAAGTCCTCCTACATATCAGGAACATTACTGTCAAAATCTCTTTCCATGGCACATTTTAACAGATCTGTATTTTTTTATGAAGAAAAGCTCTGTCAAAAATATTCTAACCATCTCCTGTAAACATTTCACAAACATTTTTTAACCATCTTATTTGGATTTGCACTTTCTTCTGGCAGGATTATGTGTCTGAAATGTGGTGTTATTCCTTTGGACAGTTACTGTTTCTGTATCGAAACAGAAATGATACTATCTGAACCTCTTTGGTGCCTCTTCTCACCTCCTTCAATCTGAACCTTTCTCTGTTGCCATCAAGGAATCTGCCCCAATGAAATCTGTCTGTCTCTATATCTATTGCAACTTACTTTCCATGAGATCTGTACTCCTGTGTCCAATTCAGTTGAAATCAGCCAGTGGGTTTAGGAGTTCCTGTTGGGGGGAGAACACACCCATGCCCACAAACACAACATGCACACATCAGCCTCATTTCCTTCGGAAACCAGCTGAAAACCACATAAGTGTAAATTATTGCACGTGGTGAAAGGCCTTGGTGAAAGAGGCCCTGTGGTCCAGTCCATGCTCTGAATCTTGTTAGTGTCAATGCAGATGAGCTGCAGAGACATCAGGGAGGCCAAGTCCAGGTCCCACAGACTCAGCAGTAAAGCTGTGGCCTTTGGGGTTAAGGTTATGACAAAGGTTATGAGGTCTCCTGGACAAGCAACCCACATGTCTTTGGTCTTATTGGTGATTTATGCTAGTCTCAGTGCAGTTTTTGCAAAGAATTCACAAGAATTACCCTTGCTGACTGCAGAAACACTGTTCACACTTAACATACTGTTTCTTACTTGGATCTTTTCTCAATGTTCCTGTCTCTCCTAAATGGAACCAAGGAAAAGTTGGCTTTACTGAAGCTGAACTTTGAAATCTTCATTACTCAAGTAGGTTTGATACTGGTTTACAGTCAGACACACAAAAAAAGGAGTTCACAAATGTCCACTAATAATAATTCCTTTTCACTCTCCTCAAGCTGTAGTTGTGTCCCTTTAACAGCCTGTTTCTCTTTGGTGGTCTTAAACCCAGAAGACTCCTTCCAGAGCTCTGCTGCTAATGCCAGATGCCTGCAGTGAAATTCAAGGGTGGTAGGAATGGACTCCAGCCATTATACAACCACAAAAATCTCCTGATGATTCAGAAATTTCATTTAAACAATAAAAAGCAGGGTACAGATAACAGAGAAAAGAAGAAAAAAAATAACATGCAAGTGTGTCTTTCCTTTACATTTCATAGCCTACATCTGTTGTAGCTAAAGATTTCATTAGTGCAGCTGTTGTCTTGCAACTGTCTACTTTATACTTAGTTCTTCCTATGAAAATGTAATACACTAAATGTGGGCTGACTATATTAGGTGCCCTGTTCTTGCAATACTTGGGTGACTAGAGGGTGATTCTATCACTTTATAGATCAGGCTGTTATCTTTGTAGAGCTTTATGGGGTATCTAGCAAAAAAGGGGTGGTGGTGGAAGGAAGTTACTTGAGTCAGCAGCTGTGGGAAAAAAGGAATAAAATATTGGAACATGGCTTTTTATATGCTTGGCACTAAAACTGAGACCAAAGGCCAAACTATAGCAGCTGCTCATTCTCATTGAGATGTAGATATTTCTTGGGGGGATCCTGCGTCACATTTTCCCCCTGGGACAACCACACTAATCCACTGATTTCCACGGAGGAGGCATTTGACCTCGTGACTTTTCATTAGTGATGGTATGGCCATAGAACTGCAAGAATTGCTCCTCTAGAGCAGGAATCCTCCCCTGAATGTTTCTGATGTGCACAACTTCATTGCTAATGCCTGCGATACCACTCTTGTCATTTTTGTCAGTCATTATAGGAATGGAAGACCTACCATGAATCAGATCCACAGCTGCTGTGAGTCAGCAGTTTACCTAATCAAAGGGGTAGGCTTGCTGCACACACTAGTGAGCTGAAGGTAACCAGCTCGAAGTTTTCTCTCTTCCAGCTGTTTTTTGTGCACATCTGTTGACATGAAAGAAAGCCTTCATGGTGGGAAAGTGAAACCAGAGCACAGGAAAATTGTAGACACTTGAAGCCAATAACTGCCTGCTGCTGGACAATATTTTATTTCACAGATAGTCTTAGCGAAGGAGGCAGGTCTGATGATATGAATAATCATTTTTTTCTAAATTAGGGGGATAACTTTGGTCTTTCTAGTCTTCTGCCAATGTTGCCCCTTTCTTTGGTATTCCTGTTTCAGGTGTGGCTATTAGAGCCTCTGTGGTTGCATTTTGCAAGAAGAAATAACTCAGCTCAGTATGTGCCCCAGCATTAGTTGTGAGCAGAAGCTCTTGCAAGTTGTTGTCATGAATGTTCACAGCTGGCGACAAATATTTACACATATAGAGGAGCTGGTAACAGAGCGTTATAAAGCTGTGGAATTAGCTGTCATCTGACCATGAATTTTGACCTGAAATTTAGGTGAAATGCAAGTTAATTGCATACATTATTTTTCTGGTTCTAAGCCTTTGCCCCCCTGTTCCAATTGAATTGGTTGTTTCTGCTCCTTTATTAAAAAAAAAAAAAAAGCCGATGACTGTTAAAAGGCCTGGAAATGTTTTTCCTATGCAGGAAAAAAATATTCTGAATCCTGACTTTGAGCTTTGTGTACTGTAATCAGGAATGTTATCACATAATAATTCAGGGAAATTATCTCCACTCAAAGCATCTTCAAGTGACCACAGATATGTTCTATCACATTTTTTGGTACATCTTTAATGTGTTAGTGGACTTTTATATCCCATTCCATTTGTGCCTTTCCCCTTGTCTCGTCACGAGATTTTTTTTGTTTCATCTTATTCTTCAGCTAGCAAACAATGTTACAAGAATAAGATTTTTAAAAATATTTGCTGTTGGGAAGTAAGCTTTAATCAATCAAGTGCCTTACATGTATAACAACTGTTTTAAAACAAACAAAAATTTATGGGGAGAAATCCACATGCAGATAATGCTGGGCTTTATTTTATGTTCCTTGTTCAGTTGAAAATGCTATTGAGGTTACTCAGATTTTTGCTGAAGTGAGAACACAGAATATCAAACTTTGATTCTTTTAAATATAGCTTTTTACTACATTGACAGGAGCATGTCTTACTTTGATAGTTATGTTCTGACGAAGTAGTATCAACTGGCAGCAATGTAATTGAGGAAGAAGCAAGGGAAATTCTCTACAGGCTTACCACAGGCGTCAGAGAAGGCTTTGTAGTCTCAGGCACTTTAGCAATTAAAACTTATTTACTGAGCTACCTCAGTACAGAGCATGATCTATTTCTACTGCTGTAAGTAGAGCTCATTCACATCTACCCCGTGCATCGCATAAGGTTCAAATGTCCTTGAAGAACTTACCAATCAGACTCCTTTATGATCCAAATATATTTTTGGCAAAAAACCCTGTAAAAGTTACCACTGAAGGTGAATCTGGTATGTTTTCAGGCAGATGATAGCCTTCCAATAGCTTTATCTTCAGTGGGCTCTAGGGTGACATAAAGGAGAGTTCGTTCACGTCTGTTTTCCTCATCTTTAGAACCTCTGTGCTAACAAAAAATTAGCTGAAAAAAACATAATCAGTTAAGGGGAGGACAAAGAGGAAATTTTGAGGAAAATACCATTTGGAAATGCAAATTTTTCTCCAAGCCAGAACAACTTTTAGGATAAAAGTCAGATTAAATCAGTTTCTGATTTTCACATGCAATTGTGCAAAATCAGCAAGAAGTTACACTTTTTGCATTATTTAAATGAAAAATTTTGTTTTCCAGAGCTAAATGACTATATGAGATGCAAACTTCTGTTAAAATAAAAAGTTAAAAGGCCAACATTGAAATATCATCTGTTCTAAAGAAGTCCTTTGAATGAAAATTGTGGAGAACCTTCACATTCATTCAGACCTAGACAGTAGCAAATAGAGAAACAAAAGTCTTAAGTATCCATAGATACCTAAAACTTATATCTTGTTGCCGTCATTATTCTCTTTTACACATGGGAAGATTGAGGCAAAAAAGGAGAAATTATTTTTTTTCCTGATGCCTAAAGGGGGCAGGAATCAAAATGTGTGTCAGTAGATTCATGCTCTTTGTATTGTGTCCTGACCACAGAAAAGCAGTTCTGCATTACTGCTGAGAGAGGGCAGGAAAAGCAGTTCTGCATTACTGCTGAGAGAGGGTATATTTGCTTGGGCACAGCTCTTGGAGCACAGGCAGATGAGTTTCCATCTACTTGTGCAAATGTAGGTAGAAGTATCCTGTAGAAGCTGTGCTGTGACCCACAGGGTCAAAAAGATATCTTTTCCAATCTGGTGCTTGTGTTTGGACGGTTGTTAACTCTAGAATGGGTGTATTTACTTGGAAGCAAAAATAGAGATGAGAGTTGCAACTTAACCTCTTTGTCTAGACCACAGAATAATGTTGACGGCAGGGGGACTTCTGGAAGTCATCTGGTCTAACCTCTTACTCAAAGCAGGTCAGCTTCAAAGTGGCACCCATTTCAGAGTTAGATCAGGTTGCCCAGGGGCCAGACAGCAATTCACGGGGTTCAGATGGTTTGAGCAGATTTGTACTCCAGCTATGTGCTCTGGGAGAGAAGCCATTTCACAGCTGATCTGGAAAACGTGGACAGCAGAGTTTCAGTGATAAAAAAATCTCACAAACTTTGGGTTTTGAACTGCTGAAATTAAGAATGGAAGTCATCAGCATTCAGGCCAATATGTAATATCTATGCAAGCAGACATCTGACAGAGCAGCATCAAATGCTGCAATAAATGGCTGCCCAACAGCAACAGCTGGTTTGTCAGGAGGAGAAGTAACATGGACATTGGCAGATGGTTCGACAAGCAGTGGCCTTGATGTAACACACGGCAATGCTGCCAGCAGCCTAGCACAAGTGTTAGCAACTGAGATGGTGAGTGTTTTAAAGATGGGGACTACCAGGAGTATACTTTGTTCTCTCTGTGCAAGTGGTGACATTGGCTAAGTGACCCTCTGATGAGCTGGCCAATCTGCCTGTTACTCACGTGGGGCCCAGCCGGGAGCAAGCACAACCCTGACCACATAACTGTGACATGATGCTGGAGCTTGGCACCATGCCAAGTGGCCATGAGTGGGACCAGTGGTCCCCTAGAGCATCTCCTTATCTTTTCTATAATCTGTGTGAAATTGTGTCCGCCTGTTCAGGCTGGCCATACTGAACTGACATGACCTAACCAAAGAGATGCTCTGACAACGATTCCAGGAAAGAGACAGATCCCTGGGGAAGGTGGTTGTATATAATGGCTTGTGACCTCTGGCTGTGGTTGAAGCTGAAATGTCGTAGCGGGGTGTGGGTTGCAGAGCTCGTGCTTGTGGAGCAGTCTGCTCATGCAGTCTTGGCATGGGATCGGGATTTAGCACTGAAGCACCATGTTGAGATGGTAACTGGCTCATGGGGAAATATGTAATGGCTGTGGCAGCATCTGGATTGCCTCGAGAAAAGTCAAAGGAAGCTTGGGGAGGGGGTGAGAAGATTTTTCATTTGCATGCGCAATCATTGCCCCTGGTTGCCCGCCTCTTCCCCCATGGGGCCTGAAAGGCTTGTGCCTTCTATGCTAATGGCAGCAGTAGCCTTGTGGCTACCTGACCAGCTGCTCCTCCTGCCAGCCTCATGCTTCCTGGAGTGAGGCAGAGAAGGCCAGCAGGGACTAGCAAGGATAAGATGTAGCACAGAAGTGGGTCTAGGAATGGGAAGGCTGTGAGGAAGCAATCCACCAGGAGTCCAGGATCTGGGTGTTTTTGTGTGTTGGTGTAGAAGGGTTATCTGTTGCAAACAGCCTCTGCAGCGAGTGCTGCTCCGGACATTGGGCCATGCCCCTGTGACTGTGGTGGAGCTAAAAAAAGATGAGCTGAATATTTTTCTTTCAGAAATGTCCTAGAAGGATAGTTTAGTTTGTGGTGTTAATAATGTAAGAATTCAGAGACAACTGCTGGCAGAAGGGGGAGTGGATGTGGCCTGAAGCATTAGGAATTTCTCCTTGAGGAGAAAACACATTTTTAGTGATCCTGAGACTGAAGTAAAATCTGCAAGGCAGTAAAGGGATGCAGGTACTAAACACAAATAGGATGATTATCTGTAGCCTTTGCAAAAGACCAATAGGACAAAGTCTTGAGTATTAGAAAAAGGTTTGCAATTTTATATAGTGTAATGGTTCGGGTAATATGAATAGTAATCTGAAGCACCTGATTAGAGGAGTTTGTTGCTTACCTTATTGGAGAGGAAGACAGGGACTGATGTAGATGGGTAGGAAACGATAGCATTATAGTGTTCATGATTAAACTGAAGAACCCGTTGCATCTTACGGGAAACACAAAACCATAACGAGCCATGTCCAGCAAGTACCATGATCTGCTCATAAGGCATTTGCTCTACTGATAAGTAAGTACTGATATCAGTATGTTGATACATTTCAAGAATGCCAAAAGATGGGACTGAAAGAGAACTCAAAGAAATTCAACATTACAATCACTCACAGATGCTTATATGAGTTTAATAAGTTGTTGCAGGAATTGTGAACATTTTCCAGAGGCTTACAGTAAATGTGCCAGTGCTTAGCACAGGATAACCTGTACTGAGGAGTGACAGCATTGGCAGAAATAATGCTGAAAATTTATCAGTATTAGAGAAGGAGCTGTGAAGAGAGAAAATGAAAGAGTTAAATGTTCTACCAAATCATTTCTTGTTTCCTGGAGATAAGAAATAGTATGTCTGGACTCTACTGCATAGGAAGGGAAGGTGAAATCATGGCAACTGACTACAATGAAGCCTTGGAATACAATAGAACTCTGAGCATATTTCTTGGCTAGGATAATGTCACATGTGTCTTCCAGAGCTTCAGCCTTATTAGAGCCCTTGTGTCAGCTTGTGAAGAAGGAGACAGGAAATGTCTAAAAAGCTATTTGATTAGTTTAAGCTCCCTAGTGGCTCTCTGCCCTAGACAAGGATTTAGTCTTGTCATGTGATGCATTGCCTGCAGGGTAGGGGTAGTTATGTCAATAACTGTTCTAGCAATTTCAGAGAATGACAGGCTGGATATGCATCCAGATACTGGCTAAAGCTGAATGGGGCAATTCCCAGAGAGAAAGACAGCGTCTATGTTTCGTTTTGGAAAAAAAAAAATACACACCCTACAACTTCCTGTCTCTGCCCCTTTCCACCCCTGAACAGTGTCGTATGAGAAAACTTCTAATAAAATGAGAGGTCAAAAAAGCTGTGAACTTCTCACTAGCCCTAGCAACTTCCTAGATGTAGAGCTGAACTGTCTTACTCAAGAGGACTCGTAGAACAGAAGACGGGATGCCAGTCTTGATGCCATCAGTTCTATTTGTACAACATGTAAGAGAGAAAATAAACTCATGAAACACTGAATGGTAAAGGCTTCCCTGAAAAGAAAAGAAATGCCAAAGTACAAAAGTGTCCTTTCTTTGATCTGTCAGCATCTGCTACATGGCTGGCAAAACCTGGTAAGGGTGAGGCATCTATCTTGTGAATCATGAGATACTGTTGTTTGGTGGGATATGATTATGTCTTCACAGGGTTATGTGAAGTATATCCTACATTTTCCATGTGAAATCTTTGGTTTGGAGTTATTTAGGTCAACAGGAAGATCTAGAAAAAATAGTGAAATGTATCAGTGTCACTAGTTATGCCAGTGGATCGTCCTGCTAAAATGTGTGTTCTGTGGAAATGGCCTGGATATCTGTGCTTGAAAGATAAACACTCAGAAGCTTTCTGCCTGGGAAAATGACTGTTCTTAATCGTTGCATGCGCACACTTGAAATAAGTAAGAATATGTAATAACTTTCACTTTGGAAAAACTCACCCATCTTCTCAACCAGCCATGGGCAGGACACTTGCTGAGCAAAAATGAAATTAAATCTCTTCAAAATTTCCATGTCATCCAGATTCAAATTACCAGGGAAGGATAATCTTTATAGAGGGGATGAAAAATAAATGATTAATGGGAGCTTGGAAGTTATTTATTTGGAAGGCTATGAGCCCAGCCCAGATTTTGATAGGAAGGAAAGTTAGGTTCTCAGCATGCAAGTGGGTGTGTAAAGGAAATAATTCTTTGAAAAATAGTCCTGGGACTTAGACCAGGGACCAGAAGTTATTTCTAAAGTTCTGTCAGTCACTAGTAGCAACTCATTTTCCAGGCTGGATGCTGGAATGGCCTGGATTCCCAGTTCTTAGTGATGATCACAGGATAGGTTGATACCAGGCTTTCTTATGTATTATGTAGAAACAGCAGTCTTTGCACTTGGGTGGTGGCCATCTGCAGGAACAGAGGCCAAGACGACATGACATTATTTTGGGAATGCCCAAATCAGATACATCTAGAGCTGCTCTGCCAGAAGAGTGCCCGAAGTACGCCTCTTGGTCTAAGGGAGATCCAGCAGCTGTGCTGAGACCTGCCCTTTGAAAGAGATGTCTAGGGTATAAACGTAGAGGGGAGGGGGTAAGGAGAATAGTCATGCTATCCAGAGTATTGCTGTGTTCTCCAGAATATTACAGAGTGGTGCCATACTTTGCTCCTCCCATACTTACATCCTGTTTTGCAAGTGGAACTTCAGCTTCTCCTCAAGGCACCAATAGGAAGCCTGGTGGTAAGGTCCTGTCTGGGGTACTTTGGAGAGAATTTAAGGAGAGAAGGTGGACTGTTCAAATGAGATATTTTTTTTGTGTGTGTAAGGTGTAAATTTCATTGTGTGGTCCATAACTTAAAAACAACATCAGAAGAGGATTTGTTAATAAGGGAAAGGACTGTATGGAGGGGAGAAAGGTCAAAGGAAAGTTCCCATCGAGGAAAAAAAGGTAGCTTGCTGACATTGGAGGGTATCTTTAGTTAAGGAAAGCTGAGCAAGGAAGTCCTTTTCTGCATGTCCAGTTTTGGCCATGCCTGTGTTTTCCTAGACCTTTTCCCTATGTCCTGTATAAATAGAAATGGTCCTCATCTCAGCTGGAGGTGCCACTGATCAGGTGGCAGGTAAATACACTGGGGAAGGTGAATTTGAGCACAGTGGTTTCTGGAGCTGAACCGTACCTGGAAGTTCAAGTGATTTTGGTATCCTTTTGCTCTTTTGTTTTGGTTGGTTGGTTGGTTGGGGTTTTTTTGTTTGGTTGGTTTTTGTTCCTTTGTTTTGTTCCCCCCCATACAGTCTGCTGTGTATAGATTCTGTCTGGGAATGGTTCTTGTTAGCTGAGTTCTGCCTCTCTTACGAGTCCCAGTGAAAAAGCATCTGGTTATTTCCTCCAGGGATGTGCAGTATGAACTGGCCAAACCTTACCTGTGCTGCCCATTTGTACGGTCATTTTTTTAACAAAGGAAGCCTTTACACATGTTACAGGCCATTCAGGAAGAAAATGTGTGAGAAATATGTGATGACTACTTGTGATGTTCAGGTCGGAAGAGCACAGACAAGCAGCTTCTGCAACGGCTGGTAAATTGCTGAAGCAGCATATTGTTTACTGTAAAATAAATGAACAAATTACAAAGGCTGTGACCTGCATACGTAGGAGTAACTCAGACTTTTTAAAGCCTGTGTGTGGAATTCAGCTTGACACTATGGAAGCTGAAAAACTGTTACAGGATCTAATGGAAACAGAGGAATTTTCTTCAGTTTTGCCATAGTTAGCAATAGTGCAGCTGCCTTCATCGGGGGAAGGCTGTATGTAGGTATGTAGTGAATGTACTGCTGTTACACACCTTTGATATTTTTGCCTCTCTTCTCTCTGGCCCTCTGGAGCTGTCCAGCAGAAGTCACCTAGGTGCTTTGTGGCAGCAGCTGGCAGGAGGATAATCCTCAAGCTGATCTCAGCCAGGGCACCCATCATTGTTTTCATGTTTCAGCCCTAGCATACTTCTGCTTAGACAATCATTTCTCTCTCATGACAGCTGACAAAAAGAGCTGAGTGACTTTCCTCAGAATTTCCAACTTGAAGGAAACCTGACAAGCTGATGTTTTTTCTGTTCCAAATCTGAATGAAAAGACACTATAATGGAACTTTTTTGTGGGTTGGAAAGCTCAAAGAACTTTTAATAAGAAATAGCTATTTGGCAGAGTGAAGCAGTTTAGTCAAAACCAATCTGCCCTTCCACACACTTTGAACAAGTCATGGAGAGCGGTGGTTTCAGGGCTGATAACTTACTGTTTTGCTTTTCAAGTTGTGATCTTGGTTTGGTTGATACATCTTCTCATGTCAGTGTTTTCCACCTTTGATGTTATCTCTAGACAGAAGTTTTGTTGGTGTGCAATTTTTTTATCATGACCTCTGCACAAATCAAGACTTACTCCTTTATTGACAATACAAACATTTTTCTTAAACACATGAAATGAAACAAGATTGATAGCTCTTTGACTTTTGCTTCTGATATATTAAAACAAGTGCATTGAATTCATCATGTAGCTTTGTACTTGAACAATAAATGAGGTCAGAAAAGACAATTCAGACCAAATATTTCCCCATCAGAAAATGGGATTTAATTAGAATAGAAATAAGTCTCTGCATCTGTTTTGTGGTGTCATCCCACAGGACACATAGTTCCAAACCTCTCCTGTTTTATTTTTTCCCCTAGGACCTGTATGGTATCTGCATTACACTGCAGGGTCTGCTTTGATATTGCATTGTTTTGTAAGTGATGAACTCTGGCAAAAAAGCATGTTTTAGGGATGCAGATACTGTAAGACACCCAGAACTACTCACCTTCAGGCATGGAAGGAATTTATTTACTGAGATGAATATTGGCATCCAAAAAAGTATTTAGATGTGATTATTTTTTTTCTGATGAGAATTTCATGGCAATCAATTCTTTTCTGCAGAATAAAAAGAATGCAATTACTGCTTATTTTTCAATGGAAAAAAGATTTAATTGGATTTTTTTCTTATTTGTTATTATTTGGATTGCAGTCCCTCTTACAGGTCCCATCTGTGTTTGGGACTCATTTCCCTGGACACTACGCATCCTGTCAATAAGAACCAAATGAAAAAACAAAGTTTGGGAGTGACTGAACACATAGGCCTTTTACATTCCCTTCCTGAAGAAAATCTGTAAGAGCAAGATTCAGATTTGCTACAGAGATAACAGAAACTGAGGTATTTGCACCACTACAGTCTTAGATAAAATAAATTTTATATTTTTAAAATAAACTAGTTTCAATTGCATTTTCTCATTTCTCAAATCTTCACTCTGGACTGGAACTTTCTGCCATCCAGCTGACAATGTTGGCCTTTGACCAGTCCAAATCACCCCAACAGCTCCATGCTCCTGCTAATGTCTCTCTCCAGATATGCCAAGGTAGGACACTCTCTTTGCCTCCCTCACAGTGAGGAATCCCAGAGCACTGGAAATTCTTCAGTGGAAAAAACAGCAGGGTCTGGTCAAGTGATTGACCGGTTTTCTTCCTGAGTTACTTGTGTCAGGGACTGGTTGATATTTTATTAATTGAGAAAGGATGCTGTAATTTGCCTGAAGGGTAAGGGTGAAACATTTTTTAGGTTTAGGAAAGAACACTAAATCCTCTACGTGGTAAGCTACACTTTATCAAGCCTTGAAACCTTACAGAGCTTACCTTTTATTCCTCATTGCTCAACATCACATGATACCTGCATGTTCTCTGTATGGAGATTATGAAATTATTGGTACTAGGCAAGCTGCTGGAGATAGCGTGCCTCTTTCTCTTGAGCAGATTTTTCTAGTTTTGAGAGTTTTTCTAGTCTTGCAGTCTTGGACCAGTATTTAACCTATTTAGAAGGTGGTAATGTAGCTTTGAAATGTGATTGGGTGATACTGCTAATTTCAAGTGTTCTTGAAGGGGGAGAGGGAAACAATTGGCTGCTCTGTTATGTCTTCAGGTATTGGGAATGAAATTACTTTGACTTCTGCCAAAAAAATAGCTCAGACCTGGTTTCCCAATATGCTGATAAAACATCAAATTAACTCTGTTGAAATCAGTACTTCAGAATGCTCAGATGAAGGCAACCTGTGGGTAACCAGTTTTAATTATATAAGGTGTGAGCAATTTATAAAGGAAAAAAAATTTAGTGAAACTAAAATACCACAGAACTTACTATTCTGAACTGTTATCAAATTTTTCTCAGTTTTGATTTCTGTGGAAGGCTAATTTTCTCCATCCCCTGTTCCAAGAAGTTACTATTTTCATGCACCCTAAGAAAATAAACTCAGCGGAAGTATATATAAACATTTGCTTCAAGCTACTCCAGTAGAATCCAATCCAATATGTACAGAAGCCTTTCTAGTGACTGCAGTTTGATCATTTCCATTCAGTCCTGTGGTGAATGACAGTTTAGTTTAAAAAAAAAAAATAGGAAGAAGGCTTTGGTGAAAAATAACATTTGGTATTTGTAAAATGAATCCAAGTACAGCCGGATTTCTGTTCGCTACACAGTTGTGTTGTGTGTTGTACCTCTAGCAGTTCACTTGTGTTCAGAAATACTGATTTGCATTGAATCCAGTTTGATCTTTAGCTCCAGATACTTACTGTGTACATATCTATGCAAATTCTTCACAAGAATGATTTAACTGACATGATTCCTAGCAAATCACTGCATTCTCTGACTGTTTCAGGTACTTGCTATTTTGCAAGTGCAAATGCAAAGGCATCTGAAGAAAACCATATAGTAAGAACAATCCTGAAGAGTCCTAGTTAAATCTGCTGGGTTCAGGGGGCACAATTCTTCCCTTACTGACACTGTGATTAAGTCCACCTGGTGTGATGCTGATTTTGAAGGAATGTAATAAAAAGCCAGATCAGACTCCTGAGCTGTGAAAGGAATGGCTTTACAGGTCGTAGTCATACCTTGCTTTGGTTGTGACATGAATATATAACCATACACCAATGTGTAACTTAACACTTAATTTCTATGACATAAATGTGCAATTATTTGAATGTGGCACCAAGAGAAGCAGACTGCATCAGGAGCTGAGTTATTAGAAATATCAGCAGACTCACTTATCCTCCATCTCGGGATAAACAAATCCCATGTGTCACCATGGGATGAGGTACCTCAGCCTCTTATTTTGTGCTTTTAAGCTGGAGCTTGAGCAGGGCTGTGTGCTGCAACTTGTCACGTTCTGTGGGCAGGGAAGTGCTGAAGCAACTCTTGGAGTGACAGACTCTTTCAGTTGTGGCTGCTGTGCACATTGTCAGTTCAGCAAAGTCCCAAGGAGCTACAAAGTACACCATATGTAGGACTGGTCCTATTACATTAGACATCTGATTTCTCTTCCTGCCTTCCCATTAATGTCATAAGGCTGCTTCTCTGCCTGTCAAATACTTTGATTCGGATCTCCTTCTTTACCAGTCAAACCAAATCTATACAAACTCCTTGTCTGGGCAGGTTTGCTTTTGATGATGTGTTATGCAGCATGTCCCTTTGCTCTAGCCAAACTCAGATCATATGTCAATCATAGGAAGTTAAAAAAAATGTGTGGTTGAACCACAAAACCAATTTCCAATCAGAAAATCAAAAATAGAGATGTTACAGAGTGGGATGCCAAAGGATCATTGCCATCTGGGAAGAGGCCGCTGAGTAAATTAAATAGAGTTTTTTTGTGGAGATGTAGCAAATGGCAAGTGTGTTGCAAAGCCTGCAAAAGTCTCTGTAGCCCTTGATTTGGGTGAGTGGTGGACTGGGCTTCAAATGGCTGTTTGATATCCTAATTATTTCTAGAAAAGGTAGCATTATTATTTCCCAGCAACCTTTGCTTAATTGTTGCTTTTTACTTGTGCTAATTGTCACCACTCACATATGAGTTATTTGTGTAGAATGAAAGCACTAATACACAGGAAACTGAAAGTGTTGGGTGTCTATGTTTCCCCTACCATCTCTGCTGCACATGTGGAAGAAAACAGCATTTAACTCCGGCATTAGCTTCCAGTAGTGAGCTATTGCTGCCTGTATTGCCGATTCCTGACGCTTGGCTTACTGTCAAGATGATGTGACATATACTCACTGCAATTCACCCAGTATCCAAACAAGTATTCAAAGCAAAGCAGTCAGAAATTCAAGAAGAATTTTCATGGCTTTTATTTTGTCTGCTGACTATCAGAAGTGGAAGATGCTCTTGTTAATTGCTTAACCTAGGGCATTAGGTGTGACAATCTGTTTAATAGCACTATTTTTTAAGAAGGTATGGTCTAACTAAAATGATCTCTTGGTTTAAACTGACATCCTTTTGCTGATTTTGCTTCTGAGAGAGTCATTTGCATGAAGTGAGGATCATACCTATAGTATGTACCCTCAAAAATCACAAGTGTATGCCAAACTGCCCGAGCCTTTTGCACTCACTCAGTGCAGCGGTTGTATGCTGCAGCCTAACTGGACTGGTTTAAGAGGACATTACATTCAGAGATGTGGACGTACCTGAATAGATGGAGGCACATCTGTGGATCGACCGAAGTATTCCAAGAGTACTGAGCAAAGAAAGATTGTAGAAGTCTGCCTGTTGTACTCCTGGTTTATAAAAGAAATATCTGAAGGTTTGGTTGAGTTATGTGTCTTTGCCAAGGGGAAAATGCACCTGAATATTACATCACGCTGAGACTTACTTCCTTCTTCTCCTTCCATCTGGAGCCTTGGAGTGGGTGATATGAAAATGTTGGGCCGGCTCTGCTCTGAACCCCTGTACTGGGTATGTGAAGTCTTTTGCTGTCTCTTCTGGCTGAAAAGGACCCAAGAGACTAAGCTTGTCTATCTAAGGGAAACCTCCCCCCTAAACACACGATTCCAACATGCAGGTGTTTTTTTTCTTTAGCATTCAGTACATCCGAGAGGGAAAGGGAAAGGTGTTGTTTCTCATGAAGAGGAACATAGCTCTCAGCAGTATTGTTTTTTTCATCAGAAGAAGCTCAGAGTAAGATGAGCACCAAGTTAAAGGAAGCAATGGGAGTGTAAATGTCATTTAAATTTATGCATCTGCAAGCCATTTGCTGCTGAATGCTCAGAAAGTTTACTGTCTAAATATTGCTTTTTCTTATTCTTTCCCTTCTCTGTCTAGCTGTGATTGTTCTCAGCCTTGGGACAGAAGGTGGGTGCAGGACATAATACCATGCAGTGTACCTTCGCTGCAGAAGTCTTTAGAGTCCAGATACCACTCCATGCAGAGCAGCTGAAAAGCTCTGCCATTAAACAGGCAGGTGGAAGCCTCGGCAAGGAGCCCAGTGCAGGAACTAAACCATTGCATGCATGGCCCCATTAAAGTATCTTTCAGTTTGGAAATGAGAAAAATGCCTTAGGCACATAGTTCTCAAAATAGCGTTGCAGACACAAAGCCAATATAAACATTAGATGCTCTTAAAGTGCATTTGTTTGAATCGTGGGTTTGAACTGACTCCTTCACCACTGACAGACAGTGCATATATCTCACTAGCAGCTCTCCAGAGAGTTCTCAGCTGTTTGCATGGAGAGACAGAGGCTCTTCTTCAGGCAGGTTTCTGTAATATGGCTGTTTCTAGAAGGTAAAATGTCAAAAGCAAAGTTCTAGAAACCTAGCAAATGAAAGTGCTGTGACTGCCCTGCCCATCATCTGTGTTGACAGAATTTTCCTGGAGTTATTAGTGTTATTTATTTGTTTTTACAACAGCAACAGTGATTTATTTTTATTAGAAGCCCCAGCTGTGGTTGGGGTTCCATTGTTACAATTGGAGGGGCATGTCATAACAGGAAGGTCCTCTCTGAAATATTAATACTTTATTCTGAGCAACAAGATTGTGTATGGGAAGTAAGGATTCTTCTTCTTCCTACTATGCAACTGGAAAATGGTGGCATGCAAAATTTCACAAGCTATCCCAGGCCAAGACCACCCACAGTCCAGAAAGTGTAAGCTGGGGATTGTAAATCTATCAGCTTTAATGAGGTATCTGGCTAGAGAGAGTCTCATATGAGTCTAGTTTAAAAATTAAACAGAAGAAACTCTGAAAATGTACTATAGCCAGCTTTTGTGTGCGTGGTCAGTACTGCTGAAAGCAGTGTAACATGTCTGAGTGCATGCATGTGTACACTTACCTTGGTCTAGATCAAAGCAGAAAAAGATGATTTCAAAAGAGAGAAAAAAGTTTGCTGAAAATGCAGACCATACAGATCTGAAACTATGGTTTACATCTTTTCTCAAAAATGAAGCAGCTATAACCGCTTTAACTGCTATGAATAGCATTTCTGACATGTCCCTCCACCACTGCATTAACAATGAATGTAGGCTGCTTTTTCTAGACATAACAGGTCTTCATATTGTAAATCAGCATAGAGTTCCTTGATGCACTGAATTAGATGTTTCCCCTCACACCTGCAGCAATGCAGGTGCTCACAGTTAGTTGAATGATGTTTCCTGACTTTTACCAGAAGGTCAAATACAAAGTGCAATGAGAGAGAAAAGTCTAGCATATGGTAGTAGAGGGGCTAAAAAGGAGTGGAAATGAAAATAATTTCTGTTCTGAAGCAAAGAACTTTAAAAAAATCATTCATGAATTCTTATTTCATGTCCTCCTCATTCTATACTTTCTAAAATAGGAAGATAGGATGTTCCAGATGGAACTAAATTGCCAGGATGACGGAAGGTTGGTTGTGCAAACTGAAAACCTTAAATGTTTTCCTTTCTTGGATTTGGGAAGGTGGTATTCACAGGTAGCAATTGTGTTGCTATGATCCCTGAAAGACTAGGTTTTGAAAATCACTCAGGTGATCACTGATGTCCTGCTTAAATCACTGATCAGCTACTTTGAGTTACAGCTTAGGGAAAAGCAGCAAACTGAATAGGAGAAAGTCTGTTCTCACACAGAAGGAGAGCAGAATGTGGAAGAAGGGATCTGTGTTATTGAAGATAAAGGATGTCTGATTTCTTCTGTCACATTTTGTCATTCTCCATTTCTTTAATGGCAGCATGAATTGATGATGTTAGGGTAAAGATATTACCACAGATTTCCCAGCACCTGATTCTAGTGCTGTAAGGCTGATAACAGATCTGAAGGGAAGACAAGAAACTCTTCTAAGGATGAGTCTGATTCATTGCCAAGTGAGGTTAACAAAAGACTTCCATCAACTCCAGTTAGGCTTGGTTTTGAGTGTCACAATGAAATGTACATTACAGTTCTGCCTTCCTGTTTTACCTTACAGCTGATAATAATCCTTTAAAGTCACAAGCATTTCCTTTACTGCTAGTGCAGTTGTCAAGGGGGATAGCAAATGCAGGCTTAGAGTATGACTACATCTGACTACTGGATGTTTTCTGACAAGGAAGAGACTTTAGGGCAGCCTGCTATGACTTTGTCACTCCTCTTGACTGTGCAGTGACACTGTGAATGACAAATCCTTCCCTCCATAGAGCGGTTAACATTCTTCATTTGTATGATCTAGGTGAGGATGTCCCCTGCACCTAAGCAGGGCATCTTGTCATCAGGTACATAGTCAATTGTGAACCAAAGCACATGCTTGTACCTGTGGCTGGGCAGCTTTCATCTGCGTGCAGAGGAGTGCACTGCACCTCCTAGAAAGAGGCAGAATAGCTTGAACAATTCCTTACTGTCATCTTGGAGGCCCTCAGGATATAGCATTGCAGAAAAGAAGCAGGCTGGGTGAGCTGCACTGGCAGCCCAGCCCAGGCCTACGGCTGGGCTTGTATGCACATACATAAAATAATGCCATCCAGCCACCTCTTATGCAACCTACCAAACCCCTTGATACAATAAATAAGTAACATGTTATTTTTCCTTCTTGTCTGTTTATGCTATATTAATGATTCACATTGCAAGGAAAGGAAGATACTCCTCTAATCAGATGTTGAAGCAGGCTACTTCAGGCCAGTCCTGTATAATTGGAAACACTTGGTTCATCACTTATCTAATTCTCACTGAACTGTTCCATCATGTTTGAATTGCTGCTGTTAAATAGAGGAACTCCTTCAATTTCAAATAAAGAACATCTTAAAAATAACTTGTTCTTATGAATCAGAAGCCTGCCTAAAGCATACCCAAATGTACTTTTTTTTTTCTTTCTTTTCTCCCTTGTCCTTATTGCAGCTATGTTTGCGAAATCTGAAAGTAACCCCCCTGTAGTTATTGGTATGATGTGGGAGATGTTTGCACCTTTTAAGCTGTGGCCAGCCCTGCTCAATTTGCCACACTTGCACTAGGTTATTTAGTGAAGAAGGAGCTGAGTTTGTAAGGAAAGGCTGGTTTATCAGTAGGATTTCCATCCTGCTTTTATGGAGAGCTGTAAACTGAGGTAAGGCTGGACTGTGAATATACTGTTCTAAGAGTGAGTTGTAGTGGTTCAGAGCTTGAGGTAGAGCTCTTTATATTGGGTGGTGATGTTAGACTGAGGAGTACTTTCTGGATGAAAGCTATTGTTGTGAAGGTGCCTCCTGAGGAAGAGGAAATAGTGTGGGGAAGCACTGAGGGATGGAGGTCAGCGGCTCTGCACAAATTTTCATGCGATCTCAGAACTTTTTCCTTGTGGAAAAGGCAAGCCTACTGAGGGCGCTGCTGAGGGCAAGAAGTGAGAATGAAAGATTTGGCAATGTGCTTGCAGCCCTGGTCTGCCAATGAGTCTTTGGTGGTAGTGGAATGAGGCCTGGTAAGCTTGCTGTGTTGCCTGGTGTAGCTGAAAGGCAGCAGCAAAGAGTAAAAATGAATCCTGCTGAGTTGGGCTGGATGAGAGATCCAAGGTTTCTTTTGCTTCAAGAAAATCTTTCTTGGAAAGTCTGGAAGCTTGAATAACTCATTTGCCATTACCTGTCCACAAATGACTGGCAGATGAGACCTGCTTTAGATATAGGCAGCCTGTGGAAGTGATGCAGCGCTAGTAGGTGCTTCAGAATGGTGTGTCCTATGGGACCTGTGTTGGTTTTTAAAGCTCAAATGTGTTTGAGATGTTGCAGTCTATGATACCCTTGGCAGAACTTATGGACACTGGATGGCATTATTTTATGTATGTGCATACAAGAAGGCATATGCCAACATACTGCAAAGCTGCAGTGAGCCTGGCAACTTGCTTTGCATGGCTGTATATGCACACTGTAGCTCACCTGTGCGCATCCTCCGCAGATGAGGAGGCGGGGAAGACTGACTTTCATGATGTAGTCTGATGTTTGAGCCTTTTGTTAAACTGATGGTATGTTGTTGGGGTAATGTCTGTGAAGCTAAAGCTTTTATCAGAACAAGCAGTGATGCTTTGATTTAAGTACAAGGAGGATGTAAATCCTGGGGTATTGCAGGTTCAGCGAAAGGATGACATCACTTTAGACATGCTTTTTAGGCAGGTTCATCACAGTCTGCAGACATTTATTGGTCCGGATGAGATTGCAAGTGGCTGATGTCTGACCTTAGTTTCTTTTGTACTTTGAAGAATTAAGACAGATATTGATACATACTATTGTTATTGACCAGAAGGAATGGCTTGAAATCCTTTGTTCTAGGGTGTTAAATTTCATTATACTTTTGTTACTGAGACAATTAAGATGCACTTAACTTCTGGAGCGTTAACCATGGCTTGTCATCATCATGTGCAAAGTGATGGCCGGTGGGTTGCTATTCCAGAGAAAATGTTTCTGTCCTTGGAAGTGTTTGAAACTCAACTAGACAAATCCCTGAGCAGCCTGCCCTAATTACACCTGCTGCAAATGGAGGTTGGAACAGATGGCTTCCAGAGGTCCCTCCTACTTAAATTAATAATTTATTTTAAGAAATTTAATGATTGTTCCATACCTTGGTACCTTTCTCTCTGCGTAGTGTGTGTGGTATGTCACACTATTTTGGCAAGGATTTTCTGATTCATTGCAGTCATTTACACTGAAATAATCCTTGAAAAGTTTAATAAATATTGTACCACACAATATCACCTTACAGTGTGTGCTACTCTTGATATCAATACTTTGCTGAGTTCGTGACTGCTGTAAATCACTAGCTATGTGGATAGTTAGTTGCAACACTTTTATTTAATTTCTTTTATATATTCGTATCTGAAACTCTGTTTTCTTAGTATTGTCCAATGTATGGTGCTTAAAAGGAGATTAATGTTTGGGAGTTATCTCATTAGCTTTTAAATTCATAATGGAACCTTTTTCTAACTGGGGCTAAGGCTCCTCAGGGGCAGCCAAGTAAAATTCATGATTGCTTGTAATATTTTCCTTATTGCTAGTATGATTTAAAAGATCCTCTGTGTACATGAGAACTGGGCCCTAGGATGCTTTAATTTTAAGATAGGAGTCCAAAGTACTTTTTTAATGTTAACACCTTTCAAGCTGGTGCAATGTCACTGATTTTTATTGGCAGAGAATTTGGCCTATTCTGCAGTGTTTGAGGGTTGACAGATTGAAGATCCAACCTCTGCCAGTTGGCCAGGAGGAAACACCAAGCCTGGATGTACATAATCTTGTGGGAACAGTCTACTTCTGGAAATCAGGAAGTATTTCCTTAAACTGCTGATTGCTGGGAGACTATACCACAAGAAGGATAATTCACTTGCTTTGTTTCTGTTCTAAACAGCTGTTTCCTGGACATGGTTGGAAACAGAGTACTGGACTAGAAGAACCTTTGATTTAACTCATTATGGTTGCTGTTATTTCTTTGTAAAGTAATAGCTGGATGGAACCATGCCTAATAATGGTTGGTAAAGGAGGACCCAGACAAATGATACAGCTGTGGATTGAGGGAGGTTGCATTGATGAAGAGTGATGGATGTGGTCATACTTGACTGTTGAAATGAGGCTTAATTGCTGCTGTTCAACAAATACTGCTGCTGTTCAATGCATGCTGCTGGCTAAAATCTCCCTTGATTTTAAGGTCTTAATCATATTGCTCTGACAATCAGCAAAATGGACATATGTGGACCGCAGGATGTCAACAAGACACACCCACTGTCCACATTTGGCAGCTTTTTTTAAAAAGTGAAATAACAAGCTCCAAGAGAGCCAAACCAAACCCAAAATGAGGACAAAACCAGAAGGATCATCTAGATGGGTGTGACACTGTGTCGATTTGAAACAGACCTTTTTTTCAACAGGTCTCATGACACACTTGTCCTAAACTGGAATCCAAGTCATCAGGTTTATGGTAACAAATGATTCAAAGTGAGCAACTCCCTCCCCTTCTGTATGTTCAGGTTTCTTTACATTTCTGTTATGAGATGAAGGAAGGAAGAAATCTGTGGTTGTCTAACTTCAAACCTCTAATGCAGAACTCCATTACGGGTGATGGGGGGTGTGTTGTGGGCATACTAACTGCAGAATACATTGATAAGGTTGATGCATGCCTTAATTCAGGGT
Organism: Falco biarmicus; assembly: GCF_023638135.1. Taxonomy (NCBI): domain Eukaryota; kingdom Metazoa; phylum Chordata; class Aves; order Falconiformes; family Falconidae; genus Falco; species Falco biarmicus. Next base: position 28,553,371 of record NC_079299.1, read on the forward strand.
TGTCTCGGACATATTTGGGGCACCCAGGTCATGCTTCTGAATGTCTTAATGGAGGCTTTCGAAGCATGAAAGTCTCATTGTGTCCCAAAATATAAAGACTAAGATGATCAGGGAGCCCTTTGGAAATGTAACTGATTGCTGAACACTCTCTTGTTTACTTTTTCACTTATTGTATGACTATGAAGATTTATAGGCAGAGAATTCTTTATAACTTTCCTTTCTGTGCACTATTGCTTATGTAGAACTGATAATTTTAAGTTAAACCTTCTTGTTATTTGTTGAATATTTAAAGACGCTCTCATGAAATATTCCAGAGTAGAAATCAATGGTTTAGTTATCCATAAACAAAACTTGTTGTTGGATATTATAAATGGAGGAGATCTTAAGTTTTATCCTCTGTACTGAAATTTTAGCTAGAGCAAAAATGTCTGCTTAACTTTTTTTAGTTCGGTCTGACTCTTCTGGTACTTTATCCATCTTTCCAAATCTGCTGTGGTCAGTTAAGGTTCACAGCACTTGCTTATTTTGAGTGAAAATTTGGAGCATGTGGGTTATTAGAATATGTTGGGGTTTTCACTCTAATATATTGGTGTCTTGGAAGCTACTACTGTGTGCTCTCCACCTTCAGTCACAGAGAACAGAGTGGGTAAGCAAAACTTCCCATCCGTATGTGACGTGCGGTCAAAGTCGCGTTTCAGCATGCAGTAAACAGATCTTATTCTGTTTTAAGTTGGTTGACATTCAGGGATGGAAATGAAATTATAGAAATGATCCCTTATTATGTATATTTTGAAGGTGCTCTCTTCTGCAATAACTTGAGAAAGCATGTTTAAGTTTGCTTTAATGCATAACATTACTAATGACAGCTCATCTGAAAATCCTCTCCTATCTGAAGAAGGATAGAGGTTATTTAGTCTCCAGCACACACTCAGGACTAATATGTAGGCAAGACGCTTTAACTGTTTCTACATATTGAAGACTTTGGTCAAAATTTGAAAAAAACCCTACAACCTGTTTTGCCAGTACAAGATTCCTCTGCAGAGGAAAATTTAGAATTCTGTTTTGCAAAGGGCCTTTCCACAAAGTCTTGCCTAATTTCACAATTATACCATTGGATCTTAAATTCTGTTTTTTCTGGTACCATTTCTTCCTGTATTGAATAACTTTTGTCTCTGTGATTTAGAGAGGTCCCCAAAAAGGTGATGGGACTGTGTGTTGGGGGTACTTTTCTAGTAAACTACTCCCTAAAATACGGCTTCCTGGGCTTAAAAATGTGTTGCAGAAGTGCCTATGAGACTGCATCATGGTCTAGGATCACTTCTGTTAGGTGTCTTGTAGATACAGTTCTAAATAGTGATCTGAGTGGAACATTCTCCATGGAAGGATGTGATTTTATTCTTTCCTAGGCTAGAAAAAGACAAAGCATTTTAGATTTGACCATCCTTCTCCCTTTGAAAGGTGGAGGGAAAACAAGGATTCTGAGAAGATAAGATTAAAAACTGAGACGACTAATCAGCGTTCTAATACTGGTAGTCTTTTTGCTGTCTTACAACGCTGTTCCTTTCATAATGTGAAATGGTGACAGTGCAGTAATTCTAGTGGTGATCCTTCTTAGTAGGTTTTCGGAGTCTGCCTGCCTGTTGGGTATCATACGGTATCTTCAGGCAGAAATCAAGATAACTTCCCTCAGTGGCAGCAAGGCTGCCTATGTTTTATAGATGAAGGATCAATCAGTTGGAGTGGTGGGGTGCAAGAGCAAATACAGATTGGAAGCCATCCTGGCTTTCTCAGAGAAGGCTCACAAGATCTCAACAACCTATAGCAGCTCAGTAAATGGACTGTGATGGGATAAACCAACAGTGATGACTTTACTTTTATGTGATTGGCAGAACTTCAGGAAAGCTGAAAGAAATGTCTTTAATAGTGGAAAGCGTGGTTTTCCTTTTGCATTCATTACCTTTGGTGGATGAGTACGTATTTCCTTAGGAAGAAGCTCTGTATTTGCAGACTAGTGTGTTTGCCAAGTACTGCTCCAACTAGAATAGTAAATATTTGTTTTTTATTAGAAAACACAGTAAATATTTGTGTACAACCCAATGGCTAGAGGCATTTCACAGCTACAGCTGAGTAGACTCAGCCCTGCACTGACCTTTCCAGAAAGTTTTCCTCTTTTTTTCTGAGAACTAAGTCATCATTTTGTGGGATAGAACCAGAAGTAGTTGCCATGCTCTTCACCTTCCAGGGAACTGGAGATAGAGGCAATGAAGAAACACATGAATAAAGATGATCCCCCAAATGTTCAAACTCATCTGAACCTCAATATTGAGAGAACTCCTGATCAGAGTCTCTGCACCCCAGGCCTATCTCTAATTGTAAGGTTAGTTTGCACAGTACAACTTGAAAGTGTTGTGGGTTTTTTTCATGGGGAATGAGAGCAGCAGGGAAGGGGGATGGTTATTTATGGTGCCCTAAGAAAGGGTTAGTTGCTCCTTATTGCTTAGTTTACTCTGGAAATTGTGGTGATTCTGCTGTATTTCTGATTTTCTGCTTGCTTCCCAGATGTGTATATTATCCTCTCCCAGCATCTAAAAGGGCTTTCTTTTCTAAATCTAGAAGTTGTTTTGCTGGTACTCTACAAATATGTCTGCTCTCACTTAATGTAGCAGCAGTTGTATAGATGCATCAGTGTTCAGCTGTAACTTCGTCTGTGGTTCAGTTTTCTGAATTCCTTGTGGCATCTTCAATGGTATAAGTAATGTAGTCAAAATGCCTTCTCGGCTCCTCTGTTTCAATAGAAACACAGTGGTCTTCACAGAGTCATTAAACCGATGTGAAAACTGGGTGCAAGTCAGGCTGTGATTTCTCTCTGGCTGGTTGTTAATATGCTGAGGCAGAGCTTATGTAGCAAGAGGAGTCTGCTGCAGCATGGGTTCAATAGCAGCAATACAGAAAATGCTTTCACCACTGCTGATAAGCCTTGCAGGTATGAAAGGATGGTTTCTTCTCCTCCTGTCTAGGTAGTCTAAAAACTAGGAACAAGTCTAGAGGAGAGGAGGAAGCTGGGAGTGTTATGATGAAAGAACAGTGATTGTGCTTTGCAATGAGAACGTGTGTTAACGCTGGCACAGCAGTTCAGTATCTGTGTGCAAGGTTTTTGGTTGAGGAGGAAACATTCCACTTGCATTCTTTATTTCATGCTTGTTCAACACAGGGTTTATTCTTTTGCTCAAAGCTCCTCATGCAGACTGTTGTCTTCTCAGGACTTGCTCAAAGATGACTTGCTGTTCTGGCACAATCTAGCAGTTTCTCTAATAGGCTCCTATAAATGTGTAAGGCATCTCTAAATATAAGAGGGGTCAGAGTAGCAACCGGATCATCAGTAGACGGTATATAAGTACCATATGAGTAATATCTACATTTGCAGCCTGCCAACTCTACTACAGGCTGTAGGATGATTGTCTGCAGTTACATTAAAATAGGCACAGGGATGTGGCACCAGTGAGTTGTCTCTTCATAAATATACCTGCATCAAGTATTCACAGAGGCAACTCTCTCTTACCTGCCTCCATAACATACCTACCTTGAAAAGTTTTAGTCTATGACTGTGGACCTGCAGTTTAGCAATGCACAAATAATGATACTTGTCTATATTGGGTCATTGCTGAATGTGAGCAGTTGTTGGGTTTGGTGCTTGAAAAAACTCCCTGGCCAAAAGTATGGAGATGAATCTCTCCGTCACTAATTTAGTAACTGGGGTATGGTTATATATGTGTCTTTCTTTCAAAATTAACATCTAGGTGACATATTTGGTATTAAAATTTAGGAAGAATTTTTGTATGAACAGTAAGTGACTACCCTTGTAAAAATCTCAAGTTCTTGGTTCAGACTTGGCACTTTGGATCCAACTATTCGGAGTCTTTTCCCCCCTGCGCCCCGCCCCCCCCCCCCCCCCCCCCCTACATCAACATGAAAAAAAATGTCCAACCTCTGTTATAGGACTTATATTTTCCTGAAAGACTTCTGTTAAAGCTGTTACAAAGTCAGTAATCAGTGTCTCATCCTATGGATTTATCAGACAGTTCTGAATGAACACTGCAAAAATTATTTGAGTTTCATTACCACAAGGTCACTAAGGCAAAACACTTAATGTGACTTTAAACACTAAAGGTGCTGGATGCATCTGTGTATACAATGGATATATCTAATCATCTTATATGTGCATCTTGCTTACCTAGTGTGCTTGAAAGGTAAACTCTTTTCTCAGGCATTTAGAAATAACTGGCTGGAAGGTGTAATGTAACAATGAAACACCTATCTTGAACGTGCCTGTGGTGAAACTCTTCCTCAAAACTGAGGGTCTGAAACTAGACCTGAGGAAAACCCAAACTCTGAGAGTTTTCTGGGGCATTCACTTGATGAGTATTTCCATGATGTGGACTCTGTAGGTAACCAGTATCTACAGAAATGAAAGAATAATAAAAATATGCAGCTGAGAGGAATACAGTTCTTCTAGGGCATCCTCTGACTGTGGGCAGGATCAAATCAAACTGTCGGTCCTTACAGATTTTCTTTTAACCTGTCCTTAATTCTCCTAATGGTGGATGTTCTGTCCAAGAAAAACATTCCTGTGCTTCACTGTTCCTTTGCTGGCAATGTTTTCCTGAATATATGTAACTTAATCATATTTCTATTTGTTCTGACCACCATGGATTAATTCTTTCCCCTTTTTTCAGCAGCCCATTTCTCTTCTCTTTAAGCAACCCCAGTTTCTCAGTCTTTTTTGGCAGCTCATGATTTCTGAACTTCAGACCATTCCCATGACTCTTCTCTGGAATTTCTCTAAATGGTCCAAATCAAGGCATAATTATTCAGCTGAGGTCTTGCAAAAGCTGAATGAAGTGGGTACTTCATATGCCTCACAGTTTTTACTCCTGGTTATGTGTTCCAGGATGATGGTTACAGCTTTATTTATTCAAAAGTCTGGTTCCCTTCGTGTAGCCAGCAGTTCTGCACAGTCCTTGTCTCTTCTTCTAGCCATAAGTGAGTATTGCCATTTCAGTGTAAAAATATTGTGCTTACTGAGTTTTCTCTGACACTGTTTTTACTATATAATTTATTAATAGAATTCGGAATTCTAGTCCAGTCCTCCAAGGTGGATTCCCTTCTAACTGCAGCATCATCAGTCGAAGTTGTGTTGTGTAGGCCAGAGAATCTGCCCAAGTCAATGCAATCTTAAATGTTGGGAACTGTGGTTGAAATGCAGCTTAAGTCTTCTTTTTACTTAAAATCCTGGCCAGTCCCTACATGAAAGGTGCACTAAGAGATTTGCATCCCATTTTGAGATGAGAAAACTAAGGCCCAGAGGAATTAGCAACTTGTTCAAGGTCGTGGAGAAAGATGGCATGGGAGCAGGGTCCTATCCCAGCTGTGTCAACTCCCAGACCAGTGCTTTAACCACAAGCCCATCTTTCTGCCCAGCTGAGTCTTTCTGTCTGCCTCCTGGGCAGAGCCCGAGCTCTTGGTGAAAGATCAAGATACAGTGTAAGCAAACTTGTGTTTATTTTAAAATGTGGTACTTTGTAGGCTCTCAGATAGTCAGGATGGCTGCTGAGCTGCTGGAGATGTTGGGATGTGTCATGGGGTTTGTGCTACATTTGTATGTGTATAAACCCTGTGACAAATACCAATGTAGCCAAGGCAGGCTTTAGGAAGCAGGAGGCACCTCAACTGGAGTTGATTACCACTTCTGTATATCCTGTCAGCTTGGGGAAAATCTGGCAAATACATGTTGGGAGAGTGGATAGTGAGAATAGGAAGGAATTCGTGGTCATAGAGAGGTCGGAGTGAGTGGTACAGCTTGTTAATATTAGTCCTGAAGCCAGATGGGCTCATAAGTTGTATTGACTTTAGGAAAGGTGATGCACTAATCCGTTTGGATACCTGTCCTATGAATTAACTGTGAGATTTGGCTAGACTGGCTTGATTGTGATCCCAGCTGACTTGCTATAACATGTATCTTGGGAGTGGAGGGGTGATTGTGCCCTTTGTTTTTTGGCTAGTTGTCACAGGAGAAGTATACCTGCTTCACTGGTGGCCTGTCTTGCAAATGTTCAAGTACTGACCCCTAGAAAGGTCAAGTAGATGTCAGTGAAGGATAGTTTCTGATTAAGAATGGTATGTGTTGTAACTGGGTTAATTCTGTTGTCAGGCATTTGTGCTTCAGAAAAAGGGACAATGAATTCAAAAAAAATACCACCTAGTTTAACCTATTTGGATCCAAATCCAGAAAAAGGCCATCTCTTAAGAAGTGTCTAGTAGTGAAATGATTCACAGGAAAGAACCTTTTCTAGTTCACTTAGTCATGGATCAGCCATCTCTGTGTTGCCTGACTATAGTTAGGGTTAAACTTGTGCTGCATGAGTCCTGAGTGATACTGGAGTGTTCAAAAATGGTAGGAATGAGAGGTAATGATGTTTATGGGACATGCTGTGATCCTTGGGAGAAGTTATCTATGCTGTAAGCACCTCTGAACAGGAGAAAGAAAGAAGGGGTTAATGTAGCTTGTTGGGGACACAGGAAACATCACAGCTGGAACTGATTATATTTGCTGTGTAGCCTAAGCTGCTCAGATGGGAGACACATGGCAGAGTAAGATGTGTTGCTTAGCCTGCAAGGGTGTGCTATCAGTAGATGGGCCTTTTGCATTGGTTAGAAGTCTCCCTCCATACTTTGGGATGGATTTGCTGGGCTTTTGACAAAGTGTCAGATTCACATTTAACCTTTTCCACTGCCCAAGAGGCATGTGAAGTAAAAGCTGCGTGTCTTTTCTGCATCTGGCCAACAAGCCGACATGCCTGCTGCTGTGTGGTTTTAGAGCTGTCTCATGCCTCACTGTTCCTGCCCATTTGCCTCTGTCTCAAGGTAAAACTGTGACATGAATTGGCGAGGCAACATGGAGTATGCAGAGATGGGAGCATAACTGGGAGAGCCCTGTGTCAAACAGACTCTTAAAACCTGACAACTGCCAGGGGCATGTTAATTGTGTCTGTATCTAATTAGCAAGGCACGTGACCATGACCTCTGCACAGAGTCCTAGTTCATAAACAGTTACAATATGTACAAGTTTCTTCTGAGTCACTACAGCAGGTCCATGTTTTTTCTAAAACAAATACAGCCATGGGTATAATCCTGTGTCCAACAGTGGTTAGTACCAGGGTTTGTGCATAATATTTCCTACCAAAGAGCTGTGGGACAAGCCATCTCCGAAATACTTGTTTGTGGCTATTTTGTTTTTTTTAAAAGTATTTGTTACAGATTGCATCCCTATCTTTTTTTTGTGTTTTTACATGTAGTGCTGAGGCAGGAGTTTCTAGAAACATTCCATACTAGGCACCTGCTTGGCTAATTTTCTCCATCTTTACAAGGTGTCTTGCAGCCTCTGTCAGATCCTGGAGCTTTTCCTTGGACTCTCTATGCAGCAGCTGGGGAGCATCAAGGCTCATGCACTAAGGCAAGGCTTTGATGTTGCTCCAGTGATACTGTTGATAACACCTGATTGTTTTCCATCTAGATCTCCTCAGAAATTGAACTTGATCGAACACATGTTAGGCCCTGTAAAACTAGACTAAAGCTTTTCCAATGGAGCTAAAACAGCAGTTGCACAGCTTTGGGTTTGTTTTCTTTAATAAACTGTTTCTACTTTTTTCTCTCTTTTGCTGGGAGTGAGGAGAAGAAGCAGATGTGGGGAGAGATGGTTCACACTGGGGAGAGAACAGATCACATTCCTGCTGATTAGAACTGCATAAAGCAAGTAATTTTTGCCGTTGAGTAGGAACTGTGGTATTACTACAAGAAAACTGCAGCTGAGCACTAATCAGTGGCCTGGACAGGTTTAACTGCACTATCTTTTACATTAGAAGGGCTCTTTTACCAAGCTGGTTCCCCATTCCCTAATTAGTCACTAAGAATTCAGGCTTTGTGTCAGACCCTGGCAATCTGGGAAGATAACGAAGATTTCAGTTTTGAGCACATCCCCTGAAGTTCTGGCACTGAATAGATTTGAGCAGGTAGTTTTACCTCAATTCTGGGAAACAAAATGAACATCTATTCTTGCAAAAGGAAGGTGGGCATTTGTCCCACAGCGTTAATAATTACAGTAGCCAGGGGCAGTTGTTCTAGCTTATCAGAGCTGAATCTGACCTTGGAGTAAAATGTGCCTGTGTAACCACAGCTGGGGTCCAACTGATGCATTTTTCTTTCTTCGGTTGTTTTTTTTCTTTGAGAGCATTTTTGAGGTGACACTTAGCATTTATGCAACAGTAACCATGGAATTTCAGAGTTGTTTCTTCAGGTTGAAACCCATGTACCTATGGTTTGAGGATCCATTCTTACACCTTGGCCCTGTCTCAGTACACACTGGCATCTGTAGCCCAAAGCCCCTACGCCTGAGGATGGCAGGGAGCGTGCAGATGTTTGGTTTAGTGTTGTGAAGTCCCGTAAGGAGCTGGGAATTGGATTCAGTGATCCTTACGGGTCCCTTCCAGCTTGAGATTTTCTATGTGCTAATGTGGGTTTCCCCTATCTGTCACGTTATAATTGAAAGGATGGAAAATATTGCATGTGTGTGGGTTTGATGGAGAGATGCCAAGCCTGCCACAGACAATGGAAATGATACAGTGGTTCCCTCTGCCACATAAAGGTCTCTGAGAGAGTGGAGGTCTTGCTACCAGCTGCCCCAAACCCAATGGGAGGATGAAATCCTTCTATGAGCAGGGGGTGGGCACTTAGCCTATTTGACACTTTAAATGGCTGGGTTGTGGCAAAGTGTTCCATAGGCCCTGCTGCTTAAGGGTGGATGATTTCTATTGAATGGTACTACTCAGGATAATTGGAGGTGGCAGACCTGGTCCCAGTTGGCTTTCATCTACCCAAGCAGTTATGGACATGTACAGCTTCAAACCCTGCAGCAGTTCAATTGACTTGATCCCGTGCAGCTGAAACCAACGGCAAAGCTCCCATCTTGACTTTCATTAAAACAGGATCAGTATCTGCAGGAGTGCCTCAGGACATGAAATGCAGTGAAGGTTGCATTAGTGGGAATTACTCCTGTACTTGTGAGATGCAAATATTGTACCATAGTGCAAGGCCAATGCTAAAGTGTCCCATTTGTTGTTCTGACCAAGAATGCACTTCAGTTTTGTAATGAATGGGAGGACTGCTGGCAGCGCAGGAGAAGTGTCTATACTGCTCTGTTCATTTTTAGTGTGCAGTAAAGCCCAAATATGTGACCCCAACTTTTTTCCCTGGTGGAGTTTGCCTTGGCTTGGTGACCGGGCTGCTTACTCTTTTCTTCCCTGCAAGCTTTATCAGGGTTCCAACACTCTGGCAAATGCATCTCAAATAGCCGAGACCCTTGAAGTTTTCCTTAGATTTGTTTAAATGTGATGACACAAACTATGTAAAAGCTTTTTCTAGATAATTGTTTGAGCCTTAACATATTTAAGTGTTTTCTGATGTTTTGCAGCTCAGTATGTGACTTGCATTCCACCCCTGCCTGCCATGATCTGTTTTTTGTGGAGAACTTGACATCCTCTGCTTGTTTGATGAAACAAATCTGGAGGCAGAACTTGAATCTTTACAGAAAACATCTTTGGTCCTGTTAATGATGATTTAAACACCACTGATAATTAGATTCTAAGTGAGTTTCTAGAGTTCAGAGCAGATCTTCAAAAGACCTGCAGCCTAATGATTGAATGGCTGTTCCTGTTTCAGTAATTTGTGAAAATGTACTAGTTAACAAGAGGTTATGAGAAAGCACCTGAAATTTTTTTCATAGCTTTTGTGACTTTGTGTAAGAAGAACGTGTACCCGAAATATGGTTGATGTAGGACTGCCTTTGCACAGTTGCAGAGCTTTGCTAGGTGAGTGACGCAAGTTGGAATAGCAACCTGGTTGGGAGCAGGTAGAAGGCAAAGGTGGTGTGATCTCCTAGCTCAACCAGATCAAGGAGGGAAGATGGTAATCTAAACTACTGGCTAATTTGAATTTCCCCCTCCCCCGCTTCTGCAGCAGTAGCGTTTTATTAACAAATCTTGCAGCTGAAGCCAGATGAGACTGTAACCCATATGGGAGGGGAAGAAGGAAAATAATTCCACTGTGCGTTCTCACATGCTGTTGGTGCCACACAATGGGAGGGAGGAGGTGATACTCAATATAACTTTACCTAATGCTGTGGGTCATGTAACTGAGGCACTCAGTGGCCTGGCCAGCTGTAATAGGAAGAAAAATATTATGGGATTCTTAGCTGATCTTATCCCCCAGTTGAGAATAAAGTCCCTTTCTCTACAGATGAGCAAACCCTAGTCTAAAACAGGGAATGCATTTCTGCATAAATGTGGCTTAATGGATAAGAAAATGTAACATTTTATGTGTGATTCAGCATTCTGGCTCCCAAAAGGTTATTCGGCTAGTCTAAAATATAATATGCTTGGAACAATGACAGCACCCCTTCTGTTATATTGTAGAAACTTTTGCCATATTTTGTTAAGGATCAGTGAAAAATGAAACATTACTACTTAATCCCTGAAGAGTCATCTAGCAGAGCAGCTGAAATGCACAAGGAATAGCTTTGAAGAAGAAAATAATGGACTGGCTGTTTAGTCCAACAGAAAGTCTTAGGTGGCAACTCCTGTTCTGCTATAAGTAGCAATTTCTGTGTAACCTCTTTATTTTGCATTGATATAAGTCAGTAAAGCAGCAAAATTTCATACATAGCCAGAAGCTGGAGTGATGGTTAGTTATATACATAAGCGGAAAAGGTTTGCTTTCTATCTCTGCACTCATAAATTATTACATGCTTACATTCAGAAGATCAGCCTTAGTGTATGGAAGCAGAAGGCCTGTATTTCTTGAGGCTATCCTATCAGAAGGGAAACGCATCATCAGTCTGGTGATCATTGAACGTTTCTTGTGTTTTTCTTTTGTATTCACTGGTAAGGAACTAAGCAGATACCACTGGGCTGTTGGCCCTTATAGTGTGCATATGTTGCACCTGGGGAAAAACTTTCAAATCTCCATAAAGGAAATTAGGTAGACGGTTCTGGCTAGGATTCCCTTTGGGACTGGCATATCTGTTTCTCCAGGTGGCTCTGAAAATTGCACCCTAACCAGCAAAGGAGGCAATAAGCCTTCTTTCAAAAACTGCTGAGCTCTACAGTGTGCCATAAGGTATTAACAAGGGCAGGGCTTTAGGGTAGTTTGCGTTTCCAGAATACATTAGAAAAAGAAATAAATCACTAGATCTTATTTTTCAGCCCCCCCAGCACTAGCATTCCTAAATCACTTGGGTGTTTAAAAGTCTCATCATGGCAGGTTAAAACACTGTTGTGCCTTAGGCTGCTTCCACAGTTATCAAACCTTGGGACAGAGGAGGAAGTAGACGTTAAACGCTGGCTTGTGGTTCCTCTTGGGAGGAGCTATGGGCTGCACAGAGCCACTGTTAGTGCAGATCAGTGTGCAGAGGAGCTGTCACCAGCTTAATAAATTGACTAGTGCTATCCCCCTTTTGGCTTGGGAGGACTGTGGTCTGGAGAACTGTCCATCTAGACTGTGCCTAAAAGCCAGGTTTGAGCCTGTGCCAGATGACTAGCATTCAAAAGGCAATGACTGACTTTGGCAAACTAAGAGCATCACATGTTCCTTTGCCACTTTTTTACTAATATTGTGAATCTTATTAAAATGTAAACCAGTGTCATACCATGCTATTGACTTGACTGTGGTATGCCCTATATTTAGAATGAGTACCACAGTATGGTATTCACGCTGTGTCCTGGCCAATGTTTACTTTTAATGTTGCCATCTGTGTTTCAGTGTTAGTCTTTCAAATGCTTTTAAAATGGATAAAAGAAATTAAAAGTAGGAATTGATAGTTTAAAAATTAGTTGCAATGTCTTTGACATACTGTCCATTACCAAGGTGTTTCCAGAGCTGTATAAATCAAGACACAGGGATAGAACAGACTACAAAACACTAGAGAGTTAACTCTGCTAGAGGAGACCTTGGCAAGAAGATAATAAAAATAATTAATCAACAGTGGGTTTTGCTTTTAGGCACAAAAGGAAAACCACAAGCAGAATAAAAAAACGTTGCAAAACAATACCAAAAATGCAATGCTTTCAGGGGGCTCTAGACAGTTAAGAGGAGGGTTGGAGCTCCATGTTTTGTAGCTCAGTATGAAAAGTCAGTGTCTTCTGGCTGAATGCATCCCTTAAGGAATCTTCATTTCAGGCGAGCAGCATCTGTTATTCTGGGGGTGCTGCTGCTGTTTTAGCAAAGCCTTGTTTGAACACTGGAGTGCAGGTGGACCTTGCACCTTTATGATTATGGGGCAAGTGTCTTTTATTAAGACACTAAAGGATTGCCTCCAAGTAATACTGCTGAGGAATGTAGTGCATATAAACTCCATCATGTCACCCTGGATGTTATCCCAATTCTGTTCCTTCCTTTGGCTCAGTTGAGAGAGTGGCCAGCAGGTGAGAAGCTGAAGGTGCCTCTGCTAGTTCCCATAGCAGAGTTCTGCACAGGGCTACTCTGCTGCTTGTGCCATGCAAAGGCAACCTAGGAGAGTGAATCGAGCCCAGGGTATCCATCCGGGTGAGGAGGGTTGAAGAGGTTTCATTTTTTATGTGATCTGTGTTAGACAACAAGTACCTGAGTTCTGTGTTGTGTTACAGCAGCACTGGAGGTTTTGGCTGAGCATATAGCTTGTTTGCAGTCTCACCATATTAGCAGGTGGGATCTACCTCAAGGCATGTAAAGTCTTGGAGCTGATGTAGTAGCTGACTTGACTGTGCTCCGCCTGAATACCCAGCAGAAAACTCTTCCAAGAAGGAAACGCAGCATTCCCAGGGCTGCCAGGCTCTAAGTGCACTGCTGAATGCTTGCAAAGTGCTTCTGGGTATGCAGCTGTTTACAGGTCAAAGTCAGAGACCGCTTTACAAATACTTTGAGTTGGCAAGTAACGGAAGACCAAGGCTTGCTCCAAATGACGTATTGATTGAAACATTGTTATTATGATTGATTACTCAATGAATCTCCTGCTGAACTTATGTATAGTGCTGGCTTGTATGCTGCAATTTTTTAGTACTTTGGTCCAAAACTATAAATAGACAGATTTTGAAATGTGAGTTTGTGTATGGTGTCATGCGAGTGTACTGTTATTCTTTCTGGTTTTGAAATTATCCAGCATTGATTTAACATATCATGACTTATCAGATGAACAACAAATAAGCAAGCTGATCAGCTTGACCACCATTTTAGAAAAAGGCATAACTCTAGAGGGGAAATGTCTTCAGAGTCTTGTCCAGCTGCCTGTTCAAATTTTCAATGGTGCATAGAAACTGCAAATAATATTTAAGACTGATACTTTTTGCAGGCACTGAAGGCATCCCATGAGCTGCTTACCAGAGAAGGGAAATGTTTCACTAACAGAATCTTAATACTCATGTAGAGTTGCAGTGGGCCAATGGTGGACAATTCTTCAGCTGTTTCTGCTCTTGGCTTTATAGGTGGTCTAGGTCTACAGTTAGTGTAGCATAACGGTAGCAATTACAGTATTTTGTTGTGTGAATCTTGATATAGGTGGGAAGACCAAAGGAAAAGGACTTACAATGCTTGCCAGCAAACTAGAGAACTTACTCTTTAGAAACAGACGTGCTAAAGAAAAAGGCATGTCAAATGCTAGTTGAAGATTGTCAGAAATGTTCTCAGCTGATTAAGCAGTAATAAACTTTTTTTGCTGTTTTTTATTTATGCATTTGCTGAACTTAGTGACTAACTGCAAGTTTTTTTGGGGGCTGGAAGGAGAAAGAAACTAATTCTGCTCTCCACAGATAATATTTCTCTGATGTGTTGTGCTCTACCAGGCTTCTGGCTTTAAACGGGATAAAAGGTCTGTGCACCTTGCAAAAGCAAACCCTTTAGTAGAACAGGTTACACAGAAAAAGAAACAAGTGGCCTGCAAGGGTATCAACAAGTCTCATTGTTATGTTGATCGTGTAATTCCCTTCTGCTTTATCTCCAAAACAAATTGCTTTGGCATGGCTGGTGTCTTTGCTCATAGGCAGAGAACTGTTGAAGCATGATTATTCTACTGTTTACAGTGGTGTGTTTTTTTTTTTTTTTTTCTTGTGGCCTTAATCTTCTGGAAGGCAGTATTTATTTATAAAATTAATCCCTCAAAAAGCAGAATTAAACTTCTTTATGCTTCTTATTTCTGTCTTCTAATATGGACCTATTTATTATGCCAGTGGTTTAGTTAACCCTGGACACAGAGAGGTTAAATGCTTGAAACTCTGTGTGGAAGAATATGTAATTCTGAGCAACTGGCTAAAGCTTACTTAAAGCATTCTTGAGATGGAGTTAGGCTGACTAGCTTTGACCATGTGAAATGTTAAATTGTACCATGCTCTGCTAGAAAATGAAAAGTAATGGAATTGATAAAATTTGGAAAGGAAAGGATATGGGATACCAACAAGTGAGCATTTCCTATTGCCTTACATCCTATTAGTGATGAAATATAAACTGCTGCTTAAAAAGGAATTTACAGTAGGTCAGCAGAGCACACGTAGCTACTGCAGATAGACTCAGTGCTGCTTAACAGTAGATGACAGGGAAAAGTGAACTTCGGAAAACCCCTGGCCCCTTTCCTAAGCATTTAGACAGCTGAGTTACTGAAGCCTTGCTAGACACTGGCTCTGCGTCAGACCCAAGCGGGTGAAAAATGACATCTTCAAGTTACTTCCAAGAAACTACACGCTTTGCGTGGTTCCCTGTTTCTTTCTGTACCAGGAAAATGTCAATTCACTTTGATTAAACTTTGCTGATGATATCTAAATTATGAAGTGTCATCTTAGAATCAGCGGGCAACTTGGGAAATATGACTGGTGGGAGTTTTCCTCTGAGAGAGGCCCAAGGCCTTCCAAACAAAGAGGCGCTTGGCAGGACATCCAGTGCATGGCTTCATGGACTCTTTTTGAAAGCTATTGAAGGAAATGAGCCTAGGAATAGCCCCAAGGACCCTGTCACTTGCTGGATTTGATTTGCCAGAAAATCAAGTTTTAAGTGTTGATCCTGGGTCCACTTGTATGAAAGGATGTTTAGTTGAGTAAAGAGACAATGAGAGCTCAGCCTAGGTCATTTGGCTTTGGGTGGAACTTGAGTATGCTGCTGGTTGTATACAAATCCACTTCTGGTGGCCAGCAGTGATGGAGCAATGCATGTGCATCTGTTCTTACACAAGAAGACCAATTGCTTCTTTGGCAAATTACATGGGTCCTCTGCCAAAGACAAAAGTCTTTTTCTATGTCAAAACTGAGATGCTTATGCGTATTTTTTTCCTCGTATGTAAAAAAATACAATTCATGACTTTTTATTCCTACATGGTTGTTTCTAGCCCCAGCATTTGACATGGAAGGTCCTGTAGGTCTGGACAGCTAAAACAAGACCTTCTTTATATAGCTGTCATTTATCTTTGCCTCTTTTTGGAAGATGATGATGGTCCAATGAAGGTTTTGTGCCAAGACGTGCGCAGTTTAATCTGTCATCCAAAAAGAATGAATAGCAAGGTGAGAGGTATCACCTCTGATATGAAGTCATGCAGACAGTCAAAACTGGCAGTGAAAAATGATACATTGTGTGACAATGGCAAAGGAAAGTAAAATATAAATAATAGGTCCTTTGCTACTGAGCGTTATCCTGCAGCCTATTCCAAACAGGTGGTCTTCCTTCCCTAAGGAGCCAGTTCTGAAGAAAAGATGCTGATGTGGTTTGTTAGCATCTTTTACACCTAATTCGTTTTGGTCTTGCAGCAAAGTTCCCAAGATCCTACTGGTTTTTGGTCAAAAGTGAAAAGGCCTCTCCAGGCCTGAAGCTGGCAACAAAACATACACCAGCATGTTAACACAGTGTTATCAGCTGCCCTATCAGTCAGGTCATATGCCTTCCCACAGGCTTTAAGGGCTAATATTTGCTGTGGCTTGAAATGCAGCTTGTGGAAAGTTGTGGCTGATACCTCTGTTGCTGGCAGTACTGTCCTCTTGTGGCTGTTGCTAAGGCCAACACCAGCGTGGAAAAGGTGGGGTCAACCATAATTAGCCCTTTTCAGGAGGTAGTGCTTTTAATGCTAGCATTGGAGGGAGGAGAAGGTGGGAGTGTTCGGCAGCACCGCTGTTGCGGATGATTATGCTGCCTCTCCTGCCAACATTAGCTCATGTAGTTTGGGCAAATGCATGCTTCTGTAAGCAGTTCAGAGGCTGCTGTATTGCAAAATAAAGCTCTCAAGGCCTCAAACACAAGCCACAGTATTTGTATGCTCCTTTATGTGTAGTCTAACCTTGGTGTGCATTTGATGTGTGTTGTCATGTCTTGGTTTAGTTTTGCTCCTTCATTGTTTGATACCAGGATGTTCAGGATGTTTAAATAGACTCAAATGTTACTGGTTTGTTTGGGGTTTTTTTTCAGTGCTAGAGCCTTGTCTTGCTGCGGATTTTGCTAATGTCACTTTCTCTTGCTGATTGCTGTTGAGACTTCTGACCAGCTGCTGATAGACACAAATCTCTGTATGATTTGTTGCAATGGCTGGACTTAATTCAGAGCAGAAATAGGTCTCAAAGAATTGTTGTTTCCCCTTGTTCCTAGTAAAGCATGTAGAGCTTCAAATGCCCAAGAGCACGTATGGCTGCTAACCGAACAACATCCTGTTTGGATCCAGCCTCCTTGCTATTGATCACAAATCCTGTGGCTGCCACTACTGCGATATGTTTCCTCCCCACTCCACCCACTCCAGGCTGCTGCTGGTGGTCTCCAGCTCCATACTTCCGTCATCAAAGACCAAAATGGTCATGTTGCAGATGGTGTTAATAATAACAATTGTGTCTCCAACAGTGCTAATGGCCACGGGCTTCCTTTCATCCATCGGAAATGTTTGAAATCCCCTTCTAGCACCGACCACCCCTTTTTTCAGGCAGCTCTGTGGGGTGGTTTTGGCTTATGTCAGGAATACCAGCAGGCATACTGATGTTGAAACAAAATCTTAATTGCAGTACTCCACGGATTCCCCATTCCCACTCCCTTGTTGCTAGCTGTGGAACGAGATGGCAGCTATGAAACAAGGTCTTAAGTAGTGGATACTGGAGGAGCCCATTGACTGTATTGGCCCATCTGACGTGAGCTCAGAAACTTGTTCCAAAGTCTTGCCTGAAAAATAAATATATCTCTAGGTTCTGTATGTGCTACAGGGAAAACCCTGAGAATGAACAGAAACTTTAAAAATGCAGGTTTTTTTCAAGTGAATGTCACATGTTGATTTAGGAACAAACTTCTGTTTTTATCCTTTCTTGCTGTTCTTCTGTTTTCCCGACCTATTCAATCTCTCAAACACGCATCCTGTCTTTTCCCAGTGTATGAAAATAAAAGTGAAAGGATGGGGAAAGCTGCTGGTCCTTTCAGGAACAGCAGGTTTTGAAAGAATAATACTTCTGTGATAAAGAAGGATGATACAGCCTGCAAGTCACTGAATACACCAACTAAGTCAGTCAATGTGACATTCCTTTGTGCTGAGTCCAGATCAGTGCGTAGCACTACAAAGCCTTCCTTTGGGCAACATTTGCAGCCCCTGAGCCATTATGGGAATTCTTGGAGTTATTTTAGACTTTTCCTCTGCTGTATGTTCATATGGATCATTTTTTCTCTACTCGTCTGCATCTCCTGAATTCTTTCTGGTTTCATAATCTCTGATCTGCTTTCTGATTTACTTTCTTGGGCTGCTGTGCTGGACACAGCTGACTGGTCAGGAAGCATAGGTTTTTAGGTGGTGCCAAGATAACACCCAGACTGAACAAGAATAACTTGAGAGTACAATGCCCAAAGTATACTAGGAAAAAACCCAACAAAATCTCAATCATACAACCCCCTTAATCTTCTGATTTTCACAGAATGGTGCTCTTGGTTCAGGTTTTGTGGTACTTAATTATATCTTATTGGAGAGAGGAGCTTTTTGAAAATCAGGTAAGAGAAATACCATTTGACTATTTCTACAAACTTCGAAACTGCTGAAAGATAAGCACAACAGATCTCAGTCTTGAGAAGGAACTTTGATTTAAAATTATATCAAAAAGGTATTAGCGTTATTTTGTTTAATCTGGGCAGTGCACTGCATTAAATGTGTGCTGTCTTAATGCTTTTTTTGCCTTGGAAAATAGCGTTCAAATGAGGAGGTGTCTTCTGAATGTTGATGGTAGATGTCAACCTAAGTTTGAAACAATTGCAAAAGAATGAGTTTTCTATTTTGATTCATGAACTATTTACAGGAAAAGTAGTAATAATGTTTTCAGTATTCCTTGCTGACCCCAAAGCTTAATACAATCAGTAAATATTCTGGTCAAGGTCACTCTTACAGCGAGTTAAGCAAAGTCTCCTTGGAGAAAAGTGGGAGGGGAAGTGGTGTACAGAAGGAGCCCACTAAGGCAACAAATGGGTTAGAGTGAAGTGTTCAAGAGCACTCAAAGCAACCCTTTTCGTATTAGAAGTTTGCAGCTGTGGTACTTGCAATCCAGAATGTCATTTCCCAGTAAACTGGGAGGTGAAGGAGCGGTTGGATGGAGCCACAGAAAGCATGGAAAGATATGTATGTAAGCAGACAAAGCTATTGTCATAGTTCTTGCATTTACCTGGCCTTCAGAGCCCTTGCTATCCCTCTCCATGAGATTCTAGTTTTGTTGTTTTGCTTTAGATCTTCACATCCAGCATACAAGTCTTAAACCTATGGGCCAAAATACCAATACGGGCCAAGATTGGAGCTTCTTGAACTTAGGGAGGAAGACTGAGTGTTAAACTACTGTCCCTCTGCAGGGGCTTTGCTGGAGCTGTGAATTTCTATGCTCCAGTGTACCAGTCTTCATGGGATTTCAGACTCATCTGTTAGAAAAAGCAAATGACCCTGATTTGAACTTCCTCCAAGTCTTCCCCTTGTTGCTCAAAAGCCTTTATTCTAGCCAACTGAACAACAGTTCAGTCCCACCCCTTCACCCTTAAACACAGCTTCAATCTCTGAAAACTCTCTTGTGTATCATAGTAGATACAGCATACGTTTGATATCTTGAACCAGAGTCTCACTGCTCCTAGCATTTCTGACAAAAGAGATTTTTTGCATGTTTTTTGTGTATGTGAATAGTTGCCCAAGTTTTGCTGCTACTGAAGAAGGGATGCCCTGAAAGCTGCATCATGAGCAAACATTTCGCAGCAAGCGTGTGGAGTGTTCAGAGCCAGATGGCAAAGATTGCTAATCTCGGCAGGGTTTGCCTGGGAGAGGGAATAATGAAGGGATTCCTGTTAACTCTCTTGTGTATAAAGATTTAATAGAAGAAGCAATGCTATTTCTCAGTCTGCTCCCACATCTTTTTGACTCTACTCCTGCTCTAGTTGTTTGAGGTTGGGTTTTTTGATATCTGTGGTCCCAAAGAAGCCTCCATTCTTGCTCTTCCCATCACCCACTACTTCTGATTTATCCTTCCTTTGTGAGACAAAAGAGGGCTATTCCCATTTCCTTCACAGCTTTCCCTGAAGTATACTGGGAGGTGAACATCTCCTTTCCCAAATGACTGTCTGTGGCTTTTCTCCATCTTTCTATCTTCAGAAATCCTTATAACAGGCACCTAGAGCAAGCCCTTTTCAATCAACATAAAAACCATCAACTCTTTTGGAAATGGCCGTTGTCTGAAGACATTAAAGTGACAGGATGGAAGCCTATTTGGACCTTTATTTTATTAGGTCTTACAAAATCTCAGATAACTGGAACATAGACAATCTCTACAAGTCCATTGTGAAACTGCATAAATTCAGAATTTAATGAACTGTAATTGGTGGCATCATAATGGGCTCCATATGTTAGTAAGTCATTTAGGAAGAAATACAGTTGTTTGCCATTCTGTACAGCACTGACAAATTAGGATTCAAACCATACAAGCCTCTGTCTTCCATGGATCTCTTATACAGTATGTTTGTCAAGAATGTACTAATATGAAATGATGTGCAAAGCAGGATGCACAGAACTATTCTGTCTTGTTTTTATGTTGTCTCTGTATGTGAGAGAATTGAGGATGTGCGTGCCTGGTTCTGTGTTGCAGGAGGTTCAGACCATCTTGAGGCTTGGATAAAGGAGTGCTCAGACTATAGGTTACCTTCTACATTTCAGTACATCCTGGACTTAACAAAATTACTACTTCCCAGGGAGGGAAGTATTGTCTAATAGATCTAGTTGTCATGCCTGAAGGTGCTGTATAAATGACAAAAAGACATATGTTTGTATAATCTTCATTACTTTTAACACAGCTCAATATAATTTCACAAAATGTTTCATTTATTTTTATTTCAAAGATTGTGACAGTTAGGATTTTGAAGTACAAGTTGCCATCTGCAATCAATTTATGATCTCTCCCTAGTGCAATTGTGGAAAAAAAGAAGAGGAGAAAAAAAAAAAAAAGAGAGAGAATTATTTGGAGTAAAAAGCATTGAAAAACAAGTAGAGTGGAGTAATAGCACATCTGTTTTCGTAAGAAATCATGGAACCTGGACTTTTTTCAGTGTGGTATTTTACTACCACATGGCTTTAATCCTACATCTGGGCCTGTTGTTTTATGAAATATTTCCCACAGATGATGTCAATTATAATTTTTGTCCCGCTCGTCAATTTACGGACTTTTGGAATAAGACAAAATGAAACAACCAGAAAAAGAACAACTTATGTGGTCTACTCTCTGACAAAATTATAGCTGTGTGATACACTTCTAAAATCAATAACTCTGTTAATGATTAGCAGAAAACATTGCTTAGTTTATGAGCAGAGATGTGGCCCACACTCGCCAGATGTTTGGCTCTAAGTTGCATTCTTGTTTGCTGTGTATTTACCAGCAGATGTTCAGCAGTTTATTTAATACCTCTTGTATGAGCCAGTAGTAGGTCTAAATCTGTGTGACATTTATAAGCCATCTGCCAGCAATACAGGTGGAATGCTTTTATGATTTTTGTCTTCCCCCTTTCTTTTTTCCAGTGGTGATCTATCAGTGAAATTGTAGATAAGCCTTCATGGATTTGTATAGCTATTAGGAAATAGAATGCTTATCTTTGTAGGAAGACCCCAAAATGTATACCTCAGCAGATGTCTTTTTAGCTGTTGTTTAATTATTATTTTTACACTTAACCTGCAGTACTGTATGAAAGATCTGATGAAACTCTCCTCAGAGATATTCCAGTTGTTTATAAGTTTAGACCCTGATTCAGATATGAGTGTTCTGAAGGCTTGTGCTTATTGGAGTCTGAACCTTTTTTGAATTGGCCTTTGAAAGAAGGGCCTGGGCAAAGTAAAGATCTAGCTTGTGTTCCCAGCTTTCGCAGAGCTTGAGTTTAGGGTTTATAGTGAACTAGACTCAAAATGTTTCAGTGTACGGGCATGCACAAATTCCAGGGCTGGTTTTAGTTGGAAATGCTCGTGGGGTCTGATCCAAATCCTATTGAAGTGAAAGACTCTTGCTGACCTCAGTGGGCTTTGGATCAGGTCCATGGAAAAATGTTTCTGTGAAAAGAATGCATTTACTGTGGCCCCGATTCAGCAAGGTATTTGAGCATGCACATAGTGTTTCAACATGTGTATGGTCCCATTGGTATATACATATGTTTATTGTTACGCAAAGTCTTGCATTGCTCCTTGAACAGAGGCCCTCAAGAGCCTCCACCCTGCCTAAGTTGGGTGAAGATTCCCCCGCCACCATCACCCGGTAGGAGGGGTTGAGCGGCTTAGGCCCCAAGCTCTATAGAGCTTCAGCTATCTGCTCTACGTAAGGGAAATCCATGCAAAAAGCTTGTATTCCTGGCTCAAGACTATCTTGACTGGCTCTCCAGAAGAATAGGTGGAGTAGGTAATAGGATATTATCCTGTTTTTAATGGCTTATTGGACTAGATTGTACTTCAAGAAGATGGTTCTGTGGGAGAGATGGGCAAGGCAGTCCCTGGTGCATGATAAACTGCAGATCCATAAGATTGGAGGCTAAAATCACCAATAAACTGCGAAATCATATCATAAATTATATTAGCACATGAATTTAACTTATAGGTTGGGTATTAATATCATGTTGTTACATACATGCTCCTGAGCATTTGCCACAGAATCCAAAACTGGTGCATAAGGAACTACTTTGGTAGTGAATTAAAAAAGTTTATTGCTCTGAGGAAGAAGTATCGGAAGTAGACTGAGTAAATAAGGGCAGCAGGCAAAAACAGACTAAACCTTCAAAGTGTTATATAGTAATTGGAACAGTCATTGATATTATCACTGACTATTGCATTTTCTGGCTGTGTTAAGTGTTGCAGTATTTTCTGAACTTGCTTCCTTTCCTTCTCTTTACCCTCTTTGTGCCAGCTCAGGTCAACCTCAAATCACTCTCAAAAGGAATATTTAAATTTTCAACAAATAGTTTAAGGTTGGTAGAAACCATCTGTTGGAGGTGAGAAGTATGTGATCTGTGAAAATATTCCAAAAATATTTATTTTCTTTTTCTAATGACAAGTATCATCTATGTCAGTTAATCAGCTTCCACTACAGTGAAGATACAAACTTGGTGAAGCTTTTAACTTTCAGTCTCAGTTCAGTTCTGTGGCGTGTGACCTTTGAATGTCTGTGAGCGTGTACCAGCAATGCTTTTGCCTCTCTGTGCCACGTTAAGACTTGTAAGAGAGCCCAGTCATTGATTTCCTTCATGCGGAAGAGTTCAGTGTAATAATTTTCAGAGCACCTCAAATATGAGTCTAAGCATAAGCATGGTGCTTCTAGATCTCAATTTATGTAGCTATTGCAGCTGAAATTGAGGTGCCTTGAGCATCATGTACATACTTACATATGAAAAGATGCTGGGATCGTTCTGGTTTGCTGACGTGCAGAACGTCTAACGGATGGTCAATGTCAGACTGCTTCAGTCTAAAGTGGAGGTGAAATTTCCTAACAGTCATGTAACTAAGCTTTGGAACAAATTAAGACAAGAAGAAAAATAAAAAATAAAAAAAAACCCTAGAAATGTTTTTATGAACGCTCCTCAAGGTCCTCAGAATGAGAGTAGGGACTTGATTCAGTTTTTTACAGACAGAACGTCTCCAAGGCACTTAAAACCTAAGGTTCTAAGAGAGATCTGCCTGAGGCTGGTCTGAAATAGGACTGCAAATACTTGTGCCCTTCTGGAGGAACAGGCAAATGAGATCCACCCCCCACTCCCCAGTATCTAAAATAGCCCTAAATATCTTCATGCAATGGAAGGAAACCCTGCGTATCTGTCTGAAGGATACTGGTGCAACAATCCAACTACAGAGAGAAATTATTTGGTGTGTGGTGGTATTCATTCCCTTCCTAGGGAGAACAGGAAGATCTATACTGGTTTCAGTGTGTTCCTAACCCTTTTGAAACGGAAAGCTGTAACCAAATCTCATGTTTCAGGGCTTCAGCCTGCAGGACTTGGGAAGGATTTATTGTTTGCTTTCCTCTGAGGCACCAGATTTTTCCCAGCTGGAGACATGACACTGGAGGTAGGCCAGTGCTTGGACGTGGTACATAAAATCTTCTTTTTGCAGATGACTGGCTGGTCAAACTGATTTGATTACCAGATTTGGGAAGAAATTTTCTTCTGCGTCACTTGTTAAGGCCCAGAATTATAACAAGGCATTTTGATTGGAAGGGCAAAGCAGAGAAGATCCCATGGTGTGGCAACTTTAAAGGAAGTATCTGAGCCCACTGACAGAAAGTCTCAGTTGTATACAGAAATTCAAGGAGAGATACTCAAATTCAGCCCAATGATGAATTCAGTAAGGTGTCTCCCAGCCCTTTTGCGCCTCTGTCCCTAAGTAGCGATCTAGGCTGGACTTCACTTAAGAGTCCGAGACGAAGCTTCTAGCACTAAAATTAATGGCTTACAGAGAAGGCATGCTTCCCCTGAGAAGCTTGGGCTCTTGGATGCCCAAGGTTACACTGATTGGTTTTTGTGCTGCTCCATAAATGCTTTTGTTCCCTTCCTCCTCTGGAGAATTAGCCTTTCCTAGATTGCCATGCAGTGGTACAAAGGGCAAAAGTCCCATCAAAGATGTAAAGAAGTTCATCTTCCTCTACATCCAAAAGCTTCCACAGCAGCCAGGGGATGCTCTGTGTTCTGTGGGGAACTTTGTGTGCCACAGGGTAAAGCAAAGCTGGTGTTTACTTAAGTTGAAAAGCATTTTAATCGCTATACTCAAAGGCATTGGACTCAATGCCTCGGGAGATGCCTGTTACCAGACTAGATGGCTTGACATTGCTCTGTCTGAATCAGTTGCTGACAAAGCCTGAAGAAAGCAGCAGCAGTGGGGAAAAATGTGTAGACTGAGATAGTGCTGCCTGCGGGTTCAGGATGTTAATTTCAAGACTCGCAGAAATGGAATGCCCAGATCTTCTAGAAAACCTTACTGCTTGCTTACTGCTATAGCTAACTGCACTTGAGCTGTATGGGAATCTGGAATAATGCTCAACAGCAGGATCTCTTCAACCAGCTGAACGAAATAGCTGTCCTGAAACTGCCTGTTGACAGAAATCACAGGTTTTCAATTAAGCTTACCTTGAAAAAAGGTTTGCTTTCCAGGGAAACCTTTTTCTTGAAATTTATTTCTTGAAATCCACAATGTTTCCATCTGGATTAGCTGAAGGGATGGTGTGGGAATTTGTTGCTCTTCTGCAGCTTCAAATCCCCATGCATTTCTCTAGTGTGTGTGCCCCATCAGGTGGTGATGCAGCAGCTCTCATCTGAAAAAAGGGAAATCAGGTGTGTCAAGGGGCATAAAGGGAAATGGGAGTATGAGATCTGGAATTCCATCTCCCAGGGCACCGTGCAGCAGCATTTTCTAATGGAAATATTTTGTGTTTTGGTTGAAATATTTTGGTATTTGAGTTTCAGCCAAAACATTGAAATTTTTCCTTTGAAAAATCGAGATGAAAACTGTTTTGTATTTCCATTGAAGTTTTGCCCAGGAAAAATAAAGCACTTTCCAACCAGCTCTGCTGAAGATCACAAAAATCAATCTTTTCTTTTTGTCCATTTAAGCAGCTGTTAGAGGATTAAGATGAATGCTGCAGGCCAGAAGAAAAATTGAAAACGCAGTGCATCAAAAAAAAATTGAGGGCCAAATTTTTTTAGAACAGTGCCTCAGCTGTATCAGTGAATTGTGTGTATGAGTGTGCCTCCTAAAGATGACATTGTGCATGAAGGGTTATGAAGGCTTGTCTGCTTTTTCTGTTTTGCATACGCTAGTGTTTATAAGTAATCTGTGTCAAGATACATGCAATACTTCAGTATAACTTGTTTTTTGAAAATACTCACAAAAATGTGGGCTGTCTCATCTAGAGTACTTCCTGGATCCCTCTTTCCTCTTAGCATAACTAACTAGGAACAAGAAGAGATCAGAGGCTTAAACTCCCAGCCTGCACACTTGTAATTTATACGTTACTATAAGAACACACCTGACTGCTTACAATATCAACAGATTAGGATGACTATTGTTTTTTCTCTGTGTGTGCATTCTTTGTAGCTTTGAGTAACAGTCAAATGCCTGTTGGAATAGTGGAATAAAGCCTGAAATGTGAACATCTTTCCCTGCTTTACTATTTGAATCAATTCATTACTAACACAAGGGTACCTAGCAATGTTAAGAGTGACCCACCCAGGCCCTGATACAGGCTACAGAAATTGTATAATGTCCCTTAAACATACTTTGACTTGCCTAATGGTTTCTCACTGCTCTGTGCTTAGGTGTGTGCTAAAACAGCAACAACTGTGTATGCACTGCTCTGGCGTACAATCATTTCATACATATTTCACAAGCAGACAGCTTGCACTCTAACCGTAGAGGTTTTGTTGTGTCAAGAGTAGAAGATGAAGGAAAAGGTGACTGAAGAGAGGGTTCTTTGACGGAAGAGGGTTAGAAGGAGCTCAGTTTTGTGAGATGTTTGAGTGTAACTATAGTCATATAACTTGTGCAGATGCAAGTCCTTGTGTGGACGGCTTTGCTCCAAAATAAGTCTTTTTCTACTTTAAGGCATGTCACCGGCATACAAGGAAAACCACTAATTTTTCAAAGCTTTAATGATACATTGTGGCCATACCATTGATAATTATGGTCTACATAAATCCCAAGACAAGGTTAAAGCTATCCTTAAGGCACCCTGACCACAAAGCATGTTGCAATGAAACTCCTTTCTGAAGATGGGCAGTTATTATTATAAGCTTTTACCTAACATAGCAACAGCAGTTCATCCTGAGTGAACTGCTGCACAAGAAGGTGAAATGGTATCCATTCACATGTTCTTAACCTTTGTGCCTTTGCACTACCATATCTGAGGCGTTTCACACTGTTTCATTGCACCACTGCCTGCATTCTGGCATCTTACCATTAAAAGACTATATGGCAGAAGACCTCTTGCCTTCAGTCTTAAATATTTCCTTTTTGTGGTGTAGAACCATTGTCAAATTGATATAAAAGATCTGAGAGTCTGCTAAAGGGTTAAAAAAGCTTATAACTGTGCTGAAAGGGGAAAATGCTCTACAACCATGCTAAATCACCAGTTCTTCCTTGTTATCGTAGGCATAGGGACACTTGCCACAGGTATAACATGGCTAGAGGTGGGCAGTATTCTGGGGTCACTTTTAGGAGGCTGGGACAAGAATGTACTAACCAGTGACAGCTGCTTTTTGTGCCACCACTGATGGAGAAAAGGAAGGGTACAGATCTGGAGACAGTTACAGTATCCAGGTTGCGCAACTTGAAGACTGGTAGTAAGAGAAGCTGGCATACCCGGAGAATCTGCTCAGGTTATGCACTGCACAAAAAATATGCACAAGTTGTTTGGGACTTGGGAATTGATGTAGATAATGCTAGAGCACTTTGAAGAGGTGTATTTTTGAATCTGCTTGATGTATGTTCTGAGAATCTTCAAGTAATGTGCAGGAATTCAGCTAGTCTTAGTGCAGAAGGTGGAAGAGTGAAGGCAGCTCAAATAAAATAATTTATGGTGATTTACCTTCTAAAGGGTACCAGTTTGCTGTCCGCTCTGACAAACATCTTGCATGATCTCTTTTGTAACTGCTGCAAGTGGATTAAGTGACAGTTATATCCTAACAATAGGTTCTATGGGTTTTGCTGCAGGAATTCGGCTAATGATATTTCCAATAGCATGATAACAGTGTAGTCACAGGTCCTAAATTAAACTCCTGCCTGCACTTGCTTAATTGTGAGCCACAGAGGGACACTGGGGTTTTTGATACTATTTTTTTTTTTGTGCTTTTTGTCTTAAAGTGACTTACTGGGAACAACTAATTGCAGTTGGTGGTAGAGCTCTTGCAAAAGAGAGAGGTCCTGGAGATAACCTGAGTAACTGCAACAGACTTACCCTCTGAACGTTTAGAATTGGAATTGAACATGTGAATGTCTGCAACACCAGCAATCGAGCACAATTTCAAAGGACCTTCTGCATCAATGTCGTGCCTTCAAAGCATGGAGCATATGATAGTCAGCGATGGTGACATGATACTGCAAATGAACTTCTGCTACTATAAGTAACCAAATGCTACAGAGTAGAGAGTTTGTATTGAAAAAGCTCTACTACTAAGTGCAGGCGCTGCTCCAGATGCCTTTGAGACATTAATTAAGCAGAAGTCATCAGTCACCTCTTGGAATTAATTTGTGGATGAAAATTTAATTATAGTAATGCATTTGTGACTTTTTGTTCTTTTCCCATTAGGACATGAGGAAAACATAGAGTAGGGAATAGCTGGATACCACAGCTTTACCCAGATCATAGCTGCTCTTCTGGGACAGTGTTCTGTGCTTCCAAAACCAACTGGAGCATTGCTGTGTTCATATCTGCATGTAGTTACACAGTAGTACCGGTGTGCATCATGGCAGCCTAAGCAAATTTTGGCGATTTTAATACTGTCTGTGCATCTTTCTTCTTGCTCTGATGGCCTTGTTACTTAGTATCACTAAAACTGCCTTTTGCTTTTAGTCTCTTTTAGTTCCTCCTTACTGATAAAGATCAAGCTCCTTCTGCTTAGCCCTGTTGCCTTCCTTGGACACTGTACTCTTGGAAAGGCAGCAGTACAACAGATGTTACCGAAGATATCATGACACCTTAAATCCCTCTTTGGGCAATCTTACACAACTAGTAGATTTTCAAGAGGAAAAAGAAGCCTCTTCAACATCGTTGTCAAAGTTTAGGGTTTGGAAAACCCTGCCTGTGGTTCTGATGATTTTTATTGCTGTCTTATCCAGTCTTTCAGCAATTTGGTCTGTTTCTGAATAGACTTTTTTTTCCCCTTGCTTGCTGTTCCTGAGTAGCCTGTACATTCAATGATAATTTTCCTGTCATATGAGGCATTCCATTATCTGTTATGGCAACTAACCTATAATTTTGATTACGTACTGGTGCTTTCAAATTCTCCATTTCATTTCCCATACTACTTGCCTGAACATGCAGGCATCAGCAAATCGACCCTCTGTTTCCCTTTCTGGCCCTTCTATAACCCTGTTATCACTACCCACATTCCTGTCCCAAGGGTTAGGCTTTTTTCTAGGTCACCACGTTCTCCCTGGTTGCCCTGACATTACTTCAGCAGTCAGTCATACACACAGAACCCGCGTCCAGGCAATCTCTTTTCTGAACAACTCAGTAAACTTATTTTTGTCTGATGGTTCTTGCCACCCGTATGCTTTGGGAGGGACTGAAGAGTCTGAGAAAGAAAACAGAATTGAGGAATGAGCCAGGAAGCTGAAGGAAAACCATTGGGGTGGGTGGGAAACTATAGTTCAGCGTTAACCAGTGTTTGTGATTTGTTAGGCGAGCTGCTGTATTTAGCCTGAGTTATTGGAGTGCTGCAGTGTACCATTACCACTGTTGAGTATGTCTGCTAGTAGGTCTAGGAGGTTTTATAGTCTGTCTTGCACCGAAATTATTGCAAGTGACATAGAACCCCTTCAAACTGAGCATTTGCTAAAGGACTAGCGCTAATGACATGGGTGGTCTGGGGATTACTAAAGCAACTTTGAGTCATTTTAATTTTCCCTTTTATGTCTACCTGTGTGGCCCTACAGGAAGGAGAATAATGAGGGAAGCACTCATTAAATGTGGAAGAGGGATCTAGTTACCCATTTTCAGGTGTGTTGACATGTGTAGATCCTATATGGAAAAGTCAATATATAAATGAAGGGAAAAATACGTTAAATGAGAAACTCTGATATTCTGCAAGCCTTGCACCTGCCTTGCAGCGTGACATGTGACAGGCAAAGAGGGGAAAATTGGCCGAATTATGCCAATAAAATACTTGAAACCTGAAATAGTAGTGAGAATTCTTATGCATCACAATCCTCATACTGTAGGAGTTTGCTAACTGCCAGCAGAAAGGGGCCTTTTGAAACCAAGGAGTTTCCACATATCTAATAGGTATGTGACCTCTGTTACTCTAGTAGAGAAACCTGTGGTCGTGTTGCTCACATTCTTCTGCAGGCGTCTTGGTATGGGAGTGCCAGTGTCTTACTTCCTCTGCTGCAATGTGAGATGGGGAGAAGTGAAGTGACTTGTCCAAGACCGGGTATGCAGGCATCTGTAGATGCTGGGAGTTCCTCACACCAGCTAAGGCGCTGCCCTGTCCCTATTCCCCACCCTTCTGTTCTGTCTGCTCGGGATGGTTACGAGGCTGGCTTGCTTCATGCTTCTGGATTGCTCACAATTGCCTGCAGGCTGCCTAATTCAACAGTCTCTCTAAAGCTGTGACTGTCACCCATGTGTTTTGTTCATGCTGAGGCCTTTAGGTGCTGCTGAAGATCTGAGATACTTGGGCATATACACTTTATATGTGCTTCTCTCAGTGCTTCTAACTCTTTTATAAGGCACAGTGCTAAGTACCACAATTAGTGTTAGAAGGAAGTTAGCTCACACCTTTTCAAGTCATAGATAGTAGTAAGAGTGTAGCATCTCCCTTATGATACATATTCTAGTCTATATACAAAGGTGTTTTCCTCCACATTTTTCATAGTTCTCACAGCATGTACTTAAGTTTTGACAAGTCCACTTGTACCATCTGTCCCTTTTAAAGCTCCTATTTACCTCAGTGGTGCAGGATCAGGCACGCTCTGTGAAGAACGCTGGTTACAGTTTCTATTCTGTGCCTTTGTCTGCATGGAAATGCACCAGCAGGTAACACAATAAGTGAACACATGGTAGGAAAATTGTCTGGTGCACAAAAGAGATCCTGGATGACATTAAACAAATGGCCCAAAGTAGCTTTAGAAATGGTTTCATGCATCTTGGGCTGTTAGCTGTTTTATGTTTCCTGTCTGGAATGAAGAGAGAGACGGGGCAAAAGAGTTGGGGCCTTGTTTATGCTCATGTGTTTATTGTATCAGAGACATTTAAGTAGGAGGATATGACAGATTTTCAAGGGGACAAGGTATGACTCAAATCCAGGTGCAGCTTATTTTCCATGAAATGCATCACTTGCCTATTAGACATAGATTTACCGGCGGCCAAAACAAATCTTGGCAAAGTTGGCATTCTTCTTACCGTAAATGAATGGCATCTCAGCTTGTTATTGTTATTTTACAAATATAACAGGTGTTGCTGATTTCTGCTTGATAACCTGCTGTTTAAGGGGAATTATTTAACCTATACATACAGATAAGTGGGCTGCTAAACCAAATTCATCCCAGGTGCAACTGCAACAACTTTTTTTTGGTTCCTAAACTACAGATTCTTATCTTAAATCTTATTTATTAGAACTGGACAGATGTTACTGTGATCTTCCTAAAATAATGGATTTTGATGTGTGTTTGCTTCAAGGAGTTGAGCTTTTTTCTCCACTCCCCCCCTCCCAGTGCCTTCTATTTGCATTTGCTCAGGAATAATGGCATGCTAAGCACATAAAAGCATATATCAGAACTTCACATTCTTTGAAAAATAGACATTGTGCTGTGGACATGCCAGGAATCCAGGTCACAAATGGGATTTCAGCCTGTGAATGCTCCTGTACTGTGTAAGGTAAAAGAAAGCTTATTGGAACAACTTGGAGGAATTAATTTGAATTATAAATATGTTTTAGACATCAGTGATCTTTGAGAGATTAAATTAACATGCCCTGTTTTAAGAAGCACCCAAGCTGCTCCGATGTTTTAAAACAAGCTAATGAAGATCTGTCTATATGTCTTACTGGTTTGGGTTTTTTTTGGGGGTGGGGGTGTTGGTTTTTTTTGTGGGATGGGGGGCAGACAAACAAGCACTACGTTAGATACTGGAAGTTAAATCCAAGGGAATGGTATTTCCAGGTAGCTTGCCAGCATTGGGTGCTGCATGCAGCACAGCAGATAAGATCTGCTACACAGTTTAAAGATATTTGAACACTCCCAACATTTTTGTATGCTTCCAAAGAGAGAAATACCACAGACCTGAGGTTACGGGTGTCTGTGTTGGGTTTGGTGGGAGGGAACAGATTCATCCAGCCACCCCGTGGCACTGAATCATTATTTCCAGAAATGTTACCTCCTGAGTCAGTCAGTAATTTGGGGGTATCCACAAGTCCATGCCTGTAGGTGGGTATATAAGTACCCGCTCACATACAGTGTAAATACCACTGGCAGGATAACTTTTGCATGAACTACTGTACAGTAATCCTTTAGAACCTCAAGAGTTAACGTTGCCTCAGTGGGCCTTTGGTTACTCTTGTCTGTGGATGGAGACAGCTTGACTAACTCACCATTTTATATTCTGAATCATGGTAATGGTTTTACAGTTATTTCAAGTTCCATCTCTGACGTGATTCATCAAAATGACATGCAGTATAGCCCCACATGATGTTCCTTGCTTTTGTATCTCTTGGTTTGGTTCTAATCACTGATCTTTCCCATAAGAAGAGTTTCTGAAGGTTTTTTTTCCTAGAAGAAATGAAAGTGGAAGGGACATGTCTTTCAGTGCACCTTTGTGAATGAAGATACGCCACTGCTGCTGCTGCTGGCTGCTGAATTAGTTTTATTGTTGTATGTGCTTTAAAACATACACCATAGATAAGGGAGACTTGATTGGTTTAGTTTTAAGGGTTATTTGTTATTGCAGACTCCAGCTGATACGGTGGCCTCGTGTGCTTGATTCTGTATTTATAAAATTGAGAATGGTTCCTGGACTCCAGAGCTTTATAAACTCAGTAGGCGAGACAGGTAATATGTTGGAAAATAACTATTAGTCCTGTTTTATAAATACAGAGAAGTCTTAAAAGACAAAGCAACTGGCCAGTAAGTGACACAGAGGAGCTGTGCCAGAAGCAAGACCTACCTGATTTTAGAAATGAGAGGGAATTCCATTTTTTACTTAAAGCACGAAACCTGTGGAACTTTGTTTGGAGTCAACATTTTGGTACTTATTGATGAAATGTAGTTTCTCTGGTGAAATTCTAACAGGCCAACAACAAATAGGATGCCAGCAAGAGCCTTGAGGCAAGTGTACCCGGTCATGCTGGATGTGCAAACATAAATGCCAGTCAATGAAGCAGAAATATTTTTCTTTTGGGGGGGATTTGGTGGAGTTTTTTTTATTCCTAAGCAGCCCACAATATACCTGATCCTAACACCTTTGTTTCATGTAGTGGTTGTTTGCACTGTGCTGGTGTAGCATTTGAGCACCCTCCTATATTATCGGTGATATCCTATGGGATCTCTTCATGAGAATGATGTATGGCTTTGGATTCTACTCTGTGTGCCAGGTGACTATCCAGGTTTTTAAAATTTGTCTCTAATCTCTAACTTACTGCAATGTGTTTTTTCCCTTGTTAGTCCCCTTAGGACAGTGAAGGGTGAAGGAAGAAGTATTTGTATGGTTGCTCTGTTCTCTTAGCTCATTCATGGTGTGCTCTTTGAGAACAGAAGTTCAAACTCTGCCTGAGTGTTTGGACTGGTAAAAGTGTGTGTTCCTGCGGGGATCTTGAGCTACTCCCAGATGGGAGCTTCCCACCCGGAGGCAGCTCTGGTGGCAATGTCTGCAGTTTTTCAAAAGGGCTGCTTCCAGACCCAGGCACCTGATAAACCCAGCTTGAGTTCCTCATTTGAAATTGAAACATAATGAAATGGATTTGGGTGTCACTATGAAATGACCCAGCAATTCAGTTGTGGCAAGACATTTTCTTTTCCTGTGTGACTAACTTGGCTTTTTTTCCCCACTGCCATTGCAAATTTGTAATGGCTTCCCAAATCTCTTTCCCCTTGTTGCTTCCTACTGCCAAGTCAATTAAATTTGTCTTCATGCTTCGCCTTTATTCTGGCCAGTTTTTCTCTTGCATGCCATGTATATTGGTGATATACCTACTCCCTTACCCAAAGACTGAGGAATTGAGGCTGACTTCAAACACTCTGATTGCTTAGTAAATGCAGCTGTATAAACTGGAAGCCGTATTTTCCTTCCCTGGGACATTCTTTGGGGTCTACGACTCTCTTAGAGACAGCTGTTGTCCTCTGCTGTACCTTTAATCCAGTTGCTGCTTGGTCTGGCATCTGTCAGACAGGGCTCTTTTTGCATGAACTCCGTGTTCATGTTGCAAAATATGCCTCCATGAGACGTGCTGTGCAGATGGCAAACAATAGTTGTCTCCAGCCGGGGAGGAAATCCATTTGTCACTGTTTCATCATCGGTCCCCATTGTATTCCTTTCAGACAAACCCATTCATCAAGACCAGTTCCAAAGTGCTGGTGTTTACCAGCAAACCCCATCTTTTTAAATGCAAGTCCTCCCTCTGCAGTTTCTAGCATTGCTCTTTATTTCTGTTACAAGTTTGTCTAGAAAGTCTACCTGAGGTCAGCAGTCTGTTTGCAGATGTCCTTAGTTTTAATCCATGAGTTGATGGTTGGCAATAGGGTCAGACTCTGGGACCTTCTCCTGATAGCCTGTTCAGCCTAGTTAAGAATAGGTGACTTTTATGTTCTGCTTCATGTTAGTAAATAAGTTTACATGGGCCACTCTCTACATGTTGCCCACCACACCTGCCAAATACCTCATACTGAGAGGAACCCATCTTCACGAATCTTGTAACCACAAACATTGTGGAAATGTTTGGAGAAGGAAGATGTCTTTGTGTTTATCAGGGTAATAGCAGAGCTGGGACCGAAACAAAGTTGTTCCTTTCAGTGTCCTGTCTGCTCCTTAAAGCTTTTTTCTGAGACTTGGTTCTGCTGCTGCTGTACTGACACCTCCAGAAGAATGCATGCTCTGAAGGCCAGAAGGAACCCTTGTGGTCACGTAGACAGCCTGCAAAGCACATAGCATAGACCTGGATCCTGTAGAGTGAGCAGCACTTGGGATCAGGTGGCTGTGGTGGTAGAACCAGTAACTAATGCCAAGTGCCCCACGAGCAAAGAAGGGCTGGTGGGTACTGCCGTGTCTGTCCCACTACCCCTGAGTTCGTCCTTCAGCTAGGGGTAGGGCTTGGCCTGGGCTGTGTAGAGAAGTGTTTTTGCTGACACTAGATGAGTCTGATACAAGTCTTTGATTTTGCAAGCTTGCTTGTTTTGATTTGAGGCATTTTCAGCCAGATTTCCACTATTTGTGGGGTAACAATGATAAGTTGCCTGCCATGGGGAGACTCAAAAAGACTAAGAATTGGTTGGAAAAAAATGTTCTTGAGATGGCAACAGCAGCCATAGAGGCAAGATCAGATATTTAGAAAAAAAAGAAGTAAGAAACTTCTAGGCATTCCATTTTGGGTGACCTGAAATGGTGAGAATGCAGCTAGAGGAGAGAGGCTCTGGAGTTCACGCACAAAGCCAGAATGTGCTGGGGTGGGAGGGTTTATCCAGAGATCGAAGCAAGGATCAGTCAAAGACTCAGGGTTATCTAGGAACACTGGTGTGGACACTGTCTTGGAGGCACTGAATTAAGGGGTTTCTGGCCAGGGTGTTTAGTGAAGGGAGTGTTCATAACAGTAAGCAAGCGGATGCTGTTAATCAGAACAATATGGAACAGGCAAGTATCCTTCATACTGCAGAGGTTTTCTTTTTTCCTTTCTCTTTCCCCTCTCCTCTCCCTCCTCAGCGTGTATATCATGTACTATATGAGAGCTTGGTGGTTTGAAATCAGTAAAGATAGGTTGCATTACGAGAGTTGAGGATGTGGCACATGTAGACTTAATTATGAAACCTGCAAATAAAATAAGTGTTCTGTATACCCGAGAAATCATGGAAAGGGTTAGCGTTTCACCAGGAAGCTGACAGCACCACAGTGGACTACAATTAAGACTTTAAAATATGTAACAGCATTTTTATGACATCAAAGTACTGTTGCCGCACAAGGCAGTGTTTATGAAAAGATCCCTGCTCTTCACCCTACAATCATGATGTACATATTGGCAATAAGGAAGTCAGCAATAGCTATTTACTGCTCTCCTGCAGCTGTGGACTTATAACTTAGGTCCCTAATTAAGTAGAAGCAGGGCTAACCACGAAGCACACCACAGTGCCTTAAAATGGCTTTCATACTGCGGAAATCTGGTGTTTGGTTACTCCAGAGAGTGGGTTTTTTTCCCCTTGAAAACTATATTTGCACATTCAGAAATAATTATCTGTAGATTAAAAAAAAAATAAATGCTGTCTTGATGCACCATGAGATCTAAAGAGTTTTTCATGGAAAGCATTTAAAAAAAACCAACAAAAAACCAAAACAAAACTGCTCTATATGGGAGATATTGACACCAGCCCCATTTTTGTCATGAAATTTGAGTGATTGTTAGCAAAGAAACTAGTCATGCTGCACAAAACAGATCACAGTGTGTGCGTAAATCTGCATAACCTAATTGACTATCTTGGGAACGTGATCTTCAGCTGTAAAAACCCGCTTTTGACAAAACAATAAAGTTAAAAAGGAATGTCCCTTCATTATGTTCCTTAAATGTCACAGGAACTGCAGTAAGTGCATCTTGGCAGAGGCAAGCCTACATCATTAGTTCCTCTCCTGGTTGCTTTTAGGTTTTTTGTTCCACATGGCCTGACTTGACAGGACAACAAATAGGCCTTTGCATCTGTACACATTTATTAGTGGATTTTATCGTTGGACATCAAGGAAATTGAGTCTCATCTAAAGGTTTATGACTGTACACATCTGTGGATTTTACTACCCTCCTTTCAAACAAACAAACAACAGCAGCAGAAAATTATTTTTGGAAAGTACAGTTTAAGATTTAATAATCATTTGATGTTCTGAGAAGTCCTCGGCTGTTTGTCCAAATATTTGCTGAACATTTGTTGAGCACTTCACTTATTGGGAGTGGGGGTGGGTAGGGAGCTGGGGGGGCAGGCTTGCTTCTGCCTTGCATGAAAAGGTGATTTGTGTAATCACAGGCTTCCTCTCTACTGCCAGCACAGCTAGCTTTTGTTGGATCCTCTATAGAGATGACTTGCCATTGGGACTAACCACCTTTGCACATATAGCAATTCTCTGAGAACATGTAAAGGAATCTGTGTGTGTGTGAGTCAAACTGGGGCATAATGTTATCCTGTGCTGCTTTTTCTCTTCCCTGTTAATAAGTAAAATTTCAATGTGTTCCAGCTCTACTAGTTGGCAGAAAAAGAGCCTGAAATCGAGCTAAGGTAAAGCAAGGCCTGAACAGCCTGCATGCCTTGCTCACTTAAATTGCTGGTGAAATTAGTGGGGTAAAGGATTTGTTCAAGATTTCTCATAACCAAAGTGTTGCGCAGTTCCTATGCCAGGATCTTCACGCCTGGCTATAGTCTGAGCTGTCACATTTAAAAAAAAAATTTAAAAAAATCAGAATCCTAAAGCCAATTTTCAAGCCAGCAGCTTGGCGTGAAATGGAATGGTGCACACCTAACATGTCAAAGGGGCTTAGACAACGATTTGGAGTGAGTTGCCTATGTTTTCTTAATGCTGTGTCTATACTGAAACCTAAAGTTGACAGCTTACATGCTAATAAATATTCTGCTGATGATGATATAAGGTTTGTACCTCCTAGTGTGTTTCATAGGAAGAGGACTGTCCAAGGTGAAAATTGGAATCTTAAAGTAGTGGATCCAATTTTGATGAATTTTGCTTTATTCATGAATATTTTAATAGCTTCATCAGGAGGGACTGGAAGCCGTGTTTTGTTTGGTTTTGGTTTGGGTTTTTTTCACTCTGTTTTTTTCAGACTGGGGAGCTGGATGGAGGATGTTTTTTGCCTAACAGGAGATTCTTACTTTGCCTTGCACAAAGGATGCTGTTTCATAAAAACATCTCCAGCCTACTTTATTTCAACTTGCAAGTGTTTCGGCTGAGATTAACTTCTTAGGTGGAGAGACAGACTGACTGGTATAAAGAGCCTGAGAAGATGGTGCTTGTTACTCATTTTTGTAGTGAGGAGATAGGACTTGCAGTTGACCTTATAGATTGATTTTACTCTGTCCACTGAAGTATTTGCTTTAAGGTGGACTTTGATGCACTGGCTCCGGAAGGAAGAGCCTGGAGAAAGAGACGGGATGCTGGGCTACACGGTGCTTCCCTGATGAGAGGGCTCTCCTGCCTTCCTCCTGTGCTCATGGTGGCTCTGTTTTGAGACCCACTTCAGGATAAAAGCAGTGTTCAGACTCACTCTTGTGCAACTGCCTGAAGGCTGTGACAGAACCTGGAGCAGGGCCAAGGCCTCCATACAAACCTCCCAAGTCCTCGTGCTGCGGCCTGACCTCAAGATCAGATTGCATTGTCATTTTAAATGGTGGTGTCTGGAGAAAGAGAAAGCTGCATGTAGGACTAAAATAATCTTTGAGGAATTGATGCTTAAACATCTTTACTGGGTCCAGCAAGAAGCCCCAAGAGCAACTAAGTCTTCAGGGCAGAGAATGGAGCAGTACTTAAGCATTTTGTTGAGCTATTGCAGCCAGCTCATTTAATAGTTATGTAAAGGCAAAGTTTAAGAAACATTTGCTTGCTGGGAAGAATAAATGTATGTTTTCCCTATACCACACAGTGCAAGTGAAACTGCCACTGAGGTGAAGAAAGCCCGTGGCAGTTCTTCTCAGTCATTTGTAGACCTTTGAATGAGTTCCCAATGTGAATTGTTACTCCGCTCTGCAGTGGGCTACTTTTTGGCCAGCTCAAAGAAGCCCCAGAAAATATTGCACCCATATGCGCTTTTTTTTTACATTCTCATTAAGTTTATAAAACCCACAAATTTAGACCATCTGTCCTATAAATGTTTCTAAACTACACCAAGATGAAAAAGCTGTTCTAGCTTTTTGATATAAGCGGTCAGCAAACCAAACACAAAACCAGAGCAAAGCAAATATTTTCTTGTCATACATGCTTCCCAACCGTGACGGATGAACTGTTATTTTTGATGTGTGTTTGGATCCAAATTTTGGAGAGAAATGCCTCCTAGATATGTGCACTTAACACCAAACCAGCTTGATACGAAGAATTCTTGTTGGGGAGGGGGAAACAGAGGGGAAGTTACAGCACATGCTGCCCATGAGCTATATTAAAGAAGCTGTTTCTTCAATTATTCACCTTCCAACTGCCCTGCTGACTGCTATAACAAAGCCATCCCAGGCATGGACTGTGTCAGGCCATTCTCGGGGTAAGGTGTTCATGCTTCTATGCTTCTATTCAACCCACCTCTCTTGGATGTTAATCCAGGAATATTTATTGCCTCCATGTGAGACTCCAGAGTGGGGCTGGAGCATGATAGTGAAGAGAGGCAGTTTGCAGTGCTTGGCTCACAGGTGGGATTAAGCCCAGGTCCTTGTTTACAGACAGATTCAGCAGCAACTCATGCACTGAGAAAAGAGTCAATAAAGCAAGTGGTAGAAAGTGGGAATATCACTTGAGATCCTTTTTCCCGGTGTTTCTATGGATGTGGTAAATTCCTAGCCTAAACCCTTTAAGAATGAGAAGGCACTGTTTAACTTGTACACCATGCTTTGGTATCTACAGCTAAGTGGAAAAAAAGAAATCTATTTTGACTGTGTCCAACAGTATTTTTAAATTCCTTTGCTATTGCTGCGTTACTACTGTGAGGACTAGATCCTCACCCAAATCCTGGGTTAAGGAGGTTTTGTTCAGTAGGATAGACCTAGAGTTTATATGTAAAGATAATAAAGCAAATGGGTAGGAATGTTACCATGCTTACTATGCAATTCCTGCAGGCTTAACCAGAGCACAGATATGAAGTGGCATATCATGATATAGCCACGGATCTGTCTTACTGCTGTGCAGAGGAACAGTGTACAGAACAGTCTGAAGGGGAGCTGTGAATGCTCGGTACACCTGGAAAGCCGTATTGAATTATTGTGTCTTTGTCATAGAGGAGGAGAAAACCGGCGGTTGAGCTATGCAAACAATGAGGGAGAAATTCTTGTATGTTCTAGAAGTGCTGGCTTTTTCTTGTTACCGAGTTCAACTTGCCTACTTTCTGCTATTTTCTGTGCAGATAGCCACAACTGATACAGTCCTCATCAATTACAGTAGGTAGTACTTAGGCACAGTTCATCTGACTTGTTTTAATCTTCTGTCTTGGAGCTGAAATGTGACTTAAAAGTGTGTTGTCCCTGTGACTATAGGGGCAATTGTGATAAATAGGTTATAGATGCCTATTACTTGGGCCGAGGAACACATCCTACCTGTTAGTTCGCTGCTGTACGTCCACCCAGTTTTGTCCATAAAACTGTGGTGCAAAGACCCAGAGTCCTACTGATAACAAGATAGAAGCTGAGCTGTGCTCAACACTACTGTTGCTTCCTGACTGTTTCATGGTATTCAAAGTTTCTCTATCTTTGCTTGCCCAGCTGAATTCTGATTCCAAAATGAACTTCTTCCAAACCTTTCCTGACAGTTATCTGTTGATTAAACTTTATGGCAGCTTTACTCCAGGAGAGCAGGAACCAGTGCGCTATAGGGGACACTAAATAATTTTTGTGCAGTGGAAGGTATGGTCTGTGCTGTCAGCATTTGTTCCACAGGAGCCGCCTGTCCTTATGCCTCTGGGGTTTGTCTCCCAGACTCATTCTTGCTATGTGGGCAAGACTCTTGGCAAAAAAAAAAAAAAAATCAAAAAAACCCAAAACACCCAAAAAACCCCAAACAAACAAAAATCCAAACAAACAAAAAAACAACCCTCCCACTCTTCTCCCAGTACAGTGCTTGGGATCAGCAGAGACAGGTGAATAATATTGTTGACCAATGATTAAAATTGAGCAGCCATTTGTGCAACGAGTACTGTAGTTTTGTGTCAGTAGGCAAATGAGGGGAGTGCATCCTCAGTGAGTTGCTGCTTTTAAAGATAAAAAAAGGTTTCAGTGTTGCTCCTTCTCTTTTTGGAGTTCTTCCACTGTGCTCTGCTTTTCTTTAAAAACAAAACCAAAACAAACAAAACCCCAAAACAAATGTGGGGTGGTGGTGTGGAATTGTAACGTTTCTTTTAACTTCACCTTCTGTTGCATGTGCTTTTGGGTTCTGCCTGTTGATCAGGGAGGCACCAGAGCCCCTTGGTAGGTTGAGCACTGAGTCCTCTTGTGCTGGAAGTGCCTACCAGGGAGTGGCTAGATGAGCATTGCAACTATGCTTTGCAGATAAGATTCCTGGCAAAAATGTGCTGGCCTCTGCTAAAACTCAGCTGGAGTCTTGCAAGCAGCACCTATCGTTTTCTTCCGTCCTCCCATTGCTGTGGTAATTTAGCCTGGTCTTTCAGCCCAGGGTAGTGCTCTACCTGGCTGTCTCAACAAA
The DNA here is from genome assembly GCF_023638135.1 of Falco biarmicus. Taxonomy (NCBI): domain Eukaryota; kingdom Metazoa; phylum Chordata; class Aves; order Falconiformes; family Falconidae; genus Falco; species Falco biarmicus. The sequence continues at coordinate 28,594,221 of NC_079299.1, forward strand.
ATGGCATGCTTTGTAGACAAGCAGCAGTATTCCCCTTTACAGACCTCTGCTTCTCATTTCAGCAAAGTGAAGGATAGTTTTCCATCCTGGGTTCAAGCCTTAACATGTTTTTCAGTATGTCAGTTGAAGTGCTTGTTGAACAAAACAGTTACTTCAATGAATAACAGATTTGCTGAAATAGATGCACTCTGTAAGGTTGGGACAAACTGGGAAGTAATTTTAGCTAAAAGCACTGTGAGGTGGAAGAGATATTAAATCTTTCTTTCAGTGCTTTATCACTGTATTTTTCGACATGTGAAATGCCTAATCTAGGTCTTACTTCCATTAGAATTTTTTGCTTTTTTAATTTCTACACCAAAATTTGAACGTCTAAAGGGACTGAACTAAAGAGAAGAAAAGTGTAAAAGACTAACAGACTAATTCCTTTGGAAAACTTAGTTTTGTCAAATGCAAAACTTAAGGGTTACAGTTTAAAGCAAAAATTATTTGGATTCCAACATTTTGGGGCTGATTAAGTACAACTTCTTTTCTTTATAAACCCCAAAACTTGCATTTGACACAGCTAAGCTGGGCTTTTTGTTTGTTTGTTTTTTCCCCTCTGGTCACCCAATGGAAGAGTTCACTATTTCTGCAGCCAGAGTTGTAACTGCTGTGGAAGAAATGCTGTGTTCTGTATTTTGGCTCCGTTGATGGAGAGGCTGTGCAGTGCATTGAGGAATGGTACGTCTTGTACGACATGCCCTATTTCCTATAGGGCGCTCCAAGATCGATAGGAGTCCTGTAGTGACAGCAGAGGGTTTTAGATTTACAACTCAGTGGGAGTTACTTAGGTCTTTGGATTTCTGCAGCCTTCTGTGTATGTTTTCCAGTGTTTTATAGGAACTGGAGTTGCATCAGCAGGCTAAGATTGTGGACTTAAGAGTTGTATATATAAGTAATTAAAAAATTGTAAACTAATGTACCTATACATGAAAACTTCACATGCATGCATGTGCTCACATATTGGACAAAGATCTGAATTCAATACTGAATTGCCTTATTAATCTGCCAGGCTCAACAGCCGATCAGCAGCTCTTGATAAATCAGGATAAAAAAAAAGAATTAAAAATTTTGGAACACCTCTCAAGTGAAAGAGGAGGATTGAAAAGAAAAATTTTTAGAACTAAAAAAAAAAAACAAAACACCACCCCCCAAAAACCACAAAGAAACCTTTTTGCAAAAGATTTGGAGAAATCATTAACTCTGTTCCTTTTCTCCCACCTCCCCCTGCAAACGTTGAAATACAAATTGTCAGTGTCCTCTTTGAAGATTTGCAAAAGTTTAGCGTGCATCAGGCTGCTGGTGAAACTTTTTCCTGTTGATTCATTTACAAAGAATATACAGGAATTTTTGCATTTCAGTTCCATCCAGCAAAACCCCATTACAGAGCTTTACTTCATCATGATTTCATTCCTCCATTCAACAAAATAGGTGTATGCAGTACTTTACCCTACTCCAAGTCTACTTCTTCTTACATGAGTGAGGGTATTGCCATGTGTGTTTTAGCTATATTGTTTTGGAAAAGTCTGGCTGACTTAAATCCCAGCTTCACATCCAGGTGGGTAATAATCCCGGTACTTTGTGGACTGTCCTTTGGACTTTGTCTGCTGACTTGCAGGGGGGGTTCCAGAGGAGGCCTGGAAGGGAGGAGAAGCAGAGGTGTAGCATACTCTGTCTGATTATGAAATAGCTTAGGAATTTGGGACACCAGCAAAGCTCTTTGGTTGGTTGGCAGTGATGTCAGCTAATACCTTTGCCAGTAATGCCCAGTAGCTGCCTGCTGTATTTCTAATGCATCAACATTCTTCTAGCAAGTTGCATTTCATTTTTTACAGCGTTTCTTTAAAAAAAATAGAAAACTATTTTATTTTACTGTGTGTGGGAAATATCCTTCTTTAAGAGAACTTGAATAACTATAGTAGGCTAATACAGTTGAACCAGGAAAGCATGAAGAATTAGTCTTATGAGCTGGACCCAGTTCTTGCCCTGTCCATTGCATTCACATGCCTGCAACTGATTCATTTAATTGCATGTCCCTGTGGCCAAACAACGTCTGTATTCTGCAGATTCTTATCAGTACTTCTTTGCCTAATTGTGTGTTACAGTGGGAAGGATGCTTACTACTTATATCTGCTTTCTACATCTGGTTTACTTCCCTCTTGAACCTTAGATGTCCTTAATTACAGTGTGTACAGAGGCAGGCTGAATTTCTTCCCACTTGTTCCTCTTCTCTGTTGTGGACAGGGTTATGCTAGGAAGATGATGCTCGAATAATTTTTCTACTTTGAAATACAGTAAGACATCCAGGTGTTTGAGGCTTGACGTACTGTTTAAGGTACCATATGAAAATAGAATTGAATTGGTATGAACAAGGCCAGGTTCATAGGGGCTTTGGGCAATGTGGTCTAGTGGAAGGTGTCCCTGCCCATGGCAGGGGGGTTGGAACTACGTGATCTTTAAGGCCCCTTCCAACCCAACCCATTCTGTGAACAGTTACACTGTAATATTTAAGTATATATGAGTTAATCCACATGGTTGAATTGTACAAGCAAAGATGCAATTATTTTGCCCTTTACATTGCTATGTGTCATAGCAGCATTTGGCTACTTTGCACACAATTCGGTAGCTCTGGCAAAGCTCTAAAATAGTCTGTAGTGTGTGATGCAGCGTTGTTTCCTTATCATGGACAAAACTGAGTTTAGGCTGTGTGTCATCTTTAGCTGTTACAGTTCTGCACTCATATGTGTTTGAAGGTAGTTCCCCATGATCTTTGGACCTTCTGAGCCATCAGGTACTGTATGCTTGTACAAAATCAAACTTCTGCAGCACTTTCACTCCACAAGTACCGCAGCAACTAGCATTTGTTAATAATTTGGCTGCTTGGATTTGTCTGGCGTGTCTTCTATCTGTAGTTTTAGGTGAGCAAGCTAAAACATCTATCTATCTATCTATCTAGGTATACTTAAGAGTGCATCATTAAAAATATTGCTGTTAATAAGGAGAAATAATGCAAAACTTTGTTTTATGTCACTTTTTGAACACACATCCTCTCTCAAAAATACTTCTGACGGCAGCCTCTGCACTAGCAGAGGGCCTTGGTTCTCAGTTAGTGGATTTATTTCCAGCAACTCCTATCTCCAGTGCACAAGCCAAACACAGGAATTGATCCAAAGCTTACAGAAATTAACAGGAAGTATTTCTGTTAACTTCAATAAAATTTGTGTCAGGCTTGTGCTTCAGAAAGGCTGTTTTGTTTTCCTTGCCTTCCAAAAATAAAATGGGTAACTTGCCAGCAGTGATAGCTCTTGTGCAGACCTGAGTCCTCCCCAAGAAGCACGCGCTGCCAGCTGATCCATCCTCAGTTAAGAGGTTCTTCTGCCTGATTTCTTGTTTGCTTTTTGACATATAGAAAGTAGGAGTTTCCCTGTCACATGTCAGAAGAGGACCACTACCTGACCCTGTTGTATGTGGTTTTAGAGAGACTAAATTATTGGTGTGCAAGCTTTTCTATTGACAGAATAGTATCAAATCACTTGTTTAACCTTATTTACAGTGAGCTAGATAAGCAGAGTTGCAAATACATGTAATTGTTAAACTGTTTCACTAGAACACAAACCTACCAATTCTCTGAATTCAGTATGATTTTTCAGCTATGAGAAACTGTGGACAACAGCGTTGGCCAATGTAATCCCAGTAATAATGTTTTCTATGCTAAATATTCCACCTCTTAAATAGAGTACTCCTCATGCCTCTGCATGTCAGCAGGTAAATGAATCAGGTTATGATGTGAATGAAGTCCACAGAGAGGTTGTTAATGTTATAATTAACATTCAAATATGCAGAGAGGAAAAAATCCTGTTAGATTTTCAGGTTGCTATTAGTAGGACTTATTTCTTTACTTTTTTGATGAGGAACAGCTGCAGATTAGCACAGGGTAGTCAGAGACAGTAGACAACCTGGTAGTGTCATTGTGCACTGCTCCTTTGAAATGCTCAAGTTTATGGGGTGTCAGAGCAAGGTGGGTCATGAACCAACTGGGCTGAATTACAGTAGTTTGAATCACAAAGGGCTGGACCATCAGCTGGTTGAGATCAGCAGAGCTCTGCAGTGCAGAATAATCCATTTATTCCAGGTGGGGATTTGTCCCCAAATGCTTTATCCTTAGGTCTGCCAAATTTCTATCAGTGCAAAAATTTGATGTGATCTTGGTTGGGTAAATGACTGTTGGTCCTACAGTCACCCCAAAGGAGGGTTTCTGTAACAGAAAGAATTTAAAAGGTGACCACTTTAAGCCATGACATCATTTTTAGATATAAGCAAAAACTGCTGGTTTTGTGCAGGCTGGGTTTTGAAAAATGACTTTTTTTCTTTACTAAATTGGAGATTGCTTTTTGAGAAAGATTATTTCTTTTTTGATTGGCATGTGAAAATAGAGTATTTTTTGGTGTTGGTTGTTTTTTTTATTACTCCAGTTGTATGGCTTTACTTCTCTTTTTTTCTTTTTTTTTTTTTTACTTTCCCTACCCGCATGTTGGTCTTCCTGGTTTTTTTAAACTACCAAAATTGAAAAAGAGCAGTGGAGAAAAAGGAAAACAAATGAAAACAAATGATGGAAAAGGAAAATTAAAAACAACAACAACAACAAAACACAAAAAAAACCCCAAAATATTTTTTTGGGGGGGAGGGAAAGAGTGAACTAAAATGATCATATTTAAAGAAAAAGTTATTTTTAAAAGCCTGTCAGTTCAAACATTTTCTGTGGGTTTTTTTAAAAGAAATTCCTCCCCCTGCCCCCCCAAGCTCTAATTCCAGGGAGGGGGTTTTGTACAGAAAATAGGAAACCTTGTCTATCAGTGCATGGTACATTTCAATGTTTTAAAAGTTTTTATGCGTTGCTTACTCTCTGCTGTGTCCTCTTGAGATTCAGTGTTTTGGATTTGTTGTTGGTCTTGGTTTTTGTTTTTGGTTTTTTTTTTTTTTTTATTTTATTTTTGTTTGTTTGGTTTTTAAGCTGTGCTGTACTTAGTAAGTTCAACGGAAGTTATGTGAAATAAATTCCTAGGCCAGTATTGAACATCTCGGCTGAGCACTTTTGGAGGTGAACCAAATTTCTTTAGTGTTGTTGCCTCCTTGTCAGATTATGGACTCTTAAGGTTCACTCCTCCAAGCCATGCAGCAAGTTCAGGAACAAGCCCTTTCTGTTAACACAGTGCTTCTGCATTCAGTTATGTTTAGTTTTGCTCACCTAAATAAACATTCAGATAAGTGGGTTAGAAGGGGTAGTGGACCTTTCTCTTCCTTTTCTACTCATGCTTGAAATTGATGTGGATGTCCCAGTACAGAACAGGAATAGGTTTTAAATCATAAAAAATAAGACTTTGACTGGTAAAAAGGGACTTTGACTAGAAATTTCATTTTCAGTGGAGATTGTACTCTCTTTTTTTTGATACGCTGTTTTTTCTGTGCTGGCTTCTCCCTTGTTAGCCCTCTTAGGTACTGAGGGTCAATTCTGAGGGTAGACTGTACTAGCTTTCCTTAACCAAATTCAGGTCTTTCTGTAGATCCTGTAATACTGTTTTCTGTGACTCTGTCCAGCCCACCATGTCATCAGCTTCTTCCCTGTGTGTGGAGAGTGGGGACGGAAGCCAATACAGAGCCTGGAGGCTTTGCATTGAGACCCTGGTAAGAATCTGCGTTTCCGTGTCCTACCTTTCAGCATCACATCTTTGCCAGACTGCTTCAGCCTTATTTCAGGATTTAGTGGCCAAATACTACATATTCAGATCTTGTCTCCTATAAGATTAGAAGGGAGAGTTATCATTAAACAATATATTTTCTTTAAAGTTGGCTTGATCAGAATCAAAGTCATGTTTCCTTTTAGCTTTGACTTCACATGTGTAGTCCAGCAGGCAGATTGATCATGTCTGAGCAGGAGCAGTGCTGACAAGGGTAATGGCTAATCAGCCATGTATCCAGTTGGGATTAAGAGTTAAATGTTGGGAAGTTTGCTGTCCCCAGTCACTGGAGTTTGAGCTCTGTGGAGGGGATGATGTTACCAGTGCTTGTGCAGAGGTTGTGAAATTCCTCCCAGTCCAGAAGCATGATGTAACAGGAGGTTCACCAGTGAAAGAAAGTGCAAATTCTGGGTCAGACTTAGTCAAAGAAAAGAGGATAAAACAAACAAGGAAATGACAGCCAATCTTTTCAATTAAGATTCTCAGCTTGTATGAAATCATTCAGAGTTTCTTCTAGGTGACACCAGCCAAAGGTCTTGTCCATGGACACCTTTTGGGCACATCAGAACAGAGTGCTTCTTCCTTTCATGCAAAATTGAGCATTTGGGAAGAGGCATTTGCAACTGTTGAGTAAAGATGTGGCCAAACCTCCAACATTGCCTGTTGTCATCTTTAGGAAATATCTCGAAAGCTGAACTTCCCATACACTGCTTCAGAGTCCCATTCTGATAACAAAGACCTGAATTGTAGCCTGTTAATTCTGAATTATTTTTTTTTCTTGCATGCTTATTATGTGGGGTTGTTATTTTTCAAATTGGCCATGGGTAGCCACAGCGATTTCTGTCTGTCTTAAACAAAAATATAGAGAACTGAAAGCATCCCAACTATTGTTACCAGTGATTTAGGATAATATGCTAACTGAAATGTCAGTATTGTCTCCTATAACTAGTACTATGGTTTGCTTATTTACTTTTTTCTATTGTAAAACTTGTGGTTTATGCAAGCAATGTCAAAGCTGCTATGCTAATTTGTGTCAGCTGGTCTGATATTTTTGCTTATGATTTTTGCCTTGGCAAAACACATATATAATGTTGTTGTTCCCAGAAGATTGGCTGAATACTCTAAAAGTCATTGACTGATGCTGGGGTTAGCCAAGTAGGACAAAGATTTCCTTCAGTAGTGGAAACATCGATCATTAGGGTGAAACAGATTGTATTTTGCTGAAGGAAAAGCTACTTCTGTTTATTTGTAGAGCATAAACATCCCGTAGGTCTGTTCAGAGTTATAACAGTGTAAATCCATTATAGCTGAGTGGAGACTCAAGCCCATTATTTTTCAATGAGTGTTATTCACCTGTTTGCTTAAATGATGCCAGGTGGACAGAACCAACTTTATAACAAAATTAAACTCCTCATAAACAGAGCTTTAACTTCCCCTTTTCTTTGATTTTGTAGCGCAGGCCTTGAGAATGATGGGTACATCTGTACCTTTGTGGTGAGGTGTAATAGCAGGTGAAGGAAAAATCATTTGTCCTTGTCCTCACTATATTGGACAGATCTGCCTGTTCATGAGATCATAGATCATCTGAGGTGGGGAATTAAGTTACAGTAATTTTTGAAAAGTGGACGCTTTCTGAAACTTGAGACTCAAAGCCTGGCCCTGTTTTGCCAGCAAGCCCCTCTTGCAAACAAATGGCCTCAACTTCAACAGGTGTAACTGCCCTCTGACTCTAAGCAATGCTGATTTTCACTGTCACATAACACACAAGTTAGTATGGATTTGGCTGTGGTCTGGTAGAGCAGGATCTGCGGCACGTTTTGAAACCTGGACAATAGGTGGAAACAGCAAGATTTGCCATGATGTGGATGGGAGAAGTGAGTATCAGGTGGAGAAAAGTCACAGAAGGGGAGACTGTGTCGGGTATAGAAAATCTCAGCAATTCGTAACTTGGATATTGATGTTAGACCTGTCTCCTATATTCATCTGAGGGTACAGAGTAATGAGGCAGGGTGATGGTGAGAGTTTCTTTCCCTGTTAAGACACTTCAGAACAGCATCTGGCTGAAGTCTGGTATCAGTATTTTGATTTTGTAGTGGGTAAGTCTGCCTTATTCTTTAAAGTGCCAGATACACAGCTCACAGTACAGTCTTCAATTTTATTTTGGGTGAACTGAAATTTCTGTAAAAATAATAAGACTCAGGAGAAAGAATTGCAGTAATCCTTCCTGGCTGTGACAGAAACAGGTCCAACCATTTCCAGGTCTGCAAAAGCCTGGCAGGATTAAATGTTAACCAGAGTCCTAAAAAGACAGCAAGCTGTTTCAGTACATCTTAGTACCAGGCTTATGAACAGAGGGTTGTGGTTCCGAGGTAAACTCACATGTTTCTTACAGATGTGCAGACAGGTAGTTAAAGTCTTCTCCAGAAGTTGCACTCTGAGGGTTGGGTTAAGCAATGTTTTACCTGCCCTTCTAAGTCAGTATTTGAACATCTGACCTTTGCTGTCTGTTTAAAAATCAAGTGGAAAATCAAAATGCAAGTGTCCAGTTGATTCAGTTGTGTGAAGGTCACCCACTCATGCTCAGAAAAGCTCTCCAGTTATGCTCTCCTTCCTGTAGAATCCTGGTATTGGCAGAGTTTATCTGACTGGGGCTCTATTATTTTTCAATGTGCTCTTGTTCTTTTAATCTGGAATTTTTGATGAATTCCTAAATACTGGATGCATTCCCTTTGTTCCTTCTGTAACCTGGCCAATGTCTTCAGGTGACAACATGCACCTTATCCCAGCGTAAGCAGTGAACACTCTCAGTGGGTTGTTTTTATTTTCAGGGGGTTGGGGCTGTGGGTGGGGGGTACCTTTGCAATGAATGGAAATGAAACAAAAAGAGCCAGACATAATCACTTCCTTGGTAGGCTAATAGTTTTTCAGCTCCACCTGACATATCATCAAACCAGGCTATTTCACAGGGAAAATTTAGTGCTAATATAAAAGACAAATCCTTATCTGACATCCTTGTCTACCCTGTCTGGTGTTCTGTTGTACTTTGGCACTGTGGGTGAGGTATGTGGGAACTGCTGCTGTTGGTAAAACCTAGCAGCTGCTCCTCTCAACCTGTCTGAGACTGCTGCGCTTTCTGGGTGCAAGAGGAAAGAAAGTCTTCTCTCTTTAGTAACCTGCAAGATAAGATGAGCCAGCAAAGTGGGGATGAGCAGCTAGCCACTAACCACAACTCTTTATTTAGGCTCATAGTTATGTTTCAATTTAGGATACAGTGCATGCCAGTCCAAAATATTCTCATTCAACCCATTTTGGGGGCTTTTAGGAAACATTTTGTTCCAGCCATCACCAGAAGGTGTCATTACCAGATGTAAATCTTTTGTCAGGCGAACTGGTTTACAGCTGGTCTGTAATAAAGCACACTTGACCTTCTTTGAATTCTTCCAGAGCAAACTGCTTAAACATTTTTCATTCTTCTTCCTGCCTTTTGGTGGCAAGATATCAGCAACATACTGTTCTGTACAAAACTCTTGGTATCCAAATGGATGATTTGTATGGTTGATGTGACACTGTCATCAGTGCTGGCACTAATTTCAGCAAATCAAGCATTACTTTACTCTGTGTAGAGTTGTTACACTCTGTCCATGATGACCACGCACAGAAGTCAGGTCATGGAGGGAATACTGGGTAAAGGCTGACAGCAATCCATGCAATCTGGAGTTCCTACCAAGGACAGCTTCACAACCATCCATCTCCCTTTACGGTGACCTGGATGCTGTGCTCCATTCTAACTCCAGTGTGTGTAGCTGATTTTCCGTTGCTCCTGTAAGGTGCCCTGTATGCTGGGCCTTGGCAGTCCATGCCACCTTCACATGGGAGATGGATTCGTCTGGAAGAATATGGTTTACTTCTGTTCTGGTTTCTCATACTCTAGCTTTCCATTATAAATATCTTACTATAAATTCTTGCCTGACAAAAGAAGTTTGGCTAATTCTACCTTCTGGATGTTTGTCAAAACCAAAGCTTGAATTTCATCCACCGTGAATCCTAGTCTATTTTTAATGCTGCTGTTTGGAAGCATGGCTCCATGTGCTCTTAATAAAATAGTGGAAGCAACATGCGGCAACTTTGTAAACAAACTTAAAAACTATTTATTTTTTTTTCTGAGAGCCAACTTATTTGTAAATAATCTACACCAGATGTTGGCCATGACATAGATTTCCACTATTAATAACTTTTTATATGGCCTTGGACAAATCACAAGTCTGTGCCTCGGTTCCCCAGCCAAAAAAAAAGGTGTGGTAGCTTCTGAAGACATTGATGCTTCAGGAACAAGGTTTATTTATGTAACAAAGAGACAATATTTGTGCTTAGGCCTTGGTGATGAGTATTGGGACCTAGAAGCTCTTAAAAGCCTGTTTCTAATATTTACAACATTGCCATATTTGTAGGACTTGTAGCAAAGGCGTAGTCCAGTCTGTGTGTTAAATATATTTAGCATATATTTTAGATAATACTGCTTGTAGTTGTGTTGAAGTCACTGGCCTAATGGTTCAGGCAGAGCTGGCCTATTTATGCTTAGAGGTTGGCTTTTCTAGAAAGAAGCTGGAGGTACACCTACTTGGAATATTTCCAGGATGTGATTTTGATTTAAGGACAAGATTTTCTGGACCGGGAGCCTGAAGTCAAGTTATTCTGGATAAGATTTGCAAAGAGATTTGGTTATCCTCAAGAGGTGTTGAGCTGCCAAGCTGGTTAGAGATTACATGCTTTTTAAGGTACTGGGCCTAATTACTTCAGTGATCAAAACCAACATCGTGGTGTTGCCTCAACTGTCAGTCAGTTAGGTGAGCAGCCCTAAGCATTTTCAGCCCAACATCACTTGCAAAACTCCATTGTTTGCTTGTCATCCTGGGGCTGCCGTTCTGGAAGTGACTGTGCTGGCCTTACTGTAGTTTCTAGTTTTGGTGTTGGCAGAACAGCTCAGTGATGTGTGCACCAGCAGTACAGATGTGCCCTTGGTTGCTTTCAGTCTGAATTTCAAGCTTTAGGGGCAGACACAAGAGACAGCTGAATTTTCTGACGCATTCTTGTTGAAGCAGATAAATAAAACAGCCTGCATTTTCTAAAGTGTTCGGTTCCATTCACCAGCTCAAGAAAGTGGCAGGAGAAGTTTGCGTTGCTTTCTGGGAGAGCTCAAGGATGCTTTCTTTCCCCACCCAAAAGCTGAATTGCTGCCATACAGTTACTAGTTTTGGTGTCTGGGTGGGAACTGTTGGGAGTGAAGTTGTTCCAAGGACTTTTGCGTAGTGGGGACATTGAGGGGCAACAGTGGAGAGGAAATACACATTTCTGCAGTTACAAAATTCATTAGGTGAGACCAGGTTTTCTTAGATCTCTGCTGTTCCCCTAGCAATGCTTGCAGGGTTGTGTACTACCTTCTTGCTGAGTTTCAGGTCCTTCCTCCCCCAAATGCTTAGTGCAAGCTCTGCTCAGCTCACAAGTGGGATCTGTAAAGCCTAAAGTGAGGCATCAGCTTGTATGTGTGATTTAAAGAACAGAAAAAGGAAAAAAAAGTGTAAGTCCTAAATCAGTGTCTGTCCTTTAGTGAAAGTGTCAGTATTTCCTTGTTCCTCGCTGCACTTGCGCTGCTTTTGTTGCTGAGCATTCCCTTCACATAAAGAGCTTCTCTATATTCTTGTAATAATGAAAATATCAAAACCTTATTCTAGTGTCCTTTCAGTGCTGACTTGGTTTTGATTTCAGATTAGTTTGTTCTTATTTGCTTTTCCAACACCATATGCAAAGATGCATGAAAACTGAAGGAGAAAAGACCAGATGTACAGATCAGCTGTAATATAAAGCTTCCCAGCCCAGAAGCCAGCAGGACCAAATGTATCCGATAGAGAAGCAGCTGAGCAGCTCCCCTCCAATGGGAGGGATAAAAGCGCCTCTGGATTGTTAGGCAGAGTTTTTTTGAACTCCCATGTTTTCATTCACCACCACACAAAGCAGTGGCGTGGATTGTAGCTGCACACCTGCAGCTGTGTTCCAGTTTGACCTTTCTTGTTATCCCTGCCAAAAAATAGATCTTGACAATAAATTCAGAAGAAGCTGGTACGGTTTAGAAAACAATAGCGGTGTCTCATTTCTCCTTTATTATTTCCACATCTGAGAGGTGAGTGTGAAAGAGGAAGCAAAGCCTATGTGCAGGTGGAAATGGAATGGGTAGGATTTAGCAGTATGCACAGTGGAACAGGTCAGAGGCAGCTCACTTCATTTCAGAGGACTTTTTCTGCCTGAACAAAGCATTCTTTTTAATAGGGAAGACATTTTCCCTCACAATATGGTCTGTGGCCGTTGTTTCCCTTTAAAATCAAGTGCAGTTTGTTGAAAAACTTTCAAAACCCTATTTTTTTCAGTCTTAACATGAACTTTTGTGTTAAAACATAAAATGTTAACAATGGCTGTTCCTAGAACAGTGTTTCCTGGGGGCAAAGAAAGGAATGTTTCGTAAGCACTCCTAGGCTGCAATACTTCTAAGCCTTATTTAAAGTTCATTTCCAGTTGGATTGTTCCCCTTTTGAGGGGTGGGGTGTGAGGGGTGGAATGAGGCAGAAACACTGCTGCAAGCTCAGGATAGGTTTTCCAGGACTGGTACTTAGAAAGGCTAGTAGAAGGATATTTCATTATGTTTACTGATAAGCAGTTTAAGAGGGGCCAGTCTGTCTCCTTTGCCCCTGGGGTTTGAGTTGGGATGCAGGGGTGTAAGTTCAGCTTGTGCTCCCAGCACTGCAGAGCACACTGTGGTCGGATAGGTTTAGTGAGCGTCGCTTGGGGCAGCTCTGTCTCCACCAGCAGCGCTGCTGGCAGGTGGCTCCAGCAAAGGGCTTAGCTACCAAAGGATGCATCTTTTTACCCCTTTTGATGGTTGTCTCTGGTTACTGAACCCTCATTGCTGAGTCAATCCAGCCAAGCTGCCTGCACTGTATCTTTGGTTTTCTGCAGGACCCATCACGACTCCCTCCCTCAAATATCTTTCAAGGGCTCTTCCATAAATGTTTGCTTGCACTTAGTCCTGTTTCTCCTGTGTCCCCTCTCCTCTTATTATAAAGAAGAAAGAAAGGATCAGTTCTGCCCCTTTATTTGTAGTGTGCAAAGATACATGTCTAACCTTAGCACAAGTTTTATTCAAAGCCTGCTGGATTCAGTGAGTCTTTGATTCACATTCTGAATGGCTTGAATTCCCCCTCTTCCCCCTTTCTCCTAGCTACCACCTCTCTTTTACCTCTTAGGTCTCATTATGCCCTGAGCATATCTGCAGTGTTGTCTTCCTAAAACACATTCGTTAGCTGTGGTGGAACACATGCAGAATGTTTCAGGAGCCACGTAAGCAAAACATTAATAAAAAAACCCCCTACTAATGGAATTCTTTATAGAACATAAGTCTAGTTTTAATCTGTGAACAGGGCTAAGTGCTGAACACAGGACTGACACCTGGGAGCATCAGATGGTTGCCACTGGACAGGTTCCCCTTGGATATAAAATAACAGATGAGAATTACCTCTATTTTGCAAACCTGCATGGGCCCTGGTTTATGGTGAAGTACGTGAAATCTGTAAGTACCTTTACATTTTCAGAAACAAGCTCCTTTTGCCCTTGTATTTGTAGTACTTAGCCTTAAGTAAATGTTGGATTCAGACTAGGTCTGTTGGTGAAGTGTTACCATCTTTGTCATATATAGAAGCATACATAGTGCTGGAGGGACTGGTTTTGTTCTTGTTAAAGTCTGTGAGGTGGTTGCTACTTACAGTAATGGAGCTGAGTTGAGTTTCTTGCTTCTGGACTGAAAGCAAAAGTGATTTTGGTTTTACGACGACTGAGGCTGCTTTCAAGAAGGGTCATATTGATAAATATGAAATTAGTGAAGGTCTATGTTAGATACTATCCAGATATTCAGTACAGAAATAGTCTTGTTTGAGTCAACTGGAGAACTGCATCTGGGTTCAGGGAGAAGAGGAATGGGCTGCCTTATCCCATGGGCTGACCCCTTCTGCAGGGAGGGAAGTGTTCACTGAATATTGAGATACTTGTGTATTTGGTTTAATTTTTCAGTGTAATTTGCAGACTTTACCACACTCCTTATTGCAACATTTTTGGGAAATCCAGCCCTTTATTCCAAAACTTCCTCCGTGCCCTCACTTACCTTCTGTCACCTGCCACCCCCCACCTCCACCCCCCACCCAGTTAAGGCGAACAGAATCATTCTGGTAAAACTTTCCCGAACGAGCTTTGTGACTAGGGGAATTAAAGTAATTACTATGTTCAAGGAAAACAGACATTTTCTGCTAATTCAAAATCCATTTTTCTATGGGGGTGGGAGGAAAGTAAAGTTCAATGTGTCACAGTATGTGCTTGAAGTGCGTGGAGAAAATTACACAGATGGCAACTCTGTGAATGAGCAAGCAGAGACAGCTAGAAAACTCAAACTTTGTAGGCTGTATATGCATGGATTGCTTTTTAGCATCCCTTGGAGATACTATTATTTGGGGGTTTTCTGCTTTTATTGTGGAATTTTCTGCCTTCTCCTCCCCTACCCCTATTTAGCTAATTTAGAAAAAATGTGAAAAAGGCAGGGGAGGGTAAGCCCAAATAAAACTTAATTCTTTCTGAACCAACTTCTTATCTCATCTTGAAACTTTCAGAAGAGACTTCTGTCAGCCCCTGTGAGGGAAATCTATGTTGGCTACCTGTAGCTGTGCTGATCCAGCACCTTGCTGCTGTAATACTCTGCTTGATGTTCGGTAGAGTTCCAACTGATTTAAAGGGGTGAATTTGGCTCTGAAATTTCAAAAGATAGATGCAAAGGCAGGTGAATGAGGGAAGTGACCACAAGATCTAGCGAATAACCACGGCTTCCCTCCATCCTGCTGTGTCCGTTCATAGCTAAGACTTCAGTTTGAAGGGAAGAGCAAAGACACAAAGAAGGTTCTGTAGCTTTCACAGTGGTTGTCCTCTTTCAGGGTGGTTGTTTTTTTTTTTTTTTTTGCTGCTTTGAAGGCATATTTCATGGGACACTTCACAGAATCAATGCAGCTCATCAACAAATGGGTGCTATGTACACCAGGCCTGTAAGAGGGCAGGCATTTGTTTTCGCTGCACGTCGAGGGCTTTCAGTCCGGCACCAACACTAAATGGGTTGTCCTTCTCCAGATCACGAGAAGTTTATGCACAACCTGAAATTTGTGCAGCAAATCAGAGCTTATTCTATTGATACAGTTGGTGCATAAGTCTGATTAAAATCCTTTTAGAATATTTTTTGATTCTGCCAGCATGACAGGCCACAACTGATTAATAAGCTTGAGGTTCTAAAGTTCAGAGATGTAACTTCATTGATGACAAGGCTTAAATTATCCTATTCTGTATTTATTTTTTCCTATACATATAAAAACCCTAGTAAATGCACCATTTTAGAGTTTGTAGATAATATTTGTTTAAAATATTTAACCTACCAGCTCCACAAGGCTAGGCTTTCCTTTATAAAATAAACAGCCACCCATTTGATAACCATTAGTGCACAGATACTTAAATAAGAGAAACTTGCAGAACCAGGCCAGCACACAGGGTCTGGCAATGCACGGGTGTCCGTGCCTTGTGCTTTGGCAGGAGTTTTGCCTGTGTTACACGGTCAGCCTCTGGCTTTCCGGTACAGTGGATCAGCTCCCAGTAGCCCTGAGAGATTGGCTAATGAAATGTGAAGATGTTCTAGAAGTAATAATTTGGGGAGTCTCACTCTTTTTATTTTTCTCTGCCTTATGAGCCTTTTTGTGAGGGCTTGCATTTGTGTTCTCTTTAGCCCTGACAGCCAAGGATTAATTTTTCTCCTTACTGTGATTGGGAAATGTTAGAAGGGATAAGATCAGGAAGTATCCAACACGAGAAAGTGCAAAGAATCACACTGTGCTGTATGATCAGGCTGTGTGTGCCTCAGTGGTCAGTGACATTACCCCAGCTTGTTGTCACACAGATGATCCACAAGTGGATCACTTGGTTGGGCTTTGTTACCTAAATTCCAGGAAATTTTAAAATTATTATTTATTTATTTAGTCCTAGATCAGTACCTTCTTTCCAGGTATATGTTTACACTGACTTAAACATGCAGTAAAGGAGGGCCAAATTATGTTGGTCTTTTCACTTATATAGCAAAATGACTATGATATAGCTATTTCTCCCTGTCTTGTCTGCTTTAATTACTAACTGCTTGAAGATTCTTTTTATTTTGATGTATTTATTTTTTATGAAGCCTAGTTCAATAGAAGCTTGCTATCACTTAAGACCTCTAGGAACTGCTGTAATATAAATACCAGTAAACAGAAATGTGGAAAAAGAAGAAAACTGACCCACAAATGGGCCCAGGCTGGAATTTGAAGCTCATGTGGTTCATGTGGTTTGCTGTCATCTAGGGAAGTGACTATGTTCTTCTTTTGCCCCAGCTCCTGAGTCAGATCTGCGTTAGACTTTTGCATGTGACAAATGCAATGGTTTCTTTTTTTAAAAAATACTTTTCTAGTGCTGTAGAAACAGCTTGCACAGGCAGTGACACCGATTGAATCACTCTCTTGCTGGCAGAGTTGTTTTGCACAGGGAACTGATATGGTATTTCACTGGTTTAATTTGTTCCTTCTCTGGGAGTATTTACTTCTGTTGTGTTCTTGGCACAGCTTTTTATTACTGACTTCTAAATGTAGATAGTTTTGCCTAACTTCATGTTAAAGAAACCAGAACTCCAGAAGGAAACCAGAACCCGAGTTGATTCCAGGTAGTATGCAGTCAAGGGACTATATTTTTAATTAATGAACATATCAGTTCACACTAACTGATGATCTGCTCCCAGCCAGGTTTAGATACTTTGTTCTAAACGGTTTATCAAGGATTAAATAACGAAGTAGTAACAAGTTAAGGTATGAACTCTGTAAATCCCTGACTGTTCATCCTTTGGTTTTGTCACTCAGCAAGGTAGTCTGACTTCAGAGGAGGATAGCAGTGTTCTGTCTACGGAGCAAACTACTAGAGATGGGGTTTTCAGACAGTGTTTTCTAATGTATCTGTGTATGGAAAGCCAGCAGGAAAAATTCTGCCCACATTTACACATGTGCAACCCAAGTTTGCAGTTTACTGAGCGCAAACTGGTGTCCTGCATACACAAATATATTAGAAAACATGTGTGTTTTATAAGGATCATACTACTGGTTTTCAGCATGGTTTTATTTAATGAAAGTTAACATGATATATGGTAATTGTTTGTGCAGTTATGAGTCTTTGTTGACGTAAGCATGCAGTCATGAACCCACTTCTAGCACATGGTTTTAATTTTTTCTTTGTTACGTTCATAATTTGACACTCTTAGCCAAATAATTTTTTTTTTGAGAATTGATTAATGAACATTCTCTGATTTATAACAAGACTGATTTATAGAGCATTAATAAAGAATAACGAAGTTTACCCTAAGATGACTTACTTAGTCTTTCATTTCTGGTAGCTTACTAATGTGGCAGGTGGTAGAAGACAGCAAAAACATTGTAATGAAAAAGGCACAGCAAAATTCCAGATTTGTTCCACACAAATCCAGGAATGGGAAAACTCTTACTATGTATGCTAATATTTGTGCAGCCCTGTCTTTCAGATGGCTGCAGCAGGTCTGAATAATCCGCTATGGAAACAGTAGTTCTCATTCTTTTTAAATTTTTTTTCTAGTGGTGCCTAAAATAATGTAGGTGCCTTGCATGTTGCTTGTGGTGGAAGTGAACTAAACTCTGTGATCTTATGAACTGACACCCTTGTAAACTGTCTGTGTTGATGTCTACACGTGTACCTTCACTGAGACAGGCAGAACTGGGCAAAATGACACTTCATGATCTTCAGAAAATCAATGCATGCTGCATCTGGCACTGCAGCAAGACAAGTATTAGTCTAATAGCTTTCTGGCATGCTCCCCCTATAGACATTATGTTTGTGGAAATGTAATTACATTTCATAAAAGAAAAAATAATTACAACGGGAATGGAAAAGAAGTGCCAACTTAGTTGACATGAATAAAGAAAATATCCTAGAGGGCTGAATAATTACCATGTTAGTATCAATTATATGATAATTCTTACTGTAGCTCTGCTATTTGAGAGTCTCATCAATTTAGCTGTGTAGAAATCTGGAATTTTGATCCTTTTCTTCTTTCAGCAATCAAAGTTTTTCTTGAATTTTTGTATGTGGATCCGCCATGTGACACCTGTGCCAGATGATCAGCTTTACTTGTTCATGTTGCAGGTTTAGCAGACTGCAGTCGTGGGAGCTTCTTCCATGTGCCTCTCTCTCAATTCACCTTCATCCTGACTTGGCAAAAGCATCCCAGTCTCAGTGCAGCACTATGCCCAGCAAAAACGAAATTACTGTAGATGACTTAGAGTTGGGTTGTTTCTACCTGTCTGCTATGCTTTGGGCCATCAATAATAGCTCATGTCACAGGAGCCAGTTGACATCTGCCATGTGGCAATGGCTCTGTCCCTTCCACTTGGGCTGGATTCAGACAAGGGACCTGTACCTGAAGAGCAATGCAGCCTGCAGCCAACTCCTTAGTTACGCAGACTTGTGGGGAGTGAATTTACAGACTCCTGTTTAAACTTTCTCACTCTTGCAATCTCACTTTCTCGCTTCATGCATTGGGGCAAAACTCTCAAGCAATCTGTGCTCTCTCTCATATCACCAGATTGAAAATAATAGAGATTTCTGCTAGGGTGGCAGTTCTCTAACTCGCTGTTTCGCTGCTTCTCCCATTTCAGACCATATGGAGGCAAGACATGCTTTCATTTATTTATTGTAAAAAAAATAAATCGGAGTTTCAACTCTCAGCAGATGCTCTGGGCAAGTTTGAGACCACAATTTCAGCTGCAAATCAATTCTCTGTGTTGGCTTCAGTTATAGGATCAAAACAGTATCTGAGTATAGTATATAAATATTATCTTATACTGGGGTAAGGTACAGAACCACACTACCAACTGTCTTCATGTATCTGCTGAGGTTGTGATGCCCAAGACAACCATTTCCCCCAGGTTTTTTTGGCTGCCATGAAGATATAGCCATGAGCTGCCTCTTCAGAGCAGCAGGTGGGTTCTCCAGGCAAACCCTGGACTTCATACAGCCCATCTGTGGGAAAAGGGATTCCTTATACTGCTCGGTGCTCGAGTGTGAACAGAATATCGAATTCCATGGTGAAGTGTATTCCTTGACATTGGTTTCCATGCTTCCCTCAGTTTCTAAGGAGGGATTATTCCACTAAAGCTGTTTGTGTAGTCTGGGCTCTCTGTAGTGGTGTAACTTTCAGGTGTTAGCCTGGTTCTGTGCCATCAGAAATAGGTTTTCATCTTAAGTTGCAGTGATTTCTGACTTTTCAATTTAAACCTTTGCAGATAGAAAATCAGATACCAGGGAGAATAGAGGTGGAAAAACCTACATGTTTGGGTCTTTGCTGGAGGGCTTACATCTAAAAATACAGGTGCAAATCAAAGCCACAGAGCCCCTACGTAGGTTCTGAAGGCTCAAAAGGGTTAATAGCAATGTGGGAAGGCACTGTTTTCAGGGCTTGGGTCCTGAAATGGCTTTGGGTTGGGATTCATTAGACAGCAACTACTATGCTTTTCCAGAGCCTGATAGCTAAGGGAAGTAACTTAGGTCAGCTGTTGACCAAAGAGCCACAACAGATTCAGCCGAGATGCGGCTCTGTCTGCCAATTCGTGTGCCCAAAACCAAAATTACCAAATGGAAAGATCAGTGTTTCCTCACATAAGACAGCCTAAGCAAAGCAGTAGTGCAAAAAAAACCCAAAACAAAACAAAAAAACCAACAGCAACCAACCAACAAAACACCAAGGTAATAAAAAAGTAAAAAAACCCACTAAACTCATGCTGTACCACAGACAGCATGTATTTACTCACTCAACAGTCTGCCTATTTACTTGCTCTATGCCTCACTTTCTTGTCTGTGAAGTTGTGAGAGTAAGACCTCTATTGCCTTGTCTGTTTAGATCGAGTGCTTCTAAGTGAGCTGTGCTATGTATGAGACAGTGGCAAGCTCTTTTTGGGTGGGTGGTGCTGCAGGTAGTTGTACTTCTAAAGCAGATGCAGCTGAGACCTGCAACTGTGTTAACCAGCTTGCTGGTTATGGACAAGCTGAATGCAAACACCAAGTCAAGCGGCAGTGTACTTAGGTGTAGCTCTGTGCTGGTGTGGAGAAGGGATTTGTAGTACTACTTGTTCTAACACGGATCACAATTGTCAGCACAGCGAAACACCTTTTCATCTCAAATTGCAAAACTTTGCTATAAGGGACTATTGTCCCCTTACACATACTGTATTGCTCTCCCTGCCATGACATTCTCTAAGTAGCAGTGAAATAATAAATACATACACTTTTGTATATGTTTTCTGCATTAGTTCCTAGTCAATACTTAAGACGTAGCTTGGAAATAAGCTAAAAGAAATGTGAATTTGGGTGATATTTGGGTGGGGTTTTTTTGTTTGGGTTTTTGGTTTTTTTCTTTGAAATACCATCCCCAAAGAGCTACTTGCTCAAATTTGGGATTAGTCTCTCATGTCTGAGTTGGTCTGTTTGCCATAATTGGCATGTGAATACATGCTTAAAGGGCTTGTAAACACTGCAGTGCTAAGAGAAGAATAGAGATACAAGGTGCTAACAGATTCAGGAATAATGCTTGGGAAACCAGGGTTCAGTTTGACCTACTTTTCATTAGCTTTATTCTTTAAAAGCAAAACAAAAGACTCAACTATTATTTAATTTTCTGGAGTATTTAAAAAGGGAGAAAATGCCTGAAAGCCTGACAGTGTGATACAGGAGCAAACATAAGATTGTGATCATTAGTCAGAACAAGTTAAATAATGAAAGAAAACATTCAGAAAATAAAATTAAGAGATGCTGTATCATGAATTTTACTAATAATAGTTGCAGTCCATGTTAACGAATATCACCGAAGTTACTTGCTGTTTGATAACAGTGGAGCAATAATATACTAAATAACATGATTCTGGTTTTAACAAATATGATTCCAGACTTCAAATTCCGTGCAGTTGGCCTTTCAAGAGGTTACTGTAGAGTGGTCACTGGAAATTTCAGACGTTGTGTACTTTTTGGATGAGAAAATTTTTGAAAGTGCTTGGTATTCCTGCCAGAAGACATTGCCCTCAGAACCACGTCTGCTGCCTCTGGGACCTCATCTGCTTTAGAAATGAAAATAGCACATCTGCTAGCCAGTGACAGGCTTACCACCTTACTAAATACGCACAAATTTTAGACTGCTCGCTGCAGAGAAGTGTCTGAGTTTCTTTCTGCATTTGTTGCACCAAGAAAGCAATCCTGGTATCTTAGATACAGTATGGGAAAGATTAGAACTTTAATGGGGCCTTTGCTGTTGCTATCATTTCTGAGTGAACAAAAATTGAGATATCAAGGGAGTCGATAACAGAAAACCTTAAGTAGGTTGTTTTTAATGCTGTAGGAGTTTGTTTTCCCCAAAGGCAGAGCTGATCCAAAGGATAGTGGAATCACCAAGAAAGTTCCGAGTCAGCAGGGCTTTGAATGGCTGCTGTATCAGACATAGACCCAACATATGAAAGCACTTAAACAAGTATGCAGTTGTTAGCGCTTGAATAGTTTTGATAGGAACGATAAATTTCTTTATAATGCTAAGGTATCATGAGATATCAAAAATATATTTTCCTGAAATCATGTTGTACTTTAGTTTTAGTATTTAGGCTAAATCTCCTGAGCCTTTCCTACCTGCATGTGTCCCTAGCAAACCTGACTGGTACAGGATTGAAAAAGGCATTTATAAATCTGTCTCAAACAAGTGCTGGCAGCACATGTCCTAGGAACGAAGGCAGCAAAGCTGGGGAGCAGAGCGTGCTGGGCCACAGCCTATAGTAGCTGCTTCCAGTGAACTGTTTTGAAGTATCTCCAGCCCAGCCCTGGCAATAATGACTGGGAAGTGTAAGCTGTCATAGGGCAAGCATTTGTAAGGATGAGCAGCCAGCTGAGAGAAACTTTCTCTTGTTTCACGTAAAGTTCAGGGTGCACAGAGGAATTCTTAGGGGCTCCGTGCCCAGCACTGCTCCTGGGAAGTGGTGATAGTATACGGAGTGTGATCCAGAATTAAAAACACTAGTAAAAAGGAGGAGGAACAAGAAAGAGGATTGACAAGCACAAACAAGTAAGAAGGGATTACTATGAGGAAAAAAAGAAGAAATCAAGATAAATTAATCAACTGACAAACATACTCCAGGGGCCTGAAAGGAGAAAGTAGGTGCTGTTGTTCTGCTCTGCATGTTCGCAGTGCTGCTGTCTGGCTCAGTCCTGGCCTCTGCCTCCCACCATGTTACAACCATTGCTTCTAGCACTGTCTCTCTCTCTGTCTATGCATGTATATATATATAAGTGAAATAGACTTCCTTTTGCTCCCTTTTCTTTTCCAACGTTTGATGCAGATGTGAAGGGCCAGGTGAGAGCCAGCTCTCAAGGGTGGACAGTGGTGCTACTTTGTAGTGGTTGTGGTGCTGTGTACTCAACTGGGACAGGGAGCAGGGGGGCACAGACAAGGCAGGTGCTTGACAGTGATTACTGCAGTTATGGAGTAGAGACCTCAGCATTACAAAATGCTCTCTGGACATTGTGGCATGCTCTTGACACTTGGACAAGCAGGGGATATCCAGCATTCCAGTTTGCTGATGGAGGGACGCAGATGACCTATCTTGTAATGAAGGTCCCAGGGCCAGTCAGTGCTGTGTTGGGCAAAAACCTGTTCCTCAAGCTAATGTCCTAACCACTGTGCATCACTTGCTACTAAAGCCACAGATATGATGCTCTAGTGAGCCGAGCTGTTATCTCCCAGGTGTCACTTTGTGTATTGCCATCCTTAAGAGACCTAATTTCCCACTCATGGGGAAATGCTTTTCTACGTGTATTGGTATGGAGCAACGAAGACATCCGGTGGCTGCTTGTGTTAACGGCAGGTGAGTGTGTGTTTCTCGCCGGGAGCTTCACTGAGGTTTTATATAGCCAAAGGTGCTGCGCCAGATCTAGTTAAAGTTTCATGTTGCAGCCACCCACCAAGGCTGGAAGCACACACTTCCCACGCACAGTGCAGTGTCCTACACCATGGGGACTGAGTTACCAAGCTGCCTCTCTCCCCCTCACTCCTGTATTCTTGAGCCTACCCATATAAAAGGGGATTGGGGAAGACGTTTCAAGGTAGTATATTTTTAATCCCTACTCCCACTTCCCTCCGTAGCTCTTAAGCAAGAGCTCATGAGGTTTCCTCCTTGAAAGCTCTTGTGGACCAGATGCTCTGGTCTTTTCCTCTGGGACTCGCAGCTACAAGTGCTACCAGTGACCTTTGAGGACTCCATAAAAAAAACCAAACCGTGCACTGTTTTCCCATAGACTGTCACTGTGGAAACTACAGTCTTTCTTTGTGCTTCATTCATTTTCAATTTGGCCAGCCCTGCCCCTGATATTGGACAAATGAGGAAGCAGCAGAAGAGAAAAGAATACTTGACAGAGGAGACCGGCAAATAAAAACTGTTATGTTACGCTGTCAAGCTCAAGTGTGAATAGCGCTGCACCTGGAGAGCACTGACAAAGAGGCTGCATTCATGCCCAGTCCCTCGTGTGTGGGAAGCCAGCAGACGTAAAGGAGTTGCCGTGTCAAGAGCGTGATTCAGGAGACCTTCCTTGTTTGGGATTAATCATATAAAAGGGAGGCATGAGTAAAAATATCCTGTTCACAAGAATATCCTGTTGGCTGGATGTATGTATTGATATTAGCTGTGCAGAGCTGCAGAGAGGTCTGAGACATCTGGGAGATGAATCATCCCCATCCAGAACTGGAGCAATTAGCTACGTTTAGACCAGCAGAAGGCCTTGAAAGGTGTCTAATTGAGTGGCTTGCAACTGCGCCAGGAAACAATGTGGATTTGACAAGAATCCCACAATTAATTTCTGTATTGACCTAGTGGGACAGCATTTGCTAATGTGGACAGATTATCCTAGATAACTGATTCAATTCTTACAGCATCCACTGCAGACGTGTTTTGTTAGCTAGGAGGAAAGTAAAGGAGGTAGTTAATGGCAAGTCTTTCTTGCAGCCCATTATTAAATCTGTGACCATTTAAACATAAAACGGAGCTTTTGGCAAGGTCAAGGCCACACATTTCTTGGGAGCATAAAGTTCAAAATTCTGCCCTGGGAGCCCCAGTGGTTCTGAACCACTGTGTTAAATGACTTTAAACAAGCACACATTTACTCGAGGACAAATTTAGAAGCTTAATAAAGGAAGACATGTCAAATCCAATTTATAGGTACTAAAAAAATAGAAGCAAATTATGTTCTAGGTAGGTGTGCAAACTTAATTTCCCGAGAAAAATAGCAATCATTTCCTTTATAAATAGTAAAAGTAAAAGCTTTTGAGCTTACTTTAAATATTTTTTTAACAATGACAATATTTTTTAAACATCAGACTTTATTATATGGAATTGCAATATAAGTATTAAAATTCCTGGGTTTAGTTGGATCAAAAATGTGATGGCTAGACCTGAGAACTTGCTGGCAGGTCATGATTGGCAAGATTAAGCCAGAATTAATTTGTGAAATCCAGAGCTTTGCAATTTACTAGTAATTATCTGTGTGTGCGTATGTGAAGTGCTCCCCAAGAGGAACAGCTTTTTATAAAACAAGTTGAGAAAATAAATAGTAGGGTTCAGAGGAGAAAAGTCTATAACTCAATGAGCAAGGAGGCAGAAATAGGTTCCTTTCAGTGACCGACTTTTGTTTTTTTCTTGATGGTCATGTTAGACGAACTCTGTAATTTAACTAATCACGTTGGACCTGAACAAAATAAGTTTATATAAAATTGGCTGTTTTGAAGCAGAGGTTTATAGCTGCTCCTTCACAGTGGCCAGATGCAGAGCTGGGCTGCGAATCAATGCAAGTTACCTTTGGATAAGTAGATGCAAACAGGGTGAAACTCATTGTCTGAGCCAAACTGTGAGTAGATAAGCTGGAGAGGACTACCCTTGTGATAAGTTCCGAGGAAGGTGCTTATTAATAAAAGGGATGGCTTGCTTTATTATTTTATTCAATACCAAGAAGCCCAAAGGGATATTTTCCCTCCCACCCCCATGGGCATGAGTGTAAACTCTCTTGAACCCTATCAGACTCAGCTCTGAGCCTGGCTTCACTTCTGCCAGCTCAGTAAACTCTGTCTCTTGCTCAACGTTTGTGGCAGTAATGATTCAAAATATCTCCATGGTTTACTTCAGGGAGTAGGATTAAGGAGATAGTCTGATGACAGAAGGATTAACAGGATTATTAATCTAGGGATTATTCCTGAAGCAGTTACAGATTAATATGTGGTAGATGCTTCAAGCTTTAAAGTCAGCCCTACTTCTCACCATACAAACAGCTTAGCTGGTCTTGCCAAGTGCCCAAGCAGCTCTTTGCCTGTGTACTGCAGCTCTTTGCCTGTGTACTGCAGCACTTGGAGGGTGATGAGGTTCACTGCTCTCTTTGGTGCAGATGCTGCTGCTGTGGTGCACTTTTGGCCCTGAAGAATTTGGATGTTCAGTAGACAGCACAGAGAACTGAGGGAGAGGCAAAGGAGCAAGCTGGAAATCAGACCACTGGCCAGGGCAGAGCTCACCCCTGGGTCAGTGTGCCTGAATGGTTTTTCGGTTAGGTGCAATATCTCCTGCTTTGCAGGAGGTAGTAAGGTTAGGTAGTGAGGAAGGAAACATGAATTCCAGAAACTATTTAATTATTTTTTTTAAGAGAAACTCCATGTTTGATTTTGACACAAGTCAAAATCTTCAAGTAAGAAATAATGTTTTGAAGCAGCTTGTATGCAGGACGTCACTAGGAATAGCGATTTCAAGTGTTTTGCAGAAACTTCAGTATGAAGTGGCAAGCCCAGTACAGATGGCAGAGAACGCTGAAAGGCTGCTGCATTAGCTCATGTATGCCAGGGACCCCTGACTCTAGATAAAATCTTCTCTGGGCTGAGCAAATGCTGAATTTTGGTGACTAGAGTTGCATAAGTTGACAATCTATAATTTTTTTTCTCCAGAAGTTATTTTAAGGTAGTACAGCTTTCTGACAAAGGAGGAATTTCCATAAAAAAATGTTCCTTCCCCCTTTTCCTCCCTCCACCCACCCCAAAATGAAAGCTGTCAACACTCAAGAACAAACAAACAAACAAGAACAAGTTATTGAGTCCTGTGTTGCCTTTCATCTATCTATTTATTTATTTAACTTTCATTTAAAAATAAATAATTTCACCTACCACGGTCAAAACAACAGAGCTGCTCTAGAGGAGAATAATCCCTTTTCCTGACCTAAGTGACTACATGAAAAGGTTATCCAATGGACCAGAACACAGCTCATTGAAGTGACCAGATTGCTTTTATGAAATCCCTAATGTATAAACTTAGAAAAGAAGATCGGACTGATTCCTGTGGGAATTGGTTGAACCCCAGAGAAGGGGATGGCAGCTCATTCCTGCTGAGGACTGTCTGAGAGCGAGAGCAGTTTGGGGCCAGTAGCAGTCGTGGTATTTTGATATCATTAATGTGTTGAGAGTTTACATATGCAACACAATGATGAAGTCTGGTCTTGACTCTAAGTAGTTTCTGTTAACAGCAACAAGAGAAGAAATTAAGAATGAAGTAGCATTAAGTGGTTTGAGTCCGCTGAGGAGCTGAGGCGCTTGGCCCCAAAGCCAAATTTCAGCCCTAGCAGAAGTGTCCTCCTTTAATGCACAACACTAATGTGATGTCAGAAAATGTTTATGGTTTATTTCCAGTTATTTATTTTAATTATTGAAGTGGGAGTTTGGAGGTTTTTCTTCCTTGTTCTTTAAGCAAGAAGTTGTAAGCAGTTTAGTGGAGCTAAGTGAGGGCAGCCAATGGAGCAGATGTTATTGCCGTACACAGCAGGAAAGTTTCATTTCATCAGGCTCTGGTAATGCAGTAGGAGAGGGTTGGCAGAAATAGGCAGGATTTCTCTTGTACCCAACCAGGTTCTGCATTTCTTAGTTACTTTGATGAAATGGAAAGAACCAGGAACTCATGCATGCAGTTGGTGAGTTTCTACTTAATATAGTGACAAATATAACATAAAGGGTCTGTCAGGTTTTACTCCATTAGATTTCAGAAGGATCTTCCCCATGGCTGCTGTGGGCTCTGGATGTGCTCCCTAGCTCTGTGGTTAGTTGTGCTGAGGACACAAAATGAGTAAGAGGAAGAGAATTGTGCAAGATCTTCTCCATGCTCCTCCACAGGAGGAGAGAAGGGATGTAAGCTTGTTTGACTTGGGTAGACAAGTAACCCACCTATTTTGCCATGAGGACAAAGGCTGAATTTCTCTTGGGCCCAGAAATGACACAGCAGTTCTCCTGGAAATCTTGATGAAAGAATCAATTCACAGGCTCCCAGTTCTTCGAGACAGGCTGGGCTGGGCTGGGTTGCTCTACAAGCAATGCTTTAATGGATCCAGGAAAACTTTGTTGTCCTTCCTGCTTCCCAGCAGGAGTTATGGGAAAATGTTGAAGAATTAGTAGTACTCATCTACTCACTACTCAAATCTCTTGTCTGTGGGCCAGCCAAGGCAAGCTAACAGGCCCACCCATTTACGTTAAGAATTCCTCTTCTGTGTGAGGTGGTAACTCAACTTACAGCATGAGCTAACTTTGCAGTAAAAAAGTGTTTAAAAGGAATTTTTTTTTTAAGGCCTTTCAAATTTTGGAGGAAACATTAGAAATAGGTCACTTCTTCCTTTTACAACGAGATGATGTCTTTCAATAGTATTACTAACCAAAGTTGTGTAGATGAAATAGGAAACACAAAGACAATCGCATGTTGATCATTCATACCAACAGCTGCAGAAATGGTTGTAAAACTGTGAGTCTGGTCCATTGTTGTGTGAATAGACTTTGTGATGATTTCTGTTCATCCTTCATATATAGGAAGAAATGTCCAGGAGTGTGTTTTGTAATACTCCTGAACTCTCGGTAACGTGAGACCTCCTTAAAGCAATCTATTAAATCTTAGCAGAGAAAGGGGAAGAGACAACTGCTTTCTGTGGGTGAATTATGAGGTGTGTGGATTAGCAATGGGAATATTAACGAGGCTTTACTGTACTACTTCACACAGTGTATTAGTTATTCTATCAATCTTACTGCCACGGAAGGTCACAAAGTCAAATGTGTGAGCAGACTGAGAAATGGGATAGGTGACTTCTGCAGCAGGAGTTGAAATTTCCTTAAACTTTGCTTCCAAAATGCTTATTCCAGGGCACTAATGTATAGTTTTGATGAAAAAAAAATAAATTCCTCACCCACTCTCCCCCTGTCAAGCACCCCCTGTCAAGCACTTGAATCAAGGTACTTCAGTGGAATTACCATTTTACCTGACAGTTACTGCAAACTTGACAAACAGCTTTAAAAAATGCCAGTTTTGGTTTGCAAATGCTATGTGATGTTCTTTACTATCTTCCAAAGGGTAGAGCTCCTGAAAGTTCTCACTGAATTTAGAAGAGACAGAGCTGAAGGCTGTCACTTTGTGGATTTAGGAGACCAAGCTGTATGTGTCTAAAATATTTTCCTGGAGGTCGCTTGGTCTGAATGTCTAAGAAAACTCCCATAAAATGAGGTGAGCTGGTGAATCCCAAAAGCTGTGCTGCAGAGACTGAGCTGCTCTTTCTAAGAGCTCACATTATCTATCTGTAGCAGCACAGGTCTTGTTCAACCCCTAGGTACGCTTCTCTGACCTATTTTGAGCCAGCTTAATGGGAATCTGTATCAAATAACTAGTAATGATGGCTGTGGGGGGAAACAAAATTACTTGCCTGACAATTGAGTCATCTTTGTTTCATCTTCCCACAGCTATTAATTTGCTTAAATTCCCCGCATCCTTTGTATGACAGTTGTCCTCCTGCCTCTGCTATTGGTTCCCATATGTTTTACCTCTGGACTGGAAGTCCACTTGCATACAGTTGAATTCTTTTTCTTTTTTGCTTGCTGCCGGGAAAATGATGTTGCTCTTGTAGTTAATTTATTGTTCCTTTTCACCACAAGATATCATCTACTTCCAGATGTCTTTTTGAGTAGATGTGTCAGTGATTCAGTCCTATCTGAAACTGGCATCTGAGTCTTCCACACATGAAAAGTAGCATGCGTTGGAAGGTATCATCATCTGTTCGTAAGACTCAAGTAATCTTTCATGTGCTTGGCATTTGTTGTCCTACAATTAGACTCCTTTCTTAAAGATAATAACCTAATTATAGGCTTTGCTTCAGCAGTTCAGGGGAATATGTGGGTGAATCATGGGTGAAAGGGGCAGGGGAAAATTCTGCAGCTATACAGGCAAAGGGTGGGGATATGACAATCAAATACTACTCCTAGCTTTACTTCTTGATTGTAGTTCCATCCCTGCTAGTTGTGTCCCTGGCAAGAGGTTAGTGTGATCTTCCTCAAAGATTGAAAATGCATTTAATGCATCACTTCCCTTCACTGTTTGTATGATTTTTGCAGTATTTAACTGAAGAAATGTCTATAACATGTATCTTACAAAAACCCCTGTGCCTCTTCTGTCTCTGTGTAGAACTTTTTGACATAAAAGCAAACACAAGTTACTGATGACTTATTTTTTTGTTTGCTTTGGGATTTTATGGCTAAATTGCTATTCTGAGTTGTCACAGAGAGTGCTTTGAGTTATTTTTCTAGCTTTAGTCAAAGAACAGCTATCGTAATGGTACTGATGGCATGCTAGGTCCTGTGGGTAGCTGTATTTAATGTACAGCACTAGAATATTCTTGGAAAAGTGACTCTGCTACTTCCCCTGTAGCTCCAGTTAGCATCAGCCATCTGCATTTGGACAGATCTGTCCCACCCTGAAGACAGACAAGCGTGAGAACGGCAGGCAGGAACAAAAAGAAAAGGGATTTTCTCAGGGTCACCCAGCAGGGCCAGAAAGAGAACTAACCTGTCCTGTTTGCAGGGGCTTATTTCTTTCCCCTGCAGTTAAAGATGTAAATCCTGATCTATGGGAGGAGGAAGAGTGTAGTCCTACACATCCATCTGGCAGGCTTTAGAGCGCACAAGTGAAATACTGATAGAAAGCACACTGTAATGACTGCAGTGAGACCTAGGTGGGCATGGTAGGTGTGACTTCAGGTGCTGAACTTCACTGACTGATTCAGGAAACAGGTATTTTTAGGGCTGCACACCTCCTGGGCACTCCAGTTTCTTTTGTGCCTGTATTTTGGATCTTATGTTTCCCTGGGTATGTAATACTAGCTTTCTGAAACAGGCACAGAAATTCTGCTTTCCTTTACACCCAGGTCTGCCTTTAGCCAGCACTAGCTATCTTTGCTCTGGATTGCTCTGAGGTGCCTAGCTTTCGCCTGTGTATGTCTCCCTTCAGGGGCTTCCTCCCCTGGCTGCAAAAGTAAGCCAGAAGCCTGATTTTTTTCTCCTTTAATTGTCCTGGTAATCTGGGCACTTGTTGCTTAGGCAATAACAAGTGGCCTGAATTCAGGCCTCAGGTGACAGCTCAGGGCAATTTCTAACCACCCCTGCTTGAAAACATCCATGTTTTTCCAGCTATTGTGCCCAGTACATGCTACAGCCAAGATCACATTTCTGAGAACATATATCCTACATGCACTGTGTAATGTAGTGTTTATCATGAAGATAAAATGTTTTTAGCCTTTGTCTTCTGTTAACGCACTCTTAAGCAGGCTAGATCCTCACCTGATACAAATTAAAGTAGCTCTGTGCAAATCAGTGGAGAAGTGCCAGCTGACTCTGATTAGGTAATATCTGTGCATTGTTAGTTGTGGCTTAGATAATGTTTGTAGAAACTTCATTCATCAGCCAGAAGATAAGTAGCTAAATAAGATATAAACCAGTAATGAGTGCAGTACGCCAGAAATACATACTGATGTGGAAATCTCAGATGTACTTGTTGGCCATGATAGTTTGATTTCCTGAAGGCCAGGTGGTACCTCCAGGTACAGGAGGTTAGTGCTGGGATTTGGGGTCAGCAACTCGTTGCAGGCAGCATCAGGGGGTTAAATCTTAAGGTTTGTCTATGCCTGGAAATTAACCCAAACAGCTATTCCAGAGTATCTGGAATAGTTATTTTGGTGTGGTTCCAAGTGCAGGATGCTTTGAAATGCTAATGCTTGAAGCTGTTTAGCTTTTATTTACAGCAAGAAATAAAGATGATAGCCCACTAGAAACTTGAAGGAACCCAGCGATGAAGGTGGGGTGGCTTTTATTTTATTATAAACAGTGACCAAGCATTGCTGGTTTGGCCAAAGTAACAAGATGGCACTGTGGCAGTAAGTTTTCTGGTTGTGCTCTGGGAGTTGATACTGTGTGACAAGGATCTTGTAATGCATGTAGAGTTCTGAAGAAGAGGGGGAATTTTGTTCTCTGTAGCGAGTAGGACATTTAGTGGTGAGGTTAAATTGCATCTAAGAAGAAATCAGGCTGAATTAGCAGGATGAGCTTTCTGGCATTAAGAACAGTACACTGCCAGGGAGACTCCATATTTAAGAACAAGATAGAAAATGTTTTTTAGAACAACACGGGGAGCAATGAATCTGCCTTGGGGTAACAGGTGGGTAAGGAGACATGCTAGCACTACTTTCTGGGATCCATCAGGTGTATCTGGGCTATGGATGTGCTCTGCAAACACAACATAGCATGTCTTGCAGTATCCTCACTGTTTGATTACACCCGTCTGGGTCTGCCTGTACACTTCTGGTATATGCCTGCAGAAGAGGCTGCCCCAGCCCCCCGGGGCTGTGGGGATGGGGAGAGGACTCTGCCAGCAGAAGGTGCGCCTTTGAGGGCAAGACCAGATGATCTGTAGAGAACTTGTGCTGCCATTGGGACATCACGGGAAGCTGCTGTAATAAAGGCTCTAGGAATTACTGAATTGTTTTGCAAAGGCCCCAGGGGAAGGCAGCAGGGTCCCAGCTGTTTGTGTGCTGCTGCCCAGGGCCCACAGCTGATCCCTGTCATTCAGCTCTGCATTAGCAGCAGTCTGCATATGGGATGACCATCCAGAGCATTGTGCAGGTCAGTCTGCAGACACCAAGGGCCACTTAGGTTTTGGAGAACTGGAGTGCACCATTTTGGATGGACAGGTCTCTCTTCTAGAGGTATTTCCTGAGAGTTTATTTGAAACTTGAGTTTGAATGGGCATAAAAGACCTAAATTTCCAGCAAAATTCTCACTTCAGCCTAAGAAGGGCTCCAAAATGCTCACTTTATGTCTTTCCCTAGGCATGGGGGCTTTTATCATGGTGTGTTTGACAAACTGTGTGTATTTACAGCTTTCTGTGTGACCACGCATGGCAAAATGGATGCTGCCATTCATGTAGCTTGGCTGAGGGGTGGCCTGGGTCTGAAATACCTACTTTAGCCAGGAAATCTGTTGCAGAGTGCCTGGAATTGCAGTTGGGTTGGCCAGGGGTTGTTCCATAATGCCAGTCTGTGCAGAACGTCCTGAGGCTCTGTCACTGCCCATGAAGGCTTTCTCAGCACCCTGGGTGGAACAGGAGGAGAGCTGGCAGGTACAAACCCACATGGCATCCCTGGGCCCTCTTTGGAAGTGCATGCAGCAGCTCAGTCCTGCCTTGGCTGCAGATACTCAGCCTTTGGGGAAAAGGAGAGCAAGCGTTAAAAGGACTAGCAGCTAAGGTAAGTGTTGACTGTAACAGGTACCATAATGATGAATGACATGAATGGACAATCACTCCTGCCACAGCAAATAAACCCTGTCACATGGAATCCGGCATTTTCCAGGGAAATCAGCTTTCACTGCAGGCTGCCAGCACCAAATGAGCTTCATAAAGCACCTGCAGATCTGAGCGTCGAGCAATTATTCCACTATCTTGCCTAAAAACAAAAAGGGCCCTGCCCTTCGGTCACCTCTGACCTTTTCCAGCTAACATAAACTAATTATATTTGCGGCAGGAGGAGGAAGGGGGGTAAAACCCACCACCTGATATCTTTCTGGGGGGCTGTCGGCGGCACTGCCAGGTTTGTGGGGTGTTTTGCAGTTCCTTCCTCAGCTCCTAGCGCCGGGGAGCTCCTTTGCTCAAGCGCTTAAAGAGATCCGGGGGGGCTGAGCCCCAGGCCGAGAGGAGCGGGGCTGGGAGCCGGGCTGAGCCCGGGCCGCCCCGGGACAAGAGCGCCTTTGTTCGGCATCACTTAGCAGCAATTACAGCCCGTCAAAACAGTTTTTGTTTTACGACAACGTGTTAATGGGCCCACGGTTGGGTGTGAGAAGTAACCCAAGCCGCATGCACTGAAGCAAGGTTAGAGGTTAATTGAGACTTGCTAACATAGCGCATGAGATTTTTGCAACCTTTTGCAGCGAGGGAAGTGGGGAACAAAAAGGAGATAATGTGATACAATTAGTTGGAAAGCAGGAGGGTCAAAATTCCCAGATGGAAAGGAAAACTGGCCAAGTGAATCAGGCCAGATGGGCCACCTGGACCATAACGAATGCCAAAAATAGCTTCATCCCCTCGTCTGGTGGATGAGGCAGTAGGTGGTATGTCTGTCCTTCACAGTGGATTTATAAAAAAAAAAAAAAAAAGGGAAAAAAATATGCAAGGTCAACATTCTAAACAGCAGTAGCCTGTTACAATTTGTATTCCAGATGTACGATCATTAGTGCAGCTTGTATTTTTATATTTACTTTCTTTATTTCAAAGAAATTTGATTTTAACCTAGCAGCCCCCTTCAGACATGCCGGCAGTACTGGTCTGCTGATAAACTTTAAGCTTTCCACCATTTGTGTGGCTTTCCCCTGTGTGAACCTCTGGAGCGTTACTAACTAAAGCGTTGCCGCTTGAAGACAGGTTTGGTGGCAGGGGCTCGCCACGGTCAGCGTGAGGCTGTTTCAGTGTACCCGAGGTAACCACCTGCTCCTCACTCACCTCCCTCTGCAGCCATCCACTGCAAGGATGCTGCACCTGGAGCTGGGGGCAATACTGGTTTCGGTGCCCAGAAATGTGGCTCTCGGTCTCCCTTGCCTGGAAGATCACTAGGACTAATACGTTCATCCCCGTACTTGGTGCTGCTTCAGCTGCTTCCTTCCCCCTCTGCAGAGGTCTTGAAAAGTTACAAAGTACAGGGTGACACGTGTAAAACAGGAAAAAAAAAATAATTACATTTGCTGCCCAGCTTGCACTGGAAATGAACTGCAAGGTGACTGGAAGTGCCAAATCATTTCTGGCACCTGTTCAGCGCTTATTTGTTTCCCTAGAGCCAGTGTGATTAGTTTCCTTCACTACCTCAAGACCATATAAGCTTCCTCTATTGAAGCTGAATCATCTGCTGCAGGTGCCTGTAACACCTTTTCTGTGTCACGTCCTAATGTTTGGGGAAACCACACATAACAAGTGTGACATGTGGGAAACGATGCCACCCGCCTCCGTTGCATATAGCTGCCTTTTCCTTGCTGTCTTGGCAGCTTGTATATGCCAGACTTGACAGCCGGCAGTTGCTGCCTTCACCCTCCAGTGGGCTGAATGAGGATGATGTCTAAGGAGGAGCCGCTGCCAGCCCTGGGGTACCTGGTACAAGGTCAGTGAAGCCCAGCTGGGCTTCATTAATGAGGACTGGCCTGGTGGAGAAAGAGCATTGGCAGGGGGACAATGGCCCTATGCAGCCTTCAGCCTTGCTTGGCAGCAAGGGAAAAGCAACAAGTTAGCAGGGCGGTGGATTGCCAGGGCTGAGCCCAACTTCACAGACCCTGCCCCTCTCTTTTTTCCATCTCTCCTTCCCCCTTCATATGCCTAAAAATGAACATGATGAGGAGGAAGAGGTAGGAGGAGAAATGGGGATGTAGAAAAAAATCAGGCAAAATTGAAAGTGGGTAACAGAAGCAGGAGAAAACAGATTGCATTTCATACCTGGGGATTACCTAATGTGTTTGGTCTAACTCCGAAGTTCCAAATGGTCTGGTGACTGCACAGAGAGAGAGAAGAAAAATAGACAAGGCTTGAAATAAAAGCAGAGACCAGCCATTTGGAAGGTGTAAATGAGAGAAGTGCCTGTCATTCAGGCAAGCCTGGCTGTCCTCTGCCAGGATATCCCTGTGTAACCAGAACGCTGCTAGGTGTTAAAAGTTGCATGCAACGATCAGACAGTTCTAGGAATGAGAATAATCAATAGGAAACAATAAACCCGTTTCATGGAGGACCTCAAGCAGATAAACCTTGTAGCTCTCTGTTCATCCAGCCTCCTTTCCTATGCTGTAAAAAAGTGAGCGCTCTTCAGAAGATGCAGGGAATTCCTTACAAGAGTATTTATGGTGCATAATGAGTTAGAGCCTGTGCTGACCATAATTACTTTTCTATCCAGCTGTGAATCTCAAAGCGATACTACCCCTGATTTTCCCTGGTTCTTCATCTGCTCTAGCCTGCACTAGTAGTTGTTTGTAGCGCTGCACCTACCTGGTGACTGGGGAAGCCAGAAGAGAATAAAGGGAGCTAAAAAAGACAGTTTTGAATACATTACAAGACAAATTTGACCACTGCTCCAGGAGAACTGATCTTGTCATTGAGTATCTCTAAAGAAAGAGTGGTTAAAAATGGGAGAGGGACGGGCAAGGGAAGAGCTGGCAGCAGCTCCTTGCACGCTGCATGTGCTAAATACTTGGGAGCACCATCTGGGATAGTCTGCCCTCACCTGAGCCACAACACAGGGCAGTGCAGGTGTACCTTCCCCTTCAGCTCTGCTCCACCACTAACAACAATGCTTTTATCCTGGGTACTGTGTGAAATCTCATGACGCTGCTTCAAAAGACATTCAGAGAATAGCATTCATCTGCATTATTTTTGATTGTATTAATCCAGTCTTTAGACTGCGGGTATAGCTCACAGGAACTAGGGAGAATTTCTTTTCATTTGAACAACATGGCTTCTATTTGTTGTTTTTGATGTTGTAGATTATTTGTGGGTTGGGTGTTGTGTTGGTTTTTTTTTCCTTGTCTTTGAAGCATCAGAGATTGGCTTGAGCTGAAGCTGCGATGCTGGGTGGCTGGCACGTGCTGGTCTTCCTGCTGCTCCTAAGCAAACTTCCCAGTATCTGTCTTTGGCATTTCTTACTCTCCTTTGGCAGTACTTGGTGTTATTCTTGGTGTAGTTTGTACTCAGAACCTTAGATTTTTGTCTGTAATGCCAGGGGGCTTCTGGCACATGGGACAAACATTTTGAGGATTCCCGTCGACTTCAGTGCACACTTGGCTGTTGATTGTCTGCTGTGTTGGAGGTCTACAGGAGATTGTCCACTCCAATCTGTTGTTCCTTTCACCCACTAATTTTATAAATCCACAAAAATACGTCCAACTAAACTGCTTTTGAGCAAATATTTTTGTGAACTTAAATTCTTACCAATCCTGGCTATTATCACAGAGCACTTCAACTTTGTTTTCTCTAAATCTCTCTTTTCCAAGGTCAACTGCTTTTCATTTGTGATTTGTCATTCTTTGCTGTATTAAAGATCTCTTCATTGTTTCAACTACATGTGTAAAAAAGAACCAATGCCTCATGTTCTGCTTATCTGAGTAAAGAAGGAAATCATGTCTATATTGAATATCAAATTGAGTTAATTTAATATTGTGAAGCACAGTGACTATATCTTTGCCTTGTGTAACAGCTGGAGGTCTGCCTCCTAGTGAAAACATTGCTTGGTTTAAGCTAGGTCCTCCCATGATTTCTGGCTGGTAAAAATCAGCTAAAATATGGTATAGAAAAAGAATACATCTCTGAGACTCTTGTGTTTCAAGCACTATAAATGGCATTAGTTTAAGGTGCAGCTACTGCGTAGTATAGCTTTGACTTTGGCTGGCTGTTGTAGTTGGAAGGAACTGTGTGTGAACCTGGTAGTGTGAATAGATTCCAAGTGCTTTAACTAGGATGTGGATTTACTGAGGGTCCCATCAGAAAGTATATCCACTCATCATGAAGGTCGTGCCTGTTGATTACAATGGGTGTGCCTCGGGAGAGGTCTGTAAATAGCTGGCCTCTGTATGTGCGTGTAGGAGATGGGAAATACTCCTACTACTGATCCTCTTCGTTTTGCGCCCAGGGAAGAAGCAGTCATAACCTGGAACTGCAACAGGTAACTCAGCTGCAGTTCCTTATCTTTTAGGTACAAGAATATGTATGTTAGTTTTGTTTTGAATATCTTTTTAGGTTTTAAAGCCATGTGATTTAGTTCATTTGTCATCAGGAAAGGTTAAGAATGTTGTTTGAATGATAAGCCAGTTAAGATAATAACTTTTGAATTTGGAAGAGAGTAGTGAAACAGGATTAATGGTCAGCTCGTTTCCCAGATGTGGATGTTCAATAGTAGCTGAAGAATTCCAACACTAAATACCTGTCTTTCAAGTTTGGGAAAAGCACAATAGGAGATAAAACCAAAGTTATTTAGCCAATGAAACACAGATTAGTCAGAACAAAATACCGCTTTTAAGTACAGGAACTACAGGAATATTTCTATTGACCTTCAGTTGCCTGCTTCTGGCATGAAGGCTCAACTCAACTTGGTGAGAGTTACTGCTGCCAAGTGCTTATGCTATCTTTTACCCAGACACCTTTTTGAAACATTACTTGATCACCAGCATCAAAAATAAGGTGAAATTTCAAAATGTAGAAAAGTTTGATGGGGGACTAACAATATAGAGATGGAAGGAAATCTCCAAACAAAAGTGCTGACTTTTTTGTTTGGTGGTGGTTTGGGTTTTTTATTTGTGTGTGTGTTTTATGTTATTTTCTGTTAATTTGGAAGCTTGATGGCCTTTCCTGACTTCCCCCATCCCATGGGTGATGATCTTGCTGATTTTAACAGGCAGGCATTTCACTGTAAAAAAAAAAAAAAACAAAACAAAAACCCCAAAGCAGTTTTTCCATTCAGCACTGTACAGCGATGCTTCTCCATGCAGCAGGTGGGGATGTTGCACCTACAGCATTACTCACGCATTCAGCATAACAGTCTTCTGTGGGAACTCTTGCTTGAACCCCTGAAAGCTGGGTGTAGGATAAAGAGCAAGAAAAGTACATTTTCTGAGGTAGGGGATTTTAAGTTTGCCACTTCAGTGAAGTCACTGACAGCTGCACTGTTAAAAACCCCAGGCAGACCTGACAGCCCCGGTGCTTTAGTTTGAGGTGTTTCCAAACACACCATTCCCTGCTTGTTGCCTCGGAGGGAACAGATGGAAAGTGTTACCAGTAAAGCACATTTTCGTAGGCTTTCTGGTTCTCTTTAGCAAAAGCCTTACAAAAGTCTTCAGACAAATTAGTGCCTGAAGGTAGAGGAAGTCTTTAGTAGCGCTGGAGAACTGCTGACTCAGCCTGTTCTCAGAGCTGTGTCCAAGGGGACCTGCTTTCCGCCTTCAGCGTTTCCACCGTGGATGGTGATTCCTTCAGAATCAATTACATTACTCTCAAATGTCTTCTTAAGTTTAATGAGCCCAGTTAAATCCTAAGAGTTACTCATGAGCCATAGTTCAACGAATGGCAGGCGCAGCAAACAAAAGTCAATATTTGACCCAAGGAAAGATGGTGTCAGATCTCAGCTGGGATGTGCACTCCTGCATTTTTCCTTCTTTTAATCTCGTGCCTTCCTGCCCCACACATTGCTGAGCCAGGCCATATGTGTGCCTATGAGGGGCATGCGGATGTAGGATGGGGAGGGCAAATTTTAGCCTGGCCATGTGTTGACCTGTAACTGTTCCTGGCTCAGCAGCACATCTTTCCCAGCCACAGCTCTGTGCAACTACACCACCACAGGAGAGGGCTTAATAGGGGGTTAAATGCGTATATGTGTCTATATGTGTGACTGTATGCACATTATTAGCTGTTTAAAGTTCAACAGAGTAATGTACACACTTATACACAATCAAGTAAAATACAGTAATTAACCTATTTTGCGTTGTTCGGGCTAGATTTTCAATGAGAAGAGTTAACATCAGTGTAGCTAGTCTGATGGATTTGTTCTTAGACTGTTTATTTTCACCTGTGCTGCACTGAAAATCATCTTCCCCCATCCCCTGGAAGAGCAGGTCTTCTCTCAGTTTTGGTGATCCCTGTTCAGAATGACTCCGCTGGTGCTCTGGGCTGTGTGTTTGTCATGGCAAACACAAATATGTGGATATATAATGAGGGAGAGATGGCAGCATCTGTCACCACCTTTTCCTTGTTTTGATTTCATTGAAAGCCCAGAGATGCTATAAGGATGAGCTCTGTGGGTTTGTTTGTGCTTTGGAACAAAGCAAAAGGTAAAATTTCTGACTCCCACGTGGAGTTACTGTAACACTGATATTACTGTAACATGAATATTGCAAGGCCATACATAATACAATGTGAAAGAAGGTACGGTAGGGGACGTGGACACCCAGAATGGAGAGGCTATACAGGCTAGTTGTTCACGGTCTCATCTAGGATGATACTGCAGTGATATGGCATCTGTGTTGGGTTCACGGAGTCCTTGCCTGGGCCATCTGGGACAGCAATATTTCACCTTGGGGCTAAAAGGATTTAATCTCTCCTATTTGATTCTGCGTGCAGAATCCAGCTTGCAGCTGCACTGTGCAACATCCAAAGGATTCAACCCCATGCTTTGCGTGCCCAGAACATCATTTTAAAACAACAATGATTATTATTTTAAAAAGGTGTTGGAATTTTTTTGGTTGTGTGGTGGTTTTTTCTTTTTCCTTCCCCTCCCCCCCCCCCCCCCCCCCCGCCCCCCCGCCCCGGGGTTTTATTTCAGACTGGGAAAATACTTAGTCTTCTACTAATCACTTGGCAAGTTCAGGTTTGAAGAAACAAAACTGGTTTTAAATCACATGAGAACCAAAAGAAGAAAACCTCTGGAATCTCTTAATTGATTCTTTGTATGTTCTATAAAAGTCAAATATAGCTGAACAAAATTTTTTAAAATATGTTAAAAAAATTTGTTTCCAGACTTGAATTGTCTCTGCCAAATTTCATCTCAGAATGAATTTTTTTATCCTGATGTTGATTTAGAAACACATTTAAGCAGAGGTACTAGTTTAAGCATATATGTCATGGGGACTATACATATATTGCAAAATAAGCATGTTTTTAAGTCTTCCGCTATGATAAGAAGGGAGGTGTTTCATGCTGGAAATACTTTCTTTTTAAGAACTAAATATCCTGTATTTCCATACTTTCATGTTGGAGAGATCTGCTTTTCCATGAAAATAAATTATGATGGAATTACAGCTGTTTGCACAGTGAAATAGTACTACTAATTAGAGAAATAACTAGTCAGGATTTGTGCCTTCTGATTTATAGCCAAATGAATATAACTAAAGGGAGCTGTACCTAGAGAGAAACCTCTCAGACTATGATTTCATGTGATACTTAGAATGTGTTTAGATTTTTTGTGTGAATAGTTTGGTCGAAAAGGATGACTTCAGAAAGATTACCCTTGCCTTGAAAGTTTAGCACCTGCTTAAGTACCAGGCTGATTTGAAGCCATAGTCTCTGGAGACAGGAGAGAGCCCGGTTTTCCCCATGAACTCACTACAGCCACATCGGATCAGGAAAAAGGTTAGAGGTGACGGTTGCATGGAAAATAGGGGCCCATATAAATGAAAAGAATGAAGTCTTGGACGAGTGTGTGTTCAGTAGGGTGTGACTAATCAGGGCACATTTTAAGGGTGGATGTTGGAATGTAGTACAATTCAAGGTCCACTGAGGTATTTTTTACTTCTAAAAGTTTTTGATGGAGCCCATACTGATCACGCACCTGAGCTATGGAGCTTGGGTGCTCATACTGCAGAATCTGCAACTTCTTATCACAGAAAATGTGGTTCCATGCTCCAGGCCACAGAGCTGGTATTTCTGGGAATGCCTTGGGTCAACCACTGAGGTACCAGAGTTTTCTGGTACCCTGCCTAGAGCCATTACTATAATTAACTGGATGAGACTTCATTTATTTATTCAGACTGGTGGAACGCAGCAGCTGGTGAGTAGCCTATCTGATTTTCCTGGTCAACTCTGTGACTTCTGTTGAATTTTCAGAAACCATTTGTGAATAAAGCTGTACAATATGCTGTGGTTTGCAGTAGCTTAAGCTAAGTAGGGTGCTTACCAAAGGAAAAGGAAATAATGCATATTTCCGCTTTGCTGATGGATTTTGCTTATGTTGAGGAAAGAGATCTTGGTGTTGCAAACGCACTGTATCTGCTTAGGTGATTTGGGTATTCCTGTTTCCATATGGAGGGTGGCATCACATGCCACTTTTTCTTCTGTCATTTTGGAACTTGTCAAAGTTTACCAAGATTTGCAAAAGCTAAAGAGGCAAGTACAAAACACAAAAGAAATTTTGTAGTTTTAAGTAGTCTCAAACTTTCAAAAACCCCAGAGCTCTCTGAAATAGTTAAAGGGAAAATCCCTGAAGAATAGACCTGAAAAAATGGGGAAGGCCAAGAACCATATTTGCTTTAGCTGAGAAAAGGAAAAAAAAAATTTTTTAAAAAACGGGGAAAATAAAAATGAAGCATACATATTTTCAGAAATTGGGATTTATTTCTGTTTTCAGCCTTTAAGAAATAGAAACCGCTTCAACATTTCTTTCCCTTTCTTTCCTTTTTTTTTTTTTTTTTTGCCTCCCTCGTGCACTTGAATCTTAGGGAGGCAAGAAGAGAGGGACTGACCCTGACCTGCACAACAGAGCTGGATAGTAGAGCCAGTCTTTGTAATATTGATACCAGACAGTACAAACTTAGTTTACTGAATCTTTTAATCTGTCTCTATTTATTTCAGCTGCACTGATGGTCTTTAAAATAAGATAGGATATATTTTTAGAGGTCTTCTGTGGCTCAGCTGTCTGGCATGGGTTTGATGCAGGAATGGTGGGGTGAGCTCCTCTGTTTTGCAGGATATCAGATTGACCCCTCCTAACCTCAAAACCTTTTTAGCTCTACCAGCCACTGAAAAGTCTCCAGATAATGCTGACTCTGAGCGGTACCATCTGGACTTCATTTGAATCAAAAGTCAGGATGGAAAATCCTTGGTAACTCTCGGACCCAAAGGCCGAGGCTAGAAAAACAGAACCCACCACACTTGCAAGAGGGCAACTATTCCTGTGCCTGTGAGCACTGATGTCTCTCCCTCACTGGTGAGAAACCACCCACAGATTCTGAAGTGTTTCATGTTTTTTTTCCCAGGGTAACCAGAAAGGCATGTGTGGATTATCCTTATAATAGACCAGTTGGCAGAAACAGTATTGTATGTGTTTAGCAAACAATATATTTTTAAGTTAAACATAATGTTTTTTTAAAACTCGCGCTTAGATTTTTGCTACAATCAGCAATAAAAGCACATACTAACTTTCATGGTCAGAAAAGAAATTTAAACTACTGACTTCCTGTACTCTTATATTTGGAGGTACAGGTAGCTAGTGTTTATATTTTAGTTAAGATAAAATAAAAGGATGCGACTGGAACCTGAACAGCAATGTTATGGAACGGCATGAATTAATTATTCCGAAGAGGAGACCTTTTTCTGAATACCAGTCACTGTGGGTTTCCTTGGTGGCTAAGAAAGGAAGTGTTAACCAATGTTTGCAGCAAGTCAAGTCCTGTGTGCTTGCAGCTAACACTGGCAGGTTTCTATGTAGTGTTTATATATGGTTATGTGTAGAGATGGGTGAACCTCAAAAGGTTTTGGAGGTTCAGTTCTGATTATTACAAGCACCTGAAAGGCTGAATGCTTATCTGAAGCACAGCAAAACCTCAAATCCAGCTGGGAGGCTCCTGGGCAGAGCCTTCTGCTTACCCTCCGGCTCATACTCATGTGCCGTGCTCTCCAGACCTCCCGGGAGCGGCAGAATGTCTTTTGGGGAGGGCTCTGTGGAGCATGGCAGGAGCAGGATGCCTTTGATGTGGGTCTTTGTGGTGTGGCTTGTTGACTGGGACCACTAAATGAGGTCTCACAGCTGCGTGCTGAGCTACAGCAGGTGACGGGTCCGAAGGGACAGAAATGGATCTTGTTAACTATTTGTTATAGGAAGTGTTGCAGGTAAGGGTAGTTATTAGGGGAAGGTAAGGGTTTCCTGGGCCTTCCCCTCCACCCCAATGATGGCTTGCATTTGGATTATGCTGGGCTACAGCGGCACATTGCTGTGCTGCCATAACACTGATGGCTCATTCCAGTCTGCCTGTACCGCTGGCTTTGGCCAGGCTGAGAAACAGCACAAGATGAGTTGTAGTCAGTGTATGAAATTAAATGAAGGTGTCGAGTAAGCAAGCATGGCTGATCTTTACAGAGTTGTCTTTGGTGAATAATTGGTTGTATTTCTCTTCCTTAGCATTAGCAGATAACTTGGAAAGATACTTAATTCTGTGAAGCTCTCTTAGTGATGCAAATTTGACTACACTGCCCTTGCTGCTGCTTTCAAACACAGAAAACATATTGCTGTTCTGGTTGTTAGAAATGAAGCTGGACTCGTGTTGTCAAGTGCTTGGGAATTCAGGATGTCTCTAATGTTTTACTTTGATGCTTGCTGTTTGTGATCATTATGACTCATTTTCCAGCAGGAGTTAGAGGTTTTGTCTGAAAATGAGGATCCCATAGTGTACTCTGTGACATCCAGACCCACTTCACAAACATGCAGTCAAAATAGATCATACAGAGAGAACAGGAGCATTAGTCAGAGCTTTGGGATGGGAGTGGAGCTGGAAGTACAGTCCATGCCTGGCACAGGGATGCTGCTGCCAAGCTGGGAAATAAAGTCATGTTTCCCAGGACTGCCCTTGCTGACATTCCAAGTATTATAGAAGATTACCAATGTGGTGTCAGTGCTGGCACCCCTTTGTCCAGCACACAAATCTTGGCTGGTTCTTAAAGAAAAGGCAGAAAAAGCCAGAGCCAAGTATTTTTATCTTGTTTGCTTTTATCTTATAGTAAAAGAAAATCTTCAGC
This sequence comes from Falco biarmicus, assembly GCF_023638135.1. Lineage (NCBI taxonomy): Eukaryota > Metazoa > Chordata > Aves > Falconiformes > Falconidae > Falco > Falco biarmicus. The sequence continues at coordinate 28,638,088 of NC_079299.1, forward strand.
ATCTTTTGTCTGTGTGATGTAGGTTAAAATAACACCACTATAGCCAGGAAGTTTTCTGTCAATGTGTGTGAGTTATTTTGGGAGTATGATGCTATTTAAATGTAACCAAAATGTGCCTGCTTATTTTTATCAGAGCCCATTGTTTCTATGCACTGCTCTGCAGGGTAAATACTATCCAAGAATTTAAATAGTAGCTCTTTTCCAAGAAAAAGAATTCAGAAAAAAAGTCTTGGTAATTTAATTTATTTTTTCATCTAACTCTTTTCCCACCAACATTTTCTTAATCTGCAGTAATTTTAGTGTTGTCTAACATTCTGATGTAGTTTTATGGTATTGAGATAACATTTGATCTCTGGTATGGCCAAGACCATTTTTGCTTCACTTCTAGTTCAGTTAGGGAGGTCGAGTCAGAGTCTAATCCAAACCATAGCCACAAAATCTGAAGGAGCCCCATGGACTCAATGGGTTTGGGCCAGCCACACATGGAGCTGAGCAGATTCAGACTAGGAGTCTCTGACTGTAGGTGACTTTTTGTTGTGGAGTTCATGGAGAGTCTTCTGTAATATCTGTGGGTCTGTTGACAGAATTGCATTAAATATAGCCAGGAGAGGGAGTCACTTGAGATGGTTGTTTCTTGCAGCAGGGTTTGTGTGGAGCATGTGTTCCTGTGCTTTAGTATGCTGGGAAGCTAAACCACCTGGGGGTTATGTTGCATGTTCTTGGTTGCTTGGTGTGTTGAGTGATGTCAGACACAAACCAGCGGAGGTTGCTCTTAAAGAAAGACATTCTGGCGTTTGGATGACCCAGTGCGATAGCATGCGGGGTGACAGTGGCAGAGGAAGTGAGTCAACATCCTCAGGAATGATGACCCAGATGGTGGTTCAGTACCATGGGAACAGTGCGCTTTAGGACGTCATCTGCAGAAGCACCTCCTTAAGTAGACCACCAGAGGAACGATGACAGCAGAGACAGTATTTTCAGTTCCCTAGAGGAAACACAGCTCCCACAGCTTCTAGCACTCTTTTATGGAAAAAATAATATCTTGATCAAGGTTTTGCTTTAGTACAAGTTTTCTGGTCAGTCCTCTTGTCTTCTAAGCCTGAAATGCCCTCTTGATCTGGCATCCCAGCAACTCGGTGCCCCTGGAATAAATGCCATCTAGGGAGATTGTGCCTCCCGCTCTGGATTTGCGGCAGCACCACTGTGAATTAGGTTTACAAATCCAAGAGCAGCTGTTGCTCAACACTGCAGAACAAGACAAGGCGTTGGGTTTGGTCCAGGCCTGATGTAAGCAAGTCTTGCAGGGCTTGCAGTATTGTTGAATTTGGCCTATTCTTATTCAGGAACAGATTGTGCTGCCTACTTGGCTGTCCCAGTCCTTCATCCTGAGCCAAAGGAGCCTAAGACTATTTGTGGAATCTGAAAGTGAAATCCTGGCCCTTTTTGACTCAATGGGCACTTTGGTGTTGATTTCCACAGGGCAGGAATTTCACCCTGAGTATCCCAGATGTCAGAAATATTTTCTGGTTTTGTGATTCTTTGTGGAAGATGTTAGATGCTGTTTTCCTTAGCTCTGCTTCTCTGCTTGGGCATAAGGGACCTGCCTGGATTATTTTAATTGGCAAATACATTTTTTCCAGCGTCTGTGGCAGAAATAGCTCTGTGCATGAAGTGCCAGGCTAAGTAGCTCCTGTTAAGTAGCCCCTCTGCAATCCTGCAGTTAACACCAGTTCTTACTGCCAGACCCCTCTCAGTGGGTTGTGTAATGTCCAAGTTTTTGGTGGTTGCTGCTGTTCTACTGTGTGGGTTGTGTTTTTTTTAAAAAATAAAAAAATATCCTGGAGGTATAGCCTTTGTTTTGGGGGTAAAACAGGAACAGTGAAATCCTGGCAGCAACACAGGTGAAGGCAAAGGTTCTGTGGGTTGAGGCAGGATAATAAGAATTTTAGCTGAGAAGTCTGAAGGGAGCAAACAGACCGTATTACAGCCCTGATATGTGCTAACACTTGACATTGCTTCTGCTGGAGTTGGACCAGGAAGCATCAGGTGTGTGGTGGTTTCTAGCAGGGAGCCGCGAAAATCTCCAGAGTTTTGAAGTGTTTCCATGCTGAAGTCAGGGTAGGAAGGAGGACATGGTCTTAGGAGTAGGTAAACTGGTTTATGTTGCGCTTTGGGGGAGAGCTGGATTCAATGCTGGCTCTCACCTGGACTCCTGGTATGATTAAGGCAATCACTCTAGACCAGAGTTTATGTAAAGCGTACGACTCTGTGGACACCACAGAGGTGATTTAAAGTCCCAGGTCTCCTACAAATCTGAAGGATTTAGGAACCTTAGCACTCCTGAAAACCCTTGAAGTTTTATCTCCTTCTTACAGCATTTAAATGCTTTTATATGCTTAATGTATCTACAGACCTGCCGCCTTGTCTTCATTGCACACCTCTGAATGGACGATAATATTTTGCTTCTCTCATCCCGTGCTTGCCAGTTCCATGCTAGAAAATCAAATGGGCCACAGACTCTCACCTGGCTCTGAAGGCAAGGCACCCATACACAGCCTATGTCTCTGTAACTAACTCTCTTCCAGATCAAAAAACCCAGGCCAGCTCTGGTCCATAGTGTTTATTGATGGTGGTCAGTGGCCCATGCTGTTGGTGTTGTCCAGAAGACTGCAAAGTGCCATGAGCCAGGACCTGCAGACTAGGATGCGGGTCTGTAGGCAGTCACATGTGGCATCAGGACTTTTGGCCCTCTTGGCTTCCTAGCAGTAGTGTAGTCTTAAACACTCTAGGGAAGAGCTGTGCGTATGTGCGGAGGGTGGGGAGAGCCACAGTCTCAGTGAGGAAAAGGGCCATCAGCTTCCATGGTAGAGTTTTATTGATACTCTTAGCATAAAGGAATGTGGGTGCAGTGTGGAAATATTTGGAAGTAAGAGTTTCCCAGAATACTTCTGTGTTTTTCTGGAGCACAAGTCTTATTGTTCTTAAAATTTCCCAGAATATGTGTACTATAGGAAAAGTGATGGTATGGATACTGATTTTTTTTTTTATGGATGTGGTTTAATTATAAAGTCCTTTTTCTCATCTGAATATGCAATCCTTTTGGTACTTCTGGCTGGGCATCAAGGTGATCTCCTGTGCTGCAATTACTGCATCTTATTCTATAATGTTCACCTGGATTCATAGAATTGTTATTTTAATTGTTAGGTCATGGTGCTCATTCCACAGGGTTTTGTGCATCCAGTTTCCAGATGAATTAAATGTTCCTTTTCTATTTGGTAATGTTTTGTAGCAATTATTCTTATTTTTTTAAACATCAGCACCTGTTCCATGACAGCTTCCTTGCTCCCTCCCCCATTTTTGACACAAGTAATTTATTTATCAAGATTTTATTGTATTTCATAGCTGAACTTACCTTTGAAAACTTCTTGGAGAGGACCTAAATAAATCAATAGTTCACTCAGCAACACCATTAATGCGGTTAATAAAACAAATTTTATAAATTTGTCACAGAGCTTGAAAGTGGTGCCAAAACCTTTTAAATCCAAAACACTGCTTTTCTTCCACACACCCCTGCTGCCATGCTGGTCACATTTTCTGTTTCTGCAGCAGGGTGGCTACAACACCGAGGTAGATTTTAATTCTTCATAATGTAGTAAATATACAAAGCCCTGGGTCTGTTGCCCAGATGGCAATATCCTGTAAAACCTGCCAAGTTCGCTTCTTTAAACCAATTTATAGTCTTTAATTGAAAGACTGAAACGAACTAAGTAATCATAAAAAAAAAAACCAAACCCAAACAAAATGAAACCCAAAAACTATTTTCTTGTTTTTAACAAAAAAGAAAGTAAAATTTTAGGTCTTGTTCATATACAAGTATCGTACTCTTTTTATGCTACAGATAACAACGGACAGCCCCCTTGGTCCAGGTACAGTTATTCCACCTGAAAGTAGTTATTCCACCTGAAAGTATTTTTGCAGAAATAGGTGTTTCCTGTGAGAGAGGGGAGATTGAGAGTTGTGTTCATGCTGTAGACTATACTAGTATTGTGATGCTGATTAAAACTAAGAGGCTACAACCCTCATTAAACCAGTTGTAGCATTATAGGTGGTATACGTGTTGCAGAGGGCCCTTGTGGAAAAGAATTGACTGGGAAATACCTTTGCAATCAAAAATAAAGACTGAAAATCAGGGATTGGGATCAGGCATGTTGACTTAATTATAAAACATGCATCGTCTGTTTGTACTAAAGAAGACTCTCTGTGGAATTGACACCAGTTTGTAAAAATGCATGTAAAGGCTGCCAGGGACTTCAGCTTGAATAGGGGATGTTTTCATGAGCAGTTCATATCTTCTCCACCCCACCCAAGCAACCTGGTTTAGTGCAGAGCCCTAAACTGGCAGTTGAGAATCATGAAGATGAAATTGTGTATTTCAGAGCAATAATACAACCTCTGTGTGGGTGCTCTTCCTTGCCATGCTGAAGTGTTGTCCTTTGCCAGTTCAAACTCTCCCTGTGGCTCATTTTCAGCTTCTCCAGTCAATATCAAGGCTGTTCTGTAGCTGGCAGGTCCCTTTGCAAAGCCCCATGGGTGATGAGGAGGCTAAAGCCATACCTTGCTCCTCCAGTCTTGGCACCCGTTTTGGAAGTGCTTCCATGTGTGTCTTTGCAGAGCTTTGTGTGCTGCTGCAGAGCACTTTAAAAGCAGTCTTTCTGCCAGTTTTGGTGGGAACCATACTGCATGCATGGATGGTAGAAGCAGGTCAATAAAGTCTACAGCAAAATCTCAGGTGCAGACACTCAAAGCCATTAATAAAAGGCAACTTGAACTGTAGCTGCAGAGGGGACTGGGGCAGTCTGCAGAGCTCCCTGTAAGGCTGTTAGTGTCTGAATGGCTCTAGTGTTATCTCTTTCCAGTGCTCCATGCCTACTCCATTAAGACTTTTATGTTTTTCCACTGAACAGCAAGCTGATCATAACCAACAGCATTTTATTTTAATTTCCCAATAGGGTTTTTGTTTTTCTTGAGAAAATGACTGAGACCCGAAGGATTTTCCAGCTGGAAAATAAGACCTGTCAGTTGGAAATTCTGACTAGATCTAAGTAGACACCTGTATAGTACTTTGGATGTATTATGTGGCTGGAAAGCAGTGTGAGGGTGCAAGGAAAATGGAGGGGGCAGGAGAAGAACTTAAGGAGCCTATTATGTTCATAGCTGTTTTGCATTTTCCCCTTTTCCCCCTAAAAGTAAGTTTTATTAGAAAAAAAAAGTCAAAGGTAAGTAATATTGACGACCATAAATTGGAAGGTTGAGTGACAATGGAATTTATGCTGCACCATAGCATGTGCTGATGCTGTGAAGAGCCCAAGGGTATCCATATGGTGCTGTCACTATGGCAGAGGGGGATTTCGGGAAAAGCCTCTGGACTTGGTTATTCCTTTAAGTCACTGGACTCCCATTTTACAGGGCATTGCCATTCACTGGCAGCCTGCATCATCTCAGCCATATTGGCTAGTTGGGGAGTACAAAAGCGTGTGTGGAGGAAAACTGCAGTTAATTTGCCTCTTCATCTACCTCCCCTTGCCTCACTTTTCCCTAGTGGGTCTTGTTACCTCTCCTGGTTCACAGTCACTGTATACAGAAGCTGGTGCTTTTATGAGGAAAACACGGAGAGAAAAATCTGGGTTTTTTTTCTCCATGATAACATTTTTTTGAATGTGGGTAGTCTATAGTTGTGATAGACTTTTTGTTGTTGTTAATTGACTATAAAATCAAACTGTATTTTAAAAGACTGTTGGTCTCTCACTAAAAGTACTTCAGATCTAGTTGAGTTCTTCTCTTTTAGTTTGATGGATAAATAACACAATAATTTTGTGCAAATGGTCATGGTATAATACAAGCTATGCAAAACCTGCCCAAATACTTATATTGGTCCTGAACATTAAACTGACCAAATGTGTTGCCTGCTTATTTAAGGTTCCTAAAGATATGTACGTGAACCTGGGGCTTTCCTTCAGTGGTGGTGCAGGCAGATGATGCAAAATCTGGCATCGCTAGTTACTTCTGTGTGATGGAGGACTTTTTATTAGCTTCAGTGTTTGTTTGAATCTGAAATGTGAAGAGAATTTGGGGATTTAAAAGCACTGTGGACTGAAACTGAAGGAAATATTTGTACAGCCTGCTGTGACCTGAAATCCCTAAGCTTTGCACAGCTGTAGAAAGAAATCCATTTTGGAGTCTGTTATGTTCGGACATGAACGTAAAACACAGCCTCTCAAGTGTATGTCCCAGGAATAAAGAATTAGGCATTCAGGGAATGTGTGCCCAGCAAATATTATTTACACTGTAATTCATCAAGCAAGAGAAACTAAAAGTCTGGGCTGAGATTTTTTTTTCTCAGTTTGTACTCAGATAATAAGTTTATGGTGTCTCAGAAACACAGCATGGATGGCAGAGAGACACTTTCCCGAGTCCCTGCACTGGTGCTGGAGGAAGGGCTGTATCTTATCCTGTGCCTGGTACCCCAAGTCTCTGGTTGCAGCTGGGGCCTCTCACTGAACGTTGTCCTCGTCCACACACAGGACAAAGCTAAAAATAATTGTACCTGGATAATGGATTATGAAATAATTATAAAACATTTTGAATTATAGCAAAATCAGCATGGGTCTAGAGATTAGCTGTGATGCCAAGACCTAAAACAACTGGAATAATCCAGATTGAAAATCCTACTTTAACTTGTTATTTCCATGGTTTAAAAATACACCTTCTCACTGTTGAGTCTGGTGTTGGTGGTCGCGTTGCATCCTGTTGTTAGCACCTGGAGCCAAGCTGAGAAAATCCAGTTCTTGGCACGTAGAAGCTAATGCTTCGCATCAACATGTCGTTGCCAAGTTACATGGAAAGCGTTCTCTTGCCAGGTCACTAGAAATTAGATTAATTGTAACACAGAATCCCCAGGGAGGGAGGAAAAAAACCCACAGCGTTATGCCTCTGAATATCACTGTACACCCTGATTGTACAACAGGAAAGTTAGCCTGAAACAGAAACGCCGGGCAGTGTGCACAGAAGTATTTCCACTGCGTTCACAGCTCCTTGGTGGTGGGATTCAGTAGGGAAGTGATGAATGTACTTGTACCAGCAACCACAGGGGCCATTGAACAGGTTGGTAAAAAGAGGTATGATTGACATAAGTAGATATTAATCATGTTTCCCGCTATTAGTTGGTTGTTCACTCACAATGTAGATTGCATCTGAGCTGTACTTGCTGGGGCTAAACATGCAAAAATAAGCATTGTCGTGTCTGACAGCACCACTTTGAATTATGTTTTCTTTTTCTGAATCAACTTTTGCTTACACAGGCCAGAAAGACTCCAGTTACAGCCTCTTAGAGGAGGTCAAAGACATAGTCAGGCCAAGGTCTTTGTGAAAGTACAGAGCTATGTTGAGGAGCACAGCTGTGGACATGTCCTCACACCTTTTATTTTCCATGGTGCCACATTGCACAGCTTTGCAGAAGACTGACATCATTTTCCAGCAGGTCTGATGTTCTCCATGTGGCCTGTCCAAACACCCTGAGTCTCAGCTGCCCTATGTAGGGTAGAGCATAAGGGCATTCGGCTTGGCTGCCTAAGCAAGCCTTCACCACTGAGGTACAGAAACCAGGGTATAGAATAGTTGTCTTTTTTCCTGTCTGCTTTCATATGTGAAAATGTAAAATTTTTTGGGGGGCTATAGCCTCTAGGCAGTTCTTGTCAGATGTAGTTAATGCAGTTGAACAGGCAAACTTCTCTGTTGTAGAGTATTTTCTCAAGTGGAGGAGAAGCCACATGAATTTTTCACCAACATTGGTCATTTCTTGTGTGCTATGAGTGAAGGTTTTCAGGTATGTTTGGCTTCACTGTCCTGAGCTTTCCTATTGATTTTATCAGGAGTAAGTTAGGTTAAGTCTGAATGCTGCCTTCTGGGCTCTTCACTGTCATTCTTTAACCCCAGCTGGCAACTATGCATCACACAGTCGCTTGCTCGCTGCTGCCCCTGCAGTGAGGTGGGGAGAGAATTGCCAGAGTAAAAGAGAAAATTCGTGGGTTCAGATAAAGACAGTTTAACAAGTAAGACAAAAGCCATACACGCAAGCAAAGCAAAACAAGGAATTCATTCACCAGTTCCCATCAGCAGGCAGGTGTTCAGGCATCTCCAGGAAAACAGGGCTCCATCATGTCTAACAGTTCCTTGGGAAGACAAACACCTTCACTCCCGTTGTCCCCCCTTCCTCCTTCCCCCAGCTTTATAAGCTAAGCATGATGTCATATGGCCTGGGATATCCCTTTGGTCAGCTGGGGTCACCTGTCCCAGCTGTGTCCCCTCCCAACTTCTTGTGCACGCCCAGCCCACTCCCTGGTGGGGTGAGAGGCAGAAAAGGCCTTTGGCTTCCTGTAAGCCCTGCTCAGCGATAACGGAAACATCTCTGTATCATCAACATTGTTTTCAGCACAAATCCAGAACAGAGCTCTGTGCTAGCTACTATGAGGAAAATTAAGTCTACTTCAGCCAAAATCAGCACATTCACCAAGACAGGCTAGAGAGGTGACAGACGTGCTCACTTGACCAACCATGCTGAGATGGGATGCAGGAGGCTGTTCTCCACCCTGTCATTCGCCTGCTTGAATACACAGGCAGCTCCTGTGACATTGTCTGCCGACTCTGAAATGTGGCAAAGACTTACTTTACTGTTGGATGGTGTTTTGAGATAGAAAGTGTAATATGTAGCATGCGGCATGTGTTCCAATTTTATAGCGTGGCAGTATTTCCACCTATGCAACATCAAATATAAGCATCTGACATAGTAGAAACAGTGAGCAATAAATGGCTAATAACCAGTAATTTTTTTATATATACATACCTTAGCTTGTAGTCACATATGGCGTGGAAACAGGTGTTCTGCATGTATTCCCACAAATAAAACATCCTAAGGAGTAATGCTAGCTCACAGCAAACAAAAAAAAGGGTATTAAGACTATTGAGGAAAAGAAAGGCTTGGAATAAAAATAAATATTCATAAATATTTGCATGCTTCCAGTGTGATGTCTGGCCATACTCTCATATGTTGTCCTTCCCCCACATTGGAAAGTTAGCTTGAGTAAGAACTTAAAGCTTGTGTAAGCTAAATGTTTACCTCAAATAGTGAAATAAAAACTGTCTTCAGTCAAATTTAACAAAGAACGGTTTTAGAGGAGTCTGTCTGTTGTGGCAATGTAATTGTTTTGAGGGCACAAAGAAGCAAAGCTTTGGTTGAAAGCTCTGGTCCCCAGCCCACAAGAGCAACCCAGTCACTACCTGTGCTTTGTATAAGGAAGCTAATCGAACAAAGTAGTTCAAATAGGAGTTAGTTATTTATTGGATGCCCTTACGGTGTGGACTGCTTGCGAACACAGGCTTCATTCTACCTATGTATATCTTAAAAGAAATCAAACTACTTTCTGTTGACTTTGGCCACAAGCAGTATCTATGGAGCAATCTCTCTTAAGTCATTCCTCGTGCAGCTGTGGAAAATCCCTCAAGGTTAGCAACTTTCAGATGCAGAGTTACTTAAATGCTGTAGGATGCCTTTGAAAAAACAAATGGTTGTCCAAAAGCAGCCAGCATATGGGTATAATATTAGAGCTGAGATGGGAAGAGAGGAGGATCCTTCAAAGAGGACCATTATATTCTTCCCTATTTTCTGCAGAAAATATTTCCTGTTCTATAAAAAGACAGAATGACTAGTGTATAACATAAACCTGTAATAGAACAAATTCTTCAAAGACACCTTGGGCCTGCTAGTAAATTCATGCTACCCCCCATCCACAGCAGTAGTTGAGAATGTTGTTCAGCAGTTTGTATCAGCACGTGTTTATCCTTTTTTGACATCAGTCTCTGGATCAGGAAGCTGTTGAAGCACATGCCTGATTTCCAGTACATGAAAAGTCCTATTGATTTCAGCCTGCGATATAAAACTAGCAACTGTCATCATTATTATAATACACTCCTGAGTCCTAGATGTTCAGTGATTGATCATCTAATGTACCCAACTGTATTTTGTTACATAAGCAACTTCTGTCTTGAAAAGAAAGCACAATAGCGGATTTGTTGCCTATAATTTTAATTCTAGTTTGCTATTCAAAGCTTTTCTTAGGTCTGGTTTTGTAAAGGTCTAGCTGATCACCTCTTGCATCCTATTAAAAGCAGTCTACAAAATGCCATCTGTGTGGATAAAATCACATGCTTTTCCATTTCCCATAGGTTTCCTCTAAGTCTTCAGTGTAAGCAAAGTACTGACACGGCCTTAGATTTGGTCCTGGTTTTTCTGTGAGGCTAGAAGCACTCTGATGCCTCCTGCATAACAGATGATGCTTCTGTATTGTTGGATGATGTGAATAATGAAAGCATGCATCAAGTCGTAACTGTTGCAGTTTTAGGAAGGGGGTGTATTTGTGGCTGAATACTTTTCTTAGCTGCAACGCAGAAAATGCATGCGCAGTAGGCTTTGGCGAATAAGTTCAGAACTTCATAATTAACTGGCTGTCAAAAATTTGGAAGCAAAACACAGGAGGTGGCTAGGAAATCAAAGTATGATGTGTTTTTAATCACAAAACACAAGGAAATTTTAAAAATTTATGAGTAATAAATCTATATTGTTGGTACCAAATGGCTCCCTTTGCAGTCCTTTAATGTAACACCTGTGCTTCCTCTCGGTGAGTAACGACCCATTTTTGACTGTCTGAGGAGCAGTGCAAGAGTAGGTTTGCAGGCTCAGGAGAACAAAGCCAGGTTCCCAGACTGAGCTCTGACTGCACTTTAGGATTCCATTTCCAGTCTGTTTGGTTTGTAATTCAAATCGCTCCAGACCAGAGTTAATGTTTAGACCACAGCCACCTGAAAGTTGCTTCAGGGCTGAAGCCCAGCCAGATTGCAAATGGAGGAAACACTTGAGGTTTGCTAAATACAGTTAATAGGGGATTAGAGGCTGTGTTTTTTATGGTAGCACAGGGAGGTCTGTAATAGAAAAAAATATTAAAATGCAAATATACAACTTCATCCATGCTGAGCAGAATGCAACCGATTACACTCTAGCTATCAATTAGCTATTCTTCCTTTCATTAAGCAAAGGGAAAACGGGAGGAAGAAGGTAACAGGGCTCTGCTATAGTTTTTGATGAGGGATTGTCTGTTGCAGCCAGCTGATGGGAAATGGCTCAATGGCTGGGTGACTGGACTGTGGGTTAGAAGATTCCAGACGTGATACCTGTCTTCCTGCTGCTCATTCGTTGTATGCACAAAGATCTGAGCAAGTCTTTGGTTTTGGTTTCCATTTGCTTTTTCAACGACCATGTCCATTTAGTGTCTTGGGGCTCCTTCGCAGTGTGTGTGCGCAGTACCTCATGTAGTGAGGTGTGGGTGTACCTGTCATATGAATATTTACTGGTGCCCTATAAATCACTGAGTTGCAGAAACAGAGAGCTGGAAGGAACCTTGGAGGTCTTTCAGCTGGGTGAAACAGGATCAGGTGTAGCTAAGCCATGCCTACCAGACATTTGTCTTAACATTTTCTTTAAAACTCTGGTGAAGGAAATTCCACATTTCTGGGTTGCCTGTTCAAGTGATATTTATCTAAACTTTGCATAATTTCAGAGAAGGAGATTTCATACTCGTAAGTTACTTGTTCCAGTATTTCACTGCTGTAGCTGAGATGTTTTTCTGGTATCTGACCTAAGCTGTCTTTGCTAGAGCTTATGCTGATCCCTCCTCTTTCCTGCTGACTAACTATGAAGAACAATCAATCCTTCCTCTCTTCTTAAAAGTCCCTACACAATGGAAGACTTTTTGTCATATTCATTCCTCAGTTTATTCTTCTTCAGAATAAACAACACCCAAATCCTTATCCTCCCCTCAAATAGCAGATTCAGAACTGCAGCTGGCCACTCGAGTGATTTCTGTATTGCCAAAAATGCATAGCCCTTAGTTGTTTCTCCAGAGCCAAGAGGATTTACCCTTCTGGAACTCTTTGCAAATTTAGTCCTGACTTTAAGAGGTTCAAAACCTGTTGTGAATGTAAGAGAGACCTCACAGCTGATATTGTTAGCAAAGGAACATCAGAAGACTCTGTGTGATTCCACTGGTTTAAGGGTTTGGATGCGAGTGAGAAAGCATGTGTGTGTGTATGCAAGCAGTCTTTAATGTGACAAAACTAGGTTTTAAAAGATGAGTTTCATCTAAAAAAAAAAAAAAACAAAGAACAACAACAAAAAAAGAAAAAAAACCCAAAACCAAAAAAGGTGCTTTCCTGAAAGGAGAGATCTGGACAGGGAAGAGCTGGCCACTTGGGCTGAAGAAAGAAGCCAAGGGTTGGCAGGGATCAGAGGGGAAACAGGTGGAGTGGAGTGTGGGGACCACCTTGGAGATGTGCACTTGCTCTGAAAAGCCGCTGTCTGCTGCAGTTCCCAGCAACTAGAGCTGGAGGAGTTTGAAAACCTTTATTGGCTTTTTTGCTCCCCTCCTCTCCCCTCCTTGGCTTGCCACTCCGTTTGTTACTGTCTGGTCCTGTGTGAAATTTCAAAAAAACCCAGAAACTCCAAAAAGAACCAAAGCTTTCAAAATCACAAATTCCAAGGATATTTGTTTCCACATTTTTGCTTTTAGGGAAAAGAAGGACTGTAAATATCAGATATGATTCACACAATCCCAGTCTGACTTTTTGTTGTCCTTACCAGAAAAAGGAAGACTTTTAATTGGGAAAAAAAGCCAAACAAAACCCCCTCAAATTTTAAAGGACTTCCCCAAAATCTAGACCAGACTGCCAAAGATGAAGTGCTGGCTTGTTTTTTTTCCTCTGATGAAAGTGTTTGTCTTATCAGGAACCATGTTTTGCTTTAGGAGAGAGATTTGGTCAGAAAACTTTTATTCCAAAAAGAGAGTTTCTGAGACACTTTCTTTGGAGATCGCAGGCAGGTAGCATGTAGCATTGGAGGAGAGGTGGGGCAGGAGCTTGGCTCTGCGAGCCTGTCCTGTGGGGACAGACTGTCATCGCACTGTATCCCTGTTACTGGCAGAAGCTGAAAGCAGGCTTTTCTGCACCTGCAGCTGACTCTACATATCTCCTAAGTACAGCAGCTCTTGTGGCCAGCAAATTTTATGGGGCAATGGCTTGGCTAGGTTTTTATTCCTTCTTTAAATCCAAGACAGGAAATAGGCAAAGCAAACCGCACATATGCATCTTCTTCGATATCCATGGGGAACGCTCTTGCCTTCTGCCCGGTCTAGAGGTGCTGGCATGAGAGAGATGATATTGTAAAGCCCTCAGCTGTCTCCTCAATCAGCTTTTGAAGAAATGTGGATGATGGGCATGATTTTGTATTCAGTTTTAGCGTGATCCCAGTTATTCATGCTGGTTTCCACAGTGCAGGTGGACAAAACCCACCTAGACGTGATCCTGTGCAACCTGCTCTAGGTGAACCTGCTTTAGCAGGAGGTTGGACTTAGACGATCTTTAGAGGTGTCTTCCAACTCTGACTATTCTGTGATTCTGTAATGTGCTAACTTACGTGCTGCCAGACTAAAACACTGGCTCTGTAGTATCTTGTGACTGAGACACCTTATCCATGAAACTGGGGGAAGAACAAAATTAACCTGAGGGAAAAAAACAGGATTCAGCACCTATCACCCCACTACTCTACCCACTATTTAAAAATCTTCGTTCTCTCTAGAGGAGGATAGCAATAAATCACAGCCAATGCCTTACTCATCCTAGTACTAAACAACAAGCTTCTTCAGTGGTTGAAGCAAACCTGTGAGTATACTTAAACTGATGTCAGTCAAGGTGATTCATCCACCCCGAACAGTGTTGTGAGCTGGTTTTGTGCAACCTAAGTGTATAGCTCTGTCTTCCAGCAGGGTTAACAAGCCAGCTTTCAGGGCCACCCTGTTACAGTTGTATTATTTGTCAGAATTGATTACTGCTTGTACCCCTTATATTGCAGTCCTCTGCCCTGTGCTTTAGTTCACAGTGGAGAACTGGCCAGAACTGGATGTTGTTAGAAACATCCACCTATGGAAGCTTCATCTTTGTGCCTGCCTCTGATATCCCTGCTGTTGTGACCTGTTAGATGGATGATCCTTGTTCTTCCGAAGACTTCTGAATACCTGACCCTAACCTGGCAGATGTAGCTGAAGAAAGATGTCTCCCCTGCTATGTGTAAAATATATGGCAGAACCCTGACATCTATTTAAGGAGAAACTCTTTATCTACGTTACTGACACTGAAGTTGATTGCTTTGTACCATAGTGAAAGATCAGAGCCAGCAAAATTCTTAAAATCTCACTGTGAAGTGACTGAGGATCGAAACAGCGTGTTGCTTTGATGATATTCGTGCCCTTCGCTGCTTACAAAGAGGATTTAAATCAAAGAATACAGGCACACGTTAATTATTACTGTTGTTAATGGTGGCAGTGAATTCACAATTCCTCAGGGACCAATGCAATTGTCCACTTTGATCTGTGGTGTAAAAAAAGCTAAAGAATTTGACCTTGCTATTTTTATATTATTCCCTACCAAGTACATGAACTATCAATGACATTAATCTGTGACTGAGCCATGAGTACATCTTTTAGAAAGGTATCCAATCTTGATTTCAGATTCCAAGTGATGATAGAATTACAACCCCCAGAAGTTACTCCAACTTGTTTAAAAAAAAAAAAGTATTTCCTACTTGAATGAGGTGAGCTTCAGCTTCCCTTCAGAAGTTCTGCATGTCCTGTCTGCTAGATTACACGTCCCAGTAACAGCACTTGTCTGATCTAGATTTTGTAGAATGAGGAAGAAAATGATGGACATTTTTCTTATGAAAAAATCTTAATGAACTCTAAATGTTTCAGAAAAAATCACTGTTGATGTTGGATGTGGGAAAAATAGGTGACATTTCAAATAAAATGTACATGCTTTCAAATGTTTTCATTTGAGAAAGCTGTATTAAGAAATTATAAAAGAGAAATTGGGTCCATTGTCAACGTTCTGAAAAAAAGATGTCTTTAATATCTTTTAGCTGTGCTGAAATCTATCCAATTTTAAGCGCTTTCAAACTGTCTGGTTATCTGTCACATCTTTAGATTCTAATGTCCTTGTGTAAAAGGATTACTGTATTAAGCCAATGCTTACATGTATGCTTTCCTCTGTATAAATAAGACAGGAGATAATTTATTTGTGCAGTATGAACACTGGTGATTTGCATGAGTTTGAATGATGTAGAAAAGCCTCAAAAAATCCAAAAATGCTAGAACTAATGAACAAGTTGCTATTTCCCTCAATAGTGATTTTACTTGGAGCTTCTGTACTAAATTAGAGCATTCCTGTCGTACTTCCCCAATCTCCAAAAACCTCCAGATTTTTCTTCCTGAAAGCAGCCACTGAAACCTGAAATGTTTAATCAGTGTGATGAAGTAAAGCCCAAAATTCATATGGTGAGAAAGCAGACAGTTGACTAGAAAGTGGGTGTTTGTAAAATACAGATGCAAAACCCAGACATTTTCCTGTTTTGTTCTGCTGTTGGATTTTCAGAAACTACTTTCCTAGCCATTTCCTTGCCCATTATTCTTAATAAAGATTTTACTGGGTTATGGGCTATTTTCTTTGGGCCAAGCAGAAGGTGCTAAGATGTTTCCTCTGGAATTTAAAGATTCTTTTTTCGTGAGGGTAGGTATGTTATTCTGCACCAAGTGGGAAGTCTGATGGGGAAAAGCTTACAAATAATTAATTCAAGGGAAGGTAAAATATTGTTTACTCTTTGATTGACTCCTGGGAGAGGGGAGGCAAAAATAAATTAAAACATTCCACTCTGCGAGTTCCAACTTTTATGGATTTCCCATTGGTAATGTTTCACTTACTATGGTTAAGGACTTTGTGTAATGAAGTAGGTTAATATATATAGGAAAGCATTTAGGCTGACAAGGTTTCCTTGATCCTGGACCAGTAAACACAAGGTTTTCTGCTTAAGTCATCTGTGCCAGCCACCCCTCTTAGACTGTCTATTTCACTTCCACTGCAACAGCCTCGTTTAAGCTGCACTTGCCAACTTGTGACTGAAAAAAAAAAAAAAAGGTGTATTTTTAATTTGCCTGAGATCACACACTTTAGCATTAAACCACAAAAGGGAGAAACTTCATGGCTGCTGCTGCTCTTTCCTTCTCCCATGTTACTGAAAAGGAGAAGGTGGAAGGGGGAATAGGAAAGAGGCCATGCAGGGTGTGCACATGTGTGAGAGGGATGGCAGTGTGGGGCAGAGCTGTCCGGCTTCCCAGAGCTGGGGCCAAGCCTCCTGCTAGGTGTTTCTCTACTACCCATCCACTATGCTGCTGATGCACAGTACCTCTTACATGATTTAAATGCTGTTCTGCTCTGATCACCTTACCTGGTGGGCTGCTGCTTTTTCTTTTGTAAGTGGGGGGATGAAGGGGCAGGAAAAAAAGGAGAGAGCACCTTCTAAACTGTTGATTCTTCCTGGCAGGTGTGTAACCCACTGTCCAGAATCCCTCTAGCCTGGTGTTTGCTGAATTCCTTGAGTTCATATTACAAAGAAAACTACTGCAGTTGTCTTCAGCTGTTGCCTCTGTTGGAGATCCTCATACAGAAACCAAGGGCTAGGGTGAATAAAGTCTTGTCGTTGAGAAATAGGTTGGGAATTTCAGGCTCTTCTCCTGTCTGTGCCATTACATCCCTATGTGCATTATATTTATAAAATATACGTGAATAGATTTGTGTAAATAAAAGGACATGTACATAATACAGCTGTATTAGGAAAAGAACAGGGTGGAAAGAGCTCATGATGTCTTCCTCCTGAGCTAATACTGAGGCATACACATTTCATTTGAGGTTCATCAGGGAAAACTGGAGGAAAGCACAAGTCAGTTTGTGTTATGAAACCTCGACGGTGCCATGGCCACATATTCTGAAGGGGGAAGGTGACTAATAATGCTGTGGATCCAAATCCAAACACTCTGCTTTGTTGAAGTTCCTAATGGCCTAGCCAGTTGCTAATGCTGATCTTACCAGTGTCTTAACTCAGACAGTTGGGTATAGAGGGATTTCTTTCCCTGTAAGGTCAGGATTCCTTCGAGTCCTTCCTTTTATTTTTATCTCTCCATCAACTGTATTTGTGCAATGAAAACATTTTTCTGGGAATCACTAGTAGGCATGCTTCCTTGTAATCTTCCAAGGCTTGCTCATCTGTATTATTTTGTAAGCATTATGCAAAGTTTTAGATGTGCTGGGTTATCCCTAGGTTGTCGATATAAATCCTTTCAGAGAATGATTTCACAATCGACAGGGAAGTGTTTTCCCTTCACTTTGTTCTGCTGGGTCCCTTAATGCAAAATTGCTATGAGAAAGTAGGCCTCAGTATTTCCTTTGAATTTAGTTAGCTTTGCCAATATGCTCTTCTGGATTGCTGATATTTAAGTATTGATGTATACAGTGTAGGTCCCTGACATCTCTTCTAGCATGATGACATGTTATGCATGTCAGCAGACAGCCAACAGGACTGTAGGATCCCCAAGGTAGGCACTGCAATTTTATTTTGTATTTATTCAGTGGCTAACACAATGGGTAGCTGGTCTGTGAAAAGGGCTCCAAGGTGTCACTTCAGTGTATATTTTGCTTAAAATATATGAACCTTTATTTAACCTGAAGATTTTCAGAGGCAACGCTTTCTTCAAAAACAAAAATACAAATTTTCCCAGAAACAGTTTACAGAATTTTTTTCTTGAACAGTGCATGCTCCGGCATTAATTCTACAATGTGATACTGTCAGATCACTTTGTATTTTTTGTAGTAGACTTTTAATCTTTTCCCAGTATCAAGAGCCATATAATATTATTTTACATGCTCTTCTTTGAACCTACAGCACAGAAAATTAAAGTGTAAATATGCATGTGAACCACCCAAAATTTATAATAAGATTATATGAATGCCTGCAACCACACAGCAGGAACAATGGGGTTACACAATTCCTCCGCTCGAGTGCTGCTGAATTTTAATGAGGGATAGTCGGTACATGCTGATACTCCTATAGCTACCCTGGAGCCAGAACAGTGATTTAAGATGCCAGCGACACAGTGTGTAGGTGAGTCTTAGCTGTAGCGTGCCTTGGAGAGTGGAGCATGATACAGCAGGCTGAAAAAATGGCAGGGAAATAAGCTGATTAAATTAGAGTGAGAAATAGGACTGGAAGGAGAAAGAATTGCTTAAAATTGCCAGTCACCTGTGCTGCTTTCATCAGCAGATGAGCTCCTCTTGAAGAGAACATGATACTGTACACCAATAGAAATAATAGGAATAACCGAAATAAAGAACATATGCTGTCATGAATTGAAAATCTCATTCTGCGGGGTTTAAAGCAATCTCTTAAATATCAAGGATTAAGAGGGGAATTTAGTGCTGTTGCCTCTTTCCCATGCCAGAGTTTGATTTCACCTTCCCTCTAATACCACTTGCTAACCTAGGCACACCTGGGAGCCACTTGGGAAAGCATTCGCAGTAGGTGTACCTCTCAAAATACGTACTTTTCAGATATGAAGGTACCTACTTGTTTGCAGCTAATCTTAAGAATAAGTATTGCGTAGGGCGAGTTTCTTTTCAAGCAGGCTGGCTGCGTTCCTGTTGCACACCATGGGGTCTGCATGTCCTCTGAGCCCCTGTAGGCTCTTACACATACTTATAAGAATGAGCACATGTTCCTCAGCGCAAAGCGTTTAAAATAATGTGAAAGGTGTGTTGGGGCCTGTGAGGGTGTGTTTGTGTATCGTGATACCCAGGAGAAGTATGGTACAGCCTGGGATATGGGAGGACGATGTCCCACGTTGTCCTGGGATGTGGAGGACAGTGGGGGTCAGACCTGCCCTGCACGTGCCTTAGGGAGAGATCTTGAGCGTGAACTATTGCAAGAACCGCAGCAGAGATTTGTCTTCTGGGGAACCTGTTGATTCATTACAAATGAGGGTTTTGGCTGTTGAGTAATATAGATAGTCATGTGTTGTAATTTTACTTATTATTGGAAACTGTATTACTGTGAGTTTGTGTTTGGGCTTACAGTCTGTTTTGTAGTGCAGAAGAAGGAAATCTTTTCACCGGTAACCAAATCTTTGCTTCTTCCATCTCACCAAGCTCCTTATGGGCATATTGAAGACAGAGGGATGCTCCCATAATTCTCCCAATTACAGGAAACCTCCTTACAGAATTATCATTAGTATACAACATTTTGTTTGGAATAATAGCTCACTTTTACATGGGAATTTTATTTTGATAATGCCCAGGTCATGGCGTCTCACTGAAGCTGTGTTCTTTCTTGATTGCATCCTTTCTAGAAGATAAAAGCTTTAACTTTTTGAGGCAAGCTGGTTGGGTTTTTTTAATATCAGGTCCTGTGTACTGCAGCTCATCAGTTCTTATCACATTGTTCTCATCATGCCAGAACATGGTTTTTGTAGCTCAGGATGTGTGTCGCCATACTTACCTGTCCTTGCCCAGCTGTTTTAACTGAAACAACAAAAGTATGTAGGAGTCACTCGTCAGTTGTCCTAAGCCAAGCAAAGCACAGAAAATTGGAGTGAAAGCTCCTGCCCTAAACCTCTACCCAGGATTTAGAGATCTTATATCCACGACCTGGTCTGCCTTGTACTGTAGTGTTTCGTAGTCTTAACAAGGGATTGCTGTGCTCAGTTAACTAAAAACCGAGAAAAAAGAGGTTTCTTATCGCAAATGTGCTGCCCACTAAATGATATATAGAACGTGTTACATTTTGATGAGATGTCCTCTGTTGGTAATGATACTAGCCCAGTCTGTACACTATGTGAGCATTTTTCAAAGATGAATCAACTGAGTAAGTGTCTCTTGGGTTTCTAATGAATTAGACAGGACAAACAGTTCCTCAATTCATCTAGTCCAAGCCTGCCATTCCTTCCCCCCGCCTCCCCCCCCGCCCCCCCCCCCCGCCCCCCCCGAAGAAACTGTCAGCCCATTTCCAGATACCACCCCCACCCCCCCCCGAAGAAACTGTCAGCCCATTTCCAGATACCAGAGACATATTTAAATCTACAGTATGATTGACTTAAAGTTTTAAAACTACCTGATCCTTTCTTTAAAACTATGAGGTTATTTTATGAGGTTGTGTAATGGCCGTTTCTTTTAATTGATCTTGAAAGAGAAAACGTTTTTTGACTTAGTATTTTGTGCATAGAAGCAACAAAACAAAACCTCTGCTAATCGTAGTCAATATGTGCATCTGGCTTTTCTTAGGGTTAGAAGCCGTGTTTCTGAAACACATTCTAGTATTGAGAAAGGAAGGAAAAATTCTGGTATAAGTACAGCCACGCCTCTAAATTGATTATTCTTGTAGGATTTGTTCATCCTATTTTGGCTGTGTTATAAAACGCAATGAGAGCAATTCCAGCTCGAGCACATCACTCCGGTGTCAAGCAGCCCATGATGTCACGAGGAATTCCTTGTCGTAAGGGACGTCCCCCGAGGAGAGTGTTTGCTCTGCTGGAAAATGGCCATCCACCCACTCTGTCTCCACCCAGCTACTCTATCCAAATAACCAAACCAAAGGGAGTGCTTTGACAAATCGAGTGAGTAGGAGTGATGCCATGACAATACAATAGTGCATCTGCTGTAGACTGTTCTTGATTTGCATTTGATTGTTTGCAGTCCTACCCATCTGTAGCCAAAGGCAAGAAGTGATAACCTATCATGTTATATAAAAACACATTTGGAAAAAAGTGGAGTAATGCAAGATAAATAATGTATGCTCTCTGGAGCTATTCTTCCCAAGCAGCCCTGAACTCATTCCACAAGTTGCTGGTTTCTCTTTTTACTGAAGGGCTTCTTTCCAGACAGTTTCCATCTGAAAAAAAGAGAAGAAAGAAAAAAGAAGAAAAGAGAAGAGAAAAGAAAAAACAAGAAAAGAAAAAAGAAAAAGGCAATTTGAGTGAATAAAAGCACAGGCTATTGCAATTTTAAAAGTAGTACTAAATAAGTGGAGCATTAACAGAATCTCAGACCGTTACCAAATGGACAGGAAAGCAAAAGGGGAAGTGGCATCAGTCACTCAGCAGTTGGAAGAAAGACTTCTCAGTTGAGGCAGTAATTCTACCTTAGCTCACGTCACATGGACCATCCCTATCTTCTCTGTTTCTGTGGTGGTACAGCAATGAAAGTTTGAGCTGAAAACAGCAGAGAATTGTGTCATATGACTCAAAAAGTTCCCCTCTTTTGTTCAATACAACCTTTGTTCTTCTATAGCTGATTGTCAGTCATTTAAGTTACGCAACATAATTAACCTACAGACAAAGCTTATAGTGAAATCTTGTTGGCTTTGTTTAAGCTTGCTTTGTCAGGGTGTTTTAGGAGGTTTTCCCATCATGTGTACAACAGCCTCAGAAGGAGGCTTTGCATCCTATAAATATGGAGATGCAAAAATACAGACTGGAGAAGCCCTTGACAAATGGAGGATGAAAGACTCCCACACCTTAAAATTACCTCTAAGAGTCACACTTTTTTAGGTGAGGTAAATAGTAAGAGCATCAGTCAAAGTGGAAAGCATGGAAAGTCTTTACTTTAGTCGGGGGAATGGGAGCCAAGGCTCACTTAAAGGTAAATAGTTGTAGATCCAACTTACTACTGAGCCGTCCCTCTGTTTAGGATTTAGCCCACTTTGCCAACAAGCCCAAAAATGTGAATTCTTCTCTCTAAAAAAAAAAGCAAGTGTAGTGCAACAGCCTGAGGACCTCATCCTCCATGAGGATACCCTGAGTGGGTCTTCCACGTTTAGTCCCACTGGACTGAGAGATTGTCTCTAGTGAATTTCTTCCAGCGTGGTTTCCTTTACTCTTCCTTTCCACGAGAGGTGCCTCATCCCCGCTGTCCCAGCGGAGCAGTGATGAAAGTGGAGACACACAAACCTGTGCTGCTGATGGTCCCATTTCTTCATACACACTTGTATCCTCCCCAGGCTATTTCATGATGGCTGGCTGTACTGTAAAGCTGCCTGGTGAGACTTCATCTCTTTGGTGTCAGACCTGTAAAATACTAATTATGATAGGAGGGCATGGCTATGTGAATTGGTGCTGGCAGATAAGAGTGAGCTCAACCCATCATTTGAACTTGTTCCAGTCTTATTTGTACATGGTGTCACCACGTTAATGCTGCCTGCAATCCAAGCAAATCCCTGCTGAGAGACAAGATATTTTGGGTTAAGCACAGCACTGCATGGACATGACTTGCCAGCTCCCAGATTAGACCTAGCTTGCATCTAGCCAATGCAGAGTGCAAAACTGAAGAGCTGTAATTACAGACAAAACTGGGGATCTGTGTGCTCATGTGCATGACATGTTAAGGTTTAGGATCCCCTGAGCTGCAGCTCTGGTGCCAGCTCATGGAAACCTGTGAGGCATCAGCTCATTCATCTTTGTTTTGAAGTATCAGGTTTCTAATCCTTAGGTCTGAGAAGCAAGTTACTTTTAACTGCGATGGAGATGCGCAGGCAATTCTCACCTGACTTGGTGAACTGTGCAGCTGTGGTGCCATAACACCCTGTGTGGCTATTCTGGCTCTAAAATTCACATAGGGACTTTTGCTTTAGCTCAGCCTCCTCCAAATGGCCTGGGCTAAACCAAAACCCAATCCTTCTGATGCAGGAAGATTTTCATTAGATCTCCATCAAGATAGTTGTAACAGTCTAAATTTACACTTCAAGTTGTTCTGCTGCAGCTGAGTTCTGCAGATGCCACTTGTGTGTTTAGGTAGTTTGAAAGCATAGCCATAGGTGTGGGATTGTCCTCTGCATGAGAAATGGGTGTTGGCTTCAAAATCCACTGTTCTTGGGGCCTTGCCAAGTCAATCCTAACGGAGTACCAGGTGTACGGGTGTGTGTATGAGCAAATGTATGTGCGTGCGTGTGTAGAGACTTAAAACTGAAAATAGGGATGGGCAAAGAATGCAAATAACTGCTGAAAAAAGAAATTTGCTTTGTTCAGAGAAAAACCTCACAAACTGGTTAATTTCCACAAAAAAATTTTCTGAGAATAAAAATATGATCAATCAGAAGATACTTTGATTTTTCCTTTTGAAAATTGTGACAGGTTTTTATCCTATAGCATGTAATGCAAAGCTGTTTTCAAATTCTGGGGTATCCCCACCATGCTTTCTTATGCTTCTCAATGAAACGTATGTGACACCAAACCTGTATTTTCTGGTGAGCCTCCTCCTCTTTGATTGCAACTGCTTTCTTGAGAGAAAAGGGTCCCCTGGCTCTTCTTCCTGCGAGGGGAAAGGGAGAACAAGAGGCCAGCTTCAGTCCCAGGGAGGGTAAGCTGTCCTGTCTGCACCAGCTGAGGCAGAGCAGTGAATAACCCAGCAGAGCTATCTGTGCCGGGGAATGGGATGGCACTTTGCTTCTCCTGCCTGTGGAGGAGGCCTCTTCCCAATAGAGGGAGGCAAAAGATAGACAGCACAGAGCTATTCCTTCGGTGGGAAAGGTATGTGTGGGTGTATAATGAGGGGACTTTACAAATAATTCCTTGGCGATTATTCATTTTAAAGGGATGTTCAGTTGCCCTAGAGATATCCCATGGAGTACTTAATTTCTAGAGAAGTTTGGAGAATGTAGGGTTATGATTTCAGTGCTTTTTTGTTTCCTGCCCAATGATGAAACACTGACTGTGTGCACTGCCCATTTTGAAACACAATTTTTTGTTTTGAAACTGAAATTGTTCCAAGTAATAATATCTTCCCTTCAGATTTTCACTTTTCAGAAGTGACCCACCAACTATTGAATAATAAGGCTTGATAACCATAGTTTCTCAGATAACATGTAATAAACTGCCAATATTGCTTTGAGACTGAATCAGGAAACCACTGGCTGGTGGTAAGGAGTCAGTTGTCCAAATGGGATCATATACCCTTGAAATCTTTTAAATAAGAGTGTACATCAGAGGTCACCCGTTTTGAAGATGTCCTGGATTAATAACAAACTGAGCATGCAGATTTAAAGAACAGAACAAAACACATCCATTTCCAGGTCAAGAAAAACGGTGTTTCAATCCAGAGTAAATTAAAATCACACACTTATGTGAAATCCGCAATAAAGAAGGTTTATAGTGGAAACATTGACTGACCTTTAACAATAGCAGCGAGGCCAGCTCTTCTGTAACAACAATTGGAAATAACAGGCAGTAGCATTACGAGGCTATACAGGCTAGGGCAAGGTCTTTTCCTTAATCTAGCCTGAACATTCGAAGTGCAAATCCCAGAGCGGTTAGCTGAATCTCATCTTTTTTCCATTAATTGGCCACAGCATAGTGCTCTGAAGTTGACAAAGAAATAACTGCTGTGATATTAGCCCATGTCTACGCATTGCCAAAAGACATTTTATTTCAAAACTCTCTGAATTACAGTATAATTTCCTATATTGCTTACCTAAGAGACCAGGAAGTTGGCCGTCCATCCATTTAGTAAACGGTTCCTAGCTTTATATGACATAAAATTTTCTTTCTCCTATCTGTAGGAAAATTAAGTCAGGGCACTTCTAAGTAGAATGAGGATATGGGATGGTAGATGGAGCTTAGAAAGATTACAGTGATCCAGTTTTTAGATTCGGGGCCTTGGCTGTTACTGCAAGCTTCTCCTGGAGACTGAACAGCTGGAAACAGAAAGATCCAGATGCTGGATCTTCTTGCTGTACACCACCTCTCCCCTTGCAGGTAGGTTCTTTCTTTCCTTTCTCACCAATATGTGGATGATGTGAGGAGGCAGAGACAAGCTATAGGGAAAACGATGTGAAGGCATGTAGGTCTCTCATGGTAGGATAATTTGAACCTTATACAGGAGCCCACAGTTCAGATCTTTGTTTTATTCCTGGCTCTGGAGTGTGTGGTGCTGCAGGAGATACATCAACAGTCTTGCTACAAGCCCTAAACTCTTTAAGACAAGGTTGTCTCCTGCTCGCTGGCTGCTGCTCCCAAGCAAATGACACTGATGTTCCATGATGATGATGGAACTTGAGCTTTTGGGGATGATCTAAATTAGTATTCCTTACTGCAATTTAAAGGCAAGACATGTTTGCATAGCAGAACTTGCTCATTTTATGGGAATCTCTTAGGCTGTTCCGCTCATCCAGATGTGTAATATTGTTGGTGACCTGCAGCTAAGCCTCTCAGACAATTCTAGTAGAACTTGTTCATCTAGTTTCCCCTAGAATCTAAGAGACTATGTAGTGTAGGTACCATTCCAAGGGTCAAACTCAGAGGTTTAAGCTGGTAAGTGAATTTAAGCAGGTTGAAATTCAGAGGCTGCAATCTACTGCTTCACTTGAAGACCTTTCAGTTATGAATTCAACACAGGTACTCCCTGAACTCCTGAACATTTTGAGTTAGATTCTTTTGGAATTAATGGGCCAATTAAAAGATGTTGCATGTGTTCTATTCATCTGTTGTGTTCATTTCCACTTCTCGCAGCTATTTTTGTACCAAAAGCTTCAAAGGTAGGATATGTAGTGTCCTCCCCCCTAAAATAATTTATAGTTTTATGCTATATTAAGTAAATTCCCTTAGATGTTGGTATTGTAATTACCAATAAAGGAGTTTAACTTAAACATTGTCTGAACGTGATAATGCTAGTGTAATGTGAAGCTTATTATTGTATTGATGTAGTTGATTCATTATTACTTCAACATAGAATCCTTGATGTAAGAGAGATGGCTTAATCAAACAGATAAAATGCTACCTCTCAGCCATTTGTCCTCCCACACTGTCTCTTTCCATCAAGAAAAAGTTAAGCCCCTACAAGGAGTAAAACATTATGAGGTTTTTTTAAAAGGCAAAAATTAGAGAAGTCTGGACTGCTTGTATTGGAAAATACTTGAATGTTGCATTTGGCTTTTAAGTGTTCTCTTGATAGAAAATGAATTGAGATTCTAACAGCATGAAATTTATGTTTAGAAGAAGAACAACTGCTTAAATTTTCAATCTTGCATCCTAATTTTGCATGTCTTCTCTGTTGCTTGGCCATTCTGATGGATGTTAACACGTGATGCTCAGTAGCAGCTGGTTCCTGAGGTTCAGGACCTTTAAGTTTGGATACACAGGGCATCACAACAATTATGGCTAGGAATGCTGTCTGTATTTTTCAGAAGTAAAACAACATATGTTACTTAAAATATTTCTCTCTAGAGAGACTGTTCCCATTTTGTGGATAGAAA
Organism: Falco biarmicus; assembly: GCF_023638135.1. NCBI lineage: Eukaryota > Metazoa > Chordata > Aves > Falconiformes > Falconidae > Falco > Falco biarmicus. The sequence goes on from NC_079299.1 coordinate 28,664,363, forward strand.
TCCAGAAGTACATAAAAATTTCTCTGAATGATTAACCTTTGATAGAATGGTAATGTTTCCAATTTCCTTTAGTAATATTAAATATCTTTATATCTTAATATGTATTACTAAGATAGCTGCTTTTTTCAGTGGGAGTATTCCTACTTATGCATGTTACATTTACCATATTTTATATAGCTCATTTTTTTTATATCAAGAATGTCAACTCACCTTGAGAAAGAAATCAGGGATATCAATGGAAAAATGTAGTGTGATACAGACTATAATGCATGGGAGTTTATGTCAAGGAGATAATTCTTGCAGGAAGCCAGATTACTTTCTTAATAAAATTTTAGAAATTACTGCTCTATCACTATAAATATTAGCAACGCTGAACACTGGTAATGAAATCCTAGGCTTCTGAAAAAACACTTACCATGTACTTTTTCAGCTGTAGATAAAATTTTTAAATCAAATCAGAATGACATTTACTGAGAATTGACTATTAAACTTCATACACTGATATTCTATCTTCAGCATTTTTTGCAATATTTTCCAGGTCTTTTCTCTAACAATCTAGACATAGTATAAACATTTTTCTTTTTGTCTTATGGGTGCTTGAGTATGTGTAGGATAAGACCCCATTTCCAAAGGACCAGTGAATTATATAAATTTAATATATTACCATAGAACACATGGTAGGTGGTGGTAGGTGTACGGTAGAGAAAAAGTCTTGACTGCATACTGGCATTATATATATATACAGACATGTATGCACACATATATATATACAAACATACATATAAAAAAGAATATTCTCTGAGTGAAGTCTTCCAAAGCCACAAAAAAATGCCGTATTTTTCAGATCAAGACCTGTTACACAAGCATCAACAATTTACATAACTCCCATAAGCTTTCACTAGTAAGATATAAGAGTAGATGGAAATGATTGGTCTGATTCCAGTCTTTCCAGCTACCTTGCTTGAAGGCAAGCCAGAGATATTGAGAAAAGAAAATTATTCTGAGCATTTCAGCCTCAGAATCAGGAAGAGAAATAGGTACAGGAATTTGAAATAAAAGCAAAATAAATTTAATTCTTTTGACCATCCAGTTCTGTTTAAGTTTAGGGCACAGATTTAAAATACTCTACTGCCTGAACTTTATGGTCTGGTCCCTGGAAGGCACCTGTTCTCTGCATTGCAGTTTAAAAAAAAAATAATAAAAAGAATAATTGAACTGGCAGTACTTTACTCATTCAGATCCTTTGCTATCCTCGTCACTTTGGTAACAGGATTGTCATTCAGGTGCTGTATGAGTGCTGAGTCTTTTTACATGCAAGAAAAGTAGTAGCTGGAAGAAATTTACATAGTTTAAACATGTTTGATGTCGAAATCTCTCAGCTCTGTCCAACTGGGCTAAATACAGAAGAGAAATCTGAAATGGGATCCAGCGCTCACCCTTAGAAGGTGCAGAATAAAACTTGTGGTCCAAGAAAACATATACAAAGGTGATAATAGTATTTCTGTGCTTTCCTACAGTTCTAATCCTGGATCATGCGTAACAGTTGTCAGTGGCCCAGATCTCTGTATCTGCCTATGCAGCTGGAAAAGTAAATGAATTGGCTTGAATAACAGCAGGCTAATCCAAACTGAGATCAAAACTGATCTGAGATTAAAGGTGAGTGAGCAATTCATTGTTAGTGTTTTTGAGCACCTCTTAACTTTTTGACCTGGACACGATTGCACTATTTCATCAAAATGCAGGAAGTACAAGATAAACCTCACATGAAAACCTTTTCGTCTGTGATTTCTAACTTAATTTTGTTGACAAACCACATGTATACATTTGGACTTGGAAATGTCAAAATGTTTATTTTCAGTGAAAATGTTTCAACATTTTAAACTACAAAAAATGTTCTGAACTTTCGGTTCTGTGGGGAAAAAGCTCTGGACATGTAATCTCAATTTGAAAAGAAAATTATAATTTCCTGAGGTGGACTCTTGATTTTTTTATTATGTTTTAGTCAGCTCTATTTCATGCTTTATTGCAGTGCTGTCCCTCAGATGTTCACTTTTAAATTTCTGCCAGCTTATGCATCTGCTAAATGTTGTGCAAACGCAGGTTAGACATGTGCTGTTGGGTGACCGCTGGTTTTGCGAGTAGTCATGTAAATAATAGGCAGCTAAAAGTCTGGAATCAGGCTGACTGAGCATCTAACCAGTAACTGAGGCTTAAAAGATGCCAAAGAGTCTTAAAAACTTGCTTGTGTTTAAGCTGATTCTGATCTAATTTATACCTGTTTATAAAAGCTTTAACTCTGGTTATATTTATTCAGTTATTCTAGATTTACGTTACCATAAATGAGACAAGGACTTTGGCCTATATTTTTTCCCCCTTGTTTAAACAGAAACTATCTCCCTTCTGGATGGGATAGGTCACATTCTGACTTGATGAAACTGGTTGTGTTTGGATTGAGGGGAAGTCTACGTTTCCATGCCTGGGTACGTCGCGTATTTTTAGCAGTCTACCCACAGAAGCAACCTTCTTGAGCAACAGGCTGAAGTCTTGGATAATTAGATGGTGCTGAGGATCCTTCCTTCAGGATCGCTCTGGCTAGTTGAAGGTCAGTGTGGGCGATCAGTGCTGTGCTGTCATAACAACAGCAGAGATGTGTAAATTATGGCCTTCAGGTCTGTTTCTGGAAGGACATCCTTTTCTCTGTAAAAACCCTTTCTGTAAGTGACCTGGGGTTTGCATCTTGAATTCATCATTTGTGGCCAACTTCAAAGTGGAGGAGACAGCACTGTAATACTATGATCTTCAGGGCATGGGCTGGACAGGGAACACTGAAATGGCAGGAGAGGAAAGGCCCTTGCTACAGTGCCTTCACAACAGGAATGATCTTCAGCAAGCAAACACTGCTGTAAATATTTAGGAGTGAATGGGCAGCGTGCCAGTGGGGTTTGTGAGTGATATACAAGGTGCACACTCAGCTCTCGGCTTTGATTAATATGTGCAAGAGATACAGGCAATCGATTGCTGTCATGTTAATATTAATTAATGAGCAGCGATGCCTAGCTCATGGTGTCTGATAGTAGAGACCTGTTAATTCACTTACTCCCAAGGTTTGCTTTAGCAGATGGAAAAGGATTATTTTACCATATTTTCAATGGCAATTCACATCTATTTTTATCTGTCTTTTGGCTTGCGTGAAAGGAGACTGCCACCTGTTTTTTGCAGGTTGTTTTCAGCACTGCAAGCCAGATTAAAACTTGGCCTAGTTATTGCTCTATGGAAAATGAATTTCTTGCTCTAGCACAGAATAAGGAAAGTATTCAGGGCCAGCACTGGCGTCTGGCCCTCTGTCATTGTGTGAACTCTGGCTCCGGTGAGCTTTTCTGGGTCATCAGGATCCCCACTGCTGGTAGCGCCGTCTGCTCCATAGGCTGCTCATGCCTCCTGGGTTTGACATGAAGTGCAAGAGAATAGGGGGCTTGCGTTATTTTTTGCATGGCTCCATTCAGTACTGACTTAAATGTCTGGCAGAGTAAGGATAATTTAGCAGAAGATCTAGAGAGTTGTAATGACTTTTGGGAACATTAAACTTTTTAGGAGAACAGCCTTTAACAGGGAGTTACTTTCGATCTCACTGGGGTTTAGCAGTGTCTGGTTTTAGAGTTGACCGTTCTCCACTCTTTATGTTAGTGTTGGTTGTATCTTTCTGATATGACTAGCCCTTAGTTTTCCTTGCCTACCGTGGCCCTGACCTGGTCATCTCTGAAACATCTTCACCAAGGCAGCCCAGTGGAAGGCTGTGCTTTACCTCAGTTTGTGTAGGTCAGGGAGGCCCTAGTTCATGTCCTCTCCCACAGCCTCAGGTCAGTGGCCACCTTCTCCAGCTGCTCACAGAGCTCCTCAGTATGCCACTTGAGAAATTTATGAGTGAAGAACCTTCAAAGAGACTTGGGATGTTCTTGCCTGAATCAGGAGCTCTTACAGTCAGTTGAGAACTTCACAGACTCTCTAAGATGTATTTAGATCTGTTTCCCTCTCTAAATTTTCTTTCTCATTGATTTGGTAGGTGTTACGTATGACTATATTTACAAGCACCTGACTCAGAGCTCCTTTTATTCATCACCAGGAACTCCACCAGAAGAGCTACATCAGAGCTCGGCAATGGTGTTATTTGTTCTGGCTTCTGTCAGGGTGACTTTCTGGGTGTTTCGGGTTTTATTTTATTTGATTGTTTGGTTTTGATTTTTTTACTAATCAATTGTTAAGCTCTTTTCTCAATTTATACTTCTGGATCTACTGAAGAAGTATGAGCTCCCATATATCATGGGGTTTCAGCCCTCTTGTGCTAATTAACTTGTAACTTGATCTTCAGTTTTGCTAAATTTGGTACTTATTTTACTGTAAACACCCATTTGTTCCACTGGGTAGCCCAGCTCTCTGAACATCTGGGAATCATCATGTGTCATGAATGACATGATGTATCCTCACTGTTAGACTAGCACAATGCTAGATCTGATGGATGGAAGAAATGTGTCAGGGTGAAGATTAATACACACTTTGGCTTGTGACTTGTGACTCACAGGGTAAACTTTGTTCTCTCTTTGATGGTACGGATCCAAGATCTGCATTTTTCCTGTCCCATTTTGGTCCTGGTTTATAACATAGAAGCTCGCGGTAATGGCTGGAGCTTTTGCTCGCTGGATCAGAACCTTCACTTCTGTCTGAACTGACATGTCTAAATAAATCCTCTATTCGTATGGCACAGCTGTGCACAAGGCTCTCTTCTGGAGATGGTTTAACTACCCTTCAACTAGGTAGCCAGTGAGAATTTGGTGATATGTGCTCCTTGCTGTGGCTTTGGAAGTGCGCATGGTACAATGTGCCCTCTGGCTGGAGGATTAAAGAGCAAACTTTTCAACCAAAACAGGACAAAACAAAAGCATCAATATTTGATTTCCTCATTAAAGTTTCATACTGGTATCTCTTTAGAATACCTGTTTGTTCATCATCCCTGCACGCCCATGCTTCAGCAACATGGTGAAAAGGCCCCTCGGGAAACAGCAGGATGGTATCTTAAAGGGAGGGTTGTACCTTACCTTCCTAACACATGTATAGATACAGGCAATATCGTAAGAATTATATTTTTACAAGTGTAATTGATACTGTAGGAAACAAAATATACAATTTCTGGGTGAAGAAGCACTTTTCAGGCACACTAGATCCAGGCAGGGTTCTTTTGCTATGATCATTGGTTGCCTATCAATTGTACCATTAAGCAGATCCATGGCATCTCCTTCAGGAGCTATTCATATGTATAGCCTTGGGAGAAAAGCAACCTGGAATATGAATCAGTGACTCAGGAGAGCCTATGGGTAGGGGTAGAGCTCAAAGAAAGCCTGGAGTTTCAGCAGTTTGTCTCCAGACTGGCTTGAGCAAGGGTTCCAGTCTGGCCAGTGGCAGCACCAACAGCAATGAGGAAAGTCGGTGGTGGGTCCCCTTTACATTTCACACAGGACAGAAATTAGGGACTGAGACACAATGTAAGGGCTGTGCAAAGCTGTAAGTTGCAGAGGCGGTCTCTCCAGGTGCAGAAGTACTCATAAATGTCTAGATAGAAGCTCTGGGAATGTGAAAAGGTCACTGCCTTCAGTTATACTCTTGGTTATTTTTTCCCCTTCTTCTCCCCACCCCCCACCCCCTTTATGTTTTTTACCTGGAGTCCTGGAGTTTTCTGATTTGGTTTCATTTTGTAAAGCAGATTTCCCTTTCTAGGAATTACATTAACTCTACCTTCAGCCTGCTGTGTCGCTATTCATTATTACATATTTGGTGAGCAGTGAGCAGGAAAAAAATTGAGAAATTATTAGAGGCTGTTCAGAGTTGGAACTGTTGCGATGGTCATTAGAAGGAAAATGTGGCATTTTGTCTTTGAAGTTTGTCAGAATGAGGCCAGAGACAAGTGAGCAATAATGAGGCTCTTGAAACCAGTCTGCAGGTGCGTAGTGGTAAAATAATAGGCAGGTGCAGAGAGCAAGTCTTTAATCAGTCTTGGCAGGGATCTTGTTCAGGGTCTGCTCTGTTTGGCTTCTGTGCAAAGGAGAAAATTCAGTGGCAAAGGACTCAAATGCAAACTGCAACTTATGCACCACAGAAGATTCAGGGTTTTTTTCTGTTTTCTTTTCAATGCACTACTGTCTATAGAAAGCTGAAATCTTGTTCCTTGTAGCACGAATAAATCAGTATGGATCCTTGTCCTTCTGAGGATAGCTGGCTGTAATCTAGAGATGACTACATGTCAACATTTTCCATGAATACTGCAACTTTAAAAAAAAAAAAAAACCACAACATTTTCAGAGAAATTTGCTTTAGCAACAGTTGTGATTTATTTTGGGTTCCTTACCAGTAAGTATTTGAGCAGGTGTGCTAACGTTTGTGTCTCATTCAGTGGCTATGCAAGGTCCTAGACAGCTTTGGAAATTATTGGGAAGAAGGTAATTCTGACATCACAAAATGTCAGTGTTTTTGTTTCACGAGTGTATACCAAATTAGGACAAAGGTTAAAAATATTGGTATCATCTGTGCTCTGCAAAAAGTGGGGGAAAAAGTAGGCAGCAAGAAAAGATTGCGTCCTGTCATGGCAGATGTATGGGAACAAAGCATACAACTGATCCAGAACTGCATTTTCGACAAAGCATCTTTGTGTCTGAGGATGCACGTCTGATTCCTGACCCAAAGCAAGCAGCAGATCATCCTGACCTCCCCAGCAGAGCTGTCCCACCTCTTTCAGTCTGTCCTCTGAAAAATGTTAACCCTCTCTCTTTCCCCTCTCAACTGCTCCCTTTCACCCTGGATAAAAATCCAGTTTCAAACAAGGAAAAGTTTAGTTTGAAACCAGGGCAATGAGGAAATGAAGATTAACTCAAAACCATAAGTTCCTGTGCCAAAAATTCAGAACACGCTGAAAAAAACTATACCTATAGCTTGTGTGTCCAGCCAAAACTAACCATCCCAGCTCTACGGCTGAATTTCAGTGACCACAGTCCAGACATAGTGGCTGTGGTGAACTTTCAGATGATAACTACTTTTAGCTATTACCAATTGCAAAAATGTAATTAGTATGTACTCATTTTAAGACAACTGCAAGTCACCTGTTGACAGTTTGTAAAGGGATAAATGATGAATTGCCCTATTCAGTTACTCAGCCCAACCTCTGTAGCGCTTTGCAGCCTGCTGCCTTCCAGCAGCAAACCTGGAGCCTCTGCTGCAGCAGCGAATTGTGTTTGTTGACCTGAAGGTCCAGAGGCAGGACCTATGAAGGATGATGTGCAAAAGTTTGTCATGTATATACCACTGTCACAAAGCCCATCTGTGGATGCTTTCCATTTACATCTTTTTTTTCCCATGAGTCCACAAGTTTTCGTTAGTGTAGCTCCGTAGTTCAGCTATTCAGGACTCCCTTGATCTTGACTCCCCTACACTCCTTGGTGACCTGACAACACTAGGGCTTTTAAACCAGACGTTTTCCCTTCCTCGCTCACCTGTGGGCATCTTCAGTGTACTTTAAATAGGATGTCATGATGGCTTGTGGGTTCTGTGCAGTTTCTTGCCATGGGGCATGACTGGGGTTGAACCCCCCACAGCTTGCTTTGAAGCAGCACTCAGGACCCAGAACTTTCACAGTGGCTAAGAGACTGACTTAACTGGCAACCTCTCAGGTACTCGGGTGTGAACTTTCTCTCTGCTGTGTTTACTTTGAGGAGGGCATACTGCAAGCTGGGGCAAAACTAATGTGGCTATCTGATCGACGAGAAGATCTACAGCTCTACACCCATCCGTATGGGCATGGAACTCACCACATGCCCTGCACGGGGGATTCTTGGAGCTGCTGTGAATTGGTCTCAGCGGCAGGTAGTTCAGACCCCCTACATCTTTAAGCCCAAAGGGCACTGCAAGAATCTTCTGTGTGGTCTAGCCTCTACGACATTATTAGTAGGGGTTATACTTGTCCTGCTGGCTTGTTTGCAGTAAGAGCTGTGTGGTCTTCGAAGTGCTCTTTGAAGTTAATGCAGTCACGAGGACGCAATTAAGATGAGCTCAGAAAGGCTGATTTCAGGTGGAGCTAGAACATTCGGGAGTGTAACTGGTCTCGGTGCTTGCTGCATAGATCATGCACAAAACCCAAACACAGATAAATTACAGTTGTGCCTGAAAAGCAGTGTGTAAAACTATTTTAGTAGAGATTAAATTTCTGTTAGCAAGCACCTCTCAGGGGCAGAGCAGTAAAAGCTTGGAGTACTACAGCCAAACTGTACCGGGCTGGTATGTGCTTGCTGTGCTTTTGGGGTAAGCAAAGGAGTGTGAATATCCAGCAAAGCTGGTATCTACAATCTTTCACTACTTTTCATTTCTCCACATTCAGCTAGTTAGGCTGTAATACATGTTTTGAGATCCCTACTCTGCTCCAGAATTTCTGGAAGGTCATTCATGTTCTCCATGTCTCAGTATTTCATATTCAATAAGGATATCAGCACCACAGTGGGCCAGAAATTCTGAGGTGCTCACACTAAGGTTATGTGAGCTACAGAAATGCTAAATACTTCGGTTTGTATTGGTTTTCTGTTGCTAAGGTGAATGTAATAAGTCATTTTAATATACCAAATTTAAGTATATGGTAAATAATAACCACTCTCCAAAAGAAAACTGCCGGTAGAGCCATCTTGTTGAGGGCTCTCAATTATCCCTACTGCTCTGTCCTGATACTATATCATGCCTCATAGACCCCCTTAGATCAAAGTATTTTTTTGCCAAACTTAGAGAAGGGGAAACTGGGATGTCTGAAGAAAGGTAAAAGGTGTGTGTGTAGCAAAGGGATAAGCAGAAGCTATTTGCTAGCAAGGTTTGATTATAGCGTCAGAAAGGAAGGCACTTTATTCCAAGAATAGTATTGTAAGGATGCTAGTGCTGCAGTTGCAGGCAGTCAAACACTTGAAGGGATTAAGATAAAATGGGTTTGCATGACACACTTTCTGCAGACAAGCAAAAGGAAAGAGAAAAGTTAGCAGCGACTCTTGAACCTTGCCAGTGCGCAAAGAAGTTGCAAACAAGGGGAAAAACACTTCTGTAGATATACCATGCAGATTTAGTAGGGCTCGTCACTGGTCAAAAATACACAACTCAGACTCCATTAGGTTTCTGAACAGTGTTTACAAGGGTAACTTCCAGAGTCTACAAAGATGACCTTTCCTATGAAAGTGAACATCCAACATTTTCCTCCATTGCTACTTGTCTCTAATTTGTCTGACGAACCTTCTTTTTAAAGGCTGCCTCTCTTACCATGCTGTACAGAGCATTTTGAGTGTGGAAAGTAATTTTTTTCTTTGTAAGTGCAAAGTGAAAGCTTCTATGATAGATTGCTTTGTAAGGCAACTCCAAGAATTGACAGCGAGTATTAATAAAACATGCATAATTGATATTAGCATAACTGTAAAGCCAAGTAATATTAGCAGTATCAGTGCTGGAACAGTTCCATCACATGCTCTTTACATCTTCGTTTATCTCTTTCAGGTGATCTCAAAGGAGAATGCTCAGGGGGAATTCAGGGACCAGAGAGTTAAATGGTTGTAGTTTTATAGTCTTTATCAGACCATCAAGGCTGTAATCGAAAGATAGGAGTTATCATCTCCAAGAGTTTTGTCATCTCAATCAACCTTCAAAGGAAAATCATTGCAAGAGAGCCTCTGGTAAGTCTATGAATTAATCCAGATTTGGAGAATGTTATATAATTTGTGTTATGTTAACACTTGCAAGTTCTGGTCATGGAAAAGGAATTTTCTGTGATAAATACTCTAAGAAAGCAAAATGAAAATAATTTTTCCCAAACCAACCCAACCAACCAACCCAAGAAGATGTTGTGTTATCTAGGCCATTTCCCATATGTGTTTGTTGCACAGCATGATTACAGTAAGCTCATATGATGTGTAGAGTCATCCTCATCTTTGCAGGGAGCTAGAAACTCTGGAAATTGGGATTATCCCAGGCTTTTCCTGTGGAAGAGAAGAGAATGTGCACATCAGCATGCATCTAGGTGGTTTGATTCAAAGGGAAGCGGTCACTGGGACTAGAGATGATTGGTCATTAGGAATGTCTGTCTTTAACCTTTCCTGACAACATGTACTAAGTGCTGTTACGTGACAAATACTCATTGTGGACCCTAGTACAATAACCATTAATCTGTAGATTTAATTCATTCCCATCTGTTTATCTAATTTAGTGGGAAGTGGTCGGAAAGATATTAGAAAGAGGACTATGGCCCAGTTTCCATGGTCCTTGCAACCCAGGCCATTAATGTTGTACTGGAGCAGTTTTGGAAATCCAGTCCTTTCTCAGCTGCAGAGTTCAGAGCTGAGTTGGTGAGACTGTGTCCCTGGTTGTCTAAAATAGAACATGAGCTAATTCAAGTTGTGGCCAGCAACAGCAGAGAGGGAAGAAGGCAGTTCAAAGGATCAGTCCTGCTCAAGTGTTATCTGTGATTATGTACTACATCCCCTGTATTAGCCATCCGAAACAGATGTTTGCTCCTATTGGAACTGTTCACGTTGATAGCGAGGTTTCTGTGGGAGCATGCTTACTGTGCACTCGGCCGGGTATTGCACATCTGGTCAAGGTCTTGAGCTTTATTTCTCTTTCGCCTGATTTGGGACTTCAGAAGCATATACTCAGTATTAAGCCAAGGGCTGCCTTTGTTCCATGAGGCTGCCCCAGCTGGAACATGTTGCTGGTTGACACAGTCAGATCTTATATTGAGACTATTATATTCTTTGGCATATTACACTGCGTTTACATCTTTTAATTCACCCCAGTAGACAGATGGGTTATTTTAAGAACCATGTGTAAGAGCTTTCATTAAAACCATTACAGGACACCAGATGGAGATGCAGAACAGACAGCAACAGGGCTGCTTTGCTACCATGTTGGACTTGTGAAATATTCAGAAGTGTATAGCTCTTCTTGCCACTCAACTTGTCTGCTTTCCTGCGTCGTGGTGGCCCAAACACTTCTGGGTTTGAGTTATATTTCTATGAACGAGTTGCCACTTTTTGCCAAGCAGGCAATATGTATCTGGATTTCCTTGTCTGAGTTTTCCAGTTTACGTCATTTCTGAATTACACTTGCTATGGCAAATATTATTTTGGCAGGGGTGTTTTATGACAAAGAAATATCAAATGAAATGGAAACGAAAGGTTAACTCTTAAGTTTTGCCTTTAAGTAAACAAACAAGAAAGAATTGAATGAGAATTCTCAGTGTCAGAGTAAATTAAGAGACAAGAAACAGTATCACTGAGGTGTTCTCAAGTATGCTAGCATCTTCAGTACACTAGAGTCTAGAGATAGAGCCAATGGTCTTAAAAAGATAAATGACAGAGGGTTATGTTTCAGAAAGGAAGTAGATTAGTGGATCTAGTAAATCTTGACCTCTTTGATTTAGATGTTTAACTGAAATGGATTCAGAAATCTCTGATCCGTACAGTTTGACCTGCAAGTCTTGTGAACTAGATTCTTCTGTTAGGTGTTCCTCCTGCCACAACAGTTACTGAAAGAGTGCCAAAATCTCTGTGACATTAGTTGCGGGTTGTTTGTTTGTTGTTGGTTTTTTGTTTGTTTGTTTGTTTTAATTTATGAGTCTTAACGTCTGCCAGATTGAATGCAATAATTAATAAAAACATAATAGTATTTGTAATGATACTTGTGCTGAATAATAGAATTCCTAAAAAAAGGAGGCTTGAAATTTGAGTGGTTCAGCATTCATTGGAACTGGAATTCTGTAATATTCTTTTAGCTGAATTTCTGTTCTTGGAATAGGGGTGAAATACTGACATTCCTAAAGTCAGAATATCCCAGGGTTTTTTTGTTGGCATGACTGAAAAGTAACGCATTTTCAATCCTATGAGCATTAAACTGTATTTAGCCTTATGTATTTAGGGGCATGCCATGTGTTAAAGCAGCTTGAGAGTCTGGTCAAAGCATTCTTTCCTCTAAGTGTGGTTCACTGGCTGGTTCCCACTCTACGTTCCCACACCCAACTGATTCATGAGATACCTAACATCAGTTAACCATCCCTGTGTAGCCTCATGAGAGGCAAAGTGCTCTGTGGATTCTGGTCTGGTAGGAAGAGGCATATTTAAATACCTATTATATATCTTCAATTCAATAAATCAGTGGACTTTCAGGTTATAGATTTAAATGAAAATCTGTAGTGCATTTCAGAAGCTGAATACTGAACTGTGTATCTTTTTCTAAACACTCAGCCAGCTCTAGCAGTCACTGATTTTGCCCATCAGATTGTTTTGACTGTTTGTATAACTCTAGATGCTCTCTCCTTGCTCCATTATCTGAAATTCCTGTCTTCAGACTAGTCCTGACAGTGTGAACTGAGAGAGTCCCAGCTGCACTCTCCCCAGGAGCACATCAGTGGAGACCTGCATCCACAGGAGTGAGCCTGTAAACACAAAGGCTAGCACGCCAACCTTACCTCCCAGTGAACTTTGCCATTTGCTAATTTATCTGTTCTAAGTTTTCTCTTGCGTTTGCCTTTTTCTGTGATTTCTTCCTGTAGAGCCTGTGTGGGCTGGCTTCTAGTTCCCATTCAGTGAAATCTTCTAATACAGCGGTTTCACCTCCAGCTTTGAACATAAATCAGCAGAAAAGTCCCACAGCTTCCTTGTGTTCTGTTAGGGGAAGGAAGGAGGAATAGTGCAGATATTGAGCTAATGCTATCAAGCTGCCTAAAGTGAGTGAAGAGATTGATAAGAGAAAGCATTGTATTTATAGTTTCTGGCATACAGCACAAGCCCTATTTGAATTCTTCAGAAATTAATATCAGATGACTTAGGAACTTCTGGCGTATTTGAATCTTAAGTGGTTACAGACAGTTTTGCTCAGACTTCCCTTCAGTTGTTGTATGTGCTATTTCTTTCTATTCATTTAAAGACAGGTTGGGAGAGTCTACAAATTCTTGTGAGAATGGAAAAAACCCTGCTCTCACTGAGGCTGAATGGCAACAGGGACACAGATCCTACCTCTGATCAGTGGTAGCTTCTCTTCTATGCCTGTGTATGTGTCTGTCTAAGTGTGTTCAGAGAGATTTAATTTATCTATGTGACTGTTCAGTCTGATACTGCCTTTGCTTTCCAAATGTGCAAGACTGACCTTGCTGCCATTGTGTATGATGTGTGCATTGTAGGCAAGTGGTTAGGGAAAGGGTGAAGATCAAATTAATGTAGTTCTTGACTTCCAAAATGGGTGATTTTGTGAAACACCTCAACAAATAGTTTAAAAAGACTAGAGAAAATGAAAAATGTAAAATAAAGATTACTTTTAGAAAATATAAGGCATTGTTATCATCAGAGCACCACAAAAGGCATGGTAGAAAGGTACCCCAAGATGACTGTCAGTAGGTAAATGGGTTAAAAAAAAGAAATGCCTAGGCACAAAGTAGAGGACAGCAGGTGCCAGTGCATTTCCCATGAGGATGGGAAAGGTGTGTTTCCTCTTAGACCCAGCTGTGTACTGCCATGAACATGACTCAGTGGTTGGGCCCACTCGCTCCATCACAGTGAGAACAGCTCAGGGAGTCTTTCCTTCCTTTTTCTGGTTTCGATTGCCTGCATTCGGGCTGAGAGCTAAGCCTGCACCCCAATGGGCAGATGCCCTCTCAGCTGGGTGTTTTGGACATGAAACCTCTTCCCCTTCTGCTCCGCTTCCACCCAGCAGAGGTCTGCCCAACCAGCCTTCCCAAGAGCTTACAGGGCAGTTCAGTGCACTTTGCTGTGCCCCTGCACTACCGGAGCAGTACTTGTGAAACATGAGGATGTGCAGCAAGCCAGACCTGCGGCCAGGTCAGCACACCAACCTGGCTGACTTCTGAGAGTCCAGCCCCTGCTGCTGTGCTGCCTGTGCTACAGGATAAACCTGAGCTTCTCCAAGCACCTACGTGTGTGTGCAGGAGCAGCCTGGCTCAGACCGACATTTCACCAGGCTTCCTGGCGAACCTCCACCATGCTCCAGCTGCAGCTGGTGCAGCAGCTTGGCCTGCAGCCTGCCAGCAAGCAGACAGTCCAAGAGGCTGGGAGAACTCCGGGAGCCTCGGCAGCCGGGGAGAAAGTAGGTTGAAATCACATATGGCTGGGCAACTGCTGCAGCAGGGACCACCCGCCTCCAGACAGGGCAGGGAAGCCTTCCCAGCCACCCACTCCGTGGCCTCACTGGGCTGCCACAGTTTCCAACCCTGGCTTTGGCAAAGGATGCTCCTCCGCCTGTTCATTGCGGTTATGGGTTGGGTCATCTGTAGAAGGAGCAGCGTTTTTCAATTTCCCTGAGGTCTCTTGAGTCCTAAGGGGGTAATAACTCATTGGGATGGTTGAAGCTTGACAGGGACCTGGAGGTTTATTGCTGTAATTCCCTGGCAGTATCTTTCACCCTTGGGGCAGGACAAGTAGGAGTTTCTCCCACAACAGGAGTCAGAAATCTTCTCCTACAGGAAACACCCAGGCCAAGAGGCCTCTATCCCAGCTAGTTCTTTTGGAGCAACAGAGTTCTCATTATTTATTTTTTTTTTAAGGGAATCTCTAGGCTCAGTAAGAAAGAGATCTGGTAAGTGGATTTCTTGCTTGCGGGCTCTCATAGCTGTATCATTAGCATTGCCACTGATCAAAAGATCAGATGCAAATGCAAATAGAAGTAAACAAGTTAATAGAACTTTGTGTTTAGAAATAACGATGGTTGGGGAAATCCCCCTCTATTCTTAATCATCAACCCAAAACGATTTTGAGGCTGATACTCCTTGACATTGAGTCAGTGTTATCTTGACGCAAAGGCAGAGAGAATAGAAGGTTGCTTTGTGGGAGTATTTTATATCCATTTTGGGCTGTTATGACTGATGATGAGTAACTACAGGATCAGGATGTCTTACCCTATTTTATGGAAATACTGATCTCGTTCTCTTAAAAGTTAATTATTGACATACATGATTTTACTATATTACGCAAATGCTTTTACTATAAGTGCAGCTTTTATGTTATGGTGAAATTAGCTATAAATATATTGCATCTTACATGGTTTCAAAGAAAGCTCTAATGTCCTGATGGAAACCAACTCTGTCCTCGGCAAGGCTTCTGTTTCTGCACAATATGTTCTTCATTATTATCACACTCAAGGGTGTTTTCTCATGCAGCTAAGAAAATGTTCTCTGTGAAATAATCTGTAGAGAAAGAGGAAGCCTTTTCTCAGGCGCTAAAGTGCAGGCTTTACACAGGTGTGGGCAAGTACACAGTATACTGAAGACTGTCAGAACTGTAGGATGAGGTTCTATGTATCATAATGAATACTGTTGTTCGGACATCGTTTTTGGAGTATTCTGGTTTCTGGTTGCTTGCTTTTGTGCATTCAAGTCTTCTTTTACTGTTGTCTGTTGGTTCAATATATGCTACAGCTAAGAGGCCCAAGTCGTGTAGGGACCTGCAGACCTTAGAGCTGAATCCTGTTGCTGTTCTTGGTGACTTTAACTGTGACAAGACATATCCTTACTGCTCTGGTGTGTAATCCCTGTTGGAAGCTGTGGGGCACAGTGCCCAAATCGTACATGGTTAGTAACTTAAAACATTCCTAAATACTGTATGGACATCAGAAGAAATCATCTCTGTTCAACACGTTCCTTCAGTTTCTCTTAACAAGAGTATTAATATAATCCATGTTAAGAGCATGGTGAAAGTTATTTGGCTTTCTTGTTAGCCTGTGTACATAAATCTGTGTATAACCTGCAGCAGAAATACAAATTGTTTGCAGTATACATTAAAATACATGTAACTATTATGCATTTTTAAACTGTTGTGCAAAATATATATTATTTATTTATATGTATATCTATGGGGGGGGGGGGAGTGAGTGCGTGTATGCATTTTTACTAGGAAGTTACCCTTCGATGTTTATGTGTGTTCAGCGGGTTGAATGAAACACCCATGGAAGCTTGCCAGCTATGCTGACGCAAGCTCCAGGCTCATCCTATAAACATTTACGCTCCTGAGTAACTTCAGTCACGTACAAACACTGGGATGAGAGAGACCTCATGGGTCACTGATTCCAGTCCTGTGGTATGACAGGCAAGGCTCATAACTCTTCTCATAAAATGGCTAAGCTTTATTGTAAAGCTTTCTGAGTTTTCACCTGCCATCCTTTCTGCTGGAAAGCTATTTCATTATCTTGTTCAGTTGATAGCTAAAAAGTCTTCCCTCATCTTCAGCCTCAGGTTAGTCATGGACAGTTTCTACCACTTTGTTCTTATGTCAATATTGTAAGTACTTCTTCTTCCTCCCTGATGTTTACCCAATGAGACCAGTCGTGCAGCTGAAGTTATTTATGTGCATTTGCAGCTTTGGGTCCTTAGAGGTGCATGTCCACATGTATTTTACTTACAGATAAACAAGCAGAATGACTTTACAAGCCAAACCTGTCAGACTGATTAAAACAAAGCAGGATCCTGAAGTAAATGGGTCTCATGTTGATAAGGACTGTTTTTGAAACAATTGGCATGCAGCTATTTCTGGACAACTGCAGCCAGCTAGCTTTGGTGCTCTGTGATTTCTACGAGGACAAGTCTCTTGCTCACGTAAAACATAGGGTGCCAAGGCCAGTATGGAGCTGTTCATCATGAAAGAGGTTATTTGAGTCTATCCCTTATTTTCCTAGCAATAAATTACATGTAAGCTGGCAGAACCATTCATTTCCACTTCGGGTCTGAACTGAAGGGATGTTTGCACTTTGGTATTCTTCACTCCAGCGCTGCACTGAACATGCCATGTTGGTATTCATCCTCAGCTATTTAACTTTGCAAAGTTGCTTTTTCCTTCCTTTAGGACACTGCAATTTCTGTATCTTCTAGAACTGAGACAGGTAGGATTTGGAAAATTGATTTACAGTCAAACATGTTTGCTGGGAGCAAGGTGGGATGGGCTACGGAAGAGCTGGACCCCCTTTCCACTCCTTCCCCTGTTTGCTCACTCACAGGCAGCAGCCCACACAGGCAGGCTCCTGCATCTTGTAGCACTCTGAACAAGGCAGGGAGGAAGGTAGACACTGTATTTCATATGAATTGGCCACCCAACTTTTCTGTCCCTTCTCTGAGGGTTACAGTGATGTGAGCTGATAGAGCAAGGAATGACATGGGAGGGAGAAAGGGGTCTGAAGTGTTACAGGCAGGGGAGTAAAAGCTGCCATGGGAGATCATACACACATTGAAATAGCATCAGCTAACAGACTTAGCAAGGAAACCAACAACTGAATGGGATACATCTTTCTGAGGATGCTCTTCATAAAGCAGGCTTGATTTGCCATTTTCTAGCTTGTGTCTAACACCTGGAAAGACTAGGTCTTACTCAAAAAGTCTGCTGCACTAGCACATTTAGTTGGCATTAAATAACTCAGTATTAAAAAGAAATTCCTAATACACCAAATAATTTTAAAAGACTGGAAACTGAGCTGAAAAGTAACGTGAACAGAAAGCTCTTTTGCTATAAGAGGATTGAGAAAAGAAACTTCCTAATAGCTAGCTGTACTTCGTGCTGGTTGCCCAGATTAAACTGTGAGAACTCAGAAGCAGAAAGTTGCTGGTGGTACAGTGGTACTGAAGGTTGCATTTTGGACTGCACTACAATATACCTGAAATAACCCCTCGATAGATGAAATAAGTTTTTTGCAGGAATGCTGGTTTTGTAGACCTACTCTCTGTAGCTCTAGTAGAAAGTTCTTGGCAGCCTTGTGTTGCAATGCCAGGTGATTTGTGCAGCAACTTGTAACAGCAGTTAAGCAATGAAATCAGGTGCCCTTCCTCGAGGCTACAGATGAATCACTGAATTGCAGGGAGGGAAATGAGATTGGGAGTAGAGTGGGTACACACCAGTGAAGAAAGGAGATGGGAGAAGCTGGGATGGACAGTAATCATTGAGCCCAGAGAATGTGTCTCGATGTTTTTGTTTAAGTAAAATGTAACTAGAGGTAACTGGAAGATAAAGTTCAGGATCCTACATCAGTATTGTTTGGGCAGGTGTCCCCTGAGAGTAGCTTAGTGGATGGGTATCAGTGGAGTTGCACTGACATAACGTTTTGTATGGTCAGAAGGGAGCCTCAGGTCTGTTTCCCTCCTGGTTACCTGCTCTCTAGATGGAGCTTCCTTTGTCACCTACCTGGAACTTCCCAATGTTCATAGTTTAAGTAACCTGAATAAAATTAAATTATGTCACCGCAAGTGTTGGTAGTATGTATTCACAAGGGTTTCTCACAACCTATTCTTACGCACAGCTAGGGAACATAGAAAACATCCACTGTATTTTTCCTCCACATGCTTACATAGTCTGAGTTTTCCTGGCAGATCACACAGAGGTTTTCAAGTGAAATGTGACCTGTTTTGTAGCTTCACAGCATAAGATTCACAGGATGGGATATTTTAAACCTGTTTTGTAGTCATACTGCATTGTCAAGTGGTTGTGACACACTTCATAAATCCCGCCCTGCTGACACTCTGACAATGATCCTTGATGTGATAAAACAAGCAGTACAGCCCCAGGCAATGAAGTAGGAGGATGGAGGCTGGACCTGAACATGGGTCTGAATTTTCTAATCGATGCCTAAAGTTATGCCTCCAAGCACATCTTTGTACACTTTTGTTGAGTTACAGCTTCGGAGTGTGAAGGGTCTACATTCCCTGTTTGGGGAATGTGTGTGAGAATTGTTTCACTTTCAATTAAAATGCCACCACCAACGGCAATAGAAGCACTGAACAAAAGAATGAAATATGAGGTGATTGCCTAGACTGAGATTTTCTCAGAAAAATGGCTAACAACTTTATTTTGTCCAACCCTGCTCCAATGTGCCTTCCCACTGTGAGCAAGTGATTTGTTACATGTTTCCACTGATGGAGTACAAATCCAGAGCCTGGCGCTGTAAATGTTTTAGCCAGGTGTTCGGTCAGGTTTGACATACCTAGGAAGGACAATGCCGCCTCCTGCGATCTGCCAGGCAGTTACATGGGCATTTCTTTAATCCTCCTGTCCTTGCTTGGTTGGTAAGATCTGGTTACATCAAACCTGGAAATCTTCTGGCCCATCAGTATTTGTAATGAATAGACATAGGATCTTTGAAGTGTGAATAATTGTAGAAATATACGGATGTCCTTTTTTATGGTTACTGTGTTTCTTACCTAGGTGAACTCCATGCTTATTTCCTACTAGTTTCTAGTGGAAAAAACTGTTTGCTTCTTGGTTTTGTTAGCACTTGCACTTTTGTCCATTGTACCTGATAACATTTCTTTGAGTAGTTTCAGTTCCTACATGCTGAAATGAGAAATCCATATAAGGCAAGAATGATGAACATTTTTTGTAATTAAATGACTAACATTTATGCTCTTGAGTCCATGTTCAGCACTGTATTTAGGCTCAAATATTGAATCACCTTCCCATTGATTTGAATATTGAGTTTGATACCAAAACATGCCCCAAAAATCTTAAGCATTCAACACTTCTTGAAAGCTCAATAAAAATCACAGGTTTTCTGTCAAAATAAATTCCAGTATCAGTTAGGGGAAAAAAAAAAAACATTTAAGAGAGAAATTATGAAGTAACCTTAATACCCTTCAGCTAGGCCTGTGAAGTTGCATGCCTTTTAGCTAAAACATTGTCAAACAGGTCTTCATTACCAAGGTTTTGCTCTTTGCTATGAGTTAAAAGTTTTTTCCAGTGGTTCCAAAGGTAGCTGTCTTCATCTTATGTTCTTTGTACTGGTGTCACATCCCAGCCCTGTGTTCTCCTTTAAACATCATCAGACATTAGGCCCCGGTTCAGCACTCACTGAAGTTAAGCACTAAGAGGCAAGGGCTAGAATCCAAACTCCTAATCTGATGGGAAACTATTAACGGGGGGTGGTAACTTTAAAAATAATGGGAACAGTATTATTTTTAATCAAAATTTACAGAATAGGTCTTTAGGTTATAAGAAACAATACTGTAGCCTACAGGTCCTGGAAATACATAACTCTTTTGTCTCTGTAAAGGAAATTATTATTACAAATAGATAACCTGCTTTACAGTAGTATGACTTCATTCGGATCTTATTCTGTAACATAATTGAAAATCAAATACCTTATACAGCAGTTACAGAGTCACTTCTTTTTCTGTTTGACTGTATTTTGATCTGTAGGTATTACATCAGTATATTATACATATGGGCTGAAATGTTCGTCAGAGCCTGCAGGCTTTCGTTCAAACCCACTAACACCAGGGCAGTATTCTCCTCAGAGCAGAAAAGCTCTTGCAGCTTTTGTAACAGCCCTCCCTCCATGGATTTCCTATCCAAAATAAGATACTATACTTTCCTTTTTCATTGATAAGATATTTCTGGGAAAGATTTCACATCCAAAGTGTCTTTGCAAAGCATTCTTGGAAGTTATAAAATAAAAGTGTTTTTATTTATACTTGTAGCTCTAAATTAATCCAGATTTGTCTTTTTCTAAATACTCACCTGATCTAATACTGAAACAAACTGACCCATTGGCAAGTTATCCAAGCCTGCACACCACTGGCAATTCTAAATAGGGTCTGCATTATTCTTGCTATAATGAAAGGAATAAGAAAGCCCTCTGCTGATGAGTGTCCCTCACTGAGAACAGGGATTTCATAACTGGGCACCCCGTGGGTCAGAGAAACTTCATGATGGACAAAACTGTGCATCGTCATAAGAAATGTTATTAGTGGCAAGGCTTGTTAATTTATCAAATCCAGTTTACCAAGCCCCATCATAAGAAAATCTGGATCTAGTTTCCTTTGGTAAAATACAGCAGGAAGCAATTTTTGAATATTTTCTAAAATATGTCCAAAAGAGTGTGATGCTATGTGGATAAAGCTAAGCAAAAGGGATACAGCTGGCTTTCTGTACCTTGCAGTGGAATAAAAACTGAGTCACTACCATGGAGAGGTCACTCTGGTGCTCTGAAAGCCGGTTGGGATTTAACATCAGTTATCCAGATGTATGTGTAATTTTCAATATATCAGTCATAATTTTATACAACAAAATGAGCATATTGAAGTAGACATGATATGAAATTAGAGCTATTGGGAGACTTTTCCAAAGAACAATAGGAGTTTTGCTTTTATTTCAACAGGACTGAAATATATGCCATTTCTTATAAGAAAGAGCAGCAAATAATATTTATTATCCTTTTGATATGGAGCCATTACTGGAAGCCATTATCATCACATTTCAGGTTATTTAATCAGCTCTGTGAACTGATAACCTGCATAAATAATTGCCTTGCTGCTGCCAATAGTGCTTTTGGCACACTATGAAAATAACATTATTCCTTACGAATTAAACCACAATAAGATTTTAAATGGCAGATTAAAGGCTTTCTCTAGGTACCTTGAATACTTCCATACTGAGCGAACGAGAAGAGACCTACCATTTTGCAAGTATGTGATATAGGTGAACTACGGTTGAGCTCCCTGATGGCACAGAAACGAGATGCATGTGTCCAAACATGCCAAGCAAATGCAGATGATGAAAAAGAAAGATTAACTGCTGAAGAGCTACCTGCTTTTCAGAGCATTCCAGCTATCAGGCACACCCCAGCCGATACTGTAATGCTCGGCAGTGTATCCACAGGATTGCAGGCAGGGACTCCATTATCTGTTTGGCTCTTTTCCATTCGTGCACACAGTGGCTTACATCTACAGTGTTGTGCAAGACGTTCATGTTTCATTAATATCCCTTACTTTTGTAGTTGTTTCTTTTAGTCTGAGCCTTTCCCCCTCATCTCCCTGTTGTTAGAAATGTCCAAAGTAACCAATAGCTCAAGCAAAATGATCGGTCACATTATTTTTTTATATGGGATTATCAAGTTATCCTTGGCTGGATGTGTGCGCATAGCCTGCCTTTCACTGTTAAAGGTGAGAGAATACTTCTGTCCTGAAAGAACTTTTGATACATCCATATTTCTTCTCATCCTAAATTATGACAAGACATGAGGAGACACCAGCCTTCCTGGTACTACCAAAGCCTGTGCATGCACAGAAGCTGTAAGACACTTAACGTATATGCGTAAGGCAGCCAAGGGACGGGATCTTCAGACAGGTGAGGACAAGGTCTTGCCAGGAGAGGCAGCTTCTCTATTTTTGGTCAGCCTGGTCTGGATGTCACCAAGGGGTGGCCCAGCAATGTCATCTAGAGAAGCTCAGGTTGACACATATGCTCTCGTAGCAGAAGGTTAAGTTCCCTCCTCATGGGCAGGCAGCACAGGCAGGGAAGCTGCCTTGAAATCCTGCCTGTACCACTTGGATCCCAAAAGCCATAAGGGTGAGAAGTTCCTGGAAATTTCTCATCGGAGGTGGCATAGTATTTTTGGCCACATTTTTCACTAAAATAAAATCAAAAGATGGAATTTGCGACTAGATTTAGGTCCTTTTTTATATTATACCCTGCTCTTGTATGAGGTCTCACCGTACTTTGTGAGTTGTAGCCCAGGTGTTTCAGCCTTCCTTCCTACCCTGTGTTTATCTGGCTTTTCTGATACATCGTGTGGGAAAGAGAAGAGACACTTGATAGTCTGGGAGATGAGATCCCTGGCCAGGAATCTCAGACCCACAGAAAGGAATGAGGAAAAAGACACCTGAACTTAAGTGGTCTGTAGGGAGATGTGATTTCATTCTTGACTCAAAGGGAAAGTTTTCATTTAAGCTTTTTTCACTTTTCTTTTGCCACACTGGATGGGAGGTTACCCAGAAAATAATTTCTCTCTGAAAAATTTTTGGCCTGACCTACTTGTTAAAATCTGTGTTGCTGCATTCAATTGAACTCTCAGTG
This sequence comes from Falco biarmicus, assembly GCF_023638135.1. Lineage (NCBI taxonomy): Eukaryota > Metazoa > Chordata > Aves > Falconiformes > Falconidae > Falco > Falco biarmicus. The sequence continues at coordinate 28,687,255 of NC_079299.1, forward strand.
TGTACAAGCGCTGACAAGTGAGATGACAGCTCTCAGGGCAGGTACCCTGAGCCTCAGTAGACAGTTGCCCCAGTCATCTTAAGGAATTACCTCTAGATGTCACTCATGAACCCTTCTCTTATTTGAGGGAATTAAATAAGTATTTAGGATACTTCTGACAAAGAAACCCTTCAATCACTCCGCTTAGTTACCAAAACATTTGTATTCTGAGGTCCTTTTCTGCATTGCTAGAGTCAGATAAAGGCTGAAGGCAGAGAAGGCACTTCTTCAGCTGTGCAGAGATGCCTTAGCTCATGCAGAAAATTAATTTAAAATATTGATTAAAATATAGAAAAAATTTAACCTTAGTCAAAATAAACAAAGGCTTCTGTAGTCTTTGATGCTGATTGAACACGTTGGGAGAGCTCAGTATGAAGCTGATAGTCTGTTGATTTATTTAGATAACTATATCTTGTTAGCACTTGCTTAGCAATGGGTACAAATGCTTGGTATAACATTTCCTAGCCTGCAATTCAAATTACTTATATGGCTATTTCCACACTCGGTAAGGCTGAATAGAGCGAGTCCCATCCAGAAAGTAAATAATTTCTGCTAGGTGTCTTCAGTGGATTTCCTTTTTTACTTAAAAGCCAAAAGTTCTTTGCTTGCTTTTTTTAGTAATTTAAAAAATCCATTCAAACAGATCTATGCTATACCTTCAATGGGGCAAAATTGCTCATATGGAAAAAACATTTCTATATAATAGAAAGAAAATTTTCAATGAGAAAATTTTGGGCACCTCTAGCAGTAAGTCTGTTTTCTGAGGGTTTGACAGCCTTACCCATAGTAAGTAGAATTTTATTCTGCAAGTAGTTGAGCTGAAGCCAGAGAGTTTCCTAATGGAGTAAAACACTTATCGTGTATATAAGAGTATATGAATTCTTGTATGAGCTGCAGCTGATAACTGTTCCAAGTTATCTCATGTTTTGAAAAAGTTTGGCCTTGCATTGTTTAAATGTTCATATGTTCATTGAGTGATGTGGTTTCCCACAAAACCTTCATTAAAGCTTTTGGGGGTTCACTCAGTCCTGAACTGCTTAAAGGACTTTTTCTTCACTGTTATCATATCAGTAATATCCACCTTCCATTGAAATCAAAATTAATGTGTCTGGTGTCTGCATTGCAGCCAGGACTTCCAGAGGGCTGGCAGTCAGAATGGACAAGATACTAAAAAGATCCCTATTGCACAGTAAACAAAGCTTTTAAAAATAAATAGCGGATAATGAACGTCTGGCAGGATAAAGCAGCCACATCTGCAGATCATATAACAATAAAGACAATTTGAGTGTAACACATAATTAACATCTTCGTGCATGTTAGTGGGTATGTATACATTTTTTTATATGTATTTATGTATTTATATATATATAAATCTGTTGATTGTTGCCCCTTTTATTTCCATTTTGCTTTGAAGGCAGAGTCCTATATGAAGAGTTCAACAGCATAATAATTTGGTTAAAATGTACTTCTATTACTGAAAGTGCTGGACAATAGAACACCAGTAAGCGTACTAGAGTTGCTTATGGCCAACAGGTTTTACAAGTGCAATTTAAAAGTAAGGGAAGCTGCACTTTGACATCATGGAAATCTCCAAGTTATTTATTTGTAAGGCAAGAAAAATATTGTATTGGGTTAAGAACATGTATAAAAATCTTCAAAATATTTCTAAAGAGTTAATCTTACAGTGTTTATATGTATTTATAAATATAACCAGATTTTTCTGACAATACTTGTGTAGAAGAACAGCAGCATCTCTCAAGTGTTATAAACCAGTAAACGTGTCTGTGCCATAGGAAAAAAAAAAGGAGACACGTTGACGGATTGAGCCAAGGTGCCGATGCCCCCTGATCAGTTTGTTGTTGTGCCGATCTGGTAACTATGAGGTTACCCATGCTGATTTTAAGACATAAAGTTCAGTTTGATCTTTGTTTCTAGTTTGATTATTAGACATACCAGTAGGCATTTGCTGTTGTGTTTTATATTCCCACATGTGTTTGTAGGCATCTCTGTGGCAATGGCAGGGTGTTGCTTATGGCCGAACAATGATTTTTGGAGTTGTAAAAGTTTGGCAGAAGGCTGCTTTGGGGCTTGAGGACACTCACACACTGGCAGAGGCCCAGCAGCAGCTGTCTGCTTCCCTAGGGTCCATAGGGAGATGGTAAGAGTTGTTGTTGCTGCTGGGGAGGATAGAGTGATATGAGCTTCCTATGGCTACACCTGCAATTGAAGAATTTCTTGCGACTCAAGCACAGAGGCAGAGGGAGAAATACCGCTTACAGCAGGCAGATCCACAGGGGTTTTTTGTAGCAACTTCACCTCTTCCGTGTCTGTGTTTTTGCTGCTGTTGTATTGCAAACATTGCCTGTGGTCCCTAAACGTGCTTGGCTGCTTTGCTTCCAATGGTCTTAGTTATGCACCCAAAACACCTCTGGTTCTTAGTCATTAGGTGATCATAAATCAGCTATGGCAGCATAAAAAACAGGGGAGTCCTTCACCTCTATTCCTGAAGACAGGCAGTTGTTAGACATTAAGCCTGGCAACACACAAGTACCTGTCTTGTAAACGATACCGATATCTCTCTACTTCAAAAAAACATAGGTGCAAAGAGAAATTAACCAGGGAATAAAAGTCAGATTGATAAGGTATCATATATTAGTTAAAATGATGGGAAAGTAGATGAAGTGGAAGATCTTGGAGGTACAGACTTGATCTGAAACTCAGAAAAAAAAGAATTTGATATTTACCCTGCAGGATACCAGGGTGATGTGAGGGAACTGAGACTCTCTATGCAGGGAGGTGCTCCCACTGCTGAAACTGTTCCTTCTTCCTGCTTCTAGAAATGGATTGCTCTGGCTGGGTTTGACACAGGGAGGTGGAGGCTTGAGCATTCACAGAGCGATTGTGAGTTCTTGGGGCTGAAGCAAGGAAAGTTAGTTCGTTTTACTTTTTAAAACCTGGAAGTTTAAATATACAAACAAACTCCATGCTGGAAAAATATTTAATTTGCAAAGTTAAGTGCTCCAGACTTAGGACGTTTCTGAACTCCACAGGATTCATCCTTCTCTGCTATGACTGATAAATGGCCAAAGGGTGTGTGAAGAATGTGCTAAGGAGGATGAAACTAGCCAAATAAAAAACCCTAAAACCTCTGACAACAAAACTATCTGCTCATTCCTGTACCACAAAAATGATTAGAAACTATTTGCAGGCTCCTGGCATGATTTATTTTTTTACAAATCTGTTATATTATCTCATCATAATTATGCAGTTACTGAAATGATGAAAACCATTTCTGAAATGATTTGTTAGTGCAGCAATCTGTGAGGCTTTTGGTGCTGTGTGGGGATGCTGTGTTGTTTTTAACTCAGCAGGCTGAAGATGGCAATCAGACACCCCAGGAAAAAAATACTTAAGGAAAAATGGATCATGTAATTAGAGATGATATCATAATGAATGTGCACAGGAGGACAAAATTAACCTTTGTGCCATCGCATGGGCTTGAGCCACTTGACTGCCTGAAGTGTAGCAGCAGTAGGTCACTGGGGAGATAAGCAGCAGTGAGCAGCAAAGCACTCAGCAGGGGAGGGGGATCTGCAGGTCTCTGCTGAGCCGAGAATGGTAGGATGTGAGGTCACGAGCCACTGGGAATGTGCAGGAGGGGACGCTTTCACTTACTCTTTCAAGGTCGACACTTCTGTACTCCTCCCTCCTTTTTAGCCTGTTTCACCCTTACCTGTCCCACCACTGGTGCCCCTTCCCAATCTCCTCTGTTCCCAGCCTTTCCATATTACTCAGACATTTAACAGCACTTGGCTGTTATCACTAATGTGATGGAGAAGTGCTTTGGTGGTACATAGCCAGGTCATACAGGGGTGGAAAGGGGGAAGGGATGTGTTGTAGTTAGTTGTATGCAAGCTCTCAGCAGGGATGCGGAGGTCCCAGCGGTGGAAGAGATGCTGAACATGCTCTTGCTGGGGTGCTGGCAGCAGTTGCATGATGAACCCAAGTTGATTGCACTCCTGTAGAAAGTGTTGACGATAAGCATGGCCAATAGCAGGAAGCGCCTGGCCGCACACCCCAGGTGTGTGCTGGGGATGGCACTTTAACCCATGTTCCTCCAGCCCTCCCCGCCGCCGGCCACACCACATCCTCCCTCCGCCCTATGATCTGTTGAATGAGGGGGTGGATGTGTGAGACAGAGGACATGAGCCTTCTGCTCAGCATGTGGGGCTACACTCAGCGCTCCAGCTTTTGGGAATACGCACTAGCAGCATGCGCTGTGCAATGCCACTTCAAAGCAGGCTCTGGCAGTGAGGCAGGGAATTGTCTGGTGGGATTAAACCACATTGGAACCATTTTCGAAGGGTCTCGACTCTTTGATTCTTTCATATACAAATCTGACATCAAAGCAAAGTCCTGCTGTCTGTCAGATATGTCCTTCATCTCTAGATAGAGATAAAACAGCCTCCTGTCAGTCAGATAACACGATAATTAGACAGTGTGATAATGCATTTATCGTGGTGCTTACAATCCTTGATCATATATTGCAATTATGTATACAGGCCACAGCAACTAGTGTCTTTAATTATAAACTTGATGGCAAAATGATAGGAAGAAAGAATCTTCCTAAGGGTAGAAAAATGAGTCTTTTGATTCATTTCTATAGATTCTTGCTGAATATAATAGAAGGGGATTCATATGAAAGTCTTTGCTGGAGTGTTTGTGTGAACTGGCAAACGTGTGTTTATAAAGAAGCGACAGTGTGTGGATATTACATTAATATAGGCCAGATATTAAAGCAATATGAGATAGGTACCAACCTAGATAGTAACAGCAGATAGCACAGCGTTTAATTTTTATGTTAATCTCCTGCCCAGAAAATTCATTTGTAAGTGCATACAATAATATTATTATTTGGATTTATTAAGGGTAGGTTTTCAAAGATAAATAGAAGACTTAAAGATTTCTCATTCATATAATCACTAACTCTTAAGTTGCTTTGAAAATCTCAGCTAGAGAAAAACAAATAGGTGATATTATCCCTGCTGCAATAAACTCTCTCAGTACCTGAGTGGAGAGGGTTCCTGGATCAGGAACCTGATGGCTTACACCTAGTCTAAGATTGTGTTTTTTCTTGCCTATCATTTAATTGCAATTATATTTTTTTTTATTTATGCATTATGAAGCCCTTGATTGAAATAAATGAAGCAAGGGAAGGCAGTGGATGCTGGGAAGCAGGCACTGGTTGTAAAAGGTGCCATTCTTGGAGTTCAGAATTCTGATGGTTGAGGTTCATCAAATTTCTATGGCTCAGTGTTTGGAGTTATGAAAAACCCACTGAGTGGTGCATATCTGGCTGCTGGTCCAGCCCCGATTCTCCTCAAAGGCCATTTCTGTTCTCATATAGAAAAGTGACTGTGTAACCACATCCCTTGCGTAGGGTCCTCGTGACCATGCCTGGGAGAGTGCCGGGACTGGAGGCACCACAGCCTGGGCATCCACTTGGCTTTCAGGAATGAAAGACAGAAACACAGAGGAAAGGGAGAAATTTGAAGTGAGGATTTTCCCAAAGGACCAGTGGAAGAGCCACTTCTGGTTCTTTTGGATACTGAGAAGCTGAGAAGTCTTAGCTATCATTAAGAGCTGAAAGGTTACACAGTGAAAATTAGACCACTTAAAATAAGGGACTCCAAAACTGAAACACCTGGGAAAGGTGGTCACTTTGGGACAACTTAAGTGTAGATATAATCAGCTGGTTACAGAAGGCAACTAAACCACACCTAGATGTGTTAGAACATGGACTTAACCTATGTCAGGACAGGAACTGCATCTGAAGGTATAGGCCCCCATTAGCATCTTCACTCTTGTAATTCTCCCAGGGCAATTAGTGTGTTCAGCCACGGATAAACACAGTGCGAGGACAGCGTTAAGGAAGCAGGATGAGAATGAACCTTCTTGGCTGTGGCTATGCATTTGCTTAGTAATGATCAGCACTGACTTCTATCGGCGTTGTTTGTTTCTTGTTCTTCAGTACAGAACTATGTGTTTATCAGACTAGCATGGCCCCTCAGCCTCCCCATCAGGGGCTGGGGGTCCTTCTCCACATCTCTTATTCTTGTAGGGCCTTTCCTCCCTCTCCTTATGCCACTACAGGGCTTTTCTCTGTAGCTTCCCCTTGGGCCCTTCCCTGTAATAGTGTCCTCCAGCTTATTCTCTGTGCCTCCTTAGTGTCTGAATAAAGTAATTCCTCATTGTCCCCAAACCAAGAGGCATGGTATATTTGGGAAATCAGGCTTGCTAGGCAGCTCAGCCTCTACTGCCCGTGTCCCAAGTCCAGACTCTCAGTAGGTGACTGCCTAAGTAATTTGCTATGGCTCCTTGAATGATCAGCAGATCTTGAGGAGCTTGGGTTGCTGAGCAGGCAGTCACAAAGGGAGAAGGACCCCCAGCCCCTGATGGGGAGTCACAAAAGACAGAGGAAATAAAACAACTTTGCCAACATGGTTAATAAGGCGTAGGAAAACCCCTTTCAGATTGAAAGACCAGGATTTGGATCCTAGGGACATTCAGGTGACACTGTTGATGGTCTTGCAGTTCTTCTGGAGCAATCCTTTCTTGTTCCCATCTTTCCATCCTAGAGCACCTGCCAACATGTCTGCAGAACCTCAGAGGAAATAAAGATTCCCATGGCAAATCTCTGTGGAAATTCCCCCTGTAAAATCAGGGAATTGGTCTCTGTACTGAAGAGCCACATGTATGTGCATGGGAAGAAGCAATAATGCTTTTCTTACTGTCTTACTCCTTTGGGGGGTGTGTGTAGTATTTACTCCTAGAGTTTAATCTTACTGTGATAATGCACTGTCTAAAAGATACTGGTCACATAAAATTTCCATTTTTAATAGAGGAAATTTACTTACATAAAAAGGAAAATAAACACTTTTTGACCTCAGTGATTCCTTTCTAGAAGTTTCTGTCACAAAACCCAAACCATGTCTTCATGCTGCTGGGAACCTAGATTAAAATTTAAAAACCAGGTGAAGTGGACCACTTTTCAGCAGTCAAAATGCCAAATGAAACCACACAAGAATCAGAAAAACTTTGAGGCAAGGGACATTTATTCTCGGGGAGAAAACCCGAAGCAGACATTACAAATTTCCGTTCTGTGAAAAATAGTGATGGGAACTGCTTAACTAGCTACATGGTTTGGTACACTGTTGTTGACTCCTTCTTGCAATATTAAAGTGTCAAGTAGATTCAGCCAACTAATGTACTTTGTATGTCATATATAAGTGTGTATACATGTAAGTATATAAAAGTGTAAATATATATATGTAAATATACATGCATATACATAAAAGCAACTGGTAGATGCAGTATTTCATGTTATAAATCATTCTTTCCACCATCCATTCCAATAACATTCCAATGCTGCAGATCTTATAGAATATTCTTACTTGGCTGTGGGTGTCACCTTGTGGTCATGGCCCATGGGGATGGATTAGTTTTCAAATACATGGGCTGAGGAGCTGCAGGGCGAAAACATCATGTCTTCACTTCTTGCAGTGAGGCAAGGGGATATTTATCAGTAGCTTCCATGAGGTTAGGAATTGCCTCATGAATGTTTACATAAACTGCAAATGTATCCAGGACGCTAATTTACTGCTCTGGCATCTCTTTTGGCTTCAGATAAACAGGAAGCTCCCAGAGAGGTGCGCACTGTTTCTGGTGGAGGACAAAAGAGTGAGAAAAGTAGCACGTGAGGACGCAGGAAGGAGGCTGGAGTAGGTGTTAAACAGGGCATGCATTTCCATTGCTCCTGGAAGAACGGGAAGAGAAAGAGGTAGCAGCCATTGCAAAAGCAAAAGGCAACAGCAGGTGTAGTCATAGCTTGAACCAGCTGCAGGGGGTATAGAGCATAGCTCCAAAATGCTGATCTCTGTATAACATAAAAATAGCTATAATAATGATAGTAACAGAGTAGAGCTTGGGAAATGTTGAATTATGGGGCTGTGATTCCAACAAAGGCTTCTGGGTGACTGAACAGGCTGTAAGAGTCTCCAGACAGTGGTGGAATTGTGGTTCTGTAGTTCACAGTTGCTTATTTGAGTTTTTAATATGCATCCCATTTTTTTTTTTTTTTTTTAGTGGAGGCAACCTGCCATTATACAATTAACTACAAACTGCACAGAACCACCTAAAACAAAGGTTCCTCTATTTTACTTGTACCTAAAACCAGCAAAACATACCTGGCACCTTGCGGGCCTGTGCAGGAAGGACTATTAGCTTCATTCCAAGCACACTACAATATGGCTCCATGCCTACCCTAATTAGGAATAATTAGCTCAAGCACTGGCACAGCTGTACAGCTTTTTGTGTCAGAGCTATACCACATAGCTTTATTACCTCTGCTTTCGCAGTGGTGTTCCACAGTCTCCCGTTCCGCAACATGGACTCTTCTATACACAGCTGGGTATTTGCTCACCAAAGCTTTTTTGCATTTCTTTGCATTCCTGGGAGGAGAGCACGCAACTCTCAGGTGTTTCAGTCACAGCTTCCCTGTCCTCTGACTGGGACTGGAGAAGCTGGAAGGGGCCAATTCAACATCAGAACCATCTGTTGAAACCTGACAAACCATCTGACTCTTTACCTTTATTGTTCCTCCAAGCTGGATTGCACGTGTTCTTGGAAGTCACCATATTTATATTTCATTGGAGATGAGAAGGATTAAATGAATAGCGGTGGTGGATTTTTAGCCTTGCTGAGATGATCTGCAGGGCTAGAAGCTTTCCTTCATCTGAGATTATGTGGCTTTCTCAATTAGGCATGTATCTTGAGTAACAACCATAAATCATTTGACAACGTGACTTGTCCCTTGGTACGCTACTGTTTTCAGTTACTTTTTGCAGAGTTCAGCCTGTCTTTTACATCAGCCAAACAAGCCACAGTTGTCCTGAAAAGCTCCAGGTTTTGCTCAGAACTGTGTAAGCATGTTCAACCAGCCGGGGGGCGGGGCTGAAAGTGGAAGTGCTTTGGTTCCAGCAGCTGTTTTCCCAGGGTATTTCCTTCTCTCTGAGCAGTCTCACACCCCAGATCCTTTCCTTTTTTACCTGCAGCATTTTGGAATATTTCTATTCTCCTTCCTTTCTCCTTCCCACTTGTTGCTGCAGGCTCTCCGAAGCCTCCTGTGTTTGAGTAGGCTCTTCTTGTTCAGAGCCCCTCTTCAGCAGCCTTCCTGCCATTGCTTTTTAAAACTTTTTTTCTCAAGTTGATCCAAGGCTAAAGAAATAGACATGGAGAAAAACAAGTCTATTCCCACCAGCAAAAACATCACAGATTAGGGTTCCAAGTTCCAAGATGCATGCACTTGGATTTCATTGCGTGCACAGCTTCGACAAGTTGTGAATCATCAGGGAAGGCTCTGCTGGTGCCATGCAGCCCCAGGAGCGTGCATGGGAGCATCGCGTGGCTTCACCGATTGACAGCAGATGCCTCCAGAGGGACATCCAGAGAGGCCAGGAAGCAAGGCAGCTCCTCATTCTCTAGGGGGACCTTAGCTGGAAGTGAGGGCCACTAGCAGGGAGTTGTTCTGTAAAATGAGAGTCGCTCATGTCCGTCAGCTCCCTTGAGGGTGTTCAGCACTTCGAGCAGATCCTCGGGAGTAGCATTTCAGAGTGGGAAAGGACTCCTATGCAGAACTCTCCAGCCTCTCAGACTTTTTTTTAGTTTTGCTTTAAAAAGCTTCAGTGACAAAAAAATTGCAAATATATTTCAAGAAGCAACACTAATTAAAAAATTAGGCCTTATTTAGATTGCATATTTGATCTGATTCTTACAGGTGCAGATGTTTCACATTTCACAGAGGAGGAACATTGGCACAGGCTATTTTATTATGCACACTACAGAAATGTGAAAGGAAGGTTTGTCTTGGTGTGAAAAAGTGTTTTTTGAAGTCAGCTAGCTTGCATATCTTGATCCTCATTTGGCAGACCTCTAAACAAATAGGATACTGTCTGTTTGAACTTCATGTTAACTGGTCATGTTGCTTCGTGATGCTCTTTAAAGTAGCACAAGTCAGAGAATCAGGGCTTACAGCAACACCAACATCATAAACTGGGGCCTTCAGCATTTTTGCAATTGCCTTTTCCATATTTCTTCTTTTTTAAAACAAAATTTATATTTGGAGCCCAGGCAAACATGACAGTATCACTTAATCACCTTTCTAATAATTCCCTTTAAAAAATGATTCCTTTCATTTTGTCCTCCAGCCAGGAGAATTGAGTTATAAAACAGCTTAATGCTAATTCTTCTTACTTTGACGAGGGCTAATTAAATTCATACCTCTTTGACTAAGCTCTTAAAAGCCACAGTTAATCAATGTTTTGGCTGATAACATCCTCATTAAGAAATGTTATTTTTACCGAGAAATAAACCACACTCCTTAAAACCAAGCACACAAAGTGAGCACACATTCGTTTGCTTTTGCTATCTTCACCGAGGCCAGGGTACTTACACAGCACATAGTTCACCTAGAGTTGTGTGAAGTGGTTTATTCTGCTGAAAACGTACTTTGCCTATGACTCTTCTAGAAAAAAGGATTATTGCCCATGAGGCAATGTATTAGCGGGGCTGAGACATCCTGATTCCAAACAGTCATTAAGCAAATCAGAGGTAATTTATACTGTGGTGAACAAACTAATGCAAAGCCTGCCAGCTGTCTGGCCCTGCCAGTATGCCTTCAGACAGAACTTTGAAGGTCGGTTCGGGAGCAGTGTCTCTTGCATCGAGTTGTTGTTGTGACTAGAGGAGGACAGTCAGGCTCAGAGGCAAGCCCCCATCCAGCAGAAGTTTAAACATCTACATGGTTTTGAGCATGTGACCCATAGGAGTCAACGATGCTACTTTAAATGCTTAGAATTAGGCATGTGCTTAAGAGCCTTGCTGGACAGGAGCCATGGTAAGAACCAGCCCCAACTGTGACCTACAATTAAAACTGGAACACTTTAAAGATTAATTAAGGCCTTGTCTACATGGGAAAAATTGCTCACTGTGGCATGAGAAACTTTCTTCTCATGGCATTTGTGGCCCAACTGGGTTCAGACCATTTACTGTGGAGTCGGCTCTTATGAGGTTTCCTGACCACGTTTGGGAGGTGTGGAGAGTTTGAGAATGCAGCCAGTGTTTGGAAGCAAATCTTTCATTCACCAGCACATATGAAATTTGTATGCCCTCATAGTCATCTTTATGATAGTATTGTCCTTTTGAGTCTTGGGAAAATGGCAGAACCATTCAAGTAGCCAGAAAGTAAGCAAACAGACACATCACACACCTCCCTTCTTCACCAACATTATTGAAGCCCCTAAATGCCACAGGCTGGAACTATTCTTTTAAAGCTTAGGGATTTGAGGACTTGGAAATTCTCTTTCCCAGAAGAGATCTCCTTTGGCACTCCAGAGGGGTTGTAGAGTGGACATGAATTACACTTGCATCGAGTTGTTGCCCCTTTTGTCTGCCAGAAGAGAAGAAAGGGGAATTGGTGTGTATGACAAAGGCATGATGGATTACTGAACGTCATGGCCCAGCGAATAAACCAGTCACTTCATGCCTGTGGCACAGCACTGTACCTGCAAACCCATTCAGCAAGGGAATGAATGGGGAAACAAAGACCTGTACCTGCAAAAAAAGATGAATTATGATGAAAAGGTAGTTGTTTTGGTCTTGGATATGAAGGACCTCAACAACTCTGAACAGGAACAGAGAGTTGCATGTGCGGTTTTCAGCCCTCCTGCTGGTTTTCTCCATGGGAGGACTAGGCCTGGTTTTACTGTAAAAACTGAAGTCAGCCGCTTTGTTGTGGCACAGACAGGGAGGCTTCTCCTTTCCCTGGGGTACAGGAGCACGGTGTCAGTGCTTTTTGGGGAATGATATGCATATACCATTCAAAGAAAGGCAGAGAGGTTTTAGTGACTCAGTGTCCCTTCTAATTAGGCTACACTGAAGCTTTGTTTCTTGGAGTCGGTGCTCTTTCATCTGTATCACAGCAGAGCTGGACAAATCTGCCGTAGCAGCCGATGGCCACCCTTCGCCTTTGCAGATCAAACATTTGCGTGCAGGCAGGGTGAATCATCCTTCAGCTGAAGAAAATGCTCAGCCTCAATTAGCAATTCAGCTGTGCTCTGGCCTGAGGCAGCTAATGATGGGAAAAGGGGTCTTTGGATAGCTGAAAGTGTATACGTCTCTATTTCCATTACTATTATATTAGTTTCTTTACAATGGTTTGGCTATCGGTTGGTATGAAAAAGCCAGCTAGAGGGGAAATAGAGAGAAATAATGGTAGTTAGTGCTCACGTGCTGACTTGCATTTGTGAAGTGCTTTCCAGACCAAAGGAGTAATTAATCTCTACTGGCTTCTATGTGTGTGTAAATCTCAAATCGCTTTGTACAACTCATGTACAAATTTATCCACTAAATAAATGGGTCTCAATTGTGCCATTTAGGCAGGGCTTCCTAGAGGAGGTTGGGGGTGGCAAATGGAGCAGTTTGCTGTGAGGTTACAGAAGGACTGCATTCATCTTTCTGCTCTGTATCCTAATAGACAGAAGGTCACTCTCCCAACTTCTACTGCAGACCTCATGGGACCTTTTTCTGTCCCTAAATTTCCTACGGTAAAGGCTGGGTGAGTGTTAGATGAGCTGTTAAAATACCCTTTTGAGGAAGCAGAATGCTTCTTATGACTTCCTATTTGCTGTGCACCCACAGCTCTGCTACCTACTCCGAGTTCAGATCAAGACATTACATCACCTCCTACAATTTTTGTCTCACCTCTAGCAGTCAGAAATGGAGAACACCTGAAATCACTCAAAAGGACTGCAAAATTTTCCTGGCTTTCATCCCTTACCCTTCCTTACAGTTTGCTTGCATAAAAGCTAGGGAGAACCTGAACCCAGGGAGGCTGAATTTATGGAAATTAAAAAAACCCAGCTGTCCTGGTTTGATTTCTTTTTTTTTTTTCTTTTTTTTTTCTGCCTTAACAAATGTTTCCCTTAATGCAGTCAGGAACACTTAGTGCAGTTATGAGGATCACTGGACCATATTCCCAGCATAAGGCAATGGAGATATCCCAGTAGACAGCCAGTTAGTGGGGTTTTTCCCCTCTTGTATTTCTAGCCCATGTTTGATGGACTCTAAAGCTGTATACAAAATACAGCAGATTGGAAAATGAAGCACTTGTTGTTGCTGTTGTGATTTTCCTGTAGGAAATGACACAGTTTCACTAAAAAGCACGAAGTAAAAATTGGTGAAAAACCCACAAAACCCAAATACTTTCAGCTTGAAAGCTAGATTGAGTTGTCCATTTGGGCTGAAACATTGGAGGTTTTACTTTTTTGATGAAATAAAAAATATGGGGAGAGATCAGTGAAAGTAGTCATGTTTTGCAGATGTTTTCATCTGCTTAAAAAGAAATGGTTTTAATCTAAATGTGGCTCAACTTTTCAGCTGCCTCTAACACTAAAAGCCCTGGTTGTCTTTCAGGACCACTGTTTTCTACTTGTTCTGATTGATAATCAGTTGTTAAATGGGTATTCAGGTCACTGATGGTTATTTGAGACCAGAGTTACCAGGGCATGTAGGAAAGTCTCCCATCACACATGGGGCTAAAAGTAATGGAAATCAACATCAAAAGGAAAAAAAAGGAGTGAGGCAGATTTGTTTATATAAGTGGTTACACCCAGCATTTTGAAAAATAAATATGCTGCTCCGACCCAAAAATGAATTAAAAGTTAATTGGAAACAAACAAACAAATAAACTAGCATAAATAACTTCACAGGTATTGAGGATTAAAATTTAAGCCTGTCTGAAAAGGAAAGGCGGATAAACTGGCTTGGGTGAAATAAAAAGCCATGTGAACTTTTGTCTAAGATTCAAATTAAGTCAAACTCACATCTTTTAAGGTTCAAAAAGATCTTTTTGCTTTAATTATCACATACGTCTCCATTCCCTCGCTTAAGGTATGACTAAAAGCCATGAGAAGGCTAGTAATGAAAATTTTCAGCTCTTTGTTTGGTGTTAATGCAATGCTGGTGTCTTTCAGCAACTGCTTATTTTTGCATCCATGCTACTGGCCAGGCAAGTTTCCCTAAAGAGGAACATCTCAGTGGTGCAGACACCCAGTGCTACCTCTCCAGTGGGACTCAACCCATGACCACTTTGAGAGAGACCAACTCTAGGTACAGAGTGACTGTGACTGAGAGCTTTTGGCAGTGTTGAAACAGGAGGGTTTTGTCACGTGGGATAGGTAAGTAGCACCAGTTTGCATGCCATGGAATCTCACTGACTGACAGATTAGCTGTGTATTTATTTCAGCAGTTGTTGATGCACTGCAAACCATAGTCCAGATGTAGGCACTGCAGGGTCCACAGTAAATGGACAGGAATATTTTACTAACCAGGAATTACTTCAGCATCTCTGGGTCTCTGGCACTGACCTACTTAGCCAAAAAAAAAAATAAAAATAGACAATTAGCATTACAATGGAATAAAACGGATGTACCTTGACCATAATTAAACACTACATTTAACTACCCATGTCCGAATCTGGTGTTTGAATGGGAATTACTTGTTCTCAGTGAGCGGCACTTTCTAGAGCAAAAAGGGTCTTCAATTGTGACTGGAAACGGGTATCTGTTGAATAGAAGAAACAGTTGCAGGAGTGTTACCTTAGTTTCCCTTTGGTATTCTTCCATAGGGACAAGCAAAACACACAGTACAGCAGAGACCGTATTGGTTATTTAGCCTTCTTGTTTCAGAATTGCTTCTGCCTAGACTTCTGGTTCCCCATTTTTTGGCATTACCTTGAAATTATTGGGTCATTATATATGACAGGGAAAAACCCCATTATTTACTCCATGTATCCCTTTTTGTGTCTTTTGACTCTGGTGTTGGTATATTTTGAGTTGTTTGGGTCACTTGGTGTTGCTTCTATTTCTTGATTCAATCACTGCAACTGTTAAGCATCAGAATGAAAGGAATCAAAGGGTTTTAAACTACCAACACAAACTTCCAGGAAGAATTTGCCTGGCTTTTCAAGTGAAAAACACAGCACTCTGGTCATGAAAAATGGGAAATAAATTGACAGGTATGAGTCAATTTTTGAAAGAAAAAATGTAAATTCAGCCTTGAGTATTGCTGAGGCAAACCTGTGAGTGTGGGGTCTTTGTGACTGTTGCTCCATATCCATTAAGAAGATTTCGTTAGATTTTCAGTAGGTATCAAAACCTCAAGTAAATTTACATCAGCTGAGGATCTGCCCCCACATATGCCATAAGGAGGTGTGTGGATAAACTTAGATGGAAGTGCAGGAGATTAGAGATGGGGTAGCACAAAAAACTTTCTACAAAAAACAACCCACCAAAACCATGTGGAAGTGATAACATCAGCAAGCCTGAAACATTATCACACAAACATTAATTCAAGATTGACAATAGATTTTGTTATGTTTTCCAACCATAGATTTGTACTTACAGGTGAGTTTCCAAGACCAACAATTTTAGAGGTACAAGGACAAATGCACTGAAGCCTGGGTAGCTTTAAAAACATCTCTACCTATCTAAGGGTTTTGAGCATGGGGGCTCTGACGCAAGCTTTTCAATATTTCATAATTCTGGGAAAAAAATGAACCCTTCACCTTCGCATAAAAGACTCCATTCAGTTTACATTCCTGTTTGGTTACCTTATTGGTTCACTTTTTTCCTTGGCCTATTTGCACATCACTGGAACGCTCTCCTATAGCTAATGCTACACATCAGTTTTGCAAAAATGACTGCATTTGAGGCACTCAGTAAATCTTCCAAGCAGCTCAAAGGTCAAATTGTAAGAAATATCTGAAATAGCTCTCCAGAAAAATGGGAAGAGAAGAATTCCGAATGTAAGAGCTGTAACATTATTTCTGGCAACCCACACTGTTTTGTTACTTTCTGCAAGTTATGTCAAAATAGAGTTTATGAGTGTCTTTAAAACAAAGATGTGAATTACCATTCCTCTGCTTTTCCCCATGCCATCCAGTTTGGTTTTTTTTAATTTGTTCTTCTTTTCATTTTTAATTTCCTCCCCCCTCCTCCTTTAGCTGTCCCTGCCAAGGGGAAGCCTGCTAAAATTGCCAATCCATACTATATATGCAGCTTTTCCTATTGCACTCCCCTTGCTTTTCAACAGAACCCTGGTCCAAAGCCCATCACAGCTCCAGGGGATTCTTTCCATGCACTTCCATGGGCTTGAGATCAAGTCGAGAAAGGAGAATTTTTTTCCAGTGTGCATCTTTCAGCTTTCTGCCCCACCTGTTTACTACCAGACCCTGTCATGGGTATTAAATGTAATTCATGTCTAATTATGGGTATTTACGCCTCAACCGCAAAGCCATCTGCTTCCACCTGCACCCTGGCTGCCATGGGCTGGGGAGCGGGCAAGCAGCGAGCCGGCGGGCGGCAGGAGTGACACGGGAGCAGCTGTGTTTGTTTGATCTCCTCGCTGCCAGGTCTCCGTGCTTGGGGCTGGAAGGGCGGACGGAAGCTACTAATAGAGGCAGAACTAAAGAAACATACAGAGCAGTTCAGTGTTACCAGGTACACGTCCACTGTTCGAAAGAAAAGAGTGAGGAGAAGAAGAAGGAGAGAGCATGAGGGAAAAGCCCAGGGAGGCTCTGGTAACTCCTGTGTAAATGCAAACAGATTCCATGTTGCTATGTGTTCCCTTTGGTTTCCAAAATGTTGGGAGAGCTTGGCTGTAGGCTTTTGCTTCCTCCGGAGGCAAGGGAATGGCAACGCAAGAGGGCTGAGGTCTTTCTGCAAAGACTGAGGCTTTCTGTGTGAAGAAGAGAAAACCATGGGGGGGCCCCCATGGTTTTGGTTAAGATAGTTTGAGACGGCAAACAAGTGCAAAACAAATATAAGGAGATTATGTGGGGGATGTTTAGTGGATCTGGAATCGGGAGATTCTCTTGAGGTGCAAGATGTGGTGGCCTCGGGGATTGCTTTGAGCAACCCGAAAGGGCTAGGGGAGGAAACATGGAAATGGTTAGGTGTTTTGACAGGGAAGCACCAGCTGGGCTTCATGTACAGAGAGGTTTATGGACTCAGAACTACACACTGGTTACTGCTGCAGAGCGTACCAAGCACCTATAGCTGTGCCTTTCCACCTTTTCCCATATCTGTAGGCACCCGAGACTGTTCACACCTGGCTTCCATGAAAGCCAGAGACGATGGATAAATACATCCCTGGGGATCATATTTTCAGACCTAGCTCCCTTAAACTGGATTACTAATCTCTGCATTAATAGTCTTAATTTTAAAAGTCTTCTATTTTGGGATGGCACTGTTGAAAGTGCTCTGCTAACCAGGCATTCAGGGTGAGAACAGAGGGACAAAAGAGCATGGGAATGGTCATACTGGACTACACCAAAGGTACGTCCAAGCTCCTGTCTCCAACAGGGGTCATTCACGGATGTTCAGAGACCCGGCAAACAAATATTGTTTGATTTAGGTAGTCTTGAAGTGGACCGTATCGCTTTTAAATCAAGTTGGGGAAAACTTTTGGTTACGCACCTGTAAGCCAAAAGTGTCATCACCGGAATATTGTCTGTTCACTTACACTACAACCCAAGCGGTGATGAAAAGAGAAGTGAGTTCTTCCAAATACTTTTTTTATTTGCCATTCACCTAAAGTCACCAAAATGTAGCAGGAGTTGCCCTTAGAGTTGCTGCTGTCATATATGCTAACTTTTTCACGAAGTGTTTCAGCTACCAGTTCCTAGCATCCTAGTGATATTCCTAGCAACCTGGAAAAGAGAGCTGGTAATTTAAAAAGTGCAAGAAAATTGTGAAATGCATTGTTGGTTGTGCAAACTTCTGATGAGTGTCTTTCCATTTAAGCGAACATTTTGGATGGTTTACAAATGCCAACTGTTTCCCTTTTGTTTCCAATTTTCAAAACCCTCAAAAATATCGAGAGAAATACGATGGGAAAATGAGTATTTCCCCACATGTTTGCATGGAGATATGTAGCTAATCAAAGCATGACTGTGATAGTTGAGTATCTCAGAGGGATCTCAATGGAAGTGTTGTTCCCCGCCATATTTTACAGAAGGGGGAGGGAATTGCAAAGCACTCACAGCCTTGCGAATCAGGAGCTTGGGGGAAAACCCTGCTGCATCTGGCAGAACGATGCACCTTAGTTCCTGAAGTGAGAGGCACTTTTCAGACCTCACTTTTGTCGAAGCACAGGAGGGAGGCTGATGTCTCCAGACTTTTTCCAGCAGGGAATGATGGACTGGTGGTCTAGAGGGCACATCCAAAGAGTCTTGTCACATATCCTAGAGCAGGATAGGATGAGGGCTCAGAAAACTTCAGTTTATCCTTTCCACTTACAAATCTCTTATCAGATTATATGATGGTCCTAGCGCTGCCTGGCTTGGTGGGGGAAAAGATAAGATGAGCCAGAAGGAGCTGAAATCCAGCAGCAACCATTGCAGCAAATACCTCTTTTCTTCATCACTCTTTCTTGTAGTATCATTCCTACCACCATGTGTTTCTACAGAGCTTTACTGGTGTCTTTTTCTCTCTGTTACTGACAGGAGGGAAGGGAACAGCAACAAAACTCAACTGAGCAGGGTGTTTCTTGCTGGGATACATAACAGGTGCTGTTAGCGTGACCTGAGATAGACTCCAGCAAGCTCCAAGCCTGAAAACCAGATCAAAGTAAAAATGCTGGGAAATACAAATGTACAGCCTGTTTTTTGACAACCTCACACCGCACCAGCTAGCACCTCTGTAGCTGACACTATCAACACAGAGCTGGAGACACATCCCACACAGACAAGCAAGGTCGGAAATAGCAACCCTTTACTGTGAATGGGTTTTAATGGGAGAGAAAAATTTGAGTAAGAAGTTGTCGAGGGATCACAGCTAACTTTCCACAAGCAAAATTTAATTTAACGTCTCTTCTTCTATTTTTCTAATAGTGTTTTCTCATTGACTGATTATGATCAGGGAAAAAGGGGCCCTGCAGCATGCTTGGTCTGAAGAACTTGAATTAGGAGTTATCAAAAATCTCCCTGTAGCCAACCAGCTAATTTCAGTGGCAGAACAAGAGAGCTTCTGTTAACACACTGCACTGAACTCCTGCTGCTCTTTCCATGGCAGGTGTGGGCCCAATACCTGTTTATCAAAAGTCTTACTTATATAAAAGAAAAATGTTCAGGAAACTAAAAAATCTGAGTCACTGTCTGTTTTATTTTCCGACCAACCCAGTTTTCCTTATTTAAGCCCAAGGAAAAGAAAGAAAGAAAAAAAAAAAACTTGCTGTGAACCCTGACCTTTGGAGGTGTATTCCCCCCTGGGTGATTCATCTGTTTACCTTAGGACAATTAAATGTGAGTCAGTTTAAATAAACTTTAAAACCAAAGGAAAAATACACTAAAAACAGATCTGACCCCACCCCTTCTCCTACTAGGGACTAACCAAGAAGTATGAAAAAATGCAACACAGATCACATTTTCAGGAAAATCCTAAGGAATCTGGAGCAAGGTGGCAAGTCGTGGTGGCTCCTGGCCCCAGGCCAGGAGCTGGAAAGTGGAGCTGCTCCAGGATGGACTGTGCAAAGGCTGTCCCTGTGCTGCCACCAGCAGCAACTGGTCACCAAGCTAACGCAGGGGCCATCGGAGTCGTTAACCCCATTGCAATATAGTTAAATGCTTCACCTTTGAGCTACCAGTGGCTTCAAGGAATTTTGATTCAGTAATGTCCTGACAGCTTGAAATATTTGGCACTGATAGCAGTACTGCTAGCTGGGGAAATACAGCGAGCACCCAGGGGTTTGTAGCAGATAAAAATGGAGATAAAATCACCAGAGAATTATTAACTGAGGCTGATGGGGAAGAGCAAGAACAACCCCCCCTTAAATAAAGCAGTGGTAAATGCTAAATGTCAGGGTTTATGCCTGCAAGAAATGTGGCAGCTGCAGGGTGTAGCTCTAAGAGGCCATTAATGGAAAGAATCAAAGCTGCTCTCAGACGCTTCAAGCAGGATTGCCAATGCTGTTAACAGGCATGTGTCGGCTCTGAGACGGCCCTAAAAATGGTGGGATTAAACAGAAATAACCCTCTGTTTGGGGGAGTTTTTCATTGACTTGGTTTCCAAGTTATTAAAAGTACCTGCAAATCACACTAAGACTACAGGAAAAAAAGTGAGTGCGAGAAAGAGCAGCAGTATTCTGGAGGAACTCATCCTACAGATCTTGAAGGAAAACACCAACCACTCTCTGAATCCAGAGTACAATCTTGAGAATGGGGGACATTACTGAGAAGAAATGTGACCTACCCTACTCTCAACACGAATGGGCAAAGGCTCAAGCAATTCCTTGCTGTTGCTGTAAGCGCGGGCATCCCGCGATGCCTGTGCACTGGGAAGGACCCGTCACTCCCCCTCTCCAAGGTATCCAGAGGTGGTAACAGGAGGAGGTGCCACACTGGCAGAATGCTGATGGGAAAGAGATCCAGAGAACATTCTCACCTTTGTCAAAAACACTCATAATGGAAAGAGATCAGGCTGTTTACTGCCAGTGGGATTTATAATAAGCCAAGTTTTTTTCCCCATATTATTGACAAAGTGGTCTCTAATGGTGTGTCAGTTGTCTTAGGGGTTATATCTGCTGGGCGGTTCAGTCCTGACATTGCTTCTGACATTGTGGTGAGTGTTGTGCTTTCCAGTGACCTTGGGGCATAAGGACTCTTCTGGCTGTGGCCACCAGAAGCTGCTGTCTGAAACTTTGCACCACGTGCATGAAGCAGAGAAGCAATGAGGATCCACCAGCACTGGCTGAGGCTCTTCCAAAGTGTTTATTCCTCACCTCCCCACCACCACTTCATGCTAGAGAGAAGCTGTTGGAAAGTAAGAGAGGGAGGTGCTGGTAAAGAAAGTACACGAAAAATGGGGATGGCTTCTCTCTTCATCAGCAGTCAGGGATGTGAGTGTCAGTGTCTGTAGCTGCTCCTGCCCTGCCTGTGTGTGAACTGTGGTTCACCATCTGTTTTGGCACCGTAGCCAACATTTACATATCGGTGCCCAACATTAAGGGTCTCCATCCACTGCTTGGAGCATTTCATTTCAAGGAGGACAACCAGATGTTCCTAACAACGAGCAAGTATGCTCCTGAGGATCTGGGAACAAGAAAATTCTGGAAATATAAATGCCACAGGGAGGAGGCTATGCAAAGGCAAGTCTCTCGCTCACAAGCAAGGTGCTGTAGGTCTCACTGTGCAACTGGGGCTTTCTGAGTGCCAGGACTCAGCACAAAGCTGCCAGGCTGTATTCTGAGCCTTTCCTGGAAGCTGCTGTTTGGTTCCTTTTAAACAGGGCAGAGTATGTCACAAAACACAACTCATGGGACCTTGAGAGGTACAAATGCAGCCCTCCTGCCAGGTTCTTCACCGGCAGAGAGTATTTTTGGGGTTATAAAGAAGGCAAGGCTGTCTCATGGGGAGTTGCAGAAACTGGAAAAAACCTTTCAAATTATTTTTGTGCCATTGAAATATAACTGCGTGTTGTTGAAAAGAAAAATCTTTTTTTTGTGTGCAGACTGCGCTGCAAAAGGCTTGTGTGTCACTTAACTGAGCATCTGGAGCCCTGGTAGGGGGAGTGCTGAGTTGACTTGCTGCTAATGGGCACATATGTACGCAGCTGTGCTAGCTGGTCCAGAAGTAAATGCTCTGTCATAACCTTGTACCAAAAAATAGTGTTCTGCAAACAAAGTCACTGTCATCGAAACAAACTAAAATGACACGGCGTTCCAAACTGTAGGTAAGAAGTCTTTCATTATTTGATGCCTCTGGGAACAGGGAGCCACATCATCTGCACATCCATAAAAATCGCTTACATATAGAGTACAGCTCATGAGCTACACACAAGCCAACTGCAGTCTGCACAGACTGACGGTCTTTGGGAGCCAGATCTGTCTCTTTGTTTTGCTCTTTGTCCAGTTACTTAGGAAAGCAGAACCCTTATTTGCACCCCAGGTTGGTAAATTTTCCAACGAGCCATCACACAGACTGTGGAGGTGTTTTCAAATCACAGACAAATCTAAGAAAACGGTAATCTGCTGCTGGAAGATTTACACATAGATAAAGGAGCAGGTTTGCAAATAGGATTCTGGTGCTCTCTTGCAAGGACCTTGCCACGCTAAGTCACATTGTTCAGACTCAGGAGTGGGTGTAAATGCACTATAACATTTATGCTCCCGCCCTCTCATCCCAGAATATGAATATGTGGGTTGTGATGGCATTTCACGTGTCACAGTCGCAATAACTTCATGGACCCTCTAGAAGCTCCATACTCGTACCGGTCAGTAGGTGGCACTATTTCTATTGCCTGTCCCTGAATACGGCCGCGTCTCTTTTCCGCAGCGCCCTGTGAGGCTGGGGGTGAGGGGGGAAATGAGGCTCCCCCAGGGAACAGCATTTCAAGGACCTGTGGCCTGGGCTGCCGGAGTCAGGAAGGCAGAGGAACCAAGCGCAATGGAAATCCCTCTTCCCGGAGAGCAGCGCTCTCGTTTCAGTTCATCCCTGCAGCTGGAAGCCTGTGGGCAGCGGAGAGGAGGTGTCTCTTTTGGGAGAGCACCCATACTCCTGGGGTCTTTCACCCTCTTTCTTCTCCTGGAGTCTGAGCTTGCCTTCAGTACAGTCAAATGAGAGTGTTATGGTTTCCATCCGGAGCAAAGCAGGACGTCGGGAGCTTCAGCAGAGGAATGAAGACTCCTTGCAGGGAAGCAAAAGGTGCCAACCCTGCTCTGTGCCCATCCATCCACACTGTGCTGCACTGCAGTGATTTCAGCCAAAGGAAAGACCACTAGGTACCTGGAAGCTCTGAGGTCCCCAGGAAGGTCTCTGCTCAGCATCTACCTGTGGTGGGATCTCCTTGCTCTTTGCAGTTGTGCTTAGGACTCTTTCCTCACCCTGCTGGCCCAAGGACGGGAAGTGAGCCAGACTTGTGGGCCCACGCACAGCTGTCCTGCAGATGTCAAAGTGATCACATGGGGCTTATGTTTGGATAGTGTCAAGGTGCCAGGTATCATCAACAAGGCTATAAAATAAGATACTTTGCCTACCCCTGTGTGCAAGTGAGCTCAAATTCATCCCTCAGCATTTTCTCCTCTGAGCTCCTGTACACTGTTTTAAAACTATATAATTTGCTGTCAGCAGCTCCTCGATTTGTTTAGGCTCCACACCAGCATTATGTTTGAAAATTATTTCAGGATATTTGGTCGTCATCACTTACACATCGTGGAGCCCAGATCCTCACCTACAGGACTTCCAATTATGCAGGCTGTGCAGCTTGCTGCTTCTGAGCACATAGCCCAGTTTGTGCAGAGGAAAGGCGTGAGTGTGTGCAAGTGGATAAAACAGCCCTGCATCTTGGATTGCTTCCATGCCCTGTGGATTTATGATGCACGTCTAGCAGAGTGACTCCCAGATGGGTCTATGGACTGTGTTGTAACGTGTTCCCTTAGCATTTAGATTTACTGCTTTGCGTTAAAATAGTCAGCCTCTTAATTGGAGATAGCATCCTGGGATTAAAGCTCAAAACAATTATTGGACTGTTATAAAACTCCTTTAAATAGTCCTACCCAGCCATTTCTTCGTTAGGTAATGACTAGGTAGAATGTTCCTGCCTTCATTTTCAGACCTCATCGTTAATGACCTCAAAACAGGTGAGACTGCAGCTTTGTGAGATATGGGAGTTTAACGTAATCGCTTTGCACTCAGCAGCCATTAGGTCAACAGAGCTTTGCTAACACGCTGTGTGTTTACACAGCTTCCAACAGTTCAAAAAGCCAAAGGAGGATCACAAGTCTATCTTCAAGCCAAAGGGGAAAAAGATTGACACAGGGTTGTAATCATCAGTGTCTGAAAAAAGCCTTCTCATCTGTTTTTAAGCATGTTCAAACAAGACGTGAGTCTTTGTACAACAGGGGTGCAGGGAAGGTGGGCAAATGCCATTCTTGTGGTTTAATTAAGGACCTCAATGAGGATCTAACAAATGCGATGCGTGTTGTGCCTAGTGGGTCTCACATGTGTGTCAGGAGAGAGGGAGGGGGGATACTGGGGAGGGTGGAAAGGGTGTGGGATGTGAAGGACGGTGTGTGGCAGCTGTTCACAGCAAATACTATTCTCGCTCATGGCTATGTGTTCCAGCCCTGTTGGAAAATTACATCTAAATAACAGATCACGAAAGAGCAACCCTGACAAGGCCTGTAATTTAGTCCCAAGAGGAAATTCTTCATTCATCAACTGTACAAGAGACTAAATTAGTTCTCTGCTGGACGAGGCTTTGCTGGCAGTTTACTCCGCGGGTCAGCCCTACCTTCAGAGCAGGTCCCACTGGGGAGCCGCTCCTGACAGGGACAAACCCACTCCCAGCCCACTGCACGGAGAGGGACACCATTCTCCAAGCCCAGGACAGGAGCTTCATTCTCACATGTGGTTTGGGGGCTGTGGGGAGCAACTGGCACTGGCTGAGGTTGTTGGACAAGAGGGTTTCAGTGAGGGGGTGTGCGTATTGCCCCAGGGTGGAGCATCACCACCCAAAGGCAGCTCTCCCTTCCCATCAGAGCTCCCTGCAGTGGGCTCATTGCTTGGTGTAGAAAGATGGGGAAGGATGCTCTCCTGCTATAGCAGGTCTGTTGCTGGAAAGCTCTTACACGGCTCACTGCATGCGCTGGTGTCAAGATCTCTCTGCTTTCTCATGCTGTCTGACCAGGGAGAGGGCACCCAAAGAGCCCTTCCTGGCTGGAACAGCTGGCGCAACACAAAGCTCCATAAGCTGCGAGGCTCCATTCCTATACATACAGATACGCGTACAGATGTGGGTGTGCTTCTTTTTATCATTGCAATAGCAAGTTTTTTAAAATGTTGACTCAGCAGATTTGCTGTTAATGCTTCCCTTGCACACAAAAGCAAGGTTTGTTTAGTTTCTTCCTTTATAGCAATTACTATTTTTCAGGTGCAGTTAGCAACTCTCCCATTTCCAGAGGCCTGATGTGTGGGTGTGGGAGAATAAATCAAAGACACCCAGAGCTGTAAGAGGTGTACTGGGCAGTTAAAAGAACATCAAGTGTATTTTTTTTTCTTTGTGCTTTGAATCTGGTTTTACCACTTTCATTCATGCTAAGAAGTATTGTTCCAGAAGAGACATCTTACTTGTGCTGGTGGCTCATGAAAGCACCGTGGAAAGTCAGGAAGTCTTCAGGATCAGCCCCGAATTGTAACTGTATTACAGAAGGACAGAGCACGTAAGTGCAAGATGACTAGCTGTGTCTGCTCACATACCTCTGAAATGTACCTTAAGTCCCTTGTTCTGCTATTCTAATGCAAATTACAGGCTAGTTTGCACGTTTGAAAGTTTATTCTTGATAATACTTTCTTCATCACCTATAATGTCCAGTACTCCCACCCACTGTTCCAGGTGTTTTCAGGACAGTACAGAAAAACCTTATGGACAGTTATGGATGATTTCTGCCAGCCTGTGTTTTGTCTGTTAGGTCTAGAAATATAGGCACTTCTGCCTGCTTAGAAATAAGCTGGTCATCTGCATGCCCTTATTCTAACAGATATTGAATCCTGTTTTGATGGTCTTTCTGTATTTGGTCACAGCGATTTTCTGTAGCAATGCATCTTCCAAATTCGTGAAATACATAGATATTGCCTTTCTTTTTAGCTTTCTTTTTTTCTTTCTTTTTAGTTTCACTGAATATTTTTCTGCCCTTATGTTAAGGGATATAAAATGCATATGAGGTGCTCCCCACCCCCTTCCACTCATTAAAGGAATGCTCCTGTTCCATTCACACTTATCTGCCGTACTTACAACTGAAACACCCCTGCACTTTTCAGACTCTACAGAAACTTCTCTGCTGCTTGTCATTTCATTTCTCCTTCCTGAACCCCACACCCTCTTATGAATCTATTACTTGCTGTTCTTCAGAGATAAGGGCATGTTAGCAAATACAGTGAACAGTTTCCCCTTTGGTCTGAGAAGAAAATCAATATTTAAGGCCTTGTAGGACATTTTTCCTTTAGGAGAAGAAATGGATGACACAAGCCAGATATGTGCCTTGACACGACCTGTTTATTTGCAAAGGGTGCTCATGACTGCCTGAACTGTAAACACAACAGGAGCAAACAGTGGAAGGTCCTGTTGCTCGCAAGGTTCACGTCTGTTGTGCCAATCATTTCTGAGCTGCAGGGAGCTCTGCTGCTCTGCAGCCCCTCCTCATCTGTTGGGTTTGCTCCTTTCTCTGCCACACACCCTCTCCTAGATCGTGCCAAGCAATGCTCACACCCATTGAGTAGCAGTCAGGCTAACCACCTCTGCCCAAAGATTTGATTGCAGATCAGACCTTGGCAGGGATGGTGGCTCCTGTTATTTCCAGCTACATCCCTACATAAATGACTTTCTCTTTTCACACACAGAAAAAGAGACATCTGACACCCTCTGGCCTTGTGCAAAGCTGTTATTTGCTATAGACCAATGACCCAGTTCAAGGCAGCCATTAACTCCTTTCACATTAAAGAAACCCCATTACTAGAATATGTTCAGTCTGGTTTCCTGTCACATCTTTCCACTTCTTAATACTTTATTTACTTATTTGGCTCACTGTACCAGGTATGGAGATTTTTCTTTCAGTTGTTTAAGCTTAGTTCTCCCTGGCCACAGGCAATGCCAGGTAATGTATGCGCCAAATGCAAGTATGAGTAATTTTCCATTGTACTTTGTAGTAGGCATTACCTATGCTTGTCATCAGTGAATTTTGTCTTCCCATCCACCTGCTTGTCCCAGGCTGTTCTGAGTTTCCCTGTAGTCTTCACTGGTGTTAATGATACGAAATCACTGGTTCCCGTCGGCAAATTTTGTGATCTCAGTGTTGGCCCATTTTCTGGAGAAGGTATGTCTATATGAAAACAGACTTCTTCTTTTTGCCTGGAAATCCATTTCTGGGCAAAATGTCATTTCTAGGACTGGCCTCTCTAGGGCTGAGGCAAGCCCAGGGCTCTTCTGATGTGTGACGAGCTGTGTAATGGGACCTTTTCTCTGCTCAGATAGAAAAGCTAAGCTGCTCTGGTAACATAGTCCGAGGGAACAGAAGTGAAGTCTTGGGGTGCGGGAGGTGTCCAGCTCAACTCCACAGCCCAGTTGCTCTTCAGGACTTTGCAAAGCCCTACCACTGTTTCTCAGCCCATTCCCACGTCTCCCATGTCTCATGGGGTTGTCCTGGAGGTTAACCATCAAGGGTCACATAATTTTTCTTTTGTACCGGAAGAAAGAGTCTTCATTGCCCTAAAGGGAACAAAAGTGACCTATATGGAGCTGCGTGGTAGCACTGCAGCCCTAAGGATAACTTAGTGTCAGCTTAATGCTTGACAGATATTATAATGCTTGCTAAATGCAAGGCATTATTATTACTTCCAGTAGAGATGGCAACAAACCCTCCTGTGTCCTCAAAGTTACATTGCTTTTGTATTGTCTCATACCTGGCAAATCTAACTGTGGTACCTTATGTTACTTTTTTTTTTTCCCAAAAGCATTGGTTGGACTCTGAAAAATGTAGTGGTTTCAGCTGAAGGTCAGGGAGCCCACAAAGCACTGAGAGAGTGCTTCTCACATTCAGTTCTTCACCACATTTATTGCACTGAACTCACTTTTACTTTTGCATTGGCCATTCAGTAGAAAATGAATATCCCATTTCATAATGCAGCAATCAAGAGCACAATTTTCACCTCCCTCTTAGAGTTACTCAACGGAGTAATAGGGTGCAACGGCATTTTCGCAGGGTATTAAAGTGAAATGGTAAAGGTATGTTTTACTTCTTAGTTGAGAGGAAGGAACTGAGTCCTGAGATGCTGAGACTCATGCTGAAGGTCACATACCTTCTTGTCATGGGGCTGAGACCAGATCTCCTAAGTATTGACCTCTGCTCTTGCTGTAAGAGCACTCTTCCTTTCAAGACAGGAGCTGGTGAAAGGTGATCTCACACACCCAGGTGAAATTGTTACCTAGCAGCTCCTTCAAAATATGAGTTAATTCCTCTTGCTGGAAACAACTGAGGCTAAGACCTGGATTTCATGCTGTTCTTTTGTTATTAAATAAAAATAATAATATAATAATAATAAAACCAAAACAAAGAAAAAAAAACACAACCAGAAAACTGTTAAACTGTTTAAGCTGCTGACTCATAACCATACCCGTTACATGACTGGCGGCTTTCATCTCAAATTGCTTTACAGTGTGGACTGGAGGCTGTCCTCAAACTGAAGTCTGAAAAGCAAGCACCGCTTGCTAATGCGTAGAGCAACACTAATAACGCCAGCAACCCCAGCACTTTCATCAGTGTGTGCGTTGCCAGTGGCCCTAGAAGCAACAGCTGGGAATCTGCCATCCAAAGCCAGGAGTTGAGCTCTGCAGGGTTGCCTCAGTGACTATCTCTGCGCTGGCACATTATTTCATGGTATGGCTTCATCTCAGGTTTTCCTCATTTGTGCAAAGAATGACAGCCTCCTGGAGTGTAGTTTACTTTATAAAGGCTGAAAAGTGCCCAGCTGGTGTCAGATCTGGGCCCTGGCCAGGAGGGAGTTCATGAACCTGTGAGCTCGTAACTGGTCCCAAAGCCTGTAAAAATGCTGTGCAAAAACATGGTCCATGAGCTCCTTCCTATCAGTGCAACCACATTTTACCATTTGGGACTAAAATTTTTCTCCCTTCTTCCTCTTCTTTTCATCCCAAGACACTGCTACACTTTTAATTGATTGCTTAAAAAGTTGCCAAGTCAAATCCCTGAGGTGACATTTCTGGCTCCAAGCTAAAAGGCCATCAGCTGGGACATATGCCTAGCACTTTAGGGACATGTGTAGATATATTAGTTTTGGTTATTTATGTCTGGAGGACTGGACTGTCTTATAAGGAACTCTCCAAAGGAATGGAGAAGAAGGGGTGCTCCTGAGTAGCTTATAGTCCATGCACACCAGGTGGACTGCAGCACAGCCGCATTGCTTAAAATATGGTGGAATGGGCAACAGTGCAAGGCTGAGACAGTGGGAACTTCGAGAAAGATTTTCTGTCCTTGCATCTGATGATGTGCCCACAGCCTTTTCTTTTAAAAATCTCAACATATGCAGTAGTTGCAAAGGGTGAAAGGGTATCTGTTGCCTTCCAGCTTAAACTAAGAGTTTCTCTGGGCAGCACTTACAGCATCTAAATCTGTGAGAGCTCACTTCAGCTTCTGGGTGGTAAAACAGCACATACGTTATTTCCTGAAGGGGATCTGGATGGCTCATGGGGAATCGTGTGGGGAGGGACTAGAGGAACTCCAGTGGTTTGCTCTATTGGGATTTCCATGCTCTTCTCCCACCCCCTTTTGCCACACCACTGCAAATGTATGTAGTAAAAATAATAGTGATGACCTCGGTCATGTCTAGAATAGAAATGTTTTACAGCATGTGCTATAACGGTGAAGTGCTCCTCGCCTGAACACAGCTATACAGGGAAAGCTGTACTTTGTAGCTGCACACAGCGAAACCACCCTGCCACCCACCCTCAAGCACAGCAGGCTGCAGACCGGCTAACGTGCCACCGCCATAGCTGTTGTCTGCGTCGGGGATGGGGAGCACAGCCCTGCCTGGGCACGGCCCTCCCTGCCCAGAGCAGGGTGCTGCTGGGGTTCGGGAGTACAGCTGTGCTGGAGACAGCTTACGTCGTGGTCAATTGAATGGTCACTGTGGCAAATAAATCCCCTGAGGAGCTTGAAAAAAACACTCAGGTAACTCACTCATTTCTTCAAGAGTTGCTACGACACAGATGTTGCCTTTACCTGTTGGGAATAAAGGAGGTAACCATATCTGCTTCCATATGAAAGACGTTGACACTGTAGACTTATAATTGCATGCACTCATGTTTAGCATCATTATCTTCTCTCATTTTATCTTTTTTTTCCGTGAGAGCTTGCCTCATAGAGCTTTTCCACTGCCAAATCTGTAGCATTTGTGTTAGAGCACTTTAACTAAACAGAAGTGTCAGTATCTGCAGTCTGGATTGCAGTGACAGCTCTGGATGGATTGTGCTCTCCTGTCTCCTTTTGTGATCCTGTATGGAAAAGGGTTAGTATTATATCTATATATCTATATATCTATATATATCTATATATAAAAAAGTGTATATATATATGTATGTATATGTGTGTGTGTGTGTATATATATATAACACATGGCATGAACCAGCCATGGCTCTTCCCCAGCCAGGTCTCTGTTTCCTTCACACCTGAGGACTAGGGCCAGGGTGTTTGTCTCTGCAGTGACTCAGTGACATAGAGCATCCCACGGTATTTAGACACCCATCTCACTTTGATTTCAGGGAAGGAGGAGCCTTGTTCTTTTGGAAGGACTTGCACCATGTCTCTCTTGTGAGCATGCTTCAGAAAGTTTATGTTCCACATGAACATGTGGAGAAGCTGATATTTGTCAGAGTCCATAGATAAGTCAGCTTTATTGCTGATTATCTCAGATTCACTTTTTAGGGGATGGATTACAGCTGTAAGATAGGGCAATATTACTGCTGGTTGTAAGGGAGGGGAGAGGAGTGTTGCTTTTTTGGGGAGCAAGATACATTTCTTCTAGTGATGACAACGATTCAAGGAGTCTTTCCTATGCACACTCATATGCATTTCCATGACCTTAAAGCAAAAAAGCTTTTTACATACAAAAAGGCAAAGGGCAAGGTAAAAGTTTAGCCATCTGTCATTTTTCACTTGATTCCCTTATTTCCAACATCCTTGTGTAAAGCCTGGCTAGATAAGCCTGTAATAAACATGCCTGTGTTTGCATATATGCATGATTTGTATATTTGTATATTGATCCCCAGAGGCTTTGCTAAAATATTGAAGGTTTACCACCATATTACTTGCTTTGTAAAGAATGAACTGGTGTACAAACTGGAATCTGCTCTCCATCCCAAAGGCATCATCCATTACGATGTGTGAGTTTGAGAATCAGGAGAGCCATCAAATGTAACTTTTCTCCCTAATCAGGCTAAAAATCAATGTTGAGATAACAGAAATTTCCAGTGTCTGGCTAGTATTTTAAGCTTGTCAAGAAAACAAATCTGGTTCTCCTGTCTGTCCTTCCAACCTACTACCTCTACCAGGGTAAATTAAATTAATTTGATACAGAATTTGGTCTCACTTCAAATGAGTCCTTTAACCTAGCTTAGTGGCAAAGCCCGTGACAATAAAGGTAAAAATTCACGTATTTTTCAAATTTGGGTACTTCTCAGTTATTGTTCTTTTCCTCATTATCATTAATGAGCTTATCAGTGCAACCCCGGAGGGAGGAAACCTGACTGGACACTTCGACATTGCATTCATTTCTTTGCACTGCCTCCAGAGAACTGGGCTGTGTGGCTCAGCCAGGGATGCAGTTGGCCAGGAGCTACCCCTAACAGTAGCCACGATAAACTATTTTTGGGGAGGAAGGTGTGCAGTAGGCACATAGAAGTTAACCCATCCCCAAAGCAGACAAGTGTAGATTTTATGCCTTGAAGATTCAAAGGTATAGATAGAGGGTTGCATTTTTCTAATTTCACTGCATTCATGCTAGCAGTGTAATCCTGTGGTGAAGAGTGGCACTGCCCGGATTTGTGTTCTGGGGAAATGTATTCCTTTCAAGTTGAAAACTCATTGTTTGTGCTATACAAAATAAGGATAAATAGTTGTTCCAGCCTGCTTTCCCTGTACTGCTCCTTACTTTATGTGCTTATATTATCTCCTCTTATTCTTCATCTCATTCGTATTGTCTCTACCTAGGAAGTTACATGCATTTGACATTACTGGTATATGAAAAGCTACACAGCCCTTTTTGGAGTAGATGCAGGATATATTCCTCTATCTGTTTTCCTTTATCTGGAATAGGTTATGCCAATATAAAGCATTTAAATATTTTTTAGGAGTTAAGGTTTTAAGCGTGAACCAGTTTTAAGAGAAATGATACCAAATCTCTTTAGGTTTTCTTGATGTTATCTTCATAAGCCTCCTTTTAACCAACAGAAACAGGAATATCTATTTCTGCTACCAGAACCACAAAACAATACTATCACTTACGCTGCGAAAGAGAGATACACATGATTCTCAGACCAAGCTTGTGAAAATATAAATGTTATAAATGAATTTAAGTTAATTTAAGGGTTTAGAATTCCATTACTTTTACTAAAACTTTTGTTTACACTTGGGCTTGCAGGTAGTGAGTGCTTCATTGGTTTTAATTGTAATAATAACCAATGTATGTATGCTTTATGCGTATGCATGGGTTGCACACATAAAGCATGCCTGGTTATGGCAATTTTTTGAAGACTTCCTGTACAGAGAAAGCAGCAGAATAGATCTAAAAGATATACTGAAGCAGCAGTCATTAATAAGCACTATCACCAATGAACATGCTACTTCATGAGCTCTGCAGTGTCCACAGCTTAGAGGAGCTACTAATGAATCTTATCTTTGCGTGAGATAATGGTTAGGACCAAACAGGGGAGGTGGAGGGGAATTTGACCACCCACAGAACAAATACCATTATCAAAGTGAAACTTATGCCCCAAAGCAAACTGACTTGCCAGAGTGACATTTCTTCTTGGCATTTCATCTGCTCTGTTAAGTGAGGATCGGGGAGGAGGAGGGGAAGAAGAGAGGGAGGGAGGGGGAGAAAACCAGCCCAGCTGACATTTCAGGCACGTAAATAACCTCTGCGGAAAACCAGGTTGCATGGTGTTTCCACTCGTGACGTGTAATTCCCATGCCACTTAACGCAGGTGGTGTGGCGTGGTGTGTGGAAGGAGGCGGGCAGGGCACCGTCCCGGGGTGGGCTGGGAGGGCTCTCCGCAGAGCTGGAAACCGGCACCAGCCTTGTCACCTCCTATCTCATCAACAGCAAGGGACTGCAGGAACAGGGATTTCATTCCCACTGAGGATGCCATTGGTTCCTGCGTCCCTTGGAAGATGAAATCAGCTCAATTGAGTGAAAAAGGCAGCATGTCTTTGCGCTACAAAAGGCTGGGATTCAATCACCCATGATTACTTCTTGCATAACCAGAGATGTCAGCATTGAGATGCACTAGCTGCTTCGGGAAGGGGGGGGGGGGTTGGGGGGAGGGGTGTCGGGGGTGGGGGGTGGGTGGAAATGAATATTTCAGTCTCTCTTGGAGGTCCTGTAGGATTATAAGAGCATTTGGTTTCCCTGTACACATTCAAAAGAAATGTCTTCTTGTTTGTACCAGCCGAGGAATCCACCTCTGTCTTACAGTATCTCAAGAGAACATATGTGCCCTTATGAAGCAAAATATTTAAGTTGTGATCACTTACCCATAACAGTGCAAAAGATGGAGATAAAACAAGGTATAATTCCTCAAGGCACCGAATAAAGAATCTCACTTCCATCTCAGAAATCAATATTTAGACATAGCACTGTCATCTTCTCCATGATACCCAGGCAGCTCCCAGGTGCACTGGGCATGGATTTCTCCTGCCTTGACTCCCATGAAACTGCAAAAATCCAACAGCAAGCATGCCAGTAGAAAACACAGTATCATTTTTCTGTGCTAACAGGTAAGAAAAAAAATGAGGCTTAGGCTCTCATAACAACCATCAAAACAAATGTGAAATTAGGGTTATGGACAGGATTACTTGTCTTAACCACATGAGTATCGATTGCTGTATGAGCAGTAACTAGGCTCAGCACAGGTGAATCTGAGGATATTCTGCAGGAAATGTGCCCGGTGGCACTACAGTACTGTTGCTGTTCACATTATTTCTGCTAAAATAGTGCCCTGTCAACAGCAGCTTCACAGGAAGAGTGCTAGTGGTGCAGCAATGAAGAAAGGAAAACAGTAATATATTGGTCTGAAAAGGAAGGTGATCTGGGAATAGCCAGTTTCTGTTCTCAGTATCACAGCTGGCTTCTGTCTGTGGCTCCTCCATCCTGCTTGTGGACACATAGGTGCCTGCCCACTCCCTGATTACAGATTTCAATAACATGTGAATATCAAATCCAGCTGAAATTTCTAGTGCATCTCATTGCACTCATTTGGACTCTAAAGCTTTGGCATCATTCAGTTGCTTATAATGTTATGTTAATGTTAAAGTCAAGGGCTGCAGCAGTATTTTAGTGGCAAGCAATTCTGTTCTTTACCTTTGTGCATCTATCTGTCCATAGCGATGTCCTGCCATGGCAGTCAGCTCATGGATTTGGACCCCAGTAATTAATATTAATTCAAAACAAAATGTAGCCTATATCTCAGAGGTCTTCCACTGGGCCATGCCATGCCCAGTGCTCTCTGAAATGCCGTGACATGGGGTACAGTGTCATAGGAAGCCGCTCACCAGTGGGGTTTACTGAAGTACTCGTCATGGAAGTTACTGCAGACCGAGTCCCTTTCATGGATTCATGCCGTCGTTGTGAATCATTCCTAACTCAAGTAAATGTTCATGATATTCAAAGGTCAGAAATTATCATCTCGATCTTGTTTAAAGTCCTGTTCTGTGACAGTTTTTGAGGTGCTTAAAATAACCTTTAATGGAAAATAATTTTAAAAACTGGTAGCTTTCAATGTTTGCTTTCTCTTTCTATGAAGCAAAAATGTGCTTATAAAATACTTTCAAGCCTCCATAAACATTCTTGTACAATTCTAGTGGTTTTCCATACACCTTTCACAAATTATGTTTGTTGTCCATAGTAATGGTCAAATTGTTTTCCACTGGGAATATATTGACCCACATGGCTTTGAAAGAACTAAAGATTACTCTTCATCTCAGTGCAAAAATCTTACTTTTCTGCAGACACCACTAGTGTTTTCTCACAGCTATTACTCAGAAGTACCCAGCAAATGAGCATACCAATTAATGTATAAAATATTTTTGACAAGGAAATAAGAATAATCATCAAGGAATCTGCTGAAGTAGGTAGTATCAACAAAGACTGTATCCTGCTGCTAATTTTTTTTAAAACGTTATTGAACGAGTTCTCACTTGGGAGAAATAAACTTCATTTGTTATGTCTGTTAGATATTTTACAGCCTCTACTATCCCAGTAGCAGCAAGTATGTTACAGTTTAAGAAATAATACACTTTCACTGGACACCTTTCAAATTAATCTTGACTGCAAGGAAATTGGGCTTGTTGCATTTCTGCAATTCTTCACCCTTGAAAGGCAGCAATGAGAATATAATGAAACTCTCTTCATGTCTCCAATTAAACATCTTGTGACCAAACAAGAGAGGGGCAGGAGTGGAAATACCCAACCCAGTTAGGTAATTGCTGATAATCACAAAGCTCCTCTTGGTGCTTGAAAAGCTGCAGGCTGAGGGCTTAATACCTGCGCAGCTGCCTGGGGCTGCCCGGGACCAGTTATCTCATCCGCATTCTGCAGCCCTGCGCGAGGGTGAAGGGGAACCACCACCCTGCGTGCAGAAACACGGCCCTGCAGGGAGATAATGAGGTATCCGCCAGACGAAGAAAAGCCTTTGTACAAGAGCTGTGGGAGCGCAGGAAGGCTGGGACGTGCTTGTGTTGCCCGCTGCTGTTGCCCACCCATGGGGCTGCCAAGGGGCTCTGAGGGCTGCACGGCATGGCGGGGGCAGAGGTCAGCTCTAACAGTCCCTGCGGTTTAGGTCCAGCGGTATGTTTTGCAGACAGGCTGAGAAGCTATGGTCACAGATGATGACGTCTGCAGGAATTTGAACGGCTGGGGACCTCTGACACACCGTAGTGCTTTCCCAAGAAAGGTGAATGTGTTCAGGTATGTGTTTGCAGCCTGTGATGTTGCAATGTGCCACCTGGCTCTACAGAAAAGTAGGGCAACGCAGAGGGTTGCGGATCTGTATGAGCCTTGCAGCCAGCTGTGCTGCTGTACCAGGTACCAGCTGAAGAGCGAAACAGTAGTGTCCACTCTGTATCGTTAGAGTGAAGAAGTAAGTGAGAACATCTGAAGGAGCTCATTAGGAGGGTGCCTCACTGAAGTAATAACCGAGGATGTTTGACCAATCCAAATAATTTGTAGAGTTTTATCCAAACATTTTAGATCTTCAGACTGGGAACAGTATGCTCACCTAAGGTGGGAGTAACTCAGTAGGAGTTATTTACAGACATTCTGTAAATAAATACAGAAAATTACTCTAGATTTGTATCTTGCTTTTCGTAAGCATCTTCCCATTTTCTCTAACTGTAACAGTCACATTACAAGGAACCCCAGCTGTCCAGGACCCTTCTACAGCGCCCTTAAACATCTTTGTGAATCCTGAAGCAGAGCTGCTAAACTACACAGAGCCGAATGCCAAAAATATTACACTTTTGCATATGTAATTAAGAAACTAGGAGAAGGTGCCAGTCCTTCAGGCTCTGCTGATGCCATTCCGTGTGCAGGAGGCACACATGTCCGGCTGCTGCTGTTTTCACCAGTCAGTTGATCTGAGCAAGACAGGTATGACCGTTTTGTGGAGCACCTTTCTGCAGGGACTTTGTTCCCAGCCATTTTGCTCAATCACCCGAGGGCCGACATCTGTACCTTCATCCTTCTCATCCTCCTGCAGACTGTAGGCTCATCAGGGCAGGTTGGTGACTTGTCAGCCGTCCTATTTGAAATGAGACAGCAAATCTTCAGAAAGCCAGCAGTAACCCCTTCCCCATCATTTCTGACCGTTTCTGGCATGCCTGTGGCATTGAATGAGATACAATTGATCCGAGTGAGGGAAGGAAAAACATTGTCCTCTCCAGAGTGGTATTTTAGTGGCAATATGGAGGCAGGTCTAATCTTCTGTATAAATCAGTGTCGTTGTTAAGTAGATCCCTCTCACTGTGTTAATCTGTTAAATATCCTTTAGTCGAGCACAGAAACAATAGTACTTGGTGTCAGAGAAGATGAGAAAGTACCAAAAGTAATACTAAGGGGTGTTTTTTTTGTTGTTTTGCAGCATAAATCGTTTATCGCACAATTGGCGCTGAATTTTCTGTACATCTTAGAGACATTTCATTCACTCCTTTATCTGCAGAATTCCTTTAAAGTTTAACAACGCAGAACTAATTCTGATGACTCAGTAGCGCAAAAATTGTTATTTTAAATGCCGAAAAGGTATTTTCCCTGTGAATTTTCTAGCACTGAGGCAATGTTCTGAATGTTTTGACTGCTACTTTGTCTGACAATGTAAACAGACAGGAATGATTTAATGATTAACTCGTTATCCTTGATGCATGCCTTGATGTCTCATCTTGTTATTAACAGTTTGCCCATGTTTTGAAATATATATAATATGAAGCAGAGCTAATTTTGCTCTGGAATGCTCTTTAACACCATTCCACAACTTTTTCCACCCACTGGCTGAGCTTGGTCAGCGAAGATACTCTCTATTAACATCCCAGCAAGTCACTCCAGCACTTTCAGCTGTATAAAATTAAACCCACTAATAAGAAATTGTTCATCAAAGAACTTGAATATGTGCATAAGTCCATCCTTATTCAACCTACTATTTAAGCATATGCTTAACTTTAGTACGCACTTGCAAATTTTGTTTAAAGCAGCCAGACTCTATTTTGCTGGTTGGGTCTTTGAAGTACTTCCTTGCACCATATCCTGTTTCTGTCATCTTTGTTACCTGTCTATCATTGACACTTCCACACACATTCCTCCTCGAAAAGCCTTTTGCAGAAGACTGCAGCCTAATATAAGATCTTGGAAAAAACACATCTGTCTTTGAGCATGAGTGCCTTCTTGTTTTCCATACACACTGGAATGTCAAAAAATAACAAAACACTTCTGCCATCAGGGAGAATTTTCAATGCATTTTCACCCAAACTTTCAGTGTGATAATATTATTACGTGGTGTTATTTTTTTTCACGTCACATATATGAGATGATGTGTGTGCTGCCTATGAAGCACTGAGCCCGTTTTAAATATTAATTCAACACATTAGCATCCAAGCAGCTAAGTGGATAGGCAGCATTAACAGAGCCTACACTGTGAGTAACCCCAAAGAGCAGGAAAATCCTAAGAATCTCTTTTCCCAGTCCTTGGAAAAACATTTTTAAAATGCGTGCTCTGCTAGTATTGTATGAATTGATGCACCTGAAAGCAATCAGTATGTGAAAAATGGAAACTCTGGCATTAAAACAAGCAGTAAAATAATAATAAAAGCCATAATAGGCAAAGCCCTAACATACATATCCATTTCCAGCAGATGGTGGCGTTAGCAATTTCTCTGTGTGCTGCATTATCCTCCAGCGCAGAACTGCCCTGGTCGTGACGTCAGCTCTTTCACTTTACGTGAATTCAAACTGGTGAAACAAATAACAGTAGCACGGTTATTAGCACATTTCCTCCAGAAGCCACTAATAAAAAAATGCTTCCCCTGATATTTCCATTCTACAGGAACCAACTTCACAACTGTTACAGTAAGTCAGGCAAGTAAAATAAAAAAGAAATTACCTGGCTTGATTTAATTCCTATCTGGCAACTGCCAGGCAAAGGCCAGAAAGAAAATTAAAAAGGTAGAAAGATAAACACCACTGAATCGTTCAGGATGTGCAGCGTCTTCTCTCCAAATACATTGTGATTATCAGTTGTCAAAGCAGCACCTGCTCTTATTTTTGTGCTATTTCAGCTATGTCCTTCTCTTATACTGTTAGGATTTCCCCTCTATTTTTGATTCCTTATAACTTGGATTCTTTGATTCCCTATAACTTGGATTCATAAAAATGAGTCTTTTTTGCATCTGCTAAATACCTTGACAGAGAAGACAAGGTGCTGTAAGTCCTTCCCATGTGTAGACAGAAGCACTGCCCTTGAGGGTGGGATACGGGTCTGACAGAAGGAAACCAGTCTGCAGGATGCAGAATTCATTATTTTTATTTTCTCTTGTTTACATTGTGGAAAACTCGAAGTAAAAGCAAAAGCTACACAGGGAGTAAGCACCAGCCCCTCCATCCACAGATATCATTATCTGTAATTGAAATAAATGCATGACTATGAATATGCATATATTTATGTTTCCAAAGTTTGCTCAAACACCCTTGTTTGGAAAGCAGGATTCTCATATTCCAAAAGCCCTTTTCCGTGGCAGATATCAACATCTGCTGAAACGTGGAATCACTACAACTATCTTGATTTAAGATGAAACATGAAGTCTCAGCTACCTTTTGGCAAGAAACCATCAGAGACCTGGTATCTTTTAAAGGGCTTTGAAGGCACTTTAGCTTTGTGGGAACTTTAAAGGAATGTAAACTGTGCAGGAACTGTGGAAAACCACATTCGGTGCATCTTCTTCAGACACGCACTGTCTTCTCCAGCGTCAGGCTTGCACCCATGGGTACACACAGTATCCCTGACAGCTCTCCTCACCCATCCTGCCTGGTGCAGAAGGTCCCCTGCTCTGCCTGGGAGAGGGAGCTGGGGCAACGGCTGGGTGCGAAGCCCCTCTCTGGGCACGAGGGGCTGGGCAGGGGAGCAGAGGTGCTGAATGTGACTCCATGCCAGATTAACTCCAACTGAACCGCTCCTCTCTCCGCAGGTGGGAAGACAGTCTGTCACAGACAAAGCCTGATGAAAATGCATCTGGGGTAGCTGAGTGTTTGTGTTGCATTAGCTTCTGGCGCAGCCTCTACTGTATTTATTCTTCCACCCACCTACCTTCCACAGAATAGGGATGTATGCAGTCACCGATGTTATCACTGCCACGCTTTGATCCAGCTGGGATGTTAGGGCCTTCGGGAATTCCCCACGTTTGATAATTCCTGATAGTTACTTTTAAGAAAATACCAGCTGAAGGATGGGGAGGGATTCTTCAAATTCCAGAAAGTGAGTGAGTGGTGGAATTTATCAGGCATCCAAGCCAGATTTCCTTGGAAGGAACACATTTATTTTGAAGTGTCACATTTTCATTGTATTCAACGAGCAATATCACTTAAGGCCAAAGAAACCCAGTCGAACAGGACATTACTAGCATTTTTAATAAGCACAGGAGCCGGCCCTGATAAAAAAACATTATGAGACATATCTAAACTATGAATAGCTAAGGACCTGGTTTATCCCAAGTGGTAATTCATTACCCCTTTATGTTTAGCTTTCTAAATACCACCTCGAGAGAAACTTGACCCCAAAGAAATCTATTTCAGGAATGTGTGTGGCCCCCATCCCAGCAGACTGTGACTGTCTTACCACCTTTATTGTTTTTTTCTCACAACTCCCCTGCGAGGTAGGATCCAGCAATTACCCCTACTTTACAAAGAGCAAATTAAAAAACACTCATGTGTCTTGCTCCCATTAATATCTAAATTATGGCAGTAAAGCGTCTTTCCCAAGGCTGAGGAGGAAGTTGCGTGGCACAGCAGCTCATGAGACCAGGTACCCCGTGTGCTCTGCGCCTGCCCAAACCCAGGGGTAATTTTCTACTCACAGGGTGCGGCTTCCCACCTCGCAGTAGTAGCCAGGTTACAGGGCTGTCAGAAGGTGTGTGTGTTTGTTTGTTTTTCCATGGGTAGCATCAGGAGAAAATATCCATCATCTCCTG
Source organism: Falco biarmicus (assembly GCF_023638135.1). Lineage (NCBI taxonomy): Eukaryota > Metazoa > Chordata > Aves > Falconiformes > Falconidae > Falco > Falco biarmicus. The sequence continues at coordinate 28,727,917 of NC_079299.1, forward strand.
AGAGCAGAGGCATTCTTGAGTGAAAGTGTGGGCAGCTGCAATGTCACGCTGCGGATCTGGGGAGATGTTTGCTGTGGGTTGTGCTGAGGCTGTGTCCAGCTGGGCCCATGGCAGGTTTGAGCTTGCAAGATGTGGAGGATCTTGCTGTGGCTTTGTCTGGCTCTTTGGGAGAAAAAAACAGGGAAAAAAGTCAGCTTTACAGCTGCTTGTACCTGGTGTGTTGATTTTGTTGGATAGACACTTAAGCCCCAGATGAACTAATTCAAAAGATTTAAGACCCGAGAGGATCGTTAGGAAATCTGTTCTGACCCCCCAAGAAACTCAGGGCACTCTGCCTGTAATGCCGGGGTGAAGTCTCTGGTGGCACGGGTAGTTTGGGGTTTGTGTCTCCCCACCTGCCTTCGTGCTCCTGGCTGCTTTATGGACTTCCCTACATCCTGGAGTGTGGAACTGGACACGAGGGTAGGAAGACTGGGTTTATTCTGATAAAGACAATGTAGAAATAAGATAATCGGAAGAGTAGAAAGAGAAAAAAAATTTAAAAATACTGTGAATTTTAAAGGGCCTTTTTTCATGTCTTTCTTACCTTTGTTACCATAGGGTAACAGGTTCAGGAGCATTTAGTGCTGGTCTAAAGGCTTCCCTGAGAGTCAGTGCTTTTTTAAGGAGGGAAGTACATTCAAGCTATTGAAAATATTTATTCCTTCATACCTGGCAAACAAAATAGGGGTTGGAGACCCACCAGAGGGAATGGAGAGCAGGTGGTGGTAAAACAGGATGGAAGGATAGGTATGCACCAGTCATTTGGTGGTCATAGCCATACCAGCCGCCAATAACAGGAATATTTGCCTTTGCTACTTTGGTTATATTCACCATCAGCTCCTGCCTCACCTAGGAAATATGTCTGAGAAACTCCTTCTTCCCACCAGGGAGCAAACACCCATAGTCCTGTTCATTAGTGAAAAGAAAACAGAACCGTTTTACTTTGTGTACATATATTCCCACGCAATTTAAGCATTACCTGTTTATAATTGCTTGAGAAATGTTTTACAAGCATCTGCATCAGGTGAAACATCTTTATTGTGGGAGACTTTTGTGAGGAAACTTCATACATTGCTGATCACAGGCCCTGCTTTAAAGCCCACTGGAGTCCATGGGAGGGATGTGCCTTTCCCATGACTCCAACACCCTTTTAATCATGGCCACTATGTGAAAATGTCGTATGACACCCTGAAGTCTGCTCCTCCAAGGTGTGTTTTCTGTGTACGCTGGGCCAGATGCTCCCAGTCCCCCATCGTGTGTGGTGAATGTTCTGTGAGACACCCAAGAGCAGCCACATCCAGTGAGCAATGTGTGAGGTGGGCACAAGAGGTTGAACCTATGTACTCGCTGCAGTCATGAAGTAGCCCCTTCCAAATGTGTGCAAGGCATTTGAAAGTCCTGGAGCTCTTCGGATGGGCCTTGAGACATGGGGCACATTGGATTTGCACCTCTGTCCTTCTGCACAGAGCTGCAGCGGTGCTGTGGGTGGGTGGCCTCCTATCCTTTCCTCCTCCTCGGTGCTGCGTCTGAGGCAGGCCAGCCCCGGAGCCCGCAGGTCCACGCACGTGGGAGTGAGTTGGCAGTACCAGCCACCCTGCCAGCAGCTGGTGGCTCAGGTGCCTGGGTTTTCTGGGCTTCATACCCTTGCTCAAGCCTCTCATCTGCTCCCAGCCATTGAGAGAGAGCAGATCAGCCTCTGGTATAGGTGGTGGGGGATTTTTTCACTGGCATAGTTCACTGTGGAGCCCTGGTCCTGCTGCATCTGGAATAAAAGCGGGGTGGAGGAGCAGCTCATCTCCAGGATCGTGGCCTGGGTGCAGCAGAGTGCATGAGCCATTGCATGATTTTCCACTGTCTTGGAAACGTGAGAAGCTTTGAGGCTTTTCCCTAAAAAGCTAAAGCAGTGTCTGAAGCTGGGTGTGCCACTCACCTGGTGTAAATCACCGAGGATTTGCTGGTGAGGATAGCATCCATATCAAACACAGCAGCATATTTTTTGCAAACACTGCAAAACTCCTTTCCCCAACTGGAATTACTCATGCTAAGAAAATGTGTGATGTCCCCAGGACTGACTAATTCGGCATCCAGAGCTTCTAGCCCAGTATCTCTCCTGCCAGGACTTTTATATTATCAGTTCCATTCATTCCTACCAAAGGCTGATGGGGTGCGATAAAGCAGATGGCCAAAGTCCCAGACAAAGGCCAGGCAGAACAATTAATGACAAGCCGACAGCCCCACAAAGGGCATGGGCCCGGGATAATGCTGGCTCTGGAGGGCTGCTGACAATAACATAAAGCCGCTCCCCTCACAATGGGGAGATAAGATACAGTACTGTAATAGGAAAGCAATCATCGTAAAATGCCATCAATTATATATAAGCTGCAAACAGCGGGGGACTGATTAAATATGGCTCTGTTGATGCTTCAACATACCTTCACTGCGCTTTTTGCGTGGCTTCTCACGACAAGTCTGGTTGGGCACTGGAGCGGCTGAGGCTCCCTTACCCCAGTTCTTTCATCGGTTTTTGGCTCGTGAAATTACACTGAATAATATGCTTATTCAGGTTTTTATATCTGTGCACCTATTTTATTACCTTTTATAATGCATACAGAGTCGGATCAGCTTGCAGCAGAACAAAGCTAATTACACCTTTCATTACCTAAATATAGCATAATGACAGAGTGTCATTCAAGTGTGGCATTGAGCTGAGAAACTTCATGGCAGGCCAGGACAATGACAGAGGTTATTCAGCTCAACCTGAATTGCTGCTGGTGCAGTGAGAGTGGGGCAGGGTTAATAGTCAGGTCACTACATAAATTACAGTATCGAATTGAAATGGTGAACTGGTAACACTGCTCTCATCAGCCACTGTATCATCCAGAGTTAGTAACCTCCACAGCTAGCGTTAACCTTTTGCGTTCCTCTTGTTATTTATATGTGTCTGTATAGACGTAAAGTGTCTGTCAATAATCGTAAGACCTGAGGATGGAACGACCCGTTGACGTGCTCTGTAAGAAGTGCAGTAGTGCTACATTGCGTGCCAGACCATTCAGAGTTTGGATGGTGTGTAAGGATCATGTCTTGTTGGTGAGACAGGATGGTTGGTAGCCATTTCTAGCATCAGCTCCCAGTTCATTATGGTATTCTTGAAACTTGAAACTTGAAAGGTTCATACTCCTGGCATTTACCATCGCAGCAAATTCTCAGTCATGAGCTAGTCAGTGGACAAAGGCTTGAGGGGCTGAGCACACAAGTGAAAGTGGCGGTGTCGTCGCCATCCCCAGCCAGGTGTCCTTGCCCCCAACAGCCAGCTGGTAGCCACTGCCGCTGTAGTGAAACTCCAGATCAGCTGCTGCTGAAATCCCTACTGCTAGCTGAATTTCGCACGCAGAGACATGACAGAGTCTTCCTCTGACTTTGACTGGAAGCCACCTCCTTTACATCTCTGCTGTCCCTTAATGTCTCATGCAAACAGAGAAGGTGATTTGCTTTTATCTTACTTTTTTTTACATGTCTTTTAATAGGAGGCTTCCCTAGTTTTTAATAAAGTGATGGTGAGAGCAAAGGCCGGTAAAAAAAAGTGTTCATAAAAATTGTTATCAGAAAGCATTTAATTTCTGCCAAAGCAAGCAGATCACAGAAAGCTTCTGCTTTCCTTGGAGTGTTTCTGGTTTTCATCACAAGTAGAAAATGAGACATTTTAATTTGCAAATTTCTTCAGGAGTTGAAGAAAATTCATTCCAGTTTTCTTTGGTTCTTGCTGAGTATTCGTGCTGCAGTTAATGTTTTTTTCTTCCTTATCTTTTTGGCTGAAGAAAAAATATTTCTATCGCAAGTCATCCTTCCCCTCCCTAGTTTCTCCCTGAAAGGTGAAAGGCATTGCTGGGCTGTAATTCCACTGTAGCAGTACTGCTTATGTGAAAAATCGTTAGGGCCACAAACCTGCGATGGGAGGCACAGGAGATTGTCTTATGCCCTGGATGAATATCCCGCGGCCGTGAACAGAGACGTGATATCCAGTACTTCTGGAGCTCAGGCTGATACTGGTTTCATTTCTGAGCACAGTAAAAATGTAGCGTATTCTCTTTTGATGGACTGATAGCTTTTAACAGATTTGTTAGTTTGTGGTTTTCTTTGCACCAGTTGTAACATTAGTGTTGAAGTCGTCAGTTCCCTGTTCCTGTATTTCTAATGTACAAACACTTCACTTTACTAGGAGTTTTGCAGTGGCGGGAGGGGATATTTGAGTCAAAGGAGAGTTTGACTTGCTCAAGTAGATGCTCTGCTTCCACCTTCTCCCTTTGCAGAAATGTTGGTGGGGTGCTTCAAGGGTCACAAATAGAAATTGAACTCTTTTGAAATGCCCTTCAAAAGAATTTCCTTCAGTAAGCTGGAAGATAAAGTTTTCAGTGGCCACAGGGCTAAGCAGTATGTGACAATTATTAATATTGAAGTTGTGACCGCCTTTAGTGTGCATCAGAATAGTCCCATGACCACTGCTTACACTGAGATTTTGCTTCTCATGCAAGTTACATCTTCTTAGTTCTCCTTGACAGTTGTTTGTTCTTCCTCCTGCTTGGATCCCTCCGTATTACTCGGATAGCCCCTTTGCTAAGGGCTGCATACAAAGCAGCGCTGAGGTCAGTGCAAAGATCCTTGACTCTGAGGCAGTAGCACCAGCATCATGGCTGAAACTAAATTAAATATATTTTGCAGAAAACTGAAATCCAAGCAAGGTTCAAGGGAGCTGAGTGCTTTGAACAAGGTGGCAGGGAAAGTTTCTGATGGAATAAAAACTGAACTCAGTTTTCCAGAGCTGTGGATTAGCACCCCAGCAGCTGCTCACATCTGCAGGAGGTGCCAGGGCCCTATCTCTGACCTGATCCAGCACAAAGCGTTGCACAAATCTGTCTGCTGTCAGCTAAGTGCACATCTGGGTAGAGCTCCTCCCTGTCCATAGCACTGCAGCCCCCACCCTCCCTGAGCTGTTTGTTAGGCCCTAGGGAGGATCCAGCTTTAGGAAGGTAGGGGGTTATCTCCTTTGTTGACTGCTCTCTAAAAACCAGTGTTGTTTCTCATTCATTCACTCTGTGCTTCCTGAGTGCAGCAAAGAAAACCTTTATACGCATACTTACTTACATGTGAACTTTGAAATGGCTTCAGAAATGTCCTTGAATTATTAATTATCAGGCTAGACGCTTGGGCATATTTTTTTTTTTTTCTGGTATATCAAATTAAGAGGGTTATGCTCATCCCTCCTGCACATCTGTGAAGCTCACTGGGGTCAAGCCCTGTGTCCCTGTGAGTAGAGCAGGCACCCTGCAGCCAGGCTCCCCAGCTGGGGGGCTGCTCTGCTTGGCTCGGCTCTCCTCCGGCAGCGCAGGCAGCACGGGGAGTCCCGCCGGCTCTGGCCCTCGCGTGCTCCAGGGGCCGTTCATTCCCCTGTCTCCCTTTCAAACTGTTGACTGACTTTGCAGTCGCTCTTGTGAAAGTCTGGCTGGGTCAGGGGACGCTGGTGGGTTTGGCGGGTTTTCATACTCGGTCTCCGAGCTTTAAATCAGCAAGGGAATTCCCAGCGGTTCTGAAAGCACACATACACTTTTTTTCCCCCCTTCCTTTCCTCTTTTTTTCTTTCCTTGGTCTGCAAAAACGTGCTAGCCTCCTTTTTTCATTTCCCTTTCTGCTTTGGCCTTTATCTTTCCCCACTGTTGTAGTTGCATCCTCTGATGATAGCAGGAATGACCCCACGGGGTGACCCTGGAAGATTATTACATTAGCTGTAAATTTTGAACCCAGGCCAGCCAATACAGTAGGGATTGCGACTCCCATCCTTTAAGTGCAGGAGGATTAACGCTCGGGAACATAAGTACGTTAAACCACTCTACAGACACCAGCGACCATTCCTTTCTCTGCATATCTTTGTATTTCTGTCTTTAAGACCAGTTTGGGAATAGAGCTTTGCTATTTATGTTGAAGTGGTGAAGGGGAAGAAAAAGACAGCATTCATGACAGTCGGGGCAGAACTGCATTAAATAAAGCCTCCATCTTTCATTCTTAAGCTCAGCTCCAGGTCCTTGATGAAGACAGATTTTTCAATTAGATAGGCAATGTTTGTTCTAATATTTTATATATGAACCGCTCAGCTGACATCTTACCCAGATTTATGAAGGAAATAGAATACAAATGGGAGTTTTAATATAAATTTATTATTCAAATTTATCACATATTTCCGCAAATAAAAATTATGGTTGCCTCAAAGATCACATTTAAAAAAAAAACAGAAAGAAAGAAGTTGATAAAGTTTCTTTCCACCCAGTGAATAACAATATTGTAAGTTAAGAAAGATCTGTCATAATATAAATTACAACACACATGGAATACATTTCCCATTGAAGACAATATTTCTTTCTTATACAAATGTTGCGCTCCTTCATTGAACTGAAAGGAAGTTCAGGAAGGTTGGCAAAACAAAGTAACCCATTTTTAACACTATACAGAACAAAGTGTATTCTGCTGCCAATTACCCTTAACTGAAAATGACTGCAGCTTCTGGGAGACACAGCGAAGGGTCATGAGTGGTATAACTGGTCCCCAAAGAAAAAGAAATGTCAAGCGACATTCACACTTCAGCTATTTAAAGAAAAGGATGAAGAGAATTTAAGGGAATAAAAGGCCCTGCAATACCCATTTTTAGCCATGGGGAAATTACTGCAATTAATGCTAGACCATTTATAGCACATGTTTCCATACCTTTGCAGATGGCATACCCAATCTAGGAAGAGATTAATACTGCAGGATTTTTCATCTCCAGTCAGACTGAGAAGGAAATATAAGAAAACTTTTTTTTTTCCAAAATATGAAATGTTAAAATGAAAGATTTATATATTTTGGTTTCTATAAACCAAAACGTTTTAGCTTCCCTACTCAATTGTGGCATTGCCATGGTTTAGCTGCATTTCCAGCCTCCTATATTTCATCTAAGATTTTCCTGTTTTTCAGCCTTTTTTGACTGGAAAACAGTATGATATGTGAAAGGTGATCAAAACACATCAGAATACTTCCAATGTCTCTGCACTTCCCAGTGTGTGGGGGGGGGGGGGTGGGGGGGTGGGGAGTTGGAGAGTGGGAAGAGCATGAAAGATCCTAGTAATAATGTCAAAAACATTTGTATGTTCAGTGTTTCAAAAACTGAAAGAAAACACAAAATACCAAAGAATGTATTCCGACAGTCAAAATGTTTAATTGGGTTTCTGCTTTTCATTGAATTCTGTTCTAATACACACACACACATATTTATATATATATGAGTATTTACGAGTTGTTGCATCTGATGTATAGGTATTCCCATGAGAAACTTCAGCCAGCTCTACTCATATTGTGATGTTATTTGGTGCCACAATAAGCCAAACACCAAGCAGACACGTACAAAGACGAAAGGTCATATATTAATGGCTGATTACTTGTATAAAAATCAATGGTAAAGACTGGTGGGATATCCAAAGCGTTAGGGTAGCTAGCCCTGTTTGATTTCAATAGGATATGGCATCTCTGCAGGAGAGAGAATTTGTCTCACCTAAATTTATCCACCTGCAGAGGCTGATCCTCTGAGCCACATGGAAACTAGTCACCCTGGTGCTCCTGCTGTGGAGAAATGGGCATCAATTCTAAAACTGGTCAAATGAACCAGCCCCTAAAAAAACCCTTCTCTTGCTGGCCATGAAGTCCAGTTGGAAGGTGAACCCAGGTGCAGAGGTCTGCGCTGGGTGAGGTGGCTCCCACCTGGTTTTACTATCTATAATTAGCTGTATCAGCAGGCACTTAAATGAATTAACAGGCCCAAAGTTTCTGTCTCAAAGAGTACAGATTTTAGGTCGAGTGTTTTCTCTTTGTGGGTTTAGATGCATGCCTTTCAGTACCACTATAGGGGGAAAACCCATCCGAAGCTCCTGTGCCACATGTCTGGGTATTCCCTCTTCAGTGCTGCTAAGCCTGAAGGCCACCTTTCCTGGCTGTGCAGGGGGAGATTTTCAGAAGGCATCTAGGATCCTTCATGGGACTGAGTCTTTGAGCTTTTTATGCCACTTTTTTTCAGGTTTTAACTCTCCTGGTTCAGTTGGAGGAAACACTCAAAGCTCTGTGACAATCTGAGTACTAACTCCTACTGAGAGAACTGAAAGTGTTGTTTGAGAAGATTTTGAAAACCATATTTACCTTCAATTTGTAATTGTACTTGGTTGAACACCTTTAAAAACACCACCTGAAAATCTGGGCAGCACAGTGCTGGGCTGCGCTTAAATACCTGTAAACCCTGGGATGTGTGCTTAGCATAGAAGCACAACGCTATTCCTGGTGGAGTTCAGTGGTTTTAAATTAATTTCTACTGACTGCTACATTTTATCATGTATTTTTTTGTACAGGAACCACTTGTAATGTCAGTTGCACCCCTAAATCAGAGGACGCTATTGCTAAATCAATACACTGAGGTGTGATATGCAATGTGCGGCTGCAAAGCCAGACCTTCTGCCCTGAGATAACAACGCAGGAACAGCAGTGAGAGGATTAGAGAGAGATCTCTGAGCTGTTCGCTTTTATTCTGAGATGTGCTGTAAGGCATAGCAGCGAAATAGAGAAAGATTTAAAAAAAAAAAAAAAAAAAACCACCAAAAAAAACCACCAGGAAGGTTGACATATGTATTGCTGAGTCTTTTAGATGAGTCTTTTGGATGTCCAGTTGTTTTTGCTTATGCTGTTGCATGGCCTCGAGGGTTAAAGTCTTGGCTGAGAAATTGGAGGGCCTCTGTTCAGCTTAGATGGGGGATTCAGAGAGCTCCCAACGAACCAAGGAGGAGAATACCCTGGCAAGGAGGAGGGGAAGGGAAAGTGGGGGCTTCTTTTGCCTCTTGCACCTTCTACCCCCCTGACGCAGACGGAGCAGCAGCGCTTCACCAAGCACAGCTTCGCAGTGCCCAGGGATGAGGGAAAAGGGTTTTGTAACACTGTGCCCAGGGCACCCAGCCGGCAGGTAGGATTCCTGGCTTCTCATTCCAACTCCCAAGATTATTTTGCTTGGGTTTTGTTTTGTTTTGTTTTGTTTTGTTTTATCCCAAGATTGTTTATTGTAAAATACATAAACAGCCCTGGGAGAGCTCCCCACACGCAGCTGAGAGCTCTGACCACGGGAGGGTTGTGCAAAAGGCAGGGCATTCCCACCCGTGTCTGCCTGCACTTGGGAAAAAACAAGCCATCAACACTGACCCTCCCGAGAGGGCTCCAGGTCTGAAGTGCATGGAGGCACCTCCCTGGCTGCTCTGACTCAGGCGCCTTCGGCACACCAGTGGGGTGGCAGTTCACACACGTCTCTGTGCTTAGCACTTTCTGTTGACTAATGCCACAAATTTGCTGAGGCTGGAAGGACCGCTGGAGATCATCCTGGCTACCCCCTACTCTGAGCAGGGACAGTCAGAGCCCATTTCCCAGGGCTGTGTCCAGTCGGGGTTTGGATATCTGCATACATGGAGACTGCACAACCTCTCTGGGCAACCTGCTCCAGTGTCTGGCCACCCTCCGTGTTCCTCCCATGCCACCTGTCCCTACTCGCACCTCTTGTATGCTCCCCTTTTATGTCTTCATTTTGTCAGGAGCTCCATAGTCATCCAGGCAGGCTCCTGCTGTCTTTGCTTGCTTTTCAGATTGTTGGGACGGACCGTTCTTGGTTCTGGAGAAGGCAGTCCCTGAAAATCAACGAACTTTCCTGGACCCCTCTTCTTTCTGGGGCCAGACCTGCTATCCTCTCCTCCCACTCACAAGAGCAGCCACTTGTGTACCCTCCAGCAGCAGATCTTGTCGTCAAGGGTTACCTTACCTTCAAGGGTTACCACGAAACCATCACTGCTGAAAGAACAAAGCAGTTACCTCTTTTGACTAACTTCAATCCCCAAAAAATCAGGGTCGATGCAGTGGTTTTTAATCTCAAGAAGGATCTAATTTACTCCCGAACCACGTGACCATTAGGAACATATCTATCTTTGGGCCAAGCAGCCTTGAGCTTGCTTCACTGGGCTGGTGCCTCCACGCTTCAGTGGCAACTATTTGTCATTCAAACTAACTTAATGCTTGCATGTCTTATATTTGCCAGGCAAGACCGGTGGCTGAGGTTGGGCTGCAGGAGCTTCCCTGCGCCCGTCTCACTGCAGGGCAGGAGCGGTTTACTGCACTGGTTTGACTGCCAGCAAAGCCCTGGCTCTTGGAGAGCTGTATTTTACTAGTGCTGGATGAGTGGTCTTCAAAGCTGTGTGACATTATGTGTTTTGCCAGGCTGCTCATCTGCATGATTTCTTCAATGTCCATAAAATTCATTATCATTGTAGCTCTGGCTAATTAGGCCATAAATGTTCCAGCGTAGTCAATAAATTACCCTGGTCTTAGAGGACTTATCTTGTTGGGGTAATAAGTAGGCCTACGCGCTTTTTTTTTTTCTATTATAATAGTCAGACTGTTATTTATATGACTGGGACTGAACTATGCCTGAACTGTGAAAGAAGCACTACAATATAAATAAAGAGTATTTTACTGTCCAAAGACTTCAAACCTAGTTCAGAGCTGCCTAAACCATCTAATTTTGCTTACTCTCTGCTCCAAACAAGCAGAGGGTAGGCAGACAAAGTTTATCCAGAAATACTAATATATAGTGATCTACCGTACAGATAGACAGTGTTAGAGGTTCTGAGGCTATTTGGTATTTTGACAGGTCGGTGGGTAGAGAACAGCACGTTACAAGAGTTCTGGAGCTAAATAGGAACTGCTGAATTTTGTTCTGGAGCTATACCATGTATGTTTTAAATATATATATTTTGCTATGTCACCTGGGTTGATCTGTAACTAATTTGGTAGGAAAAGGAGTTTTGTTTCTAAAAATACACAGGAAAAAAATCTTGAGTGTTTTTAAAGTGGTTTGTTCTAAAGTTGACACTTGTTAAGTGGTTAAAATACAAACTCTGGTCAAATATGGAACACAATGGCACTTTTTTCTTTGAAAATAGGCACTTCCAGGCAATTCTGTTAATGTTTTAGTACTTTAATGGGAGGTCATTTTAAAAGGTTTCTATGCTTGCATTTGTGTAAAAACAGCATTTTAAAGGGAGTTTCTCTGAGATATCCAAGGTGTGCTCCAAAGCCCTAATCCAGATGCGTGCCTAGGGAAGCACACAGCAAGGGAGGCAAGTCTCCTGTGGTGCCCTGGCTCGTTTGCTGCTCTCATTAGAAACATCTGCACTTACTATGCAAAGAGTCACCCATGCACCCACCCACACACCACAGGTGCAGGGCACTCACCTCCACGCAAAATAGTGTTTAAGAAAAAGCCATAGCAACCAGCTATATTGCTGTGCCTTTAGGACAAATGTCTGGGGTTTAACCCAGCAGAACAAATGAACCTAACTAGGAGATTTGGTGTTTATTTAGCAGCTGATCTCAGAGTAGTTGAGAAATCATCAGCAAAAGCATGTGCATAGTTAACTTCTACAGGTGGCACAGTTTAAGGCAATTTATTAGCCCATGACCGGAGGGAACCCTGGGAGTTTGTGCCACTGATAAGACCACCTGCAGCAGTTGTAACCATTTCTTTTCTTTGCTTCTGTAGGGGGACTGAAGACCTGCCCTGTGCCTAAAACCAAAGTGTAGAACAGCTACTGAAACTGAAGGTATTGTGCTGCAGCAGGGATAGCATGAGCTTTTGTGTGAGGTACAATGTTGTTGCCATGTTTAAGGCTCAGTGAAGGATAAAGCTGGGGTGACACAACCTTGGCATGTGCAATCCTGTAACATCTCAGTCTAAGTGGCAAATTAATAGTGTGAAGAGAATTAGTTTTTTGGGGTTTTCTTGTATTTTTTTTTTGGTCTGTGTTGCTGTCTTCACCAAGCGTTTTAGCTCAGCAGCTGCAAGAAGCTCGGGGGGGTTCAGGGTACGTGGAGTCCACGTTGGAGTGTGGCCCACCATGATTGTAGGCTTTTAAGTAATATTGTATAACTGAGAGGCTTGTGTAGATAAAGCATTCAACAAAGTGTTCCTGGGATGTAGCAGAATTGCACACTACAGGTTTATTAAAATATTTGCCTAGTTCTGTGTCTTAAATACAGGAATATTGACATATGTTGCTTGTCTGAGGAATATTCTCCGCTCTGCATGCAAAAATAATGCAGAGAGATGGGTTTTATAGTGGATGCAGGTCTGAGCCTTGAGTTACTTCCCTACCTAGCAAAAACTGTGATGAGACAATGTAAAGGGAGTTGGGGGGGCTGGAGTTTGCTCATTTCTATCAGCAGTTCCTGCTTTGGCCTCAGACAAGTTGTTCTCTACTCTGTGTTTTATTTCTCCATTGGTAAGATGGTGACAGTGGTGCTTCCTTCCCTGCTTGTCTGCTTTAGGTGGTGAGGTGGTAATGTTACTCGTTACCTAGTGTTTTCTTTGCAGCATCATGTTGAGTACTCACACCTGTGCTCTAGGCACAAGTAACTGCAGGTCTCCTTGCCACCTGCTGGGAATTACCACTGTCCCTTTAACTTCATTTTTAAAGGTTGAAAAAAATGTAGTCTGTGGGAATATTCATGTGGGGTTTTGTTTTGCTCTTAAAAAAATATATTTTAAAACAGCTCAACCATTGCTTTCTCAAGTGCTTCCTCTCTTTTCTCTCCCTCATCCTGAAAAATTCACCCCAGGCTAAACAAGAGTGGAAAACAGAAGACTGAAAGGGAATGTTTCACAAGGCGAGAGCAGGAGTATCATGGAAAGTTTTGTTGTGGTGTGTGTTTTTTTTAAATTGGAACTCCAAAGCATACATCTTTTGTTGTTGTGTGCATTGTTGTTTTGCAATTATGAGCACTATCTTTGCAACCAGGATGCCTTGCAGTTGCACAAAACTTGTGCCGTGATATGTCCAGGCCAAAAGCTACAGGGGAAACTGCATTCAGCCATACTCAAAATGTTTCCTGTGTCATTACCTCTTAGCTGGGTGCTTCTTTATCCTCGTGTTAGGAGAGGATTGATGTGTGTAGTTTGAGACTTGTGTTGATTTTTTTGTGAGTGTTCTGTTGGTTTGGTGCAAGAAGCTAAGGAAAAGATTCATAAACACGCAGAGCTCTGCTAACAGTACTGAGGAGAATCCACCTCTGGCTTGCTCAGGCAGGGGTGAAGGAAACTGATGTGTTATGTGCCATCACTTTTCCTGGGTCTAGAAGTGCTAAGGTGTTACTAGTGCAATTCAGCAACCTTCCTTTTCTCAAATACTAACTATTTTTAGTTCAAAGAGCACAAGACTGTTCCTGAACAGTGAAATTCTTCTAGCACACTGGAACATGTTTTCTGGTCATACATATTAGCATTCCAGCATCTCTTGCCTTGCAAGATGATTTCTGCATGTTCTTGCCTGTGCGTGTGTGTGTTGGACTAAGGTGATTATACATTAAGCTGGTCTTAGGAGTTGTTGATTATAAACACGCAGAGCTTTTTTGACTTCAGGCCTCAACACTACAAAAGAAGTCAGGTTTGGAGAAAATCATTTGAGCAATGTAAATTCACCAAGGCAGATTTTACAGGTGGGGCTTTTAATTATTTGTAAACAAAAACAGGCGGTGTATCTCTGCTGAAGTATGCATCAAGTAGCAAGGATTCTTCTGTGGTTGTGCAGTTGGTGATATTTAAATAGCTATGACTTCTGGTAACTAAAAAGAATCTATTTTCTCAAAGCAAAGTCTGGATTCTTCAATGAGAGACCAGGTCATGGCTCATTCAAGGTTTGCTGTTGTTTTCTCCAAGAAGTTGTAGGTGTGACTTTTATCACACTTAAGAACAAGGAAGACTTACCGGGGATATGTTTAATGTTCTCCATTCCTGTGATGTGAACAATGAGACTTATGGTTCGCAATGTAGATGCAGGATTATGTCTATTCTCTGGCAATGCTGTTCATGTTAGAGCTGCACTATACGTTAACCTTTTCACTTCAAATATTCGGGCACGATCATAATGACATGAGTATTTATTCCATATATGATATGGTCAGCTTCTGAACTGGCTTGCCTGGGAGCAAATTACACTCTGCAAATTCCAGAAAAATTACACTCTGCAAATCCCAGAGAAATTACATTCTAGGTTTACTTTTCTCCTGCACCTTTTGAAAAAAAGCAAACTCTGTGTATTTTCCGTCTATGCTGCTCTCCGGTGGAGCTCTTAGCAACATTTCCCAGAGAAAATTGTTACCTAAAATTGGTCCTGAGTAGATGTTTTCCAACATAGCCATATTCACTGCTGAGGACATGACTTTACTTTCTATGAAGTTAAGAATGCTAGTTTTAAATGAATGGCAAAACAATGCATTAAAACTATAGGCTCTGATGGCGCACCCCCACCCCGAATTGCTGTCATTCACTTCAGCAGGAGATGGATAGAGCCCATGGTTTTTGTCAGAGGATTATGAACTGACTTTAGCATTTTCCCAGTCTTTGAATTCATGCAAAGACAGTACCATGAGATTGTTCTATAACTGTGGATAGATTAACTGCCTTGGTTTCACTTCCTTTTGTTTTTTGCTTCAATATCTCTTTGTTCTGAGCATCTCATCTATCTATTCTTTTCCAATGCCATTGCGTTGTCAAAAGAGAATTTTCACAGGGCGGTGAGTCACCAAGCCCTTGCAGTAATGAAGTATTTTTGTTTTCAAAAGCCTTCAGCAGTGTCCCCCTTGCCCCTCATCAAGCAGAGTAATCCAGTCCCTAATAAGATAGGAATTTCTCTAAATTATCTCTTTCCACTCCATTTTGGATGACGTGTTTATGGAGAGTCCTCCAACCTACTTGCCTCCCTTGGGCTCACCGGTGTGTCGTGAGGTCACTGGGGAATGTATCGCCACTCTGGATGGGTCACCGATCCCTGACAAGTGGCTCCAAACAGACCTGGGAGGCTGGAACAAGATCTGGTACTGGGTTGCTGCCCTGACGTCCAAAAATGTAACGGGTGAAATCCCAGACCCGCCTGAAGTCAATGGGAATTCTGCCACCAACCTCAGCAGAGCCAGGTTTTCACCCAATATATTTCCCAGCCTCCTGCTGCATGAGTGCGTGAGGTCAGACTCATCGCAGTCGCACCGTGCCGCAGTCTGGAAGCCATTTACTGAGTCTGGCGGAATTGCTCCTTCTTCTCCGCAATGAAATTCAGCGGGAAACCTTGCCTGTGTCTTCATGGGTAGGAACCACCTCTTGGCTGATCGGCGCAGCTCCCTCTGCACACACGGAGGGTGGATTTGGAGGCTGTGGAAGTCGTTACTTGCAGAACGCTCACCCCAGTGGGGGTTTCTTGTGGGTCTTATTTCTAACAACTTCTGGAGCTTGCTACATGTAGAGAATAAGGATTTGGCCTTTACAACAAACCTGAACTCCTGCAGGGTATGTGCATGTGTTACTGCCCTTTTTTTTTTTTTTTTTTTTTTTCCCTCTACAGATAGCCTTGATCCAATTCTGGAATTTGGATGCAGCTGTAAGAGAAGGATCTGGCTTGGGAAGGGGTGTTGATCCTGCCTGCTCCATGAGAAGCTGTTAGCTGACTCTTTCCTCGCCTCTTGGAGACATTCACAATGGGCCATTTGTAGGGTCATTGTCCAGGTCTCCCTGTTGATTTCTTTCGTAATATTGAAAATTCAGTTTAAAAAATTGTTACTTTGACCAAGAAACTAGAATCAAACTAAATGAACAAAAACAGGAAAGTTCACTCTGAATTTCTGGGACGAGAGCCAGTTTTCAGCCACATGTTGTAACTGTATTATTTATGTCCTTATTTATTGACTACATTGGCACCTAGAGCTCCCCATCTCTGCCTGAGGCCCTGTTGCAGTACATGAGAAGCATGATAGAAGTGAGTCTCTTACTGCAAAGACTCATCAAGACAGACACACATGCAAAATCCTACTTTAAATCCCATTTTAGATGGGGAACTGAGGGTTCTCTTTTGCAAGGCTGTACAGAGGCAATCCTGGGTGTCCTCCTGCATCCCGGGTAGGGGCTGTAGAGACAGTTACAGCTGCAGTAATTAGTACTCTTCCTCCTCTCTTCTCTGTTCACGAATAAATCTCTTTTCAGTTTTTCCCCTGTATCCTGCTCTTCATTGTCAGAAGCAGAGGGTGACGTCCCATTCCATGTTTCCCTTGTTTCAGTGGTTGAGGGAAAATGTTAGTATTATATAAAAAGTTTCTGGCATTGAAGCTAATTTATTTCAGTCAGACTTCAAATACATTGAAGCAGGGAAGAAAAAAGGACGGACACCAGCTATTGTGGACTGCAGTTTGGAATCATGTTTCCCGTTGCTCAGGTACCTGTCACTTCTTTTCACCCCCAAGGCTTTCAATCTCTTTTAGCCCAAGTAAAGTGCTTTAGTAAGGCATGAACTTGGGTTTCCCCTAATAGCGAAACACAATACTAAATTGGGAAGCTTCTTGAAAGGCTTGTAAGGGAAGTGCACAAACATCTGGTTGACATTTAATCTAGAAATGTCAGGCCTCAGCTTTTCCAACACAGGCTGACAGTTCCTTGGGTTGAACACCAAAACATAGTTATTGAGAAAATATAGGGAAGAGGTAGATCAGAGACTAAATATTAAATTGGAAAAAGGTTGTAAGAAAAAAAAAGTGAATGTAAGCTTTATCTGTAAAACCCTTGTGTATTCTTGATTGTAATCAGCATACCATTAATGGGAGGCAGTTTGCTGTGAAGAAAACTGGGCTTAGCAAAAAGCCTAAGGTGGGGGATGACCTCCAGTAATCCTTTTATCATTTGAATAAGTCAAGCCCTACAGCAGCTGGCCAAACCAGACTCTAGGGTTGGTCCCCGGAAAGTCAGCAAATCCTATCTGCTAGGCATTGTGACATGCTCCTGTCCCATGAGGTGTTTGTGCCCTCAAGTACACGTGAGTTTTCAGTTTAGCAAAGGACTTACTGAGAGGTGCGGAGCCTGCGTTCCACTGGCTCCCAGGGTTGTCTAAACTCAGCCTGATGGTGTTTTCCATCTCCCTGAATCTCAGGGTCTGGTGCTTCCTATAGTCTGGTTGTGTGCTTCTTGAGGCACATGGCCAATATGGGACACTTTGCTCAGCCTTTTTGGTGGGACTGAAGAGATTTAATTCCCGAGTCCTGGAAAACCCCAATCTTAAATGCATATTTAAATCCCAGTTAAATCAATGATAATTAAGTATGTGCCTAGAAAATGTACTGCCCAGTTGCTTTTGAGACCTGGCACAGATTGAGAACGTCAGGCTTCAGGTCTGGTTGAAAAGTTCAGCAAGAGTTTCTCAGCCTTAGAAAAGGACGCAAGTTCTTTTCTCAAAATAAAATAAAAGAAGCAACCCTTTCCTTGGAAAATACTGGTTTTAGCAGAGGTGCATTTATTTAAGGATGACAATTTCACTACATTATCTACTCTTCTGAGTGCGTTCTTGTAGTTTTCACTTTCCTTACACCCCTCAGTGTCTTTAATTCCTTCCAATCTACTTCATCTTAAGGAAAAAGTGAGCAGATGTTCACGTGTTATTCCAGATGAGGTTCCACCATCTGCCTGTGACATAACCAGATTTGTATTACTTTACTGTCTGACCTCACGTTCTCTTGGCTTTTTTTGCTCCTGCTGCCACAGAGCAGAAATGCCTCTTGTGCTGCAGGCAGAGATACCTTGATGTGTCCTGATTTGATTTTTGATTCTTCACTACATAAGTCAAGTCAGTCCTCCTAATGTGCTGTATTTAGCAAGAACCAGAAACAGATCTTCTCTTCCACTGCCCCTTCACCTTCCATTAGAAAGCCTTTCTACTTAATAGTGTGTTCTGGTCCCAAGTGAACTAAATAATTGCACGTGCAATTTTATGCCCACATCAATGATGCGTGTTTCAAACAATAGTGAAGAACATAATGCTGTGTTACTTATATCTAGCATGGTAAAAACAGTAGACAGGTTTATTTTTGGAAGTAAAGATACAGGACTTGATCTGTTTTTTTATTGGAATTGGTGATCAAGTTCCCACTTCAGCAAAACCTCATGGCTTGCAGCACTTCATTTGCACCAGTGAATGCACTGCGTTAAAACAAAGGTCATTAGAAAATGTACCCAAGAGGCCAAGACCTGTCTAAATACACATTAAGGGATGTAATGTTTGAGGCAAGTGTAGTTAAACTGAGCAAATCAGATAGGAGACCATGTCACCATAGCTTTTAAAGGATGTTTGGAACTTTCTGAGTCTTTGTTTATTGTTGGCTGATCAATAAATGGGCTTGCATTTGCTCTAGCAGAAATGGTGGTGTGGAGAAAGGAATGGAGGGGGAATAAAAACAGTTCATTTCAGGAAATGGTTTCATGTAAGCTCAGCTTGTAAGAATCACAAATTGAAAAGTTCATATGACTGGAAGGCAAAATCTTCTGGCTGCATGCCAACTAGGGAAATGAACAGTGTTTGCTGGAGGAGCTTAACCCCATTTGGGGACGGGAGGAGTGGCTGTTGGGGAGATAAGCATGTACGCTCTGCCCCTCTGAGCATGTTTCTACCTTTCTGAACCCACGTTGTTGCCCCTCCTCCTCCTGAGGAGGCTGGATCTGTTGATGATCCCAAAGGGTACTGTTTTCAGCATTGTTTGGAGTCACATAGAGGCTCCTCATAGAGGAGGCTGCTTGCTCCTTTTGTGCTCTAGCACAAAGCCATCAACATCTTTTTTTGGTGGCTTGAGTGTGACCCTTTCCAGATGGTACAGAAAGCTGTGGGCTGTGCGGTGCAGGGAGCTGTGGACCCCGCAGTCAGCAGGTGCTGTCGTGACCCCATAGTGTTCCTGTGTGGCTGAGCAAGAGCTGGGGCAGTGTTTTGAGGTCTGCACAAAGATGGGCCTTTCCCTGATGGCAATCATCCCCTGTTGCTTGAGACATTCCACTCCTGCTTCAGCAAGGAGAAGGCTGAAAGGGGTGGAAGACAGAAGAGGGGCTGTTCCTCTTCTCAATACCAAAGGAGTTACAAAGGCTGATAAAATCAAAACATTAACTTGGAAAGCTGCTTGATGTAATGGCATGCAGCAAAAGAGGGAAAAGGAATTCTGAAAAATGTTCAGTTTTAGTTCATACCTTTCAATCGTGGCTGAACGAGAAAGAAAGAAAGAAACTGAAACTAACTTTCCAGGTAAAATTCAGTTTCTTTTTAAAATTTTCACTTTTGGGTTTTGTTTTCATTGAACTCCAGAATTATTTGGTTTAGTCAAACCATCAAAACTAAAAGGAATTAGAAGCTGATTACTGCACGTGGAAGAAAAAGTTTGGGGTTTGGGAGTTTTTTGTATCATCACTAACTCATCTCTTTTAGGGATTATTTTTTAATATTATATGTATATGTAAAAATAAAAGGAGACAAATGTCTCCTCCTAATTCCACACAAAATAATTGTCACTTTCCAACCAGTAATAGTCTAGCTGTTGGACTAGAAGTATTTTTTGTGTTTCTTCCCCTGAACTCTGTGTATATGCTAATACAGGACTCGGTCTGACAAGTCCAACCTATAAAAGTCATATAGACCCGGGTTTAAGTTTGTTTTCAGATTTTGGATGTATTTTGATGGGGAGCTGGGTCGAGCCCCAGTTCCAAGCAATATCTGCCATATGGAAGTATTTGCAGATGTGTGTTGGGGAATGCAGAGCTGAACCATGGCTCCAAATCGGTGAGTACTGCTGCCTGTTGAGCACGTTTGGAAATCCAGGGGTTTACTTGAGTAAAGAGATCTATTTTCTAGATCAAAAGGATGCATAATTTCGCACCCAGCTCTGGTGGAAATCATGGAGAGCTGGCTTCGTACACACCCTTTGTGACACTGAAAATACCTTCCTGAATGACTGAATTCAAGTGTTTAATGTTAGGCATATGGGAGTTTTTATGGTCTTGGTCCAGATCACTCGTATAAAGAAACTGAAGGGTGGGTGTCTTGGGTCAGTGCCAAAAGGTAGAGCTAGACAAGAAAATGGCAAGATGTTGCAGGAAATTGGCAAGTCAGTGCTTGGTATAGCCACAGCAGGCAGGGGCTCAGGACATGTGCTTGTTCCATGCAAACCTGCTCCTCATGCCCTGTGTGTCTCTGTAGACTACCAATTACCACCGAATATGGGAAATGCAACTTTAACAGCAGGAAATCCCAGCCTTGCACCTGCGTGCATCCAGCTTTGCTATATGCTAAGTGTAATACGTTACCAGGTACTTTATCTTTTTCATGCTATATACTGGTGATGTACAGGTACATCCAGGAAAAGTGCTTTGGCAGGGAGCGGGGGTGGTAAGGGTTTTGTTGATTTGTAAATCCTTTGAGATGCACAGGCTAGATTTAGAGATGTTTTTAGAAGTACCACCTACATATATTGCTGGACAGCCTAGATAGACTTGCTTTCTCAGTTCCTTTTTTGGACACTGCAGCTGAAGTTTGTGTGTATGTGCCATGCATGGCTGAAAAGCTGCTGCTGTAGAGCAGTGATATGTGATGGTAATCTGTGGGACACGGGGAAGGTGTCCTTTTGGAGTCTGCCACCTTGAGCATGCAGTGCTTCATAAAATTGTTTGCATATTTATTTTTATTTATTACATATACAATTCATTTCTTAATTGTACAGTAAGAATGTGCCCAAGCTTTTGTGATCCTGAAATGTGTGGAGCTGGAGAAGGACTACTGCTTATGTCATATTTGCCTCTCAAATAATTAGAGGTGGCTTGCAGCAGAGTTGGCAAAAAAGGTAGAAGAATGAAAAATTAGATGTCTATGGCTAAGCTGTCTGAGCAAGGCTAGGACTAGATGTGACATTTAGGTCTGTTCCCTTAAATGCAGGGATAGTGTTATTGCGTGGAAGAGCCCCCACGTGTTTTCACACTTGCATGTAGAATTTCCACCCCTTTTGCAATGATTAGACTCATGCTGTTTGACGACATGCACATGTGCAAAATCACCATGTACTGTGCAAAACCAATTGAGGGATGCTGTTTGTGTCTGGTGGAAAGTATTTAATCATTTTCCCAAAGATATCCCCCTGATATGAATGGTAACAGGATGTTTATAACAGAGATAAGGCTGGGATGAAATCCTATCCCTCTCTGGGAGCTAATAAAAGCAAAGATTTGGAATTAAGTATCACTTTCTCTGAGCTGCACACGAATGAGGAAATGGGGTCAGAAGGGCAAGCTGCAACATTGTAGGCACTTTATCTAAAACATAAACATTACTAGAGTGCATTCTGACCAAATTAACTCTCTCAGATCTGCCATGTTAGCATTCCTGTAGTACTTAAGCCTGCCAGCTTTACTGCTTCTCTGACTGAGGGTTGAACTCCAAGTTGGGGTTGACACTTGCAAACAGGGCTCTGAGTGGGGAGGGTCTGTTGAACCTTTCCACAATTAAATATCTTCCAAAGAAATGCCAATGTCTTTGCAAAAAAAAAAAGGGGGGGGTGTGTGTGTATGAGAAATATGATCCACTCTCCGCTTGATGCACAGACCCCTGAAAAGTAGTATTCTTGCACAAGCACTAAAACCAGGAGTATTTGCTTTGCTACTGTTCACTGCAAAACACTTGAAATCCCAGCCCTCTTTCAAGTCCAGAGCGAGCCTCTTGATATCAGACTGGATGGTTTAGCCCTGTGTGATGTCAAAAGCTTGCTAAAAATCAGGACACAACTTTGAGGCAGGAACAGTTTGATAAGGCTGTTGAGCAGCTCTGCTAAATCAAAATCTATGTTTCTTAAGAGATGTCACGTAATTCCTGTAATAGCTACTCACAGATGCTCAAACCAAAAGCAAGATCCTATTGTGCCAGGCAGCGTCCAGATGTCTCATCACAAAACACGAAAAGGACGGAAAGCACATGCTATCTCCGTACATGCCATAAGGGATCGGTGGAGCTGATGTTATCTCCACCTTGAAAACAGAGGAGCAAAGGCCTGGAAAGAGGAGGAATGCAATATTAAAATTAGCACCTCCCAAAGATCAGACAAGCGCTCAGGAGCTAAATTACTTCCTTGCTGTGGGGAGAGAGCAGAGGAGAGCAGAATGTGCTCTACACCTTTCCATGGAGCAGATGGCTTCCCACAACAGTCATGGACCTTGGCCAGGAGGGATGGGGAGAGGTCAGCTCCAGGGCTTCTTTCCAGGCTTGGCTGCAGCTGGCTGAGTATCTGTTTGGAGTATCTGTTCTACTTGAAATCCTGCCCTATTTTAATTTATTTTCAAGTTTTCATTCTGAATCAAGATTTTAAAAAGGAGTTTTTTCAAAATGTATTGGGCAAGAAAGTTTCTGCACCTTTTACCAAAAAATCCAGCCACACCAGCTGTGTGGAGAGAAGGTTTGAGGCTTTTTTGAAGGAGCAGATCCTTAAGCTGTCCTAAATGCCTCCATGGTAGTGACCACTATGCTGCCTTCAACTTTGGAAAACCCTGAGGTGATCCCAGATCTCAAGTCTTCCTGGGATCCCTGGGAGCGTTACAGCCGGGAGGTTGATAGGGCTGGGACTGTCGCCTCCAGGACAGTACATGTGTGGTGAGGATGCCCTGGAGGTGTGAGATAGAGGGAACTCAATGTCCTCACAGTTCCCCTTGTAGACACCTAAAAGGTATGGTGATTTCCCTTTACTCCAGCAGAGTTGTCTAGGTTTCCTAGAACCTGTTGTGGGTATCAGGATGAGGATATTGGTTTGAAATTCCTTCTGTAAAATGTCCTTGTTTCAATAGAATAAGACTTTTGTGATGCTAGAAGTGTTATATTACTGTGCTTTAATTTCTAGTCACCTCGGTTCTTTGTGCAGAACTGAGAGCTGCAATGATCCAGAGTTGAGTTTCCCAGAGTTCCACAAACAACTGGAAGAAAGGCAACCCAGGTTCAAGGTCCCAGTCCCTGCTTTTAAGATGCCCAAACTACCTTTTTTTCCCCCCCAGCTCCTTCCTGAGAAACCGCTTGAGTTTTTAAAGCGCTGGGTTTTTTTTTTTTTTTAAAGAGTCACTTGAATTCTTATCATAATTCCTTATCTATGGCAAAGAGCAGTGTAAATACCTAGAATAAAATCTCCGCTCTTCCAGGAACAGTTAGTTCTTTTTACTTCGTGGTCGTTTATGTTGTAGATAGCACAGCTATCCGAGGTGGCTTTCCACAGCAGTGGGTCAAAACAAGCCACCCCTTTGTCAACTGAGGTACATCGAAGTCCTCTGGAGGACTTTGCTGCTGGAGCATCCCCGTGGTAGGGCACTGATGTGCCATTGCAAGGTGTGTTGGCAGGAACTGGGACAGCAATCCTCTTGAAATGTGAACTCTGCAGTGCTGTGAAATAGAGGGGATTGTTGTCTCCTCGTGAGCTGCCAAGGCATCTTGCTGCCAGCTTATTCCCTTCCTCATTTTGTTTCCTAATGGACCAGCTTCCAGCTGGATCCCATCCCTTTGAAAAGGGGAGGAGACCAAAGGCTCTGATTTGCTTGAAATCATAAATATGGGGGGAGATGGGAGTGCAGTAAAAAGAGCTGGAAGAAGTTCTTCAGATAGCATAAAGCTGTCTGGAGATGGTGCTGAGCACCCCACAGATTAGGACCAGTGTGAAACTGTCCATTTCCTTGTGTTGTTCCCTCGGGTCTAGCATCGGTCACTCTGAAGCAAAGTCAGATAGGTCAATTCACACTGGCCTTTCATTTTTTTCAAGAGTACGAGGAGTTCCTAAGGCTTGAAATCATGCAGTGAAACTACAAAGTTCTTCCAGCTTGCCATGAGCTGTGTAACAAAGCTGTAAGTATTGGGGAGGAATCACAAACAGTGTGTTAATCCCTAGCACTCACAGGGAACTCGTTAGGTGAGATCTGCTCCCTTTCCAACCCATGCCTTTCAGTTTTCTTTTCAAACCACAATCAAAACTCTCCTGTATTTTGTTTGAGATTTAAAACAGCCAGTGGTTCATTGATTTCACATAAAGGGCTTCTGTGCAGGGGATTGTATGTCCGTTAAACTACTTAGGGCTGGTCGCCCCTTCCCGAGTCCAAGCTCCTGGGAACAGGCTATGGGGTTGCCAATCCAGCCATCCTAGAAGGGGAGCAAAGGGGTGCTGGTGCTCCCGACTGTGCTGGGGCTTTGGGGTCTCACTGGGGAGCTGAGTGAGGCTGCCCAAAGGGGGAGAGGCAGCTAGGCTGGAGCAAAAGCCCGGTGGCTGGGGCAGGGACCTGAACTCCCAGCCACTGTCCATAGAAGTGGCCACCTCCTGCGTGTGGTTCCTCAGGTCTGGTGTCTTCTGGGCTGAATATCTGGTGTTTGATGTGAACCTGGGGAATGCAGTCCTGTGCTACATCAGTTTCTTCATTAAAGTATCTAATATTTTGCAATCCCCCTTGAGGGAGGATGAAAAAAAAAGTCCAGTATAGCTTCCTGGCTTGTCTGGAAGCTGTGTGCAGGGTGAGGTCCCTGTGCCCTTTTGTCTCCACTCTGTCTTCGCTTTCCCTGTTTGGACCCATGTGGCTCTGAGGTGGCATGGTATAGTCATGCTGGGCTGGGATCGGAAATACCCTCCCCTCTCCACCACCTCGGAGGAGCGGTCAGAAAGCTGCTTTGGACCTTGGCAGTGCTTTAGGTAGGAAGCCAAGCTCTGTCTGAAAAAATCAGTACGCTATGCTGATAGATAGCTCTGGTGCTTCTATATTTGGGTTTCTGTTCCTCATAGCTGCACAGAAAGGTTTGAAAACATGCACTGTAGAGACCAAAAAAACATTATCTTACCTAAAAATTGCAACCTTCAGTGGCTAAGCAAGGATTTTTGAACGCATCATTCTGGCAGAAATGAACACTTTATAGCTTCAGTAAATAAGTTTACACCAGCTTACCCCAAGCGACTGAGTTGCCACACATCTGCAAAAACTACTTTGATTTACAAAATAATTAAATAATAATAAAAAATATTATACAGACAACATAGTCTTATTTAACTGGGCTGTGTTGCATGACAGGTTTTCCAGCCCAACCACCTTTTTGCAATAACAATGAGGTATTTCAGTCTGAGTATGACTTGGAGATATTTTTCTTTCCTCTTGAACCGCATTCATGAAAAAGTTAGTTTACGTGGGTGGAAACTGCGTGGAACCCTCACATTCTAAACAGTGTTGGAAATGGCTACATGTTTATTAATCTAAAACCATATAGGTACCATGGATTTCGTGGAAATTGTCAAACCTCAGCTGGCTTTACAGTGTGATATCAGCTGAGAGATCAGGCCTTAAGGTCACACTCTACCAAAAGGGTTAAAGACTCTGGTGGAAGGAGCATAAAAGTAACCAGGGTTAGTGATAGCTGAGACCCGTTTTCTTGTCACTTCTACAAGAACTGCCGAGTAACTTGTGCTGAGTGTATAGTTATACCTGACCTGGAGTCTGGTTTATCCCAATCTTTTGGGCATTTGCTCTGTAATAATTGAGTCCTCATTAGGCAAGAGAGTCGGGTTTGGCTACACACAAATTTCTGCACAGAAGTTGTTTAGTCGGGCAGCGCTCATTAGAAATGGTGCGCACCCATGGTACCGTACTGCTGCTTGACACCACTGGCTGGCAGTAGCAAGACTGTCCACCCAGCAGTCAGATGACTTTCACCCATAATTATTTAGCTTCTGAAGGGCCCGAGAGCACCTCAATGGTTGTGGAAACCCCTCTGGGTATTTCCTGGTTTGGTTATTCGGGCTGAAGATGCACAGCTTTCTCACACTAATGGGGCTAGATTGGTGCAGCTCTAAGGAGAGTTTGACCACGTGCTCGTTGGGGATCATAACACTATTTTTCATGTTCAGCATCATCTGTATCCCTCTCCTTTGGAGGCTATTGCTTCAAAGTGGTGAGGGGGAGGTCTGGGCTCAATTCCCTCTTCTGCTGGTGGCTTCCTGTGCAATTTCTCCTCAATTGTCAGAGGTGATGTTCCCTAGAAGGGTGCAAGGACAGACATCCCAATGCTCAGCCTCTCCACTGTTGACTTCCCTGGCCTTTGGTTCTCCTGGTGCAAGAAGGGACCTCCCATCCATAGATGGCTTTTAGTTGTACATAACAGGGGAATATCTGAGATGAGGACTCTCTGGTTTTCTGTCCTCATGCAGTGCCTAGCACAGAAGAGATCTAGCTGTAGCAGAGAAAACAGAGTCCTGCCATTAACAGCAGCAGTCATGATAACGTGAGAATTACGACCTACCTCTCAGTGACAGGTTACTACTCCCTTGTAGCTCTTTTCATGAACAGTTTCCCATTATTTTGACTAAGAAAAGGCCTTTAATGTGTGTGTATATATGCTGTACAGTTTTGGACCCATCACTTTTCTTCTCTTTACCTAAATGCATGTTTATTAAAGTTCAGTGTGGGTATATGGAGCCAAAACCCTGAAATGTGCTCCTACTGAACATGCTATAAACATTTCCCTAATACTGTCCAAGGTGCCCTTTCTGTCTGGACTTCAGAGCAGGTAAACTTCCCAGAAAATATTGTAGTCAATGAGGTTTTACGTCACAGGGTCCCTCTCGCAGTGCTTTCCTGTGCTCTTTTTTTCTTTTATCATTTTGAAGTGGAAACTGTATTCATTTTCAAAGTAGATATGTGCAGTCAGCAATGATGAAAATGAAGGTAACTGTCAAAAATCCTGCCAGAAGGGATTTCTCCACTTTAATTTCTGCTTACATTATTAAGACAAGTAAATTATCTTTTCATGGAATGTTTCCTTTTTTTTTTCTGGAAACACTACTGATAAATGATGTAATATTTGAGGCCCTTCTCCACAGCTGTTGGAAGCTCAAAATTTCTCTTCCCTACACCGCAAGAGATACAGATGCCAAGTAAAACCTTAACTTGACTTTCATGATTAAATGTGATGGTATCACAGAGGGCAATAAGGAATCTACAAATATTATTCTGAAAGTAATGGATTGATTGAGATCCTTTTTTTTTTTTTTTTTTCCTCTGGGTATTTTTAGGAGCCTGCCGTTGTTGTTACAGGGATTAGGAAAAAGCCAGGCAGAGTTCTAAAATAGTAGCTGAGAGGGGCTTTCTGTAGCTGTGACCCAAAATACTATTTTAAAACCACCTTGACAGGAACAAGCTATAGCTGCTGTGGCAAAGCAGAAAGCCGCTATTTTTATCACTGAAACTTTAACCTGTTCTCAGGAAGAGATTTCTTCCTATACTGTTTTCAGGTTGTCACTTGAAAAACTTGGGGGACTTTTGGAGTATAATTCAGGAAGATGGAGTAGCCCAGGCAGAAGAATCTCACAGGCTGACAGGACAGTGCAGTGCCTTTTTGTGAGAAGGGATCCCTTTTCCTCTCCGCCTACCCCACCCAGCCCAAGCTGTCCACTGAAACTTGAATAGTAGAGGCCACTTTTTCTCTGTATCTTAAATAATTTAGGTCAATTGTTGACATTTTAGCACAAGTAGCTTATCTTGGGGGTAAGAGCTGCTTAACCCACTGCAAGGAGGAATGAATACTTCCCCCCTAACCCAACGTAAACAGTCCCTGGACTTTCCAAACAGTGTTTGGGAAGTTCTCTTGACATCTGACACTGTGCAATTTACTACCCTTGTCAGGCGAACAGGTTTGTCGCCAGTGACCTGCACCGCTCCCTGTTGCACTGGTGCTGGGTGACCTGGTGCCTCTGAGGTGCCCCTACCCCAGCTGCCTTTCTCCCTCTGCAGACAGAAGCACTGACTTGCCTGGGCTGGGGGGGGATTCGTCTCTGGCCTGCTGAAGGGCCTTGCCCTTGTGCTTCAAAGATCAGGAGAAAAATGATGCCATTTAGTAATTGTAATGGGTTGGAGCCTCCTTGTTTGTCTCTTCTGGATCTAGACAGGCAATCTTTAAGAGGAAAGCTGCTTTGTAAACTCATAGCACTTTAAGCCTAGGAGGCTGTTATGGTCACAGAGCAATTAATAGGTGTGGGATCACCTAATAATTCTCATGAAGAGAGCCAGCTCGTCTTTGGCTGTTGTTTTTCACGTTGAAAACATGCAGCTATACTGACTTCAGCATCCCATCGCTGGAGCTCTGCCTACTAAATATTAGCTATGTATTGTCAAAGGGGGTCTGGCAGGGCAGGGAATTTTAGACCAGGATTAAAGTGGATAAATAGTGTGACTTTTAGATAAGGATCGAAGTGACCTGTACCTGGTACTTTGTTAATCTTTACTGTTGCTCTTATTTGAATATATTCCTCTGAGCAATGCTTATCTGAAATGTGGATATTAAACTTGAGGGAGTGGGAAGGACATACAGAAAGAATCACTGAATCTTATGGGTTCACAGCTAGACACGTTTTCTCAAGTTAACTAACAAATTACCCCAGCTAGGAAGAAAAACATTATTTTTCTCTGGTATATGCAAAAAGACCTGTAAGTTCCAATCTAAATACACTGGTAGGACACGTGAATGAGAAACTTTCACAACACACTTTATTTTAACTTCTTATACTTTTGACTAATATCCACAATCTTCACCCTGCTTTTAGCCAGATGTAGTTACTAAACTGCTAAACGCAAATGCAGCAACATACCCTAAGTAACAAATACTGTCTTAAAGGCATTGCAAGTGCAAAAAGGAAAGGTCTCAGTTCAGACAGTGATGCCGTTTGGTGCAGGCAGAAGTGAGAGAGTGTGTGAGAGCTGGGAAGCTTTGCGAGGGGCCTTTCAGATGTGTGTCAGAGGTGGGCAGCTGCTCTATCCACTTTGATTTTTACTGTTGCTGATGAGAAGCCTACAAGAAAAAATAGTTAATTAGTCTGTGTGCCCAAATACTGTGCAGAGCAGAGAGGAGGAAATACGGCGGTGAATGACTTCTAGTGGGAGCTGCAGAAGTGCTTTGTTAAAACGTTACAATGACGTGGTACAATGTGTGTGGTTTTGTTCTGTAGGTTAGTACAAATGGGAGAGGAACTGCTCAGTTATTCAGAATTTACCCAGGCATTTCCAAAGCACTTGTTAATCCGAGCACTAGTCTTCAATAAGAAAATATCACTTATGTGGGTTCAAGGAGGAGGAGGGGACAGGTTATTATTGTGACCAGCTTCTCTGAAAATACCCAGATCCCCCTGATAAGTGTGCAGGGTCCCGCTCAGCATGCAGCACGAGTTCAAAAGCAAATACCTGTCTTGCCCAAGGCACTGGAAAACCTGCTTCTGACTGTTAACACCCTTCAGTTGCTGTGCCTTGGGAAGCAGTGGCCTCCAAAATATATGTTCCCGCATGAAATGTACTCAGGAGGAATTAAATGCCAGCTTCTCCAAAGGCGAAACAAGAGGACCTAAACGTGTGTGTGATTCATTGCACTGAGGGAGCCTGTCTTAAACCTGGGTTTGGATGTGGCCAGCGTGATGTCCTGGTATGACAGTGCTCCCCAAGAAAGCCGTATGCGTTCTAGGTGGAGGTGCTGATTTCAGTGCATGAAGTCAAGCGATGTTTAGCAAGAGGCTTTGAGAGTAGGATCACTTCTGTCGGATCCTGAAGACATTACCTAACCATCTGCTTTCTAAATTCCTGGGAACTGCCCAGCTAAGAACTAATGGAGCCAACCAGACACATGCACACACCAAAAATGAGTTTTGCTAAACACCTGGGGCCAACACCTCAGCTGATGTAAATGGGCAGCAATGACACCAAGCTAATTTGTAGCAGCTGAAGATTTGGCCCAGGAATGCTATTATTTTTCTATTTAGAGCAGTGCTAGCAATTTGCAAGAGTTTGTTATTAGGAAGGGGCCAAATATTTCAGAGGAAATTATGGAGTAATAACAACCACAGAACCTAAATTAGTTGTTTTTGAGTTATAAGAGCGTAAAATAATAGTATCTGACACCACTAACCACTATTCTTTTTTGCACTCCTTAAAACTTCAGATGCACTTTGCCAAACCAATTGTTTCCAAATTCTGTCAAAAATATTGTCCTTGGGCAGAAAGCTTGGATGCTAAATTTCAACTCAGAATGATTTTTATGGCTGAGTGACAGAAACCTTGAAAAGGGGATTTATAATGAATACAACTTTAACTACTGCGGCGTGAACAGTGCTGCAATTCTCATTAGCTGAGTGGGTTTTTTTCCCTCTTTTCTCAGAATTTCAGAGGGTGGGGCTGGCCATAGGAAGTAGTTGACTTGTGTGTATGCTTCTGTCATGGCAAGAAAGGAACTCAGCAGCTTCATTTCCCCTTTCATCTCTGGACATCTGTCTGGGTTCAAAGATTGTTGTGGGTCTGAAGCAATAGGATTTCAGTATGGTTTTTCATGTCGTGGCCATAAGCGTGGGCAGGCGGTGTGACTGTGGCGTATGAGCTGAGAGGTTTCGGCACCGGGAGTTGACTCCTGTCCTCCTCTTTAATGAGGTTTATTCACTGGGGGATGGTGAAAAGGCTTTGAACCTGAAAACAAGCCCCAGCAAATAAGGAGGCAGAAGGACCAGCAAGCAGAGGATGTGCCAGGTTCACGTCCTGCTCAGCTTTATTGCTGAACTCCAGATTTCACATTGTGGGAAAAGGAAAGAGACTCCCTTTGTATACGTTAAACACCAGGTGTGCAGGGTTGGGAAGTGGGAGTGGAGAGCTGGCTGGAGGAATTTTTTTAGTGTATTTGGACTTTTGTTTCCTCTGAGCAGTGAGTACAGTCACGAAGCTCTTGCAAGAGGCAGTGCGGGTGCATCCTCCATTTTGAGCTATTTCCACAGTGTGGCACAACGTTCAAGGGAAAAAAAAAAAGCCTTTAAAACGAGGTTGTTACAGAAACAGAAGGTCTTTATGGCTGCACGTAGCCCTGAAGCTGGATTGTGACCCTTCTTCAAATGTTCCCAGTGTGTAAGTATCACCTTAAGTATCCAACTTAAAAGCTCTCAGGTTGGGACCTCAGCCGTGGTGGTGAAAACCAGCTGGAAGCCAAAATCCCTAAAATAAGAAATTGGTTATACAGTCCACTGGGTCTCCCCAGCATGGTCTCCTCCTGGCGTTGGAAGGTGGCACATGTGGTGAGTAATGTCATAATCATCCCAGAGCAGAAAGCAAACTAAGTAAAAGGTCTTAGAAGTCTTTCATCTCTACTTTCCCAAGCCACAAATGGTGAAATCTTCACATGGCTTGCTTGGATTGCTTTTGAAAGATGAGAACTTCCGTCCTTGATGGGAGAGGCAGAATGGGACTGAAATTGCCCTGCTAATGAAAAAACCATTAATAATAACTGACTCTGCTAGAAGCTATTCTCATAGTACCTTCTCTTGGTGCCTTTGGTAGGTAGGGAGTAGATCTTGATGAACCTGTGAGATCTCTCCTGTCTAACTTGAAACCCGTTCAGATTCATTCAAGATGAGGAGAGAGGGTTCCCCCAAAATGAATACCCCAGTCTGCAGCTTCATTGTGTGGATTCTTTGCAGCAGATGGTTTAAAATATTTGATCAGGCTGCTGGCATGCTACCTTTCAGGAACCATCTTTTTTTAATAGCTTTTTTTTCCTAAAAAGAAAATTCCTTTCTGGTGATTAATCTTAATAATAATAATCTGAGGATCTCATCTAATTGTAACTTGGATGGGGAGAAAATGGATTGTGTTTGTAGTGAAGACTGAGTTGAGTGCGGTGAGGTGTCATCACCCAGCCCTTGATACCTAAATCCATTAGAAATATCCAAGTAACAGGAAGCTCGGGCTGGGACACATTTCAGCAGCCCGCTCTAGGTTGTGCATACTCTGCTGCCATCTGGCTAGTGTCGAGCCCTTCCACCCTACCTTGGCAGTACAACGAGGAAGCTTTCCTTGCCTTTATTTTGCAAGTGGCTTGGATATCGCTTCATGTATATCGTTATATGCAAATGTTTGCAAATACTGCCTCTGCCACAGTGAAGCAACTCCCATAACCCAGTACAAAACTGATGTATTCAGTTCAGGAAATGTGATTTTATTTTATTTTTTTTCAGTTGGGGGTAGTAATTTAACACATGGGTGCATCCCTTAGCTTTCAGCAGTTTTCTGTCTTCAGGGCCTGACCTGCCATTTGGGGGCTTATGCATATGATCTCTGCTTGACTGTTGATAAGGGCAGTTTAAAAGAAAACACGTGCCAGCATAAAGGTGTCAGGTACATGTGCTTCGTCTTGCCTCTTCTTTTGGACCTCCTTTTCTGTCTGCCCCATGTTTGTGTAATCCAAAGCAAAGGCTGCACCAAGCCAATGCAGGGCAAGGGGAAGAGAATAAACAGTCGTGTTTGTTTTTCTATCCTCTTATTGTCAGATACAAAGAACAACTTCAAAGCAATACATAACGAAGTTAGGTGATACACCAACAATAATTAAAACGCCCCTGCAGGAAGTCATGTCACTGAAAAAACAACTGCTTCAGAAAGCAGTAACGTTTTTCTGGCAAAGGCATGTGAAACTACTGTATCTGGGCTGTGACTCAAAACCAAAAAAAATTGGCACTTGCTTTAATCCATCCTTATTCAGGACAATTGAACTTCATTCTGGGACTGTGCTGGTTGCAGTAGGGCAAAATTAAAGCACAGACTGGCTAGGACAGAGTGGCTTTGAGACACCTCTGAGCAGCGGGGACTTACACAAGGGAGGAGAAAAGGCTGTTGGAGGTGATCTCCATGGGAGAGCCATGTGCGGGCAGAGCACAGACTTTGCAACCCCATCGTACTCAGAGTTTGTATCAAATCTTGTGTTGCTCACCTCCTACATCCAGGTTCTGCCCCATGAAAGGAAGCCAGGACACTGCACTGCTGAAATGCAGGAAAACCTTGGGATCAGCGGGAGGTGGTATGACCCTGACTTTGCTTTCTGAGCTCAGAGGACAATAGTGAGGTGTCATTATGGTGCTGCTGAGTGTCTGCATCATAAGTCAGTGATGTTCCAGTGGAAAATTCAGATAGTTGCCCACCATGAAGCACCATATTGGTGATGATCTGCACAGAGGCAAAGGCATCCCTGTCTGTGCCAGCACTGGTCACTTCAGCATGATAGCAGCTTGATAATGTCTTTATTGTGAGCAAGACCCAGAGCCCACTAAAGTCAACAAAAAGACCCTGCTCTGCTCTGGATCACACTTTTCTGCATTTCTCATAGCTAGAAGAAATGAATGGCCTTTTCATGACTATTGTGGGGTTTGTTACTAATAAGAAACGTCTGCACTGCCTGCTTTATGGCCTGTATAGCTGCCATCCTATGTAGATGCTGCAAATGTCAGTGCTTTCCTCAGTGCTTTTTCTTTTTTTTTTTTTTTTTTTTATAGTCAGGATTGGAAAGGATAAATGTTGCTGAACTATTATTAAGCTGACTTTGGAAGATGTTACTTTAAAGTCAAGTTACACTCCTTTATTTAGAGAGTAGTAATTCTAAAAGTGGAAGCAAATTGTTGAAGACATCTACCTGTAGGAAAAGGAAAAAGCAGTTGCTGCTTTTTTCTAATTTATAGAAGTAGCTTAAAGCATAGATGTTTAAAAAAAAAAAAACAAATGTCCCAAACCAAACCCCCAGAAAACCTGAATGCAAGTCACTTTGATGAGAGGAGTTATTCAGAGCTTGAGCAATAAACCCCAACAATGAAGTTAAGTTACAGACAAAAACCATGTTTTATCAATCAACTGCTACTTTTAAGTTTGACAGCTTTTGTAAGCAGGAAAATGTCAATTACATAAGATATTTGAACCTGTGGAAATAGCCCATGGAAACACAAAATGTCTGTTCACACATCAAAATGATCCAGACTTGAAGGAAGTTAAAAACCAGAATGCACTAAGGAATTATCTGACGGAAAAATGGAAACTTTGTTATGAATTTTCAAGAAATATTGGCTAATTAATTTCTTTGGTGAGTTTATAAGGTTATTTAGGATTGGAGAAAATGAGGTAACTTCCCTATTTTTCCTGATGTGTAACAGCTATGGAAACACTTCGAAACGAGTGTCCCATCATTACCAATTCGTTTGGTTATCCTTTAATAACAATGATTGTACTCAGGCATTTTATGTGAACGTTACATCCCATCTCTTTCAGGTGCTGCTTGGTCACTTCACTGAGCACTTGCCAGCTGGCTCTTATTAAATTCCCATTAAGGAAGGAAGAGCTAAATATCCAGTAACAAAACTGAAAGGGGAAGAAATCTAAAAAACACATAGGCTTGGACCTGGAAAATTAGTTCTTATGGAGTAAAAAAAAAAAATGTTCTATTTAAGCGAACAAAACCACTGAAGTTTGCTGCTACTGTCCATTGCTGCATGTGAAAAAAATTGTTGGGAACCTGTTTTTACAAAGTGCAATCAAATCAATTGATTCCATGCTCACTTTGTGCACAAAGACATGCTCTTTGGTAATGTGTTTTATTAGATGCAACTGATGTAGCTGGAAAATGGAGACACAAACTTCTAGCCTTATGAGCTCTTCTTCAGGTCTGAAGTGTGTGATTTAATATTACGAGTTTTGGAAAGTGTGTTAAACCAAACTACCAGCATTTCCTAGGGCCAAGTGAGACTGTCCACATGGATATCTAATAACTAGTAGCAAGTTTGCTTGGATTTGAACTCAAATACCACTTCATGTTGCCTTCAATTTAGGAATTAAACTGAACAAATTGGGATGACTTTATATCTACATTAATGCCCATAAAGAGTTTTGGTGCTGTTTTACTGGTCTGATGAAAATAAAGCAATCTCCTTTTAAAACTGCAGGCATACGAATGCTAAATTAGTGCCCAAAATTATAGTCAAATGAACACATTTCCAGCAGTGAGGAATACAGCTTGTTGCTTATTAACATATCTGGGAAACATTTCTTTTTTCCATGGAAAATTTAACATTGTCATTAAAGACTAAACATTTTTAGTCTAACCTGGAATGTTTTCAGTGTGGGGCTGAAACTGAAAAGCTTTCAGCCAAAATCTTCTTTGTGTTGTAGAAATTTTTTTTAACATTTTCTGTGAAATGTTTCATTCGGCTATTTTAGACATTTTCTGTCTAAAACCAGAAACATTCAATAGCCTACTTCACCAGAAGCCGGCACTTCTGCCTTTTTTTTTTTTTGCTTCAAATGTCCCTCCTGCCAAGAGAAAAGTATCACACAGCCAAAAACCTTTTGTGAACCCCCAGCAGCCCAAATGCTGCATGAGTAACTGAACATAAAACAATTAAAATACCATGTTGTTAACACTGAATACTATTTCTCAGTGAAATTAAGACATTCTTGGAATAAAATCCTGACTGTCCAAATCATTATTTCTTTCTCATTGAGCTGGTTGTTGCCTGGGACAGGCGCAGTGCCCTCTCCTTTTGCAGGAGCTCAGGGACAGCATGGCTTTGCATAGGTGCCATACGTGGTGTAATGTAGAGAGCGTAAGAGCCGTGCCTGCCTGTTTCTTGCACTCTTGGAGATGGCAAGATCCCAAAGGGCACATAAGGGCAGCTCAGTATCTGATATAACTGCAGCAGGCACTGCCCTGGGGGGTGGCTGTTGCAGCCCCCAGGGCTCGGGAGAGAGGAGCAGCACCCCAGCCCTGCGCTCCTGTGCTGTCCTGCCCTGGAGCGGTGGTCATGGGGCCGCAGTCAGCCCCTGGGTTACCTGAGAAGTGACTCAAATTATCCAAGGAGCCTTGGGCTACTTCATGCCAGTGAAGCCCTGCCACACTGGGAGCTCTTTTGTTATTTCTTAAATGAAGATACCACTTCGGCTTCTTACCCTCGGTGACTGGGATGGACAAGAGGCTGTGCCCATTTGCTCTGTTCAAATGGTGCAGCTCCGCTGAGCACCATCTCCCTTGGTGTGTTTTGGTGGGGAGGGAAGCACCCAGAGTGATGCACTCGCTGGGATGCTCTGTCATGTGAGCAAAGGGCCCTCCTGCAGAGCACACCCCGAGAGCTCAGCGGGTGAGCTGCGTTGATGGGGTTTGTAGAATTGGCCCTTTTGGATTGTGAAATATCCTTGGAACTTGCCCTTGTTCGTGGTGGCACTAACTAGCCTTTGCTGTCACTGAGATGGAGATGCTGTGAGGCTGTTGCTACCCAGGGTAGCAAAAAATAATAATAAATGATAAAAAGTTGCCTTTTTATCATCATGGAGCACTGGCTGGGATAGTTGCCTTAAAGTGAGTTCCCATCAAGCAGCCTGACATCATTGGATACAATTACTGACACCTGTTTAGTAAATAGTAAAATTACATCAGATCTTTTCAGCACCAGGTTGTTAAAAGAGAGCTCAAGTGCAGATGTAACCTCCAGTATGAATAGGAGAATTCATTAGGCATCAAGGTCTTTAAACTCATTAGGGTTAAACAGCAATTTACCTCACACCCTGACTGTTAACAAGTGATTTAGTGACAAGGGATTGACAAGGTACATTTCCCTGGAGGGCACAATAAATAATTTTTTTCATCCTGAAGCACTTTTGCAGAAATGTTTATGTATCTGAGTATTCAAAGTTAATTAATTTCCGGTAGTTTGACAGAGGGCTTTCTTTTAACGACTGACAAAAATCTCCTGTGAGTTCATCTCTTTTTACAGTATTATTGGTGAACTTTTCCTGCATGATCTAATCTCACAGGGGAAAACCAAATAAAGATTTATTGGTAAGCAGGAATGAGTTCACTAGCCTGCTCAGCTGGCATTATAGATGAAGACAATGCTTTGACATTTTGGAAATAGTACTTTTCCCTGGTTTTGGAAGCCACAATGGTCGTATTGAGCACATCACAGCAGCATTTCTCAAACCGTGCCATGGCTGTCTTTGGGCAGACCATCAGTATGATCTTACCTGACTTTCAGACCCACTGTTCCTATTGCAAACCAAAAAAAGAAGCCTTTAGCTATTCTGGTTGTCTCACATTACCTTTCCATTACTGTTTAAAGACTTTCTTTATGATCTCTTAGAGGGTGGTTGGGGTTTTTTTCTGCTCGTTTCAGCAGGGGCTTGTTGAGGTATGAGTGATAATGGGAGACCACCATGAGGCAAGAGGCATATTCCTCCACATATCTTCCATATGGCCCAAAGCAGGAGGATTTTGGTGCTGCCTCTTGAATAGTCCAAGCAAGAAGCCCAGCTCACCAAAAGGAAGCTGAGGTTTTAGTTATGGAAACTCAAATCTACATCAGGTGACGTCACCAGAGATGAACTTATCTGTGTGGGGGTTTTCCATTAATGCTGAACTGATTCAAAATGCAGCATTTTGCCTTAAGGTGTTTATCTGTGATTTTTAAGAGTTAACAAAATGGAAATTTTCATGTAGAAAATTTCTGAGCTTTCATCACTCCAAAATTTCTCCCAGTGGAGCATTTCCAGCAGGTTCTAGCTATTAATACATGTCAAAGCAAATGACAGATTGAAGGGTATTTTTAAATGCTCGTGTTAAGTTTTCAGTGCTTAATTAAACAACGCTCTACTGTGTGCCCATTAAATTCAAATAATGCCACTCCAACCACTGATCTAAGGCTTTTAAATGATAAATTGTTTGGCCTGCAGCTTGATTTGTGGTTATTGGTAACTTCACTTGCCGCTTTCACTTTCAGAGCTGTTTTGGACTTAAGAATCCAAGCCCTCTGGGTCTGCCTTTTCAGTTCAGTTTTGCTGCCTACCCATGGTTCAGACTCCTGCATTTTTGTTACTTCTTGCAGAGATTGGGATTTATAATTTCTGCCAGGGTATAAACTATGTTGATCTTTGCTGGGATGTTGGCATAGCATTCATAGCAAATAATTTAAGCAGTTAATTGCTCTCAATTTTAATGGCAAGAAATTGGAAGATGTTAGGGGCTCAGGAATGGGTCTTTTGCACATAGCTGGAATTCTAACTGTGGCAACAGCCTTTCTGAAAATAGTTACCTTTAAAATGATGTGTGGATTCCGTGTTAGAGCAGATCTCCCAGAGATATCTAATGCAGTAGATCACTGTTGAGTGACTTGAACAAAATGCTAGAAAGCGGTCATCTTATTTAACCAACTGAAGCCTCTTGCTCTCTCTGGCACTGTTTGCTGAATTGGATGAATGATTTTCCTGTATTATGTCAATGTCCTTTCTTTAGGGAGTTTTGTGTGCAAGCTCAGTCTTAGGGCTGATGACTTTTGTGGTTTCTTTATGGGCAAAGAAGTTTACGTGTTAAATGTTTCACGCATGTGCGGTAAGTTACCTATGTCCTAAAGCTGTAGCATGGTCTCTGATGTTGCTGCCGGTTTGGGATCGCCACGTTTCCCACCTTAGCAGATGTTATCAGACTTACGATACTGCTGTTTCAGATCACTTTGTCCAGGTGGCCTAAGTGGAGCTGTAGGGGTTATGCTGGAGGAAATGTGTTTCGCAGGAGCTTTTGGTCTCCCGCAATAGCTGCTGTAGCAGGAATTTCCCTCTTTGAAATTCATAATCAACAACTCATTTCCATTGAAAGTTGCACTTTCAGCGGCCAGCCCCTCAAATGCACTGAGATACCTAAATCACTTTGTGGTGACTAAGCCCCTTTGGAAGCAGGATTTAAACTTTTTAAGCTGTGTAAGTGTTTCTGCAAATCACTTGTTGGTTCGTGAAGTAACAGGCACTGATGCTTTCTTTGGCAGTCACGCTGATGATCATGTTCAGAAAGCTTCAGCCGGTTGTTTTCCAATCCTCACTAATATTTCGGGTCAACAGTCATGTCTGTCAAGCCTATCCTATAGCACTTGCAAGCCTGAAATACTTTGTACAATGTTAATGAGGATGGGAGAGGACTTTTCCTGTCCTGGGAACGGACTTAGCATAATAGTTTTCTTGTGTCAGTGTAAGATCTGTTCTGCCGATGGGGTGGAAAGAAAAAGGCCTCTACAAAAACAGTAGTTTGATTTTGCTGCTTTCGCTACACACATCCCAGTGGCAAATGACTTCTCTCCTGATGAAAGCGCATGGTGAAAGAAGAAAGCAAGGAAAGCGCCAAGGTAATTTAGAGACCGCGAGGGAGGCATTCCTTCTTCCGCGAGGCCTGTCTAAATCCCTGCTGAAATACAGCGTATCATGTTTTAATCCCCAAAGTTTCCTGCACAGCGTTATTTGTGTAGGCTGTTCCTTTCCCACCCACAAGAAGGAGGAAAGAAAACACAGGCTCCTGCTCTTACACAGTTTGACTTTTCCCAAGAGTTTGGAGATTTTGACTGGGGCAAACTTCCCACTCAGCTGACGCCCCGTTACCTGAAGGCCAGGCGCTTGGGCCGGGGGAGAGGGAGCTGGCTGGTGAATGCAAGGCACAGCGCTGACCGGAGTGGATGCTCCCGCTCAGCTGTCTTCTGGGGATTATTTAATGCCTTGTTTCCCAAGTGGATTAAGCTGAACACGGTAAAGCTGCTATCAGTATCCACCCATGCAGATATTGATAAGTACCTGTGCCATGATAACTGGCCTGATTTGTTTTCCAAGTTAGGCAAGCCCCAGAGTGAAGACTTTTGAAAGTCTACGAGAAGTTCAGCAACACATAAGCTGTTTGATTTTCAGCAGGATTCGTGGTCATCTAAAGATAGCCAAAGATGACAAAGTGACTGCAAATACTCATTCCAGTTCTGGACAGCTGCTCCAGTTGAGTACTTTGTGCCTCATTTCTTGCCCAAGATGATCTTTCTGGTTTATGAATGCTGGTGGAACTCATACCAAAACCCATGCCTTCATGCCAGCACCCCTGCTGTTGTGAGACTGTTTCCTAGTACTATGGTGCCAGCCAAAAATCCATAACTAATAACGAATAGCCAAAGTGCGAGCAGTTCATTAACATCCCATAAGGTGTAATAGATAACATTTAATAGAATAAATAGGATTTATTTTCTTACTTTTCTAAGATTGATAAAAGAAATCAGGTACTGAAATTAATTGTCCAAAATTCTTGTCTTTACTCCACTTGCATTTTTCTCAAATATTAGAAACGTATAGATAGATTTCAGCTGACATTTTGAAAACTGATTCTTTTAACTGAGGTGGGAAAAATAATGTCTTTTTAAAACAAATTGTTTCCTTTAATTGCTTGTTCTTAAAAAGTGCATTTACACAAATCTATTATTTTGGGTTTTTTTACAAACAGGTGAATTCTGTCCTTTTTCATCAATTATTTCTCAATCAGCTGTTGAATGTATATTTTGTATTATGTGTCTAGAAAACTGCGTTTAGGTTTATTTTTGCTCTAAAGGTGTAAACTTCATTTCTTATTACAGGTTCATTCATCATAATGTAGTTACGATATGTTTGCAGTTGCATAGAGTTGCAACCAGTCCATATAATTGGAAATTAAGCTTCTATGACTGGGTTACTTATTGTATTTGCTCTTCATAGGCATCCTTTTGGAAACCTAGGGTGTAACGGCAATGTGCAGCCTGTTGTTTCACTGTGCAGGAGTTAGTGGCCCTGGCATAGGCCATATCCACAGTTTCTCTCTACAGCGCCTGATGGAGTGTGGCTGCCACGCTGTGACTGTACCATGACGCGATGCCTGTATGACCTTAATATCACTGGGGTCACTGTCTTTACAGTAATTAATGGCAATTTTTGCTTGGTGTATAAATTTCAGCTCAGTTGCAGGTGGGCGTAACTAGCAGGACTGGACGAAGGCTAAACAGGGTTGCAGGTCACGTGTGCCAAAGGCAGCGGATTTTGAGATGTACGCATGGCCATAAATGAGAAAGGGGAGGGGGGAATCTGTAAAGAACACAAAGTATAGATTTTTTTATTATTTTTTTTTTACACCTCTGGAGCAATATGGCGATGTAGCACCATAACTACCTGGAGCTGGCCACATTGTCTACCTACAGCAGGACTGGGCCTTTGGAAAGGCAAAGAAAGAGCTTTGTGTTTTACTCCTGGGGCTCTGCATCTGCCATGCTTTGTCTTTAGTGATCAATCTATGGCAAAACCTGGTTTAATAGAGCGCGGCTTGATTGCGCTTATTTTTATCAAGCAAAAGTTCTGTCACGAACAGGTTTTGATTGTTGCTGGTTACAGCTGCAGTCAAGCGTTTGCTCAGCAATTGGCTTTGTTGCCTCTCAGCTCTTTTTATATAGTACTGCTGAGGTTCAGCGCTCGCCTGGGTTATACCAGGTCAGCTTTTCATGTCTTTCTTTTTCTTTCTTTCTCGCTCTCCCTCTCTCAATTTTTTTAATCAAAAAGATTTTTATTGGTGCTCTGGAAAAACAAACACAACACACTGCTGTGAGTTTTGTAACTGAACCAATAAAAAATGAAATTCGCTGATGGATTCTTTAATAGCAGCAAGTGAGCCCAGTTTCTAAATGGATTTTATATTGTGCCATTGTGTATAAACAACATGCAATGCGATAGCCCTGTGCTGAGGGGGGCTGTGCCGGGGGGAGTGCCTCGAGGACAGGGAGACCTTCCAGGCCTCTTGTTCCTTGTCCCAAGGGGTTCAGGTGTGCTTTTGGGTTAAATATACAGAGGAATGGAAGTTGCCGAGCCCAGGTGCCCTAAGCTTGCTTCAAAGCTGAGCATACACAATCTGTCCTGGTTTTGTGTCACCTTTAATGGTTGCTTTCCATGCACCCCGCTTGCGTCTGCTCAAGGTATTGCTTTCAGAGCCTCAGCAGTTTTTATAAAAGCAGTTTTGAACACTTCCATTTAATGAAACAGTCCCAGAGAAAACATTCAGAGCAAGGTTTTCAATGCTATTTAGGAACTCCTAGGCAGGTGAAGGTGCCAGCTTGGACTCTTCAAAGCATCGTAGCATTTTGTTCGCCATCGTTTCCTTGAGGCCAGTCCCAGAGTCTGGTGAGGACAAGGGACAGGCTCAGGCTGACCATGGGACTGATGCAGAGCGATACCGTCACTTTGTACTGGGTCCTGTCCTTGGCCAGAAGGTGCCCGTGGGGAGCCGGTGTGCTTGGGCCCTTCTGCTTTCCCCATGGCAGAAAAGGCAGTTCTGTCTCCTACCAGGCACCGGGATGTGGAGCATGACAGTAAGTTCCTGGACATGTGTTGTCTGGCTCCAAAACAGAGAGATTTTTGTAGCTTTTAAAAACCAATGTAAGATCTTGCTCCACAAAGTGCAGTGGAAGCTGCAAAAAGCACTGGCTGGCTGTTGGCAGGGCTGGTTTATAGGAAAATAACCGAGGATAAACACAACTGTAAGTCCGTCTGTCATTTCTGTGGTCCGAGGCTTGGCAGCGTCGCCTCGGAGAGTGTGGCTTTGGGACTTATGTCCATTCCCTCTTTTGGTTTTTCATCCCCTACGTGTTTCATGCTGAAAGGTGCTGACAGAGAGCTTAGGAAGGTCCAGAGCAGCACTGCCTGTCCTCTCCAACTCACCTGGGGCTCAGGTGTGGAGTGGAGTGTGATGGGCAAACGACACTGCACTGGAGATGGTGCCTTGCTCCAGATGACCTGTGTCAGATGGAGGAAAATGGCCCTGATGGGCGAGAGATGCTCATCTGTCACGGAGCACACTGGCTGCCAGGAAGGGGGAGATGTTGGGGCTGCGCTGGTGACCTGATTATGCAGTGCTTATCTGCCCAAAGTTCGGGCTATTATCTGCACCGTGTTTTGCTCAGGCTTGGTCCAAAAAAAATACATAGAACAGCTGT
Source organism: Falco biarmicus (assembly GCF_023638135.1). Classification (NCBI taxonomy): domain Eukaryota; kingdom Metazoa; phylum Chordata; class Aves; order Falconiformes; family Falconidae; genus Falco; species Falco biarmicus. The sequence goes on from NC_079299.1 coordinate 28,770,517, forward strand.
GGGGCTGTGAAAATGATTTTCATCTGTTTGGCTTTTAAAAATGAATTTACATCAATCTTTCCATGGTTCCCTCCCACCCACACCCTCCCATCTTGTCTCAGCTATTCTTTCAGAGGCGAAGGAGGGAGAGCTGGTGCAAGGGAACATCTCCATCCCACTCTTTTTCTGTGCCCCGTGTCACTCCCAGAACATGCTAAATGTTTTACCAAGGTTGCTGAGGTGGAAGCTGTGCACAGGCTCTCACAGAGCAGTAACTCTCCTCTCTGGCAGAATGGCGTAGCTTTTTTTGGTCCTTTTTAGTTTCCCCTGTGCAGAGAGGAAAGCAGTGACTATGTTGAAGACCTCTTGCTGACGCTGCAGGCAAGAAGGGACCAGGGAAGACAGTGCTGTGGCTTCCACTTCTGTCTCCCTCATCAGCAAGATCCAAAGCAGAGTGTTCAATGCCCAGAGGAGTTTCTGCAACCTCTCTCTGCAACTCCTGTGACCCTCTGTTCATCAGATCTGTTCCTCAGGGGATTTTTGGGGGGTCCGTTCTGCCCTGGTCAGGAGACGTACAAGCCCTGTTGTGTATTACAGTCCTTCCTGTGTGTCACTGAGCAGCAGCCACTGCCCACACTGGGGCTGCTGAGTGTCTTTTAAAAAAGAATAGTCCCTGTGGCTTTACATTATTTCACAGCATTTTTTTGTCCTTTATTTTTAACAGCATATTTTTCTTTGTGCCCTTAAACCAGTGAGAGGAGAGCTCTTCTACCAGACTCCCGTAAAAGACGGCTGTGTGTGCATGTGTGTTTACACGTGTCTTGCACATAAATAATCATAGGCTGGAGAGGTACTGCTGGCTTCGGGCGAAGCCACATTTTTGCTCGTGGCATTATTGAAATCCATCTCCTGTGAACTGTAATTCCTAGAATCCTAGGGAGGGAAGAGAAAAATAGTATCAGGTGTTTTTTCTTTCTTCCTTGTTAGAAGACTATTTAATCTTTGTTGTAGGGTGAGAAGGTGAAGCACCAGACCTCAAAGTAGGCTGCAATAGGATCCTGGCAAACTTCCCACGTTATAAACTCTGTCCATAGGCAACACTTGTTTTGTGCCAAGTTTGCTTAGCTAAAAATCACTGGGCCCGAGTTTCAAAAGTGGCTATTTGGCAACAACTAGCGCTGTATTATTTTTGTCTTAGCAAGGAAAAAAAAAATCACATTGTGAATGACAAGGAAAAAAGTGTTGGGGTAGTTCCTTCTGGGTAAACTGATGTGACTTCATTTCTGTGAAACTGACCTCCCTTATGAAGTGTTTTTATATCCCGAGATGAAATGTGTAAGATAACAGCCTGGTATTGTTATCATGAGGTAGTAATAGTAGCATGCTTGTATTGTTTATGCTGCGCTCATTGCCCCACTTTCTAAGATCAGTTGAAGTCCATGGAGTTGTGCCAATTTTCCTTGGCTTATCTGTCTTCCTATCTTGTTTCTCAATTAGAGGAAGTAAATGATCCTTTTGTTTTTGTCTCCCCTTTCTTTGGGAAATGTTAAAGAAGGGTTCGAATTGCAGTGGAGCAGCGGTCGCTGGGTTACCAGATGGCCGATGAGGGACCTGGAGGTAATTCAGGGGCTCAGAGCTGATGGCTGGCTGGCTGGATGCACACTGGGGTTCCCGGGGGTACATAAAATCTGGATTTCTTGCCTGCCTGCTTCACTGCGGGGCTCCAGCTTTGCAGGCTTGCCGTGAGCCAGGGCGCTGGAAGTGGAGGAATCAGGTTTGACTTCCTTGCACTCCCCGCAATAGCACCTGTCTATGTTATTTGGCAAGCTCCAAGAATTGTGTTCTAATATTAATTATGTTATCTAGTCTGCCTTGACAAGTACTTTTAATTATTAAAATAATAATTGGATAAGAGGAATAAGTGAGTAGGTGCTGGCCCTTACTGCACATCACCCTCAGGTTATGCCATCTTCTAAAGCATTCAGTATAAGCCACTGTTGGAGAGCCTTTCAACAGGCTTCCCTGTAGTGATAGCTGAGTTTGAGGTAATTGAGAAACAAAATAAATTAGCTCCAAGTTTCCGTGGCAAGATTGCTCCCAGTACCAGAACTAGGCTGTCTGAAAGGAACTGGTGTGCCCTGTCACTGCATGCACTCGCATTGCTGAACAAGGTGCTTGCAGTTGTGGTTTCTCCTTATTCCTAATAATGAATGACATTCCCAGTATGCCAACATATTTTGGTGCATGCCAGGAGCTTTCCTACTTCCCTGAGTGGGAGTTTACTCTCTGCATACTGAAAAGGATATGAAGGCCGAGACTTTCCATGGCAGGAGATGTGGGGTACTTTAATTTTAAGGCACCAAAAATCCAGGCCTTTAGAGGAGGCACGACCTGGGGGAGGGAAGGCGGTTGTTCCAGTCTTATTAAAACCTCATCCTGCTGTCGGGTCTCAAGTCTGGCATTCAAAATCATTAGCACTCTTTAAATTTGGCCTAAAAATCCCTATGAAAAGTTACAGCACGTGCTGAGTAACTACTTTTCACAATGTAATAACTTGGCCCTTTCAAAGAGTAGATTTTAGAAGCACATATTACTGACTAAAGGCTTGCCAAATTTCTTTTTTCCTTTCCAAACTCCAAGCAATGATTCATGGAGACTCATCGATTTTGTTTCTAACAAGGTGCTGTTCTCCTGTTCACAAAACTAAGGGGAAACAGAGCAACATTTTGAAGAAATAGGTTTTGTCTAGGAGTTGAGGCATCCAAAGCAATACAGAAAAAGCATTTTGAGATTAAAAAAAAACCAAGCAGATGGTGTTATGTTAACAAATGTATTTTAATGTGAATTTAGCATTTACAGCAGTTTCAGGTTGTTTGCACTGAGGTCTAAAGTGCTCTGTGTGCAAGAAAGCAAATCAACTAGCTATTTGCTAACACGTGTACCTTGTGTGTGCATGCATGTGTGTACGTGTGTACACATCACACATCTGAATGACACTAACGGTGGGCTGGGCCCACTGATGCGAGTCCGTGCATTCTCAAGCTGTGAGTTCATCATGGTTTACTTGTTAGTAAAGAGCTATTCATTAATAAAATCACTGCGGCTTCTGATAGACCAAGGACGTGCTCACCCTGAATGAGGGTGGCAGCACGGGGCCCCTGGTGCCAGCTCCTAGCAGCACCCACCCTATGGGACGTTTCTTGGAGCAATCAAGTGCTGGAGCATAATACTTGTATGGATCAGATCGCTCTGTTCGCCCAGGCTGGGCTTTGTGCTCGAAAGAAGAGCCCAGAAATGTGAGTAGCCCAAACCCTAGGGAGATTAAACGTGAGGAAGGTTCAGAAAATCCCTTTAGTTCCTGTGTGAACCAGCCATGGCTGCTGCAGAGACACCTCTCTTCCAGTGCCTTTTCTAATCCCTCTAAGAACGATTACTTGAGATAAGAGTTCAGCTCATCTCCTTCGCATTCCTTTCGAGGCTTTGTTAACAAAACCTGACCCAGACTCTTGCAGCTCGCTCCTCTCTTCTCTCGAGTCTGAAAAAGCCCAAGTCTACCTCACTAGCAATATTTTCTTCTAAGCCTGTGACCAGTCGGGCAGTTTACTTCAGGGTATGATCAGATTCCAAGCCACAGTGTGAAAATGTCAAAGGTCCCTGGAAAATATGTAATTACATTTCAGATTTGGAGGAAACAATTAATGAAATGGAATTTCTTGGCCCTTTGCTCTGTCGGATGATATGTAGTAGCTTGCCTGTGAGCCGAAGTCTGAGTACACTTATGGCACAGAAGAGTTTTTATCATTTTAAAACTTAATTATATAGGCTGTAATTAAGCTATATACAAAATGTCTGGTTCTTTGAAGTATATTAATTTTGGGGAAGTTCTCAAGCACCCAGTAGCTGCAGAACAATCATGAAAGAAGACAGGGCTTGAATAATGATGACAGTTGCAAGCCACAAATAATAGGAACAACCTTTCCAAAACAAAGGGTTTCACATTTTCCAAAAGTATGAGCATTATTATTTGTGTGTATTTGCAATTTGTACATGCCTTGGAGGGACTAACCTCAACTATAGTGCTTGAAATAATTGTGGGATGACATAAATGGGCACTTCTCTATTGAGGCAATCACTTTTCTCGCAGCATGCCAGTTTTTGTTTACTATTCAGCAAACCAAAAAAAAAAAAAAAATCTCTGTCTATGTCTAAAGTAACAACCAGGACAGGGTATAGAAATAAATTAATTTGTTTTTTTTAAAAAGGGGGGTGGGACCTAAGTGCATGTTTCATGTATATATTTCTGTATTCTTGCAGTGAGTATTTCAGGAGGGGGGCTGCATGTTGCCGTGTTTCCATACCTAGTGAAGTGACGTTCCTGCAAGTGACAGAAATATAGCTAATGAATTGGAAATAAAAATACTTTCTCATTTGTTTCAGCCTGTGCTATGTGGTGTCTATTTTAATAATAAGTTCCCCAAAACCATTTTCAGACTTAGGTCTATATGCAGTTGGAGATGAAGGATTTTGTTTCTTCTTTTAAAGGACCACTGTGAGCTTTAAATTAAATTGTCCCTGGAAATTCTAATTATTTTATGTTGTCTTGCCTTCTTGTTGTGGTGCATCTGGTGGGCCACTGTGCATGGCCCAGAGTCAGGATTTCAGCATCTTCAATTTTCTCTACCACCTGCTGCACTCAGGTGCCAGCACCCATCTGAGCATCTCTTCCTCGTTCCACACTGGTTGACAACAGTGACATTTAAGCTCCTGTCACTAAGTGGGAGCGGAGGGGAGAGCCCTCCCTCTCTGAACGAGGGAGCTGTGCTGCAGGCAGATGGTCATTTTGCAAATAGCTGTGCTGGTTGGGACGCAGCTTCCCACACTAGCTGCTTATTCCCTCTCACCACTGGAGGTTTGCAGTTCCATGAATCTGCTAGCAGAAGAAATGAGTTGTGCTTTTCCTATGTTGCTTCAGGCAAAATCCCCGAGCTTAACTTGTGTGGCAAACAAAGATAGTTTGCGGGCCCGTGAATGCCTCTCCTTGAGAGAAGAGGCTTCCCAAGCTGCCCAGGATCCTTCCAGGGATTCAGTTTCCCGTTGCCAACACTTGTTGTGAAGCCTGCTCTTTACCTGCTTCTCTCCAGAAAGGTTGACTCAAAATAACTTGTTTTCATTTGACTTCCACGGAAACTGCTGGAAAAGCTGTGTTTAGCTGAAGGCTTTATAAATAGTTCCCACTGTAAAATCAAAAGCAAGATTTTTAGTCAGATGGGAGTCTCCTTAAAACTGAACACAGGTATGGAGCGAGGAATCCTTTGTCTTCCTTTCCGTCTGTGGGAACCATTGCTTTTCTGCTTGCTCACAGCAATGGGGAAGTTAATGGACTGTTCCTGGCTTTCTTAGCCACATTTCGTAAAGGCAAGTTATAGCCTGGGAAATTGGCTGTCAAGCCAATAAAATCATGTGGTTGCACTACACCTTTTTGCATTTACACAGGCTTAGAAACAGAGATAAGCCTGGAGAAGTAGAAAAATCTCTGTATTTGTAAAACAGCCATTTATATTTCTTTATTTTTCCTTCTTCCTTTCCTTTCTAAGGGAATTCCAGGGCCTGCCTTGATATAGCAAAGGCAAAATACTGTTCTGGTAAAAAAAAAAATAAAAATGCAACTTTGACTTTAAACGAGATGGGTGAGATCTTGGGGGTGCTGGTGTGAACTCAGGTCGTTGCAGTAATATGCACACCTCCACAAAGGAAAAATATTCTCAGAGCAGGAACTTAAATAGTATCTTCATCCAGAAGTGCCCATTAGACGTAGTTCCATGGATTTCGAAGTCAGTGTATGTTAACTTTATTAAAACAAGTGAGTGTGCAGTACCACGCTGGAGGTTTATTGTACATTGAGTCACATCAGGGCAGCTGTCTGCATGCGATCCAAGTAGGAGCACACTTTGTTTCCAATTACGGACAATGAGCAATTAATGCACTGAAATGGAATGAAAGGGAGGGACTATTTACAAAACCCCTGCTTCTTTCTCTCCCTATAAACCATAAATCACTCTAAAAAAAATTAAGGAACTGTTCAAAAATAGCTCAGAAGCTGGAGGAAATTAATAATAATGGGTCTGTGTGCATTGCAACAAACCTCGTTTTCATGGCAGCAAGGGGGAACCCTGAGACCCGTGTACATGGCCACCAGCGGCATCCTGCGGTGTGTCTCTCAGGCTGCAGCAAATAATCCTGTCTTTTAGATGAGTTTATAAAAATCTAAACCTTTTTAGTTCCCCTCCTAATTGGATTTATGTAATTTTAGTTTCAGTGGGGGGAGGTTTTGAAAGGGACAAATAGAAGGCAGGCACTTTTTTTTTTTTTTTTTTTTTTTTTTTAATTGCTTCCAATATGTTGTTACTTCCAGAGGTAAAAACCAAGCTTAGAATCTCGCTGTGCCAGGAATGCCTAAATACACAGTGAAAGCAGTGGTGCTGCAGTAGCCTGGGCTGTCCATGGACATAAGGCAGACAAGGCTCGCAGGTACAGGTAATCTTGTTTGTTAGGCCAACTTGTACAGCTGGAACAGCTTTTGGGCACACAGACCCACATGGAAAAGGCTTGTGTGCCTGAAAATGTGATTATTTTTTCCAGCCATTCTAACTCGTCTAATTAAGGTTTGTGGGGAGAGTTAGCTTCGTTCTCTGGCAAACAGAAAGTAGAAGTAAACAATGCATTTTAAAATGTTAGGAAACGTCTATCTGGACAATCTGTATTCCTGGCCTACAGAATTTCATTAGGTGTTGGGGCACAAGGCTTTAAGAGCATTTTTGACTAGGGTGCGCTCTCCAGAAAGCCTCTCCTTCATCTTGCTTCAGGAGATGTGGATTTACCAGCCTGGGGCGCTGCATCCTGGGCCATTGGCTATTCGCTCTTACTGCCAGATACTCTTGTCTCCATCCAAATGGGTCTGGTCTGGCCTCTGCCTCTTGCTCATCGCACTGACAAGGATTAGTATAATGACATGTAGCAACTTAGGAGCTGCGCCGATACAAACTGTACAGAATGCGTGTTGATTTTTTTGTGAAGGAAACAAATGATGACTTTCAATCTGCTTTCTTAATTTCCCATGTGTTTCTTGTCATTTTTATTGAATGGCATGAACTTATGTGACTTCGCAAACACCGGATTTGAACTTAGAGCTGATCTTCCTGAAAAATTTTATCAGTGGTTAGGAAGAAGAAAATACATTTCTAATGGCTTTACAGCAGATTAGTTCAGGGATTTTTGTAAAGGCTTGAAGGACGGGGCTAGGTTTCTAACTCCACCAGGTAGAAGGCTTAGAAGGGGGTTTTCTGTGAGATGGTAGCTGCTGTGCGGGACAAAGGAATTCTTGGCGTGCAGAACCCTAGTACTGGATCCATCCCTAGTGATCTCAGAGCTGGAAGGGAACAAGCAGAGAGCACAAGTTCGTAGTGACTGTCCAAGTTGGTTGAGTTTTTTTTCAAAGTAAATGTGTTGTGGTTGGAAAATGCTGATGTGTCAAATCTGAAACGTCTTACAAGAAAGGGTCAGTTTTGGTCAATTTTTCATCTGAAGAAAAAGCAAGGTAGCGAAGCTCAAAATTGTGCAAACCAATATTTTTGGCATTTTTCAGATAAATGTTATGTTTTTCCCATCTAAAACAATACGTTGTATAGAAACATTCTCATTTTTGTAAAAATATTGGAAAAGAGTTGTGTGTCCAAATCCTAATGAAACATTACAGAAATGAAATATGTCAGTTATTCTAATTTTTTTAAACTTTCACAGCACACAAAATTGCCAAGGTTTTCATCAGAACTCATAATGGGAAATATTTTCAATCCATTAAACATTATGTTCGGTGAAAACTGATTCTCAGCATGTTCAAAGCCATCTTGTGACACTTGTTTCAATCCAACAGTCCCATGTTAGCTCGAGGTCAGCAATGTTCAGAGGCTTATGACTTCTTTGAGCGTGCCCTGGCAGCCGGGGAAATCTTTGTCCCGTCCTAGCAGGGCAGGTCTTCTCTGGTTTAAGCCTGCTGTCCGTGCAGGCACAGTGCTTCGAGGCACTGATGCCAGGCAGGAAGAGGTGTAGATCCCTTCTCTGAAGGGAAAGGAGCTGCAGTTGCAAGCGGGAGCAATCAGGGCCGCAACCTGCTTTTTGCTCCTTTCCTGCTCTGTAGGCACTGGAGCCATTGACTGGCAGCACACAGTTGCCATCCAAGCTGCCAGTGAACATCCTTAGCATCCTAACCCAGAAGCAGAATTTTTTTTCCCAGTGGCTAACGCTATTCATGCAAGGAAGAAACACCAGAGAAACAGGCACGAAGCAGTCAGGAGAGCTGAAGTCAGCCAGGGAGAGGAAGAGGTACCAGACGATCTCAGGGATCGCATCCCACTGCGGTGTAGAGCAGACAGAGAGAACTACTCTGTCCAGTCATTGGGATGTGGGGGGGAATCTGTCACTCACGACAGCAGTTTTGCCTCTGATAGATGTTTTAGCTAGTGGAAGAGAAGCAGGATACAGCTGCAAAGGCAGGGTTCCCTCTCTGTTGTACCGTAGTACCTGGCCAGGTGAGCTAGGAGAGCCTTGTCCCCAGCAGGAGCTGTCTAGGCTTGGCCTGTTGGGCCATGCTTTGACCTTGGTAATGCACACAAAGCTCAGCTTTGGAGGTGATTCTTTGTAGTTTCTTTTTTCCAAGTCTAGGTCATCAGAAAAGGGGTGTTTTGGTTCCACTGATAACCTAGTAATCAACAGCTCTTCACACTGAACCATAGTAGTAAAGGTTAAGTAAAAGGGTTGGAGGGGGGAGTGTGTTAAGGTTTTGTTTGCTTTCTTTTATAATGGCAAATTTAGCTAGGACAGCCACTTAGTGGTTGTCTTAAGGGAAAATGGTCTGTTAAAGTATCTCAGGAACATTGTTTCACTATAATCAGTTACACAAGTTTAATACCTAGAAATGGTTTCAATATTACATTTTTTTATTTAAATAATAAAACCATATGTTAGTGGGATAGCATCATAAGGAGATAATTCGGTGCAGGGAACTGTTACTTTGTTTTGGAATTAGATTAAGTCATAAATAAATACTACTTTGTCTTTAAGTTAGAAAATTGTTCCCATCCAAACAGTCTCTTAAGACATTTTCCACCTGTTAAAGGACATGTAGTATTGGGAGTCTTTCATAACAGTGGAAACTGGCTCAAACTTTCAACGGGTTTGTAAAAAATAAACCAGCGTTGATTTATGAGTTGAACTACGACAGGGAACATGTAAGCAAATAAAAACAATGAACTGAGAAAAAAGCAAATATACTGTTGATTTGGCACCGCATGAATCATACAGGCAAATCTGAGAGGAATAAGAGGAACGAGCTTCAGAGTGATGGATTGGGAAAGGGGATCTGATCCCTGGGTAATGAAATGTGAGGGGGTCTTGCCTTCTGCTATTGACCTAGAGGTAGCCTGGAGGAAAGTGATACCTTCTGACTATACAGTGTTAGTTAAAACAATCCCCTGGGCTCAAATATCAGCTATTAAAATAAATTCAGGAGACAGAGGAAGCGATGTTTATAAGTTGGAAGTTTGAGCTGCTTTTTAAACAATTGTGGATCTACAGATTCTGAACTGGAAACGTGATATGGCGGGAAGAGGGCAAGAGGAAATGACAAGAGGGTAAACTGGGGGTGAGGTGGTAAAGAGCATGGAACTGGGAGGAAAAACTGGGGATGGAGGGAAGAGGCATTCTTGTGGGGCCAAGCAGAGAAACTCCCTACACATATTCTTGCTTCACCTTCTCCGTTCTGAGCACCATGGCTGTATATGAGGATGCCACAAAAACTCAGACATCCCAAAGATAACAAGGGTTTACAGTACATCTGGGTGTGTTTGGATTTTCAACCATAATTATAAGAGTTGGTCACTATTTTCCAACAGAACGTTTTTCCTCCAGAAATGATTTTCATTGAAACTGAGGTCTTCCATGGAAAAATGGATGCGGCTTACTTCTTGGGGTGGGGGGGTGGGCAGGGGGCAGGGAGTTGAACTATCTAGTCAGTAATAAAAACAAGGATGCTAACATCATAATAGAAACCTTTCAATTTAATTGCAACAGCACCACCACCACCACCGGAAGAAATCTTTAACAACGAAAGAAATCTTTCAGTTGACCACCAACCAATTTTGGGTTTGGAACAAGAGCATTTTTTATAATAGTGGCATTTCCCTTAAGTGATCGCTTGAGTTTCTGCACTGCTCCAAAGCATTTTTGGAAAACTGAAACTCTAATCTGGGTAGCTGCATGACCCAAGCATTACAGTGATGCATTTGAAATGGCTTGGCCTCCCCTCTGTGGTGTTACCCTGTGATGTGATATTTAAGCAAGTTGTTTTTCCTGCTGTACCTATTTCTTCTAGCCTGGAAGTTGATTAAAATGTAGGATGTCTCCTCTGCAGAGTGAATGCTGTTATGCAGTACTGATCTTGGTTTGGTTTCTAGCTACTATATATATATATATATTTATAAGTCTGTATTACATAATTTATAAAAATGTAAGTAGGAAACATGATTAGTGGGTTTGGTCTCCTTACAGTTATTGTCTTGCTTCTCTAGCAGGTGGAATTGATTGCTATTCAAAATAATAGTGAGCCTCAGACTGTCAGAGCTTTTTTTTCTGTACTTGATGCTAGAGCTGTGTTGCATGGCTTTTCCAGATGACCTTTCCCCATCTGAGATCTTGCTCATGTCTGATAATGACACACAAGCAAATCCCCATCTGTTCACATGCGCATCCCTATCCTTTTGTTGTACTTAATATTTCCACACAGTTGCTCCAGTAGGAGAGTCTTATGCTGAGACTCGCCTCATCTATTCTTCTACAATTTATGAGCAGGATTGGTGCCTGGAATTTCCCGAAGCACCGAGTGAAAGACAGGCTCAGAGACCCTTGTATACAATTCCAAAAAAAAAAAAAAAAAAATGTGAAAGGCAATGAAATCTGAGCCTGGGCTTTCAGAGACAACTTGACAAGTCAATTGCCCTGTTAGGGGTTGACAACAGTGACCCTGATAGTAGAAATGATCCGTTTCCTCTGGTTTAATTTATCACCACAGGATTCTGAGTAGCTGCTCAGTAGCGCGATCTTCAGACACTGATATAACATCGATCCCAAATGGGATGTTTTGTGAAGAGAAAATTTACAGTCCTTTAAAAAAAAAAAAAGTTCAAGAAAGCCCCAGGAATGCAGGACATGTCTATTGTTCAGAACTGAATATGATATGTGAAGCCTCACATTTAATATTCCTTACACAATATTGGATGTTTGTCCATGTTGTTGTGTGCTTTTTTAGGCGTTTCAAACAACGTTCTCAAATAATTTCATTCTAGAGATGTAGAGAGCAATATTCTTGGTCATTCAGAATTAAAGGGGAACAAAAAAAAAATCCTTACAGAGTATGTCTAGGGAATAATACTCAAAAGAATTTGAATTTGCTTCAGACTACTTTTTTTATTTCAAAAGCACTGATAAGGTATTTAGTTTTGGGGGCCTGTTCACAAAGATCAGAAATTTTGCGAAATATTTTCACAAAAGTCACCACAAGCACTGTTGCCGTCATGTTGCATTCTCAAGAAAAAAAAGGGGGGGAGGGGAGCAAATTTATTTAAAAGTACTTGAAACATTTTCCTTGCATAATTTTTTTCTTAAATTAGAGAGTGGATAAATGACAGATACCACTGAAAAATTGGAAATTTGGTCTTGCCTGGTGCATCTCCTGCATATCTCCTGAGCTGCTGAGCCAGGGGACCAGTGCTCAAGCTCAGTTTGGGTACTGCTTTCTTCATGTTGTTAAACCAAAACATATTTCACAGGTTAGAAACTGAGCCCCAAGGATGTTGGAAGGGCAGAGGTGATTGAGAAGTCTGCTTTATGCTCTTAAATTAGGAACCTATGCTCCCTATATGGTCGGTGAGTGCACCACTCCTGGAAGCGCTCTGAATCACCCCAGCCTAGTTCACTGCACTGGCTATAATGGAAGCCTGAGCTCTTAATATAGGCATTGAAATTAGATGTTTTGAGTTAGATGGGTGAATACCCCCCCGGTGCAGTGCTTCCAGATTTATACAGGAAGTCTGTGGCAGAGGCAAGAATTGAACCCAGCTTTCCTGTGACCATCTTTTTATTCCCAAGCCTCCAGTTAAACTGTAATCCATCTTGAACCACTTACTGGAAATAGTTCCCTAAAAATAAATTGAAAGTCTAAGTGATCAGGAAGTTTACCTAAACTTCAGAGGCAGGTTAATATGAGAGTACTTTGTACTGACTCATTGGACTGGCTCTTCTGGCGGAGGGCAGAGTGGTACGGGTGCTTGCTGCTCCTCTGCAGGATGACTTTGTTAGTCTGCTCCTGGAGATCAATTGTTCCTGTGAGATGCATCCTCCGAAATCGCACCCGTTTGGCCTCATGAAAAACAGGCATCGGTGACATTTGGGCAAATGATTAAAAAAAAAAAGAATGGGGATCTCAGGTGAGGGAAGGCCACTTTGCATACAGCACTGAAAAGGCAGCTGATGGGAGAAGTCTCCCTGTAGCTGGCAGGAGGGTGATGTTTCTCACCAAATTCTTGTGACCAGAAGGGAGGTTTGCAGCCTGCCTTGGTGTTCCAGTGGGGCCAGTTTCCAAGGCAGCTCTTCGTGCCAGCAGTGTTACCTGTAAGTGGCTTTAGAGTGGGTTTGGTGGAGAAGTTAGTCCGTATCAAAGGTCTAACAAATTTGAGAAGTAATATAGCCTCTTATACTTGAACTGGTTTACTCCTGAGCACAATATGTGTGCCACTAACAGAGACAAGGCTTAAATAAGATGACAGGACAAAAGGTAACTGACATAACTGAACAGCTGCAATTTTTACAGGGGTACGGTTTTGGTTGGTTGGTTCTTGGTTTTTTTTAAAAACTCAGCTTGGCATAGACTCGGAGGAAATGCAGGGAGGTGTGCATTAACAGCAGAACAGCCTGGGCTGGGTGGAAGGTGCTGAGGCTGCAGATGTGCTGCCGCTCTGGTCAAGTGGTTGCAGGTCTCCATGAAGCCATGGCATGAACCTGGGGCAGCTGCTGGGACTGGTGCTCATGGTAGTGGTTTCAGTTAGGAGTTCAGGTGCAAGGGTTCCCTGTGGTCCAGGAGAAATCCTGATGGGTGTCAATCGCAATATAATATGTGGAAATTGCGGATCTGTGTCATGTTGTTTGATGGTTGATGGCAAGACGTGATTCCTGCTGGGGCCGCTGACAGAGGCGCAGAAAGCAAGAGCTGCAGAACTGGCTTCAGAGCTCTCGTCCAGAGCGTTACAGGTCCTCCACCTTCACAGAAAAGATCTGTGGGTTGTTTTGTTTTTTTTTTCATTTTGCCCCCATTTAGGTGACAGTGTTATTACAATATATGTTTTGTTTTGAAATTAAACATGTATATAGCTATATACTTGTGTGCACATATGTGGGTGCAATCTTTTAAGATTATTGAATGTAGAAATACATGAAAGTTTAAATTCTAGTGAGGAATTTCATTGTGCTTTGTTTCTGTCTGGACGGGAATCACAGATTTCAGCTATACAAGGACGAAGATGGTTGCTTGTGCTTTGTCCAGAAGCAGAGCTGTCCTTAAAAAGATATTTCTTAAACCAACTCTTATCAGGTCTGAATGTACAGTCAGACATTGCTTAAAACTGGTTGGAAAACAGCAAAAGGGTTTTTTCACCCTGATGTATGTGAAATCTCTATGGGAATGTTTACATTAGACCAGTGCCTGCCAGCTTTACAAGGACAGCTAAATCCCTGTTGGGGACCTTGTATACCACTGAGCCTATAGACTGAGATAAGATCTCACCAAAGTATGATGCAGACCCTGGTTTTTAATTATAGGAAGCAAAGGGGCCTTGTTTTCAGGGATGCTACATACTGGTGTCCGGGGGAGATCTAGAAACCGGGGTGTGAAGGTGGGGATTTTGCAGTTTCTTCAACATCATGTAATGAACTCCATCCTGATGAAATACGAGCCTCACTAGAGGTATTATGAAACCTAACTGAGCTGGAAAACCTCTAAATCTGGACCCCAAAAAATCCTGTTCCCCACGTTTCCTTCATGGAGTGATGTTGTAGACTTTTTTTTTTTTATTATTATTTTTTTTTTTTATTTCCCACTCTTGTCCTCCAGGGACTACATGGAGAGCCGTGGCTGAGCTCCCCAAGGGCAGCTGCAGCTGGCACCCTTCTTCCCACCATGGGAATGAGACTTTCTGGTCGGCGGCATCTGGCCATACTTTCCTCTATAGCAAGTCTCTTACCACCTGCTTCTAGAAAAGAGGGGTGTGTTGATATGGCCCCGTGTGTCCTTACCACTCTGTTTTTTGGGCACACCTTCATGGCAGGAATTGCAACGTGTAGATGTCCAAAAGGCAATAAAGGGGCTTGGTTATCGCTGGGGCATATGTATGTGAGTATGCACATAAAGGAGTATGCGGTGTGGTGCTGTGCTGCTGGCACTGGGTCTGTGCAAGGCACCAGTTCGCTTGGAGATCCTCTTTTACCTGGCAAGCAATGGCATGGGTCAGGGCTGCAGGAAAAGCCTGTGTGAGAGAGAGAAGGACGGAGACGTAGGGTCAGTGGAAGAACAAAACGGATAAAAAAGGAACAGGGAGGGCAGCGATGTTTAACTCAGGCTATGGGAGTAACTCTCCAGAGACAACACCCTTTTTCTAATCTTAGACTTCCTTGGGAGTTGTATATGTCTGCGTGTTTGTATGTATAGGTATATGCACAAAAGCACACTCACATAAAAATGAAAAAGCACACACAGCACTTACTAACCCCTCTGCTGAGGGCTGCACACAGGTCTTTTCTAAGGTTTAAACCTGCTCGTGATAAATGTGCTGTTATTCTGGCTGCAGCTTTTTAGTTCTGGGGATATCAATTGAATTCTTATTATGAAAGCAGAAAATTGGAGTTACATCTGGTGACTGACGCATGTGACAGTATCACTGTGAGGAATTTCGGTTTCCTGAAGCTTTTCAATTAACTCGGTGCACTTTTCCTCAGGTGCTACGCGTTCGATTTTTCAGCGTGTGCCTGCTTCCAAGTTGTAAATCAACGAGTAGGTTATTGTACTGTCGTAGGAGCTCTTGTGCCAGTAAAATGAAACAGCAAATAATAAACCCCAAGGAGATTTATATAGCCTGAGTTGATGAAACGATTACTTTCTCATTCCTAGGCTCGCTCAGAAAGGCGGGTTAAAAGTAACTAAAAATTTACAAGAGCCTAAAACTGAATCTGAAAAGTACAACCTCAGCAACTTATTGGGCTTGGCCTAGCGAGCGCCAGATTTACTGTTTGCAATTTCTTCAACTTGTTTGGTCATTTTTATTATTTTTTTTTCGACTGTCCCCTCCCTGAGTTGATGACAAGCCTTGGCAAAAACATCTGTGCAAATAAAGCAGGGGACAGAGTGAAGGAACCTGGCAAGGAGCCCCCTGTGTCTGCTATGGCAAAAATGTTTGATAAAAGCATCCTTTCCCCCAAACAGCCTGAAGTCTCTAGGGGTCACGTCTCACGTGGCAGATGAAGAGCCTGCTTGGGTTATGGGTGCCAGCAGCCTCAGCCAGGCTCTTCGGGCTCCTCACCATGGGTAGTTTCAGCCGGGGGCTGAGAAACCTCCCCTGCACTTTCAGAGGTGAGTGAGGAGCCCAGACTTAGGCAGAGTGGTGACATCTCTCCCCAGGCTCCAGTCCCTGCGCCCAGCACTGTTAGCAGCCTGCGCGTGGTTGCTGTTCCACACTAAATGCCTGTGCAGTGATGGGAGCAGAGACCGAGCTGGTCTGCGCAGCGCTGTCACCGGCTGAGCCTGACCCGCGCGGCCCTGCTGCAGGCACGGACCTGGTGTGCGGGGTGCCCGTGAGGCTGTACGTGGCAGGGACCTAACGCTCTGGCACCAGCAGCACGCAGCCGTGAGCCAAGCAGGTGCCAGGGCATCAGCAAAACACTTGCAATCGGCATGCCTAGAACCAGGGCAGGGAGAGACGAGCAGTGGTTTTGGGAGCGATGGGAGGACTAACCACGCCACTCCAAAGGATGTGTGTTGTTCTTACCCCTTCCTGATACATCAGCTTGATAAATGCTCTGCTCACAGCATCAGGATTAAACGGCAGCGCTTTCCGTTCAAGATACATGCGGAGGTCCCACATTCACCTGGAGCATCTGGGGTCAGAAAGCAACAGGTCAGTGGTCATATCCCTCTCTCCCCGTTTGTGATGGCAAAGCCATGAACATACTGCATTGCCTCTGCTTTTTGTTCTGCTGGTACTAGTGAATAAACTAGCAGCCTCTCCTCTTGCTCAACTAAGATGCCTTCATGTTCTGTTGTCCTCTTTTGCCGCTTGCTCGAGCTTCCTGAGCGCCTGAGAACGAGTCTGTCCTCTTTGTGAGTCATTCCTGACGCACTGCCGTGCCAAGGGCATGCCAGGTCCCCACGCACCCAGGGACAAACAAAGGTGGTCGCCTCTGTGTGACCCCCCAGGGTTGGCCACGGGGGTGCAGACCCCTTAGAAGGCGCCTCACTCTCTGCTTCCTATTGAGACCTCCTGAGGAAATGGTGACATGCTCCGAAGCTCCCCTTCAGGGGACAGCTTGGGGTTTTACAGCCTTTAAACAGTGTTTTTTCCCTTCTTTTCCTCTTCTGGAATGTGGGCAGGTGAATAACATGTTCCAGATTGACACAGTGAATCGTGCCACTTCGGCTCTGCATCCCACCATGTCCCATCTTGTATCTCTGATCCCAGCAGGACCATGATGGTCAGCCAGGACACCAGCACCTCCCTGTCAAAGGCTACTAGTTGAAGAAAGCTGTAGTCTACATTTTCCTGTACAACTTTTGTAGAGTTCATTCCAAAGGCAGGGAGGAAATGAAGAGATTTGTTTGTTTTCCAGCCGCAGAGATATTTTCATCATAAATCAGGAGGAACAAAAGAACATAAAAGTGGGCTGTGTTAGATGGGGGTAGGAGACTTCGGTCCTTCTGATGGAAAGTTCTTTCCCTCAAAAAAATAAATCTTTACAAACATGTTATTTTTTTGAAAATACCTTTTTTTTTTCTTTTTAAACAGAGAACATTGTCAACATGTTGCTTTCAGCTGGCCCCATGACTTTCCTGGTGTCCTAGTCCTCTCCCCAAAGTCATCTGGCCCTCTCCAACTGGAGGGCGCTCCCAGCCATTGTCTGGCTGCATCTATCAGTGCCACAAATCTTCAAATTAAGAATGGTGGCTAAAATAAATAATTATATGCATTTTAATGGGCTGATTACTCTCTGAAGGCTTGCATGTGATTCTTATTTTCTATGTTATATAAAAGCTAAGGGTGGGATTTTCAAAACCACTCAGTGCTGGCCTAATTCTGCTCCCATTGAAGTCAATGGGGCTTTCTTACCCTTGACTGTAATAGGAGCAGAGTTAAGCCAGCAGTGAGTGCTTATGAAAACCACATCCTAACTATGCTCCCAGACCTCACCCATATTTCTCCTTTCATGGCACGAAGTTTGTTTTCATCATGTTACGTGTGCTGGAATGCTGATGTCTAAGGGAAGCTACTAGGGATTGAGTTCAATATTAATTCTGACCGGGCTTGGCTTTGTGGGTTACAGCTAAAGCGTTCCTGTAACTGCAGCGTAGAGGCTCATCACAGAAATAACGTCAGCAGTGTCGGGACAAGTCAGAGCTGGGCCAGGCCCTGACTTGCCTCGGGTGCTCAGGGTTTAGGGAAGGCACGGGAAGCACCTAGTCCTCCAGGCAGACACCTGGACCAGGCTCCTCCACCAGCCATCTCGGTACCTGTGTCCTTGCTCCTGGAGGAAGCAAGTCTGCTGGGAGTGTTTCTGGGGGCACTATGCCTAAAACAGTGCCTGCTGCCATCCTCGTGGAAGTCAGCATCCCAAATCTGCTTTCTTGAGTGGAGGTCCTTGGCCGTGGGTGCCTGGAGCTCTGTCAGCTTGGGGCAGGACCAGTCTTCTGAGAACAATGCTGGGAAACAACTTGTGCAGGTTTTTTTTTAGATAAATGGACTTTCCACACAATACCATTTGGATAGAAGGTCTGAGTTAGCTTGGTCAATTTTTTTTTCCTTGTTGGTACTTTGTTTTTTCAATTTTTTCTCTTGTTTGTTGGTTGTTTGGGTTTGTTTGGTTGGTTTGGTGTGTGTGAGGAGGTTGTTTGCTGTTGCTATAAAAGTTGGATTGATTCTCAGATTCTTGATAAAAAGTTGACCTCTATTCTATTCTTTTATGGAAAAAAGAAAATCCAACAAAGCAGTTCCCTATTTTTACTGCTTAATGTCACTATAGCACATTGCCCATCAAGCATGCTGGCAAAATCCTGTATTTTGTG
Organism: Falco biarmicus; assembly: GCF_023638135.1. Lineage (NCBI taxonomy): Eukaryota > Metazoa > Chordata > Aves > Falconiformes > Falconidae > Falco > Falco biarmicus. The sequence goes on from NC_079299.1 coordinate 28,788,926, forward strand.
CTTGAGTTATTTTGGAAGTGACCGCGGAGGGGGAAGATGGCTGTGCCAGGTGATTTGCTCTTGCTCAGCAGCAGATGGGATGTGATGGATCCCCTCCCAGTGTCCCCTGCCATCTCGGGATTTTGTCAGAAAGCTGGTGGAGTCTGAAACTACTCCACCAGTGAAAACTCAGCATAGGGAAGACCTCCCACCCTAGTCTCCATATTCCAGAGATGAAACCAACTGGAAAGAGCTGCAATCTCTTTCCCTGTAGCCAAGAAAGTCATTTTGTATTCCCTGCACAAGCTGGGCTGAACTTGGCCCACAGATGATTGTTGCTGTTGATCCAAATCTCCCAAAAGGCTGGTGTATTTTCTTGGTAATAAATGTCCCACAAATGTTTTGGATTTCTGCACTCATTAGGGCTTAGGGAGGCTATTTGTCAGGACCAAAGACGTCTTCTACAATAAACCAGCAGCTGTCTGCAAAGGGTGAGGAGACGTTTGTTGCCGTGAGCTGAGTCTGCTGTCAGCAACCAGGCCCCTGACCAGCCCTAGTAAATGTTTTATTGATTTAATATTAAATTAACTGCCTGGGCATAAGGAGCGCATTATTTTTAATGGCATTCTGATATTAGGGACTGCAGTTTGCTAGAATGCACCTGTAAAATTAGTATCCCCTAGTATTCTGCAGGAGCCATAAAACGTAATGCTCTTTGTGTGCAGTGCTCTGAAGCTTGACATGGGTAAAGTTACAGCACTCGCTCGCAGCCTATCTGGTGGCTGCCCCAGTTCTCACTGGAAGAGGAGGAGGAGTTAAGTCATCTTAGAATCATAGAATCATTTAGGTTGGAAAAGATCTTGAAGATCATCAAGGCCAACCGTTAACCCAGGATGGCCAAGTCCACCACTGAACCATGCCTCTAAGCACCACGTCTTCGTGTTTTGAAAGCTTCCAGGGATGGTGATTCCACCACCTCCCTGGGCAGCCCGTTCCAGTGCTTGAGAAGGCTTGTTCCAAGCTCATCTCTTTGTTCTGAAAAGGTGTAAACTGAGCCCGTGAAGCCTGGGTCCTAACCTCAGGGAACCCTGCCTGGCTACGTATGGTAACTCATGGAAACCTGTACACAGGGCGCTCGTAACAGCAGGACACCTTCTGCAGGGGGTCAGTGTTGGAACAAATAGTTTTCCCTCATTTGTTTTCAGTAAATGAAATGAAGGGGGCAAAAAAAAATTACAATCAAAAAGTATCGGTTGCTCAGCCCCAAATGCACTGCTCTGGAATTTGCCTTTTTTTTTTTTTTTTTTTTTTTTTTTTTTGTGAAAGAAAAGGCATTTGGAAACAAATATAACTTGAAAATTAAATGAACACATTCCTTAGTGTAAGACTGAAAATATTTGCTAATTTCAGATTTCAAGTCACTTTTTCTTTTTTTTTTTTAAACTGCACTATGCAATTAATATAAGAAAAAGTTCAGCCCAAATAAAAAATTTGTTCAAATAACATCACCTCTCTGTAGTTCATACTGTTTTTTACTTCTGGAAATTGGGCCATAAAGAGGGTAAATACCTCGCTAGGACTCAGCTCTCCTCCCGCTGGGGAGGGCACAGCAGCCACCGCTGCCTCCCTGCAGCAGGGATGCTCGGGGTAGCTGGGAAGGATCCCTGCGCGGTGGGTCCGGCTCAGGGAAGCACGCCATGGGGGTGTGCGTGCAGGCCTTGACCTCGGTCCGCAGCAGTGCGAGTGAGCCCAGTGGCATTCTGAGCGCTCGGATCGCGGTCGATGGGGACGCTTTTTGCATAAGCTTTGCTGTCTAGTGGAAAAGTTGCTGTAGGTTCTTGCTAAGCACTGCAGCCTGTTTCCGCATGGTGATCTCTTTATCAAGTTGTCTTATTCAAGTACAAAGAGAATTTTTCTTAGGCCAGTAACGTGCACCTTGCTGCTCTACAATTACCCTTGGTTTTGCTTAAAATTACGATGATTGCTGTTCTGCTATAGCAACCTTCTTTTCGTTAAAATGCGTACCTAGTAAATGTTGCATTTGGTTTTATTAAGGTTGTAAAAATGCCACATTTGAGCTGTTTATATTTTTTAACTCCCTCAGAAATGGTCAATTAGAAAGTCAAATCTTCTTAAATGGCATTCAGATGGAGATTCTGAGAAATCCCAAGATTTCTGGGAAGTTTGTTCTACACTAATTTCACAGCAATGAATCACAGGGCTGAAACAATAAGGGACCAAAGACTGGCAACCATAAAACCATGATCTTGGTACTTCTGAATACTCGATTATAAAAATAAAAACCTTTAAATTAGAAGTTCAGAATGTCAGGGGATGAGGTAGGGTACCGAATTTTGTATGTTTTGTCATTAAATTAACATTGCTTTAAAAACTGGAGAACTAAGGGGCTCCACATATAATCGAGTGACCAAATTAATTTTGAGCAGCAACTACGGGTAGGACAGCAATCTCAGCGGGTTGGTCATGATCTGAATGGGCACAGTGGCAGGATCTGATGCATTTTTCAACCGTTTTCTTTAAATACAAGCTCTCTCTTTGTAAAGCTTGTTTGTAAAGCCACTGATGATCTCTCTTTTCTGATTGCTTTCTTGGGCTTTATCAGTGAATTAAATCCATGCTTTATTACTCCTAAGGCAAACATTGACAAGAAATGTTTATTTTTTGTTGTGATTTTCCAGAGGAAATATCAGTTTCCTTCCAAATAATTCAAAATTTCACTGAACTTACTTTTTCCTTAGAATGTTTCGGGACCAAAAATCAAATACGCCTTTTCTACAGAAAAAGGGGGAAGGCAGGACAGAAAATAGAAACATCATTTAAGAGATCAGGCATTGTCTGCAAATATTGTTGGTTCAACAGGCATAGTTTCTGTAGGAACTTTCAAAAGAAAAAGGTTTATGAGCTCGCCCTGTGAGAGACCCCTTTTGTTCTGATAGTTGTGACCAGGTGATGAATTTATCAGAAGACAAAGTGCACCCAGCACCTCTCCCTGGCTCCCAACCACGTGGGTGCACCAAGGGCATAGGCAAAGCTATGTAGGGTGGGTCTGTGTGAAGACTTCTGTTGGCTTGAGCAGGTACTTGATCAAGACAATCTCTTGGGTTTTATATCATGGTGTTGATGTTGTTCTTCTTATTCTTCTGCCTGATTTCTCTCCTGTTGTTTGATGCTCGTTTGCCACTGTTCATGTAACGTTCAGAGGTCAACGCTGTCAGAGAGCCCAAACGTTGCATTTGGGGCCATTTGCAAAGATGTGGCAGCTCAGTGCTGGTTTTAGGAGCTCTTTATGCAAGTGACCTGCCCATTTTGTGCTGGTGCTCAGCTTTGAGGCTGAAGATTACGGAATTATACAAAAAGGTGGGTGACTGTTGGATGGTCACATTTTAGTTGACAAATACAGATAATTCATTGCGCGGGCAACTTGAGTTGACAGAGTCAAACCGTACTTTTTTGAAAGGATGTGGCAGATTTACTTATTCCTATTTCTGTGTTTGATTTACTACCACATGATTTCATTAAATAAGAACTTAACATGGGGATTTCTGCCAAGCAACTTTAGGCAAGGCCCATATTCCACAAATCCCTAAATTTGAGGGTGGTGGGTGGGAGAATCATCATATTTTTCTAGCAGATGTCCGTTCTGCCTGTGGACTAGAGTTTGAGACGGTTTGTTTATATTGTTGTTGCTTTAAAACCGTTGTAAAATGATGTTTATTTTCCTCCCATTAGGTAACAAACTTGAATTTCTCAATTCAGTGAAGGGTGATGATAACTTTAATAACTATTAATTCTCTAATTAATAACAATATTGGAGGAAATAAACGAGAAACCTTCAAACAGGCAGCGTTTCAGGCTTGAACTGGTTTCAAATTCAGACAGGATTACTTGAGGCTCTCTCTTGCCCTTCTCCGTTGTAAGGCTGCACAGCTCATGTTTGTAGGTATTTTTGGGTAAATAAAAGTGTGTAAGTAGGTTCTTCCCTTTAACTACTGGGTAGAAAATCCTATATCCTGGTACCTCAACTGTCCAGGTCATGCTGAATTTCTGTGGAAGAAAATGAGTAAATGAAAAGAAGAAAATGCCAAAGAAAATGCAATGAGGGAAGAAAAAGTGATGTAAGTTGGCCAAGAAATAAGTTACAGTTCTTGGCCCAGGCTCTGCGGTGGTATAAATCATTACTGCGCTGCTTCACTGTAGCCATTCCACTTCACCAAAGTTTTCGATTTGACCTGTTGTCAACTTTGAGCAAAGGTGGTAACAATCAAAATGACACCAGCCCCAAAGCAAGTCTGCCAGCTTTTGTATGCTGATCTTCACCCTCGAATGCTGCTTTTGCCCCAGTCCAGCATTAGGGTGAATATAAAAGCAAAGAGATCACGGGAGCAACGTCATTGCTGAAGGTCAGGCTTGAGCGAAAGGCACATCTGGGGTAGGGCTCTATCTCCATTTCTGAGGTAGCTACCAATTCCTCTGCTGGAGAAGGACTTCTAGATGACACCTAGCAAGGAGAGGTTTGAGGCATTTCACGGATCCTTGTCTGCTGTAACCATCCTGAGCAGGCTTTAGTTTTTGCTCTGAAATGCTCCAGATGAGCCTCTGGAGATGTTTTTGGGAGCTGCCTTTTGGAGCCTGTACAGCTCACCTGAGCTCAGGGGTCCAGGCCAGCACACGTAGCCCCTGCCCAGAGCAGGCTGGAAAGGCAACCTGCGAACGGTTAGGCTCAGTACTTCTGGGTTTTTCTTTTTTATTCCGCTCTCCCTTCATGGCTATTTCAGGTCTTGGCTTCAGGTGACAAATGACACCATCAACTGTCTACCATCCAGTGCCTCATGCTGCTGCTCACTTTTGAAACATTTTAAGTGTTCTGGTCATTGCCCGAAGAAATCGTGTTTACATCATCTCTGAGAGACATTCAGAGTTAAGAGGAAAAAATGGCCAAAACAGCTTAGTGCTTTTGGCTTATTGTTTGAATATTTAAAGACATTGCATCTGGAATGTATTCCATTAATTTGTGGCTAGCATCCATATATCATAATCCATGAGCTTCCAAGTAAACAGCTGTCACTGGAGCTGCCACGGAGGGAAATTGGCGCAGCTAGCTTGTGGTGTGCAGAGAGGGAACACACTGGTACACACTAATCCAAGGAGGAAACATTAACCCAGATGTGTAGAGGACAATGAATGAATTGTTCCTTACAGCTCCTTAACTTCTCAACTGTATTAATGTGAGACACAATTAAGGTCTCAGACTATTCTGTTCACTCACGCGCATACACAAAAGTGTACATACCATCATAGCCAGAAAGATGAGGTTGCATACTATATATACCATGAAGCAGCCTCCAGGTCACCCCCGCGCACACGGGAAGGGGGACCTGCGTCTGAGGGAGAGAGGAGACGGTCCGTGTTGGTGGCAATCTGTCTTCAGGCTGGTTGGATCACACAGTTGTCTTTTTGACGTTCACACCAGCTTGAAACGCAACGTTCATGGCTCCCCTGAGGAAGATGTGGTAGAGCCAAGACCCATCCAGGCGCTGGTGTAGCAGGGGGTGCGTGGGGCGCTTGCTACAATACTTAAGATCCTTTGGGGCTATTGGCAGTGCCGGGGCCTCGGCTGGAGTTGTGACTTTGCATGTGAGCAGCTCACAGAAGGGCAAGAAGTTCTACCTGAAGCCAGGTGAAGTGCCGAGATGAGGACTCTGCTTTCCAGTGCTGCCGTTACTGGCAGAGCTGTTTGTTGTGCAGCCTAGGGCAGCGGGATGGGGGCCTGTTATTTTCAATTACATGTTTGATCAGTCTGTTTCCATGTGGTGCTCAAGTAAACGAACTAATTAAGAGGCATTGTGTACATGGAAGTGGGACAGAGATGATATCGCTATTTATGTTTTCTTTGGAGGGGTGTTACCCCTCCAAAAAACCCCATGGCAAGATCAGGGTCTCTGGGTGTGGGTGCTGTGGGGCACCTGGGGAGGTTTCAGCTGAAACGGAGGAAGGGCAGCAAGAAAAGAAGGGTTTCCCATCCTGTTTCCAGAAGGGAGGATCTGAGGCCAAGGGAGATGAGGTGAGTCCCCAGAGGAGGTGGCCACGTCAGTCCCAGGGAAAGCATGGGGGACATGAGATGGAAGGGAAAACCCTTGCACACTTCTGCCCAACAGCTGCTCTGGCATCTCCTCTAGATGATCTGGTATTCCACCGGACTTGGGATTTACCTTCTGTTTACTAGCCAACCCGAAGTGGGTTTGAACTGGTGACCTAAAGGTGAAAGGCTCTGCATCTTATTAGAATTACTGTGTGCTGCTGAACGAGTCCCCCATGGCAGTTAAGATTTGATTATGGTTCGAGAAAATGTTCAGCTTTTACAATTAGTGTCAAAGCAGTGGTAAGCCCCTCTTTGATTCCTGGGTGTAGGCTCGTGCTTTTCTTAACCTCACACATATGCTGGCATATTTACAGTAAGTGCTCAGGGGTTTGTTTTTTTAATTATTATTTTTTTTTATTTTTGAATTAAAAATGAAAGTTCCCCAGGGAAATTATGCAATGGGAAATAGCCACTTCAATAAACTTGCCTCACACATTTTATTGATTATGGTAAATTTAATTATTCCATTTAAACCTTGCTTACACACACAAAAACCCTTATCCTTTTCTTCCTACATATTTTTTCCTGGTTTCATATCCCTCTCTACAGACCAAAAGTGCACTTATATATTATTTTACATTTTTTAGAGGGTAAATACTCAAAGCTAAGCTCTTCCCCGTAATTATAAATTAAAAATTAGAAAACATACCATAAATCTTACTCAAAACATCTTCAAATAGAACTACTAATTGTTAAACAGTACTAATTATAGCTTTTAATATAGCTCTTTCACCTCTGACATATATTATGTGCACCATTTTTGCTAAGGGAGACAATTATTCAAGCACAAAGGACGTTAAAAAAAAAAAAAAAAAGGAAAACATGGAGCAAGATAGGTATTTTTCCTACTCAGTACTTTGCTAGGTGAATACTGGTCATTCTCTTTAGGTGATGATACCCAGGGGTCTCAATCTTGTTTGAAGACCATTGCACTGAGGTCTTCAGAGGCTACAGTCCAAAAGGCGGTGAAAGAGCTGCCGGTCCCTGGGTTGTCTCTGGGTCTTAACCTTATTTCTCTACAAACCACTGCTAGTAGGTGGTTTTCTTTCTTTTTCAGGGAGCTGCTGCTGCTGCTTCTGACCTACTGAACTGTGTGCAATCCAGGTAATCATCTTTTTGTCGTCTTAAACTTATGAATGGTGTCTCCTTCCTGGGGAAATGCATTCATTCATTACCTTGTGACTGTTCCCACAGATGGAGAATGTTCCCATGGATATAGGTCTGTGGGACTGAGGGTGAAGCAATTCACCATGGCTAGAAATCAGGATGTGGGAAGAGGAATTATCACTAGAGATGAAGAATCAAAAGTAATTCACTAAGTCTGTACTCCCTCTTGCATGAAGGGACTATTCAGAGCCAGCCCATCCCAGCAGTGAGGCAAATCATAGTTGGTCTTCCTCCTTGAAGCTGCAAAGCTCAATCTGGAGAGGGGCTCTTCAGGGTTCTGGAATCTGAGGGTGGCCGGTTCTGAAAGCTGAGGTAGGGTCCAGGGTTTGATCAAGGCTTTGTTGCTTCCAGACACACCTTTCTTCCAAGGTCTGTCACAGGGTTGTTGGACCTGGGTTTGTCTGAATCCCACAGCCAAATCCTCATCTGGTATAACCTGAAAGGGCCCTGTTTATTTCAAGGGAGCTGCACCTCCTCAGTCAGTGGCATGAGCCTAGAAGAAGCTGGTGAGAGCACAGGGATGCTGCAGGGGGAGTGATGTGGCTGGGATGCAGGAGGTTCTGGAGGCTGCAGGTGAACAATGTCTCCTTCACTTTCCTCCAGTTTCCCTCCTGGTGGCACATTTGACTGCCACCATTGTTAAGCTCAGTGACCAGCCTAGCACCCTTCTGGATATCCCTTTGTGGCAAAAGACGGACTGGGGAATACTCCATGGAGACCTCAATGCCATTTACACCCTTGGGTTTCCTGCATTACAACGTAAGTGATTCAACATAGGGGATACTTGTCCCATGGCTTGGAAAAAAGAATTAAAAATTGGATGATCTTTATCCTGGCAGGTTTCCGATTTATTGGCTTTATTCAAAAAGTATAGCTGGAAATAAGTACTTATAAATTTCTAAATGACCTGCCCCTAAAAATAACCACAATCTGATGTAAACTGATAAGGCTCCCTTGAGTTAAATGGATTTGCTCCAGCTTGCACCAGATACAGATTAGGCCCCAAAATTCATGCAAGCCCAGTTGTGACAACCTTGAAAAGAACTTAGATTAAAGACGAGTTTGGAAGCAATCAAACCAGATCATAAGCCTGGCTGATTTCATTCGTTTTTCTGGCAAGTCCTAGTTTTCTGAGAATATGACCTTGTTGCAAGATGTATTACACCAAATCTTTCACTTAATGAGCCCATTGACACAGATGTCACTCTCCATGCCATAACTCCCCAAAACATTTCAATTCCCTTCCCCCTGACTGTCACCACGCTTGCTCTGACCGCCACGGGGAGGGAACTTAGCCATGTAGCAGATCCCAGACTCAGCTTTTGGCCTAGATGACACGCAGAAGAATTATTTTGCAGATGGGCCAACCTAGGACACGTGTTCCCGCTGGGATCGGCACTCTGCTCCCCCCTCGCTGCCTCCTTAACGAGAGCGCGAGAGCTCAAACCAACAGCCAGCTCCTCCAATGGCAACAACAAAAGACTCCTTGTCATTGCCCGGGCTGACTCAAAACAGAGTAGAAAAGGGGATTTTTTTGACAGAGCTGCAGATCACAGATTCACAATATACAGCTTGTCACACAGTGCTGTCAGTGATGCTCTCTGTTAAGTTATAAAAAACACCTACTTGCTCCTTGCCTCAGTTTTCCACAGCTGCGGGCCGTGGGCTCTGTGAGGGATTAGTACACAGGAGATGTGATGTGTGGCTCCGGTGGTGGTAATAGAGACATATAAGCAGTGCTCCAAAGGGAACGTTCTGACAAGAAGGAATCTTGAAATTTGACTTGTAAGTTTAAGAATTGCCCCAGAAGAAAAATTTCTCTTCCACGTTCCCTCCCAAAAAGCAGGCCTGAGTCTGTTATCTCCGTTCCTGCTTTTCACAGTCTTGCATAACGATCTACATGAAAATTTGAAGGTAAAAAAGCCAAATGCTTTGTGCTCTAAATTTTGAAATGGCGCAACTGCAGTGCTCTTGGCATTTTTGTTTTTCTTCTGCATGTTTTCCTTTCAAACCATAGTGCGGTCCAAAAAGGATCTGCTTTTCCTAAGTGATTCTTTTTTGGTAGAACAACATATTTCAAAGGTAGATATGTGTATTCCTTATGCTTAGCCTGTATAACCACATACATAGATGGTTCTTCAGAAGTTTTACCAACTATTTCTATTTACCACTGCTTCAAAGAAAGCAGGGACCATGCCCTGTGGAATCCTTGCTCTCCCGACATGCAGACCTTGAGGAAGGAAGTTGCAGTACTATTTCCTCCCCTACCCTTTATTATTACTAGTGGCAATAGCAAGTGCTGATCCAGTGAGGCGCTGCGTACCTTCAGCTCGCATGGGAGTCCTGGACAATAAGGGATATTTCCATAAAGGGTATTTGCCTGTGATGTACAGGCACTATGGTCAATCCTAGGCACCTTCCAGCACTTTTCCAAACACAGGAAGAGGAATGGGATCGATACAGAGGGAGCTTTCCGGGGAGGGGAAGGTGCTCCTCACAGGCAGGGGATCCCAGGGTCTTTGGGAACAGGTTTTAAGCAGAATATTTTCTGCAACACCTTAGTCCTGGCTGGTGCTGGAGATGCACAGTGTGCTGACCGCCTGCTCCATTTCACAGTGGCACCGTTGCATTCCTCTGAGAATAAATACTTCCTTTCTCTCTTTACCAAGAATCCCATGATTTCTTAGGGAGTAAAAAAAGTCTTCAATTTTCTCATCTCTTCATTCAGCCCATTTGATTCACTGAGTCATTTTGTACACTGGAAGATTCAGTCAGTTTTTAACCTTTATTTGTTTCCCTTTTTTCTGTTTATATTTGTTGTTATTGGTTAGTTCTAGAAAGAGCAGCCTGAATGTCTTATCTGCCAGAAGGCACATGCGCATGGGTTTCTTACTCTGCCATCCCTCCACAACTTTACATTTGCCTAGAACCGAATCTGTTAGACACACTGCAGAGCTGGTCCCAAGGCAGGGAAGGCAGTGGCTCAACACGTGTCATGCTTTCTCCTACGATCTCGTTTCCTTCTGCACAGCCCCTGCTTGCTGGGTTGGCAGGATGGGTTCCCCTGCTGCGCTGCGCTAGTTTGACATAATCGCCGTAGTGCCACTGAGCGACATGTGGCAAACAGCCCAGCAAGCTGGGATGAGTGAGCAGCAGCTTCCAGCAGGAATACTCCTCCATATTTTAAGGTAGTCTTTCTTGGAGAGTTGGAAAAGAGGAGGTTCGGGTTGGGGGGGGGGGGTCCCCTCTATGCGATTAACTGATGTTTGTAGTTGCACAGAGGGACACCAGAAATCTGATTTTAAAAGCGGTGCTTCAGGGAAATCTGGATGATTTCTTGATCACTGAAAAGACCCAAGAAAGTTTCAGTCCAGCATATCTCAGCAGCTGATCTGAAGCAAACCTGAAGACAACCCCGTGTCCTCAGAGCCTTCACGCAGCCCCTTTGGCCACTGAGACATCACAGCTGACTTCAGTTGGCCAGAAGCCCTGTCTGTGTCGCTGCAGAGCTCAAGCATGCCTTGAGACAAAAGTAACTAGTCATGCCCCATCTATCTTGCATGCTCTTTTTTGAGCACCTCCCAGACTTAACTACATTTATCCTCTTAGCACCTCTGTAATTATCTCTCTTGTAACAGATGAGAAACAGAAGAACATGGAGGTTTTGCAATTTGAGCTGAGCCGTGCAGGAGCTCTTTGGCAGAAGAGGCAGCCTCCTGAGGGGTGAGTAATATTCTTTTGACAATCCCATTAGACTTCTGTTTGTATCCTTACATACCTAGATACAAGCCAAAAATCAAGCCCAAAGCATCTTGCACAAAGCAAAATCACTCTCTGAACCTGACTCTTCTGGAACCAATGGAGGCTTTCACTGCTCCCCTTCCCGCTCTTCATCACAATTCCCAAAGGTGAGACCTGCAAAGCAGTTCCGCTCTGTTTCAGTTTGAAGGATCAAGTTTTATTTACGCAAGCAATATAAACATAATTTTAGCCTGACAGATACATAGAAAATTCAGAACAGCTGCAGCCATTGGGTGAAGCGTCCTGCAGAATAGTAGAGCGCAAAGGCACGGGGAGCACTCGTAATTGTATTTTAACCAGTGCCACCAGCAAAGTGAATCAGATGGCACTTGGTGTCAAATATAGGCTTATGGTCAGCCCTGTTAGCCAACTAAATCAATGAGAACTTTACCACAAACCCGAATATAGTTTTAAACCCTGAATCAGCAGGAATAGTTGAGCATAAGAAGCGGTGGATGGCCAGGCAAATTGCCTGGGTAGTGGGCTTCAGGGGAGGCACACGCTTAGCTGGATGGAGGGCTCCCTGTAAAACCAAGCGGAGCAGTGGAAATCAGATCAGCAGGACGAAGTCTGGCTGATAAACATTCTTCCTGGCATGTGAGTCAGCGGCAGGTTAATTAGGCATAGTTAGGCAGGGAGCAATGGTTATTATAGAAGAGGCTTTAATTGACGGGATCATTCTCAGCACAATAATATCAATTAGCAATTGCGATCAGGATCGTGAAGGCAGGTGGAGCCCTTTCTGTCAAGCTATTTTTATAAGGAATTAGCCTGTATAAACACTCATTGTAAAAACATTGTCCTTGTCAGGTGTAGTAACTGCCCTGGCACATAGCATCTCTACTCACAATGGAAAGATAATTAAAGACGCATTTGCACACTACTGTGGTTCTCCCAGATGCTAATTGTGTCACCGGAAGATCTAAACAATTATTAGGAAAACACTGGGTGAGTGTTAATAGTTATTTCCAAAATACAGACAATAAATAGATCGAGAAAATGCTGTGAGCATTGAGCCAGCCTTGGAAAAAGCTAGAGGAAAAATTGTATTTCTGAAGCGAACATGGAAATTTGAAGTGGGAGTTAGGTGCCTAAACATCTTGGAGGAACTTAGATCCTGAGCATACTGAGGCCAAATCCCGCCCTAGCCTACCAATAATTTCATATTTTACAGCCTTCACATTTTCCTCATATGTATGTTGTTCTTAGAAGCCCATATGAGGAGGGCCAAATCCTGAAGGTATTACTTAAAGGAAATTTCTATTCGTGTTGCTGAATATTCACTACCGATAATCCTAGTAATAATTCTCATGAAAAACTGTGTGATGTTCCATATTGCGTTTTATTATGTGTAGCACATATATTGTATAACTATATTACAGGTCTACATTGCATACCTGTAATATTATGTTCTGGTAATTAAACCAATTAAAGTGCAGTTATGAGCTCATTAAACCCAAGAAATGATATGTCAACCAATTCAGTTTTTATCTAGATAAAATCTTATCAAAGCCAAGTGATTCAGTCCTTAAAACCAAGTGTTCTTACATCTGTGTCTCCATTTATGATGCATAGATTAAAATGATACAGAAAATGCCTGTGTAGACATTATGTGACCTGCATGCACGGTTCCTATCATGGAGCAAACTGCTGCTGGATATTTTTACCTCTTTGGCTCCCATGATACATCCGAGTGGGATATTCTGTTACAATCTTAACATTTTAAATATTTAATAATATCACACAATTCTTTTTGGATCTGACATAAGCAATACATAACCCTCTGCTGGGTGTGTAGGTTTTGCACGTTGTTCCTCAGAGGACACCAGAATGACTGAGATGTGCCAAGCTGTCCTGCTGTGCTTGGATCCCGTTTTCCCAGGTGCTGCAGTACCTAACCTGGTCCTTGCAGAGCTGGAGCATCCAGCTCTCCCTCTCGGCTCTTATGGGCTGAGAGATGATCCTGAATTACCTCTTTCCAGGTCACCTAGGACTAGTGCCTGCCTGCCTCTAGCAGAACGTTATACTCTAGAATAAATATACTTGGGGCAGAAATCTTCATCCTGCTCAAGTTCTCCCACGGCTGTTACAGCAGGGACAAGATTTTGGGCAAATCCTCACTGCCATCCCCATCAGTTGCTGGGAGTGTGTTTCCTGGGGCTGAGCAACGGCAGTTCTGAGCTTTGCGCCTCGTGTTAAGGAGAGGCACTTGGTACAGCCACGCCGACGATCAGCAGAGGCTGCAGAAGGCAGAATGCAAATTATGCAGAGAGGCAGGCAGCAGAGGAATGGCTGTGACACAGGATTCGTTCAGCTGGGTTCTGGTTCTCACACCGACAATGTGTCTCACCCAATGTTCTGTGCTTTGTTTTGTGTCTGTGTTGGTCAGATATATCTCAGGCTCCGAAGGGCAAGGACTGCCTTCACACACTGTCAGCGCAGCATCTGAACAGTCGTCACGCCTGATCTTGGCTACCGTCTCAGTGAAGGGCTCTAACATAAGCCGTAACAATACTAACATTGGCAGCAGCATCGGTACTGTTAATGAAAGACTGGTGATAGTTGCTTTTTAATATGGTTCAGAAAAGCCCTACACTTCAGGTTCAGCTCATCCAGATCAGAGAAGCTGTTTATATTCATGTTGTTGTTCTGGTAGGAGGAGAGTGTTCATGCCCAGAGATGGAGAGCATGAGGAGAAAAGAGAATTCTGGAATGATTTTTCTACTGTGCCTAGCACGATTATAATCAGAAAAAGGTAGGAGGGAGCGGGGAAAATGTGGATGATGTTATTACCAAAATGAAAGAATTTGAATACAATCATAGCAGTTAGGGAAATGTGTTTTTAAAGACCTTGAGAGAGGTCATAATGAAAGTTTACTTTGTAGATCTAATCATAGTTTACAAGACCATATGCCAGTTCCCAGTGGTGTCCACAGTGAACAGCAGGACACCAGTAACTTTCCAGATGTGGCTTTTCCCCTAAAAGGAGAACAAAACCAGTTGAGAACTGGAGTAACCCAGCACTGGGGGAGCCTCTGAACTCCTCTGCAACTCTTGACTGGGATGCCCTCATGAATAGTTTGGTTGTTGCCTGGTAGCATTGGCAAAAATTCTACGGTACGACTGAGCCCGCAAGAGAAAAGGAGAAACTTTGAGAGGGATCATAGATCCAATTTTATGGGAAGGTCTTCATAAAACAGGGCTGAAGCATACATACCATAACATCTGTCCTAGATACCTGATGGGTATTTGGGGCCACATGGGTAGTGGGGGAGAGGGAGAGGACATTGGTTGCCAACAGGGCATTACTACCTTGTGGAACATGCTAGTGCCGAGAAGATCACGGTCTCAACTTCTGCCCTGAACTTCCTGTACCTTCTTCAGATGCTTGCCTGTTTGGCCCCCTTTGGTCAGATCCTTCTGTCATCCACCCTTGGGTCTCGGCACTGCCCCAGTCACCCTGCAGCGCAAGCGCGCTCCGGGTCGGGGCGTACCAGCAATGGGAGAGTTTGCAAGGGACTATGTGGAATCACCAGATCTGGTTTTGTTTAGAAGAGTTGTGGTTGTAGATGCCTTTCTTTCGGAGGAGTGGGCTTGGAAAAGATTGTGAAGAAGGTGAAGAAATGATATTTAACAGGAATCTGTAGAATCATGTGATCTCTTCTGGAGGTTGTTCTTGCAGCCTAAAGCCCTTGCTCCAGGTTGCTCTTACCTCTCTCTTGTGCGCTTTGTCCCTTGCTTTGTGATTGGCATTAGCTTGGGGAAAGGAATTGTCACAGTCTGTTGAGGACACGGCGGTTTCTGATGTTACCTGTAACTGATTCATAGCTCGCTTTGGAAGATTAGGGAACGGACTGAGATCCACCAGAAAAAGCCAAGTGTCTGCACAGTCTCTTGCACCACATGGGCTCTAGCTGAGGGCTAGGCATGGCTTGCACCTCAGTTGCAGTGAGCGTATTGTCGTTTCCACAGAAAAAGCAGAGATCGTGATAGCCAGATCTTTACGTGGGAGGAAGGAGTGGAGTTTCCTAATGAGCTGGAGCTGGAAGGAGGAAATTTTAGTCAGCGACACCGACTATTCATCTCGGAGCAATGACGCATCAGAAGACACGGAGGCCTCGCTTGGCTTAGCCAAACGAGCGCTGCCTGCCCTCGCTGCGAGCACGACAGGAGCTGCTGAGTCAAAGGAGAGAGCGGCTCCAGCCAGGGCTGTGCTGAGGAGTGTGCTGCTGTACACGTTACTAAGGGTTGGTTGAGAGACTTGGAGAAGAAAAGGAAAAAGCCCTCATGGGAGATGGTCTATTTTTAATGAGCCCAAACCTCTTCCACAAATTAAGTGAAATATTTTAAAAGGAAACAATATTACTTCGGTTTTATTTGTTTCAGCTACTTAGTTACAGCTCCACGTGGACACAATTAATGGAGGAAATAGAGTATTTTATAAGCCCAGGACTCTGAGATAGATATTTTGTGACCATGTGAAATTCTTTGCCCTAATCACCACACATTCCTTGGGAGAAGGCTGTATATTGCTGAAGATTATTAGCCTTGGTTCCAAAAGTGTTGTGTCTAGTCATTGAATGGCAAAGGTCAAAAATTGTCATGGTGTTAGTCTGACGAATTTTGCTCCCCATTTTTCATTAAAGTCCCTGCTGTCCATCTTTGGCTCAGGTCTGTTCTAATTCTGTTCAAAGTATTCCCCAGCAACAAAGAGAGAAATGACCTTTCCACTGGAACCAGTTTTATTTCCCAGATCCCTTTCAGACTCCCCCTGTGACTTCATGTAAATCACTTGGACGTTCGGTGCCTCATTTCTCCATTTTTTTAAATAGAAATAATATAATTCCTCTTTCATTTGCCCGTTTACATAATGAATTTTTCAGGACAATGAATCATCTTATTTGGGTGGTATTTAACACCAATCCATCTCATCCTTGCTGGTTAAAGAAGAACAGATCGAGGTAAAACCTGGGGATGAATGTTGTTTAGATGAAAAGTTTCATTTGCACCTTGCCCTGCTTTCTTCATGATGGGAAACAATGAAGAAGTCACCCATAGAAAAAAATAATGTTTTTTCATTCTTCTGGGACTGCCTCAGAGATCAGAGACAGCACCCATAAAATACCAGGTGTGGGCTTTCTGGCAGGACCAAGTGTGACGGCAGGGTGCGATTTCTGGATTTCTGAATGGAGGCAATTGATCGGTTCCTCAAATGATACGGGTCCATATGCCTCATTAACCAGCTATCCGCTTCTCGCAGGCATGCCTAAGTGGTCTCCTTTTTCGTTCTCATATCAGCGCTGCTGAGAAGATTTCCTTGCAACAGGCTGTTACGTGGAGGTAAACATCTCCTCGGTGCAGTAATCTGTGCAAATATCCTGACAGCTAAGCACAGCAGTGGAGTAAACAAACAACCCCAGTGCCCCTTCCCCTCCACCACGCCAATAAACGGAGTTTACTGTACACAGCGCTCTTCGGGGCTGTGCAGGGATGGTGTGAATCCATTAGTAGGGCAAGGGTGAGTGACTTCTGACTTCAGCAACCCTTAAAGTTAATCCAGCATTGTAGGGGCAGAATTAAATGTGATGAGCTCAGAAAGTGTGATAAAACCAGATTTAAGTGCACAGCTGGGCAGCAACCTATAAAGGCAGAATTTAAAACCGTAATAAAAACTTTGTAATCTAATTACAACGGTAAAGTTAAAGGTGAGGTATTTGCAGCATGATTCACATGCACCACAGCTAACCTCTGACATCTTGAATATATTACGTGGTTTCTTCACTACAGGAGTAATTTTTGAGTTGCTTTCTCACACCACATGGTTTCCTACTTTTTATTCTCCTGCACTGTCTTCAGTGGTTACAGGGCAGGACAGAACTGTGGATCACCACTTTGCAAAGCATCTACTTTGCTGTGCTTCTTGCTGGAGGTGTCCCAGGCCTGCCGGCTCCTCCCCATGCTCTGGGCGCTCGGCACCCAGGCACGGAGGCAGGGGTTGCAGCAGGTGCACAATGCCTCCAAAAAATTGCAGCTCCTAAGAGAGTCTGAGGAGAAACCACAGCAAGAGCAGGTATGTCTCAAGCTGGTTTTAGCCCGGCTAGTCTTAACACCAGCAGAAGGGAGAAGGCGGCAAAGCAGGTTATAGCTCGGGTGCAGGATATGGTCCCAGGCAGCCAGCTCCCGTTGAAGCCCATGTCATTATGTCGTTGTTGCAATTGGCCCCTAATTAACAGCACCTCAGATACACAGTCATCTCTGATTTCGGTGCTGGCTAGTCCAAAACCCAAAGTGATGGGAAAAACCAGCACCATGAATCCTGCCTGGTTCTCCTTCACCCCTGCCGGTGGGCAGGGCTTGTTTTGCCCAGCAAGTTTCATTCAGAGCGCTCTCGCCAGGATGGACACTGTCAAGTATGACAGTGACCTTAGATGCAAGTCTAACATCTTTCAGCAGGAAGACCGCAGCAGCGTTAAACACTAAAACAGAAGTCTCTTTCCTGGGTTGCATTAAGCGTTGTCCAGCATTCCGGGTGCGCTGCATGTGTGGCAGGTTGTAGTGGTGGGCTTTAAACAAGTTTGCTCCAGCGTAACAGCTGGGCAGTTGCTCTAGGAAAGGCAGCTGGGGTGATCACTCTTTCCTCAGCCAGCCTATGTCAACACGATGATACTGTGTTTCAGAACCTGTCCTTTTTTTTCCCTTTTTGTCGGCTCGGAGGGGAACAGCAGAGCCATCAAGGGCACCCTGTGCAGGGCTCAGTGATATTGTGTCTCGTGCAATGAGGAGAGTGCGAGTGCCATTAGCTAAAATGGATGATTGATATCAGCAGTGGGTGAGAAAGAGGTGTGGGGTGCGCTTGGAAAGGAGCTACCTAAAGTTTCCAAGGGCGGCGTACATTTGTGATCGGAGACCTATCTCAATATCGTTTAGAAAGACAGAAAGCTGCTTTTTTATTTTAGAGGGGAAAAGATGTCTTGTGTACGTCTTGAGCTGCCATATACACTTATGCTATTCCTGAGTTAACTTCATTCCTTCTCTTCGTGCAGCTGTACAACAGCTACGCTAATATAGAACCCTGCACAGGAGACAACAGCTTTTAAAATGCAATCAGGGACTACCAGAAAACACCACAACAAACGCCCAAAACATGGGAAGGAGCCCACCAGCTGCAGGATGCCAGCGTGAGGATCAAAAGAGCAACATCCCAGGTACAAACAAGGTAAGATCCCATTGAGCCCAGGCCAGCAGCCACCCACTACGACCTCCAGTGGGTTTAGAAATCCCATCCCGTGCAGCAGCTCCTACATGCTTGAGCTCACTGTAAGGCAGAGGGAGTAAGGGAGCATTTAACACCCTCAGTCTGCAAGGCACAGACAGGAGGTGGTAAATACCTTGATAAGGAAACTGGAGTGAAAATACCAGCTGTAGGCAATCCAGATTTTATCAGGGCAGCATGCAGGAATGAGTAACTACCTGACATGTAGATGTGCCTGTGTGCAGTGCCAGCAGCTTGCCAGTCCGCACATCTGGCCTCAGGCGTCAAGTTTGCATTTTCAAACCCATGTGATTTCAGGGTGCAGTTGAGGGGGTATTTTTGCATGGGATTCTCTTACGCAATGGTAGCGACCAAAATGAAACTGGAGCTCTGTGTGTGGAAGAATCTGTAGGTTTAACACTGGAGACTTGTTTTTCTGCTGTAAGAAGCCGCCTGGCTGCTCAACGAAGGTTATTGCTCTGCTTCGCAATGACACGCATTTCACAGCATGGAGATCCACGTGTGGCAGGTTAAAAAAATGCCCTGGAATCCAAGGGCTCAGCAAAGTCATAAAGACATGAATATTGTGTATTCCTCAGTGAATGGATGGTGGCTCACGGACCATTGCTACTGCTGTCACTGTGGGACCTAGAGAAGACCTGTGTCTAGTCCCATCATAGTCTGCAATGCGAATCACAAATTTGGTGAGGGTGGTTGGAAACTGAAATGCTGTGAACTGGCACAATGTATATATTGATGTCTGAGAAGGTATGAGGATGGTGGGGGAAGAACTCCAGGGAAGTAGTCATGCCACCAAGCCTGTCAGAGGTCAAGGAGCATCTGGATGATGCTCTTAGACATACAGTTTAGTTTTAGGTAGTCCTGGGAGGAGCAGGAAATTGGACTAGATGATCTGCATGGGTCCCTTGCAACTTGAGATATTCTATGATTTTGTGGTCTTACACAGACAGTTTGGAGAATTATTGCTAGGTGTACTTCTCTAGCTCTGGACCCCCAGTATAAGGCTATGAAGCTGTCTGTTTGCTATTCTCTGGCTCGATGTTTGCTATTCTCAGACCTCGAACTCTGGCTGGCTAGGGAAGTCGTTGCCTAGGTTGTCATTCCTAGGTGGGAAATGTCTGTGCAGAGACCCTGTCCCTGCTCTGGTGATGCTCTTCAGGTGTCTGACAGGCTCTTGGAGCTTTCTGTTTGGTTTTTGCATTGATTCTTGACCAGGTTTACAATACAACAGAAGGCACAACCAGCCCTATCCTTGGTGCGAGGAGTAGGAAGAGCTTGGCAGCTTGAAGGCATGTCCTGAAACCTGAATAAGGAGAAAGGAAAGACTGTTACCTTGCTGAAATGACAAGGGGTTGGGACAGCATTCAGAACTATGCCACACCAGGGTCTCTTTCTGGGGGTGGTGCTTAGTGTGGCTAATGACAACCATAAGTAGGAAAAATATGGATGCTATTGGGGAGAGAGGCCCAGGAATGGATAAAGAATAAATTGGCTGTGCTGCACACGGAGAGGGCCAAACAGATGTTGGGCCTGATCCAGAGCCCATCGAGTTAACAGAAAGGCTCCCTTTGGTTTCATTGGACTCTGTCTCAGACCCATTACAGCTTCACAGGAAGCAGTGGAGACCAAGAGCAATAACTTGTGGTGACTGGAGTGGTGTGTGTTGCATAGGTGGGGGCTGTGAGGTTTTCATGGTGAAAACAGATGGGTCTTACAGATCCATCCCTTTGGCCTGGGTAACCCTCCTGCCCCACTTCCCCCACCTGATGGTAAGCAGTCTCATGTGGTTTTGGTCCTCTAGCCAATGTTTTGGCATGATTCTGCGCAGAAGTGCCCATCTGCCTTCTGTATTCCCCCTCCTACTCAAGGAGGTTCGGGTGTGATCTCACGGTGGCCCAGGATTTAGAAACCAGTGATTTGAGCCATCCACAGAGAAGGAAGAAATGAGGCCTGCTGAGAGCTGTCGGCTAGGGTGGGATTTTGTTGTGGACCAGCAAGAACAATAATGTAAAGCAGGTGTTTCTGCGATCGTGAGACATTTGTAAAACCAATGTCCAACAAGTCTCCCACTCGCATTCCCATCCACATGATATGGCAAGGTCTAACATGAAGGACCGCAAAGAGAAAACATCTCTCTGTGCTGGCTGGCGTATGACCCGCACTAGGGCCTCCCTCCCCTTCTGCTGTCTGTGCTTTTCTGTTTATTTAGGTGCGTGTCTTTGTTTCTGTTTTTACATTTAGCACAAGTAGAAAGGAAATGGAATTTCATACAGCTTAGAAGACTGGGAGCTCACCATGCTTTGGAGCATGGGCCATTATTTGTCCTCACACCGCAGGTGCAAGTGCTCGCAGGCCAGATTCTCCACTAGTATAAACTGCCCCAGCCTCTGTGAGAGCCCCCTCCTTTTAGCCAGCCCATTTGAGGAGGTTTGTGATATCCAGAGGTGCAGACACAGGCCATACTCAGGCTAAGCCGGTCTCATGTTTAGGAGTGAGACCTTGACGCTGAGCAGCACCTGTTTTCTCCTTGTGATGGTATCAAGACGAATGGATTGACCATTGCACACGAAGATGCACCAACAAACAGCAGATGCTGTTTAATTCAGGGCTCTGAATTTATTGGAAATATAATTTGGGGAATAGTTTTGTGTAGTCTAATTTAGGCCAGCTTGGGGAGAGGCAAGGAAGGAACTTAAAAGGGTAATTTCAAGGCTTTTCTCAGGACTGCCCCTGCCCAAACACGGAGAGCTTTGTTCTCTCTCTTTCTGTTAATGAGGGAAATCCTCACAGTGAAGTGGGATTGACTTTAGTATTGCTGAAAGAGAAAACTTTGTCTTTCTCCTGCGAGAAACTCTGCTCTGAAAGAGGCTAACGGTTCACAAAGCTAGTGTAAACTAGCAGATTTTGCTCAGCATCAGGACCACTGTACTGATTTATTTCACCTGAAGACCTATTCCAGTTTCCCGTGACATCACATCAAGCTCCTCACAATCCACCTCTGGATTTCCAGTCATCCATCAGCAAAGGAGTCACTCTTCAATCTTTCGTAAAAAGCTGTCAATCTCACTCCTTTTTTCCAGCTGTATTCATACCCACTTGCTTCCCCTTTGCAGGTATTCCCTTATCCACGCTGGAATTAACGTGTACACACTACAACAGTGCCCATCATGGCTCAGGCTGAGCTTGAGTTTAGGTACTTCACAGGTTTAAGTCATGACCCTACAACACTCAATCTCCAGAAGATGATCTCTTGCTTTTATTGACAGTAATGCACTTATAGTCCAGTTTAAAAGAAGCTGATCCTGAAAGAAGCTGTTGAACTTTTTGTGTGAGGTAAGAGTCAGTTCATGGCTGGATGCATTGCCTGGCAGGAAGGTTGTGTGGCAGCTTGGCAATCGTACCGTGACGCAGCTGAAGGAGAACACCTGAACCCTGTCTTCTATTTACATTTGGGTGGTGGATGGGTGGCATCATTACTCCAGTTTTTGGCTCGTATCTGTCCACTTGGATGTGAATGTAAACTGCTGCAATTATATCTTAATTGTGTCCCGCTATTGGAAATGATTAGTCTGTTCGTTTTCCATAAATACTGGCTGGCCAGCTTTGCCTGGCAGTGGCTGGGAATTGTCATGGCAGATATGAAAGCTCAGAGTGGGGAATCGTAACTTCACGTGACTTACGGTGTTTCTCAGGTGGCAAACTCTATGCTATTGGATTTCATCCTGAACAGGGTGCCGGAGGAGAAATGTCAGCTTTAAGACTGGGTTCAGGCGGTGATAGAGAAAGCACAGGTCTTTCAAAGCATAGGCAGTCTCACATTGCTGTTTCAGTCAGGAAGTGAGTTTCTTATTAAAATAAGCTCCTTTCTATGGGGGAACTTTTAAATTTCAGGTGAAAGTTCAAAAATATCCAGGCTTTCTAATTCACTAGCACTTCCCACTCCTACCTCTCCACCATGGCAGCCTTTGCCCTTCCGTACTGACCAGTTCCGGCAGGCAGAACAGAATGTAAAAAGTAGCAGCGTATTAACTTCAGGGCTATGTATTCTACAAGTGAGCTCTAATTCCAAATGGCACTGATGCCAACCTTTTTTTTTTCCCCAGGACTCAGGCATACAACACACTTTCCTCTACTGGAGCTCATCATTCCATAACTCTAGAAATTGCAATATAAACCTTGGCTACTATGCACACTTCAACTTGAAAACACAGCAGCAATCTGGGATTTTAATTCCAGCAAATCTGAAAGTGGATTAGAAATAGGATCCAGCTGCATCTCTAATAGTCAAAAGAAAAATTAGCAGAACATTGGAGCTGAAATGAACTCTGTCTTTCTTTTAGCTTTTTTCCTCCCTCTTGCTTTAGAAGAGGAATTACATAGACCTAAAATGCCATAATTAAACTGTCATTTGTTCCTTACCTTGGTAGAAGCTTTGCCCAGCTGAACACATCTCAGTTTCCATCCTAAGCATTTACCTACAGCACAGGGTTGGGAGAGGGGGGCGGTTTATTACTTGTTTTAAGAAATTAGAAATCAGAGGCATGCACAGTCTGTCTGTTATAGTCTTCAGCGAGTGTGTTGCCAGGCTCTACAGGTTATACATCATTAGCGCACAGAGTGTCCAGGAGAGCCCAAAGCTTGTGCAGGTGTGTTGGCAAAGCTCGCACCACTTCCCTCCCTCCTCCCTCTCCGCTGCACTTCCAGCAAGCCGATACTTGAAACTCAATGTGGCAAAATCACAGAGAGCTCTCCTAAAGTTTGTTAGCTCGAAGCTCACCCAGCAGACGTGACTATGAGATGGTGTGTGGAACCTGGAAGGGACTCACTGGAAAAACAAAACCATTGAGTCAAAAGCTTAGTGTGTTTTTCCATGATTGTATGAAAAAAAAAAAAAAAAAAAAGTACATGTGTGTTTTTTTTAAGCACTTTCAGATATTAGAAATTTAGTGAACACAGAGGCAGCTTTTTTTTTTTTCTTTTCCCCTGCCCTTGAACTTTCGGAATGACTGTAGGGAATATATTCCAGCCTGTTTTCAATGACCCATTCATCTGGTGGTTTTATTGCAGCTTTTCCCAAAGGGAGGGAGCTTCATCGGATCTCTGCCCCTGGCATTAGCTGCCATTATTTGTGCATCCCACTCAGATAATCGATAAAGTGGGTGGCATCTGAAAATAATTATACACACAGCTCTTCCCCAGCTTCCAAGATGGAGACAGAAGCTGGGAAAGGAGCCTTTGCATATTCAGCACTTGTTAAAGGAATGAAATACAGTTCTGCGTGTTATTGTTGTATCCTGAAACCTGGGCATTCAGCAGCAGTTTCTTTTGATGTTGCGTAGCACTCTGGCCACACAGTACCTGATCACAAAGCTAATCATCTTTCCCATCTTTCCTGGATTTGCTAGAAAAGTTGTCCTGTCTGCTTGTACAGCGCGCCAAAGGGCAGGAACTGTCAGACGGGTTGCAAATATAATGGTGGTGTCTGTGGCCTCCCTTAGGGAGGAAGGATCTAGCTGAGTTCAGTACCCTCTTTTTTTCAGCAGACACCACCACAGTTGCATTTTTACAGCCAGATGTCCTGGCCCCAAGCTAGCATGTGGTGACAAGTGGGTGGCCTGTGCAAGGCATGGTATCTCTCTGTAGCATGGGATGAGTTTTTCCAGCCAAAATGATGTTCGAATACCCAGCTTAAGCAGCGAAGCTCTGTCTTTATACTGCTCGTGGCAAAGTCACCTTTAGATGTCCGTACGGCTGTCATTGCCTACTGAAGAACCTGATTCAGGTTCTCCATCACCTGACGGAGTCCTACCAGTCAGGAAAGTATGTGAATCATCTCATATTAGAAGATATTTAATGACTGTTTTAGGAGGCTCACTTCTTTAGTCTTCTTTTTTTGCAGTGGCTGAGATCAACCACTGGCATGAACCTGAGCGTTCCCGCTGCAGCCTACCTAAACAGCGGCGGCACCAGGCACCAGCGCAGGGCCTCTGAACTGAGCAGGTGGTACAAAAAGGAGGGGCACAGATTTTGCCACGGCAAGTTGCAGTTTTAGAGTAAGGCTTTGTCCTTGTACCCCTGCGGCTCTGGAGAAGCTGTGTGCAGCACTGTCACAGTGGGGACTAGATCCTGGCTATGACCCTACACGGGTTTTAATGGTCTGCCCTAGGAGTCTGCTCATGCGCTCCACTGAAGACAAGAGAGGTGAGGATGGAGCAGCGGTCTGACCCAGCGTGGCCATTCCCACAGATTTCGATATACCTCTCTCCCAAACTGCAGTGCTGGGAGGAATGCCATGGCTGTACGGCGGGGAAAAACCTGTGATGTCTGCAAGAGCTAGCAGCTGGGGGCATCCGGCAGCTGCCTCCCCAGGAATGAGCTAAGGACATCAAGCAACTCACTGCTCCCAGCTGCTGGGTGCCAGCAGGGCTATTTCACATATCCGGACAGCAATTACAGGGGAGCAATTATTTTTGGCCGCTACTACAGGGCCTCTGCTATCTCCTAATCTAGGCAGCAAGCAGAAGTGTTTGTTCATGGCCTGCTCCATTGTCCATCCCCAGCTTTTCTCCGTGGTAGTACATTGTTTGTGATGCTGTTTAAATCCTCCTGCCAGCCCCAACAATGCCTCGCGCAACCCCAGCGTGTTCAGGAGCTTCCAGGCTGCAGAAAAACCGATCCTGCTCAGCCCAGCTCTGTTTGTTGCGAAGTGTTTGCTTAGTGATTAACTCATGCACGGACATACACAGCCACAAATCTCTAGGTTGTCTCACAGCCTTTTCATTCAATTAAGTCTGTTGACTTAGTCTCATTTTGAGCAGTAACTGGATTTAGATAAGGCAGTGGAAACCAAAACATCAATTGTGTGATTTCTGGCCCAGCCGGTATGTTGATCTGAAGGGAATGTTTGTGCGGGCGATAACCGAGGTAGTCCAGTGATTAGGGCAAAGACTTCTATAAAGTAAAAACGCTCTGCATTAAGTACAAGTACTGGCCAGAGGAAGCAAAGGGAGCTGCTGCCTCCGCAATTCCCTCTTTGCCTCACTTGGTGTGCCGTGCTGTGAACGGCAGCCAGTGATGGAGAGGTGATGGTCTGTCTGAAGGAGCAATCATCGTTGGGGCAGGGCTGGGATCTCCCACTGTTGCTAGAGCCACACTGATGTAACCGTAACCGCTCCTCTGAAGCCCGCAAAGCTCTACAGGGATGGAGTCATTTGGGATTTAGCCAGTTACATTTTGTCAGCAATAGACCAAAGTTATTCTGGGATGATTTCTCCCCACAAGCTGTAGGGCATGAATCTACACTCAGTTCCCTAGGGGTTTGATTTGCCCAACATGAACCAGCCCTCGTTGCACACATCCCTGGGAAGAGGAGATGCAGGTGGCGCACCCTTGGCATCTCTGCTCCTTAGAATATAGGTGGCCTAGATGGAAAAATTCTCTATAGTACAATAGCTGATGTCTGCCTATACAGGCAAGATGAAAGAAAGCTTTTCTATTTCCAAGCATACCTGTTTGTGATGCACTCCTGTGTCTTTTACTGATTACACACTATAGTCAGAAAACATATTTGGAAATACATGTTGTTACATATTTTTCAAAAGTGCATTTCAATGTATGAAATTTTTGGTCCCATTCTTTTCCAGAGAACTGTTAAGCTAATAGGGAGCATAGGGCGTTCCTGACATGCTCCAAGTCTTCAGCAAGAAGCATGGAAGAAGAGTGCAGAAAAAGACCGTGAGAAGACACATGAGATAAGGTACACCCTTGGAAGGCAGCGTATGTACTACTGACTTTCTCTTTTTTTCTCATAGTAGTGAGGGTTTCTTCCTCAAATTATCCTTTGTTTCCTTCTGACATAAATCTGTGATAAAGGAGATTGTTCTAGCTTGTTCCAGTTTGAGAGGTCCTGATGGACATTGAAAGGAGACAAATAAATTGTTGGCGGTTCTCAAACAATGAGCTGCATGCAGCCTCAGCACGGGAGGAAGAGGGGAATGTGTTCTTTCAAAGGACTTTTCTTCCCAGTTCCTCCCCCCCTGTTTGTTTCCCCTTTGGGCCATGCAGCACTGTCTGTAGAGGTGACACTGGAAGCAATGTAAAACCCGTGTTTATTGTGAACAGTGTTGTGCCCACATGCCTCCCGTGGAGTGGCGATGGGGAGGAGGTGCTAAGCACCTCCAAACATTGAGCCAATACTTCACATCATCACTCCTGGTTTGGAACTGGAATCACACCAGCCAGCCTAAGTAGTAACACGCTGCTATGGGCACTTACAGTCCCGCTTCTTAAATGACCTACTTATATGAAGCACACTGGCACAGGGGGAGCGCATGTTTTAGTGTGCTCAGACTCAGTATTTCCGTCAGTGACTTGGATGGTGGAGTGCTTTCAGCTTTCTTGTACCAGGACGTTGCAGAAGTGGTGCAAGTACAGCATGCACTGGAGACTCACCCCCTTGCTCGCCACGCAGACACCCTCAGCCCATGGCTGTCACAGTTGCTGCTGTTGGAAGCAGAGCAAGCATGTTAAAATCTGCTTCCTTTGGGCTGCCGAAGGCAGTAGCTACTGTGCTCCTGCCACCCCACGATGCAGCTGAGCACACAGCAGCAGAGCTGTGCCCAGCACGGGGCTCTGCCCCGGCACGGCGGGTTAGCGCAACAGCATGCAGCTCCTGGGACCAGAGCAAGTGGCTGCGCGCGTGTGTACGCACACACACACAAACACTTAATTGTTGGCAACTTAACATATATTAAACATCTTCTGGTAGCGATGAAAGATGGCATCCTCCCAGAGTTTTGCATACCTGTGAGCTAATCGGCCCTTTGTGTGAAAGCGTAGGTGGGGACTCTTCTAACAATACGAAGTTGATTAGCTCATCATCTTGGCTTTAGGGGCATACTGATGTGCCCATCCTGCTTTCAGAGCTATGAATAATCCAGCTTCGCTGCTGTCCTCTTATTAAAAAAAAAAAGGAGAGAGTGTAGTTTCAGGGCTTGGTACTCAAGCCTGTTTCTCAGTACAGGTGATGAGTAGGTATTTGCCGGTTATTCACTGGTATCACTCTTGGCTTCAGGTCTCCTTCGGACAGCTGTCAGCTTCAGGAATTATACCTGCCTGACAGAAATAATTGCTGTTTTTCAACTATTGATTGAAATAACGTCCTTGAAGATTAGGCACACGTGATCCACTGTCAAAGCAAGAGGGCCATCAACAGAAGTCTGTGCTGGTCACAGTTCATTTAAATCTCTGTGAACTGTTTGGATGGTGGAGCAGACAGGGCTCTTCTGGTAGGTTAGAACAAGAAAACAGGCTGGGAGACTCCCATTTTGGGAGAGGAGGAGGACTGATTTAAAATGTTCTGAATAAACTTTAGAAATAGACTTAGATGAAAAAGAAAATGCACAATTAAAATACACATAAGAAACCAGGTCATGGTCCTGACAATATGCTAGGGGAGCTGGTAGAGGACAAGCTCAAATCGAAGTCTACCAGGTTATGGTGTGCCCAGAAAGATCCCTGTTATTAGAAGTATTAAGAGCACCCTTTGTGTGGAATTCATTCTGCTGCTGGAGAGGCCCAGACCACCAATCTGCACTCTATACTTCAAATAAAGATGTAAATACAGGAGGAAGTCTGGAGGAGAGCACCAGGACTGATAAGAGGTTTCAAAAAACATGACCTGTGTGGAATTTTTTTTTAATTGGATTTGTTTAGTCTAGAAAAGACTGAGAACAGCTATGAGAGAATTCACATGTGAAGACAGTAGCTAAAAGGGGTATGGTAAAAGGGTACAGTGACCACTGGGTCTACTTGCATGGGAAAGGACAAGATCTAGTTGGCTTTATTTGCAGCAAAACAGAGGAGGTGAGAGTTTAGGAGAACTCTTTCCGTAAAGAGAGGGAAATGCTGGAACTGAGGGTGCAGAGAGGCTTTAGGATCTCTAGCTCTGGGAGCTTCCAAGAGTTTAAACTAATGTAGAACAGGAGTGGCGTAGGCACAGGAAGATGCAGGAGGGTCTCTGCATATCTATGTGTGCTTGCTTAAATCCATTCTTTGGGGTTTATTGCTTTGGTGGCAGTAGCAAAAGGCATCTTGGACTCAAGTTTGGTTGCTAAAATGGAAAAAATGCTGATAGGTGGGTACATTTGCACAGAGAATGTTGATAAGACAGGAAAAATGATATTGTCAGAAACAAGCCAGAAGTTTTAGATGTTATGCTTCAGAAAAGTATATTTATGGAAAATGGGTCCCTTGGCAAAGCAGTCTTTCATTAAACAGGAGATTTAGATGGAAAAATGTGCAATGAGCTCTGTAGATTAGCAGCCCAGCAAAATCCCAAGACCTCCGAGGTGTAATTACTGATCCTGGAAATGGTTGCTTTTCACCATTCGGGATTAAGCAGAGATAACACAACATCTCTGTATGCAACGGAAAGATGGGTAAAGAGATTGTCAGGGGAGCCTGAGAGCAGCTTCACCTGCAAAAAAAGGCAATACAAGAATAAGTTATTCAGAAAGACTCTGCAATAACTTGCCAAATTAAGAGGGAAATGGTATCTCTCGCAAAGTCAAGGAAGGACTGCGGTTAAGGGATGAGAGTCAGAAACCCAGCATTCAAAAACTGCTAGTTCTCACAAAGCCTGCACTTATATGTATTCAATCCAGGAAACTGGTTAGTGGGATGTGAAACTACCATATGTTTTTGCAGATGCTACAAGTATGCGTGCTGTCCTTATGTATATATGCTTTATCCCCACTTTTGAAAATGGGTCAAAGCCTTCCAGTGCTCCAGGAGGAAAACTCTTGAGAATTTACAGATCTAAGATGCTGTGATTAATGTTTCTGGACAGCAATTTCACTTTCCCCTATTGAGCCTTGGAAAAACAGAGGAGAGTGCAACAGGAGATCCACACCAAAGATCAAGGCAGACACATCTGCCTGGCTGTCAGATTTCACGCCAACAAATTGGAAGAAAATTAAAAAACCAAAGCCAGATCTGGTCTTTGCTCTGGGAGTGCAAAGTCTGAAAGGCTCCTACACACATAGTTGTGCTTGGCATAAAACCACCAGGGAAACTCCTGTGTTTCTCTGTTTTTGCCATCCCTTTAAAAGAAACATGTCAATTAAATATGAAGGAATGAGATCTTCCTGTTAAAACTGTTGTTAGTTTGTGTCACTTCAGTTAAGAGGAGGTTGCAATGTGCAACCTCTGCCCACCACCGCTCAACGGCTGTCCTTCCAAACGCTTCAGGTTGCAGGCTGGCATCTTAAATCAACAGTCCTGCAAGTGTGGGAGACGGGACCATAAATGCTCAAAAGCAGGGCTTCTTTCCTCCAAAGCCCCGGGGAGATCTGCACCCTGAGACTCCATCCTTCTGTCAGGCGTGGAGGATGAGCTACCCTCATCATCATGTTGCTCTTAACTTTAATTTCCAGCACAAATAGCCCCAAACCACTCCGGAGTGGGGGCAATGTGACACTGCCAGATGATTACACATTGCCTCTTAATACAAAGCCAGTTGTGTTTGTGCTCCATTACTCAGTTCCAAATTACAAGCCTTATCTCACAGGAAGCTTGAGATGCCTCTATAGTTTCAGAAACCTCATGGTAAAAGGGTCAGTTTTTAAATACAGTGTTTTCCAGAAAGACTATCTTAAAAACATAGTGCTTTTCAAATCCTCTGCGTCCTTTAATGCTACTTTCAGGTTGTTTTTTTTTCAAATTAAACATTAGGCTCAGCAACACGCATGAGATGTTAGATTAAAGGGACACGGCTTGGGTTTTCCGTGTCCGTCCAGAAATAGCTATTCCCTGGGTGGGCCAGGTGAAGTCGAGCAAGGTTATTGTCGCACAACTTCCCCAGCTTTCTGGGTAGAGGAGAGAGAGATTTGACTGGCTGCTTGCAGAAAAATCTGGCCAAAAGCATTGGGCCACATCCTTTGTGGAGGTAAATCAACATCGTCTGAGTGGCATTTCTGGAACCGTGACTATTTTCATCAGGATCAGGCCTTTTACATATGGTGAGGAAGTGGTAAAGATCACAAAGGGAGGGAAAGATATACATACATGGCAATAATTGCAAAAAGCTATGGGGTTTTCCTATGTAGGTGGTGTCATTTTCTCTAAAGAATTCAAGCGTGGCTTTCCCAGCACTCTTTCCCTTTAAGGAGACATGCTGAGCAGTGCCTCCCGATAAGACAACAAGCCCAGATGCCCAGAGGAAGAACCCTGTTGTTGTGAAGACACAGGCCCGAAAGGCAGAGTGTCTGGATTTTATTTGCAGCTCTGCCACAAACTTCCTGGATGATCGTAGCCAAGTTAACCAGGTCCAATTTTTTCAAGCAGCATCTGTGCCCGTTCTGCATATGCATGAAGCGTACATTCGCCGTTCGGGGCTTTGCACAAAAGTCCAAGAAATGCAAAGCTGCAAAGAAACACTGCTGCCTACGCACTGCCCTGTTTTCCCCAGGCAAAGGGTGATGATCTGGTGAAGCCACTGGATCCCTGCCAGCAGGGATTCGGATCCAGAAACAGGCAAGTGCATCGATCAAAGCCCACCTTGCCCGATGGCCCATCACTGGCAGACAGCAGAAGTAGGTGCCTAGGAAGGAAAGCAAAATCAGGGGGAGCAGAGCTGGACTTCCAGAGCTAGGAGTGGTTTGTATAAACTTAGCAACCCTCAAAGGATTTCCAAACCTGGGAGCATGAGTAGTCCAGGACAAGCTGTCAGGGCACCCTGGGATTGTCAGCTTCTTTGGAGCGGGACTCACTTCTTTAGCTCTACGTCAGACTTACTGGGTCACACGGGGCTTTTGTAGCCTTTCCATCTCTGTGTCAGCTCCCTGCCTCTCACAAGGAAGTGATGCCGCCTGCCAGGGAGTTGAGGCTAAATGCACTGATGTTTCCTCATGCTTGGAAGGGAAGAGAAGTTTGGAGACAATTATTGTTGTGATGTATAGGAGCTTTGCCAGTACAGTGCCCTGTAATAACAGCTACTCTTCCTTCAGATCATTAAGTTACCAATTTCTTAGTACTCTTGCTCATGACAAGTAGATCTTGAGTTTGAAGAGATGCCTGCCTTCTTTTTCCTTTTCCCTGACTTACAAAATATATTTTGGAGATTTTCTTTCTTTATGGCAGTGTATCCAGATATCCCTGTTCAAATTGTCATCTTCCAGATCTTGCCTCAAAGGAGCCGTAAGGCTCTAAGGAGATAACCAACACATTTGTGCCCTATCTCCATGGCTCAGTGAGAAATGAAGCATGAGGAAATGCTCTCAGGGGCCCTACAGATGATGAAACTGATTTAGAATAAAGAAAGGTCCATCTGCTTTCAGAGACAGTCTCACATCTGCTTTTTCCATGCCCCATGAGCAAGCTACACCCTGGAAGCCGCAGAGCTGAGTTAGAGTGGTGGTGGGTTGACCTTTCACCCCAACTTGTTGGTGGGGTTCGTACATCTGGGCTCAGGAGGGTATTAACGTGGCTACACAGCTTCCATCTGGAGATGGCTTTTGTCCAGTTGGCTGAGAAGGGGGCTGGATTGACAGGCAGCTGCTTGCATTGGCCAGTGCAGACATGCCCAGATTCTCCTAAGGTGCTACTGGAGGGTACGCAGATATTACAGTGATGAGGGCAGTCTGAGAACCTGTTTAGACCAGAATACGGGTTTCAGTGGCAGTTTTCTGGCTGATTAGTTGGGTGACTTTGTGCAAGTCTCAACTTGCTGTTGCCCTATCCAATAAATGGGAATAGCAGCATTTGTCTCCCTTTGTAAAACACTTTGAGGTCTACGGATAATCCTCCTCCTTTTTCCCACCCCTGATTATGGGACCAAGTGGAATCTTACGACACATTGAGTTTCTGTGGTCTAGTGTTTGCCAAGTATTTGAAAATGACTCTTTGGCTTGAGTTTACAATGTCTGTGACTGCCACGTGATTTTTAATGGAAGCTCCTAGTTGAAATCAGGTCACTATACAACTGAAAATGCATGAGATTAGGAAAGAAACTGAAGTAGTCATCAGGAGTATGCAGCCCCATGATGACCTAAGTGTCCTGCCTCGGGCACCCTGCAAGCAGTAACCACACACATCAATAATCTTTTCAATAACCTACAACATTTTGTGGTTCAAGGTCTGCAAACATTTAAGAGTGGAAAACTCTACACAAGAGAAGATTCTTGATTCTTGACCACCCCACTGCTCTCTCCATCACCCAACAAGCTGTGCATGCAGCAGACAGAGCTAGAGAAATGCATCTCTGTCGGGCATTCGGAGATGGCCTCACAACATAATGTTCAACATTTTGAATTCAAGGACCTTGTGCTGCTGTGGTCAACTGATATTTTAGGACACAGTTTCTTCTTTCCCTGGATTTTCCTTGGCCAGGGATGTTTTATCCCATGCTGGATATAAGTCCATTCTTAGATCTCATCCCTAACAGGTAGCAAAGAGGTGTGTTACTGAGGTTATGCTATTTTTTACAATGAGCTGAAAGAAAACCTAAAGCATTATAAGCAAACCCTACAAGTGACTTGGCAACTGAAGAGCAGAGTAAATAGTTAAGAAAATAGGTCACTGGTATACAGAGATCTTCCCGAAGAACATTGCAGGGCTGTACAAGCTTTGAAGAGCCAGGAAACCAGCAGAGATTTGTATCAGGCAGCGTGATCTAATGAGCTTACAGAAGAGAGGCTAAGGGATGGCTTGATCACAATCTGCAAGTACTCACAAGAGGAAGACAAAGGTGGAAATGAGGCAGATGTATCTCATGGCTGAAACTTAAAGCTGAGCATTTATTTGGGGGTAGAGGACAAGGGGACTGGGACAGGGATGGGGGACGGACAGGAGCAGCAGCTAACTTCAGAGTAATGCTCCAAGGCTTCTGTAATAGCTCCTTGAGTCCCCAAGCTGCTGGAGGTGGATGTTTAAAAACATAAGCTGTAGTTCTAAGACGAATGATCTGGAGGGTGTCCGATGGCCTTTGCCATGTGAGGTAGTAGATTATTTGTGGTCTTCCCAAGCCCTGTAGTTTGTGAACTAGTGTTTTGGATTTCTTCAGCCACAGTAAGGTAAAAAGATGACTCCATCTTCACACCTTGCCAAGCTCGGAGCAGATGTAGTGAGAGTAAAAGCATTTGAGAGGGAAGAGTCTGGCTTGAGCTACCTCTTTTCTTGTCCTTTGCCTCTGCTGTGTCATTACAGGATGACAACATCAGAGTCACCTGCTAGCGTTTCTCCCTTTAAATCAGAAAAAAACCCAAGTAACACAGAAAGAGCCCATCAATGAGCACAAATTAAAAAAAGGCTGCTCTACATGCTGCTGCTGTTATCTGGAGCAGCGCTCAAGGTCTGCTTCTTGGACCATGGGTGTGAAGGACTCAGCACCTGGCTGGACTGGACCCAGTGGCTGTGTATTTCATGAGTCCTATCAGATATGATCTGTCCATACACAAGCCATGTTTTACTTATAAAGTAAATTACATTACATGGGCTATAATGTACATTTTCAAAGGGGACCCACCTTAAAAACATTTTGTTTAATAAAATAACTTAATTAGAAGAGAGCTTCTGGCTGATGTGGTTGAGGCTGTGATAATTTTTCCTTCTCAAATCATTTTCTTTGTTTATTATACTTAATTATAGTGTAATTATGTATCCATCCTCTAGGCAAATTATGCAATCAGAAAATGTGAGTGGTTCATTTGCCACTGCTGTTGGGACCAGTGTTTACATCCCTAGTATAAAATATGAGCATCATTTCTATTATTTATAGTATATATGTATATGCATATATATAAAAGATGTTTCACCCAGAATGAAGAATCGGTGTAAATATTTTATTGGCAGTCATTTTTGCATCATCTACCATATTCGTTTGTGGCCTACTAATAATGAAACCATCCAAAGCCCAGATATTTTCTTGAGCCCAAATCTTAACACAACTGAGGAACGTGAAGTTCCGCAAATCAGCTTTAATTTTGGCGGAAGGATTATTATTACTTTTAAGAGCTTTTCTTGCATTTCACTTGCTAGTACTCTGAAAGAGTTCTGGCCAGAATTTCTTAGCACGAGAGAGAAGGGAACCCCGCGGTATTCAGTTACAAGGTGTAGATATTTGTTCAAGTCATGGGTTCAGACTAATCTTTTTTCTCCCATGTGCTTCATGAACTTGCTAGCCATGGCGGCACTGACTTTTAAAGGCGAGGCTATTCTCCCTCATTTTTCTTGATGGGAGTTGACAGATCGTGTTTGAACATAGAGAAAGATGAAGCCAAATGTCCAAATCTTGAAAACCCATTTGAGACTGATGTTTTCTCCTTCTTCGGCCAGCTCTCAGCATGAATACAAACCGGATTCCCGCGTGGCAGTTTCAGCTTCTCTTCTTGTGCTTATTTTGCAGAGATGAGGCCGCTTGCACTGACGGAGCAGGTGGGGAAGAAGACGCATCTGTTGGCATCAAGCGCCCGTGTTTATTACAGCTGGCAAAGAGGTGAGCTATCCATGCAGAATGGCAAGCCTACCTAACTGTCACCCGGCCAGCCCTGCAGCTGATGGAAATCTGGATAGCTATTTGATCTACCTCATTTTCCCCCCACCGGGGAGCTGGCCCTGCCTTTCACAGTGTCGCTCATCTGCATAGTGCTCTCCACCGATGTCTTGCAAACAGGTCTTTGCAGGAAATAAAAGGCCTCAGTGTGGTCTAGCTTCTGCCGCGTTCCCTGCAGGCGGGCTGCTATTTTTATGAAGAGCCAACATTTCTCAGCCACATAGGCAGAACTGAATTTTGCCACACCGCAGCTGGAGGGCCAGGACTTGCCTGGGGAGCGGTGGGGAGGCTTGGGTAGAGCTGGGGTGGCACAGCTGGGTGGGGGGAGCCAGCAGTGTGGCACCTGGGGAGGTGGGCAATGGAAGAGCCGGGAGTGGTGGTCCCCCAGATGAAGTCAGCAACCCAAGGGAGGAGAAATAAGATGATTCCCAATTGTCCTCGCCAGCCCTGCAGCTCCCTCATGCAGACAGTGGCCTCAAACAGCCTTTCCCTCTCCCCACGCTCAAAATGCAACCACTGCCCCGTTCCTCCCTCTCCCTGAGAAGGAAGCTGTCAGTTGTGGTCTCTGAGGGAAAGGTGCTACCCCAGCCAGCCGGGACGAAGCTATGGAGCGGAGAATCAAAGCCCAGATCCAGGCAGATACTTTGTGGTAATCTAAGAGCCAATAAAAATCTGGGGAGATTTTTCAAAGGAGCCAGCAAATACTCCCAGGTCGGTGCTGTTGCCCCATCCTGACCTGCTGACCCCCCCGGGGGGCTGTGTGTTTGTTCACACACGCAGGTAAGGCCACAGCAGCCAGACGAGGGTGGAAATAGCCAAGCTGCTGGTCTGCAGCGTTGGCTGTAAAGTCCTCACACGCAGCAGATGGGATGAGATGTGCCAACAGCCCCAAGTCTGCAAGCAGGCAGTAGCTCCATGGGATGCTGGAGGACCACAAGACCAGGCACTGACTCAGTCCACGGCAAGTAGGCATCTCCCCAGAGCGGGGTGAGATGGGAGTAGTAGGTATGTAAGATGTTTTTGTTTTTTCCTGATGTTATCCCCATTTTCCCAGGTCCCAGCTTCAGACAGCCGTCTGCCATCTGCTTTGGCCAGACACCGAGACGCTAGCAATTGGCTGCCGTTACTGTCATGAGCAAAGGTACAGTGCCATCAATTGTCTGAACTTCATCAGCCTTTTCCCGCGGTGATTTTGCATGGTGTGAAATAGGCTGGGACTCGGCGAGCAGCGCTGGGGCTGATCGGCCCACTGCCAGAGGAGGATTTGTCCATTATAGTCTCACTTGCTCTTTGGGTGTGGCCTGAAAGGGAGGGTTTGAGCCAATATTTGTTGGGATTTTTCCACACTTCGTTATGAAACCCATGCCTTGAATTTTGGAGTATATGCCTTAAAAAGCAGTATTACAAGTGCCTAGTTCCAAGATAACACTTGTCACCTGTTGGTTTGAAACCGCTATAGAATGAGTGCTGTACTTAACTAGATTTGAGTGATGGGGAAGCTGTGATGCAATTTACCTGAGGTCAGGCAGTGGTCTGAAGGAAGGACTTGGAGCAGGAGTCAGACTGCTGAGTCCCCGAGCAGTATGCCAGGTGCAGGCAGGGCTCCTCCATCCTTTCTGTCCTTTCCTGGTTTTGTTTCCCCTTGCATTCCTAGGGAAAAATGAAACAAGGGAAAATTAAATGTGGATTATAAGCTCCAGCATCTGTGCTAGTGAAACCTGCAGCCAAGTGAAAGCTGGCTGAGTTTGGTCCTGTGTTGGCCACTGATTCTTAAAGAACTTCTTATCACAGAGTGAACTGCTGCAGAAATGAGCCCAAGAGCTGACAGCCCACAGCTCTGAGTGAGAACAAGGGCCACCATTCCTATTCTGAGATTTAATCAGTTGAAACTCAGTTGTCAAAAAGCCGTAAGGGAAGCCTGGTATATTTTTATACCTTGCACTGTTTCCAGTGAAAGCTGCATCTGAGAGAAGATGTGGGTGTGAGATCTATGTGATACCCTTTCTAAAACCTTCAGATGATCAAAAAACGCACAAATCAAAGCCATGAGTGGCTTGGTTATTTTATGTATGGATCAATGCCATTATCAGTGAAATTAGGTCCATGCCTCCCGCCTGTCGATGGATTTGCACAGTGGGCAGGAAGGAGGCCAATCTAGCAAGGCTTGTCAGAGAAATTTTTGTTCCTATACGTGCTCTCAATAGGTGTTGATGCTGTGCTCAGGAGCCCTGCTCATGGACTAGGACTATTGTGCAAAATAACTGTACAGTCATGAAGTGGAGAAAATAATCTCATCCCCACCCTCAGGATGGGTATGTCTGTGCTGCAGACAGACTGGAGATTGGGAGGGCTCCCAGCCAGCCAGCAGTGGAGGCCCCCTGGAAGCCTCAGCCCCACAAATATGGTCCAGCACTGCTTCAGCACACCCTGAGCTTTACACTCCCAGGGAAGCATTGCACCGATATCTGAACTGTCGGAAGTTAAAGCCAGCAGAAGTAGGCTTCCATTCACACCTTCAGTTTTCATGTTGACATGCCATAATGACATGAGGCAGCAGATGGATGCAGACCAGGAAGAACTTTAGGACATACTAGGCAACAGGGATCAGTCCCTTTAGCTCACACCCCCCCACCATTACTCCAGCTGAGGGATTACAAGTCAGTGTCCACAGCTACAAAGGACCAAACTGAAAGCTTCTCCTAAGTGAGAAATAAAATGGGCTTTGCCCAGGTTTATTTTATGTAAACCTCCACCTCCTTCACAGTCTGCAAAACCTAAACCCTGCTGTTACAAATTACTGCTCCAGTTCCGGCTGGGTTCACAGTCTTTCTGCTCCCTCTCAGAGGCAGAGCTGACACCTTTCACCTCTGGAGAAGGGTTGAACGACAGGCATCCAGCTAAAATCCCATGTTACCAGCTAGAAGTAAAACATGCTTTTCAATCAGCTATGGGACATGTTTCCTGAATGCTCTGGTATCTCCGGTCCCCTCTACTTTGTGAAACTATTACTTTGCATAATAGAAGGGAGAGACGCTTCGACCATCTGGTAGGCAACGCCATGTATAATTTAGGTTGCTTCACTCACTCTCTCGTCAACAACAGGAACATAGCTTCCTTCTTGTTTGCCTTGATCACTTAGCCCTTTGCTAGAAATGCAAGGTCAAAAGCAGCTGTGGGGGAGTAAACTGTATGCTGCACTGGGTTGCAGAGCTTTGAGGGACGCCTCTGCTTGTGGGTGAGATCCCTTCACAACCAGGTCACTTCTGACTCTGCGTGAGCAAAGGGTTAAAGAACTCAGTAACTCCCAGTCAGGAGAGGACAGCTGGTATCATCATATATGCAAATGCCCCTTTCCCCTCCCAGGGGAACCTGGGTCCCCTCCAGCAAAGCCTGGGGACTGGGATCACATTGTCTGAGGAATCGCCACCAAAGTCACTGTCACTGTGGTCAGCTAAGCAGCCCCCCGCATACAGCCAGCAGGGCTGTTGTGAGGGAGTTGACCAAGTCCACTAGTGTCCAGCATGGAGAGAGCTCCTGGGGCTGGGGCAAGAGCTACGTCATCCCCAAGAAGGGACCCCTTATCTCAGGGACAAAGCCACCTTTTCATCCCCGTTGGTGGTTTTCTTAGACAGAAACCTGCACCAGGGAAACTACCATTTGCTGCTTTCCTCTATGTCAAGAGGATCTTGGCCCTCACCAGACCTGCACTCCTGTTATTCCACTCGTGGCGGGCATAGGCAGGTGGTTAAGGCCCTGATGCTGAAGTTTATGGCTGAAATCAATGGGATTATTCATGAGTTCAGAGATAACCATGTGCTTTTATAGTTGGCTGGAATGGCGTCTCAAGCTGACGGCTGGGAGTCAAAAGCTCTGAGTCACAGGGTCCCTCCTCTCCTTCCTGTGTGACCAGTCTGTGTCTGCTTCCTTGCCTGCCGCATGAGGAAGATGACAGTTGCTTTTATCTGATGGTTACTTTCAAATGGCCCTAAAGGCCTTTCTTGGTCTGATGAAAATTCAGTAGAAGCTGGACTAGCGTGGAAGAGACAGGAGGACATTTAACTAATGAAAGCGCTGGAGCTCAGGAAGGCAATTACATCCTTTCCTCATTCCCACACAGGTTACTTGGTGATTCCTGCAGGATCTTCCACGGGCAGGGAGGAGTGGGAGGCCATGAGAAAGCTGAAACAGGGCCCTCTGAGCGAGTGGAAGGCTTACGTAGGGTGGTGGTTTGGGTGCTCGTCACAGCAGATTGTTATGCTAGCAGGTTCCCAAAGGTAGTTACAGCTTAAAAAAGTCCCCATTCAGTTAAAACCCATGACCTTGATATTGCAAACCTCTTCTTCACATACGTGCTTTGTAAAACAAAAACATGCACAAAAACTAGAGAGAAAGATAAAAACACGGGCCACTTGCATACATTTTTGGCCCCAGCATACAGTAAGTCCCTAGGATAGTGACTGAGAGGACTTTCCGCATTTGGCATGTTTGCCTCTGAATAAAAGATGACTTTAGATAGAGACTCCCATCAATTCTCCTACGGTTCCTTCCCAGTGTCAGTCAGTTCATTCAGGGATTTCTCTCCCCACGGACTGGGCAGAGCCAGCAAGGCAGCATTGGCTGGCAGCACACAGTCAGTGCCGAGTTTTAGGAGGGATGAGCAATGCAAACTGCCCAGGATGCGCAAGGCTGAATGGATCAGTGGCTGATGGACTGACTGCAAGGCTGGTGCCTTTGCTTTGTTGCATTGTCCCTTTGGCACCATTCCTGGGAGGAGAAGTTGCTCGTGCCACCCTGCTTCACTGCACCCACGGTTTGCGGGGGGGGAGGCTGGCTTTGACATGCCTTTAAGACAGGCTAGTCTACACCTCCCTGGTGGTTAACAAGTCAAATAGGATCATCTGCTTGGCTAGTGTGAGAAGCCCTGTGCGGTGCGGTGTACAGCTGCTGGATCCATGTGAATATGCAGGCTGAAACCCTGCAGAGGAACTGTGGGTGTCCGCCCAGCTGCCCTGTGCTTTTGCAGGCATTTGTGAATACAATTGCTCTCACTTTCCATTGATAGAAATCAAAAAGCAATTAAGAATCAAGCTCCTCAAATTGATAGGTGTCCTGAATTTGAAACATTTTTCATTCTTTGGCTGGTATCACTGCGTAGATTAGATTATTTTTTTAAAGAGAAGATTAAAATAAACAGTATTTATGGTTTAATTATTTGAATGACTAAGAAGCTCCAGCTTTATTTTAACTTCACAGAGGACAGGGAGATGTTTTTAATGATATGTTTTACTCACATAGCATCTTTCATCCAAGGATCTCAATCTGCTTTTCAAATAATTAATTAATCCTTGTACCTCTCCATGAGACAGTTACTATCTCTGATATTACTGATGGGTAAACAAAGGCACAAAGACGTCAAGGCACAAACTGTTTTCCAAATATTAATTAACTAATTCTCACACTACTCTGTGAGACTGTTACTATCTCTGCTATTACCAATGGGTAAACTAAGGCACAAATATGCAAGCAACTCGCCCGAGGCTGTGCAGGTGAGTCAGTAGCAAAGCTGAGAATAGCGTATGACCACTATAAGTCTTAGCTAATTGTTTCTAGCAAGTACTATGCCATATTCCTGACAAGGAGCAATGCAAGCCCCTGAGTGAAGCACAGCTGAAACCAGCTGGGTCTATGAAAATATTTCCTCCTGTCTATCTTCATCCACTGGAGATCACATTTGCCCACATAAGTTCACAGCTTCTTTTGAACTCATCGCGACTGGTGGAAGCCAATGTAACTGTGATGAGAAATGGTTGGTTTCAAGTATCTGGGGAGTTTTGAGATGCTCCAGTAATGGTGGCTGACCATCAATTTTTCTAGTTTATCCCTGTATCAGTTCTGTGTGGCATTCTCAAGCCAGGAGAGCCCCAGACTTGGTACAGGGTGCCACACACAGAGTGATGCCATTGCTCCTCTCTCCTCCATCCAGGCCTGCAGCCTTGGAGCAAGCACGTGCCCCAGGGCAGCAGGGTGGGAGCGGGGCTGGCCCCAAGCGTACTAACACGAGCTGCTGTAAGCGTGTGTGTACTGCTGTTATTTATCCACCTTCCTCCTCTGGGACATGACAGGGTCCGAGTTTTAAAGGTCCATGCAAGAGCTCTCTGGAGGAACGTGGAGACCCCATGGGCCAGGGCCCCTCACTAGCCAGAAGCACCTTGCCTCCTTGCACAGTCCATCAGCTCAGACCTCAGCATGCATTTCTGCCACGGAGCAAGGGCTTTGTTCTCCCTATGAGGAACAGAAAAAGCAAGGAAGCTGAAGGCACCCTCTGCCCTCTGGAAAGGTCTCCCCTTTTCCATCCAGCTGTAGCGATTCTCTGTGCAGGCACCTGAACCCTCACCACGCGCACATCCCAGCTGAGCTGTTTCAAACATGGGCTTGGCCTCATCAAATGCACTCTCATTTCCACATGAAAGGGCTGGAGGAATATGAAGCCAGCTCATCTGTATTGATAAGAATTTGGCATTACTTTCCCCCACTTATCTAAGCTTTCTGTGTACATTAATCACAATGCAAAAACCAGGAGGGGGGATGCGTCTTCTCAGCTGTCTTTCCCTGAGCTCAGGCAATAATCTGGGATGTTTTTTTTGTGGCAGGGTGGGTTTTTTTGGTTGGTTGGGGTTTTTTTCCTAAACTTCCTTTTTCCAGTTCCACTCTGCTGGAGTCTGATTGCTCCCTCCCCTCTGCAATTTGGATGCCTCACTCTTCTTGTTACAGCTCTGATGCAAGCGCTCCACTGCCGTGTTTGCCAAACCTGGCATGAGTACCCACTGCTAGTCTAGACACCAGTCTAACTGTAGCACTAATGCTAGGGTTTAACAGACTGATCTCGGCATTTGTCATAGCTCTGCCCACGGTCATTGCTTTGATCTTTATCCTTGAAAACCACAGTCATTGACAAAGGTAAAATGAATTTCTGTCTTTGAAAGACTTTGATGGCATTCCCTTGTTTTGTTTTGTTTTGTTTTGTTTTGTTTTGTGTTGGGGTTTTTTTTTTCTCCTCTCCTTTGCTCTTCCAGCTGAACTTCATCATAAAGCTTCTGATTACAGCTGCAGCTCCAGCACCAGATAGAGTTCATGCTTTCTTGCTTTCTGCTGTATGGCTG
The DNA here is from genome assembly GCF_023638135.1 of Falco biarmicus. Lineage (NCBI taxonomy): Eukaryota > Metazoa > Chordata > Aves > Falconiformes > Falconidae > Falco > Falco biarmicus. The sequence goes on from NC_079299.1 coordinate 28,831,015, forward strand.
TTTGAAAATCTGAGGGGGAAACCCTGGGACTCTTATCCTGAGACAAACTGCCAGTGAGTGTAATGTAAACTTTAATAGGAATCGGAGACAGACAGCCCTCGGGATTTGCTCTCGTACCTTCTTAAAAAACAAAACAAAACAAAATCATCTTGAATAGGGCCAAGTGCCAAAAGCAGGAGAGAATGAGAACTATTTGGTGTTAAATTTCTAGTTTGAAATCTGCAGTGTGCCAAGTACTACTGTTTGCCTTCGTGTAGTACCTAGAGGTTGAGCTGAGACAAGGGCCTTCTATTAGACGTTGTGTAGACACGTTGTAAGAGATTGCCTCTGCCTGGAGGTGTTCATAATTTAAATAAGCATGATGAGCAAATCAGGTGCTACTAGCTCCATCTTCTAGATGGGGAAGTGAAGGCAAGGAGTCTACATGCCTTGTCCAAGGTCACACAGGGGACCTGAATTCATTGCAGGGCTCCAGGTTGCCTTCGTGGTGGTGATCATGTCATCTTTGCTGGTGAGCTGCTGGCTCCAAAAGCGATGGCTGGCCCATGGGTGTACAGCTAGATAGCGGTGCCTCGTTTGCAATGATTTATGACACTTTTCCCTCCTTTGAGTTGCAGGGCTTGGCTCACTAAGCGGGGCTGCTACAAATCTCTTAGCAGCTCAGCCTCCGCTGGAGAAAAAGTCAGCAGCTTTTGAGCCAGGCTTTTTTTTTCTCGTAAGGTTATAAAAGCCAATTGTGAGGTGTCTTATGCCCTTGAATTTACTGTAGGAAGCAGTCTACATGAGGGACCTTCAGTGAGGTACTTCCACCAACCTCGATGAATTTCAGTGAAAACAGAAGAGGGGGGTCCTTCTACTGAGCCTAGAATAAAAGCGGGAATTTAAAGAGCTTGAGTTTAATATCACACGCAGTGTAAAAGTAAATAAACTCGATAAGGGGAGGCTTTGATTATGGGATATAGACAGTGTGTTATTTGCATATCTGTAAAATTCTTCCAAGGACGGAGGGTGAAATCCAGGTTCATTGAAGTCAATGGGATTTTTGCCACAGATGGCTGTGGGGCCAAGCTCTCTCCCTCAACACTTGTGTGGGAGAGAGAAGTTATTGATGGTAGCAACTCTGAAAGCACCAACAGTGATGTCCTGTCCCAGCGCCCACCCAGAACAGCTTTCAGGATATCCAGCTCCTAGCTAGCAGAGACCATGTCACAAAATCACAGCATGGCCAGGGTTGGAAGGGAGCTCTGGAGCTCACCTGGTCCAACCCCCTAGAGCAGGTTCTCCCAGAGCAGGTTGCACAGTCAGGTCCAGGCGGGTTTTGAATGTCCCCAGGGAAGGAGACCCCACAGCCTCTCTGGGCAGCCTGTGCCAGCGCTCTCTCACCCCCCAGGGTAAAGAAGTTTTTCCTCTTACTCAGGTGGAACCTCCTGTGCTGCAGTTTGTGCCCGTTGCCCCTTGTCCTGTCGCTGGGCACCACTGAGAAGAGCCTGGCCCCGTCCTCTTAACACTTGCTCTTAAGTTATCTGTAGACATTGAAGAGATCCCCTCTCATTCTCTTCTCCAGGATGAACAGGCGCAGCTCCCTCAGCCTTTCCTTATCAGGGAGATGCTCCAGTCCCCTCACCATCTTCATAGCCTCTGCTGGGCCCTCCTCAGCAGTTCCCTGTCTCTCTCAAACTGGGGAGCCTAGCACTAGACACAGCACTCCAGCCATGGCCTCACCAGGGCCGAGCGAAGGGGAGGATCCCTCCCTCAACCTGCTGGCCACGCGTTTCCATTTGACAAAAAGGGGGTTGAGAAACAAACAAACAAATCTGCCTTCAGAGTGGCTGGCTTAAAACTGGAGCTGGCTGAAAATTTTCCTGTTCTCATATATAAATATCACATAAACACATTTACACACACACACATAGTTAGCAACTGGAAAAATTTGTATATAGGTAGGTTGTATATTTTAGATAGAAATATGTATAAATTTTATGGGTATATACTCATGTAGATATGTATTCCAAACATCCATAAATTGTATTTTCCTGGTTTTTCCAAACGCTTCACCAGCTGGTTCACAGATGCCAAATGTTGACACAATATCTTAAATAGAAATGTTGACAGTTTCCCATGGAGAGTTTTCTGCAGTCTTAGAGAAGCTCTGTTCAACATTTCTGTTGAGATTTGAAGGAATTTGATTAACATTTTGCTGTTGCCCAGTCCTGACTACTCTGAGTTGAGCCAAGACTGGACGAGCACTTGATGAGTAAGGCTCTTTTGTTATTTACAGCCTCATCAAAACAATGAAGTAGCAGGAATCTCCTTGGAGACTAATGTATCACAGCATTCATCAAGATGATTTCCAAATCAAAGATGACTTCCAAGGAGCAGCAAGGGTGCAATTTTGGAGCCAATCAAGTCAATGGCAAAAATCCCAATTTCTGCACAATATTCTTAGTGAAGCCTCTGAAATTTTGGAGCTTCATATATTATGGCTAAAAGGTCCTGTCCAAATTCAGCATCTGTGTGCCTTACAGAGGCATGACCCTAAAAAGAAGTGATGAAAAATGCCTATTTTGAAAATAAATATCCCTGTTTATAGTGAGACCAATGGGAAAATGAAGAATTCAGTACTTAATACTGACACCTGCCACTTGCAAAATCTCTCCACTGCTAGAAACAAATATCTGTGAGCATTTGGAAAATTTTGGTCACTTTTTTTTTTTTCCTCATTTGCTTCCATTTCACCCACTGGTACATCTGTCCAATAACAGCACTGGCATTGCTAAATGTCATGAAGTGAAGCTGATGAAGTTTCTTCATGTACTAGTTCCAGGTGAGATGGCAACAGGAACAGCTGTAGTTCTTGACAAAACAAAACAAGACAAAAGAAGTATTTGCCAATGTTTTTGGATATAGTTGTTAGATCCCAGCCACAGTCACAGTACCCATAAATATTATAGTCCTTGAACTCTGATTTCCAAGTGCTTTGCTCCAGGTGCCCACCGGCTCTGAAAACCCAGCCGAGCTCTGGCTGCTGGGCTGTAAACTCCTGGGCTTTGCTCAGCTCTTGGCACAATGACTGGGGGGGGTCCCACCAGTTCAATCAGGAGAGCATTTCAGGAGGGAAGGCAAGAGGTACATCCCATACGATGGATCCGCTGGTGGGAAAATGCCCCCATTGTAAATCACATGGTGCAGGTGACCACTTTGATCTTCATTGCAGTTGTCACAGCCTCCAGTAACATCAGTAGGAAGAGGTCAGTCCCCAGTGTGACAGAGCAGACGTGGAGGCTGGCAAACTACCCAGGGTAAGTATCGTAAATGCTTGAGTTAGCTTTTACTCTTCTCTGCATGCCTCTGTTGGAAACCAAGCTAGACAAATTCTTGGTCCCAATAAATACGGCAGTTATGACACTGTCATGTAAGGGAATCCAGTTCCCCAGAGAAAACCTCAGTCAGAATAGCCAACCCAAGATATTTATCACTTTACAATATGCTAATGCAAACAAAACCAATGCACACTACAATAAATCTATTACCGAGTCTTACTAGACCAAACTGGTATTCCCATGTGACTAATTTCAAGCTGGAAGGGGTTTGGTTTGCCTTTGGGGTGGGTTTTTTTTTTCTATTAATGCCTTTTTGTGATGGAGAAGGCATTTTTCAACTGAATGAAAAATTTTGCGTCCAAAAATGTCCGGTTTCATTGAAAGATTTAGAGGTTTCAATAAGAAAAAACTAAGACCAGCAATTCAATTATTGCCTGAGTGAGAGATTTCTTCAATATTCCCCCTCTCCCCATCACCTCAAAAAAACATAGTAGTAAAATATTAATTGAAAGAACAAAATCCGTCCATGTCATCAACATTTTTAATGGGGACGAGCATTAGTCCCTGGCTATTTCCATCGTTTACTCTTTACGTTTAAATTCGGTTCTGAACCAGCTGTGACTGCCCTTGGTGGCTGCCCCACCTGGGACAGCAGTGCCCCAAAGCCAAGCAGGGCTGGACACTGCGTTGAGCTCGGACTTCCAGCAGAGCATGGCAGCTCACTGCCCCGTATTGATAACAGTAATAGCGATATGCTTAGAGCCTATCAGAACTCGTTTAACCCCCAAGTTAGCTCGGCTGAACTGGAAATGCCAGCAGCAACAAGGCTCGTAGAGATAGGGGTGAACCTGCAGAGTAGGACTCGGTGCAGTCCGCAGAGGCTGGGCCAGCGCAGCAGGCAGCCTGCTGCATTGGCAGAAGTGAACGGAGCCCAGCGCGTCGGGGTGGAGAAAAAGCACGGCAGAATGGCACCATTGACGCCTCAAAGGAGAGCCCAAGTGCCAGCCAGCACAAGGAGATAAGGAGACCCCGGCGAAGGGTACAGAGGTAGCACTGATGAGCAGTGCTTGGCTCTGCTCCCACAAAGGTCACAGCTGGCTCCTCTGTTAACTTTTTCTCAACACAGCATTATTGAAAATTATACCAAGCTACTCGCTTGTAATGCCTCCCTCCCACAGACCTTTCACAAGAAACTGTAAGTATTTGACATCCCTGGTGTAGGCAGACAGTCAGAGGCTCTGTTATCTTCTTTTATAAGCTGGAGAATTTGGCTACGAGTAGACAAAGGTCCCCGTCTGGCAAAGCATGTGGGTAGTATCACTCACATGAGTAAAGTGATACACGAGCCTGCAAGATTTGTCTGAGCAGATCTCTGAAGGTGAGTCCTGACCTTAGCTACAAGAGCCTCCATCTGGAAGTACAATTAATTGGTAAAAATGTGTCTACTCTGAATTTAAAAAAAATTATCTATATTACTACAAGGGGAAATTCTTCTTTATTACTGTTTTGTTACCAGTATCCTTTTGAAGCTAAGGTTCCTGCACACACATGCAGCAGCCAGATTCATCGGACGACCAAATCTTAAACGTGGTGAAGTTGTTCCCGTTCTTTTCTCTGTTTATTTTCAATTTCCCATCCTATCAGCTCAAGCGAATTAAGGTGGGAGGAGGTAAAGCAACTAGAAAGGGCAGTTTTTAAAGCTGCACCGAGTAGAAGGTAAGAAAATATCATAAATTTTATTTCATGCCTTCTTGCCAATTGTTAGAAATGTGCAGTCCATATGAATTCATATAACAAGGAGGGAATGTTGGGAAAACCAATAAAGATTTTGTGGTCTTAACTATAATGAATGTAGTTTGATATAGAGTCTGTTTTTCACTGCATGGCAAAATGAATCATAAAATACTGGACCTTGAAACTCCTGCATTTTTTAACAATAGCCTGGGGACAGTTTACAGTGTAATGAATTGTAATTAACCCACCTTCAAAATCTTTTATGAGTATTTTGCCAATTAGCTTCGCATGCTTGCTAATGACTCATGGCCAGCGCATGTCTTTACAGAGCAGCCTTTTACAGCACACGCTAGCCTGTTAAGTCAGCAGAAGTATGCAGGACAGCGAGGTAGACACAGGTAAGACCCAGCCAGTCCTACAGCCTACATATTCCAACATTCAGAGAGCCTTTGCTGTTCTCTCAGACCCAAAATAACTGCAATAATGTATAGCAACGTCAAAAGGCTTTGGTTTCCGAAGGATTGCACGGAATGCAAAGGGCTCAAGTCCTGACATCTGTTGTTACTTAGTACTAACATATATAATGCTGCTAATTGCTGAGCCATCTTTGTTTTCCTTACTTAGCACTAGGGTTAGAATTATTTTATTTTTGTGGTTCATGGCTTCCTGCCACTTGCAACACAAAGTCCACTCTAAAGAAAATAAAACAACTACCAGGCTGCCTACTAACTGTGTGTGGAGGGCTGGGGTTGTTTCTTCCCCCTCTTCTGTTTTCGGTTGTGCTTTTTTGTTGTTCTGCATTTGTGGGTTTGGGGTTTTTTATTATTATTAAAAGGGAGTAAGCAGAGGCATGCCTCAAGCAGACCCAGCAGAGCTGGGACCTGACCAGTGTCACAGCAAAAGGCCATATGGGCCAGTATCCCATCTCCCAGTATAGCCAGGAGGAGATGCAGGCGGAAAAACCTCAAGGAGGAGGTTCGGTGCAATCCCTCCCCTGCTGTACCCTCCTCGCTTCAGGCAATCCGTGGTTTATGGACTTCCCAAAGCAGAGGCTGCCTCCAGACCAGTGTGTTTTAACAGCCACCCATGGATCTAGCCTCCTCAAATGTTTTTGATCCCTTTCTCAAGCCATTTATAACTTTTGGCCTCTGCAACATCCTGTGGCAACGAGTTCCACAATTTAATTATGCTTTGTATGAAAAAGTACTTCCTTCTGTTGGTTTAAACCTTCTTGTGTGACAGCATCACCAGGTCCCCTCTAATTCTTGGGAGAAGCAGCAAACATCCAGTTCCTATTTGCTTTTTTCTATGTCAGTCATGATCTGACAGACCGTTACCGTGCCTCCTGCTTCTGTCATCCCTTTCCACTCTGAAGACTCATCATCTGCTTATTTTTCCACCTTCATGGAAGCTGTTGCCCAGCTCTCCTCATCCTGAACATTTTCCTTCCTATGCTTCCTAGTTCAGCTCAACCCTTGTGGAGTTAGATGGCTGGCAAACACACTGCCATGGAGGCAGAGTTTCATCGAGGAGTGCTATAATGTTTTCTGACTTGGCCCTGCCTCTTTGCCAGTTCATTCTTAACGTCATAGCTGCCTCTTCTGACGAACTTGAAACGGTATTTGCAGAGGCCTCCAAGCTCTCTTTGCTAAATGTTACATTTAGGGCTTGTCTACGCTGAAGTATAGTTGGGGTGAGTTTTCTGCATGTGCTCTGCTTTTGTTGACACTGCACTACCTCAGTCATTTTATTGCCCAGCCACTCAGGATCGTGAACTCTTTCAGCAGCGCTTTGTGGCCAGATTTAGTTTTACAATGCTGAATAATTTGCATCATCTGCAAAATTTCTCATCTCACTATTCATCCTTTTTACCAGACTACTTATGAATATGTCTGAACACTATCAAATTAGTATCTCAACGACCTCAGTTCTAAGTAATGCAGAAAAACCTCTCTCTTGCAGAAAGATGTGTGGCAGACATCCTAGCCAAAGCCTTGAGGGGACTCGCCAGTAACCTCCCACAATAGCGAACAGAGCTTTATCCCCATCTTCCAAAAAGACAGCTTTTAACATCTTCTAACTTTGGAAAAGAACTTTACTTTCTCATCTCTTATCATGAAGCCCTGTTGCAGATAGTCTTTAGGCATTTGTGATTATTGGCATGACTCTCCTAACTCCTCTGAGCATGTTATCAATATTGAGTGGGTAAGCTGGAGAAACTGGTGATAAGGCGGCCCATCTGGTGTGTCAAGTATTTCATTCCATGGCCAGGTAGATGTCATTCGTTGGCCTGTTGTTTTTAATAACTGTCAGATCATCTGACCCTGATGATCACGGTTTCTCCATAAACAGTGCAGACCATCAGACGAAGGGACCTCCAGCTGGAAGGAAAGACTCAACTACAATGCCTTTTTTTTTTGCCAAATACAGAATCACTTGTGTTTATAGGTGAGCTGCACACCTTCTGCACTGAATTCCTGTAGTGTATCAGCCAAAAACACAAAATGTGTCCTTAGTGAGGGCATTATTGCAGTATCTCTATTGCAAGAGACCACAGCATCCTAAACGGCGGCCTTGATGTCCCAGAGCAATACCTATTGCTGCTCTCAGCTGCCCTCCTCTTGGGGAATTCTCAGCTACACCGAGGAGCAAGTTCATCTGAAATCGCCCTGCTTGCACATGCCAGCTGAAGAAATTTTTCTCTTTACCTTGCCTCAGTATAGATCCAGTTCTCCTGGAGGATTAACATCACGGCAGTGTGAAACCCCACCGGGCAGTTTGCATCCACAAGCCATTTCCTCGTTTCACAAAATCCTGCCACTCCTCTGTTGTCCCGGATCGTTCTCACTCCCCCGTCAGTCAGCTGTCCGAGTGGTTTAGGAGGAAGGGCCAAACCTGTGATAAATTTAACCTGAGACTTAACTTGTGCCTCATCCTAGAAAGCCATGCGTTTGTGAGGCATCCCTGAGGACTGTGACTCAGGTCTGCCCTGGCTCTGTTGTGGTGCAGGACCTACCGCATGAAGTTATCATGAGTTTCTGAGCGTTACCCCTCTGGGCGTTGTTCCGTGCACCACTTTGCACCTGGAAAACCTGTTTGCTGGACATACAGGTAATCCACTGCAGAAAACTATCACAGGCATGAGAGCCAGGCACTTACAGAGAGCATAACTGGAAGGGGAGCCAGCCCTTACTGCATGAATTGTACAATTCTTGCTGTGAACATTCCGAGCTGAGCAGCATGTTTGGGCCATGACTTTTTCCAGTGAAAAACTGCAACATCTGCACGTTTCAGAACCGCACCGATTGTGCTATAGTGACCTCAATTGCAATCGCAAATTTTCAACCTGTTTTTTTTCTCTTCTTAATTCAGTGGGAGCTTTGCCTGTACTGGGCAGGATTGGACAATCTGTATCCAGATTATGAAATAATACTATTTCTGTACCAAACGAGCTCAGTATGTCCCCAAGCTACAGGGACTGTATTTACAGCCCTGGCTACTTCTACACGTAGTGTGGACTTTTCTACACTGAAGGCCTAATGCTGAATCGGTTTAGTCAGTAGGAATGGTAGCATTAAATTCAATCAGAGCAGGATACGGCCACGTGTTATTTTAGCCAATCTAACATGCCACAAAAAAAATGTGTTGAATCATTTATTATTTTTTTAAAAAAAGAGAAAAATAAAACACATGGTTAGATAATCAGCGGGAATTGCTAGACACCTACACAGGAGAGTTGCAAGCACGGAAATATATATGTATTTGAAGTTACACCACAGACTTCTTGGGTGGGTTTTTTTGCCCTGCTACACTCTGTCTGGACGAATAATTTGGATGTTGATCACTCAGGTAATGTAATAGAGAATCATGTCGCCTGTGTTGCGAACAGAAGTGAAGGAGAGAACATTTCATTCCTGCCTAACACGAAGCAAAGTTCACAGCTGTGGCATTTCATTGCAAGCAACACCACTGCCTGTAACACAGCAAAGCACATGGGGGGGGGGGGGGGGCAGGGTGCACTGAAATTATTGCTCTTCTGCCAAAGAGCAAAGGCAGGACAATTTTTTTTCTACTTTTCTTCTCATTGACTTTAAAGCATAAAAGCAAGCAGTGTTCCTGTACGGCAATAGAAATTGCACAACCTAGTCACTCTATGTAACACCAGCGTACTGCTATGCTTGGACCCATTATTTTTGTGCACAGTTGCAAAAAAAGGGAGGTCTAACGTGCTGACTGGATGGGAGGGGGGACACGGAGATGCGAGGGACTTTCAGGCTGACCAGCTAAATTTTCCCAGCAGATCTGTTCTGCTGCTCTGTATGTCCTTCATCAGCTGCAGGAGGACTGAAGCCAATCCAGGTGTACTGAAGATGGACTCATGCTTACGTCCTATCGACAGTCTCAGGAGAGGTGAAATCCCATCAGCGATTAACATCTCTCTTCTTTATCTTCTTTCACACTTAGCCTCTAAACCTTGGTGGAAGTTTGAAAGGCTGGAAGTAGCCGCTGCACCCTTGAGCAAAGTGCTGTCCATTTTACAATGGGCTAATTCATGCGTTTGTAAATTCCACAGTGGCTCTTTGTTTAAATGCTTGCTCCTTATTTAGAATTATTCACTAAAGTCTTTTTATTCTTAACATTACCCACAGTTTAAAAAAAGAAAACTTCCTCCATGTTGACAAGCTGTATAGAAAGCAGCCCCTCAAGCAGGGACAGCACAGTGGTTCCCCTGGGGTCGGTAACCCTCGAACACGAGCAGGTACGTGGGGGGGCTGTTGCTGTCAGCTGCACGATACATCTGCCTGCTCCTTGGTAAGAGAAAGCTACGTGCGGTTTCGAGGCCAGGCATTGCGCAGGTACCTCCCCACACGCCGGGGCACATATCTACCCTTCTCCTCTCTCCTCGGGAGACCTTCGGCTCCCACCTGCTCCCACCCATCAGACACGGGCAGGAACACGTCTGGGGGAGCACGCAGCTCTGTTTGCACACAAGGAAGAGTGTCACAGCACCAGGCATGTTTGTGTCACCCACGCCTTTGCTTCTCCAAGGAATACCCTTTCTGAGCAGACCTCTGCACTGAACTGGACATTCAAATGGGATGTAAACCAATACACATAGCAACTTCTCCCCTCTTGATTTCCCCAAAAGCATTTCACTTCTTTGTGACTACCTGCATTGTTTTGGTCTAAGCATTCATTTCTTAGGCAGAAACGTGATTTTTATATAAGCCTTTTTTTTCTCCTGATAAACAGTTTTTCTGACATCCTTTTCCGAACCAAGAGACATCTGCTAAGAGCATGCAGGCATGATTCCTGCTGGGCCTTGCAGCGTGAGCAAGAAAAGATTCACAGCAGCAGAGTGTTTGTGCTGGCTCCCAGCCGTAGTCAGGAACCTTTCTCTGAGTCCAGCCATGGCAGTTTATATCACCGTCCTCATACCACTGCACCCCTTGGCTTAAAGGGTTCTTCACCTTTGTTAATTTTCAGCTATGACCTATTTATAGGCAGAAATCTCGGCCATTGCTTTTCTCAACTCTTCCCTCCAAGTCTCCTCTCCCAAGACAGGCCCGCCTGTCCTTGCCATCCATCTCATCCACACACTTCTGCTACTGCTCCTGCTTCAGCTCATCTTTCCTGTTTCTTGGTGAAGAAAAAAAGTGCGCTCCATTCAAGCTGAGCTCTCGCATGTGCCTGCTGCACTGTCACTGGCTCCTCTCTCCCCTTAGCTGCATTTATTTCTCTTTTCATGGCTACAACACAGCTGTGCCTCAGAGTCACCCTGTGATTAAAGTACACCAAACTCTTCTTCCTCCCCAAGCAACTCTGCGTGCACAGCCTATTACAGAATATTTTCTTAGTAACATTACCTGACTTCGTGGCGATTTGCATTAGCTACGGCTCTGGGCTGTCTTCTCCAGAAAAGCCAGGACTTCGCCAGTTGACACCAACCAAAGAACCAGCTCTCAGTTTCCACACATTAGGGGAGGAAAGAAAAAGTAGCAAAATACTCTGATAAGTTATAGCACTACCAACCAACCTAGGGACTTCTGCCAACTTGGAAATAAGATATGAACTAGTGTGTTTCTATTTTTGAATTAAAATGGAAACAGGTGGGAAGGACGTGTGGAATTTATCAAGCCAAAGAAAGACTTTTTTTCATGTTAAAATTCGAACGGAATGGAAATTACAATCTTCCAGTGGTACTGTAGAGCTGCAATATTGGGTTTCTGCTTACAGAGCCTTTAGCAGCAAGGAACCAGCTGCAGTGGAGTTGGAGTTTTGGAGTTTGCTTCCTAACCCAATCTAACTCTCGCCGAGGGCTGCCCTATTTTGAATTATTACACCACCTGGCACAGGGGATGTTATTGACACTGGAGAGAAGAGTCGAGTTTTGCAATAATTTTTTTATAGATTGCTAAGTGAAAAATAAGAACAAAAATGAACTGCTGGATAGCAGAAACCAGTGGTTTTCACTATTCCTACCTAATTTATTGCATTGAACCTCCACTCCCACACTAAGTTAGGCGCTTTGGCTCATCTCAGGTATTTACTGTGTGTCAGCACCAAGTCAGTGGGGTGGTGGAAAGACTGGAGCCACACCAAAGCTCTGCGTTTCGAACCAGATTGCGCCCACTCCCTCCCTACCCCCATGTCAGAACTACTGCAACTGGAGTTGCCCAAAACCTGAGAGAAGTGACCCACCTGAGGTGACGCATGTTCCTGAGATGACAAAGTAAAGCCCAAATCCAGAATCTTTTAAAAAATTGTGACATAGTATAAATGGGACAAATTTTACCATAAACACTTGGTCATTTGTTACTCAGAGGGTAGGACCATCTGCATCGCTGGCTGGACAAATACATAATAAAATGGACAGACAGATAATGTAAGAGGCTTCTTCATTGCCTTCACTTACCCTAATTATTTTTTAACCACTTCCAGTACGTAGCCCTGACTCTGTAATTATTTTAGAGCAGGAAAATACTTACTGATCCAAGTACTGAAAAGGTTGCCATCGGCATTGCAGTAGACTTTTTCATCCGTGTGAAAGCCCACTGAAATCAAGTGGATTTGACTAACTGCATTCGTCCAGCCCAGCATGCTAACAGTGTGACCAAGGTCTGTACCAGTCAGATGCCCGGTGTGGCCCATTTCACAGGGCTGCCTAACTGCTGCAGTGCTACACGCCGCAGCCATCAGGGCAGCGCGCTGCTGGCTGTGAGATCCTGGTCTAAATGAGCTTAAAAATGGATTCAAATACTTCTCCTTTTCTCAAACTACTTATAAGCAGCTTCTTTGCATTTTTAATTTGAATAAAGAACACTTCTCTGTTATATTAAAGTTTGGAGGGTTGCAGGGTGTGTGTATGTGTATATATATACACACATACATACATATATAAATAAAATTCCCTCCCCCCCATCCCATCATGTTTCCTTCTGCTTCTCAGTTTGAGACAGAGTCAGAAATCCAAAGAGCAAAGTATTTGCAAAGCTCTATAGTTGAGAGGTCTTTGAACTCCTTAACACCAGGAGGAGATGAAAAGCTCACAAGACAAGTTGCTCTCTTGAGGCACTCAGCCCAATTACCAGGAACTGCGGCAGGTTGAATGCATTCAGGGGGATGGACTGAGGGAGAAAACATTCAGGTACCTTTCAAATATGCAACCAAACAATTTGAGGTTTGCCTGTCACTTGTCTAGACACATGTTTCAAAAGGGAATAAAATAAAAGAAAGAAAAATACGCTGTCTGGGAATTCTTACCCTGATTGTTGCACAGCAGAAAAACTGGGTAATTCTCTTCAACTGAATAAACATAGGAGGGAGTCTGAGAGCAATTTGGCTGCAGAGCAAATACTGTTACCAAATTCTTTGCACCTGCAATGGTCAGGGAAATGATAATACACCCTCTCCATGTCTTCCTATCCCACGCTCTGGAAAGCAGCCATGGAGTATCTCATGTATGCTACAGCATAAATATTTGTGAGGGCAGGGCTTCAGGCAAGACCCTGCTGGTACAGTGACAGCGCACTCCGCAGCCCCATCCCGTGAAACCCGCTCTCACCTCAACCTGACCAAAGCCGACACCTCTGGAGAGCAGCTCTGCTGCCGCCGGGCTCCCCAGCACTGCCGGCTCCTGTGGCGGAACATCAGCTTCGCGCAGCACAGCCCAGCATCGTGGAGCAACTTCGCCAAGTTTATCACAGCATTTATTGACTAAGCAGACTGAAAAACAAAAACCAGAAGAGGAATGGCTTTGGCTGCCATAGCTTCTGGTACCGTTCTTCCAGCACAGGCACAGATATCCAGGAAAAGCACGCTTTTCCTAGTATGACTTGCCTTGGACTAGGTTTTATTACTGGCACAGCATCACCACCGAGGAGGGTTTAATGCTCTAGTGAGGAAGCATCCCCGTTCCAGCTGTGCCCTCAGCCTGTGCCTTCAGCAGCGGAGGCACGCTCAGAGGGGAGTGTGTGGCAGCTCTGGTCCCCCTGGGACCATAGCAGTGGGGCAAGCCAAGAAAGGGGGAAAATGGCTCAACTCAGCCGCGAGACCCTTCAGCTGAACCAGCAAGCCAGGGGCATATCTGAGGACAGAAGGCGGCAAACTTGCGCTGCTTGCGCAATACAGGGAGGCAGGAAGGCATTTGGGTTGCTACAATGGGTGAAAGATGATTTTGACTGTTTGTTGGGAAACATGGGTCTGTGCCTAGAGGATCGTAGTGCCTTGTCTATAAAACAAGTAATATTCCCATCCCTGCCTCTCTTGTTACGGTGGTGTGCAGCTTAGTACAGCCATGCACCAAGAAGCAGCTGCGAGGTGGAGCCAGCAAAGCTGAGAAAGAACTGCACCACCATCGTGGAGGGAAAAGGCTCCCACTCATGTGATGAGCTTCACACAGCTGGGCTGGAAGAGAAATGAAAAGGCTGGTGACAGACTCACAGAGAGGTGCTACCTCCACTCCTGTCACTGACGGCTTCGTTGAACAGCGGTTTGAGGACGAAGCAAATGGGAAGGACAAAGAAGAAAGGAGATGTGGACAGTCGGCTCTCCTGCTCCCACCTGCGCAACACTAACACGATGGCTGACACCCCAAGATGCCATCTCTGTGTGTGTGTGCATAAATCTGAGTCCATCAGCACTGTGGCTGCTCAGCTAACAGACCCTCAAGACAAATAAAGAATAGAGGATAAATTGTAATATTTGTAATATTTTAAAATGTTTCTGCTGTAAAAATACTTTTTGACTAGAGGAATCTTAGCCAGAAATGTAATTGCCTTATAAAGAGTTCTTGTAACGCACTTGGAGATTGGATTCAGTCCTGAGTCATAAGTTACTGGGTTTATGCTACTATTTGAAGATGTGTGACTGTATTTCCCTTAATTTTTAGTAACTGCTGTGCTTCTTTCTTGCATAGAGAACTTTTCAAGTTATTCGTATTTATCAGAAGCACAGAAAAAACGGGCAAGCCTTGTGTTCCACTAGAATGGTTTGCCCTCAGTACGTCCAACTGTTAACATCATAATTTGCCATCCTGCATGACGCTAGCCACAGAATTCAGCCATTTAGTCCTGTATAAAGCCCAATAATTTGCATTTAAAACAACCACCCCATGCCTCCTGGCTGTTCCCCCTGTAAAAACAGCTGCTGCGGGTTTATCAGGAGGTGGACGGGCCCTGGGCAAGCACACATAGTTCCAGAGGCCAGTATTGAGTTAGCCACGCTCACCTATCGCCCCAAACTCCCACAAAGAAAAATCAGCATTTCAACACCAGAGGAAGTTTTATAGTGTGAGGAACTACCTGCATAAGAAAATTATTTTAAAAAAAAAAATATATACACATGCACAGGGGTCCTGTGGTCATGCCTGGCCCATGTTTGTGATAATCCGTATCAATCACTCCTCCATCTCTCATCAGCAGGCAGGTTTAAGACCAGGTGACATCAAAGCTGTTTGGGCTGTTGCTGGGAAATAAACGCTACGTAAAGAAGAGAAAGTGTCACCACAATGTGAAGACAGCAATCACATTATTAGGAAGGCGAACAGAAAGAGTAGATGACACTGAGTTACAGAGCCCAAATTCAAAGGAATTATGACAATTTCTGTTAGCTAAGTAGCTGTAACAACTACCAAATATTTCCTTAAGATTGCTAAGCATATTAACTGATAATATCTGTCCATGAAAATTAACCCCCCCACAACAGCACAATTTAATCACTGCAAATTCAGATTGGCAGAAAAAGCGTTCTGGTTTTTGTATCACTTGACTGAGCTTAGTAAATGAAAACACAGGAGATTTGGTTGATCCTCCACAAAGCTTTTAGGACATGACGCGATCAGAAAGGAACAGGACAGTCTTGTGATTAGGCTCCAGCTGCAGGCTAGTCCCATGCACTGAACTGGGCTTGTGAGCCGAGCCGCTTCCGAGCCCAGTTGTGCCACATCTTTGCTGTGATGGGTAACGGGACCCCTTTGCTCCGAGATGAGCGTAAACCCTCTTTCCCTATTTTGGCCATTTTAGGCAAGGAGAGGGCCTGCCCTGGCAACGTACGAGAGCAGGGCCTGCCCTGGCAACGTACGAGAGCAGGGCCTGCAGCCGCACACAAATAATTCAGCAACAAACCTGAACAAAAACTGACATTTTTTCCTCACCTAAGGGTGACACGGAAGCTCTCCCCCAAGCCCCCATGCATCAGAAAGTATTTTGCTTCTCTCAGCACACTAACAGACCCAATCAGCCTCAGTAATCTTATCCACCCTGGTAAACCCAACCGTTAATTTCTGCTGCAGAGGTATTCCCACAGAGGCACAGAGTAACTAGCTGAAGCGTCCCAAGCCAGTGTTGTACCGTTGCTCTAAAGGAGCAGCCCCATTAGCACAGCCTCCGTTATATTCAACCCAGACTTCCTAACAGTATCACATCATAAAACCATCATGCATCTGGCCCAAATTTAAGGCACAGTTGGCAGCATCTGATACACAAAAGAAACCAAGGACTGAATTAGTATCCCACGAGGTTGTTTTTTTTTTTTTTCAAGTTGCAGATGAAGTGCAGAGCCATGTGGAGAAGTCCTCCATACGCCTACTAACCCTTCTCAAAAAAAAGAAGGGCTGTCTAGGTTTTTATGTTCTTTGAAAATACCACTTCATTACCTCCCCTTTTTTTGTTGCCAGGAGAGGTTAACAAAATTACTGAGGGATGAAACATTCTTGAAACATTCTTTCTGGATCATCAAACAGGATTAGTGTGTGAATTACACTGGGTGGTGCAGCACACCTAAAGGAGAGGGGCCGGTGGGACTGCACGCTTACCTGCGCCTTCTCCTGCGTTAACAAGGAGGAATCGCAGCACGTGGTGCCTGCGCGTGTGCACACACGCACGCGAGGCTTGTTGGTCACTGACTTGAATTTTTGGAGGGGAAGAACACCCAAATGGAAGCGCTTGCTGCCGAGGGCTGCCTGAATCGTGGTGCTACGCTTCGCTGCTCCTCAGCACGCGCATCGGGTCCCGGTTTTGGCAGATGCTTGGCCCCGGGCTGCGCCAGCCATGCCACCAGCGGGGTGCGCACAGTTAGAAATCCTCACCAACACATGCTGGAATGAACTTGCTTAGCAGCAGAAGGGCCAGGCAAGACAGCAGGCCAGAGCAATGTGCTTTGGAAAAGCTCAGGTCTCTCTGGCCCTTTGCCTCCTTGCTGGGAAAGTCCATGCTCCATGCAGCACACAGATGTGACAACCAAGGGGTTATGAGCTTCAGCAGGGAATAGCTTGGTCTGCCTTCACCTGCAAGAAACAGTGTTTCTAGCTCCCCGCCAGATAAGCACTCTTCCTACTGAATATTTTTTAACCCATCAATAGACTGTGCAGGTTATTATCAAGAACCTCCGTGTTTTACTTTGCAGAGGATCCCACCAGCCTTTGCTCCTCCAATGACCCAGGCTGGCAGGGCTGCATCACTTACCGCTACTGGTGCTCTCAGGGTGGCAGGTTTGTTCCTTTTTTGCCTTTTTGATCTGCTGCCACTAGCTGGTGACAAAGCCCTGCACACATCTGTGCTTAAGAATAATAGTCTTTCATGTAAAATGCACTTTACAACAGCACACAGATCACAGTCAGAACTGCTGCTACAGAACAAGATGGCACAATGAGTTTCTTCTGGGTAAATCTTTCCAATAGGCATGTGAAACCTGAACCAGCACAAGCCAGAGCCTCCAGGGCCTTCAGGCAGCACTGATCCCTGCGTATTGAGTCAGATTTGGGTTTGATGGGGGGGTTGTAGATTCAACACTGAAGGAAAAACACCTTCATGAAGATACACACACACCCCCCTCTTAGCAACAGCTGGTTCTGACTTCAACAGCATCAGCTCAACCATCAGTTTGAAATTTCCAGGTGAACATCACATCTCCCAACCAGTACGGTGGGATATGTCGGAGAAATGACACCCACCCTCAGCTGCTTTTTGCCTTTGTGAACTGAGCAGGGCTGTTGCAGATGCAGGCACCCTGTGCAGCCTCTGCTTCATGCCAAATATCCATGTCCTCCCACAAGTTTCCAAACTGAGCCGTGTCAAATAGGAGGCAACAATAAAATAAATGCAGCTTAACATCACATTGTACTCTTTAAACTCATTTAACTAAATCAACTGATGATTTTAAACCTAAATTCTCATTCAGTCCAAGGCTCAGGCTCAATTGTTTGTCCTCATGCAAACTACAGGGTTTGGTTCTCCGTATCTTTGTATTTACAGAAACAGCTACTCCTCAGTTCAAGTGGCAGAGTGCCGAACCACCGGGGACAGGACGGCTAAAAGAGATCAAGAAGAAGGAGGCCAGATTCCCAAGGGATGTCAGCGAGAATCTCCCTGTTGCTTCCAATCACCAACTGGAAAACAGGGACCATAAACCACATCATCCCCTCATCTCCTGTCTGCTTTGTGTATTTTTCCACTGCAAAGGCTTCAGGATAGGGACTGTCTTTTATATACATGCACACATCACCCAGTGCAAAAGATCTCAAACCATGCTCAAGGCTTGAGGCTGTCCTGCAATAGTAATTACTTGCTTTCAAGGGTTTCGTTCAGGTGCACCAGCTCTCCAGTGCTGTCAGAGAAGGTATTGTGAATTGCTGCTGTCCACTGAGAGAAGGCAAACGCTGATTAATCTACAGCACCTTCCACTGTTTTGTTTAATAGTCTCACTTCTCTTTACTAAATGGCTTATTGAGTTTCCTTGCTGATTACAAGTGTTCAGATCGCCCTAGCAGCCTAAAGCATTTACGGTTATTCTAATTTAAATCTCTTTGTTACAGTCTCCAGAATTTCCTGAAAATAGAAAGTAAAACTAATGGGAAGCACAAATGTTTTATAGATTATATGCGTGTCTTGAAGAGGTAGTAGCCAGCTAAGCAGAAGGTAAGGGAAAAAAGCAGGGATCAAAATCTAGGTCAGAACAAATGCTGGACAAGAGCCCATGCTGTCAAGTCCCAGGCCTCCCACAAGAGAAAGAACGAAGAAAAAAAAAAAAAAAAAAAAAAAGAAATTCAAACATCCTATATTACAGGGAAAAAACAAAACAAAACAAAACAAACACATTTCAGAAATACTATTGCTCCATTCCATCTGTTTCTAGGACAATCATTATTAGCCACTAATTTTACAGATTCTTTGTTACTTGTGTTACCAGCTTGTACTTGCCTTGCCCTGCCTCTCCTTCAGTCCCAGCCTCACCTCTGGCTTGCTGCTCCCCAGTGCACGTCTCACCTCCTCCAGACACAGGAGAGAGACACGGAAGACGAAGCCCTATGGTCTGCTCACCCCCCACAAAAACAAATCAACAACACACCCCCCGCCTTTCCTCCAGAGCAGCCAGGCTCTTGTGTTCCCACCCACGGGTGGTCAGCAGCAGCAGGACTGCTTTGCACTCCTTGTGCTCTTCACACTCGTTTTTTAATAAGCCATAAGCACAATAGCTCTTTCGTCAGATCCCAAGTATTTAGACGCTGCAGATTTTATACCAGTTAACCACGCTAGCACGGGGGAGTGAATTTTCTGGATACAGCAGAGGGCTGCCCACAGGAAGGCTGTCGGGACCCTGGCGGTGCCAATGGTTGGAAGCATCATGAAATGCAAGTGCTGGCCTTTCGGGTGAGAAGACAACAGCCACAGCCATTTAAGACTGAGGTTAATGCTTCACTGAAGTAGTGTCCTTAGGCTACATTTTTTCAAAACTAGCCGCATTATTATAAAAGCTTCACTTTCAGAAGTAACTTAAGCACTTAAGTAGTAAGTCTTACTGGCTTACAGTGACGTTTACACCCTTAACTGCCTTTAGTTACCCTTGAAATAGGCTCTAGGCTCCAGCATTTTCGCTGCTTGTCTGACTGAGCCACCAGATCTCCCAGACAGGGACTGTTACCTCTCACTCCACAGGGCTGGGTTTTTACATCCATGCCTAAATCACCAGCACCTTTGGGTGCCAGTGCATTTGAAGCAATAGCTGGCCTTTTTTTTGTGGGACTGACACCGCATTCCCCGTGGAGTTAAAGCTCCTTTTACTTGTGAAAGACACAAAGAAAAGCAGCCCATCATCTTGTTGCCAAATCATTCTCCATGGGAGATTTGATTTGAAACTCACAAAATACCAGTATTTATAAGGAACTGGCCACAACGTGATCATAAGAACATACCCCACCCTTTGATCTTGGCACTTTAATGATTAATTAGTGCTAAAGTACTGGAAAAATACCTCACTTGAGGCAGTTTAAAGCTTCTCTTTGTATAGATAAAAACTATGACTCACATAAAAGGATAACCCGGAAACGCAAGACCAAGAGGGTAAGATTAAAGCAGGAGCCTCTGCTCCCATGCAGATGTTTGCCCAACAGGACAAATTGGAGAATCTCTTCATCTTCAGGGACTGTTTCCATTACACTGCCTAGACTTTCCAGTCCATGATGTGCACTGCAAGGAAGGCTAACTGTCAATGTGGAGGGAACTTCATCCCTTAGAAAGATACGCATGTGTTTAAGGAGGCGTGAGCTTTAAAGAACCATCACATCCTATGGCAATTTGCAGAAAAGTAATCCTTGCCTCGGGCATTTGAAAAGAAGCCATTTTCCCCTCCCGCTGTCACAGCTGCATGTTTAAATGCTTCCAAATATGCTTCAGGGTGCAAGTCCCACTACCACCAATGCTCAGGACAAAGCATAACGTGAAAGGGAAAGCTTCTCCTCGCTTAATCCTGCAGAGTTCACACACACCACACCAAAACTGATACTGACCTTACCAAACACAAGGTACCAGTTATAGCACTGGCTTTCACCCTTCCTGTTTGGCCAGCTGTCTGTCCCTGTGCGTGCAAACATTCGGGGATGCAGAAGAGGACAAGAGCACTCAGCCTAATCAGAAATGGTTTCTGTGCCTCCTCAGCCAAAAATGACTGTAATGTGGAGAGTGCAGAACCAAAGCTGACTGTAACCTGTCTCCTCTCAATGACCAGATCCCACCAGCACAGGGCCTGGGACAGGGCAGTGCCTCCAGGCTGGACTTCCACCACTGCTTGCTAGTGTGTGCAGTCACACTCCAGTTCCTGGAGAGGGACCGGCGTACAGCAGCTGTACATGGCCTGATAAACACTGAGACTTCCAAAATAAAGGGAGCAACACACAGCTCTTTCCTTAAGCTGATTCCAGCCAGGTGCTGCAAACACCTTCTGATTTATGTCAGATTTGGAACAGAACGCATGGAGCCTGCTACTTGCAAAGTGCAACTGGAGTTGACTGTTTTGGGGGGACAAATTTCGGGAGAGGTTTGTTTGGGGTCCCTTCTATATGGGAAATTTAAAATTAAATATTTGACGCTGATTCACTACAGCATTGAAGAGCATTTGCCAAAGGTGCCCTAAGACCAGTAATGGTTTGGATACTCTGCACCTCCATCACCCCTGAGGGCAGCCACGCTGTTGGACCTCAGGAGCAGGCACCATCCATTACGGCACAGCCCGGAGTCCAGCGCTGCAGAGGACCAAGGGCACACACCACCAGAGGGATAACACGTCATTCGGCCCGATTTTGAATCTGATACACAACTAAATGCTGTGACATTTTCTGGGATTATTTTTTTCTTTTATATATTCTGTTCTGTAAACATATCCACAATAGCAAAATTTTGGTCTTCTGCACAGGGAAGAAAACAAACATTGATATTGCTGACCCTCTCACAGGAACAGAAAGGGACAGAAATTTCAGTTTTCACATCCAGTTTGCCAGTGATTTTAGGACTTGCTTCTCCATACATTCAATGTTTCCATCCATAGCATGGGTGTGGGATAACCCTTAATTGATTTGCTTTGAGATCATCACATCAAAGGTGCCCTTGAAGTACAGATCATTAGTGTTGTATTGGCAGTAAGTAGAATTTTAATATTAACTAGCAGAGCTACTGGAATTGCTCTCGGTGGAACCTGAAAGGCAGAAGCATTGGCTGGACTCTGTCTTCATTACAAAAATTGAAACTGAGCACATGTCCAGTAAAAGGGCAGCTAAACCTCTGAGGTGAATCACAGCCCATGGTTAGGTAACCTAGGGCAAGGCCAAATACATTATTATATACCCGCGTCACATGAAACAGGAAAATTGTTTTATGGTTTTGACATCCAAAACCACTTGGCTTTAGATGAATTCCACACAACCCCCAAATTGAATCAAAACCTGAGGTAGCAATAGAGAATTCATAGCCTGTGTAATGACAGATCTCTGCTCCCAGAGCTTTGATCCCATCCCGGTTAAAGCTGAAGGGAAAGGCTGATATAAATAGCATTAGCTGGAAAATAAGAACTCCAGCTAGGAGGATTTCTGAGCATGCAACACTAGTTCTGCTGGGAACTGTGGAGCAAGCAAGGATCCCCTCTTCCCTCAAAACAGGGCATTTGCCTGGGAAAGGTGGAAACCCAAGGCCGAGTCACTGATCTCAGTCAAGCAGGGTCATGGCTTGGACCCTGAATTCCCACATCAACAGGTGTGTCAGACACTGGGCTGGTGCCTACTCATACACAGAAATACGAGGCTACGAAAGGGTGCGTCCGTCTGCTTGCGTGTACCTGTCTGTCGCTATCCCTTCTTTTCCTCTCCTCCTTCAATTCCATCTTGGACTAAAGGTCTTATCCCTTCCAACAACCTGTCAGAAACCAAACTACTTCTAGGGAAAATTTCAGCTCAAATGATAAAAATAGCAGCATTTTCTAAAGACAAGAGAAAGAAAGATGCTTAAAAAGTCTAGGGATAAGTACTTGGAGATCCTTATTGCTATGTACACAACAGCAGCTGCTAGAGCTCCCAAACTTGGATGAAAATTGCAGGATGGAAAATGGAATACACAGATTAATAAGAAGCAGTTGTCCTGCACTGCAAACTAAACAAAGCAAACAAGCCAAGGGAGAGAGTACAGGGAAATATGAAGTTACGTACAACATTAGCTCGTGGCTTTGCCATCACCCTCATCACAGACAAGGTGCTCTGTCACTCACCAAAGAAACTACAGAAGAAACAGTCACCTCCAAGCCTGATTACCACCTTACAAAAGCACAAGATGCCTGTACAGAGCAAACACAGTTTTTAACATCGGAGGAGAAGAGCAATGATGAGGGACACCAGCAAAGGTGAGTGGCAGCAGGACTGTGCAAGCTGTGCTCACCTTGTCCTGGCAATCGTCAGGGGAGGCCACCGGCTTGATCCGCTTTCAGCTCTTCTGGCTACAAGGAGCTGACGGGAGGATGCCTCCTGGCCAAGAGCTGGCCTTGGGAGTAGGGCTGCGCATGGAGCCCCGCTTCAGCCCCGTTGCTTGTCCCACGCACTTCCAAGCCACCCATTCCCACCTCCCCTTGGCAGCTCCTTCATTGACTGTGATCTGAGCTTTGGGTCTGGAGTGAAACCTGAAGTTCTGGCAAATTCCTCATTCTTCTGGACTTCAAAGAGGACACCTCTGCAGGTCTGGGAGTCAATACTGAAAACTGGCCACTGCTAATAAAACACAAGTTCTTTTCCCTAAAAATATTTAGCGGCACATACAGAACTGGAGTAAACAGAGACACCACTTCTTAATTCAGCTCTGAGCACTGTTTACCCCTTAGGATATCTAGTAATGTTTCCTTCCAGGGGTAACTACTAGGAGATATCCACGCATCTGCCTGGCTTGCAAGGATGTCAGGAGAAAAGCTCTCAACAAAGAGCTGTATCTTACATCACACCCTAAGTGCAGGCAGCCTCAGGGCTTGGCATACCTTTGTGAGGAGCAAATTCCTAAGTCAAGGGCTGTCTGCGCAGGAACACCCTATCCTCCAGCACCAACACACTTAATCCAGAGCCTCATCAGCCAGAACTTCCCACCACCCACAATTCCTGGGTGATGGAGTGAATTCTGTTTATGCCCAGCTACACAACTGGCAACCAAGTAATTACTTCGGTGTAGCCCAGCAGCAAAAGCAATGGGGTGAGATTCAGAGAGCCATTTGTGGCCATGTCACAGCGGCGTGTTTTTCAGTGCTGTAGTTCCCCATATCTCTCTCTCAAAGCAGGGGTGGGGGTTGGGGGAGTCATTGCACGCTTAGCACATTTGTGAAGTGCTCTGAGACTTATAACTAAAAGCCTGGATCCACTTACTTTTCTTTTCATAACTTAATAAACTGGGATCTGCCAGTATTTCCAGACACAAAATCCATACACTGAGTCTTTAGCTCAGTTTTGCAATTTTGGTGTTTCATATTCTAGGTGTTCTTGCATATTTCCTTGTAACAATTTCAATTTAATAGTCCCCTGTTTTGTCCTGGTTATCTTCAAGAGACTTATCAGAACAATCCAGACTGGTTTTGTAAATTGAAGTACATAATGACGGACAAGATGATTCAGCTGGACATAATTTTTAAAAGGAGTGTGTGTGTCCATTTTCAGTTATTTTTTTAGGCTCATTCCAAAAAGAAAGCCAACCTCTACCCTGGAAGTATTTACAAAAATGTAGATGTGGCACTTAGGGACATGGTTTAGTGGTGGACTTGGCAGTGCTGGGTTAACGGTTGGACTTGATGATCTGAAAGGTCTTTTCCAACCTAAATTATTCTATGATTTTGGGCAGGTGGAGGAGAAAAAAAAATGTGTACCAAAACATGTGCTGCAGAATCAGGCTCATTTTGTCTGGCAGAAGGCTCTGCAGTGTCTGAAAAAAACAGAAGGAAAGATTCCCCAAAACCACCAAGAACAAAACCAGGAAAACCACAGCTGTTCAGCTCCTGGGCGGACCTGATGCTGGGAAGACACTGCCATTGCTTCCTCACTAGTTCCACACCTCTGTTACTGGAGGTCTCAACAGCAACCTGCCAGAAGGTACCACAAGCTACCCAAAAACCACACTGTGAAAGGCAAGAGGTGAATCGGGGACCCTCCTGCCCTGGCACACCAGCCAGAGCACACTGCCCACCCTGCATGCAGATGGAGGTGGGGAGGAATGTGTCCCTTTGGGCTGTGCCAGGCAGACTGGTTTGGTGACCCGTTTCATATGCTTTCCCCTGGCCCCTGTGTGCCAGGTGCTGGCCCTCATAACCCCCGTCTGTCCCCATGGTGCCTGCACAACAGTGCAAGCAGCTTCTGCGTTTTTGTTATGATCTTATGATCATAATGAAGAAAGATGATCTTATGGCCACAGGTAAGGACTAGGCATTGGTATCTGTGTCCTATTTTGGGCTATGCTGGTGGTCAAATTATTTAAGCTTTCTATACTCCCTTGTAAAGAAACTTCACAATTGGGAGATCTGAAATTATCCTCCTTCCTCTCCTCTTTGAATTACATATCTGTCAAGCCTTTGCAGGATGAGAAGGCATTGAAATTCCACACAAACACGCCTGCAGATGCTTTTCACTGGATTCTATACCTAGATGGTCCCATTGAAATGCAAATATCAGGCCCTTTCCAATTAAACAAGGTACTTGTTCCTATATGTCAGATAACCTAAGCTAAAGGAAGTAGTGCCTACGGAAATCACCATCCTATTCAAAACTCTGTTAAAGCTAGTATCTTTCAATGCACCTGGAAAGGAATTTTCGATTACAAAGTACCTGTGCGACAGGAAGCCGGAGGGATGTCTCCACAAGCGCATTTCCGTGCTGTCTCCAGGTCTCAGGAGCTCCTGAAAGGAACCAGCATGGCCATAACCTGCCCCGAGCTGGCAGAGGAGATGGAGGACCCCAAGCACCGCAGGTGAAGGGAGCAGTCACAGCTATCATAGCCTGCTCAATGGTAAAAGTTCATCCCGTTAAACTGCTTCATCCCTCCCTGAACACCAGTGGTGCAGCTGGATGTGGCAGAGGTGCAGGCTGGAGCTTGCCTGCAGAAGTCCCAAGATAGGAAGCAAAGCCACGTCAGAAAACTGGATCTGCATCTGCATTTACCTGAAACACAAAGCCCGTACATGGATGCAGCTCTGCTGATCCCATTTTAGTCCATTTAAGAGTCCAGCCAACAAAATCACTTTGGGTTCAACTTATTCCTGGAAGGGTGTGTGGGGCACTGACCACAGTATCTCAAAGGAGAAAATCACCATGGCTTTGCAAAACTTGGGCTCATTTTTTTTCCAACCGGTGCCCTATTTCAGCTATTGAAAACTGCTGTGTAAAGGTGCAAATACCATTTTTTTTCAGTCTAACAACAAACAACGCACAGTTGTAGCTCATTTAATTAAGGGGGCTAATTGCCCTCAACTGTCTGTTAAGGCATCACACAGGTGTTTCATTTCAGAGTATATTAGTACATGGTGCTCTAAGCCTAAAAGTTAATTTTTAACTTAACCTAATAATGTCGGTAATAATGACCTGTGATTACTGCCTTGTGAATCAGAACCTATGATACTTAAAATAATTAGCATCAAAGCCTAACTAGTAGCTCGCTAAATTCATTATCAGCCATAAACCATCAGCACTGAACTGAACTTTAAATTGCATGTTGGCATGGGCTCCCCCCACCTGTTGGAGGCAGCGTTTTAACGAATTTTATTTGAAAAAATAGTTCAAGTTTTGGTCACCAATCCTTTCTTGAAGGAAGAAACTGTGGTATTAGCACAAAATACAGTTTGGTTTAAAAAACATGAGATATTCTACATGGTCCCTGTTGTGTCTGGGGAATTGCTACAGGAATTACTACACTGACCCAAACCCATGGCCAATGAAGCCCATGGACTTCTTAGTGGTCACCTCTGGGGGCTTCAGAGGTGACACCAAATGAGCTGGCTTAAGCAAAGCAAGCCTGGGTAAGCCTTGACAGGGAAGATTCCCCAATGCCTCTTCACCTCAAGAGGTTTACCCTCATACTTTTTACACCCCTTCTTGACAGTCAGACTTCCCACCAAGGTCAGATGGACACTCAACCGTCCTTTCTCTCTCTGGAAAGGAGATGCCCATTTCTTAGGAGGGGGCTGGTCACTCTTGATGAGCTGCCAAATGGAGGAGTAAGAGTTCAGGCTCGGAGCCTTGCTGTCACCAGGGACTAGCCCAGATCACTAGCTCCCCTCTAATAGCTGAAGGAGAAACATAAACCTTTCTCAAAGCACAGTCAACAGCAAGGAAGGAGGGAGAAGGGCATTGAAGTGTAGCTCTTCCTCTTGGGTAAAGCGGGAAGAGCTGGGATCACAGCAAGTGCCTGTGAGCAGCCAGTAATTATGGACATGACAGTGGGATGACTCGGAGGAGGTCAGGAGCCCTTGGCTCCCTCACCAGTGTCGGATTCGTAGTCTTTTCCCCAGGGGCCCTCCAGCTTGCCCGTAACAACCTCATTTTGTGGCTAACACCTGCAAGTCTCATTTGATGCTCAGCACCTACCCCCACAATGGAGGGGTCTGGAGGCCACAGCCCACCCCTGACAGACACGCGCAGCCAAGGCCGGTGGCCGCAGCGTCCATGCCGGCAACCTGGGCTGGGAACCTGAGAACAAACCAGAGGTGAAGGCTGCCCTAAACTGGCAGAAGCCACTTGTCCTGTACATATGCCACAGAGCAGAACCACCAGAACACCAGTCCCTAAGCAATAAACAATATTTCGTGTATCCTACTAACACGTAGGATAGCGGCGCTGATGAAAGGTTTGTAGTCCTAATATCTGTTTGAGTCCAAGCTGAGACCTGAAGCTCAGTCGGCACTTGAACCTTCTCCAGGTGTTCAGATTTCCTGATGTAGATCTGCCTGACAAAAAACAACACCACCACCAAAGGCCTGCAAACACACTGTTGATTTGGAGACGAACTCCCTCCTCGCATCCAGGAAAGTTCAGAGAAAATCGCTTGACTGGGATGTATAGCTGTTAATACCTTCTCACAAGCTTTCCCACCCACAGAATGAATAGCAAAAACCAGTTGGCTTTGGGGTATAAACCAAATTAGAAACAGGGAAGGGAAACCTACCAAGTACCCACAAGGAGTTTGGCTAAAGAACTGTGATGCTTCTGAATATTTGACTTGATATCCTCCCACAGAAAATCGGAGGGAAGCCAAAGTCTAAACATTCAATTGCTTTTAAAAATGCTACTTTAGGCATTTAAGCTCATTTGGGAGATTTTGAAAATTTTGTCCTGCTGCAATACAAAAAATATCTCGATCACATTGGAAGTCAGATGTCCTAAATCTCCTCTCTCTCGTATTTATGCCAGCTGCCACATTATCACAACCCGATGTAAGCAAGTCTCTCTAAAACCAGTCACGGTCAGTACATGGGAGGATGATCCCAAAGGGAAAGAATCTCCTGGACTGAAAAAGTTAGAAAATATTTTTGGTGACTTGATAAAGATTCTGTAGGTCACTCCTGGTTTTCTTAGGGCATAGCACTGCTACAGAAGGCTCCGACCATTCTGTAAAAGGCTCTCTGAGCTCATTTGTTTTCATGAAAGATCCCAGAGGAGGTTTTATATGATTATGAGCATCTGAGCCAACATTCACCCTGGACTATTAGAATTTCATTTTGATTCTATTATTAATTACATTTTTTACTAACATTTAACCGTACTGGGAGAAGTTTTTTGCAACCTTATAAAAAAAACCAAACAGGAAAATTAAAGTCCTTTGCTGTTATTCAAACGAGAATAAAGTGACTGATAAGTTTTTCTCTCTTTCTTCTTATGGTTTTGGGCTTTTTCAATAATTTATACTCTTTTGCCAGCAAGAAAAAAAGCGCAAAAGCGCAAAAGCGCAGAGGGAAGAAGAAAACGATAGTCACTCTTTAACCTTTTTTTAAACAGAATATGAAAATGCTTTTGTGGAGACGGGTCGTTAGTACCTCAGAAAACTGTCCAGCTAGTTTTGTTATTTTCCTGTACCTTCACACTTAGCAGATGAGGTCCCTTATTAAACCCTGCAGCCTGTCTCCTGAGGCTGAGAAGTAACAGGGACACCAGGCGGGCTGACAGGGCCAGCAGAACGCCGGGCAGCTTGGCATCGCCAAAAGGCTGCCGTGCCACTTTGCGGGCAGCAGCAGCTGGACAGGCACTGCTCCTCCGGCCCAGCTTCTCCTCGGGGGCGCGGGACTGACTGCGGAAGCCGGACTCTGTGCCCACGTCTGGGTTTTGTCCTGGGCTGATGTGAGATGGAAGCTTCTGCTACAGTTAACACCACAACAAACATGAATGTGAGACAAAGGGGCTGGTGATGACCTTTGTATGGTCCTGTCCTTTTTTTTGTTTTGTTTTTGTGTTTTGATGTGGAATTTTTTTTAATATACTGTAGCCATCTGGTTTGATTGCTTTAAGTGCCAAAGCACCTATCATCATTTTAAACAAGTAGGCAGACCCACTGGCAGTATCTAGGGCTTTCAGCCTGAGCCTCCTGCACAGCTCCAGCTGCTCCGAGGCTTCCTTCCCTCCAGACCTAACTTCTGCAAAGCCAAGGTCCTCCACCTTCCTCCTTACTAGGTGGAGTTTAGAGCGCTTCTCCTGTCCTCACAAGTCAGTGAGCAAGAAGTCTGCAGCTCCCTGCAGGGCTCCAAAACCTCCTGCAAGGGTGGAGCAGGAAAAGACTTCTGCAGTTCTCCTGCCAGCTATCAGGAGAGACGAGACGTGCAGCACAATGAATGAGAGTCAGGCAACCCTGCAGGGGAGAGAGAATGGATGCTCAGAGGAAGACAAGTGAAAGAAAAGGGAAAGAAGGGTATGGAAAGAAAGGAACAGGAAGAGACAGAGAGAGAGAAAAACTAGGGGGGAAAATTAGGTATTATCTAACTCCAAGAATATGCTTCTGCAAGGATTTCATAGGGATGGTACACGCAGAACAGGAGTAAATACACTCTGAAAACAGCATGAGAGCTACACTACAAAAGAAAATGAAGACCAGGACTCCAGTTCACCTGGAAGGAGGAAGATAGCCTATACAAAAGAAAAAAATCTGGCTCTTAAGCATTTGGCATCACCTCCTCTGTATCTCCACAAGTGGATTTCCAGGCTTCCTACAGAAATCTTTGCATCCTCTATACACAAAGACACACCATGAGTTACATGCAGGACTCCTTGACCGTCACACAGTTTATAATCCCATTCCTTTTCCTCCCAACAATGCAAGGTAACCAAGATCTTACTCATTGCAACTTCATAGGACTTCAATCAGCATGAAATCAAAATAATTCAGCAGAAACATAACAATTTCCATGACTAAAAGAAACTGCCCATGGAGACCACTTTGCTACTGGTTTCGCTTTCTGGGCACCAGGAGGAATGGGCAGGGGTCTGGGGAGAAGAAATCACTCCACACAAGAGTTAGTGTCATATTGCTAATCTTCATCTTCAAACTCATGTTTGGATAGCAGTCTGTGGGAGAAACTGAAACATGGGGCAAAGCCTCAGTCTGAGTAAAGAACGTCAACAACCGAGGCTTTTACATGATGACTGGCATTGGCCAGCAACAAAGATTTCACTGCAGCCACAAACCTGTTCCACCTCCCTCCATACACGCATGTATGCACAAATACGCACACAGAGTTCAGTATCTAATTTTTACAGGTCACCCCATGCTTTCCTGCATCACCCACACCCTGCTTTTGAGTCTGCACCTGACCTCAGCACATGGTGGCTCTCAGCTGCTGTTTCAGGGAGGAAGAGGACCAAGCTGCAGCCCCCTGAGCTACGCCTCCCTCCCAAGACTGCCTGGAGTTCTTAGGCATCCTTCTTGATTTCACCTGCCAGCACCATATTGACCTTCACAATGCCTGGGGCCCAGATCTTCAAGAAGTGTGAGCTGTTGTCACCTTGCTGGAGAGCTATATGATGGCTCTGTGCCATGGTGAGGGTGCTAACTTCTTTGAGGATTCTTTCAGGTGTGTTCTTAGTTCACAAGGAAACCTGTTGATAGAGTTTCATTGCATAACACAGCCAACCTTGGGACCAAAAATGAACAGAGGTGTTTAATCAGAGAAGTCCCCTCCAGTTCCCACGTCAAGAAGCTGAGCCAGATCTACATCTGAACTCTGCGGCTTGGGCTCGTTCTTAGCTCTGATGCTCAGCAAGCCAAAGGGACTTGAGAGGTTCTCCATATTGCTTATAAGCGTCTATCAAAACAACTGTAAATGAGTTATGTTTCAAGTATGCAAGAACTTGCTTCTCCATGCCAAAAAACGATTAGTGTTCTCAGGCTTCCAGCAATGCAAAGCAGAGTCTGAAATGTCCTGATGAGAGATAGATGCATTTCCTCTTAGACAATTAATATTAGGGGTGGGTTTTATTGCTATTCTTTTTTATGTTGTTAACATCCTGCCCTCTTTCCTGGTTCCTCCCAAAGAGCTACAATGCAATTTGCAAAACTCCCCTTTGTAAGATGTAAACATTTACTAAACATTGTCTTTCTACTTTGTATTATGACAAAAGAATAGAAGTCAAGATGTTAAATATATTTCTATATTTGCATCTGAAAGCCCCAGGCCTTCCTGAACATACTTGTAGATAACTTCCATTGTTTCCAGCACAGTTACCTTTTCTGTAGACCATCATCTTCACAAAAATCCAAAGGCGAGGTCTTTCCTGAAACACTGCGTAGGACCCACTTATCACCCAGTGCCTTACAAATGTATTGATGCTATATGATGGCCATCCATGTTTTTCCACCTCATTATTTACTATTGACGCATGCACAGCCTGACTTACAAACTCACTGCTGGGGATTTAAAAATGAGTGGCTTATTCTCCAATGCAATTACAGCTAAACCAAGGTCGAAACAATGCCTGCAGAGGTCATCCCTAGAGCCGTCATGCACTCTGGCAGCAAAGCCTTGGGTGGTTAGAGCGACCCAACTGTCTTTGTGGGGTGGCCAAGCTGTATCAGTCTCACGGGGCTGGTGTGTGCTGCAGAACAGACTCACCCACTGCCCAAGCAGCCTGGGAGGGCAGAAAGTGTTGGCGAACCCCTAGTCTAGCATACAAACCACCACCAAGCCAAAAACTCTCCTGAGACTTCTGTGAAGACAGAAACACCTGGAAACACTTCAATCACCTCCCTCACGTCTCCACTAGATAGAAGAAATCCAGTGGCTTCATCAACTGTGCCTTTGCCAAAAGCCTTCGTAATGAAAATGGGACCTTAAACCTAGTTTTGACGAAGCGTGGAGCACCCAAAGCCTCCTTTTTCAGCCTTCTTGTTAAATCCCCATCTGTGGCCCCAAGCAGACCGCAGCCACCGCAGCAGCGCACAGCAGCAGATCCACCCTGATCTTGTTTTCTCTCCTTTTGTGTTTGCTTCTCTCTCTGCTTGCTATAAACATGGTCCCATGTTTCACAGATGGGAAGAGATGACACTACCTTCATTGATGTTGTAACATTCTCCAGGGGCTTAAAATAAAACCAGTTTTCAGAACTACATTTCATATCCATAAGCAAATGCTTTTCCTTTCCCTTTCTTCCCCATTATTTTGTGCATGTGTGCACATGCATTTTTTTAAGAGTGAAGAGCGCAGTTTACCCCATTACACACACACGTGTGCCCGCATGGACACACATTCTTTACATGTAATTATTTGGAAAACTTGCAGTTAAAAGTCCTACTAAATAAGTAAACATCATTTAAACAACTGCTTAGTGTCACTTGGTATTTTTCTTCAAATAATATGAAAATCCAAGACATGAGGGTGTAAAAAGAGATGCCCAGATTGACTCCCTAACACAGATGTGGCTTCGGGATACGGATTTGCAAAACTGAGAGACAAAGGAGCAAAGACTGATTTTTTTTCTAGAGTATAGGAACAGTTTCAGAGCAACCCTGCTTAAATCTTTTTAAAATTACACCACAACCACAAGGGCCATCTTCATGAAATTTTTGGAGGGAGGTGGGGCTGTTTGTTTGTTTTAAATCGCCTGTTAACCTCATCTGCTGCTGCAGACAAAGCCTTCAGGCCAATCCTGCAAACACCTCTGGTATTGTTCAGAGCAGTCACTTTTGCACCTGCCAGGAAATTTGTAAGATCAGAGACGCAGATCCACCTCCTGCAACCTCTTTGCCTTCCTGGAAACTCCCCCAACATAGCTGACTGGGTAGGATTAGGCTCTTGCTTTGGAAGTTGATTATGTGGTCTCCATTTCTTTCAGTCTTGCCAGCCAAGGCTTACCTCCAGATGAGAATTTCAGCACGTGCTTAACCTTAAGCAACGAGATACTCATGCTTATAGTTAAGTATAGGCTTAAAAATTTTGTTGGAAGCAAATCACAAGCACATTCTTACATACTTTTCTGGGCTGGGCCTAACCATAGCTCTCCTGTTAAAACAGTCTTTTTTTTTTTTTTTTTCCTCTTCTAACACTTATCCCATCACTGTAATTTCCTTCCTCAACTACCCTTTCCAACTGCTTCATTCCAGCGAAACCAAGGGGAAATGAGATTTTCTTCTATAGCAAGTAAATCATAATTGACAACAAACCGTTAGATTATGCATGGATTTGCAGGAAGAGGTAGTATCTTTTATTTAGATCAACTAACCCAGGCTAACTACGCAGATGGATCTGTCCAAGATCTGGCTCTCCCTAAAACGTTGCCTCCCATATATCTTGTATTCTCATAGCACTGCATTACTCCACTACACCCACTTGTGCTTTACCGAGGGAGGTTTTATGGTGTTGGGGGGAAGCCGCCTACTCTGTTAAGCATCTAGGAAAACAGTAGGAATGCAGGAATTGCTCCTGCTGTATGGCTGCCTAGCAGAGAGTTAATATCATTGCACATGAGCCATTTCACCTACAGCAAGAAGTGAAAGCATTCGACTACACCCAACAAATGATCACAGAGCACCCTGCAGGGAATTTGCTTCCATTTCAAAGGCAGAGATCAAAACCCACAAAGAAGGGGGGAGGGGG
The DNA here is from genome assembly GCF_023638135.1 of Falco biarmicus. Taxonomy (NCBI): domain Eukaryota; kingdom Metazoa; phylum Chordata; class Aves; order Falconiformes; family Falconidae; genus Falco; species Falco biarmicus. Next base: position 28,864,416 of record NC_079299.1, read on the forward strand.
GGGGGGGGGCAAGGAAAGACAGACAGAAAGACAGAAAGGAAGATAGATAGATGCTCACAGCCTGTGCATGAGATCAAGGTTGGGCCCAACCTCAGAAGTTTTCTGAGAGGAAGGGAGAGATACGGACAGAAGAATCACACAGCACCTTCACTCCTGATTATTTATGTGCTGGGGGTTTGATCCTACACACCAAAATGAATGGGAGGTTTGCCACCAACTTCAATGGAAGCAGAAACAAGTCCTATCACCTTAAGGTTTATTGGCTGTCTGCAGAAAGTTTTAAAATTTATACAGAAATTAAACAGAGGATAATTTGACAGTTTAATGGTGACGTCGTGGTTTTTACATTAAAAGAGACACAAGTTTATCCTTTGGGGTTTATGATTATTTTTTTCCTGCCTGTTGTTTTTTTAAAGAAAAATTCTCATGTTTCAAGAGAAGACTGATAACAATGGGATATTCCTGTGCATATGAAAAAAAGAACTTACAGTTCAGTCCAGTCCTACATTCCGCACTCAAGGCTCAGTAGTTTAAAGCAGCTGGCATTAGCGGTAGCAGCAAATTAGCCATCCTGTAAGTGTTCCACTCCTGTGCCAAAAACAAAAAAGGCTGTCCTAATTTGAACTATGCCAAATAGGGCTTATGACCATGAAAAATGACTTTAAAGAGCTGAAGGGGAAAAAAAAAAAAAAAAAGAAAGAAAGAAAAAATTGCTGTAATCAATTCCTGCATTTGGTCCCCATCAACTGGTCCAAAAAGTGAGGAATCTGCCCTGGGTGGCAGGGCCAGGCTCAGGACTCCCTGTAGCTCCAGCTCCTCAGGCAGTGCTAGACCCAAACTCATGCGGAAATCCCTGAGTAAATGACTTCCCAACCCCTTGGTCATCTTGGTCACTTAATCATTAATTATTTCATTAATCCACTCACTGAAGTCAGTTAATGCCATTGCAATAAGCTGGTACACTCTTTGGGCTCGGAAACCGTGGCAAATATTTCAAGTTATGACAATGATCACATTTCCATCAATATAAAGCTTAATAAAAAGATCTGTCTTCAGCTGTTTTGGTTCATTTCTTTGGAAACCCAAAGCACTATGAGCGGCAGCTCCTTATCTGCAAGCAGACTGGGACAGGCTCCAGCCTCTGCTCAGGACCTGACAGTCCAGCAGCTGCAACGCATGGGGAGGGCAGATGGGAAACGACAGAGCTGGTGAGAAACAGGAGAAATGCAAGACCACGGGGGCCATCCCACCCCACCAACCACTTTAAGGTGGCCTTTTCCAGCCATCCTTGGGGATCCTTTGTTAAATGAATCACTCGTTGGTCTCCAGTCCAGTACTTGCAGCAAGGGGGCTGTGCCTGCAGCTCTCTTCCCCTGCACCCCGCAGGGGCATCACCCCATCTCTGCCTTCACACACGGGACCGCTCAGTCCTGGAGACAATGCTAACTGCTCATTAGCCTCCAAGGTGTGGGTGCAGCCCCTGGAGGAAAGGCAGATAGGAGGGAGGATGCAAGAGGGACAGGAGGAAACGTTTGAGATTCACACAGGAATGAAAGATCTCAGGTTCTTCCCTCTCCCACTGAAAGCTTCCACCACCTAGGACTGCATTATTTCTTAGGAAAATAAAGGACAATCCTTGGTCTGGGCAACAACAACAAAAACCTTTAAAATTAACTATGAAAAATACAGCTTGACCAAAACTATTTGAATTTGTGCCACGTTCTGTGATGAGGTTTGTTTTTTGTTATTGCCAGTTCAGGGGAGGAGGAAAGAGGAAGAACAGCAAAAACATTTCAAATCAACCTGAAAGGATATTTTTTTTTTTCCCCTCCCCAGATTTTTCCACTTTGGTCAGTGTGCTGGAGAAATCACTCACTCCCATGGCCCTGCCGCTTCCAGCCCCGCAGCAGCACTGAGGTTTTTCTAACCATGAATGGCTGAGGCAGATACCAGTCCTGGGGCAGCAGGGCTGGAGCTGCCCCCACGGGCCACCTGGCCACCACATTCAGCCCCTGACTTGCCCTGCCACGGACCCGGGCTGCTTGGGCAGCGAGCTGCGGCCGGTGGCTGCTCCAGCAAGGAGACAAGCCTCTGCTGCTAGCTGCATAATCTCCAATTTATACAAAGCTTTGAAAGGCATCCAACGGTCTAATTGGGAGGCCCTTAAATTAAAGTGGGGATGGGATTTGGAATCCACTTTAGAGCCTGCGGTTTGCAGGAAAGCATGGGGATCCATTTCATCTGTGTTGATATCAAGGGAGCCCAATATAAATGTTTTCTGGCGCTTTTATTCCTCCAGCCCTGGGGTTTACATGAGGGTTGGCTTTTTGTTCAGGTTTTTTTTTTCTTTCTCTGTTGTTGTTTTTTTGCACTCTGAAGCCTCTTCCAAGTGTAATTTTAGAAGAGGCGTGTTATCGCAGTGTCTGGGGCACCACCATTTTGCTCTCAGGTCTGGCTGCTGGACCACAGCGCTGCCCCATGCCTGTCACCTCACTGGTGACAGCTGCCCTGCCTGAACTCGGAGCCTGAGGTGGGACATCGGCAGGACTTACAGGAGGCCAAGTCATGCTTCTGGCCAGACCCCGGTGGCCACGGGCTCTGCGTGGCCGAACAGATGCCAGCTGGGGAAGGGGATGTGCTGCCAGGGGGTGCAGGAGAGGGGAGATACGCCCATCGCAGCAGCCTTGGGGCTGCTCTCAGTGGTGGCTCTCCCTCTTCAAGCCTCAACAGTTCATTTTCATGGCTCTGGTGCCAAAAGCATGCCATGCAAGCCTTGGGCTTGGGAGATGCAGCTCTGGGATAGCTTTGCTGGCCCACCCTCAGCAGGAAAGCTCTGCTGCCCTTAAGCAACAGAGTCACTTCACAGCTGAGGCAGCTGCTGGGGGCAGGAGTGAGGGGGGGAGCAGGGGGTGATTCTCCTCTGCACATCTGCTTTTAATTGGACTCTGCTGGAACACTGCAGCCATTTTGCATCACTCCTAATTTGGCCCACTGAGAAGGACCCTGTGGCTGACTGCACCCGAATGCTGATTGCATTCACCTTGCGTCCCACCACCTTTCACGCCCAGCACAAACCAGGACTTTTTTTATTCTGTCGCTAAAAAAATGTGTATGTTTCCATTTCATAGGAACCATAAGCTAAAAGGGACACATATTTTCAACTTGTCCCATTATCATGAGTGGCATACACCTAAAGGTGAGAGACTGTGAGGAAAAACCTCACCATTCCAACATGCTTTTTGCTTGTAGATCTGGTAGACAACCTACAAGATAATAGGAGAGGAGGGCTCCACATGGTCTTCTCCACAAGCCCCCTCCTCAGCTGCCACAGCGTGCCAGGCTGCAGCGAAGCCAGGCTGATTTACAGCACTTAAGAGCTGACCTCTGCTTACTCAGAGTGCTGAAATGTGTCAGCAGCTGCTAAACGCGGCCACTTCTCCTTCTAATCTTCTAATAAAATATTCAGCAAGCAACCAGAAGTGAAATGATTTGAGGGAGTGGGATTTTTCCTAACTTTGTATTTTTACTGCCAGAACAGAGTATTATTTCTCCTTGCCACTTGAAGTGGTTTATGTTCACAAAAGCCCTGCAACAACAATACCATGCATGTGCAGGAAATTCCCTTCACATCACAGTGACACAAGGAGGAGGAACAGGGAGCATACAATGCGTGTAAAAAGATAAACATGAGAAATGACCTCATTTGTGCCAACATTCAGACTGATTATATAGGTTCATGGCCAGAATTTCTCCGGTGGCCTTATTTTTGCTCTCCTCTCCAGTCTGCTGTATGCTCTGTTCAAAAACAGGATAGCGTCATTAAATAATACTTGGCCTCATGTCATATGCTTTCCCTCTGACTCCTAAACCTCCTCCCTGGCCAAGCACCACAGTCACTCCCGTTCCCCCAGAGCTGGAAGCGCAGGTTGGCTTTGGCCCTCTCCCCACGGGGAGCAACCGTGCGGGCTAAATGCTCTGGTAGAAATTCCCTGGTGGGAAACACACATGTATGAAAATAAGGGATAGGCTTGAGGCTAAAGTCCTGGCATGAGATGCAGAAAATCTCGCCCTTACCTCCCAGCTCTCCCTCGGTGACATCTGGCTAATCCTGGGAGCACACAGATTACCTTGGTCCCCCAGCAGTGGCAGAGCAAAATGTTCCTGCTGTTTCTCACCCCTCTTGAAAAGCAGGCTGGGACTCTCCACCCCCGCTTCCTGTGAGTGACCCCACAGCTGCACATCATTTGTGATGATCCGCTGGTGAACACACCTTAGCCCTAGACAGGCAACTTCTAGTAAGCAAGTCACAAAGCCGTTGATAGCCTAACCAGAGTGCAGGTGGTTGAACTGCTATGCTCCTATTTTGCAAGGAGCAGTGACATTTTACGAGTGCCTGCCTTTCTAAAGCTGACCGCCCTGCCACACACAATTTCCCACAGAAAGGAAATTGCTGAGGATTTTTTGTTTCATTTTAAGGGGAAAAATATATGAAACCCTTCCACAGGATTTGTTTCCTTGTGAAATACATAAATAGCTGGCTCTTTTGGCACTTGAGTACCTGCTACTTTACACTGTCCTGGGGTCACAAGAAGCATCCAGGACCCTGACAGCAGGCTCAGGAAGTCCCAGGACTTCAGGCCCTGGAGCAGGGTGCAGAGCAGTAGTGTGGGGGGCCCCCACTCGCACAGGTTTTTGGGGTCCTGGCCCGAGGCAGCAAAGGTGTAAGATCCCCAACTCCCAAAGCAGTACAGATGAGCTGCATTGAAGCTACACATCCCAGCAATCTTTGTGCCTCAGTACCTGAAAAAAAATGCCCAAAAGGTTACCTTGAAACCATAGCCTTGAGGGGACCTGGTTCTCCAGCTGAGACACTTGGCTCTGGAGAGCAATTCAACCACCACTTGTTGGCCAACAAACTCCACATCCCCCCAGCTCCCTAGCCCAGGACTGTCCCTGCCTGCTGTGTAGTGCACAGTGCCTGCCTTCCTCCACCACACAGCAGAGCAGAACGGCACAGCTGCCCTGTCTTCCCAGGAAAAGGTGTCTGTCATTTGGTTAGTTGCCTCCTGCTCCTCTGCCAGTCCCCTCCTTCATTAAATTAACACCTCGTTATAAAATGCAAGCTGCTTTGTTCCTACAAATGGTGCTGAAGGGTGTTTACTTTTCTAATGAATATCCTGTGTAGAATGGAAATCTGTCCCTGGCAGTCCTTAACAAGTGCTTCATTAAGCTGTTTGAAAAATGTTCCTTTCTGTTCTCCTTTGAACAGGTTAGCTTTGCTCTTTTAAGCTAGTTTTTGGCTGCCTCCCCGTACCTGAGAGGATGGGTGGAGAGGTGGCCATCTGCTCCCAGAGTAAGAAGCTTTTTTTTTTAAGCCTCAGCAACAGGAAATGTGCTGATAGTGCAGTCTCTGTACCAGGTAAAACAGCATCCCTCTGCTGGCAGGGGCAGTCCGGGATGGCAGTGCCTGGTACAGCACAACGGGGAGAGCAGCATTCACCTGCAACTGCAGCTACAAGATTCACACTCTTACGGTACTATTTTGAAACTGAGGAGTTCAACAGCAAACTAGAAATGTGAAAAAAGAGGTGTGGTGGATGCAGGGGTGTGGTGGATGTAGGGGCCAGATGATTGAAGCGATGTAAATTCTGCTTGGAATTAGGCATCGACTTCAAAAAAAGTCTGGCCCTGCCAGCAGGGTAAAACTCTTCACAGCAGAACCTCAGGTTTAAATGTCATTGTGTCTGTGTTAGTAATGACAACTAAAGTTGCCTGTAATTCTGTTGGATAGAGCTCAGTTTGAAAACTGTTAAAACTTTGGCATAAAGAGTGTTTGGTGAAGCTTCCTTCCCAGTCAGTAAATGTAAGTAGGTACCATACATGTTGCCTTTCACCCAAAACCTAATGAAGCTCACAGAAGGTCAGAAAACAAGGAGCATCCTTACAGGGCAGGAGACTCATTGCTGTGCCAATGAAACAAGATTCTGGAGCCTCCCTTCAAATATTGGCATGTTCTGAGCTGATACATTGCTGCTTTCTGTCTCCAGTCAGCCCTGCGTACAAACCAGGAGCCTTTAAAATCCCCCCAAGCCTGAAAGGGTATTTGCATGGGCTCCTCCTTGCAGGCAGGCTGAACATCAGCTATCCTGGCTGTTTAGAAGAATTACCAAAATTCTGAGTTTGCGATTTCCTTTGGGATTTTGCTAGTATTAAAACTTTCTGGTAGGTTCAAAAGAGATCAACTGTATCACTTTGAGGGTGAGAAAACTGCACTAGTTCAAAGCTAACACAACCTCCTTTGCCCCAGAGCTACTTCAGGAGTCTAATTCATCTGGATAAACAGGTAACACGCTAGAAAAGCATATGCAGCCACGAAGAAGAGAGCTCATTCACCAGTAAACCTCCAAGCCCAGGAGTTCTCATTTTGCCCCACTAATCTAACGTGATTCCCCTCAGGCAAGAAAGTTTGGGGAGGGCAACGGCGTTAGAAAAATAGTCTCATTTCCCTCAGAGTAAATGCAGGTCCCTCTTCTAAGACACCTAATAATCTGCTAGTACAGTGATGCCAGCACAATGCAGGTATGACAAACGCACAAAAAAACACGTTTAGAAAACATGTGTGTTGTTACAGTCACTGGTGGTTTGGCCATTGCTGTCTCCACCATACCACTTGGCACTAGCCACACAGCCTTGATCTTGGGTGGCAGGGCCCGAACTCCCTGCCCTTCAGATGTTTGCTTTTCCCAGCACGCACCTTACAGACTTGAAAGGAAATGTTCGCTCTGTATTGGACCCTCCCATGGCATATAAACCCAATGTTTTAAGGGAATTAGGCTTTTTTAGAGTGTGTTTGTGTTGGGGGTGTTTTGGTGGGTTGTTATGGTTTTTTCCTTTCTTTCTTTTTTCTTTTTCTTTTACTACTGCATGGTGAAGGGCTGCCACTCAGGTCATCAGGCAATACCTATAAGCACATGAGAACTGCAGTGAAGTCAGTGTGGATGTGCATTAAGCTTGAAATCTAAACTGAAATGTGCAGTCATCAACATAAAACCAGTAATAGCATTTGCAGTATGAGGAAACAAGCTAACTTCTTAGCCATTCATCCCATTAAGGCAAGTTCCCTCATTAAAACTATATTGATAGAGGAGTTGATAATTAACCAACAAATGTCTGTACTGTACTAGCACATTGTCCAGTGTTATCTGACAGTGGTTGCACAGATAACACTGGACAATTACCTGTTCAGAAAGGTGGGTAAAGTGGAAATAAGTACCGGAATGTTTGCATGAAAAAAAATAATGCCACTATTCCGATGCTAAGCTACTAGATTCAACCATTCCACATAAGCACTCGTTTGACTTGGATAGCTTTCCTAACAGATGATATGTAACTTTGATTAGTAGTCCAGCAGTGGCTTCACTTTCCCTTTGCTCTGTCCATTAGTTAGTTCAAAAGAGAGAAAACTGAATTCATCTGCCACTGGCAATTGAGAGGAGGGGGCACTTAGAAACCACAATGCTGAAAGCTGAGGAAAAATAGTTGAAATACCCTAAAAGCCCAGGGAAAGGGCAAGACCAATCATGTCAAGCATTTCTCTCGGCAAACCCCAACTCCAAACTCTGGCCACTAATCTGGGAGAGGAATTGCTTCAAACTGAGCAAAAATAAAAGAGCTCTCAGATAACCCAGAAAAAATAATTCCTAGAGTAAACATGTGAGTCCAGCCTAACAGTCTGCTTTCCCTGTGGCCAGATGATTCCAGCTGGCACGTCCATAGGCCACCTTAAGCACTCAGACCAAATTAGCATTGCAACCACCTATTAATATATATGAAACAGGGTTAAATACTTATAAAGCAGGATGGGCTTCATTCTGCCCAAAGTGATCTGTACCCATCACGAATAGCTTCACCAAAACCACTGGAATTGCATCTCTTGTAACTGAGATTAGAATCTAACTCAATAGCTCTGAAGATTTTTTTTTTGTTGCTCTCCACTCTATACAAGCTAATGAGCAGCTTTGCCTCTATTATAAACTCTGAAAAATGTGTAACCTAAGGAATTATATTTGCATTTCTACCAATTCTGTATCTATTGGGTCAAAAGTGGCGAATCTGACTTGACTTCTACACAGTTCAGTTTCCCAAAAGAGGGTGGAAGAATTACATACACTGAGACTTGCTTAAAAATGATGTTTCTAGCATATTTTTTCCTCTGAATTGCAGTGGCTGTTCTTCATACATACCATGGGAACAAGGGTAAAAAATGTTATCTGAATTCAAAAAGTTGTATTTTACACGCACTTTGCTCTTACTCTGTAGTGTAAGGTTACAACACAGGGAGGAGGACAGGACAGAGGTGGGCCTGTCTTCCCTACCACCAGTCCTGCAAACCCATCCACACCAGAATATGTGGCTGAGAGCTATTTAATACACATTAAAAAACTAGCTTCAAAGGCAGGCAGGAAACAGAATTTATCAACCCTGTTCCAGAAGAGAAAGGGAAGGTGTTACATTGTAAAGAACCTTTCGCTCCCTATTCCTGCACCCCTTTCAAAACAAGATCTTGAATAGGTTTTATTGGACCTCTGAACATCTCTTCAAGGCTAGGCTAATGAATCATAGCTAATGCCGGAGGCACTGGCAGAGAACTTGTCAACCCGCTTCACATTTTGTTCTCTTGCCATAAATTTTTGGGGAAAAAAATAGAATAGTGCATGCAAAGGTCTCTCCAAGGCTTTGGAAATTCATATACACTCCTCACCCAGCCAGGCCTGCAGGAGCTTCACAACAATTACGTCAAATAAATCCTGCGTGACCCCATCAGCAGCAAAGCTTGCTTAGTCAAGCTCACCGCTGGGACTGTGATTGAGAGCTGCCCTGGCATCACCAAGAGCGAGCAGAGACCTCCAAGACCAACGGGATCAACACTGCCATGGCCAACGCTGCTCCTCTGGGCAGTGGCAAGGGCTGTGATCTCTAGAAAGTAGGAGTCTCACATCTTCCTGTTTACTTCAGCTGGGCAAACACAACCAACCAGAGAAATCAGAAGGGACAGAGTAGGTCAGGAGAAATGTCGTCCAGCCTAGGACTAAAGGCAAGAGCTAGGCAGAGCCTCCCCTCCCCTCTTACCTCAGTTCTCACAACAGCTTTTTGTCCACCGACATCCCCCTGGTTTGCCACCCACATGCTTTCCACTGCAGGTGCTCACGCTGATCCAGAGCTCTCCATAGCTCAGCTACCCTCCTCACCCAAAAGTAGCATTTGCTTCAGCTGTGTTTCTCCCTGACTGGAATGATGCGACCAAGTCTGGGGATACCACCTGAACAGAGCTCCTTGGCATGTCTGGGCATGACTCACCATTCACTTGCAGCTTTTGTAGCCAAATGAGCTAGGGAAAAAAATCCAGTACAAAAATCTAATCAGAACAGTAGTGTTGTACCTCCAGCTTGCACTATTGACGACAAGCTGCAGCACAGGAGCATCAAAAGCGAAGTTGTCCACATTTAGGAATTCAGCAAAGATTAAGGTTTAAACACTGCACGTTTCAAGGGCACCCACAAGCCAATGCAGCAGCAGAAATGCTCTTTTGCTCTTTTCATTACTTTCAGCCCTGTTCCGAGCCTCCAAACGCTATACACTGGCGCAGTCAAGCTGGGCAGGAAGAACACGGGTGAGTGTGACCCCAGGAGCCAAGTTGTGCTGATGGTCTCAAAGTAGACCAGGGAGTGCCCTCTACTTCAAGAAAAATAGCCACCTCTTGGAAATACAGTCCTCTTCCTCGCCACAGCAAGCTAACCAGAGAACAGCTAATTAAGATCACAGAGTTTGCATTTGGAGCAAAACTACAGTTAAAAAGCGTGCAGGGCCTGATCTATGCAGCTGGGGAAAAAATATTTAAAAAAATAAATAATCCAAACCAAACCAAAACCCCAGCACCAAGCCAGCCACCTCATGATCTGTAACTGCTTCAAAAGCATTTCAAAAGCCAACCCAGTTACAGAGGATATAAAAATCTGAGAACAAGGCAGCAGAAACCATAACTGTCTGTGTTGCATTGACTATAGGCCTTCCCTCTACACGGTGGCACTGCTACACACTAATGGTGCATTAGGGCCATAAAAAATGTTGTGGCAACAATAAAGTCTGTTCCTATAAACTTCTGCTTCATCACAGCAATATGCCAGACCATTAGTATGATTTGAAATAAGCCCACATTCACCAGGCTATCGATAGAGTCAATGACTGAGTTGAGCTTTGTACCTATAGTAGCTATATGGTATTTGAGAATACCTGGGTGCTGCTCGTGGGGAAAGAGAGGGAAGAGGAGTTTGTTCTCAAGCTGAGTGAAAAACCGGTACAAGAAGGGAAAGAAATCAAGGGGGCAGATGAGCAATAAGTTCATCAATAAACACAACTGATAACAGAAACCCACCAAATACTGAGCCAAAGCTGTCCTCACCAACAGCAGAGGAATCCAAATATCATCTTAGCACATTTATGTCAGCAGAGAAAAAGGACACAGTAATGGCACTTCGAGCCACCTTTCTTAAACTGAATTCCTACTCATTTCCTGCACCTGTGTGGAAAAGGCATGTTGAAAAGCACCACTTTTTCAGATAAGGGAAGACCCCAGCATCTCCTACAAACAATGACAGCAACTTGAGGTGCTCAGGAAATTGGAAAAGCAGGATACTGTATGGTGAGGGAGACAAAGCGTTAGCTTACAGCTACATTATACTCTTCAGCTCTTCCAGCACCATATCTGGCCCCATCCCCCCAACACACCATCATCTCATTGTCCCTCTTTCAGCTTCTCAAAAACATCGATCAGAAGTTTCACTTATTTCAGTCTTCTACATAATTTCGTAGAAAAAACGAACAAAAATTAGCAGGTTTCCCCACACCACTGCAGGACAGCCCCACTATTGCAAGTCAGCTTTCAAAAGGCTTACAACATGGGATGAACTTGTACCTTCATTCATGCTGCTTCTGCCCCTCCATGGGCTGCGCCTCATGCCTTGCTTGCATCTCCTGCACAGATCCCCACGCCGTGACCTCAAGGCCGTAGCTGCTTCCACCTTTGCCGCTCCCTCCTCAGCTAAACTTCAGTTTGAATGTCTTATTCAGTTACTGCCTCAGCCCTCAGCCTCCCCAGCTGGGGCACAGCTACCAGCCTTAAGGGCTGGCCTTCAGGGCCTCCCCGAGGGCCCTGGGTTTTACCTGAGGGCAGGAGCAGCCCGGGGCTGGGCTGTGGAGCAGTGTGTTGCCACCTCCACAAGGCTACTGGCATGGCAGGGACACCCACCTAGGGGGGACTGTTCTCAGTCAAAACTGCAGTGATGCCAGAAAGTCCCAATCCTTTCTTTTGGTTCCCCTCCCCACCTTCCCTTCCCTTCCCTTCCCTCTGGTTCTTTTTTTGGTCAAAGAATTCCAGGGAACTCTTATTTTTTAAGAACTCTGATATCATTCCTATTAGATTATAAACATTTATAAGCCAAAGCATAATTCCAAATACTTAGCCCTTAGGTAAACACTAGAAAGTAAAGGTCAAACTGTAAACATCAGTATTTTTGTAAAGATTGTGCGCATTCATGTTTTGAATTCTTGTTTTCCTTAAGTAAACCCCAGGCAAGAGATAACAGATGCCTAATTTCAAAGATCCTGAAACTTATAATTTGGCACGCAATGGCATGCGTTGTAATGAAGTTTACAGAAGCGCTCTCTGAAGCATTTGCACATGAAAAATTAAAGTGGAGATAGTTGTTTTATTTAAATCAAACCTATTTTCAGAAACCTTTTATCCAGCCATAAACTGCTGTGCAGTAAAAGATCAACATTTGTGCCTCAAAGTCTTCTCCCAAATAACAAGCCACTAACACAGCACCTTCTGCCTTGAAGGACCATTAGGAAAGCATGTCTTTGCTGGGGGGTGTATAGGGATGTTTGTTACTCACAAAACAGATAAAGACTTAATGTTCTTGCAAAGCTGAGCACTCAAAAGTAAGAAAAAAACAGAATTACGGTACATCCAGCAATTTCACCTCCCCTCACGCACGTGCATGAGAGAGCCTGTAGTAATACAACCACACTCCTATTTTCACCTCGGGGCTTCTGCCCCAGCCTCAGCCAGGGTGAGGAAGGGGCTGGTCTGACCCTGCAAAGCATTTCAATAATTGATGTGACCCTTGTTGCATGCTGCATGCTCCCAGGCCCGCTCTGCTGCACACAACTCAAACCCAGCTGCGGAATTAGCAATGTCCTCATCTGTTTTGCTGTGGCACTCTTGTTATTACTTAAGCACGTCACAAACTTGAATTTATTTTTGCTGTTTCCCAACAAAGTGAAGGGACAACCTTTCCTCCACTTCACAGGCTGGGAAGCAAGATCGGAAAAGGGGAGCCAAAGGATCCACAGTTACGGGGACAGTGCAACTGGGCATGCCAAAGGCTTTTCATTTTCTGGAGTGCTACAATGGTATTTTCTATACTGCAGCTCTCCTGAGCTTCTATTGCAACTGTGACTGCTCAGGGTTTCAGGTCAGACCCCTGGGTCTCAAGTCAGATACCCAGAATATTAGGAACACTTAATTAGTGACTACCCACGAAGAGTTTGGTTTAAGTTACTTGCCTGGAATCACTCTAGCAGAAGCACTGAAAGTGCTAATTCTCTAGCGTACATCTGAAAAGCCTTTAATATTTTTCCTCTTTCCACAAACCCCCAACCTCATTCACTGTTCATCTTTCCACTCCTGCCAGAAATGGGGTAGAGATCCTTGGACAATGGTGTCTTTAACCACACAACCCTGATTCATTCCCCAAGCAGGTCTGTAATTGTAGTGGTCTAATTAAAGACTGTATTATAACACACAAGATGGAAGCAGGGCTGGGAAGAGAACTGAAGTTGCAAGATAATTTTGGTACATCCTAAGCATTTTTAAATACAGTGCACGCACACACACACACACATTTGTGTGATGTCCTTGACTTCAAAAAAATAATAAAAAATCAAAACGAAGTTACAAAAATCCACCGCATAGCTGGAAGCAAATTCCAGCAAGGCTGGGACCCTTGGAGTTAGTGAAGAGACCCCCAGTACTTAAGGCTAGTTAAGTACCTGTGTGAAGGACAGCATGCTGCCTTCTGCTGTGCAGACCAGAGGGAGCTAAGCTCTCGCTTTGTCTGGGGACTTCACAGACACATGCTGAGAAGGGCAAACCGCAGGAAACGCCAGCTCCATTGCAGGTTTCTGGAAGGAAATATGCTGAACACAAATTTTTCTACTACCTCTCCAAAATACAGAAGTCTCCTGCTCTCTTTTCTCCTCTGTTCCATATGTATCTATGCATCAAGGGGACAGAGGAGCTCTCCGCAGACATCCCCTCCTGTAAGTACAGAGGGAGATACTGAACCAGACATGCAGGCTTTCCTGAAATTACTCCCATCCTGAAAATACAGCTTCAATTACAGAGCAATTCCTCTCGCTCCTGTGCCCTCCATCTCCCTGAGGGACAGACCCGTCATGGGTGGGGGCTGCAGGAGAGCAGCCCCCGTGCAACAGGGAGAAGCCTGAGCCCACTTTGCAAGGACAAGATGCTTCCCTCAAACATCAGCCGAGCACGTGCAAGCTGAGAGGTTTGAAATGTTCATTAAGTGGCCGAGTTTGGCAGGAAAACGAAGTGAAAGTCACTCTCCTGCCAAATCTCAACAGCACGGTGGTGCTAGAGCTGCCCAAATTGGCGGATATCTTACTGTTTCAAGGCAAGCAAACTTTTTTCCTTTTTCCAAAAAACTGGTGGTGCCAGTCCCACATCAACCACATGCCATACACGCATACGTGCATAAACACACACACACACAGAGCAGCACTGCCACTAAAATTTCTACATTTTTAAGTGAAGAGATGGTTTGCTCTACTTTACAGCAAACGTCTGGGAAGTTTTATATTTCAGATCCACCCATCATAATAACAGAAAACCCCACAATGGCTGAAATTCCTTCCTGTAATACTTTAAAAAGTATTTCCACTATATTTGCCCACGTGCCACCATAAAGATGACTTCTGTACAAGCCTAGCCATGGATGTGCGTTTGTTTGGGGTTTTTTTTATATTATTATTATTGATCAGCTGTTGGGAAAGAGGGTTTTTTTTCTTACTTTTCCATCACTTGGCTGTAGTTGAGCAGCTCATCACCTGCCTGCCTCAAGCTGAGAACTTTCTTTTAAGACTCACAAAGTTGCATACATTTTCTTTGCAGACCTACTATATGTAACATGCAAATAACTAATGTGCTAAAATAAACTGCAAGTGGATTAACTTGGAATAGACACAGTAGATGAGTACACACCTTTGCATTTAAGCTGTTAGGAACAAATATCCATCTTGTTAAATATGATATACATCCAAAAGCAAATTAACTGCCCATATTTGGTTCTACAAAAGGAAGCCATCTTGGAGACTGAGCCTACCAGCAAAATCTGGTTTTACTGGTCTCGTGTTGGACAGTAAAGTTGGCAGCAGCTGCTGAAGCTGGGACTTCAAAGAACAGAGGCTTTGCTGGAAAAGATTCAACCAAGTCCATCTCAGAAGCTCTTCCCTGACCTACACAGCACCAGATACACGAGAAGGAAGCAGAAAATACATTAATCTTACCATTTTATACACTTTTTTGGGCTTGAGAGTGCAATTATTTTCATGGACAATTACAACATTCATGACTAATATATACACTTTTGTTAATTCAGACTTATAGCTTTTCATAGTTATGTCTAAACTCTGAGAGAACACAGTCCACAGACACCTAGTTTCTGTTTGGGATACAACTAAAGAACAAAGAAATTGAATCCCAAACACAATTAAACAATGGCTAAAGAGTATATAGTTTCACCAGATATAAACATTAATAAATAATGGTATTTCTCTCTCTTTTATCAAAGGAATTTTTAAGGACCAGACAGAACCCAGCTATTTTTCTGAAAGCTTTAAAAAAACTCAGGGCAGTTGCACCTCAATTGCCATTCAGATATTACAGATGTATTCTGAAAGTCATGAAACTATTAACTTTGGTGATGGGTTAAACAATTCACTAGAGCAGCATGACATGGAAATGCTTTCAGGAAATGGACAGGAGACAAATGGAAACGAAAAAATAGGGGGTTTACATAAAATACAGTATCAGTTGAAAACTTTCCAGGGGAAAATTTTCATTTCCTTCTGCATTCAGTTCTCCTAGCACCTTCCTCCTTTCTCAAAACAAGTATTTCCACTTCAAGCAAAGGTAAAACGGAAAACAAGAGGCATTATAAAGGAGCCTGATTTTTCAGAACATCCAAATCATGGCCATCCAGAGAAACTACTCTTAGAGCCGTGTTCATCTAGACACCCAAACATTGAGGCACTCAGTATTACTATTCAGACCTGAAGTGCTGGCCAAGGTTTTAATTTCACTCAATGATTATTATTCTGAGGCAGCAAAATATGCTTGTATAGCCATCTGGAAATGCACGGATCCCTGCTGGCTTGAGTGTCTGGCAGGGAGATGGAAGCAACCAAGCTTTGTGATAACACATTTTCAAGTTTACGAATCTTCCATCAAAATTCTAAAGGGAAATGTTTGGCTGGTTGCTCAAGCATACACTACTTCAAGATGGTTTTGTACTAAAGGTCATGAACGTTGCACATTTGAGAGGTCTTGCAGGCTGCAGTGAAACCTTCCAAAGCTCTGCTCAGTTACATGTTAACTACATGAACAGTACTGAGTTGGTTTGAGTTTCGCTGTATTTGTCCTGAATGAACCAAAACCAACAGGAAAACTGCCCAGTGTGAGCTAGTACTAGCTAGAGTCTCAGCACTTCAGCAACTAACGTTTCCCTTCAGCGTCACTGAAGTTTGGGAGGTTTGCTTTGGTGACCTGTGGCCTTTCTTTCTTCCCACCCGCCTCATTCTTTCTTTCTTTGCTATGTATGTTAATTTGGGGAAAATCATAGCCTAGGGCAACACACCTGACTGCTTCCCACCCCAAAATCATTTACCATTTAATGCACGGGTACATTCATTCTTCTGCCTTTATAGTTCCCTAATGAGCTTGAACTGCAATTAACAAAATGATTGTGTTCACTTTAGTACAATGCACCTGCAAATACCAGGATGGGAAGCCATATTTCAAACATAAAATTACACTCAGTATGTATTTCAGCAGAAGCTTGATATTCTAGCATGGGCTTGAATTTTAACAGGTGTCAGTGGCTACAAATAGTTTGCTGTCTTTTTTTAATTTTTATTCCAACTGGACAAAGATGTCCTTATATCATCTTGTCATCCACGCTGCAATGATTCTGTGAGCAAAAATAGGCTTCACTTTATTTAGTAAAGGAAAGTAAATGATTTCAGTAGAAAAATAATTTTTGTTGTAGAAGTTCAGATCAAAGCTAGCATTATAGTCTCTCCTGTACGCACGAAGATTTTTTTTAACCCACTGTTAGGATTCATTCAAAACTGATGAGAAAAAATTCCTGCCAGAAACAAATGATCAGTTGTTTCTTACATTATGTCATTTATGTTGGACACAGTTTCAATACGTATGTGACATCCTAATCTGCATACTGCAGCAGATCTCCTGCCTACACATTTTTTATGATTTTGAGAAGGAAAAAAAAAGAAACTTGTCTCTTTTTCTCTGCTTGTTAAATGGAGCACAAGCTAGAAATAACATGGTGTGCACAGAAACGAACTCGCTACAATCATATTGGCTCCATCTATTGCTCTTGCTCAATGGTTTTTCTCTGTGTCACAAAATCAGAAATACCAAGGTCGGAAGGGACCTCTGGAGGTCATCTCATCCAACCTCCTGCTGGTCCAGCTTCAGGTTAGATCAAGTTGCTCAGGATCTTGACTAGTCAAGTTCAGGAAATCTCCCAAAGTGGAAATATTACTTTTCAGGGCTCAAGTGCTAAACTGCTGTTACTGTGAAAAAATTTTCCCCTACATTCAGTCAGATCTCCCTTTGCTATAATCTGTGGCAGCTGCCTCCCGTCCTACCACTGCGCACCTCTGAGAAGAGTCTGGCCTCATCCTCTCTCTAACCTCCTCCTGGGTCACGGAAGAGTGCAATTCTATTCCCCCTAGCTAAACAAATTCAGGCTCCCCCACCTCTCCTCATCTGTCACACAGTCCAGCTGCTTAAGCACCACAGCTGCTCTCAGCTCTCTCCAGTTTGCCAGTATTTCTGCCAAAGATCCCAGACTAGACACAATACTCCAGTGGCATCCTAACGAGCACAAGCAGAGGGGAATAATCAGTCCCCTCCCGGAAACCCAGCACGCAGTTGGCTTTGATTCCTGCAGGAGCCGCATCACCGGTGCATGTTGGATGCGGTGTCCATCAGGACTCGCAGCTCCCCACCGGGTGCTGAGATGTTATCCCTGTACCTGAGCACCGGGAGGTTCTGTCCCAGGTGCGGGGCTTTGCATTTGTCTGTTGAACTTCAGGAGATTCTTGTTGGCCTGTTCCTCCAGTTCACTTCTCAGATGGTCCCTCTGGCCAGCAGACTTGCTCTTCAGCACATCAACCACTTCTCCTGGGTTGATGTCATCTGCAAACTTGCTAAGGATGCTGTCTCTTTGGTCAGGTTGCTGTTTACCATGAAGATGTTAAACAGTATCAGCCCCTCAGCACCCTTTGATGCATCCTGTCCAGCCCCATGGGCTTGTATGTGCCATGTTTACCTATGTGATCTTTAATTCTTTAATGCAGGTACCACCTCCTCCCTCAAGCTCTGCCACTATGCATCGAGGCCTGAAAGCAGATCTTGCTAATAAAGACCAAGACAAGACATTGAATACTTCAGCCTCTTCCCATGCCTTTCATCACCTGCCACATTCAGCAGAAGGCCCACATCTTCCTTGGTCTCCCTTGTGCTGCATGTAGAAATGATCTGCTTACGCTCCAAAAGCCTCATCAGTTCCAACTGCAGCTGCATTTTGCTTTCCTAACTCCATTCCTACATGCCCAGGCAACATTTCTGTATTCCTCTATGGTTGCTTGTCCTTGCTTCCACCTCCATACTCTTCCTTTTTGCATTTGAAATCAGTCAGAAGTTCCCCGTTCAGTCAAGCTGGCCTCCTGCTATACCTGCTCAGCATCCTGAACATCAGGATGGACTGTTCTTGTGCTTTGAGGAGGCTGTCCTTGAAGATCAAGCAACTTTCACGGGTCTCTGCCCTCCAGGGCAGACTCCCAGGAGATTCTGCCTACCAGTTCCTTGAAAAGCCAAAGTCCACACACTTGAAGTTTTGAGTGATTACTATATTACTTGCCTTTCCCACTTTCCTCGGGTTCTTAAACCACCATCTCATGATACTGCAGCCAAGTCCCCCAAAAACAGTTCTTCCTTATTCAGAAGCAGCAGGTCCAGCACAGTGCTTCCATCAGTCAGCTCATCCAGCACCAGCATCAGAAAGTTTTCCCTCACATACTCTGTAGGTCTCCTGGATTGCTTATACCCCGCCACACTGTCCTTCCAGCAGATATGGGGCGGGTTATGGTTCTCCTAAAAGGGTTTAGCCTACTGTCAGAAAAATGAACCCACTTCTTGAAAACCAGACTTTTGCATGTGTTAACAGCAGAATGTTCCTATCGTGACTTTGTAAGCCGAGGTACTGCCATTGTAAGTACACTGTAGGGTCACAGTTGGAATCCATACCACGTAAAAGCAACTACAAGCAGCTCTGAAAGAGGTCCACGTCAACAAATCCACCCATGGCCTCACTTGTGGAGGATCGCTGGAGTACTTTATTCAGTGTAGAAGCAGAGGCATCACGACACACAATTAATGCCCAAAGCGTTCACTTACAGCCAATTGGGCCTGCAGGTGAGCAACACTGGCTCATTTCGGGACCTGGTTAAGACGACTCATAACATGACCTACCTGAACAATGAAAGCTCCAAAGTCAGACAGTCCAGAAGGCAAGGCCAGGAAACGAGTAAAGGAAGAAATACTTCTGTACCTTGTGGGCCCAATCCCCAGCATCAGTCAATTCCAATGACTGCCAGGGACTTATAAAAAAGACAGGATCTGCAGAACCGCAGCTGAATCACATTAGGAACCTGACACTGTCTCTCTAATGGACTTGGATAGCGGCTGCATGTAGCACCTTTGCTGGTTTATAAATCAGGAGGCAAGTAGTTTTTTAGACCTTCAGCCAAATTCCCACTCATAATATTTCAACCCCACTGAAAGCAGAGTAAGCAAAAGTCAAACCTGGCCTTCAGTATGAACTGGAGCTTGCAGTTTGCACAGACTCTGAAAGAGCCTGGTAATGTAAATGAGTGCCTGCTTTGACTGTGACTCATTTACCCTGTCAGACAGCCCTAATGACTGGCCTGCCCTGGCTCTTCAGCAAGTCGGAATTCAGATTCTATCCATACATGGGCTATTAAGACCATATATCTCCTGACCATTGACCTACTTCCTTCAGATCAGAAGCCCCCCACACCCCCAAAACCATCACTGCTACCATCCTTATTTGAGCACTTCATAAATGTTACGGAACTTATCTTCACAACAGCCTTGCAGGACGGATTTCCTCCATGTTAATGATAAGGCAATGATGGGACAGTAAAAGGGCCAGATTTCTTAAAACGGGATTTAGCTCAAGTTCACATGAGTTTCAATAAACCTTTACTTTGCCTCTAGGCTGGTTGAGCTTACAGGCCTTGATTTTGCTTTGTGCTCCTGGAGTTGTCAGGGTTCAGGCCACGCGAAAGTGCCAAGTTTCACGCTGCTTTGCACATGAAACCATAAACCCCCTCCAGAACCCCAGGGGCACGAGGGGGCTGCTGTTCAAAAGGTTCATGAACTAGGATAAAGTTCAGCAGATATCAGTTTGTAACAATGTACTGTTAAGTTCTGACCAAAAGTTTTTCATGGGCCTAGAATACAAAATAGCTAATAAGAATGTTAAGGTTTTGCAGAATTGGGCCATTGTTAAAAAAACCCCAAACATTACCGTATTTTGTTCTTAGCTTTAACTTTTTCAGTTAATTCAATGCATTCTTTTCTCCTGGAAATTCCAGAGGCAATTTTCTTTATTCAAGGTAATTTTAACTTTTGGTAGGTATCTAGACATGATTCCTGTTTTGTTTGCTTAGATTTTTAAACTATGCACCTACCAAACAGACACAAATGACCACATTCTACAAGGTGAGACTATCTGAAAATGTTTACTTCACTGATCATAAAATAGTTACTCTTCTGCAAAATCTTTAAAGATGATATTTGCTTGTACACAACACAAAGTAGTAATCTGTCGGCATTTCTTATGGGCTCACTGCAGTAAAAAATTAAATCAAAGAAATAGACAAATCTTGGGTAATAACAGCTGCTATCCCAAATCCTTTATAACTCTGGTTGTTGGTTTTCAGTGAAAACTACAACTAGAGTTTTCCCTATCTTATT
Organism: Falco biarmicus; assembly: GCF_023638135.1. Classification (NCBI taxonomy): domain Eukaryota; kingdom Metazoa; phylum Chordata; class Aves; order Falconiformes; family Falconidae; genus Falco; species Falco biarmicus. Next base: position 28,884,868 of record NC_079299.1, read on the forward strand.
CCACTGAAGTTTTAGAGGGAAATTTGCCATTCAATATTCAGGATGCTCATAATACAGACTTCAAAAATACAACTGAGAAATATTTGGTCACCTATCCCGCAAGCATAAATATCTGCACATTAAAGCACCACTTCGTTCACGCTTGCTTTGAAAATCAAATTTCAAGAGAAAAGCTATCTTGACAGCCAGATTTGAGACTGCCTGATGATAAATAGCAAGTTACTCCTAGCATAATGCTAACGAGAAGTGAGTCAGATTTTCTTGCTTAGAGAGCAGTCATTATAGTAAGCCAATGGATTCGTACTGAAGTCACAGGCACAACTGATTCAGTGGAAGCTGTTTAGAGTAGCAGTCATCTTTTTCCTTCATATTTAAATAGCAAAACCTCATTTCAACATATATTTACCACTGACAAATCAGTAACTTTTGCAACAAGCAGGATCAGATGTTCGGACAGTATATAACACTGTACAGTGTTTTGCATGCAGTCTGCAAAGCACTTAAAGGCTCTGGGTGATTGCCTTCTCGAAGGCCAGTGACGAACACAAGTTCTAGGGCCTTTGAAACATTTCTGTACCCTGATCAGCCATTCTTTTGGGAAAAGCAGCTCCCTGCAGACAGGCATCTCCTAGACATCCATCGCTTGGCTCTGGGTAGTAGAGTAGCATCGATGGTTAGCGAGGATAGCTTCTCATTTCCTGCCTGCCTAGCGCACAAACTGACATGAGTAAAGAGAGTAGTGAAAAAATGTAAAATCTGAAGGAACCTTTAATCTCTTAAGTTAAAAAGAAAAAAATGCAACCACTTACTAATGGAATGTTAAGATTGTGTATTAAACCCACAGAAGTCAGAAAATGAAGGAATTAAAGACTCCCTTGGCTCTTTTAACCCTTCCCTCTGCCTATGTGCCTTACAGGCTTTTCATTACACAATCACATAACACCAGGCAAAGGGACATAACTGTAGGTGATGTGAAAGGAGTATGGCTTGTTATGAAGTAAAGCTACAGAAATGAAAATGTTAATAACTAGTCATTTCATCTTATAAAAGTTTAATATTCACTATTGAAGAATGGCAAGACACTAAAGAAACAGCAAGATGTTGTTATGGAGCTAAATGAAATACTGAATAAATGAGCAGTTCCTCTCAGTAAATATTTTGGTTGCAGTTTACTTGCAGTGACATTTATCTCCCATGAACTAATATGACAGTAATATATCATGATAAGTAACTATCCCCCAGTTTACGCCCACATATAAACAAATCTCACTGAAATAGGCTATGTTTGCCCTGTGTGCAGCACCTATATATGTATTTGAGCCCCACGCCTGCAAAATTCAACATACTCCCTCCTCACTAAACCTTCAAGCTCCGTATCTGCTGCATTTTGAGTAGCTGCACACTTCCCAATCATTAACGCACACATCCTCTTCATGCACAGGGAAATATTATTATCCTGGTTTTACAAATGAGAATCTTGGGCACAGAGAGATTAAAGCTGAGCATTTCAAAGCATCCCAGTTAATTAAAATGACTGGAAAATGGGTGTCCAAATTGTTTCGATAGCTTTGAAGTCTCAGAATAATTATATTGCTCAAGGTCACACAGGGAGTTTATGGCTGACCCACAACCTGAACCCAGATTTCCAGCGTCCCACTCCAGCACCTTAATCACAAAGTCATCTTTGCTTTCCAATTTAATACTGGCCAGACCTGGTCCACATGCAAACTGGTTACCAGCGGACGAAACCTGTTATTATGCCATATAATGCAGCTATCTATCTCTACCCTACAGGATAAACAGCAGCACATTTGGGCATCTCCAAATTCTTTAAGGCACATATCACTACAAAACACCTATGATGCAGGGAAAAGCTATTTGCTAATTAGTGCACAAGGACAGTGAGAGACTTTTCCAATGGCGCGCTCCAGCTCCACAGCAGAGTAAAGTTTGCTGTCTCTCCTGCCCTTGGCCTGGTGGCCCTGCTGCTACATTGCCTTCTCTTTCTGATGCTGTATTTGACTAGCAACACTGCCTTTTAGCAGGTTTAGCCATCACAGCCTGTCTTGTTGCTATCAGCTAAACTGTGAATTCCACTGCCTTCCGTGACCAGGCCAACTCGACACTACAGCCACCAGTGATGCTGTTTCTTCCCATCAGGCTTGCCAGCCTACAGTACAAACCAGACCCTCAGAGTTATTCAGAGTAGCACCAAGAGTTCAGCATTAGAGCATACAGTGGAAGAGTCCTCTCCCAAAGGAAAAACTCAGAAGGAACCTGCTGGGGAGGCCTCCACACCATAAAGACAGAAGAGCTTCTGTGCAGAGCCCTGCCAGACATTAGCCCTGTATGACACTCATTGGCCTTTCTCATGCCTCTGGGGTCTTTGCATAGAAGAAGAGGGCTGTACCCAACAAGCCAGTTTTGATATTCATTAATAAACTTGATCTCAGCTTAATTTCTCTTGAGCTCCACTTACACACTCCAATTACATACTCCTCTCATTTAAACCTGCAGGTCAGAAAGCTACATTTTCCAAATGCTGATTCCTATCATTGGCACAAAGTCTTTGGGCCTCAGCATGAACGGATGTAGTTACACAAAGCAGAAACACCCAGATAGGATTCAGTCATGGGTGATCCCTGACACACCAACACCCTCCAGGATGTGTAACGCAATGGAAGACAGAGATCAACATAAAACACACACACACTCTTAACATGCTGAGTTTTTATCATGGAGGTTGCTCATTTCCCATGCTAAGAACAACCTTTGGAACAAAAATGAATTATGCGTCTCATTCTGAGTGCATCAAAGACTAGACAGCCTTTTTTAAGGAGTCAAGATCACCTCAGCTGTGCTTTTGTTATCTAGCCCAAGGTTAAGGATTTAGCCTTGGGCTAACAATTGGCTCAGAAAACCAGGATCATGTAATGAGAGTTCCAGGAAGAGAGAAAAACCAAAGCTTGGTAAAGGCACACTCTTCAAAGTGTCCCAGTATTTGACCCTTTTTTTTTCCCCCCTCCTCAGATGAATGAGGTAAAGACAGGAATGGAGCCTGAAACCCTGAAGGAAGTACTCACATACAAGAGGAGCTGGAAAGACCTTCCCAGATCCTTCCCAGACACTCAGGCTTATAGAGAAAGGCCTGACAACAATTTTTCCTCACCAGTTAGATGGAAAAGTTGGCAGCAACCCACTGCATGGCTCGGGTCTCAAGACTAGAAGGCTCTTGGAAAGGGCAGCACCTGGTTTATTTCCTTTGATATAAAATGTAAGTTAAAATGCTTCTATTTGAAAATTAAATCTAACCCTCAAGACAAGACTAAGACCCTGCAGCAGGCAAGAGCCACAATAGCTACCTGCCAGCAGAATGGCCTACTGGGTTACACGGATTTATTCGCAAACTACTGGGTTTTTTTAAATGGTTTTTGTTTTGTTGGGTTTTTTTTTCCTTTGTCAGAACCTGCACACAGGAGAGTCACAGACCACTTTCTCAACCTTTGCTGCTGACAAAAACCAGAAGGCTCCACCTACGCTCCCAACACCATTTTCCCAGGGCTTGGTCCTTCTCACCGAGGAACTCTGCAGTGAGCATGAATCAGTAACTCAGCAGGTGTGCAGGATCTCTCTCTAAATGACTCTGCCCTCTAGGGTACATTTGGGTTATATTTTCAAAGATGAAAATCTTTTCATCTGCAAACCTGGGAGACTTCTTTGCCCAGCACGTCAAGAAGTAGTTAACAATTAACCATTTCTAAAAAAACCAAACCCAAACAAAAAACACACCAAAACAATAAAAAAGCACCAGACCAGGAAATATGAATCAATTAGTCTTTGATCCTCCCCTCAGTAATAACATCATCTACAACATGCGTTACTGCTAATCTTAAGTAACCAAAAATGTTGATGGATTTTAAAAATACCAATGGTTAAGAAGAGAGATTCAATTCTATTTCTTTCTGAGCTTTGAGTCTCAAGGTGGCATTCTGAGGCTTCTCCCCAGAAAGCATGAGGAAATTTTCCTTCTAAGAATATCAGGCTACATGGCATCCTCAAGAGATTCCAGCAGGGGAAGCTTTAAAGTAATTCTCCAAGATGCCAATAGTCTGTACACTGAAAGCAGTAAAATGAGAACATACTTGTCATTCCAGTAACATAGGTCTTGAACAACAGGAATAAGAGAGTATCAATAACACCAGTATTTTGCAGTACAAACCCACTCATTTTTCACTTAAAGCTATTGGGCCCACCTTTTATTTTCAGTGCCAGGGCTGGGAAAACAGTTTCCATGTGCATTAGGACTCGATCCAACAGTAACAGTTTGTGACATCAAAACTGCCTTCATGTTAACATTATGATGTCAACTAGGAGACCAGGCTTTTTCATGAAAATAGACAAAAAAGCGGGCTCTTAAATGAGAAACTGCTTTTAAGTGAAAGATTTTTTCATTCAAAGGAAGACAGAAAATGTAAGCAGAAAAAATCATTAGTATTTTCCTTAAAATAGAATAATTTAAAACAACAGCCAGAGTGACATTTATAAGAAATAATATATACCCTGTCTCCCTTCCTAATTCCTAAGGAGTCAGTAACTCCCTTGGTCTATGAAGTCCCATACAAAGTTATCAATAAGTCACGAGAAAAATGCAAAAGTCAAGATTATAATGAAATGAATCATTGTTTCTGGCTGTAAAGCAAAGGCATTCTGCTCAGCCCCTGTGTTTGGTGCAGCTGTAGGCAGATATCCCTTCCCCCTTCCATCACCATTGGCCTTGCAATTAAGCTTCAATATGCCTGTGTGTATATTATTGATGTGGAAACAGCTATTTCCATCATGCCGCAGACATTCTATACTTTTGAAGTCTGTGGTTACAGAGTCATTATTCCATACAACACTTTCCCATCACTAGGGTGTGCAGGATGCCATAAAAAAAGGGTTTTGTGCAAGTTCCAAGCTACTGGAGTTATGTCAATAGTTACCTTAAATACATTATTTTTCATACATGGTCACTCTGCCTTCTGAGGATTTGCTTTAATAAAAAGGACCAGATTGCCTGAGAACGAAGTCAGTAGAGCTGTGCTGATTTGCAGATCTGGTTGATATTTCCATCTTTTAATCTGCATGTTGTTTCCAGGATGATGATGATGATAGTAATAACAGTAGTAGTAATAATAATAATACATTTGCTTCTGTTTGTAGTGAAACACTGCTGGAGTTGAACGCTCTGTTTTAATGAGACACACTGAATGAAACAGTATCCTGCAGTGCAAGAAGCACATGTCAGCTCTCCACCGCCTTAGCATTACGACCCAAGCTACAGTACAATATTCATAATTTTCTTGGTGATCTCCCAGAAAAACCTTCTTAATTTAATCTCTAATGGGATTATCAGCCTCATTAAATTGTAAATCTGCCACAGTCCAGCTGTTGTGGGAACCTGAACTTTCAGAATGTTATCAATTCACTGCTCTGATCTCTCTACCTGAAGTCCCTCTAGAAACTTTTAACACTTTCAGCTTCAAACGCCTGGAGGGTCCTTCCCCACTTCCCTCACCTACAACTTCCTTCCCACGAAAATCCTTGCCTTTTTTCAAGCTAAAAAGGCACCAATCTGCTTCTTTCCTGGAGGTAAGCCAATATACCCAACTGCAGACCTAACCCAGCGGCTCTGGTCCTCTTTCTGTAAGGGCAGGCAGCCAGGCACATTTTGCAGAAGCCTGTAGGAGAATTAACTGTGAAGAGCAAAAATACATCTCACTACCCCACCTTATGAGCTGAGAACCAAGCTGACCCACTGCAAGTTTCCTACCTCTGGAGAAGTCCAACAACTCTCAGCCTCTGTTCATCTATCAAGGGCAACACAAGCCCAGGCAGGTATTGCAGCTGACTGCCTTCACAGCACTATGTAAATACAGATGTAAATGAGCTCTGGCCCTCAGACTTCTGGCAAGTTACAAACACGGTCCCTGGTGTTACGAAGTGTCTCCTGCTGCACACAGCGGGAGCAAGCCTTCAGACCCTTCCCAAATGGAGATTCTTGCTGAAGGCAAGGACAAATCTGTCTCTGTAAAGGACACAGAACCAGGACAACACCAGCGTACCTGCTTTTCTAAGTGACCATGGCACAAGGCTTGTGGACAGAAGGTTGCCAAATCCCAGAGGGCACGGACAGGTGACTAGATTCCAAAAAGAGAGGAAACTCCACCTTAGGAAACCATTACTGCTTGTTGCAGACAAGGCCGTCAGGAATACAGGTAATGAAGGATTAGTACTGCAGAGACAGGAAAGAAGTAATCTTAAAGTAATTTTTGAATTCTTTTTTGTGTCCAAGCCAGGCAAATGTAAAGGGCACACAAACTGTTACTTTCTCACGTGCCTGCAAAATATCTTAGGAGAAAAACAAAAAATGTGGAGTACAACAGAGTAATGTTAGATTCTGAAGGAGTTGGAGTTTCTTCCTTGTATATAGCAGTCTAACAAAATAAAAGACTGCCACTTTTACCCAGCACCCTCCTTACATACTAATCTGTAAAATCCAAGTGTCCTTCTGAACCTTTCCTATGTAACTAAAAAACAGTGGTTTGTGCCTGTAACAACCATTTATAACGTCTTTAAAAATACATTTTAATGCCTTTGGCTTTTCATCATTATTTTGAGCAGCTTAAGTCAACTGGGAGCAAAATTCATGGCTCTCATGTTCTCATGTTATAAGAACACAACAAATCAAGTTCCCAAAACAGCAGTCTGCCCTACCAAAAGGGGTAGCCTTAATATAAAGAAGAGAAACATTCCATATCCATAATTAGATAAATAATACTTCAGGCAAGATATGGCACCTTTAAAAGTGCCTTTTCAGTCTTGGATTTTTTCTCTGCTTGTTACTACAGAAACCATCTAGCAACCAGAATCTAAGACAGACTCCACCCAAAACAGAGAAAAACAATATAGACACAGTAGGCTTTTCCTACCCCCCTTTTTTTTTTTCCCCTTCCCCCCCCCCCCTTTTTTTTTTTAAAGGGTGGGTGAGTGCTAAGGAAAAGTATCTTACTGTGCAAAGGATAGGAGCATTTTGCATGCAGTTGAAACAGTAAAGCTCTGATTACAGATGGCAGAAATGAAAGCAGGGAATGAGTAATGAGCAATGAGAAATGCGTAATGCGGGATGAGGATATAATTTCCACACATCGGCTAAAGAAAGGTTTACACTCTTAAGCAATAAAAACAAACCATTAAGCCAGACCTGCACTGTCAGGAAGTATAAAACAGTTCTTGAAACTCTGCAGTTACTATACAAAAGCTTTTCATAAACTTTTGTTTCCTGATCTTCATAAAACATTAACATCAAGCTGCCATATGGCAATTAGCTGCCTCCTGAAATCAATAAAAAAACCCCCAAAAATCAACAAAATAGGAATAGCTGTACAATAAAATAGTTCAATAATTATCCTCTTCTAATAGTGTAGCAAAATGGGTCTAATATAAATGCAGTCCAGATGAGCGCGTTCTTCAAAGCTGAGAGTACAATAAATCATGTTCCTCTCCGAGCCTCATCAGTACTGATTGCACAAGCGAGACCTCTCCCTGCCTGGCAGTGGGGGAAGCAGGTGATAGTCTGTGGACACCCAAACCCCATTACCATATGAGCAGAAAAGGTCTCAACGCCTGATCATGATGAGCCCAGGTTAGCGCAGCAGAGCAGATCCTGCTCAGTGAAAATGGCCAATGCTCTCGGGAGAGCTTACCTCAACTGAAGATCTTCCCACGTCATTTTTACATGTTGCTGACCACAGAAGTCCAACTGAATTTTGCGCAAAAATTATCAAGCCACTCGACAAAGCTGTTACTGAGTCTCAAAAGGACAAGGAGAGATGCTGATCACATTTGTGTTTAGAGAGATGCTTATCTGAAATGCACAAAGGGTGACATTATCTATCACAATCTCTGCCTATATAGATTATATAAGTGCCTAGAAGCAATATGTTTAGGGGAAACCGGCTATAAGGCAACAAAGGCAATTTTGCCTTCGAGATCTTGTGCTTTTTCTCCTCTTAAGGAGAAAAAAGGAGCTAATTTCTTCTCGTAGAGTACTACAACACTAGTAAGTACTGGAGTACTGTGGTGACAGCATACCTTTACTATTTAGGATTATTTAGCAGTCGTTACCAGACTCAGATGTCAGAAAGCCCAAACCTTTCAGGACTGTCTGATCATCAACCCTATTTAGCAGAGTTCAGGACTCCAACTGATCTCTAGAACTTTTTACTACTCATGTATGAAAGTTTGTTGTTTCTTGAATTTTAAATCCTAACCAAACTCTTCAATGCAGCACTCTCACATCTCCAATCTGGAAAGGTTAAGGGTTAAGGATTTAAAGATACACTACAAAACAAATTCTGCAGAAATTTGTTGACATGCTGAGCTTGACACATGCATATTTCCTCCTCAAGATCAGCATGGAACTGATGATTCTGTGACTAAGCCTAAGCAGGTATAGAAACGCTTACGAGAGTGGGTCTTAATAGGTCTACGATTATACATTGGTCTCACAGTGTATTTTACTAAGGATGCAATTCTTTGTCAAGCAAGGAGGTTTACCTTCACAAGGAATACGGCATCACACCATGAGCCAGCTACTGCTCATGCACAGACAAGTGCAGTAGTCAATTTTTTTTAAACAAGATTAGCATCAACGTGTTCTCATGCCTTACAGGACAAGTAAAGCAGTCACCACTCCATACAAAGCCTCCCTCAATCTAGTTACACATGAAGGGCTAGGAGCTGTGAAACTTAAGCCTTGCAACACTGGAGTTTAGGATCTGGTTAGAAGAGCCATGGAATCTTTGCTGATTTCAGCAGGTTTGGGATCATACCCTTCCTGCTTATAGAAATGGTGCAATCTTCCAATTTTCAGCACTTTATGTCCAGCTTTTGCAATCTCAGGTTATACAGTACACTAGCACTGCTGTGACCACTGGCACAACCATGCATCACAATCAATGAATTCTTGCAGAACTTTTCAATGTGGCACATCCTCCGACTGACAGCCTTGCCAAAGCAACAGCCATAAACTTACTCATCACCAGTAAAGCTGTCAACCAGCAAAAGGCAAACTAAACTTGTGCACATATGACACTCCCCCCTAAAAGTATTAGCCAACAAAACAGCATCGGTCTTTTGAAAAACCAAACAGAGGTTGTCCGCCCAGTGAACTCATAGGCTACTACGTAGTATCAGCATGACCAATATCATCAGCTACCTCTCAAAAATAAGCAGAGCCAAACTGCACAGTGATGGATTGTTCTCTAATAGCTATTAAAAATACTGCTGGTACAAAGAAATAGGTAAGTTTTGTCTTGCCACAGAAACTTAACAGCTAGCCTAAGATATTTCTAAGCTCACAAGAGAAAAACAGAAGCAGCCAAGAGGAAATTAGGTTTTCTCTCCTCCTCTCTGTACCCGTTGCTTTTTGTGACCATTAGCAGTAGAGAATTGTTCTATGAGAAGACCTGCAAGACATCCTGAAGTTAGCCTTTCTGATCAACAAACCTATCTAGTACCTTTGCTGAAACTCAGATGATTCTGGTAAAAAAGGAGGTGTTTGGGGAGGGCCATGAGAAATAGGAGGTTTCTGTTAATAAAAAGTTAGGCTAGTAGGAGGCCCAAATCAGAGGCTCCCAGAGATGACTTAGAGAGGTCTCTAATGGGCCAACTGTACACATGGCTTTAGGAAGTACTACCTCAGTTCACCAAATCCAGAAACTGATCCACAACAGGGCACAAGGTGGTTCTGACATCTCTGGAGGTATCAGCACAGAGTCATCATTGATCCACTAAATACAGTGGAGAGCTCCTGAAATAGGCAGGAACCTACCACCAGCAGCCTATCACAATTTCATTCTGTTCCCAGCTTCAGTGCACTTTTCAGCAGATCACCAAAAAGCCAATTTAAGCTACTTTCCCACTCTACCACTTCAGCACAACTTTCACTCAACAATCAACACAGCCACTGTGTGGTTCTACAGCTAGTAACCTGACTGCCATACCAGTCTTTTAACGCACAACGGGCACAGTAAGCATTAGCTTCAATGCTGCGTTTGCCAAGAACAAATCATGTTTTTGCCCCTTACATGAAGGATTAAAAAAACAAGATGTAAGCACAAGTTATCCTTGTGATGACTGCACAAGTGAACCATTTTCTTCTCACAGATTGGACTTTTCAGAAAGAAATATAAGAGTTCTATCATTTATTATCTGAAATAGATTTAAACATTTGGGAACGGAGAAAAAAAAAAAAAGCTTTCAAACACAAAACCCTGGAAAGGAAGACAAGCTAATCTGCAAAACAGCAAGACCATCAGCTGAGGTTAGATACGAGGCTGCATATGACAACAGCTTGCTGTATGTAGGGCAAAAATTGAAGATTAATTTCACTACAACACTCCACAGAAGTGAGCTCTCATCTGAGGTGAGGAAGTATGCAATGCTTTTCCAACTGTTAAAGACAAGGGCTGGTACAAATCAGTTATTCCTCTTTAGCATACATAATCACAAAAAAAAAAAGATGACATTTTAGTTTTTATTATTTTATATTTGGCCAGGACTTTTAAAGGAAGGAATTTTAAAGGAAACATCAAACATTCACTTTTCTGTAGGTCTAGAAAGGATTCACTCTTCCCCCACCCCCACCTCCCATAGGATTTCTATTGGCCCTTCTTATATTCACACTGCAAATTAGTTGGGAATAGCAGTATTTATACTAGATCAGCAACGTCTGGTTCTTATCCAAATGTTCCACCTAAAGAGGATGCCAGTTCTCATGGATTGGACAGCCCACCCTGCAGCATTCCTGAGAATTGTACAATATAATCTTGAAAGTCAGCAGAGTGGATTATCCACTTTTTTCTGGACTTGAACTTGTGACCTTAACAGTAGCACAGCAGAAAGCAAATGTGCTATGCACTTTGCCATAGTAACCTTCCATGTATTCTTTTCAACTTAAATACACACAATTGAAACAGCTACAATTTTGGAAAATTATGTACAAACCCTATATTTTTTTCTTTTTGATTACATATAAATACAAATTAGCTATTCTTCTAAAAAGTGGTTATAATAGTAAATAAATACAAAATAAGAATCTGACCATTATACTTCATGTGCTGGGGTTAAACCCATATAAAATGTACAACTAAAATACATTTAAAATCTTTAAAGGAATATTTCTCTGATTAAAATATTTGTTTTCCCAACTTTTTCGTAGACATAAATATATTTTCAAAATAGTTGTGTTTTTTTCTTTCCATTTCATTACATAAATAAAGTCTTCATTGGGAAATATTAAAGTGTCAGCTTTTTTTTTTTTTGTATTTGTCTAATATATTTGCTGTGTTAGCGGCACCCACAACCCTCCACAACCATATCTTGATAGTTCTTTAATACAACTTTTTCATTTTCATCAAGGTAGAGCATGGAAATAGCACTCAGTTCTGTCGGCACACAGCAAGCCTTGGGGATTTTGGAATTCACTGAATTGACCAAAGTCTGAACAATGGCATGGTTTGTTGAGTTTAGATGATCTGCCAGTGGAAAAGGACATTCCCCATGGCAGTAAAAGGCACTATACCCCGGCGGGGCGACAATCCAGTCATTCCACCCCACATCATTGAAGTCCACATATAACGGATGCCTTTTGCAACTGTATTTGTGGCGTTTACGCTGTTTGTGTTTCGCTTGACGTTTTTCTCTTTTATGAAGCGGGTGTCCCTTGCCATCATGCCCAAACGTTACTAATAATGGCCTGAGCTGAGACCAGCTATCTTCATCCTGATGTAAAGACCTGCTAATCCTAACGTGCCTCTTGGAGGCACTGTTCTCTTTGTCCAAGTGAACCACCTCTACCACAAACCCATGATTAGGTTGTCCATGTGCAATCCACCTCAAAACAGCTGGCGTTACATCAAAACTTTCCCATTTACTTGCATTATGATGCACCAACCTGGTGTCCAAAAGTCTTGTGACAGGGTCCTTAGAGGTGGCTGTGGCTGGCTTTATAATTTCATAAATATTAATACGGTGATGGTAGCTGCTGTTGTTCTCAAAGGCTCCGTGCACCTGCTTCCGAAAAATCTGGAGTTCAGCTGAGGTGATAGACTCCTCATTAGGGATGGTAGTTAAATTAAAGAAGAAACGCCGTGCTGTTTTCCCACTTGTTTCTGGCAGTTCTTCCAAAACTTCTAATTTGATTAAACAGGGAAAATAAATTTAAAAAAAAAAAAAAGAGAGAGAAAAAATAATCAGTAGCTGAGACATGCAACCAAACCCCTCAGATAGCCTGCTCTTGGCAACTTTCAAGTGACAGCTAACGCATGTGACATACAAGATCTGAAAGACTTTCAGGCAGAAAATACCATCTCCCTTCTCTTTCTGTTTATTTACGCCAGCATGTCTAGCATGAAGCTAAGACTGCTTCATTCACTGTTACACATTTTGATTGAATACTGGTGCCCTTTGCATTCCAGGTGGTTACAATAAGTGGCAAGAACCATGCAGCATTACTTTGGAATTCAAGGACATTAGTGAGAAAAAAAAAAAAAAAAAAAAATCAAGCCCTATAGTTTGTGGGGGTCTGATGAGAATCATTAAAACCAATTGAAGACTTAGTGTAAGTATTGCATTTCTGCTGTTTTTAAGAACATGGCTCTAATACCAATTCCTTAAACTCCATTCTGAAAAATATTACTTCACAATTTAGGTGACTTACACATCTTAATTACAGGCAGTGAACTCAACATCTGTAATGGCACTGTACAAAGCACACCCTAGTATTTACCCAAAAGGGCCATGAAGAATGGCAGGAAGGTTCAACTGCTAGAAAGGGGTGAATGGTAAAGGGATAATGAAACAAAAGTCACTTCTGAACAACAGGTTTTCTAAACCACAAAAAAACCCCAAATTTAACAAGTCACTAAACCCCAGGCCATTCTCACCTTTGAGTCAACAAATAACTGAATGAAGCTCCAGAGGGAGTAAAATACATCTAGGGTTGCTAAGAAGCGTGTTGCTGTTGCAGACGTGGAAGAAATTAAAAGTATTTGCCAAAACAAATCTCTCTCAAATGATGGTTTTTAATTTTGGTGCTAAGCATCCTGGAGAAACATTCACTTTCTAAGGGGAAGCCATAACTGCTGTTAGCAGTTCTTAGTCACGTAAGCATTCCTCGTTGGATCCAGTACATCTTTTTGCATAAGGTAAGGCTCAGCTTTATGGTATTTCAGGACCAGACCAATACTTGTCAATACACAGACGTTTTGAGTAGTCCTTCTGCTTTTAAGAAGCCAGTAATACCAAGTGAGATCTTGGTGAAATAATGGACTCACACTGACTTTCTTCTTAATTTTGTGAAAATTATAGAATAGCTTTTATCTCAAAACCAGTCTTTGATGTAACAATACGACTGCTTGAAACTGCAGCCTTTTTACATTTGCCTAAAACCTATAAACTTTGCCCTTCTGGCTCCTCTCTTGTGTAGCCCCTTGCCTACCATGCTCAGGTTTAACATGAATGACCCATGTGCTGGCTTCTCCCCGTTCACTACTAGGTGTTTACTTTCCACGTAGGGAAATACAAACAATGAGAGGTTAAGTTTCATCATTCATCTCCTTTCTCACGATAAGGCTTTCTACTAAACAGCACATCCGCTTCTCCAAGGCCAGCTGCTTTATCCATCAGAAACATTAAATACTAATGAACTTCTTTTCTTGACGCAGTTTTGTGTTAAAAGCATGGAAAACTGTGTTTTCGTTGCTTTTACAGCAGGGCCACGGCACCTGCATGCCAGCACCAGAGTCTAGCAGCCAGGAACAATTACAACCTGGGGAAACGTTTCCCAAAGAGCACGCGAGTGACACGCGCGGCACCGGCTCCACGGGCCTACCCATGCCGTGGCTAATGCCACGGCGACTGCTAGGTAAGCTGGGAAACCCACCCTGCTGCTCAGCAAGGGCCTGTCCCAGAGGGCCCGCTGCCTCGGTGGGCTGCAGGTGAGGAGGGGCGGAGGTGCCGCCGGGCTGCAGCGCTGCGTTTGGCCAGGTTACCTGCAGGTGACAGCCAAAATCTTGCCACAGGGCTGTCGCCAGCCCGGGTGCTGGCGGCTGGGGGCGGGGGCACAGCATGTGTCCGGGCTAAAGAGCTGCTCGACGGCGGGGCGAGGGACCGGCCGAGGAGGCTGCGATTGATTGTTCCATTGATCTCTCACGGGGATTAGATAAGGATTAGGAACCTCCGCGGCGGCCCCGGCCCAGCCGCGCCTTAGGGAGGCTTTCCAGCTCTCTGTCGCCTCGCCAAAGAAAAGCGATCTGTGGGCACGCTTGCTGTGGGGCCGCTCGGTTTTAGCGGGGGGGGAAAAAAAAAAAAAAAAAAGTAAATGAAAGGGGCGGCTCTGGCCGGACGGAGCGGGACGCCAGAGCCCGGTGCCGGGGCTGTGGCCGCGCAGCCGGCGGGAAGCCGCCCGCCCCACCGCACCCGGCGAACGCCGCGCTACCGACGGCCGAGCCTCGGCGCTCCCGGAGAGGAATCCGCCCCGACGCTCCTCCTCCGACCCTCCCCTTTCCCCTCCGCTCCCTCAGCCCGTCCCGCGGCCCCACACCGCCACCCGCGCCCGTGCAGGGCCCCCCCGCCGCCCCTACCTTCGTGGTGGAAGCTGCGGACGGTGTTGGCGCGGCTGGCGGCCCTCTCCAGCGGGTAGCCCAGGGCCGGCGGCTGCCCCAGCTGCTGGCCCGCGTGCAGGCGGTAGAGGTCCAGCATGTAGGGGGGGATGACGACGTCCTTGCCGGGGCTGGGCCGCCGCTTCAGCCCGAACATGTGGAGCAGGCGCAGCTCGAACTCGCTGAGGAGGTCCTCGGGGCGCTGCGCGGCCGAGGCGGCGCGGCCCGGCTCGCTGAAGCGCCGCCGGCCCACCTCCGGCATGAGGCCGGCCGCGCCGCCCAGCAGCACCTGGCAGAGCAGCAGCGCCAGGAGGGAGCGGGTCGCGGCAACCATGATCAACCTGCGCGGAGGAGGAGGAGGCGATGGGAGCCAGTCAGCGCGGACACCGCGCCGGGGGAGCGCGCCGCGGGGGGGGGGGGGCGGGCGGGGGCGCTCCGCAGGTGGGTCCCACCCCGGCGCCCGGCCGGGCCCCCGCGGCGGGGCGAAGCGCGGGCCATGGTGAGCGGCCCCCCGCCGCGGCCCGGCCGGCACCGGAGCAACCCCCCCGCCGCGGCCCCGTCGGGCCGCTTCAGGTGCTCGGCGGCGCAGCGAGGCAGGCAGATCCCCGTGGCAGGAGATCAAAGGGAGCGAGCCGGGCCGGGCCGGGGAGGGGGAGCGGCGCGGAGCGGGCCGATCCGATCCGCAACAAAGGAGCGCGGAGGTGAAGGGGCGGAGGGGGCGGCCGCTGTCAGCGCGGCCGGGGCCGGGCCGCTGCCCTCGGCGGGGCGCAGGTGTGCGCCGGCCCGGCCCGGGCCTCCCGGGACCGCTGGGCGAGGGAAAGCGCCCGGCGCCGGGCGAGGGAAGGGGCGGCTGCCCGGCCGACGCGCCCGGCGACCTCCCCGCTGCGCTCCCGTCCCGACCCCCGTCTTCCCCTCCCCGCGCCGAGCCGCGCCGAGCCGCCGGGGCTCGGGGCCGGCTCCGCTTCCCCCGCGCCGCGGCTCGGCGGTGGGGCAGCGGCTTCCCCCAGCGGAGAGGAAGGGAGGGCTGCTTTCCCTCGGCGGAGTGGAAGAAGGGGAAGGAGGAAAATACAAATCCTGCTACGTCCTTAGCCAAACCCACAGGATGATATTCTGCCCCGTGAAACTCTGCGCTGGATTATCATTATTATTATTATTATTATTGTTATGATTAGTGTCCCGTCCCCCCTCTCTCTTCCAGAGCACTAGCACCTCCGCCGTGGCCCACGGAGTCATCCTGCGGAGGAGGCTTTCAGCGGATCTGCGACCGCCGGAGTTATACCTGTGTGCAGCAGCAGGGGTTGTGTCTGCAGGAGGGTTTTCTGCTCTCGGGGTGTTTTTCCCGCATCACTTGGTGTTACTCCAAACTTCGCTGCTGCTCCTCTACAGCTGCCGAGCAGAAAACAGAAGTTCCCTGAAGTACAGTCCGCCTCAGAAACATACTTTTAGCAGCTGGTTGAAGAGGCAGAAGGCAAGTCCCGGCCAGGGAAGGGCTTCTCCCTTTTAAAAGCAGCGATCGAAAAGTTGTTGCTTCTTCTTCTTCCTCCTCCTCGCGTGTGTGTGCGTGTGCCTGCCCGTGAATGGGTCCCTATGTGTCTATGGAGTTAAAAGGCTCCTTTTAAAAAATGTCCTTTGCATCACCCGCACCAGACAAATGGACATTTACTGAGGCTCCCGCAGCAACATTAAGATGAAGCTTGACTTTTCTCCGCTCCCTTAAAAAGAAGAAAGGAGGGAGGAGAGAAGGAAAAAAAAAAAAAAAAAAAAGGGTGGGGAGTAGCCTGCTGCCGGCCCGCGTGGAGAGCCGCGCTAGGGAACAGCGCTGGGTGCCCCGCCGGGCCAGCCGCCTCCCGCACCGCACCGCACCATTGCCGGGGGTGCCCGGCCGCCGCCGGGGCTTTTTGTTGCGCGGCGATGTCACGACCCCGGAGGCTCGCGGGCCCGCGCCAATCACAGCCGCCCTGTGGGAGCGGGCTGCGGCCCCGCACGGCTTTTTAAAGGAGACGCCGCCTCCCTCCCCTCGCTCCTTCCCTCCCTCCTCCCTCTCGCCCGCTCCCTCCCTCGCCCGGCCGCGGCTGCCGCAGCCGCCCCAGCCCGGGTCGCAGTGCCGCCGGGACGAGGGATGGGGCGGCTGGGCTGGCCCGGCCCGTTAAGCATTGCCACCGGTGGCAAGCGGTACCGAGCCGAGTCCGCGTCCTGCACCCGGGCGGCCGCGTCTCGCCGCCGGGCCGGGCCACGGCCGCCCGGGTGCAGGACGCGGACCTGGCCCGAACAATGCCCCGTTGTGCGGCCCCGATCGCTCCCAGGCTCCGCCGCCGCAAATCGGATTAGCGCCGTGCCCCGGCCGGCCGGGGCTGCCGAGGTGGTAAGGTGTGAAGGTCACGTAAGGTTCCGGGAGAATCCCGGCGCTTTACAAGCGGTTGAAATCGGGGAGTTTCTGTTTCTGCCCCCGCCAGCAGCAGTGCGCGGGAGCCTGCTCCCCTGCCCGGCCGTGCCGGGGCTGTGCCCCGCGGGGCGAGGGCTGGGAACGCGGGGGTTCCCCCGCTCTCCGCCCCACAGAGGAGCGCCCGGGCTCGGGAGGAGCCAGTCTCCTCCGGGAGGGCTGCTGCCGTGCCACCGGCTGCGGGCTCAGCCCCGGCCGGCCGTGCCGAGGCGGCGGGGGTGGTTTATTTTAAGATGTGGCTGCCCTCCAGTGGTGGAAATGCGGCGGCTCCCCGGGCCCGGAACGGCAACCCCGTCGCAAAGCACCCGCGGCCCCTCGCCTCCGCCCGGCACCTGCCCCGGGGCCGAGTCGCGCTCCGCCGGGGCCGGGCCGGGCCAGTGGGGCGGGCGCCCGGCCGTGCCCACGCCGGTGCTGCCCCGGTTCGCAGCCCGGACTGCCCGTTGCGGCTCCCGCATCGCCTCTACGGCGGGCACGGGGGAGGGCGGAGGCGGCCAGGGTGAAGGCAGCAGGCCCGCACGCGGTGCTATCGGGTCCCCATCCCAGCTACGTCCCTCGCTCCCTTTGGTGACAGCGGCAGATCTTTTCGTCCCGGTACGATTCAGTAACTTGTGGCAGGGGTGCAGCCCTCTGCCCGTCTCCTGCCTGTCCGCTCGGGCTCCGCGCTAGGGCCCGGCCCGCCCTGCGCAGCCCTGCCGGACCCAGCAGCTCAGGGTCCCGCCCAAGCCCAAGCCGGCGCACGCCGTCGTTAGCCGGGTCCCGGTGCTGTGGCAAGCTCCTTCCCGGCCCGGCCAGCACCCTGTGCTGCACCTTCTCTTCCAAATACCTCTCAGGGGCTTCATTTGCAAAAGACACAGCCAGCCTTTGACACCTTGAATTACTGCGGAGGAGGATTTAAAGCAATAACAACTGAGACAGCTCCATTACCAGCTCCTCCTTTGGGAGCGGCCTTTTCCCTCCATCTTACGACTTTTCCGTGTAGGAAAACCACCGATTTTGGGCAGGAATTCAGCACATCTGGGCTGGAATAATTCCTCCCATGGACCACCACCTCCCGCCTTTCCGGTCACTAGTTACAGTGACTTCAGCTGTACCGGTGAGATGTCACTGCAGGATGAGGTGCTCACACGGGGCAGAACAAACCACCTTAGAACTGCACCAGCATAATTAAAGAGCTGGGAAAGCTCCTTCGCACCTACAACTCCCAACGCTTGGTAACCTGATTTTCACTCGCCACAGCGCATATGGCAGGAGAAGTGACACAGAGCGAGGTGAAATCCTTCAGAAGTTTAGTTACTTTTCCGTTGCATTCCAGCACAGATAATGTTTAATTTTATGACTTCCTGCAAGTCTTTAGCATGAACTGAAAGTGCGTGCAGTGTGACTTCAGGGTATGCCAATTATGTAAATCAGCACTAAAATAACAATGGCAACATAGTTTACACATCACTGACATTAAATGAGCACTTCAACTTCTAATTGCCATTCCAGTTCAATCTGTAGTGGGTCATGCCAGGAAAAAGTCATTTCTTGCCTCAACACTTACTCCCTGTGCCTGGAGCATAGGCTGTACTGTATGCCCAGCTTCGCGTTATCTCCAGGAGCTTTCTATATTAGGGTGATGAGCCTTTAAAAGGGAGAAGCGTGTTTGTGGTTCTTCTGGAGCCATGCATATACTCTGATCTGATATCAAGAGGGTCTTGTAGGTTTTCCCCTCCCTGATTTTAAATATAAATAGGCTCTCACAGTCTTCCATTCTCTTGGCCATAATACACGTTTCCCCTTCTAATTTGTCATCTCTCAGTCTACTTGCATCAGGAGCTGCTGGGGCACTGACTGCCTTCCCATCTGTTTCCATGAGGTCCCAAAAGACAACACTGAAGCACTTGTAACACGTTCCCCTGAATGCACTGGCACCCACACCAGAGCCTCAGACCTTCCCCATGTAGAGACTTCTCACCAAGGCAGATCTGGCTCTCTTTCAGCCAGCGCCCTGGAGAATATGGGGAATAAAGCCCTCAAAGTGTTATCCATGAAGGTCTGGTTATGGTTCATGCCTCATCAGCCCAAGAACCGAATAAATACCCCTCTGCAGAGCCCACTGCCCTTGAATACCGCATTCAGGCCTGCTCCCGCTGCATCTCTAGTGTCAGCGCACCTCAGGTCACAAACTGAGAAGCATCTACCATGACAGAGAACATTAGAGACGGGTCTATTTAGGTACAACAAATGCAGCACTTGGTCTGTGGGGTGCACGCAAGCCAGGATGTGCCCACCCAGACTTCCAGCTCCCCAAACGAGCCTTTGCAGTAGACGTAACACCCTTGTCCCCTTCCCACCCCTACAGCTGTGCCATTGTTCAGACTTTGGTCAATTCAGTGACTTCCAAAATCCGCAAGGCTTGCTGTGTGCCAACAGAACTGAGGGCTATTTCCATGCTCTACCTTGATGAAAATGAAAAAGTTGTATTAAAGAACTATCAAGATATGGTTGTGGAGGGTTGTGGGTGCCGCTAACACAGCAAATATATTAGACAAATACAAAAAAAAAAAAAGCTGACACTTTAATATTTCCCAATGAAGACTGACTTTATGTAATGAAATGGAAAGAAAAAAACCCAAAGCTCAACATGATGCATTTCCTGGTGCTGCAATTCCTCACAAGCTTTGTGAAATTGAGGAGTCGAGCAGTACATCAGCTAAAGATCCAGCCCTATTGTGGTGGGCTCCCACTTAATTTCATTTTACAGAGTTACTTTTCAGATCAAGCCTGCTCTTCAGCTAAACTCCTGCCATAGAGAGAAACCACCATTTATGCTGAAAAGACCTGATACAGATGCAGTTTTAGGAAACATGACCATGCATATTTGTTAATCTCCTTTGTGAAACTTCATTTCCCTGCTTGTGAACTTTGTATAGTTATCTGGACTGATTAATTTCTTTCTTCTTTCCCACATGCATTCTCTCTTGTTTGTTTGTTTGTTTGTTTTCTTGGGTGTTTTGTTTGTTTGTGGGGTTTTTTTGGTTTAGTATTTTTTTTGAGAGGTGTTGAGCCAGTGAATACTCAGATAGCAGCACCTGCTGCTAAAGTTTCAGATACAGGTGTTCCTTTCCAGGACCCAAACACAGCTGATAGATCTCAATTTCAGGTATTGTTGGGTTTTCTTAGTTAAATGATAGAAAGGTATCCCAATAAGGATAGGTTTTATAACATGGTGAGAGTCCTTTTTCAAGCCTAGAGGGGGAAAGAAAAAAATCTTTTTCCCCCACAACATTTTCTTCTTACAAATACTATACCAAGTCACATTTATATACTGCCACCACATAGTGTCTTTTTTTCCAACCTGGGTAAATTGCAGCCATCGTTGTTGGCTTCAGCTTCAGGAAAAAAAGCATCTTCAAGACTTCAGCTTGACGAACTAGATGAGAAATGGTCCCTGGGGTCTCTGACCGTAACTTGTAATCCTTAACAAAATCACCCAATTTCTGATCTAGTTAGAGACACAGGTCTGCAGAAACACTTGCATCACTCTATGTTGATAGTCCATAGTTTTACTACTCAGTTCCAGCAGACCAGTTAGACCAATGCTGAGCATTTTTGAAAATTCCCACTTTAGACCACTGTCCCCTGGATATGATAAGTGAGACATGAAATATTAATAGTAGTGAGATTTTTTATAGAATTTGCACTTTTTAGTGAATAAACCTCTTGGTAAAAATCTGTGCTGAAGTATGAAGCACATACATAGTACAGCATCAAATGCTAGAGGGGCGACTTCTGAGAATGAGTTAAGATGTGTTAGTGATGTTGAGGTTTTGGCTTCATAACACGTGGAGATTATCTGAAAGCTTTTCTGTTCCTGAACTGTGCTTCCTGTTGGCATCTGTGTGAATATGATGTGTGGCCGTTCTTTAAATTATTACTTACTACTGTTTTCTAAAGACATATTTTTCTTTTGGTGGTTTGTTTTTTAAGATCTATCAATTGTCTTTGCTGCCCAGCCTGTCTCCTGTTCCTTGAAGGATGGATTCTCACCTAAGAAGCCGATTTACAAAATAGTGATTTGTTTTTGAAAAGGGGAAGGCAGTTTATTCAGAAATGTCTATTTCTTTCTTATTCACCTTTGCTGAAATCTGGCAGCTCTTCAAAGCTGTTGCTCTGTTTCACAGTGAGTCTCAATTTCATTCATCAAATCTCAGCTTTCCTTCCTACACAGTGGCAGGGAAATTGGAATTTATCAGGAAATACAATGCAGACCTAGTATTTTCTGCATTTCCAGTATGTCTCCATCACTAGCAAACAGTAACCATTGCTCCTAATAATGTTACATCCATCTGCAAATCCAGGCTGCAGTAACCAGTTCACATGGCTGTGCAACTTTTAAGTTGTAAGAGAAATTCCTACAGTTTGTAATACAATTGTTGGGGAAAGAGGAAAAAGGGAGGGTAACAGGATAACCTTTTATTTTTACTGTTTTCCCTTTGATGCTACAGAGTTCCAAATTTCAAAATCCAGTATCTGACCTGCACCTTTTATCATTAAGAGATTTAAAAAATGACCACAACACCTCTGTACAGCCTGGAAAACAAATGAGCAACCAGACAGATTCCTAGGCACTTCCACCATGTATGTACATTTCATTATGTGCAGTATGAATAGTCACAGGCTGTCAGGTTAGGGAGATTCAGTAGGCAGTGAACTGACTTAAGACTCAGGAGAGCTCTATTTTCTTCCCAGCGATAGAAGTGTCCTTCCTCTTCCCTTTGCACCCTAGTTTTCCCACCTTGGAAATGGGGATGATGATGCTTGACCCTACCTTGTAAGTCCTTCAAATAAAAGCACTAAGAGTTAGGCACTGCTATTGTCTGGGGATAAATACTAGGTTAATGCCAATAGTAATCTCAAATATCTGGAATCCCAACGCTCAGTCTTGCCTTAAAGACAGTGTCAAAATTCCTACTGGTTTTGATGGTACAGGCTCACATGTTTAAGTGATGAAGAGGTAGGGATGTCAGAAGTTTCAGAGCAAAGAAGGGTTTTTTAATTATGTAAGTCTTGTTAGTTAGACAATGAGGCGAGGGTGTTCCCCCACATAAAAGAGAAATGGCTGCGTCACAGATGGTCCACTTCAGGAGCTTATAATTTCATCATGGCAGAGACACTGACGTCAAGAAAAATGGAGGATAATATAAAGTTACGCATATTGCCTTAAGAAGTGCATATTTTAGCAGTGAAACTGGATAATGTTTTGCAATTAAAATAAAATAAAGGCAAGCATGACGTTCTGTTTAAGCAGATTGTCTGTATGAAGGCTTTATTGTAGCTGCAGATTTAGGGCATATGAAAAGGTTTTCTGTGCTCAGTTGCAGGATGAAAAACATTGCATCATCAAGCATTCTTGTTCTCTAACACTTCTTTGCCAGTATGCCTTTGATAATGAATGCTTGCAATTTTATTTTCTGGTGTAAAGTCATGTTTTCTCAGGTCATTATCATTCCAATTTTTAAATATCCTCTTAAAACTAGACAGAACTACTGAAAGTATAGTAAAGCTTTGTGCCTGCTCTGTGGCATGTGCTCGGTACAAGCGATCAGCTGCTGCACCTGCTTCACACTGGGAGTAAAGCTATTTGCAAGTTGCTTTCAATTGCATCCCTTGTTCCTAGCTCTGCCCAGTTTCCAGGGAAGCTCTGATGGGCACAGGTCTCAGTCCAACCACCACCCTGTAGCTTTAATTTGGTAGCTTGTTTGCTTGCATCCTACAAAATTTACTGACTGGGAGGGTTCTTAGGAGAACAACATCCTCTGACCATTCCCAAGCTCTTGTCTGCCGCAGTGCTGCAGCTCTCCCTCTGCGGCATTCCAGAAAGCACACTCTAAATTGCAGAAACTAATTATTAGTGGCACACACTGAACTGCTTCAAGGTATCGTTTACCCTTGGAAACCATGTGTAGCCCCAAAGCCATACTGCTCTTCCTGGATTCGGTCTCTCCGTTTCTGTTCAAGAGGAGGAAGAACTGCTGCTTCCGTTTAACCAAAGGGCAAAAGGTGCAGGGGAGCGGTGAAAGGCTGTTTGTCTAAGAGGTATACAGGGGGCCAAAAATCTGTGTAGGACACACCGAGATTTTCGACGATGCATAATCAGGTTAGACACAGGTTTTGGGTTAAACACCCAAAACTTCAGTGAGACTTTAAGTACTCAGCTCATGTAGAATTTTTTGAGAAGCCCAATACCAAATCTATTCCCCAATAGTTTCCTGACAAATTCCCACAGTGCCTTGTCCACGGTTCTTGCTGCAACTCATAAATCGTAGCAGGAATATAATCTCATCCAACTACAGAGAAAAGCTCTGATCTTGTAAGAGTCTATCTGTGCTGAAGAGAGAGGGTTTTTTTACAACCTTGGTCAGGACAATAAAGATACTGGTCAGGGTACTGACATACAGGTTTGTTCCCAAACCGGATCAGTCACTGTAGCAGAGGTACGCAGTGGATTCCCTCACTTGCTGTGCCATCACCTCCTCCCTTTTGCTTTTCTCCAGGCCCCACTGCAGGATGGGTGTTGTACAGCCACCCTGCCTAGCACTTTGGGAAAACCTAGGCCAACCCTTACATTCCTTAATACCTTTAATTACTTTCCCTCACCACACCTCAGCTTCCTCCTTTTTTCTGAAATTTGTAATGACCTATCTACCCTTAGTTTACATGCTTGTAAAAGCACATCCCTCAGCCTGTTCAGGTTTAGGCCGAAAAAGCAGTACCATAAAACATGCATGATGTGCAGCATTGCCCAGTTACTAATTCCATTATTCCAATCAGTTCTGTGTTCCCTAACCTGACCTGTGCAGCCTCGACATTGTATTACCGTAGAAGATTTTCCCTTTCTTACATTTTCTGGTTTCTATGCAGTATTTATGCGTATGGGCTCAGTAAACATTCACATCCACTTAACATGGGTATACTAAACATTGAATACATTCCTTTAGTCAGCCATGGAATAAACTCCTTTCAAATAAACCAAAATACTAAACAAACAAACAAGCTGGGGAACCATGGAATAAACTCCATTTATGTTGTACATTTGACCTTCTCACTTGCTCTCTGCTCCCCTGTGTACCTCCCAAGCCTCTGCATACAGACCTAACAGCCACTGGATTTTGGAAAAGAAAAAGGAACTGCACCAAAATTTCTCCAGCCGCTTTTTGTATGACAGAAAAGGCAGCCAGCACATGAGTCAGGGAAGAAGCAAGATCACCGCAAGCCCAAGGTTGCCTCCTCTAATAATTTCAGACAGACTGAATTGATTCTGTAAGTCCTGGTTCAGATGCTCACACAGCCTAGGAAGAACCCTGAGGACCTAAAAACTTAAGTGTAATAAATCCTTGAAAAATTAGGGCCACTGTCTCCATACCAGTGGAAAACTGAAATTCCAAGTTGCACAATCAAATGTGACATTCATTTCTGCAGCTGGTGGGAAAATGCTTTCCTTACAAAATAAATTTAATAAAAATAGACTGGTTTGTATCTAATTTTTCCCAAAGCAACTTCTAAAATGTCAGACATTAATATTAAGGAAGTTTGATAGATTAAAAAAATACACCACTGTTAATAATATGTAAATATTATTTCTTCCTTCCTTCCTTCCTCCCTCCATTCACTTACAATATTGGTCATGTTCTGATAAAAGAAGCTGAATTTAACAGGGCCAAAACTGTTGAAAAGCGTTTCTACAAACTCTCCAAATGAATATACACATACATGATAAAATAAAGGTTTATTTCCCTTAAGCTGAAGTGATTCCCAGCTGGCCTGACTGAATGCCATTTGCACTGCATTGCCATGTGTATCCAGGCAGCTGTACACATATTTGACATGTTTGTTTTCATTAGAAATAATTAATTCTAATTTCATTAGAAATACAAAATTCCTCTACACCGGATGACGATGGCTTCTGTTTGAAATATTTCTCCTGTATTTAACAAGCCTTGTAGATTCTCAGATTGAAAATCTCCACTACATAGAAGAGCTAGGGTAGCTCCCATGCATCATGTTAGTTAGGCCATAAAATTTGGGCAAAGTAGCATACAGGCCCTGTGCTGGTCTGCTGTGTGCATATGGATTTTGATGACGGCATATCTCAGCCATATTGCTGAAATGAGCTGTGTATGTGTCTATGTAGACTCGCTACAGGTATTCGTTGCTTTTACTGCTAACTCCAAAGCAATAACCAAAGGCAAGAATTGAAGACTTCAGTGATGTGTTTGGTCTTATGGCTCATGGGGAGTTGTCCTGGTGTGTTAAGCTGTCCGATTCATGCATTCTGCAGGCAAAAGATGTGTACAAACTACCAAAGTAACTCAAACAGATGCTGCTGATATTTGTCAGTCCCAACACATTGGGTATCAGCCATTGCAGCAGTTAGCTTTAGGGTCTAAAGTCCATCTCCTTGCCTTTTGATCTGCTCTGTGGCTTTCCCAAAACCCCATGTGGAAAGGAGGCTCCTGAGCTGCCACATGGTGATCATTTAAATTAAACATTTTTAAACAAAGCAGCAGATTAGCAGAAGGACTATCCCCATTGTGTTCAGAGAAATAGTATTTTTCAGTGTCCCTCAAGAGGGGTATAACTGCTCCTGGCAATCCCTTCATTAGTTCTGCCACTGACAAAGGGGTTTATAATACCACTACTTTGATATAAACAATGGAATAAAACCATAAAAGGCTGAATAACCTACCTGAATGAGGAGGCTTTAGAGCTCCTTTCTCACTTTAATATTTCACATCCTAAAAGCAGAAGAGACCTCAGCATCAGATCCCATCTTAAGGGAAAAATGAAACCCCAAATTAACTGTGGGGAAGTGTTCAAGGCCAGGTTGGATGCAGTTTTGAGCAACCTGGTGTAGTGGAAGGTGTCACTGCGTATGGCAGGGGGGCTGGAACTAGATGATCTTTAAGGTCCCTTCCAACCCAAACCTTCCTGTGATACTATGATTCTGTGAAGTGGATCTCTCTCCCCCTTATTGGCCAGTGGCGTGTAGCATGGACATTTGGCAGCTGGCAACTGCAGCTTGGAAGGCTTCAGTCACTGTACTGGGCTTGCAAAGCCAACACAGGCAAGGCTTTCAGGCCAGAAACTTGGGTTCAGGTGGCAGAGTGTCTCTAGTTTCTCCCCAGTTTATTGAAACCACAACGCTTCCTTCACTTGTATCCAAGGCACTATTTACACCCACCTTGGGTATTAACTAAAAATCCAGGTCCAGCAGTGCCAAAGCCACCTGTCACATCACTGCCCAAGCTCAAAGACATGACAAAAAAGGTATATTTTCCACTTCTTCCCTTCCCTTCCTGAAGCAAAATCTTCTCCTTCCAAAGCCCAGGGCAAAATTCCATGGGAGCAAGCTAGACCCACAGCTCTGTTTGTATCTCTTCCTCGAAGGCTACATCTCTACTAGTAAATTAAGTGTGCCTGGGAACATTCCTGGGCATGGAGGCCAGCTGGCATGGAAAATCCTGATTCACTGCTAGCTTCCACACCAGGGTGGCTGCATGCAAACTGCTGCTTGGGGATGGTCCCAGGAATGTTAGAACAAACCAGGGCTAGAAACCATTTTGGAGAGAGCTTCTTTGCCAGGCCCCAAAGCATACCAGAGGTGTCCTGACAGTACAACCAGTCACGGGCTTTTGGCTGGGCCCAAAAGTTCCCAGGCACTGCTTTATTTACTAGCCCAGGTGTAGCCCAAGGCCATGCCTACCTCTGCCTGCCCGGGTACCACGGGGAAGACACAGGACCTAGATTAACACTGTCATCACTTTAGTCAGCTGATCGTGATTTCATACACTTGTTGAACGCACCTTTTATGAATCCAGAAGTTGTTGATAAGAGAGCGTTTAAAGCAGCCTACAGGGGAAACCACTTGAAAGCGGAGTTGCAGTGATCCAGAGAGCAGCTCTGGGGCAGGCCTGGACCGAAACAGGGTGCAATCCCAGGGTGCTGCTGAGCTGTGGTGAGGTGAAAGGACTCCCAAGGACTCCTGCAGGGCTGTGCTCAGCCATTCCCACAGACGAGCTGAAGGATATTTGCCGCAAATTGAGCACAGACTTGCCAGAATCTGTGGAGCTCTGCATTGGCACACTAGCAGCATGTACCACAACATGGTTTTGCATTGTGTTTGGTCCACAAGCTGGTCCAAACTGGCACCCAGCTTGTGATTGGCATCTTCTTTATCAGGGTGTCACGCTATAGCCATAAACCCTGTTCTGGTTGCAGGGAACAGTGAAAGGGATCGCCTTTTCCTCCCACATCCTCACTGAAGGTTAGTGCTGCCTCTGCTTCACATGCACAACCACTCTCTAACTCAGGTCTCCCCATATACTCCAAGTTAGAATAAAACTTCTCTATGCATTTAAGCTAACTCCAACTATTTCCTCCGGACCAGGTTAGGAAACAATTGTATGTGCTGTTCTGCTGGCAGGTGAAAGGCGAGAGGCAGCTCTGAGGAGGGAAAGAGGTGCAGGGATGAGCAGCTGGCTTAGCCGAAAACACTGATGACAGGAGATCACGTGTGACCACCACCTCCTTGGGCAGGTTTTTATCTCAGGTTTTGGGTGTTGTTTTTTTTTAAACAGTTCAGTGATGGGAGGGAAGGAGTTTTCATCCAGTTCACCAGACAAACACATGGTCCCAAATGCCTCCCCATAACCAATCTGTCCACTACAGTCAATTACTCAGTCAAATCTCATTCAAGTTTTATTCCTTCACTATCAAGTCACAAACTGGGCAGAAGATATCAGTGATCTCCCCTTAAGTGCTACCTGTGCCTCGAGGCAAAGCCACTTCTCCTTTATAAGCTGCAGCTCAATAACACCTTGTTTGGCTTCAGGATTTGCATTTCCTGCGGCCAATCTATCCCAGAGACGAAGGACCCTTCCCTGCACTCTCAATCTGCCCTCTATTCAGCACAGGAACTTTCTGAAGCAAGCCCAGCTGCCAAGAACGCAGTCCAAAACAACTCAGCTGATCAAAGCACAGTCTGCCACCTTCCCTCCCTTCAGGTACCTCCTTCCCAGCCCCAGCTACCCAGCCCTGCTTCATCTCTCCCATCAAAACTCGTGCTCCTGCAGCAAACAGGTTCAAAAGAGCTGGTTTGTCTGAAAAGTAATCCTTTCTTTGAGCTTGTACACAGCACTTCTCTTAGTGGGGTCCTGATCTTGGTTGGAACGTCTACATTACAAATACATTCTTCCCCTTTATATTTAAATGGAATGTAAATTCTTTTGATAATTAAACTTCAGTTAAAATCTTTAACTTGTAAACCAGGATTTCAAAATCTGTAGGAGCCACCTTCCCTTCCCTGCCATAGTTGAAGGTACAGTAGCTAGCTTTTCAGCTAACATCGTTTTGTTCAAAATTAAATGAGGTTCACATTAAGCCTACAAAAGGAAATCATGATTGATGATCTGGCCTGCCCAACTACAATTTCTTTAGCAACAAAAATATTTTGTAAGTTCATTTATTATTGAGATCAAGCAATGAGTCTGGAGCTACATAAAATGGTTTCAATTAGACTCAAGTAATTGCCATTTTGAGTGAACATAAGCTTTTCTGGATTAAAAAAAAAGGCAATAAAAGCTCAAGTAAGCTCAGATCTGAGATTTAAGCCTTCAAAGCTTTTTTGCCCTTTTTTTCTCTCCCCCCCTTTTTTTTAGCATGAGGCGTGTGCGTGCACACACACACACACACATACACACAAGGACAGGGGGAGGAGGAACAAGGATGTATGAGAAAAGAGGAGTGATTTTCCCAAGCTGCTTTCTCTTCCTGGGTGACCCAGTCTCCCTGGGAATGCTGCCCATGTGATCTGCACCAACTGGATCAGCAACAGCACAAGAACGAAGAGCTTCTGCAGCATCATTAAAATAAGCAGCAAAGGGGGGAAAAGACAGCAAAGCACAAGTTTAGCAATCCCACTAAAACCCTCCTGCAGATAAGAGAAAAGTGTCTTCTGCAGCAGTAGCTTTCAGAGCAAACGGAGCATGTAGTAAATGAAAACAATTCCAGTGCAGTGCCAGCTGGATCCCTACAGCAGCTGAAATAGTCAACCAGAGAGAAAAAATGTTTCATATACCAATGAAGGCACTTCCTTGGAGCCACTGAGACCCACTCCAGACCAGAAAGTGCTCAGGTGACCCTTAATACTGAGATTTAGGGTCCCAACTCAGAGTTACATGGCAGGCCTATGCACACTTTCCATGCTGTGCTGTGTGTTGAAGCATAGCTTGAAACACTTTTCCAGCCAGTGTTGCGGGGGGAGGTTGAAGCCACTGCCCACCTTCCATGCTTTGAAGAACACCATCTGTCTGTGGATGTATGGATGCAAAAAGAAAAGGATAGGATGAGATATTTCCACACTACATGAGCATCAGCCACACACACACCCTTCGTACAGGCATTTCACAGAGCACAGTGTCATCATCCACTATTACCTGTCTCTCACTACAAATGTTTTCCTTCAGCAAGGTATTTCCCAGGAAGACCATGAGTGATCAAGGAGTTATCAGCAAGAGAAAGAAGATGGATTGTTTCTGCTTTCAATACATTTGTTTCTTCTTTTTATTGCCTAGATATCATTAGGTATCAACCAATTTCCTGTGCCCACTCAAAGGTCTACAAAAGTCCTCTACTGCCTCTACGAATGGTTTGATCTCCAGAGTACAATTTGCTAATAACTTCAATCAGATCATAAATACAGATTCACATTTTTATATAGCTTCTTTCAGGTCTGACTATGTATCAATATAACACAGGACATTTTCTGCTTTAGCTCAACTTTGGTTTGCAACTTTTCAGTGTTCCTGTGTTAAGTTTTGGCAAGGAGTATGACATCTAAAACTAGTGAACTTGTATAGCTCAGCTGAAACTGTGCCTATTCAAAGCAGCTGCAGATCTAGCCCATCCTAAAAACAGTTGTTACAATCTCGTGATATTTCTGGGACTAGCCCCTGATTAATCATGACAAAAAACTAGTATCTTTTCCTTAAAAGACAGTCTCCCATGATTGCCACAGGTGCTCTAGCTTCGGTTTTTCTTCTAGGCTTGTAAATATTTTTCCTTAACGTTGGTCCAAGAACAAAAGTTTTCACAGACAGGAAATGCCAATATTTGGTTTTGATGAGAAGCAAGTGCCTCCCTTCTCCTGCTTGTAAAAGATTTTCTTCCCCCCAAAGCAGTTCTCCCAAGAAAGTAGAGGAGTACCTGTGGGCCAAAGCAGGTAAGCGCAGCCACCCAAAGCACTGCTCTGGACACTTCCAACCACAGCTCCGTCTTCCTCAGACAGTTGCTTCCCGAGGCTGTGGGAATGAACTTGGGTGCGGCATCGCACAAGTTGATATCCTCTGCCAGAAACACAGTGCTACACGTCAGTCTAGTCTGGGTCATGGCTTGTTCTATAGAGCCTTCTGGTGAACATGCACAGAAGTAGCTGCAAGGCTTAGGCCCCAATCAGATTAACCCCTGATCTGGCACTGGAAACCAAACCCAACACTTCACAGCTCCTGTTGTTTGATTTCCCTGTGCCACAGGAGATAGGGGCTCCATTTCCATAGTGTTCTGCCACTTGCAGACACGAGCTGCAGTTCCACGAGACCAGAGTTGCTAAAACTCCTCTAAACTAAAAGCAATTGACTTCTTCCCACCTCCTAAGGACTAAGATAGTGCCCTGCAGGCATTCATAAACACTATAATCCCAACCCTACGGGCAGCACCAAGGGGTCTGGTATACTGCACAACTCTCTAAATACCACTACAGAAACTCATAACCTCATTCAGGGAATCTTTTCCAAAACTTGGGAGTACCAAATTCACACTGTCCTGCAGTAAACTCTGGATTACCTACACTGACATAACAGACCTCCTCTGAGACCAGCTGAACAGGACCAACCCACAAATTTCAAACAGGTCTGATGATCCCCTTCTTTTTTTGAGATTAAAAAAAAGAGAGAGAGAGAGAGAGAGAGAGAGAGAGAACCCCACACTTTCTGCTCAAAAGAGGTCAGTACCCTAAATAGTGTGTGGGGAATGGAAAGTTCATTATCCCTGGTTAGTGGGAACTGAGGCACAGGGAGTCTTAAGTTACGCTCTCCCACTGTGGTCCAGAAAGGCTGTTTTCTGCTGGTGGGTTAATGTCCTTTTGTTTGCCCTATTATCCAGGTAAAAAGGAAGCTCTAAATGCACTTGGCTGTCTCCTCCACCAAAGCTAAAATCAATTGACTGTGCTGGGGAGTCTCCAATATTTTCTTTCTTCATAAATTATCTTCATTAGCTATGTAAATAGAGCCCTAATAAGATACTAATTCGTTGTTAAGATTTCAATCTCAAATAACAAGAACAGTTCTGTAGTAACGCATGAATTTGTTTTCGCCAATGTGAAAGCACGTGACATCAATCTGCAAATAACACACCGCTCCTGCACTCACTTCTGTTGCTGCTGCGTACTGTACACATGCTTCTTGGGCATCTTAGATAGGCAGTGGAGATGAATACGTTTTGATCGATACCTGCAGCCTTATCCTCAAGGTAGTGTGGCTGCTCCTAAAGTACATGTAAGGCTACCCCCTTAGATAAGGTAATTTGCCCTTGCTTCTCAGGCTTCTGGAAGCTTTCCTTACGGTCAGTTTATTAGGAGAGCTGAATGAGTACTAAGCAGAAGGGGTGTGCGGACTGCGCGGGCTGCCTAAAGGAGGGTTTCATAGAATCATAGAATGGATTGCGTTCAAAGGGACATTTAAAGGTCATCTAGGACAATTCCCTGGCATAAGCAGGGACACCTTCAACCAGAGCAGGTTTCTCAAAGCCCTGCCCAACCTGACCTTGAATGTTTCCAGTGATGGGGCATCTACCACCTCTTTGGGCAACCTGTGCCACTGTTTCACCACCCTCATTGTCAAAAATTTCTTCCTTATATCTAGGCTAAATCTACCCTCTTTTAGGCTAAAACCATTACCCCTTGTCCTATTGCAACAGGCCCTACTAAAAAGTCTGTCCCCATGTTTCTTATACTCCCCTTAATTAAGTATTGAAAGGCTGCAATAAGGTCTCCCCAGAGCCTTCTCTTCTCCAGACTGAACAACCCCAATTCTCTCAGACTTTCTTCATAGCAGAGGTGTTCCATCCCTCTGATCCTTTTTGTGGCCTTGAAGTTTTCACCGGTACCAACGCAAGCAAAATTAGTCAACTGAGAGATCCCCAGCAGGAGCTGACATTGATGTCTATCGAACTAAAATGAAGTATCAATAACGTAGCTCACATTTGATGAAAGAGCCATTCTGAATTATTTACTGTATGTCATACTTCAGGTTTTAATTTCAATATATTGTGAGATGTACGCTGAATTATTTAGAAGCATGACAAATTAAAATGCAGTTTCAAATCCCCTGGCATTTTCTGCTCTTAGGTTAACAGTCCAGTTTGCAACAATTATTTGCTAATCTATTTTTACAAATGTTTTTTTTCAACTGGAGAGGCATAGAGGCATACAAATTTTCTATTGCAGCAAATCTTATCCAGCTTGAATCATTTAACAGCCCATCCTCCTTAAGATACGCTAATGAAATACAGCTTGGGCAAAAGGGTCAAATGTACCTGCAGCAGGTGAGGCCAGGAACCTCAGTTTGTTTTTTCCAGCTTTACCCAGGGGCATGCAACGGTGTGAGAGCTCTTTTCCTTTTGCTTAAATTATATCTTTGTGTGTCAAATAGCCTCTTAGCAAGAGATACTTTATTTTAATTTCTAACTTTTCCTCTTCCCTTTTTCACTATCATTTTTGTAGGAAGATCTGGGAAATACAGCTGGTGTTTTAACATGTCCAGGAACATGTTTCTTTGTATTGGGACAGCAGGGAAGAATGTTGTCTTCTACTCTGAGCAGTCATGGGTTCAATAAAGGAGTTGTTGTTTCATCTTGCAACTCATTTTTAGACCAGTCTTGCAAAGTTCTTCATGTCCACTTGCCAAGATATTTTTCATCCTCTTTTTGGCAAACAGAATAAGGAAACAGATGTCAATATTCCTCCTTGGGACCTCCTTGGAGACATATCTTTAGACACAAGCCCAGATGACAGTGATTCAAGCTTTGCTCCTCAATAGGTAACACCTCTGCAAAAGTACAACCTTCTGAGCAACAGAATACACAACATTCAGTCTTGCAAGAGTGATTAAGTTTAAGATCCAATATTTCCTGACTCATCAGAGTTCACAATGGAAAGATTTGTACTGTCTGAGGGGAGAAAGTCCAAGTTTCTGTCCATGAAAGAGGCTAAGTTCTTTAAAAATCGTGACATGTTTATGCAGAGTAAAACAATTTTAGGTCAGTTTAGGACATTCCGTCCCTCTAAAATCCGTACTGCTGAATGTGTGTCCAGATGATAGGAAATCTATATGTTGTAACAAGAACATTTCACAATCCCCAACTATTTAGAACAAAATCTTCAAAGACTTTGACACATACCCAATGCTTTATACAATGGTCTGCAAACAAAACCTTGTTTGCTGTTTTGTTTACAATTCACTCATGGTTTGTCTATTCTGAAACCATGGGACTACCACAGAGGTATGCTGATGAAAACTGCTTCCATTTGAAAGGTTCTCTATGGAGATAAAGTTCTTCAGACATGATGGTTCAAGAAGCCTCAAAATGTTTCATTTGAAATAACCTGCATTTGATTCAATTTTGCCCTATCAAAGGCAAAGTAAGCATTTAGAAAGAGCCCTGCCTGTATTGCTGGGGTACCTGGAAGCAGCAGATGATGTGACCCTGCAGTGGGCATCCTCTGCCTTGTGCCCCAGCAGGGGAAAAGCAGAAGCTCCCTGCAGCTCCACGCTGCACTGGGAGTTCCCATCACCCAGCCCATAGCACTGCCACTCAAATACCAGTGGCAATCCTGGCAAAAAGCTGTCAAGTTGCTGTGCAGGTATGGAGGAAGGAGCCAAAGGGCAGTTGAGTCAGGGGACCACAAGTACATTAACTTTTCCCTCAGAGGCAGAAAGGCATCAATGCAGAGCCTAAGCAGAATTGCTACGGAAGGGAAACTGAGCAGCTGCCAGATCCAAGAGCTGCTGCTTTACCTGATGTTAAAAAAGGAATGGTTTCTTTTGGTTTCTTGAGAATCAGAAACCCTGGATTTCTGACAGCCTTACAAGAACCCTCTACATTTACCCTTACATGTAGATACTATATCTCTACGGATACCTTATCTCTGAGAACTCTCCGGCTGAAAAAGCTTGCCTGAAAGTGCCATATTCATTCTAATATTGGTCCCCACGGTGAGACAAACAGAGATCGGTTTGTTTCTTCCTTAGGCAAAGTAAGGCTGCAGCAAAGGGGAGTATGAGGTGACCGGACTTTATCTAGTTCAGGGAAATATCCCTTCAGACTGGGGTCCTGTTACCTACTGAGTCTACAACAGGTTGCATTTGGGACCATGGGCAAATCATTGCTTGCAATGTGCCTCGGTTTCTACACCTGAAATACTAAGTTAAATACCTACCAGGCATTGCATAACCCAATGTATATATTTTAGGATGTGCTGACATGCCATATTGCCTGAGCACTTGGTCATAAAAAATAACAAACACTATTGATATTACAATAATGCTAGCAAATTATAGGCATCTGCAATTACATTAAATTAAAACCTGGTGCGGTTCACAATAGTCAGATGGGGTAGCATGAAACAAGAACCGTATTAAAATCAAACTGTTTCAGCTTAAATATTTGAGGTTTGAGGCATTCGGATTTAGAAATAAAAAGCTCAAATTTATATAGAGACTTGGTAATTCAGTTGAAACTAACTTTTCACAAAAAGAATAGCTTCAGTAACAGATTTTCCCAGTCAACCATGTTGTGCTGTAACACAACTTGTCAGACTTATCTCCCTGCTACTTCTGGTGTTACTTCTGAGCAAGTTCAGATTTTGAATCTGATTCCTTACTGTCCAGCAATCATCTATTAGACTACATACTTGTTTGTTTTTTAATCAAAGCTAGGATTGCACCATGAACCAATTGTGTTGGCTGAAGTGCT
This sequence comes from Falco biarmicus, assembly GCF_023638135.1. Lineage (NCBI taxonomy): Eukaryota > Metazoa > Chordata > Aves > Falconiformes > Falconidae > Falco > Falco biarmicus. The sequence continues at coordinate 28,920,085 of NC_079299.1, forward strand.
TTACATGCAAGAAATAAAGACAGCAGCATATGCCTGAAATTATTCCTCGGAGCTTAATTAATACCAGGGTTTTTCACCCTAGTATGAATACTTTCCTCTTGAATTGAATGGGACTTGACCTCGTCACAGCAAGATCAGGTCAAGTCTGTGAAAACAATGTTATGACATCAAAGCCAAAACAAAGGAATGCCATCGCATGTGTTGGAGGAGGGTATGATGGGGTCCTCTTACAGTAGCAAAATAATGTCAGTGTGACTCCTGAGAAACCTTCTCAGCTACCAAGTTTCTCCATTGAAAGGGAGCGCAATGGGACAACCTGGCAGATGGTGATTTCTTTAAATACCGGAAGATGTGTATGCAGTCCCTAGTGGAGTGAAGAGGCTCTACTGACTTTAATGGAGCTGGACAGATTCACATCTGCTGGAAATCTGGTCCACTGCAACCAAACTGAGGAAAGGATGTATAAATTAAAATACCACCACACTGAAGGGCATATAAATTCATCATCAGCATGCTTTGGGCATTGCTCCCCATCCCTCGTCATGTAAATAAGGCCACATCATTTTCATTTGTGGGTAAGAACTCTCAGTTCCTCGTGCCCCTCTCCAACTTATGGCTGGCTGATTTTCCACCTGATGCCTAGCTGGAAGAGCCGCACTGTGAAATCCCTGTTCCCGGCAGCTGCCGCCTCGCACAGGGGGAGTTCCCCTGTGCCCCCTCCCCTCCAAGACTTAACAGTACAGCCTTAGAAAGGGGATTTTCCAGTATAAACAGAGCTAAGCCAAACTCTTCTCCTGGCCTCTCCGTGCCCCAGCCCATATTTGCCCCACATATAATTACCTGTGGATTTCACCTAGAAGACAGAGGATTTCACTTATAACCCCAAATAGGCAGGCTCTGACGTAATGGCAGTCTGAGGAATATAGGTCAGGGAGGTGGCCTGGCCACTGGAAATGAATTTCTGAAGCAGAATGAGCAACCTTGTTAGAGGGGAAGATAGTAATCAGCAGTGGTCCTTGGATCTAAACATTTCACCTACAGCACTCTTGCAGCTACAGCCCTCATCTGTTTCACTTTCCTATTTTAAGTTCCTGACTCACATCCTAAATATTGACTTCTATTTTGCTACTAGCACTGGATTTTCAGCCTCCATATTGACTTTGACTGTACCTATGGTTGATACTAAGCCTCTCAGGTCAACAAACTTTTATAGCTGTTAGCTGCTTAAACCACATTGGGCAGGAACTGGCACTATAGAGCAGTAGCTAGAAGCAATATTATTGGGAATTATAAATTATTCCTCTGCCTGAACTTTTCCTCTTATTCACATAGCTACATTCATTTTTAAACATGTGGCAAATGAATCGCACGAGGAGGACAATTGGGACTCTGTGATTTTGGGAGCACCCGCCACCACTAGCAGGGATGGATTCTCCTCTGGGAACAGTGGAGTAACACAGAAGTTGTAGCAGGGGTACAACAGTGTAATCCAGGCTGGTAATACCTGTGGGGACAGACAACACCCAGCCAGAGAGGATCAGAAGCCCCAAATCCATCTTAGTTGTACACACAGACTCTTAATTGTCTCCTTCGGCTAACATTTTAGCGTATGTGTAACTGAGCTGTTGCAACCAAACATCAGAGAGACTGGGACATCCATCATTTGTTTAACACTTAATGTATGTAAGAAACAATAACAACATTAAAAGAACATTACAGCAGTGACAAAGCCAAGCCTAAAAAGTGAGGAAACACAGCAATTAAGATTAAATTATGCCTCATGGTATAATATTTTTCTGCAGACCACATACTATTTTTTGGAATGGGACCCATGCTCGGGAGACGGGACACAGAAGGTCCAGCTAGCCACAAGCTATGTCAAGCATTTTACTGACATAGGACGACTGCAGCATTTAGATGCGAGAGGAATTGTATACAGCTGCATCCCTTAAAAGATGCCCCTTTGGCCACTGCTGACCCCGGGGACTTGCCCAGCACACCCCCTGCACAAAGAGCTCACAGAAATGGCTCATTTCCTGCCATCTCCCCTCTGCCACTCAACCTTATAGCCAGCCAAAATGTGACCCGGATTTATCTTAAATTTTAAGTTCATACCATGTTCAGTTTAATGCTTTCTAAAAAGTGGTTATCACTGAGGAAATGATTACTGGGATGATAAGCTATGAATGACTTATTCATGTAGTATTTTCAGTCCTTCATCAGTCTACTAGATCTTGTGCTAATGTTCCAGTCCTTCACGTACTGATTAATTTTTCATGTGCTACCAGGCCTTTTTTGAGCAAAGACTGCCAAACTAATGCAATCTGACCATTTAGTAAGGCATTCGTTCCTTTTTTGTTTTTCTTACCCCATACCTTGAATACAAGCCTGTGGAAGGAAGGAAGGGTCTGTCAGAGAATTTGTATGATATTTGTGATTTATTATTAATTGCTGGCACAGAAGTCCCTGCAAGTCACAGGACCCTGCCTGTGCTAGGCAACGTATTGATGCTGGGCTAGGCAGTGTATTGACTAGGAAGACGGCACCCTTTTCCCAGACCTTTTAAGTAGGCAGAAGTAGTTTCCCCCCTGCTATGTAATGGGGAGGGCAATAAAGGCTCTGGCTGATCAAGTGCACTGAGGGGCCATGCTGCAACAGAAACCACGCAAGTGTCTGGAGCCAAACTCAAATCTACACAGCCCTGCAATGCCTCTCTTACCCCCGGACAACATGTTCCCATTCCTCCCAGTTCGCAGTGCAAACCTGAGAAACATGCTTTTCTCATGCCTAAAGTCTACAGAATTACAGTTTTCAAGGATTTCCCACTTAATAGCAAAATTCTGGCCCACAATTACGCTGTGTTCCCTCTGCCAAAGCACATACACGAGCTGTAATCAGAGAGCGTTTTTTTTCCCATCCTCCCTCCAACTTTGCCATGAGCTAGAAGAAACTGTGATGGGTTGCACTCGCTTTCTCCTACTGTGCCAGGAATGACGCGTGCCTTGTCCCAGAAAGCTGTAGCTCAAACCCTGTCACAGAAAAAGCACCAAGCTGGCAGCACACAGTCCATAGCCCCATCAAAAGCAATGGGCATTCTTCCACCCGTACCTGATGGCAGGATCAGGGCCATGAACTACAGGCCATGCAAAGTGAGCAACACATTAAATAAGTTTGTGTTTTTCAGATAAAGGCTATTCTTCGCCATGTCCTTGATACAGAGATGGTTAGGGCTTTTTAGACTGACGACAGCTAGATGTAATGAGAAAGTAACATTTATTCTACTCTTAACAGCTCAGTTTCATTTGTAACTCAAAAAAGGGTGTCTTGAACATGATCATCACATATTTTGTCTCTTGTAGTAGGTATGAACTCTTTTCCCAGCATTTTTGTGAGAACACGCCAGTGTCAGTGGCAAGACAGACCATGTGAGCATAAACGCCATACGGGAACTGGCCAGCACCAGCACTCAGTAGAAGCCTAACTCTGTATTGACAGAGATTCCCTGTACAACTTCAGCCAAGTCTCTCAGGTAGCTGACGGTTTGACTTCTCAACTGTACAACGAGGAAAAGCTGGTCCTGCCTTCAGCAGACCGCTCTGAAGGTGACTGCACTGGGTTTTGGGAGGGACTCTGATGTACAGCATGCATATTGAACCTCAAACACCTAAAACCAATCCTTCTGATGGAAACATTTATAGCCCTCTAGTTCCTAATTCCAGCTGTACGTTACTGCATCAGCAAGATGGAGCCAGATAAGCCTGTTGCCTTAATCAGATCTCTGCTGGCTGATCAGTTAGCATTTTGACTGTGCTAAGCCAACACACTTGCTTCTATGCTATCACCCTATCCTGCAAACGATACAATTATCAGGCATTTTAATAGAAAAGACACACGCTGAGACAGAAAAAGTAGTGCTTTGTGAACTACCTGCTGCCATCATGGTCCCAAGTGACCCAGCCCAGCTCTGCCATACGCCTGCTATCAGCATCACTTGTGTACTCAGAACAGCTTATCCTTACCCCATCACTCCACACATGGGAGACTATCCCCTTATTACCCTCACTCAGGGCCCTGACCTCAATTATTAACTGCGTTTAGCAAGGACATTATTAAACCTGACTCTCTGCTCCCAGATGAGCGATCATGTGTCTCTCTTTAACCCAGCAGGAACCTTTTTCTCACCCCATGCCCTTCTTATTACCCTTTAATGTGCCCTGAAGCCTCTGGAGCAACCCCATCCATCCTAGATAATATCATTTCTAGAAGGAGAGTAAAAAAAAAAAACACAACAAACCAGCAGAGTCCATTCCTGAAGATTTTTTCCTAACTGGCTCCAAAACATCTTTCCATTTCCTTCCTATTTTAATCATCCATCTCTAAGAACAAATTCTAAAACACCAACAGGCCTCCAGTAACAGAGAACTGCTCAGCTGTAGATTAAAGCATGCTACAGTTTTTAGCAGGACACTAGCTCTTTATACCTGTGAAAACTGACCACAACTGTCTATTATGATTAAAAAGCAAGTAGATATTAATAACCAACTACTAATTAGCTTACTTTTTAATCATGGCTTTTCTGCCAAACAAACACAGGAGTGCCACTGAAACATAATATAAAATGCCAGCAAATGTCTCCGCTTCTGTGCTTGGCAAATGCAGCTTGCAATGCGCTGCTGACATCAGGGCAGTGGAGGGCACTGGGTGATGCTCAGTGCTCCTCTCAGGCTCTGGCACAGGCACAGCTCTGCGCCAGGCTGTGGCTGGGCCATAAGCCTGGGCCTAAGTTAGAGCAGTCTTAAGGCAGCTTTACTTCGTAAGCAGCAGCAAAAAGCACAGTGGAGACTGTTCCAGCAGCTGAACTGAGGAGACCTCGGCAGCCTCTAATCCCATTTTCTCTTTCCTCACTCCTCTTCTGGAGGCTTTTATACAGTAGGATCTGGCAGGGCTCATCTTGTGCTGGCAAGGGAATGCCTGTGTGCCAACCTCAAAATCCACAAGTGTGTGGGAGACCCTGGCTTAATTGGTAACCTCAGCTGGTTAGAGATATCTGCAGTGTATCTGCATCTCATAGCAAGGCTGTGCCCTTTGCATAACCTATTCAGCAGCAACGGTGGCTGCCCAGCCAGCAATGCATCTCTCCCATCTCCTTCGTTTCCAGTACCAGACACCAGACACTATACCAGCAGTCCTTGCCACAGTGCCCCATGGCTTCATCTGACCATACCTCAAGCTAGCGCCGTCTACCTTACTCCACCTAACTGACCGGGCAATCTCACATCCCTCCCAACACCGCCTAGTGCAAGAAAAACTACTCTGGGGCTGCACTTCTCAAGATAGCCACTGTATTCTTCAATTTCCACTACTGTCTTCTATTACATGTTTGTATGGTGCCCAGCATCCCACGGCCCTCATCTCCTTCAGAGCCTATAGGGGCTGCTCTATTGCAAAAAATACATACCAATGAACAGTTGGAGAGCACACAAACATTCATCAAACCTATCCTTTGAATTATGGCAAGCAGCTGAGAAATGCAGCAGCATTCATATAAAATGCTATGACTGAATATTGCAAGCTCGACCAACATTTTGTGGATGAGAATGCTCCCTCCCCTCAAAATATTTGTTTTCAATACCCACAAAGTAGTATAATGTCATTTAGCGAGGAAAATTCTGGCAGTCGATGCACAATCTGGCAGAGCTACAAGTACTGTAGGTGTTATGATACACACACAACATGTTTTACAAATAGAAAGTGGTTTCCAGAGTTCTTTAATATATTCTAATTTCCCCCACCTCTGCCCAAAAAAGCTGCAGTTATGAAAATACTGTTGCATACTGAAATATTAAAACTAGAAATCTGAAGAGAGTTGTTTTTTTAAAAAGCTCTCTTTTCAGCTACTCCTTCTTCTTTTTTTTTTTAAGTCAGGTATGTTTTTAGCAACTTAAACAGGTTGGGTTACCCACAAGAAGTAGTAATTTTTCCACCTAGCAGATTGAGGTATTCATACCCTCTTTAAACATTTCTAAATTTATTCTCCACTATTATTCAAATAGAAATATTTGCATGTACACCCTGAATCGGATAAAACCCTTTCAGTACTAACCCATGGGTAGAAACCACACAAATGAAGATTAACAAAATGCACCTTCTTTGAATCCAAAGAGCCTGTGGAAAAAATCCTTCCAAAAATCCATCCTGTCTCAATGGGTTATTACTATCATTTCTTCATTTTAAAGGAGAATCCTGCTCAAGACTAAACCTAGTACCTATTCTACATGCAATGAGATATACCCCTTACCTGAAGAACTTGCTGGCTAATAGCTGGATGGGTAAGGAGTTATTAGCCTAATTTACAGGTGGGAGACCAAAGAAAAAAAAGACACCAAATGAACTCTTCGAGGCCACCTGAGACACCTGTGTCAGCACCAAGAACTGAACAATTTTCTTGCATACTAGTCCCATGCCTCAGTCACAACACAAGGCTTCCTTCCTAAGTAATCGCATCAGCCGCTTCTTGTGAATTTTCAAGGTGCAGAAAAGCTGAGTTTGAACTTTTTCAAGTCTCTGAGGTCACCAGCTTCACTCTCAGGTGAAGTGACCACACTCACTTTCAGGAAAAAAACCCTTGCAGAGCATTCAGGCATGAGCAATGAGTCACACTGCTGTTTGTCAGCGACTGCCCCATCCAACCCACCCATCCAAAGAAAAGCATGTCTGCTCTTTGTGCGTGGGTACTCCCAAACCAGACCTTCACACAAAATCACAGAGCGGACACACCAGCCTGATCCCACAAGGAGTATGCCAAGGACATATCACGCAGTGCTAACAGTAACATTAGCACTGTACTAGCATCCTACACCTGAACCAAGAAGTGGAGGTGTGGGGGCCTTACCTTCTCTGGGCAGTGCCACAGGACTGCAGGCATGTAACAGAGCTGGTCAGCAAAGAACTGAGTATTTGGTGAGCACTAACTACACAGTGCTCAGCTGTGCAGTGAAGATATGTCAGAAGTTTCTTCTGAGAACCTGAACGGATGGGCAGATATGTCTGCTGGCGACATCCAAACCCAGCGTCCTAACAGTTTCACAGGTATTTTCATAATCCAAATAAAGATGTTTCCAGTTTGTCCCAGATGAGAACCTCCAGAAAATACACTCAGTTTGCTTTTCTGGAATGGGGGATTAGCAACTAGGTACTGGGTTCCCTTATAGGGAGAACAGCAAGGTGGAGAAAACTCCAGTCTACTGTTGGGTTTGGCAGGCTGTGCTACCCTAAGTACAGGAGGACCTCAGGGAGCAGGATCTGGAAACTACTGGGGTTTCTCAGACTTCCATGACCTGTTTATTCCCACAGCCTACAAAAGTACCATGCTCAATCCAATACATTTATGCCACAAAGAAGAGCAGCCTTTTCAATTGCAAACACCCATGCTGCCAACATGAAACACCTCCCAGACATCTTTTTATTGCTACACATGAAGCAACCATGGGGCTTTATGTAGGCTGTAATGAGGAACAAGCTCTCACCCTGCACGGCTGCTGAAGAGGGGATGACATGATGCTGAGAACAGGGCTAGCAGTGTGGTACCTGTGTATCAGCTGCAGATCACGACCACAAGGTCTGTCTGTAGCCTGAGGACAAAAACCTGAGAGAGTAAGTTGGTACAAATTACATGAATTACCTAAATAATGCTTGCTAGAAAATTATATCCCAATTCTGCCATCCGTTAGTCTGCAAGTAGCTCCACAGACAGCAGAGGAACTAACACTAAAATAAAGTATTACTCAGCAAAAGGTGGGGCTGAGCGATTGTGCCTTTAGCACTTCTTGCCTGTTTGCAAGTAGACTCCCATCTTTACAACACCGTTTATTGGGCCAGATCCTCACCTGGCTAGCTCCTCTGAGGTGAACTCAACAATGCTGACTGAAGGTAGCTCTGAATTCATGATTTACAAGCATTTGCTGATAGTTACTGCAGCCTGCTGTCTGCCTCCAAGTTGTTTGCTAAATTCAGTAGCGCTGCTTGTGGTATTTCCACCTCCTGCTGCTGCACAGGTGCCCCAAGTCACTGAGTTATGAATGGTGAGTCCAGCTTTGAGCTCCCATCAAGCCATTTGTGAAAAGCTTTTTAACATGGCTCTTTCCCTTGAAAATTTGAGCTGGGAGACAACCCTGACCACCAGTCCAGTCTCCAGACGAGCTGAGTCCCAACCCAGCAGACCACGCGGTTAAGTCCTGAGGGACTTAAGCATGTGCTTAAGTTCTCTGTTGGATCAGTGCCTTTACAACCAGTCCAACTGCTTTGTTAGCAGTGCTGAGCACCAGGGCTGAGCTCCAACAGGAAATAGCAGCTTCCCTTTGAAGTCCTGCCACTGATGTTCACGTAGGTGGGACTTCAAAGAAGAGCCACCGCTTCCCCTCCCAGTATCGGAGGCCCCAGTGTTGGAGAAGCAGTACTGCTGGTTTTAATTGCATTAAGGGATGCTTTAGGGCGGACGATTCAGCCCTTCTCAGAAAAAGGACAAGTTAAAAAGGTTCCCACCTGCTGGCAAGAGACCCAAGGAAAGGTTAACTTGCACCCCGAAACACCCTTTAAAACAAAGGTCTGTGGAAAGAAATCTCTTCCCCTTCTGTTAACTGTTTTCCCGAGTGCCACTGAAAACTACCATGTGTACCTTGTGAGCATCTAGTTTACTCTGGAGCTGTACTCCTCACCATCATAAGGGCCCCTCGCCAACTGGAAGTGGATGAGGAATGGCCAACCTCAGCTCCTGTAATAGGCATCACTGGAAAAACTGACCTCAACAACAGCTAAACTGAGCCAACGTGAAGAAATACCCCCACAGGCAACCTGCACGGCTGATTCTGCTGCTGACTGACTGTGCAATCATACACAGCAGCTCCTTTAACTTCCCTGTATCTCTTTTCCTTGAGGGAAAACAAAGCAGTCCACATCCTAAATGGTGTAAATAAACTGAACTGGTATCAAAACATGGCTCCACCTTTTCTCTTTCCAGTCTTGCAGATTGCCGATATCCAGTTCCTCTAAATCTTCCACCAGGAACAAAGCCCAGTCAGATGGGAGAGGGATCAGACCCCTAACACAGAAAACCCCGAGACCCGTGGAGTACTGAATGCACTAGAAAAGCAGCTGGCATGAGCAGGGATGAAGAGAAACAGTGCAGTTCACATGGATTTACAAAGCCCTTCCATGTTCATATTGCTTTTTTCTCTTCCCTGGAATTCACTTCATATATCTAAACTCCATACATTTCTACATACAATAGCTAGCTACATAAGTAGGCATGGATTTTGAAAGAAGATCAGTGTTATTTGCATTATTTTGTAATTTGTAGTTTTGTATTATTTGAGGACTGAGTACACAGAGCTCAGCTGAGCTTTGCTGTTTGGGTCACTGACTTGCCATAACCTGGTCATCTCACCTGGTGATTTCATATTTTGCACCTCTACACACAACACTTGCCGACTGTTTGTAGAACAAACCTGAGTCAGCAGTAAAGCAATGTATGCCAGTGGGGAGTAATAAGAGGAGGAATTTTACCCCAGTAAAACCAGCTAAGCAAAGATGTGCCCCAAAAGTGCAGAGAGAGCTTGATGCCAGACCCTGAGGGGTTGACAACACCAGCAGCATCAGTACTATGTAACAAGACTGGACTTGACCATTCAAATGATCCCAGCCCAAACCTTGATGTCTGTCCTGGTGTGAAGAATGACCAAAAAGCTGAACTGAAACAATTTCTGGCTCGGGAAGAAAAAATCAGTATGGAAAGTCACTCATAGGCCTTTTAGTGGCACAGCCATAGGGCTATGGCTTTGCTTGGCCAACTGAACTGCAGAACAGCTTGCACAGAAATGCTTGAAAAAGTACCTCTTTTTATCAACAGAAAAGTTATTCTTTTAAATACATTTCTCTTAAAGTTTTGAGCTTCTACCAAAAAAATGCTAATATGCATTTTCAGCCAGAATTATGCAACTATTCCATATTCAGCAGTTTCCCATTAAAGATTCTTGGGAATTAGGAGTCTGGGGGTTTTAATTGCTATTTTTTCTGAATATTTAATCAACATTTTCCGCTGGGGGAGAAAAAATATTCTGGCCAAGTGTAGGTTTCTTTGAGAGGTTGAGAAGGGCAAGGGGGAGGAGGGGTCGCTGTATTTTTCCTTAAAGAGACAAACATTCTCTTATAACTTAAGTCACCGGCTGCACTTCTGAGCCTGACAAATTTAGAGGACTTAAAATCAATCAATAAAAAAAGAGCTTGACCACAAAGGAAGTTCTGGTCAACCCTTCAGCTTTACATCATAGACAACATTTATTTTATCACAGCCTTAAAAGATTAAAATAGAAAAATGCATCTTCTTGGAAAACAGCAGTTATTTTCTTCCACTGCTCAGATATTTTTATAAGCCCAATTCCACCAGCCTCACTCATGTTGAGAATCACCTTACCCTGCAGGGCAGGCCATTTATTTAGAGGCAAGATATTATGTCCCAAGCAGGACACTAAGATGCCTCCACCCAACAAAAACTCTACTGTGCAGCTGAGCTGGACCAGCCTACGTCCCAGGTCCAAGTCTGGTTTGAAGCATTACCCATACTGTCTGGATACTGGCCTCTATAAATAAACAGGCAAGAAGGTTTGGAGAAGAGGTGAAGCCTTTCTCATTAGTTGTGAGCAAGGAAGGAAGTTGGACCTTACCAGACTGCGGGAATTCACAACTCCCTCCTTCCTTTAATAGCACTACTGGAGGCAGAGAGGAGCAGGGCAGAGTGGCCTTACAGGGACAGTCCAGCAAAAGAGCCAAGACAACTTGTGAAAATAAATACTGCACATGAGTAAGGGTGGCAGAACTTGCCTGACAGATACCTTTCTTGCTGGCTAATCATAACCACAATTTATAGCTCTTTCCATTAAATCTTAGCAAAAGGACACAATGGCACAGGGACTGATTTCATACACTGGCAAACGTACATCCTAATGCGTATTGTTCAGAGAATTAGTTCTGATCATTTGTTGCCCCCTCCCAACATATTTTTTTAGTTGCTTATACATATCAGCTTCAGCAAAACTTCCACTGGGAAAAGGTTTTTCTGGTCCAGGAGGAAACTTCTGGTCAAAACACACATAAACAAACCTGCCCAGAGCAGCCAACGGTTTCAGCATTCAGCTGGAGCACAGAAGACGTATATTTGAAGGCCCAATACAGATCAGGGAGTTGAACTGGGATCTCCTAAATCCAAGAGCGGCATCTTAATCCCTGGGCAACAGGCCATTCTTGGATGTTGCTTTCCTGTAGGAGTCGTTTCATATTGGATGTAAGTCATAAAATATTTGCTGGTAACAGTGAGACCAACTCTGCAGGCCAGAGGCCAGAACACTGAAGCAGAAGGAGCAGCAACATGACGCTGGGTCTCCCATATGCCAAGCAAGTGACTTGGCTATCTACTGGTTTGTTGAGGTAATAAGAGAAAAACAAACACTTTACAGATCCTGTGTCTTTCAAGCAGAATGGAAAAAAACTTGAAATCTCACAACATCTTGTGCAACAGGAGAATCATTTCCTACCCACTGTTACAGGGGGGTAGATCTGCAGTGTTTATCACCTCTTGTTGCCAAAGTCAGAATCTGGCCTGCTGCCTTCCACCCTAATTCAGAATGCACTTTCATCTCTAGTATAAACACCGAGAAATATCAAAAGCCCCGTTGACAGTACTGCTCTCATTTTCTGCTTTAAGAAGTTGCCAAAATGTACAAAATTAAACTCTCCGAGTCACAGTAGGCTGTTTTGTCAGTTTATCCAATTGGTAACGTAATACTATCGTAACCTCTATCATTCTTTCTCTTTTCTTTTTTTTTTTTCTTCCCCCACCCCCTTCCTTTCTTTTTTTCTTTCTTTCTTAAACAAGAATTTCCCCTGGAAGGGAACACAGTTCCTCCAAAAATTAAATCACAGCATCAAATTTCAAACCCACAAATATAAATCAAATATCGTTCTGTTGACACTGAGGAATACAACTTTGCACAACGCATGCTGCTGAAGCATTGTCCACGCGACGGTAGGTAGACTATGGATATTACTGAGCTAAAGGAGCTTCTCTGGGATTTTTCCCTGAAATTGCAGGAGTCGGAAAGAGGCATGCTTCACCGTCTCCTACCTACTACCTCAAAGAGCACATCTGAGGACTGGCCCTGTATTTTCTTGTCTTCCTTGTTCCTTTCAAAACTCATGGGAAATTCTGGGCCTCAGAAAATATAGAATTAGGTCCTTCCTTATTTCATTAACGAGACCAACAGCAAAATAAGTAGCACCAATTTACAAACACAATTCTGTGGAAAACTTCTAGGAAAACAGGAGCAATGCCAAATGTTTCTCTAGCACCAGAGTGCCTAAGCAGGGAAGCACATCCCCATGGTGAGGCATGCATGACATTTGAAAATGACCTTCACATGAAATCAAATGTAACATACATTACCTCAGTACATACCTCATACCTCATACATATCTCAGTACATTCATTCTTAATCTATTACTGATATGACTCATTAACATATTAATAGCAGTAGCGGTATTAATAGGTGTAATATTAATAATAATAATGTCATTGTAGTACTAACAGGTTTCAACATGCTAGCTCTTCTACATGCATATAACAAAAGCATTTGTGACCCAGCATCATAGAGGTGGTGAGACAAGAACTTTGATAGCCCTACCAGTTACTTCATGGGATGTGTGCTATTATCTCTTGTTATCTCCCTGAGGAATTACAGAAGATCTAGAAGTGCAACCATAAGGATTGTTCAAGGTATAAGATCCCTGACAGTATCTTCGCTGGACATGGGATCAAACCCTAAAGGATGGGAGTTTTTTCATATTCCCTAAATGTTTCTGGTGTACTCCGTCAGGTGTGAAATGACTTGTAGGACCTACTGAGCGCTTGCAGAGATTTTTGCTTCTCCAGGTTGCAAGAATACTCACACCTCCCTCAGGGACATGTTTTATGGAGTCATTTTGCAGAACTTGTCAAGAACCACTGGGCAGGAATAACACATAGCCTAAGAAAAGCTGCTGTATGTCTGGGTTTCTACCCTTGATTTCCCTGCTCAGAAATCTCACCTGAAAGGACTTGAGGAATTGATCTGTTAGTTTGGGGTTTCCAGAAGCACGGTTCCCCTGATGTCAAGAGAAGATCCTCACTCAGCTGAGCCCACCTCCAAAGCTCAGCCAGCACTGCCACACAACCAGCAGACCAACAGAGCCCAACAAAAGCACGCTGACCAACGGCCTAGCTCTTTCAGAGAAGTGCCTGACTCACACTGGTTGTATTCTGCAAAGGGAAGATGCTTGCCCAGCTGAAAGTTACTGCATGATTTCTGATTGTATAGTACAGATCTGATTTATCATTAGGTGCAGACACTGCGCATGAGACTTGGGGTGAACTATAGGCTGAGGTTTCAAGTATCCTTAAAAATCTACCACTTTAAGACTCCAGCTTCAGGGTCAGGCCCTTCCTTGTTTCTAGAAAACTCACTATGAGAAGAAAACTGGACAGTACCCCTAGCTTCACACACAGACAAAATCTGCAAGCACAAGTCTGCCTCTGCACCTCCAATGTCATTGTGCAGGGGAAAATAAGCCGTTCTGTTGTATCTTGCCATACATCCCTGAATCTATGGGATCCAAAATCCACACCACAATGGGAGGTAAGACTGGGCAGGCTGGGAGCCACAGCTGGGGTAGAAAATATCCACAGCAGCATAAGAACAATAAAAAGCAACACTATACCTTCCTGCTCACCCTCACCATGCTGCAATGAAGTCTCTGCCACTAACATCTCATCTACATACAAAGGCAGTGCATCTTTGAGTATATTAGAATAGCAAAAGCACTACAGCTCTCGTTAGAAAGAAAAGTTGTATGATAGAAGTCACTTTGACAGCAAAATAACTGCATTTAGATGAGATCTTGTCCCACTATAACCAGTGGTAAAAAAATTAATACAGAATTATTTCCTAAGAAAAAAGTGGTATCAAGGCAATTTTTCATGCAAGCCAGGCCTAAAAAATGGTTCTTAAGAGTCGCTGCCAGGAAAATTACCTAATATTCCAACTCTTCCCCAAGCCTCATGGTACCCGCTATGGCTTTTAAAACCCCTGTTCTTGCAATGGCACCAGCTAGCCTTGGGGTCTGCCCAGAGACACTTGAAAGCAGCAACACTGAAGGTGCAGAACCACAGGATGGGTGTGGGCTCTGAAGGCAGCATTTCAAAAGAAGGAAAGCACTGTAACTGTAGCCTATTAACCACTCAGGTGGTCAGCTAAAGGGCACCCGTTGAGGCTGACAGTGCTGATGTTGCTCTGATGCTGCCTCAAGGGAGCTGTCTGGCCCCAAGAGCAGCGAGAGATGGGTTTCCAGCCCCACAGTCAAGTCTGCCACAGCCTTGCTGGACATGGCTTGGGACACTGGAGGAGTTGTCAGTGTTTACCTTCACAACTGGTTTATCTGGCTCCCACCTGCTAGCTCTTCAGAGCCCCCAAACTATTATTATCAAGAAAATTGTATTAACTGCTATGTGCCCAAGTGAATAAGTAGACAGGCTCACCCACTGGGAATAGGAAAACAAATTCTCAAAGCCAGATCTCTCCTCCTCCCTTTCCTCAGGCTTAGCTTTATTTTTTAAGACAGAATTGAAACCAGCCCAGGTCACCCCATGCCAGGCAGGAGGGACGAGCCCCCAGGATCCTCCTTGCCTGTTTTCAGCCTCTTTCATAGCTTCATCCAGATCACCCAGATAATGGGCAGAAACCTGCTGTGTGCTTGCTGCAGTAACCTTGCAACCTTGCCATAGCTGTCTGCCTTCTTCCTCCAATAGCCCCCTGCAATCTCCACCAGGGTGAAAAATAGCAAGTGGGCTCCCCCTTCCTCACCATCCCAAAAAGAAGAAAAGCTCCTTGATGCCTCTCTCCTCTCCAACTGTAATGCTGATTCCTGATAATCTGTCCTGCACAAAGAATTAAGTGACAGGCCCATGTCTCAGCAGAGGAAATACAGTGCTTGGATCACACAGAAACTCCAACAACTTTTTTATGAGATCTACAGACGTGTGAACTTTACCTTTGCAGTGCTTTTGTGAGGCCTTTGCTGCTGAAACTTACTCCTCTCTAGAGGTGAGGACAGTCTTCCCAATGCTTCTGTGCTGTAAGAACATGGGCTTTTATATGCAGGCTGCTTTTATGGAGGGTTTTGAGAGGAGAGTACCTAAATTGAAACCACATTGCCCAGCCTGAGCCAGAGCCTGTTGCATGAGCCCTGTCTACTCCTCAGGTCTTTCCAGTGCTGATTGCTTCCCAGCGAGAGCACGAAACAGTGGGGCTTACAGCTCCCGGGAATCTCAAGCATGGAAACAGTACTTTAACAGCTTAGAAGCCTCCACCAGAGCTCTGGGACACTTTTCCATCTTTCCAGGGTCTTGGTTGGTGCAAAGTGGCCTGAACAGCTCTTTGTATCTGTAGCTGCTACAAGAGAAACACCTTTCCTCTCTTTTTTTTTTTTTCGAAAGAGAAGCTGTTGGGACGTGCTCACCATCTCGCTCTCTTCTGATAACCCTTTCGGCATCCTTCCGTTTTCTGGTTATTCTTTACCCCTGAAATCTGATTCCTGATCTCAGCCCTCTCTTATCAGCCCTTTCACTGAAGAGTTCCAAAGCAATGGGTTAGTTTTAATCTTTGCGCTCTTTCTCTGTCCCTGAGGCCTCTTTTTGCTGGGGGAGGAGGTGAGTGATAGGACTGACATTTGTGGGGGGAAGGGGCTGCCATCCATTAACTCGCTGTTATCTATCTATTCATCTGTGCAGCAAAACAAAGGTATGGTTGTTGCTCCAGCTCGCAGACCTGCGCTGGCTTCACTCCAGCTACTGTGGGTCACAGGAGCAGAAGAGATATGGAGGCATGGCCTGACAACAGCCCAGCAACCAGAAGGTAAGGCCTCCTATACGGGCTCTGTGCTGAGATCTATACAACCACATCCTTCCCAAGAGCTGGTACCCAAGCTGTGCTGCTGAAGTGAGCAGGAGGTGAGCCCATCCTGGCCATAGGCTTCCTCCATTTGGGTGTATAAACCTGCCTGTAAAACACAGGACTGATTCTGCACCACCCCAGCATCTGGCAAACCTGTTTTGGGCTGTGCTCTTACTTAAGCAATTATATAGGATATAGGGTGCTAGAACATGAGTTCCCTTATCTCTGTTTCCCACATTACACCCTTTCCTAAGGCAAATTGATGCAGCCCCATTGAAGCCGAGGCATTGATTGACACTAGCTGAAGATCTGGCCCTGATTCTGCCGTGCTTTGCCTCTGGGTAGTCATTTACACCTGTTCAGAGTGCAAAAGGCAACCAGCAGCAACCGCTGGAGCTGCAAAGCAGTGAAGTCCCATGCCATCGCCTTCAGAGCCCGACATGCCACGCACTGATCAGTGGCACAGGGCCCAGTTCCCTTTGCATCTAAGTTGGTTTTGGCGTTGCACATCGGCATCCTCTCTTCAGCTTCTAGTAAACCTTGAGATCGCTGCCAAGTCTCATGAAAGAAAAAGTTGTGACCCAGTTCCTGGAGGGTGTCTTAGTGTAAATAACTTTCAGTGGCATGATGACACCCTCATGAAATCTAGCAGTGCACTTATCAGTCCATGAAATATGGAGCCAAGAACCAGTCCTGCTCCAACGTTACATGGTGAATACCTTTTCCTTTCCTTGCACACGCAAAATCCCTGGCAACTTCTGGAGAAGAACTACGGTTGTGCAAGCCAAACAGGGCTTGGCATATTTTCTGAATCATCAAAATAGCACCAGTTTGCATGGACAACATCAACTTTTGGGCAAAGCTTGCCAATACTGAAAAAAACGCTTATGCCTGAATTAGACCCCAGTTCACTGCAGTGAGCTGTCTTTCCTGGGTTGTCTCTTCAGCCAGCTTTAACCTTGTGGCCAAAGAGTCTTCCAGGGACTAGGCAGACCCATCTCCACTCACTGCTTGCAATATACCTGGCAGGAACCGAAGCTGAACTTTTCTTTCTTATTTTACTGATCTCAGTGACACCCTGTCTAGCATGGCACTATTTGGTGACCTCAGCAGAGCCTGTGCAAACAATGGTGAAGCTGAACAGCCACCAACACACATCTTCATGTCCTCCATCTTTCTTGGAGTCTTCCAGGCATGACAGTCACTCTGGCTTTTTCCATTGCTATCCAAAATCCTGTGAAATTACTGGAAGGCCTCCGGAACCAATTTCAAACAAAATGGATCCAGCATTTAGATCTAAGGCACCATGTTTAGATCTGTGAGTTGCTTTGGGCTTCTAATTTCCATGGGGATTTGCATAATAAACTACAGTAATAGGCTGGGCGAGTACATGGAGCAGTGGCTGTGAGCCAGAAGCTAATGAGCTCCATTGCAGACTGTTTAGCGCTGGACAAGTCACTTGACCTTCCAAAGTCACATCATCTCCATCTGTGAAATGGGGATAGTAATACTTGCCTCACAGGGGTGTTGTGAGGATTAATTAGCTGCTGCTTGTACATCGCTTTGATGATGTTAAGAACTACTAAGTATTGTTATTGTATCATGGCTGGGATGTTATTGCAGTTAGAGCTAAATCCTGCCCTTGGAAAAAGATGCGTCTTTCTCCATGTCTTGTAAAATCAGCTGCTAGGCTTGCGCAAGTAGCGTTTATATAACGTTGGTACCAAACATCAATATGCACCTTGTACCTTTGACGTTGCCAAATCCCCAGAACAAAGCCTGCTGGGAGTCATGTGATGCACCATCCTGGAGCAAACAGCTTTGGGCAGGAGCCCAACTGCAAACTCTTTTCTCTCTTCCCCCACAAATTGAAATTAGTAAATGTTTCCATCAGGCATTTCAGCGGTGACCTCAGGTTTAGAGCTCAGTGTGCCATACAAAGCCCACGGGCACACCAGCCCAGGCAACACATGCTACATGCTGCCGAGAGGACAGCCCGCGTGGGACAGGGCACCTGGGATAGCTGAGCACACTCCTGTACGCCGCAGAGCCACGACGGCTGCAGTGAGATGGGATGGCTGCAGGAAGAAATGGATACATGCATGAGCACGGACGGAAAAGGTAAGCTCCCCTGGACTAAACTCTAATCTTAGGTGGGTGCTTTCTCTCCCATATGCTCCCCTGAGAGCAAAGCCCGTTTGCCTCCTTGGCATTTGGGCCTAGATAATACAAAATAGCTCACAAATAAAACATTCGACCAACTGCAATGGGCTACAGCTCAGAATCATTAATAGGCTCAAACCACAGTATCCAGCCTATTCAAGGAACACATAGGAGTTATGCATCCAAATTTCAATGACATTTAGTGGAAGTCGGCCAAATGGCTCCCTTTGATTCCTTTGAAATTTGAGCCATAACTGTCATTGTATCTTAGACGTGTGAACTGCTCTGAGAAGTCTCCCATATAGATTAGACTGCGATCAAAGAGTTCCACTAAACTGAATTTTATGAAGACAGAGGGCTGAGGTGAGGCTGATCGGCAGCAACATTATTTGGAAAAAAACCCCAAATCTAGCAAGTTTGAAAGGGTTAAAGAAGAAAGTTGTTTGGGTAGACAGTGCACATTAACTATCATTTTCAGTCAGCATGCAATGACTAGTTAGCAGGGCTTATCATCCCCAGCTATGTGAGGAATTACAATAAATGCCTGAAATGCAAGCAGGTTTCCGGCTTAGGCAGGTAAATAATGGAAGTCACTATTTTTGTCTGAGTTGCAAGAATTCCCAGCACACACAGGCTCCCCACCCCCTCCCTACTGTAACACAGCGAACTCTACTCCCTGCTGCTTGGCAAAATGAAGTCCTTTCATGCATCCTCGGGACTTTTGCTTTGTCTGCAGAAGTAGCCGACTCATGATTTCCTTTTTGGTGGAAAGTGAGAGGTTACATTTTCTGCATTCATGTGTTTTAAGTACTTCCAGAATGTAATGACCTATGGATCAGTGGAAGGAGATAGGAGCTGCTCTGAGACAAGGACTGCATGATTTGTAGGCAGAAAATAATAAAACAAGCAACCAGAACATAATTCTGGTGCTCTCAAAGCCTGGTAGTAATCTTCCCATTGCCTTCAGTGACATGAGGCTTCACTTCTGCAGCACCATTCCATGCAGAAAATACTCTCAAACTATTCAGTGATTCAGCTGCTTTTTGAACAGCCTCTGGAGAGAAACTCTGACTGCCTCTGCAGGATAGAAACAGGGTAAACTTTGGCTAGAATGTAGTAGTAAACAGGGAATAAAGTCATTAAAGTCGGTGGCTTATTCTCATTTAGCCCAAGGCCCTTTTCCCTACCCTGGCATCCCCAGGCACCCGCCTGACCTGTCCTCTTTCCGAGGCCCCTTGGAAGTTTGTGTGATGCAGCTTTCACATGCAAGCTGAAAAAAACACTGGGCTCCCGCCACAGGAGGAGAATCAGGGAGGGACCCTGAGCCTCATGAAGTCCCATGTTGATTTGGCCAGGGTCCAGGTAAGTCCATGAGCACCTCAGACCCTTCTGCTGGTGAATGCACAGATTGTTTGTGAACCACTGCTGGGGGAAACCCAGCAGAGGTGTGGAGATGATGGTGCCAGGGAAGGGTTAACCACTGCCACAGCTCGAAGAGTGTCCTCCCTCGCTGCTTCACACATGCCGGATTTCTTAGCAAAGTGAACATATTAGCACTGGCATGCTCCCACACACCGCCTTGGCTCTGCTCCAGGAAATCATAACCCAGCTATTTGGCACACAAGGCTGCAATTTTATTTACACAATCAACTTCTTGATAAACATAAAACTTACAAAATATACCACACCCTTAAAATAAAAAAAGGAAAAAGTGTGAGGGGAGAGCTGCAGTAACCTGACCTTCCCAGCCAGAAGGGCCAACCTGCTTTGACTTGATAGCCCCATCCCCAAAGAAATCACCTGTGGATACAGGAGTTTGCCCTGGCATTAAGGCAGGGTCCTGCTGGGAGAGACACAGTGTGGCACAGACGAACTCTGTGGGGCTGGGAGCTGTCAGAGGGATTTGGGCTGACTCAGGCAGGTTTCCTCCTGGGCACCAGGGAGTGCAGGCAGGGCTGCCAGCACCCGCTGCACCTATGGCCCTCAGGCCTCCCGTCCTTACCTCCTTGCCTGGTGCCATCCCTACTCCTGGCTAGTGCAGCCATTCCCTCATGAGGGAAAGAGGGCCCTGCTCTGTCAGTAACCCCAAAACAGTGGGAGCCGGCCTCCTTTACTGCCCTTATCCTCTTCTTGTTGTGAATCTTGGCAGAGGAGTCTGTGTCTCTATGATTGTTATAATTTCCAACTCTATGCCCCTTAGTTAATCTATCCAAGTGCAAGTGACAGTTGTAGGTTTTATTTTGGGAGGAAAACATTACTGATTTCATATGGCAACCAGGTTTTCTAGAGGCATACTCTATTTTGCCAGAGCACCAGTCAATTCAGCTGGGAAGCAGGGAAGCCTAAATCTTCAGCAGCCCCCTAGGGCACACGCTGCCTTAGATGAAGTTCTGCCTAAACATCAGATAAAACTGCATCAGCCTTGCAATGAACTGAGAGGCACACATAATATCTGGTGTCACCGGAACTCAGCTCCACCACCTTCTCCTTCACCTTTTGAGCTCATATTTCTCCACTGACCCTTCACAGAAATTGCCTTGCTTGACTACTTGACAAAAGGCTCACAACCCCACTCCATTGACTCTGTAGGCACTGGAGACCGTGGTGGCATCTGGTGCAAGCTCTCTGATAGCTGGGGCTAATGGTTGTTCCGCTAAGCTTCAAACTGGACACAGGAAGAAAAGGCGATGCTTAAACAGTCTAAATCCCACTTGAGAGAAACTGCATGAGAAAAAGTAATGGGCCAAGGGCATTAAACTGATAGATACTGGCTGAGGATCTGGACATATCTGCTTTATTGCTTGCAGATAAAAAGATCTGCCTGAGGCTAACAAGCTTTTGATAGTTTGGGAAACAAAGATTGATTCTTTAATTTTTTTTCTTTTTCCCATAAATAGGAAGAACCACCTTCAAATACCTGAGACACACTGCAATCGTTTAGGCAGATAAACATCTTGATTCCTAGAGATAACAGGAGCGGAATGGTTGGCCTCAAAACCCAAGCATTCATGACAGTTCTTGAAACAAGAACATTATTACTCTCCATTTCCACAACAATTTACATAAAACTGCTAAGAAAACCCTTCTCCCTTTGCAGCTGGAAAATGTACTGTAAACACACTACCTGAACTCTTGCCATAGCTCCTGAACACCTGGAGTTGGGTGGGTGAGTGGGTCCCCTGGGCCTTTCTCCTGGACACAGCTCAGGGTCTGCATCGGAGCCTGAGACACTGGTTCCTTTGAATGAATAGTGAGATGTGAAAGAAAGCCCCCTCCCATGGAAGGACAGGAACACTGGAGATTAGAGCCAAGGCCAAGGGAAAAAAATATGCAAGACTGGGTAGTCTAGTATCATGGCAAAAAGCACCTCCTTGGAAGGAGAGCAGGCAGTTTCTGAAATAATCTAGTTGCCTGCCAGAAATTTTGTTTCTCTTCACAGGCTGGGAGAGGAGAACACGGGTCCACATAAGCAGACTGCAACTGTGATGGATATTTCTCAGGCTATCCATTACAGAACAATTACCATGCATTTAGTCTTCTCTCTTCCTCTCCAAAAATCAGCAGCTGAAATAAAAGCCACCAAGAGCTATCAAAATGGTTCTATCAAAAGCTGGGATAAAGGATAAAATACCCTTTGGGGACTGCACCTTGGCTCTTGTGGGCAGGTCACAGAGCAACTCTGGGGATGCTGCAGGAGGCTACTCCAGCCAAAGAGCCTGCAGGTGCCCTCCTGTTTTGGCAGCATCCTTCCTGTAAAGGTCTTGCACCCACCACTGTAACAAAACATTTGCAAAGTATAATTTAGATCTGCCTGCTACATATCCGGCTGCACATGAACAAAAGGCTCTCCTTGTATTGTGAATAATTTCTTCAAATACCAGGTATTGCCTCATTTCTCCAGAATGACCAAGTCCTACAATTTTATAGTGAGTAGCACTACATATAGTGACTTTCCACTAAAACAAATTTCACATCTCTGATTTAAAGCCAGTTTTTATCCTTGGTGAATGCAAGGACCTGAGTGCCTCTCAAGCAAAAACCAGAAGGCAAATTTTGCCCAGAGAGACATACTAAAATCTCAGGATTTCTAAAGACAATCTCAAGATTATGCTTTTTTGGATGCTAACATTACTACTGCCATATAAAAAAGAAACAGCTCTCAGTATGCAGGCGGTTCATATAAGTGCTATAAACTGACAAACCAACTGAACTGGTTTGCTGAAAGTATGTTCTACAAAGAGCTTCCTCAGTCCATCTGTTCATCTTACATACTATACATTACCTCCAAAAACTAAATGTCTTGTGAGAAATGACAATTAGATACCAAGTATTTCCAGTTGCGTGTAATTACTTAGCACATTGCTGTCACTGCCGTTTTGGCACAGGCATGTAGAAGTGTGCTCCATCCATACAGACAACAGTCAAGGTCTGTGCTGGTGGCTGTGGGCAGACTCCTTTGTAGCTGCAGCATCATTATCAGCTTTTCTACAGGGCACAGGTGGGACGAGGAGAGCCTACAGCTATCAGTCAAACCACCTCAGCTAATGCAACCCATTCCAGAGGGATTATACTACTAGCCAACAGCCTAGGGTGGCTACTGCATCACAGCTCTTTCTGTGGCTAAACACAGGGACACAGCAGTGGCAGGATCAAAAGCAGTGAGTACTCAGAGCTCACTTGAGATTCCCATGTTCTTGCCACCATTTGCAAAGTTAACGGGCTATGCAAAACTGAGCAGCCATCAGGAGAACATACTTTGGACTGGCAACCACTGCTCCTGCAGAGTAATGCTGGGATAAGGATAAAATACAAGTGATCTTGCTACCTGACCTTCACACCTCACAACTCATGTGTCTGCCCTCCCCCTCCTCCTGCACTTCTGCCCTCTAAGAATGAGAAAGAAAGACCAGGGAGAGACAGGGCCCAAATCAGAAGTATCACAGTTCTGCAAGAAGGGACAGGGACCTTCAAGCTGAGGGACATTTCCAGCAGAAGCACTGATGATTTCTCAGAAACGGGCTCCCAATTAGCCTCATCAAGCCTATTTCAGAGCCACAGGAGGGCAAGATGTGGAGGAGGACTTCAAGGGTGCTTTCAAATGAACTGAATCAGAGGTTTACCCAACCCCGCTCTTTCAGAAGTTTCTGAATAACGCACCAGCTTGAACCACTGGAAAGAAACAAATAAATGAGCTGGCAGCTTTCACAGGGAGGAGCCTTGAAGCCCAGTTCCCAAGACCACGCCAACCAGCTCCGTGTGACAGCATACAGGAATGAAAATAGGTAGGTAACATTAACAGAAATACACTGAAACTTAATAACAGCAGCTTGTCAGGACATGCACCAAAGAGAAATGGCTCATAATAGCTACAGCCTGTATTATGAATGTTTCATAGCCATCTGGCTAACAGAGTTGCCTAAACTCAACTGATGTTTTCTGTGTGCTGTGGAAGGAGGCTGTCAAGCTGAAGTCCTAACATCTGTATTAAGAAAAGATACCATTTCTCTTGTCAGATGAAAATGCCTTAGAATAACAATGCAGCAATGAGCAGAGCCTCTAAGGAGCTAAGGCTGTGTCCTCCTTTGATGTAAATGAGCAAGGTTCACTACGGACAAATGGAGTTATCCCAATTTACACCAACTATAAGATCCACCCCCATTGTATTAACCTCTTCTTGGTTCAGTCATAACTTTCATGTGTCTATCAGTAGTTTAAAGCAAAGGCACAGTCTTAAAGGAAAAGTACCCCCCCTGCTTTTCCTCTCCTGATCTGATTCGCATACAAAATGGGCTTATGAACTCAAAAATTATGGGAGGGGTTCAGGGAGGAGGAAAGGGAGACACAAGAGCCCTTTTATTTTGCGTCTTATTCACAATGAAAATTGGCACAGAAGCCAACCACATACATTAACATAGTTTGGGCAAGTTTAAATCTCATGAATACATTTCTGTGGAAAAACTATGTGACTATGGAAAAATCCCCTCTTTTTTGCCATTTGAAAAGATAACAGGCTTCTATGTGGAACATACCCAGAACCTGCCTGATTCAGAGACATGGAAATACAAAGATGAATAAGGCTGAGTTTCCCATGCTAGGGGCCCATGGAAACTGAGAGGGGAGGAAGAAGTAAGGAGGCCCATTGACTCAGGAGAAGGACTTTCATCCTACAGGTGAAGGAAGTATTTGAAGGCACTAGTAACATCGCAGGCCTGTTCCAGAGCCCATTTAAGTCACTGGCAACATCTCATTGACTTCACTGGGATGTGGGTCAGGGCTAAACAGTTTTAAAATATAATCCAAGGTTATTTCTACATCAGTGTGTAATAAGTGGGATTCAAAACAGTTCAAGTGTGCCCAGCCCTGTGACTTACCTGCTTTCTGTCCACATGTCTGGCTGCTAGCTAGCCTGGCTGCTGCTTGGGCTCAAAGTCTCAGTATCGCACTGAGGAAGAGCTGAGCTCAGGACCTTTTTGGAAGGCTCTCTTGGACTGAAGTGCACACTAGACTGCACCCATGTCTAAGTCAGGCAAGCCAGAAGAAGGAAGGCTTTGCCCAAATGCATCGGGGCATCAGCTGCACTTCTCTTTCCTTCCTGTATCTCCATTGCACTTCTCCAGCCTCAGGCTGAAGAGGGCTCTCAGTGTGAGCTGGAAGGTTTGCAAAGAGTAGTGGGCATATCTGCCAGCCAGTGTGGGTGTTCCTTTGTGTGATGGTATAAGTGCACCTGGCACCCAAAATCTGGAATCTAAAGCTAGCCCAGCCACAGCAACTTGCACTGAGGTATTCTGGCCCAACTGCAGTTCAGATACAGCCTTAAGAGTTCTGCAGAATTTGACAGTTACACGAAAATAGTGACCCTGCCTCATATATCCCTAATTGCAACCTATAAGCTATTGCCATTCCCATAAAAACCCCCTTTGCCTTTGCTTACTGACACTGCACAGTGCTGTATTTATGGCAAAGGATAGTAACCTCAGAATGACTGTTTTCCTTTGAATGAACCAGT
Source organism: Falco biarmicus (assembly GCF_023638135.1). Classification (NCBI taxonomy): domain Eukaryota; kingdom Metazoa; phylum Chordata; class Aves; order Falconiformes; family Falconidae; genus Falco; species Falco biarmicus. Next base: position 28,945,288 of record NC_079299.1, read on the forward strand.
TTGCTTTATTATTAGCCTATCTGATACAATAGTTTGCATTACAAGTCCTTCATCAGATCACTTCAAAAGCACGTCATTGCACTAGACCTTTAATATCTTGCTAATTTGTTTCATAAATTACTAATTGAACTCTAAATGACTCATATTGGTATGGTGAGTCTCACCATACAGAAAACTCAATGATCTCAGAAGAAGATACATCATGGAATCATCCTCTCCTGCTAGGTAACACAAAATTAAACAGTGGGGTAGGAGCAGGACAGGGAATTTTCCTCCACAATTAGCAGTTCAGAGCCCTTATCACTGCGATGCATCTAAGTACCACATATTTTGCACCTGTCTAAACATGGAGTTTCCACTGATGTCAGTGTGTGGAAGAAGCAAGGTGTATGGATCCACACATCGAGGGCAAAGGAGCTGTGGAGTAGATCAAAAGGGAACATTCTCCCTTCTGGACAAGTCCGTCCATAGTGCTAGCTCTGTTGCTTCAATGACACATAATGCACATCGCCACTGATGTCATTGCTAAATTTGGCTCCACTGGAGACATGGGGTTTGGCAGGGATCAGCAAACACGATTTTTCACAGATTGTCCAACGCTGACCACTTCCAGGCATACCAAGAGACTGTCTTTGCTTTTTCCAACACAACCACCTCCAAATGCAGCCTAGAAACAGCATCACACCTGGCACTAGCTTGGCAGCTGGTGAAAGGTAATTGAGTATGTCAGGACCAGTTCTCCAAATGCACAATTCTGTTACTTACTGGACTAGGCTGGAGAGAGGTCAGCAGGGCTTCAAGCAGCTTTGTCTGACTGACCCTTCTTCGCTCATTGACCTGCTGTTTTTCCCTAGAAGCCAGCCTGATCACCACTCGCCTTGCAGCAAAAGATGGGTTTCTTCTCACCTGACTCCTAACAATGTTGGTATCTACATCTGCTCAGCCACAGTCACCTCCCACCACAGTTCATGGAGTGACTAGGCATTTCTGGGGAGTAAACCACCCGGCCTACAGCAGATACCTCCCTTAGGATTAGATCAGTATCACTCCCTGACGGCTGTGAAGACCATTTAGCTCTAGATCTGCTGTAGATATTCACATAGAGCCAGAGGAATCCCATCCCAAGTGAGTGGTCAGATGCTGAGCTGCTACGACAAATTAAAAGCACACTTGTTTTACACACACAGTTGGCCTTGTGTGCATCCTTTGCTCCTTGCCCACCTATCTGGCCTTGTTCTAAGCTGCCTTTTATGACTGGCCCTAGGACAGGGAATTTGCTGCTGTTCTTACACATCCAATAAGCAACATGAACATGAAGACCGCCACATGTGCACAGGCGGTGCTGCTCTAGCACAAAGACTTGAAGCAGAACTGGTTAGCCAAGTTCTTACCTGTAGACATAAAGCCCCAACAGGGACCTTTGCAAACATCTCTGCTGGTCTCCTGCATTACCAGGCAGCGTTTCACCCAGCAGATTTCTGAACTTAGAAAGCTACATGGTTCCCTGGTATAATTACAAGTATACTCCCACTGGATTTAGCACCACTGGTTAACCAAACACCATGCATTAGTTCCTAAGAGAAAGACATTATTTATTTTACCCACAAAAGGTTTATCTTGTAGTAGCCATCAACTTCCCATAGAAAGATCACACTCTACTACTATACATCAGTCATTAAAGGCAGCGTCTAAACTTTAATATCTCCAAAGGAACAATAATTGCGACCCTCTCAATATTTTATATCTGCAGACAGGCAAAATGAACTCACTGGAATCAGCAGGTGGTGTATGTTCAGCTGCTCAGAGTAATATTCGGCTTGCCTATTCCCAGCGAGGGCAGCTGACATCAGAGAAGCAATGCCCTGTGAATGTACCATTCAGTGGATAGGAGAGCCCAGAGTTTGTATGGTAGACATCAAAGTGTTTTGTAACATGCAGATGTTTTCCATGCAGAGGCTCAGAAAAGCGATAGCCAAGATTTTGTAAATCCTGCACTATGGTTTTTTCTTCCTTTTCTCCCTCATATACCCCCATTTCCTTGCCTTTTCTTACATGGAAGAGTGATACCATTAAAAATGATGGGTTATATCCTTAGCTGATACAATGTGGTGTGACTCCGCTGACTTCACAGAGCTATGCCTGTTCACACAAGTTGCAAATTTCTCCCATCAATTTAAATCTATACAGATTTACATCATGGGGAATAGTGCAACATTTTTTTCCATAGCTAATAAGCCTCAAAAAAAAAGATGACCTTTGACATCTATTAAACTTGTATTTGGAGAAAAAGATTTCTCCCACCCTATCTCATGTCCTTCATCCTGCTCCTCTGTTTATTAGAGGGTCCTCCCAGTGCCATGTGAGCCAGAGCTGAGCTGAGTTGCTGAGAATAGTGCCCATGGATGAACCCACGGCTGGATCCACTTGCTGACATATAGCTCTGTTCCCTTTCCATCTCCCCAAGTAACACTGTGAATACAACCTGTCCCAAATGTCCCTGAGTCTTGCTGAGGACAGAGCCCTCATCACTACCACCCAAGCTCACACACAGAATGTAGGTAAAAATTCCAGCTCTGTTTGATAGAGGGCAGCAAGTTCAATGCACAGGTCCCTCGGCCCAGGTGAGTTCCTTAACCAGCTAGCTAATAGCTATTTTTAAAAAGTTCTCCCTCCCTTTCATTTTCATTTCATGAAACATTTCAAGAGGGCTTGCTTTCATCTTCCTATGGAATAAAAACACATTTCGAAACCTCACCATTTTCTATTAAATTAAATTATTGTGTTCCCACTTGCCCTAACCAGAAGCACTGTACCACCACATCTGCAAAATATATTGTATTGTGCTATGATCTTGTGCCGTTCTGCAGAGAAACACAATGAGGTTTCCCATGACATTACCAGCTGCCCTCACACACAAACTCCCTCCCATAAATAGGTGCCAGTCTATATACAGCACACATGAGGACAGACACTTCCCATCAGGAGCAGGCCAGAGAGCTTAAACACTTCTAAAAACTCCACAGCAACAACTCTTCTGCTGGACAATATGCTGACTGAGCCTGATTTTGGGATACATTGAATTATCCTGAAGAGGCAGGTGACTTAAGTGCCAAATTCCTTACCACATTTACTGATTTAATTTGACCACTGAAGTTCTCCAGGCTTTTTTGGAAGCCCAGTTACAATTTCAGGAACCAGTATGTCCAAGACAATCCCACAGGTTGAACACTGTCATTAAAAGCATAACCTGTTCCTGCTTGAGGCAAATGATGGGAGTCCCTGCAGAAGTGGTAGTGAATTAAGTATCATCTGCCTCAGCGGTGGCTCTGTATTATGAAGCAAGACCTAAGACCACTGGAGATCTCTGAGGCCATGGTAAAAGTCTTACATTTCTTCCAATAAAAGATGAGCTTGATACTGCCTAGAGACATGCAAAATATGTTTGGGACACATTTTCTGGAAGAATTGAGGAGAGACCAACCAAGATGATCAGGAGCTGGAGCTCATGATGACCAAGGAGATGTTGAAAGAATTAGATTCGTTCAGCCTCTAGAAGAGAAGATGAAGAGGAGACTTTATTCCTGTCTCAGCTACCTTAGAGACAGTACCAAGAATTACCAAGCCAGGCTCTTCTTGAAGGTGCACAGCTCTTGTGGTCATTGCACTGACAACTCGCATCTCCTGGAAAGCATCCCAGTAAGGCTCTCTTGTAACCCACCTTCTCCAGTGTTATGCGTACGGGTACTCTGTATGCTGCTTTCCATATGATCTCCTGCTCTGAGATCAATGTTTCCACCCTGTTCCTCTTTCCCTGAGACTAACTTGCTGGAGGTTAAGCTGCCTCTCAAACAGCCCCCATCCCACTTAGCCTGTATCCCAGGATTTTCTTTCATGAAAAAGGTACTGTAAAGGCTTTGGACCCTTAGCTGTGATTTACACTTTTTCATCTCCTGTAGAAAGCCTGCCGTGTATGTGATGATACCATTCAGCTCCGTTTACCTGAGAACTTAAAAAAATACCATCGGAGGTTGTTTTTTCCATATGGGTAAATAGTAGGGGTGGGAGTATTCCTTATGGGAAACCTGGAACAGTCGCACTCTGTCGGCCTGACATTTCCTGCTGTAATTGAAACTTTTGATGTTAAAAATTCCATTTGCACAGTGTCTCTCTAAGCCAGGCGGGGAGAAAGGCAGAGGTGGGTGCAGCATTAGCACAGTTTCCCCAACTCCCCCACTGCAGCCAGTTAAACTATAGCAGGTGAGATGCATAGATGTAAGGGAAGGAATATGAGGAAGGAAATACCAGCTGAGTTAGGTAATTTGGGTCAGAGGAAGCCAGGCATAGTTACAGAGGCAGGTACAGATTAAATCAACTTGAGGCTCTAGGTATCCGTGTCTGCCCATGCCCCTGTCCAGGAGGGCTGGGAGAGGTGCACCCACGTGGTCCTATGCTCACAGGGGATGTGTATCTTGGACATCTGGGGTCTGCCCTGAGAGGACAGGAAAATAGCTCCTGCCTGGGGACCCATGGGGAGAAATAATTTTTCCCTGTTCAAAGTTAAAGGACATTTAGTTGAGTGTCTTTAAAAATCCCACCCAATGCTATACAAACTAATCCTCAATGAAATCAGCGAAACAGCCAAAATTTCTGACCCAAGTCCCAACTGGCCTCAGATGGAAATCCAGGCAGAGGAGCCCACTGCTGCCAAACATAAGCTTATCCCGGTACCAGTCCCAGACCCCACCACAACCTTACACCTGAGGACCAGCACAAGCCTGCTAGCCACTCAAGCCAGCCCAGCTGCCCCGGGCAGTGGCAATTCAGTTTATCCACAGGGGTCCTTTCCACTGGGGACACAGCTCATGGGTCCATAGGAGTTTCACCCAGCATGACTCGCCCAGCCTCTGCCTCAGCTCTGCAGCAGCCACCAGTTCAAATCTTACCTCTACCTCCAGATCCACCCCACCCCGGGAGCTCCTGTCATTCCCAGCCCTCAAGCAAGCCAGATGCCTATCCTCCTCCTCCACGAAACCTCCAGCAGGCTCTTCAGGGGTGAACAGCAGCAGCAAGAAACATCTGAATGCGGGTATCAACACTGGCCCCAGCTCCCGCTAGCACTAAATACATTAATAAGACAAAGTACAGGACAAAATGGAACCTCTGTGAGTAATGGACATAATTACATTAGCTAGTCAAAGTAACTTTATGTTAAGAAATATTTTTGGCATGCCATGAAAAGTTTAAATCCTGTCACACCCCAACAGTTACAAAAGTCAAAGACAACACAACATGAGCTTTATTTTAACTGTTACATGCATTTGCATAAAAATGCTTCTTCAGAATGATAATGCAACTGTGCTTCCCTGTTTTGTTTTTTGCTGTTTTCCCTTTTGATGCAACTTTCTTGCACCCTCAAAGACATGAAGTAGAACAGGAAACAGTTCTGCCTGCAACTCTTTTCTCAAGCACCTTAAAAAATTAAGGCTCAATGCTTTCAGCTTCTTTCACATATCCAAAAACAAGACAGTGAAAAGACCAAGTACCTAGACACACCAATGATTTCTGAAAATCTGGATTTTCATTGTCAAATATGCATCTGACCCTCCAGCCATGACAGTGACAGCCACAATAACAAGCAAATTACATTAATCATTATTCCTCCTAGCAATCCTTACAAGTAATGGGCAGAACGGGGTGAGAAAAATGAAGCTGGATCTACAGAAACAAACACTTCAGAAAGGAAACAATTGAGTTATTTGAACAGCTGTTCAGATTAATTCTCATTTCTAATCCTGTTACTTAAATGACAACTGACTATAAACCAAATCTGCTCCTTGGAGTTCCACAAAAAGTACATTCAGGAGCAGAAGTAGGGAAAACTTTCAGGTCTCAAAAATACTAAAATGCATTTTGTGGTGCTGACTTTCTAAAACGCTGTCAACAGAGTAGGCAAAACTAAACCCTAAAGTTTACCAGCTGTTACATTTTAATACTAGATCTAATATACATATGCTTATTTTTATTTAACTATTTTATTTGAGACAAAATGATTTTTTTAAATTTATATATATATATATGTTTTTGTTCTGTTTTGTTTTTAGTTTAGTTTTTCACAGAACTAATATCTTGGGTAAAAATGCATTTAGGAAGACCTAAAAAACCAGAATTGCCAATGATCCCAGTACCTACCAGTTCTTAGATCTCCCACCAAGGTATCTTTCATAAGAAAACTCATAATAGGTGATCCAGTTCTCCAGGCAAAGCTGGGATGATGAATTGCACAAAGATAATTTTTTCTACTACAGTGGCATCAAGAAGCCTCCTAAGACGGTGACTTGTGGGTGCCCCATTATGCAAAAGACTGTCCCTTACTGAGGGGCTCACAACTGAAAGAGAAACAAAGATGGGAAACCAAAAATAAAGTGACTCGTCCAGTGCCGCAGAGCAGGCCGGTGGCAGTGCAAAGTATCTGGTTCACCTCAACTCTTCCTTCAGTAATCTGTCTGATACGAGTGTATGATCAGACTCACTGGATAAAGCTTTATTTTTGGTTTCTCCTGCCTTATTTCTGCTTCACAGGCTGGCAGAGTGTTGCAGAACTTCAGCAAGTACAAATGTAATGGTCTTCAGCGGATATCTGGGGGAACCAAGGCAGATCTTTATCTTGGTCTTATATTGATCTTGATTTTTGTCCACCTGGAAGAAAGGAACTCCCAGCGTGCCACTAGCAGAAGCCACATACCTCAAATTATCAACTGTGAGATAAAGAAAGAAACTGAGGAGGATAAAGAGATATGAGGTAAATACGAAAAGGCAAGTGCTGTCGGGAACCAATGGCAATATTTAGCGTAAGAGTTGTGGGAGTCTCTGGTCTTCTGCTATGGGTAAACATTTGTCCGAATGACAGCACATGGTAGAAAATTATGTGAGATGGGCCAGAACTAAGTAATGATTGATGAGCCTTGGAAGAGCAGGGCCTGGCTCTCCAATGTTGGTTTTGCAACCTTTGATCTTTATAGCCACGCATTATAAAGCGGTTTCAACTTGTAGCTAAATTCCTAACATACTCAGCTGTAAAATCCAGACATATCCTGAGTAATAAAACAAATACATGAACTGGAACTTAGGCGAGAGTCATCTTTTACTGTCACTTATTGCTGGGAACACCTAGAGCTTGTTACAGTAGATTCAATAGGAAGACACAATTTTAAAAGCAGCATGAAGAGATTCTGGCTGGAAACAAATTAATTGAGCTGTACAGCCTACATCATTAATCCTATCTGGATCACCAATTCACAGTGCCTCTAAAGTGCATCGCAAAACCTTTCAAATTGTTACACGTACAGTAACTATACTGCATGATGTTCATGAAATACAACTTCTATCGCTCTGCGTATCAGAGCCACGGGCCTTCTGCAAAAACGTCATTCTGCAAACTGTGGATATAACCAATAAATCAAGGCAGTTGCACAAGCCACAACTTAGGTGGCATTAATTAGATCAGTGGAAGTTATGATCCAACATAATTATCGTTGTTACCCCACCTACGTTTAATTTCAGTGTTTCTTCCTATCTTTCCCCCAGAGGGTCAATAGGAGAGTTAACTACATGCTTCAACAGTGTCAGTCTCCAGAGGCAGCACGAAAGAGCAATGTTTGGTAATTACATGAGTGCAAGTAAGGGGAAGGGGACTATCATGAGATGTGATCAGATACCATACAGCAGGGGGAGAAAGAAAGAAATTCACCCTTTGCCCCTTACACACCTCATAGCTTTGCAACTGTACAAGAGGTCTGGGTTTTGTGCTGCTTGATCTGAGCCACCAGTCCCTACTCAGCAAGGTATCTACATACAGAAACATATGTAAAGATGCATGTAAGCATACGGAGAGTCTTATCGAAGTAAATCTGATTTCCCAGTGTCTTACATACATATTGGAAATGGCCTGAATGGCACAGCTGAGGGGAGGGGAAGAAGGGTCAATCTACTGAGGTGGGACTTGAGGTACCTCTGACCACATCTGTAATAGCATGTAGTGCAGAACAAAAGGAATGGACACAGAGAGACAAACAATTGGTGCCAGGGACCCGATATCCACACTGTGTATTTCCATTCTGTACATGCTTTACCTCAGCCTAGCTGCAGTCTAGTGGCAGCAGCAGCCAGCTGGAGGACTCATTTCAGAAGCACACTATGTCAAAATGCTAATGCCAGTCCCCACCTCAGAGGCATCTCCCTGCTGGGCATGGACAAGTGTCCACGGATACACATGCACTGCCGACAAGCCAACGCTTCAGAGATTTCTGAGCAAACGCCTCCTGAGATTGCTACAGAGAGAAAGCCACAGCAGCGTAACCAAGTCAGCATGACACTATGCTCGGGCTATTTTGCCCTTCTGAAATAGCCCAGTCTAACACTACCCTGACAAAGGTCTGCACTGGACAACACAGGTTCCCCCAGACAGCACTGCGCTGCGTGGCTGCAATGACATGTGGGCAGCCAGCTCCCCTGTGCAGTCTGTGTGTGCTCTTCGTCTCCATCACTCCCTCTGTCAATAGGGACAATTTTACAAGTCTTCTCTCTGAGAACTGTGCTTCAGGAAGTGAGTCTCGTACAAATACAAATACAAATACAAATGGGAAACCAAGTGTTTGCAGGACTGAGCCCTGAATCACAGTCCAGGAAACAGTTGTAATGACAGTACATGGCTGAAGAACTACCACCTTTGAATCAGCTGGAAGGACTTTATACAAAAAGGTATCATATCTTTCAGGTCACAACAGTTTTCTTCTGATTTAAGATTGCACCATCACAGTGGTTGGAAGACATAGAGGTTTTCTGCTAAAAGTCCCTAAAGATTCTCTGTTTTAGCAGGTCAATTGGTTCTCTTCTTCTTTGACCTTTCTTCTATGCATCTGCTCTTCCCTACACTTACAATAAAACATTTTCCTTTGACACTGTGCAGGGCTCTGCTTAAAAAGAGCTTGGTGTAATCAGGTGTGTTCCTAGTGAACTGCAGCCTGCATACAAAGACACCACTGTTTTTCAGAAGGCAGTTCAGTAATGTTCACTCAACAGAAGAGACCAACAGTATGGCAATATCCATCAACCCCCTGCATTTGCTTGTAATTAAAGAAAGGTCAATAGCTGTGCCTTTCTGAGAATCACGCTTACCTTTGCACAGTCAAAAGCCAAACATATACAAATTTCACAACGGAAACTTTCGTTGACATCCAGAAACATGAAACCTGAGACATGAAAAAATACTAAACAGCCAACTGTGCTAATCTAATAATGTTTGTGAAACTGATTTGCCCCCATGGTTGGTTACAGAACTGTTGAGATCATATTTGGTACCTAACAGCAAAAGCTGTTGTATTCCAGTTTTTTCATGCCTCGCTGCTACAGAAAGGCCCTGATTCACACCACTTCATTATCTTTCCTCATTTTTATAGGCAGCCAGAGGGCATGCTGGATCCTCATTTTGTTTGTCTGGATCCACTCATTAGTAAATTATGTGTAGTGAGCAATGATATGCACCTGGACACTTAGTCTGAGCAGATTCTTTGACATTCAAATTGGTTAGGCTACTTCAGCAAAAAAGGCAACAGCTCTTTCTGAAATGTGACATTTTTAAATGATTTTGTATTTCTAGGAGCCATATCATCAGTGAAGCAGAAGTACCAAAAAACAAGAAAGAAAGAGAAGGAAAGGCACAAGACTTCTCCCTATGAAGCGCTGTTAACAATCACTTTGCTATGAACACAAGGATCCTGCAGCCAAGACCACAGGCACATTTTATGGGGGCAATCTGAGTGGCAGCATTTAAGTTTTTGCTGTATAGCTAGACAAGAAATACTAAAGAGGAACACAGATATGCAGCTGAGAGATTTGCAGCAACGTTGAGTGCAAGCCTGACATGTTGCTCTGGAAATCTGGAAATGGAAATGACCTAGCTAGAAATCTGCTTTTACGGACCAAGCCTTTAACCCCTCCCTGGTTCTCTTGGTGGTATTGCTACATATAATTTGTTCTTGTAATGATGGGAACTGGGCCAGAGAGGGGCAGATACAAGGCATGAGGTATTCCAGCAAAACCCTTCTGACATACAAAGCTTGGAGACCATGGACAACTGGTGCAAGAATCACAGATACACAATCCAACACAATCCCCTGTTCTAGTTTTCCCATCATTAGCTGGGTACCACACAGAATGTAGTTTAAAATGTCTTCTAAAATAGCTTTAAGGATTGGAAATCTGATAAGGCAAATACAAGTGGCAAAGCTCCACTGACGTCAGTGAGACTTATATAAGGGAAGATTTTGTAATGGTAAAAGTAATACTGGAACTGAAAAGTCCTGCACACTGAACAAGGAAGTTTTTCAGGTTAACCTCAACACAAGCCACAGATTTGTCCTCAAAACAATATCCCCCCGACCCTGCAGATGAAAACTGAGTTTGGACTATTTCTGCAAAAATTGTCACTTTGTGTGTACAATCACACAAGCATAATTTACGGCAAAGCTACTCATTAATAAGCAACTGAGATATTAATATTGAATTATATTTTAAAAGGTAAATTCTGAAAGTATATACATGAGAATTTTAATGAAAAGATGTGACTGTAAAATGCGGTACGTTTAGCCAGTCCTGGGACAATATGGTGTGGGAGTCATTCTTCCTTCATACAATTCTTCTTTTCAGGACTATCTAGTAAGTTGGTGTGAATTAACACTGTTCTTTTGAAATCAATTAAAAAAAATGGAGCTATGCCAAATTACATCAGTGAAGTATCCAGCCTTTTGACTTCAAGTTATCCTCAGTTAACACTGGCGTAATCAGAAAAAGGCGACATTTACTTCTGTGCCCAATGAAAAATAGCCTGGGTATTGGCTACTTACAGAGAACTGCCTGAAAACATTCCACAAACCATGAATTATTCACAGTATTAAACAAATAATTGTGACTAGTAAATAAATATTTGAAAGTAATGGCTGGTTCATACACGATTCAAACATAGTGTAAGGGGGAGATATTCATCATATGAATTACCCATTAAGAATTATTGGCTCAGCTCTAGTTATAACTGATAAACAGTCATGTGGATAACAAGGCAAGTGTTTGGCATGCCTCCTGCTTTCATTCTCAGCAATATGGCTTCCTTTTCAACAGGCACATAAGCTCAACTATTTATCCCCTTTTTACCAGAGAAACTAACTGCCTTCAGTGCACCTGAAAGGCGAGAGCTGGCGCGCAGTTTCCCCAATCCCTACTTGTCTGGTTAAATTCCAGGTCAGACAACAGCTCTCTGACAGAACCACATTCCTGCTGTAGTTTCAATTACCTAAATTATTCTTCACCTCCTGTCCTAACCATGGGCATATTTTTGATGGCCCAAGCTGGGAAACGTGAATGCAAACTGCTACCAGATGTAGGGAGGAAGAATGATTTCATATTGGAGGCGCTAGCCTCCGAGTCAAAATATCTGAGTCTCTGCTGTGCCACAGGCTTTCTGTAAGCCACTTAGGCCCAAATCCCCAAAGGTATTTAGGCTTTTAACTCCTGTTCATTTCAGTGAGAGTTAAAAGCCTAAATACCTCGATGAATCTGGGTTTTAGCCTCTGTGGTTATGTCTACACAGCACAAGGGTATCCATAGTACCTAGTGGGCACATCAGAGCTAACTTTTAACAACCTGGCTCCAGCAGAAGAGCAATATTCTGGTGTTGGTCTACTGTTGAGCCAAGAGCGGAATATAATCTGATTGTGGATAGCTCTCACACAGCATTCCCAGCTGCAGCATGCTCAGAGCTAGCCTGGGTATCTCCACACAGCACTGCATTCTGCTTGGTGGGTACCACCCGCATGCCTCAAAATTACACCGCAATTTGGGTAACAGCCTGCCTTGTCGGGCTACAGGGAGAATGAGTGCATCCTGCAAGATTCACACAGTGCCCCGGCATTCTGCTGGTGGGCAGCACATAAAGCACAGGGAGCCAGCAAGCTTGGTTCAGCTGAACAATCCTGCAAATTCCATTTTAATTCAGCTTTTCAGAAAGCAGTTTCCACTGGCCACAGAAAGGCAGCAGGGAGCTGTGCAACATGCTCACATTTAAATATCTGACATCTTTCACTTACAACACCAGTACAACATCTGACTGTGTCTCCAAAAAGAATCAGAGCAAATGGTTAATGTGCAGTTATGGTAGTTAAAAAAAGAAATGCTTTGCTGCTATTCTGTTGTCAGTTTTGGCAAGCAGCACTGGGGAAGCGAAACACTGATAACATTGCTTTACTGTTCATGTAGGTCCCAACCTTAACATGCTACATCTGTATCTTCTGTCTCAAGAAGTTGCTTTCTTTTCATCAAACACATTCCAGAAGTCAACAGTAAAAGCACTGACAAGAGACAGCAGATTGATCCATTAACTCTCACTCACTGCTAACAGTTCCTTGGCTGAAACCGGACCCTGCATTCCACTTGGGAAGGTTTGGTAAGTTCAAAATGTAAACATGCTTGCAGGATTTTGTTACTGCTCTCATGCACTGTAGCTCCTGCCTCAGCTTAAGAGGAGGTGCTGGGAATCTCTACAGGTGCTGTGCCTCTTACTTTATACATGTGTAATTAAGTAACAAACAGGACAGGCCAAACGAGTCCTATGTGCCTCGTGTTATTATTATACTACATTCTCAGTTAGTGCTAATCAATGTGGTTGCAATGAAGGATATTACAGCATATAGATCTTTCTAATATGTCTAACAATAATAATAATAGTAATAAATAATAATAACACACTCTCCCTTTGCCAGAAAAGATGTAATTAAATGAGCACATATTTTACTTTTGGAGACAGGCCTTTAAGCATCTTCCTTTTAGCAGCAGATAAAATGAAAAGACTTGCCTGTTGTGGCTTTGAATTTGCTTTGTAAAACTAGCCTTTATTTTAAGTTAGATCTATCTAACGATGCTCTGTTGTTGAACTGTTATTATTCTCTACCTGTATTACCAAAGCATACCGGGTCTTTGCTCACCACCAACACTCCAGTGCATAAGTCACAGCAAAACCACGGAACAAAATGCCATTTCTTACACATTTGCTAAGGAAGCTGTAAAGGCTTGTCTCCTAGTGCGGCTCTCTGTCCCCCTCTGCTGACTCCAGCAGTCGGTCCCGGGTCCAATTCCTACATCCAGGGACTCAGCCTGGGGTGCTGTTACTCTTGGAGAGGTGACAATACACCTTCTGAGAGGCGGCAAGATGCTGGCTTATCCCGGGAAGAAGCTAATTTTCCCTGTACAGCAGCTGGACAAACAGGGTTTTGTCCAGGCAGGCCTCCGAGTTCGTCTTCTGCACTGCTCACAAAACAGAACGGGTTTTTGTGCCGAAAAATTTGCCATGGAGGTAAAACACCACTGTACTATTCCAGCCAATCCCTTAATATTGTGATTCAAGATGGTGTCTTTGTTGTCCCTTCAGAAATGAAATCAGGCTTCCCTTTGACTCTGTGGGTCAGGTTCTTGAGACAAATGACTTTTTCCAGGATGGTCATCTACTTCAGCTGATAACTTACTGCTTTTCAAAGAGTTTAATTTTTTGATGTGACACTGGCAATTCCCAAAGAAAGAGAACACTTTTCAAAAGAAACACACCTAATCAAAAAGCCATATTTCTGGAAAAAACTGCTTTCAGTGCACACATTCATTTAGCTATTACTAGCCTTTGCTTTTCAAGCAGACTACAGTACAATGTACAGTCCCACAGCTCGCGAGCAGAACCAGTAGAGGTTGCTATGGGTAAGTGCCAGGAGCTGCACCACTGACATCACTGGGATTTTTGCCACTGATTTCAGTAGAGTCATGATTTCATGCAGGACTCTGCTGCCATTGGACTCAAGGTTTAATTACACAACTCCTTACTAACTGGCTCTCTAAGCTTCTACAATGCTGATTTCTCTCCAATCTCACTCCAAGGGTTAGTTCTGACTTGTTAGAGGGGCCTGTCTGAAAGCCTCATGTTCCTCATGCTTCTCTTCTTCCTTTGGTACTGTACAATCACAGACACAGTTCACTATTCCAGGAGTATCTGTGTACACAGCATCCATATTTACATCTTAACACTTCCATTTTCTCTCCTTTGTTGTCTTGAGTTTCAAATGGGTTTTGTCCTTTCCCTGCTTTTCTACATGATCAGGTCTTCTGTTTTTAATATCCTTTTGTAATGTAGGTCTATAAACAGATCCTAGCTATCAGTGAATGGTCTAAGGAAAACTGTTTGTTCTTACTGTTATAGGTCTGGATTGGCAATTTGGTCTGAGTTTCCAGATCATTTTGACCTTCTGGCATGACCATTAAGAAATCATTCCACTGCCAGATCCATCTCTGCCTCTATGGAGAGATGTCCTGCACATTCAGACTGCAAGTCCTTCAGGAACTAGTGCTAGTTTTGCTGCCTGTCTGCACAGCCATGAGAGCAATGGGACCTGAGGTTTGTACAGAATTGGGAGCATCTCCATAGTAATTCTGGATGGAGATTACCTATTGCTCAAGTTAATTTACAACACCTTAATTTGCAGCTATGACTTTTGTCCACCTTGCAGTCAAAGGCACGACAGCAACACATTGACCAGCTTCAACCTAGCTACTTTGGATACCATAAGCAGTGGAGACACAGTGTTCAGCTCTTGAATATGCACGCTGCATCCTGGGCAGGCTGGACAAGCCTGCCCTAAACCTTGTGAAGATTAAAGCTAGTTGTTATTTGATTATCTGCACTGCAATCACACCTCCCAGTTGCAACATGGTTGCACAACTGGTGACCAGGGGACCGTTCCTCTCTCTGTGTATGCTGTATTGTCAGAAGTATGCTCTAGCTGCAGGAGAAGCAAGGGGGCTGGAAGGCTGTACCGAGGTGGTCCTCCCTGCCTGCAGCCTGCCTGTTTTGTTCCAAAGCAGCTGTAGTTTTGTTAGCAGCTCACAAATACAGTGGTATTTCAGTCTCCCGCTTTCCTCCACATGCTCTGGAAGAGAAAATAGACTCGGGACTGGGGTAGCTTGAATTCATTTTAGCTGCTTTCTCAACAAGTGATCTGTTAAAGGGAGAGAAATGCACTTTTGTATGAAACGGCTGTTTGCACTATGTATTTTAAATCCTGGAATGAGCATGAAATGAGCTATCATGGAGATTTACAGAAACTGAATTACCACCTTTCTTTTACCAGTTCAGAGTTTACAATTTGTTTTCACTTGCAGAAGAGATATGAACATCTTTAGAGTGACTTTATGTCTTCTAATAGGTTTGCTTTACTGAGTGTTTTACTTGTCTCAGATCCTGCAGAGGATGCTAGGGGTCCTGGAACCAGACACTGAAAAATCACTGCACTTCTATCTGACGTGAAGAAAAATGCCACCAGCTGCAGCTGAGTTATGTGTGAGCATAACTAATGTGAAATAATAATAAAGGCTGTAAGTACCTAAGTCTGCAACCATGCTCTAGCACAGCTACAGCATCTGCAAATTCAGATCTACAGATGCAGGTATGTACCTTATCTGTACACAGAAGTGCAATAATAAGTAACAGAAAGGTACGAGCAATTTGGACTTTCCTGTTTTTAGGGACTACACTGGAAGGGTCTCTGAAAGCTAGACCCTTTGAGGAAGTCTCAAGTCCCAGACAGAGTGCTTCAAATTGCAACCCACTTCTCACAGTCTTTGCCTAAATTTGCAAAAGTCAAGACAAGGCTACAGCTGAGAGAAAAAAGCTTCCCTATCATCTGACCTGATTATTCAGACACATTTTCAAAATTAAAATTCTGAAAAAATTAAGTCCAAGCACTTGTGAATTCCTGCTGACCTGCTACATAACTGCTTCGTGTTCACATTCAAAATGGTCCAACAATGTACATGTTAGCAGGGCTGCATAAAAAGCTTCAGTGTCTGAGTTTGGCTAAGCAAGCATAAGTTTGGATACTTATTAAAACGTGTTTGTATCCCTTAGTCCATGAAGCCAGGGTGAAAATTTTGTTGGAATAATCCTTCTCATGAGGTCTCCAATAATACCTGCATCCAGCTGGGCTAGAAAAACACCCGGAGCAACCTTTCAGAGTCTTTCCACATTTTGCCTTCCAGTTCCAGCTGAGACCTGGAAAAGCAGTTTTGTAAGCAGGACCAGCAGTGGGAAAAAGAAAAGTTTGCTAAGCCTTCGTAAACTTATCCATATGAGCCAGTGTCAAGTGCCTGCATCTACACATACCCAAAGTCCAGCATCTGGAAGAATCACAAACAAGTGTAACTGGCTATACGAATCATATATTCTGATAGAAAAATACAACTGTGTATGTGCTTGAGCCTCTGCACTTAAGTAATTGAAGAAAATAAGTCACTTTTAATTTCAAAAAGCTCTCAGCTGTGTCCTTAGTAATTAAGATAGCATGGATGCAATAAATCAGTTCATGTGCCAACCCACAGAGGTCAAATATAACCAGGCAGCACATGACCCCACCCACTCTTTCTGGCACTGAAGTTTGCTGTTGACTGCACTGGTCCTTCTGGCATTTCATGTCCTCATGCAAGTCATACCAAGTAGCCTCCCTGAAATAATGTACTTGAACATGACCAGACTCATTTTAATCATTGTGTGTATTTTAAATTATGACTAACACTCTGAGAGGATGAGAGAAACCAAAATGGTCAGGGAGCTTTTTTTAAAAGAGGAATAAGGAAAATGTAAATTGCTTTCTATTTAAGCAACAAGAAACTTGATGCATCCTGCAGAGGAAGGATGGTCTTGTGGCTGAAGCACAGGGCTAGAGTGTAAGACCCTGCTAACTTTGAGACCCACAGCATTGTCTCCAGGACAGTGCAGAAAACCCACAGCAGAGTCCCTGTGTGATCAGAGTTCCTCAGCTCCCCACCTGTGAAACGGGGATGATTATGCTTCCCTACTCCCATCCTTTATCTGTCTTGCCCATCTATACTAAAAAACACTTCATTGAAATGGACTGTCTTTAATTAGGTCTCTATGTGCGCTTAGCACAATAAGGTGCCAATTTTGGCTGAGGTCTCTGAGCACTCCTACCTGGCAAATGAAACAGGCATTTACTGCAGGGTTAATGACCAACTGAGATTACTTGATATTATTTCATTTGTACTGCTGTCACACCTAAGAGCACCAGCCACAGACCTGAACCTGTTCTGTGTTTGCATTTAATGCATACAGAACATAATGACAGTGCCTCTCCCAAACAGCTTAAAATTAAGTTTTACTCTCCCTTCCCCCCCCCACCAACTTGCACCGAGTTTGTTCCAGGGAATGCTTTGCAAATACATCTGCCAATGGGACGGCTTCAAGTATCTCCTTGTGTCTGTTCAGATTAGATACAGATAACACCTGAGAAGTGCAGATGAGATTCTGATCACAACTAGAAGTGAGAAATATTTTCTACCAAAAGGTTTAATGAAATGAAAACATTTCCTGTGTTTTTAAACGCAGTAATGTCCTACCAATATTTTTTTTGACTAAAGGAAAACAAAAACCCAAATAAGAAAGACCTAGGAAACAACCTGATGTTTTGTCTTCGGGAAAGAAACACATGTCGATGGAATTTCATTTTCAGAGGACTGCCTTGAGAAAAAGCAGTCTTTATTTCCCTGCAGAAAGCTTTGACCCCAGCATGTCCATCTGCCACTGTTCTCATTTCTGCTAGCAAAACAGAGACTTCTACACACAAGCGCAGTGGGTTTGGGGTATGAAATCCACCACCTCACCACTATCTTGACTTCAGTCTAAAGCCCTTGAAAGCTCCTCTTGCATGTTACAGTATCTAGGGAAGCCTAATACAAGATAGTACTTGCTGCATTCAAGGATACTTTGGGTGCTGAAGTACAGTGGAGCATCTGGTAGGGGATGAAAGAGATGGAGATGTGAGATGTGTTATAAGCCATTTCCTTTCTCTGTGGTGGCACTGATCCTTGAGAGAGATTTTCTTTCTTCTAGTAAAAAAACTTTTCAAAGGAGGTTCCCTACCAACTTCAGATGAAAGGACAGCTGGTGTGAATATCTCTTCAGCATCAGTGCCTGTTTTATGCTTTGCACACACCTGGAGAGTCCTGGAATACAAGAGAAACCACCTGTATATCTTTGGTTACCAGAGAAGTTCCCAGAGCAAGTCTGGGACTTCAAAAACTGGCATTTTACCAATAAGTCACAGGCAGCAGGAATTAAGTACTTTCTCCCTCGCCTTCTTCAAAATGGAAGGAGCATTCACAGCTTTGTTTGCTTTATGTAGGCTCCTCATCTTGTGCAGAGGTGCACAACAGAGAGAGCAGGGACTGAAGAGTCGTCTCATCCCAACACTATTCAGCTTTTCAAAACTATCCAATAATGATACTTTCTGAAAAGAAAATCCCTTTTATTGAAACAGCCAGCAACAAAAAGAGAAAATTATGATGTGGCTTTCCATTCTGCCCTGCGTTAGTACCTCCCTACTATAAAGACTGCCTTTCAGGTAGAACACCTTCCTGAATACCAACACGGGTAAAAGATGGGAAAAAGGAAGACCTGTGAGGAAAGCAAAGAATCCATTTTAGGAGGGATATCGCAGTGCCTATTATATCACAGGACATTCTCCTACAAGCATCACCACTTGCTATTCAACAGAAACAGGCTCCAAGACAGAATATTGTAAAACGTCCAATATCTTAACACGGATTGCTCAAAGTTGCTCATCTAAAATATATATTTGTACATATGCAGCAAATTATCTAACAAAGATGCTAAATGTGCCCCATGAGGATTCCCATTCTCCCTCATTGCCTTCACTGGGAGCACAATGTGCCAGTATCTTAGAATCACAGAATCGTTTAGGTGGGAAAAGACCTTTAAGGTCATAAATCCAACCGTTAACCCAGCACTGCCAAGTCCACCACTAAACCATGTCCCTAAGTGCCACATCTACATGTCTTTTAAATACCTCTGACACACGTTTTAAGAATGCATGGCAGGCTTTATTGTCACACTTAACACGAATTATACTCACACTGGACCATATAATCTTCACAAGATTATACAATTCTCTAGATTGTAATCTCTATCTCATGCCATGTGAACCAAGGTAGAATGACAAGGAATTGCTGGCCTCATAACCTGGAAATGTCTAAACCAAGCATCTTCCAACTAACCCTGATGCTTGTCTGTAAAGTTTTCAGGGCAAGTTAGACTCAAGTTTGGGAGTAAAATTTTAGAGACCAGAAGGCAGAAGCCTCTCTGCCATGTTATTTTTAAGACCTTTATGAAGATCGTATGAATGCAGAGATGGGTGTGACAATCTAGGGGATGATGATCGGAACTGTTATTAGAAAAAACAAAATAGTAAAACTCTTTAATTCCCACAGCTGCAGAAAATTAAATCTAGAAACATGAACCCAAATAATCACCAGCCAAATAAAACCCCAGAAGGCATTCTTTACAAAATCTCATCATTTTTAACCAGTGGTATATGATTTGAGAGGCTTGACTCATGACTCCTTAATGCTTTGGGTTAGCAATGCTAGTTGACAGTTCCAGTGACTGAAGTGAGCTTACTTATTATAAGTCAATCATGTGTCTACCTGGCAATTAGCCAGGAATCCTAAAATTAACAGCTCATTAGAAACCTGTCTGTGACATACTATTCACATGAACAAGCCCTTGCTCAGGAGCAAACCCTCTGAACCCAGCGCAGAGAACAAGGGAGAGGACCAGCATCCAGCACATGCTTCCACAGTGGGGTTTGCTGCTTCCAGCAGGGTGGAGAGCAGCATTTCCGTGAGCAAACAGGTCCTACATTTCCTATAGCTCTCTCCTCGAAAGGAGAGCTAGATTCAGAATCTGTGAAATGTTTCTCAGTTGTTCTGAGATGTTTTTCTGGAAATCAACCTCATGTCTGCAGACATTACTGCTAAAAACACTGGCTCCGCTCCATCAATGCTATAATGCACCACTGGCAATTTCAACCCCACATTGAGGAAGGTTTGTTCTCAGCAGGATCATTTGATAGAACAGCAGCAATGTTGGCTACAGTTACATAAACAGAAGCAAGCCCAGAGCTGATTATGTCTTTTCATTGATTGAAGGGGACTTCTGCAGGATCCAATAGTTTTTCCATCCTTGTTGATTAGAACTGGGCAAGATTTTTCTGTTGAAGGATGTTGGCTTCTTCAACTAACACAATTCAACTGTTGACAAAATTTTGGAGTTTTCATTGAAAACTCTATTTCAATAAAAATTCCAAACTAAAGAATTTGATTGTGGATCAGAAAGTATCCTTGATTAAAAACCAAAACATTATTTCATATGTTGAAATTCCACTTTATATTAGTTCTTGCTTTTGTTTCTTGTTGCACCACTCTCACAAAAAAAAAAAAAGTAATTGGAAGAAACTTACATCAAAAATAGCAGAGGAAGGGTTTTCTTGAATTGCATTTTTCCACATGGAAAACACATCTCTAAAGCAGTCCTATTGCTAATACATGTGGAGACAAAAGCAGCATTAGTAACACTGCTAACATTTAGGAGACATGGGTATATGGGTATCAATCATCTTGAGATGTTGGAGAATGTGCTTTTTTCAGATATTAAAAGAACTTCAGATGTGGGACAACAATATATATCCATGAAAATTACAGAAAAGTGAAAGAAGGGAAGAACTGAAAAAGTTAATACTGCATTAAAATCCATTGGACTTGATACGGGGCCCAGTTTGAATATTCTCACCCGAACAGAATGGTATTTTGATTTCAAGCCACTTCACCAGTAAACAGTGGGTGCTATTTAGGAAGAGTACAGGCATTACAGCCTGGCCCACTGTTATTTAGAAATAGAATTGTAATTGTGTATTGAGTTCTTATCTTAGGATGAGGTAATCTACAGTATGCTGATGAACGTTTATCAACTGGGCTGGTAAAGCCCCAGGGAATGACAAAGGGTAGAAAGAATAGGAAGGAGACACATTGGCTATGAAACACTCCTTGCTAGAACAAGAAACAATAGTGTGCTGCAACTGAAAGCGAGACACTTCCGGGACAAGATACCTTGCTGAGGTACGTTACTCCAAAGAGATAAGCGTATTTTCAGTGACAGGTTGGGGCACTGAAAACAGCAATCCCTGCAGGGAGACACAAGGTCTTTCTAAGGTTTATGTTTAAGGTTTCTAAGGTCAAGTGACTCTTGCTTCAGACTAGCAAAGTTTTTGTTCTCAGGTAAAAATGTTTAAAACAACTTGTTATAGAAAGTAAGTACTAAGTAATTCTTGAATCCCGGAGACCTGCAAAGTCTCTTAAAATAGACACCCGAAATAGCACACCACTTCAGATTTCTCCATGTTTTTTACATATAGTTGAATCAGTAATTTTTCAGTCAGAAGTTTACCAAAGCATCACAACTCGACATTTTAGTACTTATTTTCTGGTTATATGGCTATATCTTTCACATCTACAGCTATATCTTTTATGTAGAGACACACACAGACACTAACTAATGATAATCTCAATATTAAAAAGCAAATGTATTTCAAATCTGCTGCTGGTGTCGAGCTCTCCATAGGAAGGGAGTCCAAATTCCCAACTCAGAGAAGGAATGAAGCGTGCCCAAAAGGGGCATAGGATGGAAAGTGCTGCAAAGGCGGAACATGTGAGAACTACAGAGAGATGTTAAAAGCAAGGCAAGAAGAGTTTCACACTCAAAGCATTTATTTTTTAAAAAAAACTTTGGCCAGCACTGGTTGGATTTTTCAGGAAGCATCACAGAGCAGAACAAGAACTGACAGCACCTAGACAGTACATGTGCTGTTTGTACTGCTGCCCACCCTCTTTCAGAAGGAATTTTGCGTGCTATTCCCACCACCAAATTTGAAAATCCTTGCTTTAATCCTTAACGTAATTTCTGTCCCATTTCTGTAACTTCTATACAGCCTTCTAATTGACTTAAATAAGCACCAGAGTCCTGGTATAAAAATCATTTCCAAAGAGGAATATGGATGTCACACGAATTAATAAAGCACACAAAACGAAGATGTGGAAGAGAATGCTTTCCGCACCTTCGCCTACAGAGCAGTGTGCTGTTACATTGGATTAAGGCTCCCCATTGGTCGCATCACATGCGGTGCAAAGCATGTGTAGTCCTGTTATTCTACCCATGACAAGAGGAAACCCCTCGGTCAGTATCTTGCTGCAAATCCTGCCCTTAAGCAGGGGTGAGGCTCACTGAGAACTCACTTGCCGAAGTACCATGGATTTAAATTCTTTGGTGCCTGACACAAGACAGTTTAAAGGGGTCTGAGGCTTTATAATTCAGTTATCCAGCACTGGGCATGCAGACCCAAGACCAACTATTTCATCAGTGATTATCTTTCTCAGAAATATGTTCCCTCATCTCCAGCCCTGTTTTTTTGTCAGACAGCAGGATACAAAACCAACATCAGCCTCTGCCAGCTGCTTGAGTAACCTCACAGAAATGTGTACATGAAATTCTCCTGAATCACATACCTCACAACAAATAATTGATTCCCCTGGTGATGTTTAGGAGTTTTTATCGATCTGACAGCTCTTTCACAGGCCTAACTGGGAGGAAAATAAGGAGTAACTTAGCAGAACTTGTGCTTCTTGTTCATGCAGGTCACCACTGCGACAGTCACCCAGCCACAGACAAACTCTTGCACACGTTAACAGCTCTTTCTCCTGAGCTGGGCTGCCAGCTAGTGACGAAGAACTTGCTGAATACCACCATCTACTGGCGTAACATGTGGGGGCGGGGCGGGGCGGGGCGGGGCGGGGCGGGGCGGGGCGGGGCGGGGCGGGGAAGGGAAAGGAAACAAGGAGGGGAAAGTGAAAGTGGCTGAAGAAAAATTAATAGCATGAGGAAGAAAAACCCAAAGCCACTTATCATAAAATAAAAAGGCATTTATATGAGTATCAAAGAAGCAAGAGGCAAGGAAAAAAAAAAAAAAGATGGTGAGAGCTGTTTTCCTGACAAATTGCCACATGTACCATGCAGCTGGCTATGACTGCTAGGCAGACACAGCACCAGAGCCCGGGACCCAACACAACTCTACCGCAATAGATGCAGGCAGGCCAGTCCCTACCAGGCAGGCTTCTCCACAGCCTGCAAACCCTTAGACGATGCAGGCTGATGTCCTGTGTACCACAGGCAATTACATCTCAAAATACTTCTTTATTTTAGCCCCAAATCTTGTGTTTGCTTCAGGTACCTAAAAGGATGTCTGGCCTTAAATGAAAGCCACCAAAAGAAGTCTGGATTTTGTTTGAATGGGTGGTCACCACCTTCTGGCATCTCAACAGAAGGCTGCTGCCCACGGGGTCTAATGGCTCAGGCCTGGCTTCCTGCCTTGGACTGCTCCTGGACCTGGCAGGGCTGTGGCCAGCATCTCCTGACATACCACAGCCTCTGAATGTCTCTGTGTTACAGAGCTTCTCCACAAGCAATAATGCTCACCCTACTATTGATCTGAGTTAGATAGGAATTTGTCTCCAAGATAGGGAAGGCTCCATATGTCATTACCATACTGCTCAAGTCATCCACCCACTTCGATCTGCAAGGCTGTTATCACACTGATTGCTCTATGTACACCTTCCAGGAGTGACTTTACAGTCATCTACTCACCCAGAGTCATAATTAGAATCAGGAATGTACTATTGCAAAAGAGATTTAATATTCATTTGAATCCTTAACATTAATTTGCTTCAGTTGTGTGCCAGCCCCCTTTCCATATTTGCTTTCAACGAATATTTTAACAAATTAATTTTCTGGCAGGAATCTTTGTGGAAATGGTAAGTTTCAAATCAGTACTGGGGAATGCTCTTGGGGAAGAAATTTAGTGTTCATAATTGTGTGTATTCTCAACAGAAACCCAATAGTAAGTGTTCTTCTTATTCAACCCCACATGCTAGGCTGCAGTTCAAGGGTCCTCCACTCAGTCCCTGTCTCTGCCAGGCTCCCTGTCTGATCCTGGGCAACTCGAGCAATCTCTCCCTGGGCCAGCACAGCTATGCACAAGAGGTCAGGGCCTGCAGCCCCCTGAAAGCCTAACCCTCTGATGGTGACTGTACAGAGATGCTTCCTGGAGTCAATAAGAACACGGGTATGGCGGCTGAGCACAGGGAAAGTCTACAAATATGTGCTTTTAATTGGGGCTGGCCAACTCAGGTTAGAAAAAACAGTGAGGGCTCTCAAATTGCTTTGGGTTTATCTGATTTAATCTGAATTATCTAGCTCAGGTTAGCAAATCTGAACTAAGAACATACTTGCAATTTTTTTGCTATGGAAATAGCCATCAACCCTAGTCTTTCCCACCACTGAGATCATAAAGGCTATAGGAAAGTCTTTACCTTTTCTTCCCATCCCTAATTACAGTACAATCTATTCCCTTTTTAGACCAGAATCAGCCTTTAAAGTCTACCCCTTCCCCTACAAAAGACCATAGAATATATTTGCGAAATTAAAAAAGTTATCTCAAGTCCCTATCTTACAGCTCCCTTTGCAAGGAAAGTGCTCAGCCACACCAATCGGTGATTTCATCAGTTCTTTCTGCAAATGCTGGGGTTTTTCTTCTGTATGAGAGAGGTTGAAGAATTAAGGAAATCATATTCCATTTGAACTTTCTGCTGCTGTGACTCTTTTCTCTTCTCTTTTACCTCTTTCCTCATTCAGCCTAGCAGCATACCCTTTCCTTTTTTTTCTACATTCACCTATTCCTTTTTCTACCTCCTTTTTAAGTCTGCGCTGTGGCCTTCTCACAGAAATGCAAGAAGAGATGGTAGCACTTTATCCAATTATTTCTTCACAGTGATACATCAGACCTCACTAGAAGCTGTGACTGGCTGCACTTGGGCTTTCCCTTCTCCCCTAGCAAGTCCCAGGATGGAATGTTTGTGCCATCACAACTTCTGCCTGTACATTGCCACTACTCCTCCACCTCCATGGCACCCAATTTTCTGTCCTCTGCCACTCCGGGCTCATCATTCTCTTTGGTTTTCCCACTTCAGTCAGATTCTTCCTCTCTCCTTCTTATTTCTCTTTCTTCACCCTTGGCTGCGAGCCAGATGTCTCAGGTCTGATGGGTGAGTGGGTGGGTGTGCAGAGAGAGAGAGAGAGAGAGAGAGAGAGAAGAAAAAGGAAAATATCCCAAGTCCAAAGGTCTGCATAGGATTAAGCCCCATTTGCCCCAGATGGTTTGAAGGCAAGAAAGAAAGAATTCAGACACAGCAAGGACTAGATAGACTTTCCAAGTAAGCAAGTAATGCCAGAAAATATATTGGACTAATTTCATTCACATGATACCAATGCAAATTGCTGGTGGCAGGGATCAAGGCTGGGATTTTCAAAAGGGCTAAAGCTCATGTTTTTAAAAGCTCTTTACTGACTTAGGAGTCAAAGTCCCATTTTCAAGAGGAAGTTAAGAGCAAAAAAACCCTTCTGAAGCCAGTCCTAATTCTACCAGTCAGACTGGCATTCCCAGATCCTGACTTTGCTGCCACCTCATTTTCATGGGGAAAGTCCCCAAGATCTCTCTCAGTGGGTAGGCACGGGCTGTCTTGGCAGCAGTGAGCAGCTCCGTGGTGCCCACCTCCCACCTAAACCCCAGGATGAATCAGAAATAGGGTGATCGCCCACTGGGTCTGGTTGGTACACAATGAATGCACATAAGCCTCATCATACCCCGTGCTTAGTGTTGCCACTGTCCCTCAAACACCATCATCACCTGAACTTGGAGCAATATTTAAATGTGGAGTCTCCCACTTTTAAGACACAGCATTGTTGCTGGCTGCAAGGCATACTGAAGGGTCTTGCCATACTCTTCCTGCTGAAGTTCCTTTGCTTTGTGTAAAGTACTGAAAGATTTACTGGGGCCAAGAGAAATCCACAATGATTCCATAGCCTAGAGATCAACCTTTCCCCAGAGGTGGGAAGCTGGTTTTCAAAACCCAACCCTGAGACTTGAAGAATATTTAGGGAGGGAAAAACATATCACCTCTCTTCTGGTTTTCTTGTGGTTTGTTTGTTTGGTCTTTATATGAGATAGCCTTAATTCTGAGGGGACTAATGGCAAGGTGAGGGAAGAGTCATATCCAGAGGTAGACACCTACTGTGTTATGGCAATGCAAGGCAGGATAGGAAAGTCCTGTCCTTCCCTCTCACCATGGATGTGTTGGTCTGGGCATGCCCAAGATAACTCAAGAACTCTGGAAGCTGTGTATACTGTTCTATAAGTGCCTACATCTCCCTCACCAAAATTCAGTGGCACTTGCTATCTCCCAAGTCATTTAGAGTACAAATTTCAGAGGTATCTTAGGGTCAGATGTTTACAGATATTTACACCTCCAAACTGCACTTACATAAAATATTCCTCAGTGAATTAGGAATGCAGTCTGCCATTTTTCAATTTAATTTTTGCCTCTGCATTCTAGAGATGCTGTTTGAAAATCCTAGTCTTGCAAATACAGTTAGCAATAAGCACCAAAAGACTGATTTTGAAACAGCTCCCCATCCACACTCGAGGACACATTCTCACATGCGCCCAGCTCCCTGGCTGACACATCAGTGAAATGCCCAGATTCTCAAATATGCCAAGCACACCCAACTATTCTTCATCACCCTGTATTCTTTTTGGGAAGGGCAGAATTCATCACTGCTTTTCTGAAGTGGGCTTGGTGTTGAGTTCTTTTGAAAACCAGGCCCTACTATTTACTACTTCTCTGAACAGCTCCAGTCTTTTAATATTTGCTGGCAGAAACAGTACCTTTGTCTCCAAGGTAGCTTCATCTCCCTTCCCAGATATTGTTTCTGACTTCAGTAGCAGTAAAGGTAGATCAACCAGTCATTTTGAAAATCCCACCCTCTATATTATGTCTCAGCAACTCAACACCAATTAGATTTTGGATCTTGAATCTTTTCAACAAACTGGCAGTTAATGATCTATAGGCAAAGACCGTTTGACAGGCATGGCTGAAATGTAAAGCCATATGTGAAAATCACCATCTTTTCACATACAACTTGTGAAGAGAAAGAGGAAAATATGAATCAAATTAGCTATCATTACAAATAGTGGTCTGGAAATGAAACACAGATGTTTTGATGGAGAATGGGTTTTTTCGTAACACAATTCTTCTGAAAAGCGCCCATTCTGTATGAAAAGGATCTTTTTTTTCCCCTGAAGAACTGATTGTTCAAAATATTAAAGTATTCCAACCATGCACAAAGACATCTCTGCATGCCTTTGCAATGTTCCATGGGAGCTGGATTTTGTTCTTTGGTGTTCATCTAAGCCAAACTCCTTAAATGAATTACATTTCAAATGTAATATATCTATCATCTTTAAGGGAGGAGACCGTAGATGATCAGTCCAAATAGAAGCCAGGTTTAAAGAAACTTAAAGAATGAAGTTTAAAGCCAGGTACTATGGCAGGTTTTCCAGACTGAAATATTCTGGTCTTTTACCTTACATTTTCTTGTTATTAATCTTTTTCTTCCCCCCTTCACTATAGTTACAATTCTTTTCCTTGCTCAGTGTTTATGCTATACATGAGTCACTAACAGTCATGTGATAAGCAGAAAAGTAATTTGAGAAAGGTCCACTAGAACATGTACATTTGGTCCACAGTACTTGGACCCATGTCCATCTCTGTGGCAGAATCCTCTTAGCCCTGCACGATTCAAATAAGAGCTAAGAGTAGGTGAAATTTCCAGCCCATATCCATATGCCCACAAATACAAATCTCCAGCCAGACAAGTGCGTTCCTCCTTCTCCTAAAAGGTCGAGGTTTTTCACTTCCATGCCTCGTTCCTCCCACACCTGCCGCCTTCACAAAGCCACAGCTACTATCCAAGAAGAATCATACTAAACTGAGATTTAGGACCAGTATGTTCTGCACCTACAACTACTAAAAAGTCTGCTAGCTTGTCTCTCATCTAAACCGGCAAGATGTGGTTTGTAAGGGATTTCCCTTATTAGGCTAACCAGTATCATTTGAAAAAGCAGATGAGCTTTCGGGACATCTCAAGGGCCTTTCTTTCAGATCTAAAACATAAGCAGCAGAATTCAAAACTAAAAACAAATTTTAAAAAAATTGCCTGGAGTTTAATTTAACATGTACCAGTGAGGCCATCTATTTAAGAAACAGCAACTGGTGCAGAGTGTATATAGAGTATATTAAGAGTGGCAAGGTGATAATTTTTGCAAGACTGAGGAGAAGAAATCATTTATAGCCAGTGGAATATGAAGGTGCTGTAGGTGGGGTAGGAATTTCAAGTGTACCTTTGACATTGAACATTAACAGATGTTAGTCCCCAGGCATGAAAATGGAAAATATGTTTTTTTCAGTACAAAACCACTTTGATGCTTGAGCTGGGAGAGCTCCACAAGATAAATTATAGGACTGGACCAGTAAATTTGCATGTCTCATTTTTGGGGGACACACAGAAGGACTCTGAACTCCAGGTGCCAGCAAATTTGATAGCGAAGCACAGGCTTGTCCAGATTCCCTAGCTGACCTGTGGGAGAAGATGCCTGCTCTCCTCTGACATGCCATGTGGCTACATGAAAAAATCCTTGTGGTTCCTGATCCCTCCAAATAAGGAACACTATCTTTACAGCCACTCCAAACAGAGAACGAGAACAGTGCATAATGTGGCATGACTCCTTCCTAAGATTTTCTAAATCAAGTAAAACGGAAAAGCGGTCAAGTCCAGAATAGAGCTAGGCTTAATAAGTTTCAATAAGAAACAAAGAAAGCACTGTTTTGCACTGTATTGTTCAGGCTTGCCTTTAGGCACATGTAGAAAAATGTTTACTAAATAACCCAAATACTTAGCAGTGAGATGCATTTTATTTCACACTGAATTTTCTGCAAGTGTACACATGCCAAAAAGGAAGCAAAAGGTCATCAAATTATTCTGGGTACCAAGCTGTCAGTGCTGTTCTGCAGATGCAAACCCCTCCATTGCACCACGAATGAGCCATGTAAAAACACAAACCAAACAGATGCTTTTCCCCAAAACAAAACCAGAAACCAAAAAAGTGTACCATCCTGCATTACAAACAGGAACGGCATGGAGAGGATTCATGCCTTCAACCATGTGTTGTAAGACACATAATGGGATTGCCTCTTTAATACGTGACTAGGACCCATGATCTGAGATCAAACTTCAGTCTGCCAGGTGAGTAAAGACATTTGAAAAGTACCTGACCAGAAGAACCAGATGAAGAATAACTCCCTCTGCCCTGAATTGATTTTTTTTATATTCTTCAAGCAACATGCTTCAGCACACTCAATCCTTAAGCCAGTCCCAAGCCCAACTAAATAAGATGC
Organism: Falco biarmicus; assembly: GCF_023638135.1. Taxonomy (NCBI): domain Eukaryota; kingdom Metazoa; phylum Chordata; class Aves; order Falconiformes; family Falconidae; genus Falco; species Falco biarmicus. The sequence continues at coordinate 28,974,643 of NC_079299.1, forward strand.
AAATGCCCTCCCGTCTCCTCCTCAGTCTTTGCCAAATCAATTGTAGTGTTTATAGCTGATTTAACTGAGTTTTCTTTAAAAAAAAAAAAAAAAGATTACATAAAACAATACATTAAAACTGACTCATTACTGCGAAAGATTTTCATTTCAAGTAAGCGTCTCATTCTTTCGGAAAAACACCTCTCAAAAAAATGTCTGATCTGCTTTGCATAGGACACTACATCTTGCCAATCAGACAGAAATACCTGCATCTCTAAGTCACTTCAGAAAATAGAAGTAAGGTGGTTTTTTAAACATTGTTCTTGCATATCAGATCCCCCACCATAATGACATGGTTGGAGTCTGAAACTAATGCCAGGCAGACCTCAGGCAGGGCTGAAAACCTCTGTAAGGTACAACATGTACCTGCCAACTGCACTATTTCCAACCAAAGTCTATGGCCATTTTAAGTTATCTACTGCTTTAGTCATGAGTTACCTTCACTTTCCCATTTTTCTACCAGCCACAGCTAAATCTCAAAGACTTTATTATAAAAAGGTATTACTTACAGCATACTCAATCTTAAACCATACATTGCTGAGCAACTTGCTACTATTTTAGGTAGAACGATCAAACACACTAATTCCTAAGATAAACACAACCATGCTGAAGCGACATATTTCAAAATCTTCTGTTGTTTGGAATAATCACCTTCTGAGAAGAAAGCAGTGATCCAAATCCCTGCTAGTAATAAGCAGGAATGCTGCCTGAGTATTATCAGTGATCCTGCAGTTACCATCCTGAGATGTCTATAATTAACTACTGCCAAAAACAACACCACTTACCCATCCACAGAATATTCCCAACAACTGCAAGTTTGTTCCTGACTTCAATATCCCTTTCGGTCTGAAAAGAAATTACCACACTGATTTATTCAAAAGATGTGCTTCCTGTGGGTAATCAAAGTCTTTATAAGCATCTGCAGTTTCAACTGCTTAATTTCTACTGCTGTTAGCGCTGGAGAACACACATGTGCATAAAGGAGCCAGCTGGATTCTTCTGGTTGTTTGTGCATCCTCATCAAAAATCATTCCCATCAGTTACAGCTAAACTGATCTATACTGTGGTAGGCCCTAGGGGTACCAGGCAAGACCAGAGCACTGCACAAGCATGCAGCAAAAGACAGTCCCTGCCCTGAAGAGCTTACAGTCTACATGCACAAGGAATGGCAGATGCAGCAAGACACAGTGACTCATGAAACTCTGGCAGTAGCAAGCTGAGAATGAAGATTTTCTCGTGAGGGAGTTTTGTAAGCTTCATCAGCTTCAGATAGCCTCTTCCCCAGGATATGTGGGTGGCAGGTTGAAAGCCACTGTTCTAGATCCTAGGAGTTCTCCTTTTGTGGAAATCATTGCAAACCGTGATGACACTTGACGAGTATCGCAGGAGAAAAACCAAAGTAAGATTAGCCACTACTGGCAGAGCAAGGACATCCAGATGACGAGCAGCTCCTGTGGGACTCCCCTTTCTAGTTGGGACTAGGCAACATGATGTTTCAGCCCTTTAGAAGATGCAAAGCAGAAGGACTGCTTTTGCATAGGTGATTTGTAAAGCCAGGACACTATTGCACAATAAAGCTGCCCTCGTTCACGTGGGCTAGATTCAAAGAAAAATGTCAGTGAGAACCACTCTATTTCTTTAGTGGATTTGAATCAGAAGGACAATTTTGAAAGATAATTTACTTTTCTCCAGTCACAAGACTATACAATGTCTTTTAATGCCACTTCCCTTAATTCTTCTTTAAAGGGTGCTCTGAGTTAACAGGAGCTGCGCACTCAGCTGCCTTTCCGTACATGAAACTTGCTCTAAATCAAACGGGAAGACATTTGCATGGGAGCTCCTGGGAGGCAGTATTTGCCATTCTCATTTTCTGTCTCTTGACATGGAAAAAAAAAAAAAAGGATTTATCTGCATAACTAAAGAAAACAGCATTTTGCATATGTTTCTACAAAACAATTCAAATACTGAGGAAAAGGGAGGTGTTTTTTAACTGTGTAGAGGCAGAACTAATGTCCTTTGGATACAATGGCATCTGAGGGACACTGTCACTCCTCAGTGTTTAATAGGGGACTCTGGTAGCTGCTCATGGCTTTTAATGCTCAGGACTGCAATAAACGACATCATCTGCCTGCCAATCTTGAACAGTAAAAATTCCAGCATTTTTCGTTTAAGTATCTATGGAAGGTTTTTCCCACCTATTGACTTACTGAAATGAGACGGACTTATTACTCAAACATGAGAGAACTTTTCATTTCCAGGAACACATACTTAAACTTCTGATGAAGATGGGAGCTTAGGGCATATCATCACTACCTCTGGCGAGCAGGACCTGAGTTAGTTAAGCCTAGATGTGAGCAACCACCCTACAAAGCAAGTGTATCCTAATGATCCTACATCCCCCAACGGCTGCTGAGCCTTCAGGGAGTGCATCCCATGGCTCTCTATGGCACTGCACAGCTCTCACCCAAGGAGTCACAGGGGGATTGGTCTCTCCATTTAGATTCCGGTTGTGAGCTGTAAAAAGGCACTGAAGTACAAGCTGGCCTGGAATAATTTACCTTCCACCCTAAGTGTGACTACTCTAGTCATGTGAAACCAAAGCCCATATTCTAACTCTTGCTCTCAGGAAGGTCTGTCCCAGCTGACAGAAGTGCTAATCTCACTGCAGGGTTTTGCATGGGACAGAGAGAAGATGAAGTACAACAAACTATTAAAAACCCAACCTGACTGTGCAGTGAAGGCACACGCTGTAGATCAAAGGTGCCATGATAAAAGAGTTTGAACATTTCAGAGCTTGCAAAGTGACACTCGATTTTGTTAGAAAGTTAAATCTGACAAAAGCTTATCAGCTTTCCAACAGCAACATCACTGAGAACACAGCTGCAAATGGATGTCCTACAAGCAAACAATCAACTATGGATCTCCACAAAAAGGAAACTCCAACGAGCTTCTCAGATCTCTCTTCAACTTCTAATCAACTATAAAGAACAACAAAATTACAGAAGCAGGAAACCATGCTTCCTACTCTTTCATGAAAAACCTTTGAAACTCCTCCACTAAAGTGAAGATTTAAATAGTCTCCTAGTTATAAAATAATCTCTGCTTGTTTTCATCAGCCTGCCAGTTTCAGCCTCTTGGAAAACTCTTCCTTCACCTCAAGCAAATACATACCCACTTACAGTTACCAAGATTCATTAGCTAGTTACCCAGATTCATTAGCTTTTGTTTGCTACGGAAAGCCCTTCTAGCGCTGCCCAGATGGGTACAAAAGGAAGGGCACTGCAGGAGACCCAAGTCAATGAGTGAAACAGAACTTAGGAGATGCAAATATGGGTTTTAATTCTGTCTCAGGGTACCTGTGTAATCCTGAGATCAGTCATGGAGAACCTGGCTCTGCCTTAGTGCTCCAGCTAGAAAATGGAGTGGTAATTCTCTGCCTCAGGGGAATCCTATGATGAAGACATGAAGAAAATCCTGAAAACATGAAGGCTCAGCTATTGTGAGGCTGCAGCACTCATAAATATTTAAAGAGAATGAAATCAGGAGGGAGGAAAAGGCAGGGGGCTTTAATCCACTTCAAATTTACTTTTTTCACTGAGTACAAGTATGGAATTGGTAAAACCAAGTAATCTGATCTTACTGCAATGATGCCACAACAGGCAATGCAAATCATAACATAAAGGCAGTTGAGTGTAGAAATGTGTTTCTTTTTGGCACTGTCGGTTCTGTTGGTTGTCACACACCCCCAGGAGTTGAATGAGTCAAGACACAATAAAAAAATCCCATCAACACAACAACACTCAGTTTCCCTGCTACTTTCATGAACTCTTCAACTAAGCCCCAGGTTTTCTAACTCTTCAAGGTATGGACATAACATGTTTGCAGATGCTTCCTCTTTGCTCACACTGGAGTTGGAACTTGACACTTGGTGGCATAAGTAATAGGAGGCCAGAAATATCTGAAATGAAGCTTGATACTCACATGTATCAGTACTGACTACATGACACACCCTGTCCTGTAATGGACCCTGAAAAGGGTCACACCTTCCCTTTCTAGCATTGAAATTAGCCGCAAAGCCTGCCTCTAACATGATCCAGATGTTTTTGGGAAGGCAACTGCAGGTGTGGACAGTTTCTCAACTTATGTCACATCCTCAAGTGATGTGAACTAGTGTTGAACTTCCAGGAGGTTACAGCTCAGGAGCTAACCATGCAGGAGGAGGTGGGAGCACCAATTGTCACAGGCAGTTCAAGCCAAGGCTGGTATTGATCTTACTGACCAGACATCATGCCCAGCTGCCTTGTGGCAGCAGATTTCTCTTTGGTGATGGCAACCAGATGAGGGATAATAAATCTGCAACTACCTCTCACTCAAGAGTGAACTGGAAGGACAGTGGCACTTACGGACATGTACCCAAGAGATCTAAGACTGTTGTTTTTCCACTGACGACCTCAGAGATTACACAGTACCTTGTCAAAGAGCAAGACTAATTTTTCCTCTTGCAAAGAAAGAAAAAAACCACATATAAGAACACACAGGTAACAGTGAAGATTTGCATGCAGTGTGGCCAAGAAATCAAGTGACCAGTGAAAAAGACAACAGAAGGAAAGACTCTTACTTACTCACTGGGACTAAGAATCTTAGTGCCTTGGAAGATGGCAGAGTTTGATAATTTGACACACAAGACTTCCAATGGTTAAATCGAGGTCTAGTAGCGATGCTACACATGTTTTTAAGGACACTAAAGCATTGCACAACTTAAGGAGCCATCTTCTGATGACTCCAGCTTCTGCATTTACCTAGACTGACTGGTTCTTCCAAGTAAAATCTCTTTAGGAGAGCTCAGACAACTCTAACGAGCAAACTCATTAACCTGTTGCACAGCCATGTAAAGTGCCTGGCTGCACACAACAAACACAGCCTTTGTGGCAGTTCAATATGGCAAGATCTGGGCCACTTCAGTGGCAGGCACTCAATGTCAAACACTCACATAGGTTTGCTTAGTAGTTATTAAGTACACTTAAATAAGTTATTAAGTTGTTTTGCAGAAAGTGCAAAATGAACAAACATAACGGATATTTTTGGGAGAGATGTGCCATGACTACTTTCTCACCCCATGCCATATGTGCAGAGCTGTACTTTTTGGCAGTACAACACCCAGCATTTCAAGCTCATAGAATCGCAATGTTTATTGTCTGCCAGATGGACTGTGAAATGTATAGTGTTCATAATGGGATTATGCAAGTTGTCTATTGTTTGAAAAATAATCTGAGCATTATCCTCTGTACTCTTTCAATGGATTTCCCTTTTATACAAATTAGGAAGTAAATTTTTTTTGTTGTAAATACTTGTAGATATCTGCTTTCATCTTTACAAATGACATCTTATTTAGGCACATACTTCAACAGTATTAAGGGAAAACAAGATTTTTTTGCATGAATGAAAGCCCAAAGAACACATTATTTTATGGAACTATACATATTGACTCTGATCACGAACCTGTATTTCTCAGTGTCCCAGAAATAATGACCAACATATGACAATGCAGTTGCTATAGGTTACAGCTCTTAATCTCAGTGGAAGAAACAACTACCTTTCTGGAAAACACCTAACTTTGGGTATATGCTTGCAGTTCCTGAAGCCAATAGAATTGTGCTTAAATGATTATCTGAACTGCAAATTGTGCATCTCGCCTAATCTTCACATTCTGATTTTTTTTATAGTTACTGACACTCCCAAGGATTTGATGGGCTTTAGATACAGACATCTTCCAAATGAGGTGAATCCTCATTGCTTGATGGTCAACGCTGTATCAGATTCTGTCAGTCATTAAGAAACTCTGACTGCACAAATAAAACTACATAACTTAAAAAGCAAGACTCAGCATGACTACTGCTCTTCCTCAAGTTATATCCACTGATGTCACCCATCTATCAAAGGTCTGCCCATTTCACACTCACCCTTCTCGCTGAATCTTGACAGGAGGAGCCTTTGAAAACCACTCACAATACATTCAGCAGTGAACATGGACCACAAACTGGGATATGTCTCCAGTGCCATGAGTGACAAGCAGACCAGATCTATATCTTAACACCACGCTCCCAGATTTCTTGTGGGGTCAAATGTTTTTTGTGATTAAGCTCTGGGGCTGGTTTTAACTTCAGAAATGTAGTGTTGTTCGGGAATGAGTGCTTTGGAGGACTTCCAAAGCTCACCAAAGAAAAGATTAAAAGTCCTATTGATTGCCATTGGGCAAGATCAAGTCATCAGGAACCATTTCTCTTCTTACACTGCCACTGCTGCAGAAATTATCCAATGTTTTCCTACAGGTTCCCAGATTCAGGCTCTGTCCTCTGCAAGACACCGCTGGGAACACCTGTAACATCCCCTTTCAGTAGGAAAAGGCCCTCAAGCTCTGACCTTCAAGGCATGCCAGAAGTCAAGGGTACTGTTGGCAACTTTCACCTGTACAGTCTGCTATACTACTTTTTTATTATCTATAGCTTGAGTTAAGCTTATTAACACTAATGCAGCATCAACCTGAAATTCAAAGGGTTGGAATGTCAGTTCCACAATATAACTAAAGTGACACCCCTAAATAAGCATGAATGAGCTCTGAAATGGTACCAAAGAGACATTTTTACCACTAACACGGAATCAAACGTGAATTATAAACTCTTCCCTTTCCCCACACCCTGCCATGAAGAATCACAACTCAGATTCACCCACAGATGGCAGTACTTCAGTGGCAAACAGTTATGCAATAACCACGCTGGGATCCTGCAGAGCAAAATTGGTTGCAAAAGAATATATGCACATATACTGGTGTTAATATGGTTCCTTAATCAAAATGGCTGTGAAATGAGTGAAAAAAAAGGGAGTGAGTTTCTCTGGATTAAAGATATTGCAAAGGAGAACAAGAATGAATAGTGGCCTGTAGCCACTTCTACCAAGGTAAAATGTGGAATATTACCCGATTTAAAATCACGAAATTGAAGAGAATTAGCTGACAGTCATTTTTCAGTTCCTCTCCAACTAAGAAAATGAAAGGATTTGATAAGCTATGGAAACTCACTTACAAAAAACACAGCATTAATTCTTGTGATAAGCAAGCAGTTCTTTTTCTTGAAAGAGTTCATTGTTCATAAGTAATTTAAGGACAAATTCCAATTCAGGAAAATACATTTCATATCAAAATTCAATACAACATCCAAGAGTGAGAGGAAATTCAGGGCAGCAGGATTATGATTTTATTTTAGGTCCAATTCTTGAGGTCTGTTTTTAATGTTGATTCATAAAAATGTCGTTTTGGTCAAATACTTTTGAAGCCGTGATTTGCTAGTGGCTTGGCTCTTTAGGGGAGGGGGAGAACTTGGAAACATTGTTGGCTTGGCCAGAAGGTATGAACTTATTCTTGCATTTGACCTCCTCTGTACAGCACAGACTCAAATATTGATGCATCATAAGTTCCCTGAAAACACACTTGAGTAAGGCTCTGCTGTGTTAGATGTTGCATAGCAGTGCCAAGTACATTGTGTTGGCAATAACCTGAACAACTCCATCTTTTTTCCTTTCCCATGTTCCCCAAAGAGTCCTCAGGTCTTTTTAAGATGATGCTTTTGTGTCTTTTTATTTCATTCTGAGTGAGCTTTAGAAAGTCTTGTGTTTTCCAGGTTTCCTCTACAATCATTTAAAACTGGAAAGTTAAATTCTCCTGTAACTCCTGGAGTTCATGAGTTAAGAAAGACCACGACAACTTGTAAAACATGAAATAAGAAACGTATGGTAGATGCATCCCTGTTCTATTCTATCGTAATCTGCACACTAAAGAATTGCTTGGGTCCTGGTCAGTTGGAGGCGGCCAACTGAGGGAACCTGCAACACAGCACTTCCAGGAGAATAAAGCTCACCGTGCTCAGGCCAGTGCAGAAAGCACCTCCCTTGTACAGCACGTCAACACCCTAAGAAATGACTGCCACCAGCTCAGGTTCTTCCCATTGCACTGCAATTTGGCAGGGCCCTCTTGGAGCTATATAATCAAGCCCTTATTTTCCTGCTAGCTTCATGATGACTATGTTTCTCCCAGACCACTCCTTCACTTTCTCATTTTGCCTCTCCATTTTCTACCATTCCCTTAGTAAAGGTTAAGCCAATTTGGAGCTTTCAATAGGCAGCATTCAGTCATCCAGGAGCCTGATCGTGTCTGCTTGTCCTCAGAATGGGCACAGAAAAGGTAACAGCAATGGAAGCTTTTCCATGTGCTGTCCCACCCAGGATGCCAAGCACCTTGACCTGCAGGTCTTCTCCCATAAGGACATGAGGATACTTCATTATCTTGTAGCATCATTAGGTTGCTCGGTGAGAGCTACAGTGTCAAACAAGGGTGGGTCTGTCAAATGTTGCCAGTTGGTATGAGATCATCTGGCCAATGAGACAGCCCAAGGATCATTTGCTTTTACCTAGACTTCAAAGGCCACATTGCTTCCAGCCAATAACCAAAGTCTCCTTGATTCACGCAAATGACCCACAGATGAGGTACTTCACATTTCATTATTGAACCTCTGACCCACCCATTGTCCAGTCCCTGTTTTTCCCCTCAACTGTCCAACTGGATACCCCAAATAAGTTAAAGCACAGTGCCCGAGAGTCATACAGTGCTGACTTTCCACTGCTCTAAAGGCAAATCCTGCACTCGTATAAACGTTTCTAACTCCAACTCAATAAACAGGCCCTTCATGAGAGTATAAAAATAACTGAGCCATGCTCCAAGACCTTTTACATTGCTAGAGAGGTGCAAAGGGTGTGTAGTGTAAATAAGAATCAGGTTCACAATTTCTATGCCTGCTCTTGTTTTCAATTACACCTAGATTTGTTTCAGCTTTGAAATGAAGCTTGAACTGATGCCAGATAGTTTTTTTCTTAAATCCCAACACATTCCAGATTAGCTGTGAACAACAGTTACTCTTTTCCATTCTTAGCCTACCACTTCTAAAAGGATTCAGAAGAGGAGCTGGTCTGGTGGAGAGGACATGATCTCTTTCAATGAGCACAGGTGCTTCTGTGTTGAAGTATTAATCAACCAAAGTCCCATATGACCATTTAATTATGTTAGTATGGCAAGCAGTCAGCTGTGGGGTTTCTTCAGAAGCTCATGAGGTCACTCCATCTCTTTAAAGCAAAAATAATGACTCTCCAGCAAATAGTAAGAGTTGGCAGCTGTGATGTTGAGATGATGTAATTGTACACAGTGGTGATGTGAGATTTTTCTTGGTTCCTAGAAGCCAATACTGAAGAGGTAATCATAACAACAACAGTATTTGCTTAAAATTTTTGGACAAGAAAGGAGACCAAGTTTCTTGCAAAATGAACAGTGATCATAGAGAGTGAAAGGTCAGAAATTGGCTGTCAGAATTGGAAGCGGTTAGGGCCAGGCTCTGGCGCTGAAAATGCAAGGTAGCAAGCAGTGCAAAGAGCTGACTGTTTGCCCTGCACTAACACACATATCTTTATATTCTGAGCACCCTGAGCTACCTCCCTCTCCACCCCTCCTCTGTTAATAGCTGATTATCTTCTTAGTTTTGCCATGGGAAAAATGATGGTATGGAATTATTTACTATTAGTAGGCTCCCCCAGAGCAAATATATGGCACTGTATACCTTGGCAAAAGGGGGTGGACACAACACTGAATCAGTGACTCAAAGAACCAGCTTTCTTGGTTTTATTGGTGTTGGTGAATTTACTGAAAAATAACTACTAAAAGAAAGAGCCATGTTTCTTTTTCTACAGCTTAAGAGAATGGACTGGAAGGACTAAGCAGGTTGAACAACTGGATAATGAAAATATCTGGTCACCTTAGCTCTGGGAGGCTTCAAGTGTTTTGCATCTTGTAGTATCCGCATCCTCCTTTACTTCTTAGGTTTGTAACATAAGAAGAATGCCACTTAACTGAAACAGGTAATGCCTGTAAGAAAATGCAGGGCCACACTAGTCTGGCTAAACTACTTTTGCAATGTGGCTCATTCCATTACAGCTCCTAATTACTGCTGCACAGATGCTCTTATTTATAAGTGGGGGTAGCAGGCATACTGCAGCTCTGCTGTAAGTTTCCTAGTCTGCTCTGCTGGTGGAGTTTGATTTTGGAATAGTTAGAGATGGACTCAGTAACCTGGCAAACTGAAAAAAAAAAAACCCCAAAAAACCAAAACCCACAACACACCAACAAAAAAACCCCAGAGGTTACTTTACTAATCCTTAATAAAGTAATGAGGAAATGAGTGGATTATTTGCAATGATGGCTACTTTAAGTGGTAAATAAAACTTCTTACACTGTGTCACTGTCTCTCACTGGGTTTTGTGCTTTAACGGTTTGTGAGGGCAAAACATCATGCAGGTGTATGTAATTTTAGTCACTCTAAATTCCCCCTAGGTTCACAGGGACTGAAAGTTGTGCCTTATGTCATCCAAAGTGGTAAAACCCCTCAATGTGAAACAATGGGGTGTGACCTTCCAGTATGATTTAACATCACAGGGAACAAATAAATGCCGCAGAAGTGGGCGAAAAAAAGCTGGCACATTAGGAAGAACTGGATTCATTAGGAAGCATTGATTTTATTTAAAATCTGAGAGATTATTTGCAAACGATGGTAAGAATGCTCTTACTTGTTTCAAATTTACTTTGAGTTGTTTTTAGATCATTGGGTCTTTTTTGCCAATATTGAAGTCAGCTTAATGAGTGCTAAAGTTATCTCTAATTACTGTATAAGTATTGAAATGTAGATAATGTAACTACTAAGAGGAAAAGGAAACTTAAAAATATTTTGGGTTTGGTTTACTTTTATTGATATGGATGGCTAACATTTCTCATAAAGGAGGTCTGTTAAAGATTCAGGTTTTTTTCCTTTCAGTTACCTTATCAAGAGCTCTTGACATCCATGTGTAAATATATATTTATAAATACATATACACATAGTATATCCCCTGCCTGTGTTTCCACGCTGGAGGATATAAGGATTAAATATTTGTAATGTAAAAAAAAGCAAAAAACACACTTCAAAGTAATCTTTCCAGCTATCTCTAAACATCACTCAGAAGCAAGGATGACAGAACTCAGTTTTTGCAGGTTTTAAAAAAATCAGTTGGCTGTTGAGCTGGCTTTCAGTTCTGATGGGACTACCCTGGCCAAAATTTCAGCCCTTTCTGTTTGAAAACATAGGCTGAAGAGAAGTTCTGCTTTAGTTGCCTGATGTCCCTGTTCTCCCATTTGGACCAGGTTCTGCTGTGTTTCCCAGGATGCGGCAGGACCCTGGTGGCCATAGCTGTGCCCACCTTCTCTCCAAGGGTGTAACGCAGCAGAAGATTCTGGTTCAGATAGGAGAAGCCATCCAAAGTATTCAGAGGGTAAAGCAATATCTCTGCATAATCTTAATTATTTTAGTCTAATTATTCTAACCAATTTTACCATTGACATAGATATTTATCCCAAAAATAGAGCAAAGCCAATGGATGTGACAGGTGAATCAGCTACTAAAATCCAATAAAATTTAAGAATGAGAGATCAACTTTTCTGGGTTGACAGCCTATACTTGACTCTAGCAATTGCTATTCCCACTCCAATCTGCCATGTAAATGAGGCATGGCAGCACCTCTCCCTTCAGAAAGGAAAAATCCAAAGTTCACATTAGCTGTGCTCTTAAGATTACTAAACAAAGAGTGCTGGGAAAACCCAGTGTATATAGTAGATATTTCATATTAGAGCTCAGAACACTGACACTACATTGCTACACCACATAAACAGAAGTAAGAGTTACATGGGTTAGTGACCGCTGTATATTTTCCCACTGAATCATAATTATAGATTCTCTTTTACTGTCACTGCTAAGTAATTCTCTGATGAATCTGATTCATTGTGCAAACACAGCATTGACCAGACCTCAAAGTGTCTGGTGTCTTAATAGTGCCAGTCTGGGGCTCATAGTAACCAGGGACATGGGTCTGACACTCACAAACCCCCCTGCAATGTCCACCTCTGGGAATAAGGCTGCATCAGATGTGCCTTCACAGACAAGTGAATCACCTACAGGTGTCTCCAGAAATCTCTCACACACAGGTTCCCATACAGATTGTGTGAATAAAAAGATATTGCCCTGATACCACAGGACTTGCAAAATAGTGAGTACCAAACCACTAAAGCACTGTCTAAAATAAAAGTGCCATTTCACATCCATTTCTTTTATCAAAAGGCCGCTAAAACATCTTATTTCCAGGAGAAGGCTCCTGCCTCTGAATGCCCATGCAGGGAGGAATTTTGTAGAGGGCCAGGGCTTGCATACTTCCCTACTGCCCAGCTCAAAGCACACAGCATGCTGGCACGTGCCTCTCCTGGGGCATGCACAGGGAGCCCACGCTCCTAACCTGAGGCTGCAGACACTTGAGTCCTTTTCCAGACTCAAGTTGCTCAACAGAATTTTCCCATTACTTCACAAACTAAATCAAATGAATGAATACGCCTTAGAGTTGCTTTTCTCCAGTTTCCCTCCTCACCACAGAGACTCTTGGGCTGGCACAGGCCAGTGTCATTCCACTGAGGTCAATGGAATGATGCCCATTTATATCAGCTGATGATTTAAACCTCTAGTCTTTCTCTCCAGTGCACGTTTCTTTTCCAGAAAGCCTGGATATAAAGCAGAGTCTAGAACACATGGAAGTGAAAACAACCGCAGCTGATTTAAACTCACATTTCCAACCTTTGCAGCTGCATCACAACAGTAGGAGTTTTGCAGAAACTACTTGACTGTAGACATGTCTCCAAAAGGAAGGAAAAAACCCAGCACATACATCAATGGTAAATAGACACCAGCAAGCAGCAACAGCACAACTGGCATCAATGTGAGGTTCTGCCTACCCCCCAACTTTTCCAACCTTTTTCACAAGTAAGCACTGGAACAGCTACAAGGAAGATTTGACATGCAGAAGTGGGGAATAGACTGTCTGAGGGGACCTTCCTTGTAGAGAGAAGCTACACTATGGAAAACTCACAAGAACTGTTGGCTAAGGTAACTGTGTAATGCTGTAGCATGTTTGGGGAGGAATTCCAGCTTGACTTCTGCAATGATTGTCTTATGCCCTCAAGCATGAGATTTTATTACCCTTATCTTGGCAACCGTGACATTTACTTATTGGCCACAGCCTTACTGCAGAGAGCGAGGACTGGCTTGCTACTTCTCCCAACTGGGTGGCTGCTAAGCCAGCTGTCCCAAAAGCTGGAGGAAAAAGAGAATGTTGATAAGATCATTCCTTGGCCCATCTACTTCCAGCTGAAGTCACAAAGGAGCCCAATCTAAAAGGAAATAATTATCCAGGGAACTCAAGTGACCAGGCATCTCCTGCATTTGGAAATCAGAGTCATCTGGCTGGTAAACAACTGAGAGGGATATTCCTACCAAAAGGAGCCATTCAAGGCCAAGTCTGAGACCCCACGCCTGGAAGACTGGATTTCTAAAGTCTGTAACAGACTAGAAAGTGCATCCTGGCCTGCTGCTCAATAGATGCAGCTTCAGCCACATTTGAACGTGGAGCAATAGTGACATAAAGTGGCCTGGTGGGTTAATCACAGGTAAAAGGTGGAAGTATTTCCCAGGAGACCAGGCAGTTATAATGTTATTCTAGCATGGCATGCTGTAAGAAAAACAAGCTCCAAGTACTACCCTATTCTTTACAGAAGGGACACCGAAGCCCTTCACATCTGGTAACGGTAAATAGCACAGGATCAGCTGGGAGGAGGTATCTAAAACACTGCCTCCTCCTTCTCATATATGAGGTTTGCAAAACAAGAAAGGCAAGTAGAAAAGCGCAGGTATAAATACATGTGAAAATGTGAAAGGTTGTGACAATGTTATATTCTACCTAGATGTCTGGTTCTCTGAAAATAAGCATTATGAACAATAATAGCAAAAATTTGATATTTCAGTCTACATGCCCACAACCTGATACCCAACTGCCACCTTAGAGGTTGGCACATGTAAAGTGTATCTTCAGAGCAGTGTAAACAAAAGGAAAGAAGACATAAAAAGATCAACTGTCTGACATTCCTGTCAGGACCATCTGATCCATTTAAATTATCTGCAAATATTGATTGGTATCTCAATATTAGATGACATTATTAAATGTCAGCAGAGACATGCCGATTTTTCACCAGAGTCCTTTGCTGGCTGTTGTATCTCCATGTGCTTATTATTTGTGTGGGGTTTATTCTTGTTCTTACAGGAATAGATTTGTCCCCAGGCACCATATAGTGCAGAAGACAGAATGATCCCTATGTCAATTAGGGTTTCCTCAAGATAATTTGACACACATTTTCTTAGTTAACAACATCGTTAAGTATTAGATCTAATTACAGGGAAAGCTATGTATATTATAAAATATAAATTAAGTTTGTTTTATAGATTAAAAGCAAATCAATATTTAGCAGTAACAGTCTCAAGAATATTTTCTTTAATTACAGTATGACACTGATTAGTAATTCAGGCTGGAATTATGGGTCTTGGATTTATTATCCTGTAAACTGATAGGGAAACGCCTACCCTATTAAACCGCAGTTCTCTGGGTGTTTCCTCTCTGGCCATAAAAGATCACAGCTGGGCCCTTGACAGCTTCAGGACAGTTCAATGCAAATAGTATCACTTGTGTGATACTACAAAGCACCATGAGAGTTCACTGGTGATGCTGTCATGGTCACAGCTATATAATAGCTGTCAATTTCAAAGATTTAGAGAAGATGATTTTAGAAAAACTAAAATATTTTAATATGCTTTGCTTGTTAAAGCTAGACTTGATTGGCTTCCTTACAAATTTGTACTGTATTATATATTGTTTAGGTAGCACACAGTACACTTGTAAGCATACATCCAAGGAAGCATATCTCACTGATACCAAGTAAGCATAAATCATTTTTGGCTAATCACAAGTGCAGGTGCTGTCAGAGATGCACGTTAAAGTGCTCATTGCTTGCCTCTCAATGTCTCTAGATTTAGAAAACAAAGAAAAACATCATAAATAGAAACCAGCAATTAATATTGGTGACTTTTAACTAAAAAGCAGAAATATAATTACAACAACCAGAAGTGGAAAGTAAAGAGATAACCACTGAGAAAAGCTGTTTCACAAAAAGTTTTGTTTGGGTTTTGGTTTTTTTTCTCCAGAAATTTCCAGATTGGTAGGGGTTAAAGCAGTACACAGAAGAACAAAACCAATTTTTAGAAGGTTTTTTTTTTCTTTTTTTTTTTTTTTTCTGGAGAAGAAAGACTGTTTCTTTGCTACACAAAGACTCTTTCATTGCTTGGATCCTGAAGTGTTAAGCTACTCAGCTCCGCTATCTATTCACACTGTCAAGAATTCCCTAAAATAAATCCGGTGTAAACAGGGTCCATAGGTCCTGATGGTTGGAAACAGTACATGCGTAGGAGCATGACATGAGAAAGCCAAAGCTTTGAAGTGGATCTACATCCACTTTCTGTTCTAAGAAGCCTTCCAAGTAAAGACTTAAAAAGTCAAATTTGACTTCAGCAGCAACTAATTTTTTTCATAGTGAAAACTCAAGGCAAGTAGAAGATGGCAGGAAAGGACATATAACCTCTAATATGAGAGTTATAACTGCAACTCCCTATCTCTGTCTCTTCTTCCATGGCTTCAACAGCCTTCTGAGCTGCAGCAAATTGCACCCTGGTGACTCTAGGGACTCTCCCCAGTCCCCTCCGGTTCCCTCAGAGCCTGACTGACAGCTCCCTGCACCACAGAGTACCCTCTCTTTTTCCCATCTACTGCTCTACCAATGTCCCTCTCTGAGCATGCATATGATGACACCATGAGCAAATGTAGCACATACCATACATCACAACATACAGACAACTTGGGGCATATTAGTGCCCCCCTGGGACTTGCTGGAGCTGTTCCAAAAATAAAAATCCATGAGAAGGAGCAGGGCACAGGACCCTTGCGGTGTAAAAGCACCAAGACCAAGGCCATGACAAGTCATCTACTTTTTCCTACTATGTCAGATACAGAACACGGACATAAAGATCTAAGTGTGGAAAGATGTCTCACACCCCTGGTCGTGGGCAGACCTCTGCCAGAGGTCTGTCCAACAGAAAAGAACTTAATTTCAGAGACTATTCATCCACTGAAGTTAGGAAAGCAAGCTGATCCCTCAAGTACACAAATACACAAAGAAGCTATTAAACAAGATTGGATAACAATAGAGATCACCACTACGATCCATAGCTTTAAAGGCACAAACTGGTTGTGATTAGAGGCTTGACACAGTTTTGACTGGAGAAATGATACGTCACAGCAAAGGGGGAAAAAACTACAAGGCACAAGATCTTGCTAACCAAAACTCCATCCATTTTTTTCCTATTTCCTCAGCAGAACATCCAAAATACCTTGTTCTACACTGCAACAAGCCTAACTCCAAAGAGTTTGGACAGCAGAAATAATGACACAGGTTTAAGAAGGTAAAAAATCCTTCCTGCTCTTTGATTAACTGGGCTTCTTGATGGAGTTAAGTGCAAACAGCTGCCTGGACTTCAACTGAAAAGCCTAAATCTAAACACTCAGTGTTTACATAACCCAAACTTCTAATCAGGCAGCTGGATAATCCACCCATTTAAAGTATCCCTAAGAGTTTCAGGGAAATGTGATTTTCTTACAGCTACGCCAATCAACAACCACTTTAAAAAACTCCAGCTACCAAGTTACTACTTTGGAACAGCAGTCTCAGCGGGATGGGGTCACGACCCCACAGTGAATCACAAAGCAATTTTGGTGGGATCCTTCCCCCTTTCTTTTTCTTTTTTCTTTCTCTCCCTTTTTTTTTTCTTTGAGTAGTACAAATCTGAATCTCTAATTTCCTCTGTATTCAGATGTTGCAAGGTAATAAATTAGAGAAGGAGAAAAGCGTACAGCAGTGCTTGCACACATGTTGGCATTTGCTCATGGGACCTTAATCGCAAATCTCACAAAATCCTGACCACATCCATCTGGAACTAAGGAACCTGGGACTACAATCACCACCAACAGAATCCATAATTTCTCAGAGGAAAAAAGGAAAAAGAAGCAAGACCAAAGAATGAGAAGATTTTGTGGAAGAAGGCAGTATAGATATTTACAGGACCACTTATAGGATTCAATACTCCTTAAACTGACAGACACATTCATAGTGACTTTAATTGGCCATAGCACCCCGTGTTCAGGGCCCTATCTCACCTCACAGTAGTGTTTTACCACCACAACTCTCTATAAGGTCAGGCTCTTGGTTTTGTTCTTATGTAACTTAGTAAAGTCCCTGTGCTAAATCACATCTGCTCACACCTGTTAGATAATGAGAGTCTGAACAGAAATATTTCCCTGGCCAATACCACAGTTATTAATCTGCTCATCCACACAATCACTAACAATATATTTTATACTTCAGCTAAATGTTAATTTTCACCAAAACAGGTGATGCTTCTTGGACTAAGCAGAGAAACATGGGTTTTACTTCCGAGTCTACTGCTGAGTGATCCTGGACAACTTACTTGATACTTCTTTGCTTCCATATCCCTACCTGTAAACGGTGGCTGGTGATGTTTAGCTTTCAATTTGAGACATGGTAAAGCAAATAACTTAGTTTTAGTAATGAACCATAATGCTCAAGACTGTTAGTGAAGTTTTATTTTAAAACTAGTGCAATAAATTGAAAACAAGAAAAACATTTAACTTTTTCTAAGCAGGAAGTGATCCTTTTAGAACACATGATAATAAATTAAAAATAAAAAAAGGGCATGCTTTTAGACAGATCTGATACAATCTCAACATAGAGAAAATAAACTTCATTCAGTGTTTCTTCATTTTGCCAAGACCCCACCAGAGCAGCAGAGATATACCACTGGAGATCCAACACTGGAGAAACAGCACTATGTAATCTCTTTCAGATTATATGCCAAATATTTCAATTCTTAGACAAAGAATTTCAAATGTTTAGGGCCAAAGTTGAGAAAGAGCTTTTTTATTTTTAACTTTTAAGAATTGTTTATAAATATTGCAATGTTGGACAAAATGTCGCAAATTTTAACCCAGACCTGAATACACAGACAACAATTTCTTGTGCTTTTCAGTGATAGTAGAGGTAGGTCCCTTTCAAATAACTTGAATAAAGTGGTAGAAAAACAAAGAGCAGTAAAAGCTTGGCTTAAATTTTTATTACTTGAGGTTTCCAAGTATTTCTCCTGCTTACAGATAGATGTCCCTTCCACCAAGAAGCCCAGAAGAGAGCTCTTGCATTAATATTCATCAACTCCAGCTGTACTAGATGATCACTATAACAGACACACTGCTCATTAATTCATCTGCCAGCTGCTCTTGTCTTTACCATATTAGCTAACCGCTAGTGGACAGCAGTAAGAACAAAAATATTTGATTTGATAGAAAAATTTCATGTCCTTCATCTTGATACTAAGAAGCCAGCTGTCATATCTGCTCTATTCTTAGCTCTGCCTGGTTCCTATTGGGACTACATGGCAAATTAGCTGCGCCCAGCTCAATTGCACAGTCCACTCCTACCTGGATCCCTAGCAAATTCCTATGCCTTTTTTAGGAGTCTATAGCTCCTCTCATCTTTCCAGCTTCTTTTCCACTCCTGTGGTTGATCAGCACAGAGAGCAGAAACTCTGGCAAAAAGGGTAGCAGAGTCCAAGCACTAACCCCACAAGAGATGAAGTGGCAAGCAATAGAAAACTGGAAGGTTATCTATAAAACACCAAAATAACTTCAGTTCCCTCCAGACTGAATCCTCTTTTTCATCTTTAGGATGAGACCACCTCTATCTGGGTTTTTGGAGATATGTTTGAAATTAAGTTTCCCATTTAATTATTTTTAAAAACTGAGGGGAAGGTTGGAGACCTCTGAGCTACAGAAACAAAAGCAGTCTGTATGCTCCCCTCTGTGTAATGATTTCACACTATATACACTACAAGGCAAGCAAGAGGCATGTAACTAAGTCTGGCTGTTGTGTTGAGAAAGCATGGCAGAAGGTGACATCCAGCTCACAGACCAGTCAGTGAAACACAGCATCAGACACCACTTGCGGCCTTCACTGGGAACGTGCCCTGCACTGAAAGCCCACGACACAAGGCAAGTGCACACAGCACAACACGACGGAGGATACCTGAAAGTCATAGTCCCGACTCGGTTCCTCAGCCTCTAGTCCATCACCACTGTGTGCTACCCTTCAGCCACAGGCAGTGTGGTCAGGAAGCTCTGTATTTATTACCATCACAGACCGCAGCACTTTCTTCCTTTGCTTGAACAGCACAAAATATTTTCATGCAGAACACCTACAGCATTCCTTCTTGAACATCTTTTAAGACAAAATGTCTCAACTAGGCAACAATTTATTTTCATTAAGAGTTCAGTTTGGCTTGCTTCCCAGCAACTTTCTGGACAGCCAAAATAACAGAAGTATTCTAATTCAAATAACTGTGTCCTAAAAAATGGATACATCTGCAGTATTTGCTGTTGAACAAGCAGCCAAGCCCAAATATTACCTTGTAATTTTGAGAAATAAAATAGAATACAAGTTTCAAGTGAAATACCCCTTTTACAGTCATGTTTCCAGTCTCCATTTTCCATATCTTGAAAATGAAAATGAAGTTTTATAACAAGACATAAATGTAACTTTTCCAGCAACAAATATATGACATCAGACTCGTGTAGCCATATACTTAGATTGCAACACACTCTCTGAAGAGTCATTTTTCATTGTCCTAGCAGGGTGGGACTCATGCACAACCTGAACCTACCAGTCAGTTAGAACTTGTATGTGAGAATCTGAGCAAAAAAGCCCATTCAAAATGAGCCCGCTTAAAACTTTTCTAAACCTTATTTAAACCTGTAAAAGACAACATAGAACAGTAATGTTAGTCGGCATGTGAGAACACCAGCCATAATACTATTACAACTGTTTATATGTATTCACCAATATCCACTGAATGGTCTCACAGCAGGCAGTGTAGTTTGGGTTTTTCCCTGTGTCCTGCTATTTCTTAGCTGCTTTAAGCCTGGACAACACATTTCACTTTTCAACTGAACATTTCACTTTTCCCTTGTTTAGTGAGCAATAACTCGTTACGAAAAAAAGAAAAAAAAGCTATCTTGCTTATGCTTCTTTACAATATCTAACCCACAAACAGCACTAGTTAAGACTCCAAATTTAGACGCCAGTGTGAGAAGGAATAGCAGTGGCTCTGTCTGCAGAAAGTGAGGTGCAGAATATCTGGGTGTTTCAAAACAGCAACTTTCCAGCTCTTCAGACTGGCAGGCTCAGCCCTGCAAGCTAACATACGGCCCCGCTGTGTGCTTACAGCTGCTTCAGCCCCAGTTAAATCAAATTGTTCATACACAGCTTCAAACCCTACTTAACTTCGCTGGATATCTCTGTGTTCACACCAGCATGCAAAGAGCCCCCAGCCAGGGGTATGGTGCAGAAGCAGATCCTTTCTGCCCACTGACTCTGTGCGACACCATCCACAGCTGCAATGCAAACGCGGCTTTCATTCTGCAGAGGTTCCAAAGAACATTTACTTGAAGTCTGAAAGTGATAAAGGGTAGCCATTCTGTATAGTTAACAATTTTGTATAGTAAACAATTACATAGTCAGCATCTGCTTATCTTGTTCAAAAGGAAAAAGAGTTTTTTAAAAATAAACAGTAAGAACCATATTTAAAGATTCGAAACTCAGGGTTTTTCTAGCAAGGTCTGCTTATAGAAGCTGGAAGGCCACCTTTTTATGAAAGGATAATATCATTTTACAGAATTGCAAGCATTTCAACCAAATGTTTGCCTGTGTTTCTGTGTAACTAAAAAGAAAACGGTGACAAAAGAAGATCCTCACAAACACAGAATCACACCGCCAAGATTAGGTACAGCTTGCTCATAGTTTCAGTGGGTGCCCCGTAGTATTTCTGGGAGCCACAAAATGTAGTCCAACCCAGGCAAGTTATGCCAAGCCACCGCTGCTGAAACAAAACCAAAAAAACTAAGGCAGAATTTTTAGAACAATCAAAAATACTATCAAACTATTTCACACACGCAACATGTCCATGATGGAGTGTTCCAAGCAACTAGTAACAATAGGAAAATGAAAACAAAGACATAAACTATTTCACGTATACAAAATGGGTCTTCACAAAAGAGGAAAAAGTAGGTTTCTTACAGGGATTCAAAGTTAAGCTATCTACTGTCCAAAAGGAGAACTAGCTACTGTCTGTCATCGGTGCACTACTAACAGTTTATTAGTCTGCTGACATCTCCATCTAGAAAAAACTGGTAAATTGTCTCAGGATGAGAGGTAACAGTGAGTGAAGAGGACTTGCTGTGATGTGGTGGTGGCAAGCAGGATTTTTTAGACATCTACACTTACTATGTGATAAAATGCTTCTAAGATGGTGTCACTTCCCTCCCAGACAGCCCAGCTTTTCTTAGCGCCTGATACTGAATCAGTGACCTTCTGTGAATCGGAGCTAATCTCAGGATATGTCACATCTGTAGCAGGAGCAACAGCTGAGCAACACTTGTCCAGGCATAATTGAGCCTCAAGATTGCAGAGCAGTGTGTGATTAATTGGCTGAAGGATTCCTGATAAAGGGAAGAGATAATGACCTGTCTGGGTCAATGGGTGGTGCTCTGCTTATCTAGAAGCATAACAGGCATTAGAAGAAATGCTCCTGATCAAGGTCACAGGGAACAGGGACAGATTCTGCATGAGTGTGAATTTGAGGCATTTCAAAATCACATTCCATAGATGTGCACAGGGGTAAGTGTACTTAGGAAGAGTATTTTAATGCCTTTTATGGTTCTGGTTCCACAAACATTATTCACAAAAGTACTGCCAGCAGCCTAATCTTGAAGAGATCTACCAATCAGCTTTGCAAGTACTTCCACAAAGACTCGGAAAAGGTAAGCCTAAACCAAAGCAATTCTCACTTGATTTTCATGTGGATACTCTAGCTGTGGATAGCTTGTTCCAAGGTCCTCTCAGAAGCAAACAGGCAATGTTCCCACAGTGGAAAAGGGGAAAAAGCCACCTGGAACAACTGCTGCAGGCAACAGCTGTGGTGACACACACATGTGACTTGGTTTAGGAACTGCTTTGGCTCTCTAGGACTGCTCAGCTAAGCTGAAAAGAGCAGGTATCATTCCTACTCCACAAATCTGGCTTCACAGCAACTACAACCACCTCTTTGGTGCACCCTCAGGGAAGGGAAGCCTTGAACATTCCTAAGGATGGACTTTAGAGCAAGTGCTGATTGTAGGTCCACTGCATCTTGTGCTTGAGTCCACCAGGGTGCCTTGTGCAGATCAAATACATCTTGTGCAGTAAGTTTGTAGCAGCGAAGCTACAGAAGTTCAGGTAAATTTAACAAAAATATGCTAAGCATTCATTTAAAATAATAAAGAGAGCAACAAATGAAAGATACCTTTTTATAACGTAGCAGCAGCCTATTCTGCCATCCAGAGGACTCCCTGTGTCTTATGGACAGTGCGTCTTCTGGTACCTCTCCCTCAACAACCTAAACAAATTTGACTGTCCAGATGGAAATACCCCAGGGGGTTCACAGCTGGCTAATCCAGCCAGATCTCTTCACAGGGAAGGGTAACTCTTCCCTTCCTTACTCTTTGGATGAACACAACTTGTTTACTCAAACAGCTCGCTCTCTTTCCTGGGTTGACAAGAATTTCACTGCCATCAAATAGCTAAACTTTTTTTTCTCTTAAACTCTAAACATTCATAAAAGAGATTCTATGGGAGCTGAGCTCTTTACGCTTCATGAATGCACTCCAGCTGCCTCTAGTCTAATGATGTTTCTTTCATCTGCCACACAGATTTTCATACACTGAGGTTACTGCTCAATTGTACTGTTGCTTGTGGAAAATTGAGAGGATAGCAGTTTATTGGAAATAAGTGTGAGGTAGAGTCCTACAGGGAGAAAAGTCACTCTTTGAAGCTTCAGTCGGCATCAGTTTATATAGGCCACACAAGAGAAGGTGTGGTGGGTCACCAGCTGACATATGCTCAGAAGAAATCAAAAGTCACACTGTTTTTGGCACAAATACAAATGGGCAAAGCGTCAACTAGAACAGGATTTTTAGTCCTTAACAGAAAGTTTTCCACTTCGAATAACCACAACAAGTAGGAAAAATGAGCTTAAAAGTCGTTCAGGACTGAAACAGTCAGAGCATGAAAAGTAACAACTAAGAGTTTGCAACCTGGAGCATTTTCACACTTCTATTCCCTCTCTGTGCAGATGTGCACATTCCAAGAAGTGAACTGTACACTGCTAACTGTATAAGCCAGGCAAATGGGAGTTAATGGTTTCACACAGTTGTCCCATCCCCTGACAGGCCCATCTGGCAGCACATATCTTCTGAGCAAACTGGAAATGGGCAAGTTTTCATGAGCAATCCATAGTCTCCCCTGAGAAAAAAAAATAAATTCAAACTGGGCTGCCCTTGAACAATGGCATGAGTATTGCCCACCTCCAGAGAGAAAAGATTTGCTTACTTCCTGTTTCGCTCAAAGAAGATTTATAGCTGATCATCATACAATTAATTGCTGGCTAAGGGTTATTAATCCTTCCAAACCCACTTCACATTAGTGACTAATTCAATCTTATTTGATGCATAAATCACAGGGTACTGTAGCATTATGTTTTCCCTCCACTTTGGCTGTAATTCTGAATCCTTGAGGGCGTTCTTTTACAAACCCCTAATCTGTTTATGTGGTTCCAAATGTGCTGAGCTGAATTCTAATTTATAATCTCACTTCTTGCTCATGCAGCATTTCCTCTCTTCCCAGCACCTAGCTTTCAAGAGTCCCACTTTGTAGTGCACTGCCCTCCAATGAGTTCTCAATAACAGAGCTCAAATCCAGTTCTAAAAGCAGCTCCCCTGCAGAAGCTCACTCAGTGCTACAGAGCACTACATAGCCCTCAAGTACTACTGAAGCACAGAGGTGAGAAGATTAACTAAGGGAATTTGCAAATAGGGCAAAGCTCAGCAATATTTCTGAGCTTCACTCTTGTACAAACAGTTCGATGTATTAAAAATACAAAACAGGTTATAGAGGGCATTTTTTGCCATGCTCTGAGGACTACAGTGTTCTCTAAAACTGAAAGTGATAAAATGCACTGAAGTGGCCTTCTCCTCCCTTAGACATGGCTGTTCCCTTTCACACTGAAACAACTGACAAGGCCAGAGCCATCCACAAGCAGAGAATGCTGCTCCCTCCGTGTCTTTTAAATGTTCACACAGCAGGGGATGCCTGCTACTACTTATTTGTACAGCAGTATGCACAGTGGTCCCTGATGTTCTTTGATGAGTCTAGATGCTGCTTTAATGTAGCTTTTTAAAACCTTATTATGCTTTTATGTATTTTCTTACATGTTCTGTATTTCTGTTGAGAAAGCTAGGCTGGGCAAAACAGCACATGTAGAACATAGGAGTTTCATGTTCTCAAAGTTAATCAAGCTTCTATATGAAAGCGTGCAGATTGCCAATATCCTGCTGCTGCTGTTTTAATTGATGTCAATCTATGTATGAACTGTACTGTCGTGACTGAGGTCATTCTTCCTGCAGCAACTAGTTGCCAATCTAACTCTCAAAACCACATGTAATTTGGCCCCCCATCAGGAGGCTGGCATTTATCATAAATACACTTTGTCATAAGAACAACAAGCTCTTCAGTTTCCTCTACAGAAGTGCTTGGGGTTTTCACCTCTAAGAGTACTGTTACAATCACTGATCTGATCTATACACAGAATACAGTCATCAATTAATCCAGCCTACAACTCTGATTCAAAGACTTTATACTATGGAAAATTATTCCACAGATTCTATCTACTATTAAAAAATCGGTACACTCCATTTTCTTTTATGGTTTGTATTTGTCATGCCTTTGCTTCTGTCTGAGCTTTGCCATTAGACCAAGAGCACCAATACAAAAAAATTTTCTCTCTACCTTACTATCTTTCCATTTTCTCTTAGACAAATCAAAGTGAGTTAAAATATATGTGCAAAAGCAACCCCTAGTTTTTCACCACATCTAACCAGCAGAAAGCCAACTGCCACTGCTCACTGCCGGCCAGCCAGGGCAGCTATTTTCTGACACAGTAATGTGAAACACACAGTAGGAGCTTTTGTTAAGACTCTGTGGCAGGATCCCGGTAGTCACAGTAAACTCCCTTTGTGAGCACTGGAGAGAACAGGTACTTGAAGACAAAAGCAATCTCATCCTAAAGCAGACATCTGAAATAGGTCACTGTAATCATCTCCTAAAATCCTCTTTGCTCATTATAACAGAAGCCCAGGTTAAGTAACAGAGATGGAGATACCAGAATTGTAGCTATTTCCAGCCGTTTCCATCCAGGCACTGTATGCATATATCAACTACAGTCCTCATTTGCCTATAACAAAAGAGACAAAGCCACAGCCTACCCAACATTTGAGAACTGGGAAGCAGTCTGCACTGGGTTAAGGGACATGTTGGTCTTCCTAACACTCAGAATAAGAAGCATCCAGGAAAAGTCTGGCTTTAGGTTAACACCTCACTCTTCTCTGGTATTTTTCATCTGTGGATCTCAAAGTACCTCACAAAGCAAATCAATGTTTTTATTCCTGTTTTACTTGTCCAAGATCATCTGGCATAGACACAAGCTGAACTCTAGTGCTCTGAAATACTGCTCACTACCATACAAGCCATGCAGTCTCCCCGAAAAAAATCATTGCTATCTCCAGAAAGATAGAAAATTGGGATTCACAGTATGAATCTAAAACGAAATTTCTAACATAAATGAAAATAAAATAAAAGCAATTATAAATGTAAATTAAATAAGAAGCAACTTATCTGGACTGTTTTTTTAGGCATTTGTCTTGAGATTTGCAGCGCAGAAATAACATTGCTCTGACATCACAAGTATGTACTTCTGTGCATTGAGAAAATCCTGCTGTTTATTTGGATCTTTTGAAGTCTAGTATCAATATAGCTTCTTAGTCCCCAGAGTGTCCTCAAGGTTTGAGATGTGTATTTTTAACTTCTATACTTACTGACATTCCATTCACGCTATTTGGCTGTTCTTCCCATCAGGGCTTCATCAGCTATCGCTCTGATTTTGGCACCACTGGGTTTATTTGCTTTACCATTTCCTACATGTCTGTGTGAAGAGGTGTGGCCTGCTATCCCGATTAGTTCACCCACACAAAAACTGTGTTAACTTAAGAGCTAAAGCTCTTTGAGGGCATTTTCCTATTAATGTAATCAGCATAAACCAAGGAAATCATCAGTTAAGGCAGCAATGATGCTCAGGCCAGTTGTACCCACCATGTTGTACACACTTTGCTGCCTACATGCCATAGTACCTACAGACTCTCACTGACCCCACTTCCACAGAAGTTCACCCTCACCTCCAGGATTCAGCCACCCACAGTGCATCTACTCAGTCCATGAAGAGTGTGCACACACACACACCATGGTAGGGAATGGAAGTGGCAGGAGGGAGAAGGCACATACTGACAGCATGAAGCAGTAGCTCAGTGTCAGCGGGCATGGGGAGGAACAGCACTCCGCCATTTGCTTGCAGCATACTGCATCCCCCTCAGAGACATACTCCTGCAGAGCTCAAAGTACACAAAGACTACTGTTTGATTCCACTTTAAACAATTTTAGCTGTAGTCAAACAACAGAGTCACTTAAAGCTTCTTCTTTTAAAAAATCCATGGCATCTGTCAAAAAATTTTTTGCTGAATTTTTCAACATGTTGCCAAAAAAGGAAAAAAAAAATTTAATCAAGAAATTAAATGGTTGGAAAAGCCAACATTTTTTAGCCTGAATCTGGAATATTTCAGAAAGCTTGTTATAAAACACAGCGATGCAGGAAGAGCATAGAAAGTGCTTAGTTCATAGTTTATACTAATGTTGGATTTCAAGGGTGCCATTAGGGAAGTACATGTAGTGCCTGTCAATTAAAATGTCACCACTTGATTTTAACAAGGCAAAGAAGATCCAGGGCTTTCAGGGCCTGGTATTTTATGCTACCCTCAGAAATCAAACTGCAACCAGGAGACAGCAGTCCTCAAGACAGCACTGCTCAAGTCCTCTATGTTTCACACCTTGATGGTGCATCGGACAGGAAGATTATGCCACACGAAATTTGAATTCAGCTTCATTGATAACAGTCTTGATGACAAATGACTACTTCCCCAGCAAAAATCTTCCCTCTGTGTGACAATACACTCATCCTGACACAGTATGGTAAAGTACCACACACAAGTATGGCCTGGTCTTGGTGGGGATAGCTAACTAAGAATAAACAGAGTTTGGAAGTTGGCACTGCCCAAGTCATTGCATGCTGTCCTTACAGAGCAAAGTGCAAAGAAGAAAAGCAAGTTGGACTCACTGATCAAGTTGGCAGGAGCACAGGAATTTTTTTTAGCTGCCATAAAGACCTACTGAAATGAGAGCTTCCCAAATCTCTGCAGGTATGTCTGTGACTTTTCCATCATCAGTAGCCTGCTGCTTAGGGAAGCAGAGCATTAGGCTTTTTTTAAAGAGTTTTAAAAGCCCCTCTGTTCACTTTCAACTATTCATCACAGTCATTTGAAGTTCTCTTTTGCAGCCCTTCTTCTTCTTACTCACATCTGGTGCTGCATGTTACTACACTGCAACCATAAATAATGAAGGAATGATATGGAGGTACTGGATGGTCTGTTCCAGCGTCCTCACAGCCAACCATTCAAGAAAGTTCTTGCATTTCCATTACAATACTTATATAGGAGAAGGGGGTGGAAGTACAAAGTTCTCCATTCTAGAATACAGTTTCTAAATAGCACTTCATTAGAAGGGCCAGCAAGCGCCTAGGCTGAAAAACAAATAGCATATTTTAAAAAGAGGATTTTCTCCTCAGTGAGTACATTCGCACCGAAAACTCCAGAACAGACAAGATCTAGCAAAAGCATTTCAGGAAGTGACGATCTCTTTCAATAGTTGGTCTCCTGGTAAAAAGTGGCATTTGCATCTCCTACATACAAGAGGCTGAAGTGGGAGAAGGCTGTTTCAATTGTCTTTGCTCCAGGTACATGATGCAACAGTATGTTGTCCCAACACATTTAACTTGTTATGAGCTACACAGATCATATCTGATAGTGCTCTGCACTTGGTGAGCATTTCTGTAGCCCTGAGATATTTCACCATTCTCAACCTCTGCTGTTCATCCTATTACTTGACTGATTTGTCTGATTATAGAAATGGAGGGGAAACTGAAATCATTTTTGCAATTTTTCCAAATGAAAATTGAAATTACACTGACAGCATTAGGCTTGTCACCTTTCATTTCCATCGTCACCAGAAGCTCTTTACTGCTGCTGCACG
The DNA here is from genome assembly GCF_023638135.1 of Falco biarmicus. NCBI lineage: Eukaryota > Metazoa > Chordata > Aves > Falconiformes > Falconidae > Falco > Falco biarmicus. The sequence continues at coordinate 29,003,135 of NC_079299.1, forward strand.
AGTTTCTCCGGAAAAGAAACTGCTTTAAGCGGACACCTGAAGAAATGCAGCTTGGCCAGTGATCATTAAATGGTTCCTTAAATGCATTATTATGGAAGATGGCATTTTCAGTGGTGTAGGTAAACTGTGCAAGTACAAGCACTTCAAAATCTAGAACGGAGCTGTGAAAACTATGTTAATGTCCTTTCAAAACTCTGCTTCCCATACACTTATAGTGAAAAAAATCTCCTCAGAATAAATACATTAGGGCCTATCTGCTCTATAAAAGCTTTTTTTGGTTTATCATTAAAGGTAAATACATTCATTCTAAGTACTTTCTGCAGATGTTTTTGAGTTCCAGTAACTGCAGGACAAGTACTGCTGTAGTATTCATGTACTGGTAAGAACTGACCACATTAAAAAATGTTCCAGTTCTATGATTCACAAACCAGGTCTCTCACATAGCTTCAAAGAAATTAATCTCAAGAGCTTCTTATTTACCTCTACAGTTCCCAGGGAAATCATAAGAAATCTCTTTGTCTCAGCGGACATTAGACCCTTACATTTCTTGACTGCTCCTCTTAATTTCTTAACCTTGTTTTACTGAATACCAATTTAAAAAAATTACTTGCATCCACATAGAGAAAGTTGCTTGCGCACTCAGACAGCAAATGGAATAAATTAAACTCAAGAAAAAGGTAAAAGCTGTAGTAATGTAAGGCAGTAAACCTTTTGGAGTGATTCCTAGAAGGGAGGCACTCAGGGGTTAAATTGGACTACAGTGAAAGAAATCACTGGTGAAGGGTTCATTTATTTACATTCCCATTAGAGGAGCCTACAAAGACATACATCAACAGAAACAAACCATTTTAGTGCATTCATTGACTGAACATCCATCAGTGAACATGATCTATGCCAGCATGTCTAGGAGTGACAAGATATTATTATTGTAGTGCCAAAGGAGGAGGGGGGCAGGGGACTGAACAAAAGGGAGTGCTGAACCTTGCCTTAACAATGAGCCCCTATTCTCTTTCACTGCACCTGAGGTCCAAGGCTTCAAAACCAATGTATTTTTTCATTGCCCACTAACAGATACGCTGTGGTTCGGTTCACACCTGGTGGTATACGAGTCCTCAGTGGCGTACTACACTATTTCCTTAAAAGGAGCCCTTCCTCTCATAGCATCTCATAGCATACTCTATCACCTCTGCTGACTAAATGACACCATCTCACTCATCAACCACATGCAGCTTTACTCCTTCCACCTTCCTTCCCACTGTTTGCACTGACTGTTTATTTTTTTAAGCACCTCACCCCCGATTAATCCACCAGACAGTAGAAAAGATCCGTTTGTGAGAGACAGCAATTAGAGCTGTAAGCACTCAGTCTTTCTGTGAAACACCTGTTTCATTCAAATTACCAGAGGGAAAAAAGCAGAAAGCAGGACAAACTGTCGGTGGAAATGAAGAGAAATGGGAGCAAGCTCCTAGTATGATAAGAGCCTCCAAACTTCAGACAGCAGTCTTCCTGCCTTCTTCCAACAGTAGTGCAGAAAACACACACAGCATCTGCAATACCTAACTCACATACCTGTGACACTGGTAGGCTCCTTATCAACTGTGTTCCTGCTCTTTAACTCTTAACAGAGTGCAGAAATGTGCAAACTACTTATATTTTGCAGTTATTTACTTTATCATTATTTTCTTTTGCCCAAAATTTAAATGAAGAAGGTTGATACCATCTTGAAATTGGAAATATTTCAAGCAGCTCCATTTCTGGAACATCCTCAGCACCAAAGCCAGACCTTTCCATTGTCCTAGGTTTTGTAATTTTTCTTCCAACAGCACCAAACATCTGTTCCAATTTTCAAAAATGAGTACTTCAAGAAAGCATGAACATGGCTTTGAAGTTTCATAATTTTGGTCAGTCATATGATCTAACAACAGCTTTCGTATACATAAACACATATAGAGAAGGTCAGTAACTAAATGGCTGTTGGATTTATCATCTTTGACTAGAAAGTTAAGTGACAATATACAAACAAAAATACCAAGTGGCATAGCATGGCTCTGAGTCATTCTCTCTCTTTTATAAAATGAGAGAAAATTATATACCAAACAGATTGTGTAAGCACCACAGGCAATAACTAAAGCTGGAAGAAGGCCAGACTACATTAATAGCTGCTATTTGATCTAGTTCAAGATCCCTAAACACCAATGGCTGATGAAGTCAGTGGAAAGGCTCCTATCAATTTCTAAGAGGTGCTGTACGGAACCCAACACGGCTGGCAAGCAATAGTGCATGGAACAAGGAACAGAGCTGATGCTACAGCAATTCAGTTCATCACCGTGCTGGAAAGCAGGCTGTGGTAATGCTCCCAGCAACCATATTTCAAGACTTATCAGCTTTTCCTCTTTCCAGGGGAATCTGTCCTCTTGAGTACTTTTAAACCTCTGAAATCAATGGGATTACTCAAGGAATAATGTACCACAGAACCTGAATATTTATGGGAAATCTACCGCAGCGATTTCTAATGTACTGTGATCCAAGAATTCTGAATAAAACATCAACAATGCAAAGACAGATTTTCAACTGATAAAAATCAGCTGTTTCCCTTTCAAAGCAATGGAGCTGCAACAATTTGCAACTAACAAAACCACAGCTTACCATTTTCAAAATTAAAATAATTTTTGCAGTATTTACAGCTAAAAGTAGACCCTGCTTTTATTTTCTTACTGTATAATAATAGCTCATTTCTTGTAAAATAATAGATCATTTCTGTTGCCTCAAAGTTTTTTGGTTTGGTGTTTGGGTTTTTTTTTGGCTTATTGCAAAACTGTAGGCATTGTAAGAAACTATTTATATTCCAGTTTGGTTCCTTTTAAGTTGCACTGCTTATACATTCGTAACTTCTTTAAGAAGTCCCCAGAGGAAATGAAACATGTATTACATAAGCAAGTGTATACACAGGAATAATATAAAACACACCTTTTCTTCTCTTTTCTAAACTCCCTTTGTTAACAACACATAGAAACAAATACATATATATATGTGTGTGTGTAATGAGTATATGCGTATGCATAGCTATATCTATCTACATATATCGTTATAGTAACAGTCATCCTTTCATAGGGCTCATCAATAGCAGGTTTTACTCACCTGATGGGCAATTTGCCATCGGGGCCATCCTGTCTGTCAGCACACCTTATCTGCTATCATGCTTTTCTTCAGATCCATAGTTACATGTAAGAAAATGTTGGATATCTGTCTCCTCCTAAACACAATAAAATTAAAGCTGTAATTAGCAGCCTGCCCTGAACAACCAGGTTACATTCCACTCCACGTGCAGAGCCCATGCAGAAGTGGTGGGCCCCTGGGGACAATATGTGAGCCACAAGCAGAAAGGTAGCCCCGATGCGCTCAAACTTAGAACCAGACTAAAAAAAACAGGAGAGCTAAGCTCGTCCTTCCTTCAGGAGGCTGAATTATAGATAGGAGTTCACTCTCTGATTCCCAGTAGGTAGTCTAGTTGAAGAAATTGGGTTTCGGAAAAATGAACTCACGAGTTATTTTCTTGTTGATGCTGACTAGTTCTGCTAAGGTAAGAATGACCAAAAAAACCCTAAAACAAACCAACAAACAAAATATTATTACCTTTCTGAAACAGGAGATTATGATAATTTCCCTTAAAATGAGGAAATTAATTAAAATTACCTCAAATGTTGTTAATTCTGTTAATTCCTTGCATATGCTGCATGCAGCAGTGCCCTGTGGTGGGGCTGCTGGAGCTGGCTGAAACTGGCTGGAACCAGTGGGAACCGGCTGCGGCAGGCAGGGACGGCCCCTGCCTCACCTCACGGCACAGCCCGCCCCCACACCCCCACGACTGGACACGGGGCAGCAGCCTGGCCGTTCAAAAATAATGCGAAATTAGCCACAAACAGATCTTGAAGATTTTCATAGAAGCCAGGCTCCCGGCAGGGAATCAACATGGCCCCGCGGGGTGTTAGCAGTGACAACCCACTGCGCACCACGCTCTGAGGTGATTCCCACCCAAGAAACCCTGCAGCCTTCAGCTTCTAGCAGAAACCTGGGCTCGGCAATGCCGCTTTGCAGTAACAGACATCATCCGTCTTAATTAACCAAACTCAGCAAGCAGCTATGTCAAATGAATTAGCCATATGCAGGTAGTCCCACCACATCTAGTCTCATAAAAGTATCTGTGCCTCAGCTGGCAGATCTGTCATTAACATAAACATACTTTAGCTCTGCTTATAACTGAAACCGTACTTCTGGCCAGCCATTTGGCTGGGAGACCCAGGAGAACTACTTTTTCCATGTTCACAAACATCTCCGCTAGTCCTTGGTGTCACCACCTGATTAAATCTCTGGCACGGCTGGCTCCTCGCTGGCAACATGGAGAGCACCATCTCACCAAGCCGGCATGCCTGTGTTAAAACTTGGACTTGAGGTCAAAGGCAGAGCAGAAAGAACGGCAGATGTCCCACATAACAAACTCACTTTTCTGCACATCAGCTTTTTCTCCTCAGCAAAAAGGAATAATTAACTAATGAGATCAATCAAGAACACAGGGTACCTGAGGCTACTGTTCCTTCCAAACCTTGCTTACGTGTTTGAGCAGTAAAGGTGATATAAAAAAAAAACAGATACAAGTCCCTGGTTCCACCAAACCCTCCTTGAGCCAAGAGAGTTCAGCTGCTGAGCTCTAACACAGAGAACATATCAACAGAAGTTCACACCTTGGCCAAACCGGGGCAGACACATGGGAGGCTAGAGTCCCCAGTGTCCTGATTTCCAGTCCTTTCTAAGGATCTTCTCTGTAACAGCTGTAACATATTTTAACATGAGCGGAATAATGTATTCTTCCCTGTGCTCAGCCTCAGAAACGGCTGAAGCATTTCTGCCGATCGTTTCCAAAGAAATTCAGCCTGAAGCAGACCTCAGCATGTATGATTTCAGCACGCATGGTAAAAGTTTAACAACATTAGAGGCTGCCACAATGGAAATTGTTGGGCATCACTGGTTTCACTTATAATAATGAAACTTGGTTGAAAGCTAGGAGCAGTTTGATGTAGTAGTTTTACATAATAAATACCATTTTTTCGAAACCAGATTGTTTTACAGAAACCGACTTCAGCTAGATGTTTTAACTTTCTGAGTTAATCTTGACTCATACATTTCATTCTCACCATATCACTGTATTTCATTGTTTCAGCTTATACATACATTACATGAAAACAAATGTTAATATATACCACGTGTGCATACTGTTATACCTTATTCGGTATTACAGTTATAGTATACTATATGATAATGTAAAATCACTAGTATCGAATGTCATATTTTCAAATTTCAGAATCAAAACGTTTTGACGATTCCAAAGTGAAACTTCTCAGGATATCCCCTGCACAGCAAGAACCCAGCTCACTCCAAACTCAGTGAGACCTGATATCCTGATGGGGTAGGCAAACTCAGTTTGAAACTTCATATTTTACTTCAATAGAGAAGTTCTAGTTTCCAACCAGTCCTACCAACCACACATAACACCTAAACAACCAGTCTGAGACTCCTAAGTGCTTGAGTAAATAGGTCAGCATCTGTGAAAATGAGACATCTGTTCAATGAGAAAAAATGGGGTTTTCTTCCTCTAACATTCAAAATCATCAGGGTTTTGTTTGTTTTTCTTTAATACTGAACAACTTTGGCCAGAGAAAAAGGATCTAATTAGCAACGCTACCATTGGGCAGCTTGTACCTGTGTTCCTGTCAAACATCTGCGGAGTTTAAGTTATTGAAGCTTTGCAACTTACATAACTTATATTATAGCTTATATAACTTTGGTCATATACAAAAGCAGACTAATCATAACAGTAAGCTGGAAAGATTTTTGTGTTTTATTGTTAAACACTAGCAGATCCTTCCCCACATATCTATGGCCTTTCCCGAGGTTCTCATCACCGACTCTGTCCCCGTTACCAATCTCCACCATCTAAGATTCATAAAACATAAACCATGACCACAAAACTAAGACCCAAAGCTTGTTATGAGACATGCAGGGTTCAGCTGAAAATCAAACATCCTCAGACGAGTAGCCAGAACCTTGGTCTTGTGAAGAATGTCTAGGGGTCCTATTGGCACGGTAGGAGGCCAAGGCTGGAGTTGACTGAGAGTGCCTCAATCTATGGCACAGCAGAAATTGGCCCAGCTTTATCTTGTCCTTCTGTGCCAACAAATTCTTGGTTCTTGTCTCATGTCTGCCACCCACATGACATGGACGAGTCTGCTCCTCTCTGCCCATTCATGACACCGTGGTGTCAATGGCAACATCGCAAGGCAGAAACCATCTCTAACTGACTTTTTTGAACACAGTAGGTATCTTGGGGCATAAGCCACAGCTAATGGAAAGCACCCCGCTACCTTCAGCATGCTGTTGATCAGGCCTTAATACCACATTTAATTCAACCCCATAAAGATACATTTTGATTCAAACTCATAATGAAATACAGAGCCCACATTTGAGTATTAGTGTAAGGTAATAATGCACATATGAATGTACATAAATACATTTACTACTTTAATATTTTTCAGACATCTCCCTTATGTAAACATACATTGGATGTTCTGTGCAGTTTATTCATGGCAGGTTATTCCATACGCAGCTCCATGTAGTGCCTGCTGGTAACGTTCACTGCTTCTGCTAATAATTCATGAACCAAACAGCTATCTGCATATTCTCCTTCAGGCTGCTAACAAGGTCCTCCAGTGCTCATTCTTCCATTATTACCACACAGCTAGTTCCCTTTAGACTTAAAAAAAAAAAAAAAATCTGAGAGAAAATAAAAGCCATATGAGACAGCTCTGCTGCTGACATGGATGATCCTAACTCCACTGCAGTCAGCGGGCCAGATCCTGACAGTGTAAATGGTCACAGTGCCAATGAAACCAAAGCTTTTCTCCAGGGCCCAACCTACCAATACCCTGCTTTCCTGCTCAAACTCCCCTTTTTCCATCTAATACCAAGAACTAGAGTCCATCCAGTCCTCTGGGCTGGCAAGTATGGTTATTAGCACAAGACTTGTCATCTTGAAACAAGCTTCTATCTGCCACTGCTTTTGCAAACACTTCCTTGGAGGTGCAGCTCCTCTTGCTTTTTAGCTAGATAAGAATTGTCTATTCTAAGCTGCATCTGTTGCAACAGCAACAAATCCAGATGGAGATCTGCAGCTCTCTTGGACACCTGTGTCAGATGGCTTCTCCCTTCCAGGTAAATGGCTCGATAACTCAAATCTTCTTTTCATCACTTCCCACATGATTGCTACATGCCTCCTTGTTTGTCTGTAAGGCTTTCCACAGGCAAACCGGTTGTCCAGTTCTGCTGGAGAATGGTTTATATTAACAACTCCCTATGCATCAAAGTGGTAGACAGTATCTTAACTTGTCATAGGCTGCTGTTTCAGAAAGCTTAATAAACTCAACCGAACAACAGTCTAAAAAAAGGAAATAAAAGATTTAACAGGCTGGTATTTCTACCCCCTTCTGCTTTTTAAGAAAGACAAAATAAAAAACAAACAAGCAGTGGCCCAAGCTGGAGTGCACGCATAGCTCTCCCCAAGAATGCTTCCCCATTAACTCAGTGTTTGTCTGTATTACCTATGAACCAACGTGTTTTCAATTTAGCTTCTTATTAATCTTGTGCATTTCTTTCAACTGCTACTTTAAAAATAGAAACTTCATGTTGAACATTTTAATAGCATTAAGTTTCAAAGGCAACAAGCTGCTGTATGATTTTTTTTCCCCAAAACTTTATTGCCAGATGTAAGTACGTGTGATTATTGATATTCTTTGTTTTCCCACAGGTTTCTCTTTTCCTTATTAAACAACATATCTGTAGTTAAGCAGCTCCATGAAAATTTAGTGAGGTCCATGAGAAATCACTAGTCACCAGCCCACAAATCCATCTCACCTAACTTCAGGCACTTCACTAAACTGCTTAAATTAGGAGTTTACCTACACTAAACTCCCCCTGCAGTCAGGAGAAATGACTACAGGACCATGAATACCAGGTACTTGCAGCCCATCTGAATTTCTGAATTGCTTTCTGGAAGTAGCTATTTTTATCCCACTGATTACAGAGGGCTCCCAGGCCCACAGAGGAATTAGATCTCCAACTTCAACAATTAACTAAGATCTAATGTAAACTGGGATGCTTCCAGGCTCTGGGGTCCTCAGCAGCATCAGCAAATCAGCAGAGGACCTGCTGGGAGTGCATTTTAGTTTCTAGTCCTTGTATAAAATTTTAAATAAAGACAATGAATGTACTCCAGTTGCAGTAGACTACCTCATCTAAATGACAGTTTCAATGGTCTTTGGGTAAGATCAAAAGCCAAACACAGTCAACAGAAATACAGCTAAAGGTTTGGTAGGTTTTAGTGCACATCAGCTTTGTGTTCTGCTCTGCTCAGCCTTCTCCCTCCCTCCCTCCCTCACAGAGGACACCTAATGAAACCAGGCCACAGAAGGCACTGGTAGCTTAGCCATTGACTTCATAAAGAACAGGATCTAATTCTTCATGACTGTAGAAACGTCCATTAAGAAAGACGGGTGCTAGCTCACATGGGGAAGTATGGGAATATAAAAAAAGCTGTGACTTCTCACCCACAATTTTTGCAGTCTAGGGAGATGGCAGTGGATAGTACTGGTCCTGGGGACCTAAAGGAAACCTTCACATACAGCTGTTAAACACTAACTGGGTGATCAGTGATCACACTAATTATAACATTATACTAGCAGTTGAAGAGATTCCTTCCCACATACATCTGATAGTTCCCATCTCTTCAAAGAGGCTGCAGCCACACAAACGGTGGATTCAACATCCAGCACAGCTTCTTCCACCGGCAGTGGCTCTGCTCCACGGCTCTGGCCCCTCCCCCACCACCTCCAATAACTCATTCCCACCATCCTGCCAGGCGTTCCCTTTCCTTCCCTTGCACTAAATGCCAAATCAGCTGTTTATGTAGCTGTGCTCTGAGGGAGCAGAAATTTCCAGTGGGGACATGGGAGAAATAACCTTGGTTTCTACCAGTTTTTTGAAACAGTTTCCAGGGGTCCTTACAAGGTAAAATAAATAACCCTAATCTCAAACTGTACAGCTTCCCTAACACACAACCGGGACAGGTAAAGGGAGCATTAAAAGACAGAACTATTCTTTCTAGTATATAGGAAAAAAGCACCTAATGGGACTGATCCAAAGCCTGCTGGAAATCACTAAGTGGACTCCCACTGACTTCAGTGAGCTTTGGATCTGCTCTACAAAGCCAGCCAGCTGCAAGCTGCTACAGTCAAAGGAAAATATGCTGCGAAGGAATGGTGGCCTTGTGGTTGAGGTACTGGCATGGTTTCAAGAGACTTGGACTCAGTCTATGGCTCTACCATTCCCGACCCTGTGCAAATCCTTTCATTTCCATGCACATCAGCTTCCCTTTCGTAAGTCTAGGTATATAACCTAAGGAGCTAAAGTGTGGAGAAATTCAAGGGTGTCTGAAACAGGAGACATGCACAGAGACATTTACCAGCACCATCTCAGCAGGTGTAACTCTTCCTCTACCCCTCTATGGGCCCAATAAGGTCTGTTACCCCCACAACAGGGTACAAAAGTGAATGTCAAACCAGTATCCTTGTCTAGCTCAAGCACAGCAAGCACACCTGGAAGCTGTGACTACAGCTTTTGTCAACATAGCCTTACCTAGCTGGCTGGCCACTAAGATGCATGGCTAACGCAGCGCGGAGCTCAGCGCAGCTTAGCCAGGTCTTGGTACCGCACACTGAGCTCCACGTTCCCACATCTGTATTAACAGCAATATCCAAGAGACTTCATGTAAAGATAGTTTGAGCATGTTTACGTGAGGTGCAGCCCGCAACAGTGCAGATCTAGGTGTATGACTCCAATCCAGCCAAGCAGACGAGTATTTATCTATAAAAGTAAAGGTAATACCAACATAATTGCTTTCCTGGATGGGAGGCCTAGGAGAGGCGAGCTATGTTTTCGTGGGGTTCAAGGAAGCCTGTCAGTCTTAACATCATTTACACACTTGCTCTGAATATCCTCCTACCAACAGCTGGGGCTTCTGGCAGCCAAATGCAAACCATCTATTGTAATAATATTCTTCTGTTGTAGAAAACAAACTCTTCCAAGCAGAAGAAAATCTTTAAAAAACAATCCAAGCAAAGGCACAAATTAAGCCCTAGAAATTAAATACTGAAATAATTTTTACAGCATAGAAAGATCAAACTGCAAACAAGCTGCAAAAGCCATTACTAATTCAACATTCCATTATTCTTTTTTTCCAAAGTGTGATTCTTTTCTTCAAGCCAAGCATACTTTGCTGGGACCAAACCTTCACATTAGATTTCCTGTACTGTGGACTTGATGAGATAAAGCACTTACTTCAGACCAACAAATCACTTCATTAAAGAAGCCCGTTCATAAATATTCTCAACAGCAGTTGACGTCCTGGTGTAAGGCACTCATTTTGTGCCACATTCCTCACTCTGGCAAGACCTTCCCTCTAACGCCACGACTGCAGGAAAGGGTCCTAATTTCAAAGGAAAGGAAGAAGCCATCCTGGCTCTTTCCATTGCCTCCATGTTAGCCATATGGGTTCTTCTAGGCAGGAAAAAGCAGCCAGAGGCTGGACAGAGCTGCTCCCTCTCAGTTCTCAAGCTATTGGAAAAATGGACCATCCAGTGGTTTTCCAGCTGTCTGTCAAGACTCTGGGGAGCCAGGATAACTTACAGCATTTCTTAGCAGATTGAACAGAATTGCTGGAGTCACCCAGGACCCAGGCTGCTCCAAAAGCATTTGCTCACATTTGCAGTACTAGCAGTTAATGATAAAGGTATTCTCATGCCTAGTAGGTGGAGGAGGTAGAAAGTCTGGTTAAAAAATTTGAAATGGAAAAGGTTTTTTTCACGTCCCTTCGCCTCATGTAAGGGCCGGTCTAGGGAGCCTAACAATACACTGACTGGTAGTATATTAATCAGCCCCAATACATCTCTCAAGGCTGTACAAAATCTCAGAGTCAGTGTGGTCCCTGGTGAACAAAGATCTAAAGCAGAAACTCAATATGTTTTAAAGAAGGTTACTTTGTGTTTTCATCTGCAGATATTAAACAAATATAACTCATTAAGAAGTAGTATAATTATTTCTGTTTTGACAGGAATACACAGGCACCATTTTGAAACTGTTACATTAAAAACCAATATGCAACGTTCTTCAAAAAAACCCAATTTTAGTCCTGCTCTTGTTGAAATGAGCATTCTCATCTTGTTTGAGTAACCCAGTATTACAATGCACTGAAAAATACAATATGCTAAACAGAAAATGAACAAAGCATATCAGGATTCAGCAATTTATTTCAAGCCAGTGTCAGCGTATCAATTCAATTACTTCTGAATGTTTTATGGGGCTCTTACCTTAGAAACAAATCTATGAATGATCACAAAGGTGCAATTCTTTAAGGTATTTCCATCATTGAAAAGACCCTCCATTTTTGTAGGGAAAATCCTCTCCTCACCATTCAGAAGAAGGAGCTAAATAAACGTGAGTATATGAACTGATTATAAAAAGCCTACTGAACTGGAGTAACAATAACGCCTTAGTCTTGAAAACATAGAAAGTAAATGCAATTTTACATTAAAGATCTGAAAACAAACTCAAGGCTAATATTTTCAGGGAGGAAAAAAAAAAAACTTTGATCTCTTTTTCTTTCCGGGGGGGAGCCAATATCAACATGAGTGATTTTGTACTATATTCAGGAGTCTTTATGTGGGTTAATAATGTTAAAGTTATTCCACTGCTTTTTCAGACTTTTCTGGAATCAGTTCCTTGGTGAAACAGGGCCCTATTGAAGACTCTTGAATTTGCATAGCATGTGCAAGACATTTAGATTTATATTCCATGTTAGGCTTGTGTGTTTAGAGTTTACCCAGGCATATGCAATTCATTGGCTGTATTGTTATCTTCACAATGAACAAGCTCACTCATTTCATCTGCAAGAAATGCAGCTTTAAATGTAGAAAATTAAATTTCCATGAGAAAATGTGTTCCATGAAAATTTCCATCAATAAAGGCTTAGCTCAAAAGTACTGAGGTCGAAATACTTTGATTTGAGCCTACCTGGGTACCATGTGACTTAGGTAGCAAGACCATAACATAATTAGAAAATTGCTGCTTTGAAAGTGCTCCCGTAATGACTAATACATCACAGTTCTCTCTCTAAAAGCCTTCAGTTGTCATGATGCTGTTGTGTTCAGTGATGAACTTGGCAGATTCTGCCTTGAAGACTTTACAAACTCAATAGGTAAAGGAATCATAATTATCTTGAAAACAGAGCATGGTGACCTTAGTGGTGAAAAACCGAAGCCACTGAAATACAGAAACCAGTAACCACAGCAACGAGCCATCCATTCCATTTCACTCAAGTGACGTCCTGAGCCCTGTGTCAGTGGTGTGCCCCACGGTCAGCCTTCTTACTGGCTGGGAGAGCAGCATGGTGTGTTATGCAAGTCACGGTGTGCAGCAGCAATGTATTTCACAGTGTCTGTGCAACAGGGTTTCCCCAGAAATTTTAGTGCTGAACAAAAATCATCTAAAGAAATATGAAGCTAATGGGTTCGGTTTGATATTTATGAGACACCATAGTCCATCTCGTGCTTGCTGTCACCACCAGAGTTTGTTGAGGATGGTTTCTAAAGCAACATTAACATTGGTGTTACCTTACGTGGTTTTCCAGCCTTGATACTGAGTAGGAATTCTGGGACAGGGACAAGTTGCTGGCACAGTCAAAGCACCATCCCATGGCAGATGACAAGAAGAGTTTGGCTGCTGTGGGTGACAATGAAAGGCAGAGGGAGTGTAGCTGTTGTCGCCATGTATGTCAGAGGGATGCACAGCAGAAAGGAGAGCCACGCAAGCTAACAACTTTGGCTCAGGAACAAAGCAGCATCTACAGCCGTGAATTCCTTTGGGCAAAAAATGAGAAGAAGGTGAGTCACTAGAAAAGCATGGCAAGGGGAGCTGTGAGGACAAAGAAATCTGACAATCGGTGATGGAGGTTTGAAAAGTTTATGGAAGAAATTTTATGGTGCAGAGCCCATGATAGCAGAAGGCTGAGAAGGAAGTCTCAGTAGGTCTCATCTACTTCTGTTCCTTTTCCTTCCCAAATCCCTGTCCCGCACCATTACACTGACGGAAAGATTTGCCAACAGGATCACAGGATCAGCCCAACTACCGCAGAACACATGTGCTTTCTGCAGGGCAAGAGAAAGGAATTCATGGATCATAAAGTACTGACTACTGTGTGCTTTTCATGTTCATTTCTTTCATTAAGAACTTAATATTTGTTTTCTGTTTCATTAAACCATAAAATTTCCCTTCAGGCCACTGGCCTTTTCTTCTCAGAGAGGTGGCTAATTTGGCTGTGGAGCTGGTGGTCCAGAGGAGAATAAAACGCATCTCAAGAAGATCTGAGAGATGCGCATCACAGTATGCTTTGTAAGTGCCTCTGTCTTTACTGCAGAGTTGTATCCACCAAATCAGATTACAAAACTGGATCAAAATGGATATATGTGAATACATAATATGGTGGGATATATGACGTATGAATTTAAACCAAGGGTAGTGCATCTGTTCTGCCATTTTGGATCCAAGTGAAACTGTGCTTGCTCAGATGGAGCAGCCAGAGATTTTAATACCATAAGCATTTCAGATGTTTAGCTCCCAGTGACAAACCAGGAAGCAGCTTTACTTTCAAACCCATAGTCTCTCACCTATATAAATAATAGCATTAATGATTCAGGGGGGCTATTTGCTCCTTTATTTACTGCAAAATCACTCCAGGTCTATTATGTGCGTATCAGTCACCTGCATCATGCTGAGCAGTTCTGTGAATAAAAGACTCTGTGATTATTTTCATCTATGCAAAATAAATCAAAAGGGAGGATATGGGACTAAATAAGCCTGTTCTGACAGTTTTGGACTACAGGAGGAGAAGGCAGTAGCTCTGCATCCAAGGGGGCTGCCACCATGCCATGTATCTGTTTATTTTTTAATATGAAGTAGTGCACTGACTTCAGCTCTTTGATGCATCTCAGACAGAGCTCCATAAAAAGTTTGGGTGTTTTTATTCTCAAGGAATAAAGTTAATAACTTTTAGCATAAGTATTCCCCAGCCCAACTCACTCCCTCTGCATTTGTGGAAAGTGGCTACCCCAACTTTATCTGCAGGTGACACCATTATGCAGGTTGCAAAAGTAAACAATGAAATCCTACAATTATACTATAATGAACCAAAATGCCTGGTATGCCTCGGCTTAGAGACAGAGGTCACAAGCAAAGCGTAATTACAGACACCTAATAAAGCACATACAAAATATCACCACTGCTCCCACATATCAAAATCTGATGACTCTCTCAACTATGACTAACAGCTTACAATAAATTTGATGTCCTACCACTGAAGCAAGCACTAATCTCTTCAGTCGTTGAACAGAAAGCATATGCCAAACCTGAAATATATTCTATTTTCCTCCAGATCATTAATGAAGAAATCATACACATCTAGGCACCCTGACATATGGCTCACTGCTGTCGATCCAAAAGGAGACACTGTCAGGCAAAAATTACATTTTTCCACTAGACCTATTACTTTTTGGGATCTGTGCTGCCCTAACTTTCATAAATACCGTTTCAGTAACTATATGATGAATATGTCAAAGACTTTACATAATGAAATGGATTGGACACGCAGAGAGGAAAAGAACTCTACGCAGCAAAGAAGGAAGAGAAATTATACAATGGGACTCAGAAAGCTGAGAAATATTAGAATAAAATAACTAGAAAGAAAACAAAAAATTACATCTAAAATAAAATAACCGGTAATACAGAAAATTGGTGGATATAGGAAGTTGCAGCAAAATCCTGTCCCTATAGAATCAGTGAGAATTGTCCCCTCAATTAATTTGGGTTGGGATGCCTCCTTTAGAACGCAACAATTCCAAAGTAAACTTAAGAAGAGGTAAGTAAGAGAACGCAGCATGGCAACCTAAACTGCTGATGAACTGGAAGGAATTACTATAAAGAGGGGGTTCGTTGCTGTAGTCCCAAAAGCAGCATCGCTTGAGGCCTGTACTGTAGGAACACATCTGAGATGAAGCTGCTGTCGGCATCAGGTTCTCAGCGAAGACGCCTTGACCTGATTTCAAACGCACAGAACATAAGCTTTAAAGCCCCATGCAGCAGAAAGCACTGCTGAAAAAAGCTGGTGTACAAGCAGCACCATGCTAGTTTAGCCCGGTGATGTGAGATCCAGGGACAGATGATAACTGTTAGCATTAGGTTATATCTATACAAGTAAATTAAGTGTGCCTGGGAACATTCCTGGGCATGGAGGCCAGCTGGCACAGAATGACCTGAGTCTCCGCCAGTAAACACCCTCAACCTTCAAAACAGGGAGGCTGCATGCAAACAGCCGACTGGGGACGGTCCCAGGAACACACTTGCTGCCAAGCCATACTCAAAAACTACCCGGGGCAGCACTGGCTGGCGCATGCCAAAACCTCACCAGGGACTGTTCTAACAGTTTACCAGGGTGGGCAGTCATGCTCCCAGCCCAGGAACATTCCTGCGTATTGTTTAATTTATTTGCAGAGATATAGCTAGCTCCCTCCTTCATCCTCCTTGCCCAGGTGAAGCATTTCTCTTGTGTAGAATGCATTTTAGCAGCCTTTCTCACTGATCCGCCCCTTCTCCCATCCCAAACCATCTGTTCTCCTGTTCCCACATGCAAAATGTACATGGGAAGGGCAGGTTAAAGCAATGGGTATGGTCTGACTTGAACTGCTGGTGGCTTGCCTGCTCTCCGGTTCACAAAGAGTGCTGACAGGTATACCCACATCACCAGTAAGGAATGGTTATGCAGAAAGCTAAGAGCATGGCATGTTTCCAAACCCATCCCACCTCCTGTCCACACAGGAGCCTCACTACACAAAGGTGTCCAGGGATACCTCATGATTTTTTAAGTCATTTAAGTACAACTAATATCAGGAGCACTCAAAAACACAGCTGACCTCATGTCCTTGGAGCTATGGACGGGCTGGTCCATCAGCCTCACTACCCAGACAGTTCTTCGAAAGACAAAGAAATGGTCCATGAAGCACATCTTGAGACTATTGGCTGCAGACAGCATGTCTCTTTCTCTAACTGCCATTACCATGATGCTCCAAACCAGTGACGATCAAATCACTTTGCTTGAAAATAACTTTGATTAATAAAAGGGAAAATAATCCATTCCTTTCTCTGATTCACTATAAAAATTAGTAATACTGGCTTATACAGAAGAGGGCAAGAACTTGGAAGAGAATCTTATGCAAACATGTGTGTGTGCACATGTGTTTATACAAAACCCTCATCGGTTTGAATTGTATTTTCTGTTAAGAAGATCATTTGCCTTCTAATAAATCCTAATTAGATCACAAGTCCAAGCCTAGTGAGAATAAATGTGTATTGAGAAGTATATTGAGTGCTGGGAATTCACAAGGCTCCTACTTACAGTTTGGGATACGTTGATACATGTTGCATGTGCAGGTTAACAATACAAGCAGGGCCTAACCTTTCCCTGGTTTGCTGCAATGTATGGTGTGTTGCTAGAATTCATTACCAGGAAGATTTTGGAAATGGGAGAGAAACCCAAGCTGACATGCGCCAGTGACTCACAGATGAAAACTAACCATTTCAGAGTGGTTCTCAGTGCCTTGAATTTAAAGGAGCCCTGTCCTTGCTGAAAGTCTTTGGATATGGTTGTGTTAGGGATTTCCATCCACAGGCACACAGCTGGCCAGCTCATTTTGCACGGGCTCCCCATATTGCTACACCAAAGTTTGATAAGATTCCTGGTGTAAAGACAGAATAATCTGAGCTACCTAGACCCCAGAGATGACTCCGATGTAGATCTGAGACCTGTCAGCTAGACGTTCACCTGTTTGTGAAAGACTTGCTAAAATCATCCGAGTTCCCCGCGCGGGCTGCAGGTTCAGGGCACAGGTGCCCTCCCTAAAGTCTTGCTGCCCTCTTGAGGAGAGAGGAACCTACCAGCCCAAAATGGTGCAGAGGCCTGGGATCAAGGCAATGATGTGATGCGTTGTCCTGTGTGAGACAGAGAGTCCCGAGTCCCCGCCAGGAAGAATCTCCCCAGGCTGCCTCCCTGATACCAGCTGAGATCACCTTACCCTGCAGGAACGTACCTGTTTGTGTATCACTGCAACCCCAAGAGCAGGTGCTGCCACTGTGGTTTGGTAATCTCAGAACCACCATGTATAAGCTGGTGTGAAACAACACGCGCGGTGCAAGAGAGGGGAGGGGTGAATCCCATGTCTCTGAGTCATTCAGGTCTGTATCCCAATATAACAAGCAGAATTTGAAAGTTGTTGTTGGTTTTCTCCTTCTCGCTTTCTAATTTCGTGAAGATTTCTCACAGTTTGACAGGTGATGGTGGTTTGGAGTATGTCTGAAACCAGACCGTATTTTAAAAAGAACCCTAGGCATTAGGGAACACTGCAGCCTGAGAGCCACCCTTAAGGCCAGCCTAAGGCTACATTTACCTCCACAGATACCGTGAAGCCATACAAGAGGATCTAGAAAAAAACCCACAGTGTTGAGACCTACCCTATCCCTAAACCTAACCTATGCACTGAATTCTGGTCACTACTTAAGAGTACGTTACGTGTGTATGCTCTGGCTTAGCCTCATCACAAAGCAGTCCGGGACCACCCCATGGTGTTAACTGAAGCGTGGTAGTAGAAAGACTCACTTTGACAGCTCAAGTGCGGTCCAAACTGGGGCACGGATGCAGACTCCCTCTCGGCACCTGTGCAGAAGGCCCCTGGCGGAGCCTGTGGACAAGCTCCGTTTGTCCAGCTTGGCATGCTGAACACTTTACCTGCACGGCACCTGCATGGCCAAAAAGCAGAGGGGAGTTTCTAGATTCAAGACCCTGGGTCTCCCACCACAGCTCAGCTGCAGCCCTGGCTATGCAGCCACCCGCTCCCTTGCTCCCTGGTGACTGCAGAGGGAAGAGCGTGCGCAGGCCCAGCTGGGAGCTAAACGGGATGGTGGTGCCCATCAGTCTGGATGGTTAGCATGCCTACAACTGCTGTGGAGACATTGCTTATGTGACCGTCACCTATGTCCCACAGACAAGCAGGGGGAAGTGTGTGGGGCTTAGAAGCTGGCAGAGCAGCAAAGGTAGCACAACCATTAACAGTCAGGCTGGCACATAAACATAACCCCAGAAAGCAGGCTGCGGGTAAACTTGAACAGGCCAGGCTGGAAATGGTGACATTTCCCAAGCAGGACAGACATCACTGTCTCAGGGCAATGACGTCCATCAGAGGAGCAGGGCAGACACCTGTGGGCACTAATAACTTCAGCTGCCTAATTTTAACTGGCTATCGTATGGCAGTCAGAACCTCTAGACTCCTAAATCATGCAGATGCTTTTAAAATTATTTACCTCCAGTGCCTATGCCAGCACAGCGTGCAAAGGTCTCCCACCCTCTAGGAAAACAAAGCTTGCCACAGCAGAACAGCCCCTGGCCTTTGACAATGTTGTACCTTGTTTCCATGTCTGTCCAGAATTGGACACTTTCAGGGTTAAAATATTACCAGGACACAACCTGGGGTCAGTCTGCGAGCCTTGCCTTTCCTCTGCTACGCAGAGGTCCCAGCAACTTCTCCTCTGCTACCCGGGAGAATAACTCAGTCGTCATCAACAAAGGCTGACGGTTGATACTCCTGAGGGAGACCAGTCTCTCAGACGTAGGTCTGTGTAACAGTCTCTTTGAACTTTTAAGTCATTCACACAAGAAAGCAAGTCTGACAAAAGCTGCGGAGTCTTCTGAACACCTCTCCAGACAGCAAAACTGAAAGACAGACTTCCTTTCCTGTGTCATTACACATACACACACCCTGCCCCAGAATCTGAGTTTAAATAGAGTTCTTTGACACATATCAGAAACCTTCAGTGTAGAATTTCTGAGAGACACCAAAATCCTTAAAGACAGACCTAACACAGACAACCACCTTCAAATTGTTTAATTACTTTCATCAATTGAAAGTATCTTTTGATTCAAGAACAAATGCTTAGCAAGAACTTGGTGAAAATAGACATAACCTTAGGGCTGAAAAGCAGAGCAACATCTATAATTTTTTTCCTTTACAGATAAACAGAACTGCTTTTCAAGTAGCTCCTGAGAAGGACATCTAAGCATTGCTCCTGTGAATAAAGCAGACAGTTCACATGACGACCAGTTCCTGCCTGCATGCAAAAGCCACACGCCAGCAAGTCTAATTGAAAATAATCTGTGATCTACACTTAGCATTCTTCAGGAAAGTGCTTTTATCCCATCTTTTCCTATCTCTCCTTCTCCCCTCCAATCTTAAATGAATCACGTATTGAATCACCGCAGCATGGCTGTATTTGATCATGATTTATGGGGCACTGTCTGCCTTACTCAGTATGCAGTCTTCATAGGGAGGAGGTATTTTGGACAGAGAAGACCAGGCTGTCAGCACTCAATGAATTATTAGTTACAGCCACTTCCTGAAGTAAAGACCGATATAAGATCGGCCTTCTAAGTGGACAGGTGCACAGAGGTGTCTTACATCAACAGCTTGCCTGGCACGTAATCCAAATTCTTAGTAACTACATTAAAACGTGGCACTGAGAAGAGAAAGGTTTTACTGACAGTTGTTAATAAATAAATGGAGAAGCTATAGGCACAGCAGAACCCGTTCAGGGACCAGACCCCGCTGTGCTGTGTTGCACTGCACTACCGAAGGGAGCACAGACCCGGGTCTCTGGTTTCCTGGCGGCAATTGCACAAGGCAGGCCTTTTAAGATAAATCTTTTGCCCTCATTTGACAGAAGTGTGCAATATTATGAACAGTGAAACTTCCAAATCTGCAAACTCAACATAAAGTTGCATGTGAGAAACATTAATGTAAGTTTTTATCATCTCCTCTCAGTCATCAGCATTCCTCTGCCTATTGTTTCCCTGCTTTCAACCTTCAGTTATCTCCATCACAAACAAGTCTATAAGCAGCAGCATGTACAGACTTCATTGTAAGCTAACATATTGATACTTGTACATACTAATCTCTAACAGTCATGCCTAAATCGGTTGTGCACCATAAGAAAGAAGCAGTCATAGGAAACTGTCCCCAGATAGGATCAGATAAGATTATTTAGCTGTACCTTACCAAAAAGGCTAGTTAATTGGTTTTGCCCGTTCACACTCAGAGTGAAGCAATGACAGCAGATCAAATACTCAGAGCTAAGAAGCAACTTCAGGCCAATCTCATGGCAGCTGTGTGACAACTCCAACGCTCTTCAAAGATTTATTTCTTTTAAAATATGCCAAACAAGGAACATTGTTAGGAGAAGGGAAACAGTGGGTCTGTTTTCTCTCCCTCATCACAGCTTTCCTGTGCCCAAGCTATTGTTTGAGCTCCACAGCAGCAGCATGCCCAGGTGCTTCCAGGCACAAGAGAAGGCTAGTTTTTCACCTCTCTGTAAGAGGGACAGTACCTCCCTGATGCATCCTGAATAGCCTCAAGGCCATTACTACACCGCAGATTAATTTGGCTGACTCTTACAGACTCGGCACCGTGTTTTTTGTTTGCTGAACACCAGAGGGCTCAGCACTATACAATATTGAAAAATAAAGGTCCTGACCTGAAAAACCCTACACGTAGAAACGGTGATTTGTTGGCAAACCCTTTGATTATATCTCTGCAAATCACTGTTCTTTTTAAGATAGGCTCAATTTTCAAGAGAAGTTACTGGTTTCATGGTAGAATCACCTGGGAAAAATTATTCCCTGCTGCTGTTTAGAAGGTCAAAGCAGACTATCAAACAGCTCAAACTATTTATAAGTAATAGTAAAAATACATAAGAAGTGTATTTCTTAGAAGTATGTTACATCAGAACACAATGACGGAGCACTTGTAACCTTTACAAATTACTGATAAAACTACAGTCTGTCTACTTCTACTATAGATGGTCAACGTGTATGGACTACGGTCCCTGGAGCTATACATCTGGCCACTGCTTACCTGTACTGAATGTCTCCAATTCCATCTATTCCATTTTTTCATCCTGACTTCTGAGTACTGTGTGATGTATCTGACACTAAGAAGACAAAAGTTGGCCCCTTGGGGTCTTGTCAAAAAGCTAATGTAAGACAAAATGCTTGTAAGCTTTGATTGAAATACTTCCTCTCTCCCAGCACCAGCTAATGATTCAGAAAAATTTTGTAAAGTGTATATTTCACTACCATGAAACAGATACTGTGTCAAGTAGGATTTATAGGTGATTTAACTCAATCATGCCTTCAAAGCAGCTTCAGCCAGTAATGAACACTTATAAAGAGCAGGGAACATTCAGAGGCTGAGCCAGGGTTAAAGAGACCATCTCTGATCACCAAAGTGATGGAAAGTGGTCAAGAACGGAAATGACTGTAACTACTTGTCCTAAGCTATTGTCTTTCATATTGGAACTGCCAGAACATGTAGGATTTAGGGATATAAATGACAGCTTACTATTCTGATTCATCACCTGATGCTTGGAAAGAGGAAGTATTTGAATCAAAGCTTTTAAATAGTGTTGTTTTAGAACAGCATTTTCATGAAAGGATGCTGGAGGAATAGAAGAATTGCTCACTGCACAGGACAGCCAGCTAAGGCTGGAGGGAAAACAAGCAACTGAATTCCCTGCCTGGCTGTGCCAAGAACTGCTTTGTGACAGTGGGTAAATCCTTTCACTCCTGTTTTCATTTGTTTTCTTTTCCCACTGAACATCTGCCTTGTCTATTGGGAAAGAGAGATTTATGAGTGTCTTAGGGATTTAGTGGCGCAAGCACTTCTCTCAAATCTTCAAATGAAGATGAAAACCTCACCCTTTGGCTCAAAGACTGTTGTTGCAGAGACTTGTACAGCACCTGGTACGGACCTCAGTGGGGACTGCAAGGGGAGATCATAAAGTAACAGTAATGACTGTAACACTATCATCACCATCTATATACAAGCCTTTATGGGAAAACAGAGTACCATGAGTGTAGGCTCAAAGTCAGTGTGGAGGTTGAAGTAGATTTCAACATAAGAACAGAGTAACAAGTTCCACCAAAAGTCCATCTAACCCCTGAGTCTGTCTCCGACCACTAGCAGGTACCTAGAGAATAATAAAATAGCTAGAGTACGCATGCAGCAATATTTATCCAGAATACTCTCCCAGCATCTGTGAATTTGCCATTTGTGAATTTCCTGAGCCACAGACGGTGTCTTTGCATTAAATAGTCTTTGTGGATTTTTATTCTTGAATTTTTCAGGCTCATGAGGCAAGTTAATATGACTTCTAAAGAAAGTATTGAAATACAATCTAGTGAGGTAATGTAACGCAGTAAAAACCAGGGCCCAGCACAACAGATGACATTTTTCTGATCATCAAGTATTTAAGGTGATGTTCCAACATCATTGTATGAAACATGAGTAAAAGAATCAGCCTCTGAAAGCTGAAGGTACTTAACTCCTTTAGAAAGCACTCGGAAGTTCATAGGTATCACAGCCCACCAGCACCACCCGTTTGCGTTCACTGGAACAATTCTGTTCCTGAAGGGATTTCTCTGAAGACAGTATGGAGCTTGGCTTAGCTGAACAAAAAGGAAAACAAAAGCCCTCTCCTTTCCTAACATGACATGTTTATTCTCATGGATTCTTAGTCAGATACTCTCCTTAGACAATGCAAGTCACGTGCCTTAAGAGCTGCAAGAGGTACGCAGGTCACCTTAAGAGTCCCTCTCCTTATACTCCTGTTCTTTCATGCATTGCAGACACACTGTGAGAGATCATCTCCTCTGTACAAAACAGCCAACAGTACTCAGGTGGGTCAGGCAATTTCTCCTGAATTTTAACAGGATTTGGGCAGGATTAACATCTGTCATGTCACATGGGAAGTTTATGACAGAAAGAGAATTTAAAAACCAATATAAAAACCTTAAATCATCAAACACATGCCTGTACACACTAATACCATGCTGGAGCCAACAACTTCATTAGATTCAAAGGGTGTAAGACCATATGGTGTCATGCCTGGTTAGACCTTTTAACAATCCTGTGTCAGTGACCCTCTGCCATGTTTCTGTCCCTTATTTAACAAGTATGCTTCCAGTAGTAGATTTCCTTCTCTAAAAAATGTACATATATATAGAGAGAGAGAGCGAGAGAGAGAGAGAGAGTAAGAAGAACAACTCGTGTGGTCTAAACCATGCTCAGTAAGACATTGTATTTACCTCTTCGGCATTCCTGAAGAATGAAGACAACATTCTATCAGCATTCATCCTCCTAATCATAAGCCAAGATGAAATGTTAAGCCCTGAAGTAATAAATTTCATCCAAACTGAAAGGCATCCAATTTAATGTATTCTGCATTTAACATAACAGTCATCTATGAGATAAAGGACAGGGTTATCATCACCAAAAAGAGATGAGGAAACATTAGCTTAGGTGTGGAGACACTGAAAGGCACAAGCAGGAGTGTCAAGACCACAGACTTGTCTACATGGGGACAACTCGAGGAAATCAATTTGAAGTAAGGAAGGGTTTTTTAAACTGTATTAAATCCTTGTGAGAATAGACTGGTTCTGAATTTGTGACCTCAAATGGTTTCAAGCTGGCTACCTACCTCATTTTGAATTCATACCTACAATTAATAAAATGTTCTGTATTCTTATGCATGGAGACAAATTTTCACTTTCCAAATTTATTACAGTGTATTTCTCTTATTAATAATTATTACACCACAACATCACAGCTAAGCTCAGGAACTCATTGCGCCAGGATTTATGTAAACACATAGTAAGTAAGATTCATAGGCCAGAAAAGATTATTTAGATCATTTAGTCCTGATCTCTTGTTTAACACAGGCCAGTTTTTCTACTTGGATTCCATTAATTGATGTCTGGTTTGAGGGGTTTTGTGTCTGGTTAGTTTTGGCTGGGTTTGTTGTTTGGTTGTGTGTTTTTTGTGTGATTTTCTTTTTTAAAAGTCATTCATTCTTGAAGAAGAAACCATTCCACATGGAGAATCCACTCCTCCCCTTGACAGTTTTTTTTTTATACCTCCTTCTAACTAATATTATGTTTTAACAATATTCTACTTCTCATTTGAATTTGCTGAGGTCAGTTCTAAATCCCAGCAGTTCCCGTTACACTTTCTTCTCAGAAATTAAAGAACTTTTAACACTGGTATTTTCTGCTTAAGAAGCCTCTATGCTGAACAGCATTAACTATTTCCCCCTCCCCATAATTTATTTTAGGTTTTTATCAAAACATAAAACACAGCAGGGCTTGTGCTGCAAATAGAAACAGTCCACCCTCAGCTAATATTCATCACTGAATTTAACGGCTATCACTGATTTACATCATGTGGAACTACAGCCCATATAAACACACGTATCTAGAGACAGGCAGCATCTGATACACTGTGTTTCTTTCTATAAACTAAAACTACTGCTACCAGGCAAAAGAGGTTACAGGCTTACATAAGAGACAGCGTGTGTGTATAAAACTCTATACGCCTGTGCACGTCATCTAAATGAAGATCCAATCAACTGGGATATTGTCACATATATTAATACAGAACAGCTTGATAGGGGCCACAGCATGATTCAGTCTGGACCCCATGGCAGTTAATAGCAGACCTATTACCTGCTGCAAATTTTTACACAAAAATTCTTTCTCTGTATTCCTTCTCTTGCAGCCATTAGGATTGCATTCGCCAGCGTGGAAGCTCTCCAACCTCAGAGGTATTGTGAACATCAGCCATTGGCAATGGAGCTCAAACTATCTGGGAAACGGGTCTCTCAGACACACCAGGAGACCTCGGTGAGGTATGGGGTCTCACATGGGACACCACAGCATGCACCTCATGTTAAATCTTCCTCCCCCCAGGTCAGAAGCGAGTAGGAGAATCACAGCAGATCATCGAGCTGTTTCTCCTCTCACATACATCCATAAATATAAACTAAGTAAATCCCACACAGATCAACTAAAACTCAGTTTTCATGGAAATGCAAAAAGCACATCATTGACAAATCATCAGGGCTGCTGCTACTGACCCAGAAGGCACTCGGCTCCAGCTCACAGCGCTCCCAGGCATATCCCATCACCATCACACCTGGGTGAAGGAGCATCCAGAGAACAAAAACTATTCAACTGCAAGATACTCAACTTGAAATGTCTCCTGAACTTAAGATTCACAGAAGGTCGTTAATCGAAATGGTGGCATACTACACCCCTAGATTAGGCTGAGATGTTTAAAAAGCTACTCACACAGTCAGCAGGGAATTTTGATTGGCAGAATTCCCAGAACCAGCTGAGGGCAGGACAGAAAGGCTGCGTGAGGCCAAAGCAGCGCTGAGCTCGACCCAAAGGTCTTCCTTTTGCGCTCAGCATCATCACAGATGCCTGCCCTTGCTGCAGTAACCAGAGGGCGTTTGGCTCTTGACCTTAGCTTGAGGGCCCTGGAACTGGACTCCTTCCTTCTAACCCAGGTGAGGACAACCACGTTATACCCCACTTCTCTCTCTTGTGTGTGGACACCAGTATTTTCAGACCTTGATACAGTATCCCAGTGGAGAAGAGAGGTTTAAAATGCCACCAGATGTTATATTGTGAGGCTTGCTACCAGGCTTCTGGCCCCTGAAATGAGCTCTGCTACACGGAGCTGGAAAAGGTTGCACAGTGGGCATAATGTGGGGCTTCCAGAAAAATCATTACACTTGCTATGGGCCCTGTCCCAGAGCAATCCTCACCATCTGCTCTATCTCCTAACCATCACCAGAAAGCATCACTTTTCTGCTTGAAAAGCTGGGTATGGTGGGCACTTTCACCCAAATTTCCTCTTTTTTGAAGTACTCCCTGCCATTTTAGTTGCTGTGGTGATTGATTTGTGTTTAATGAGCTCATGTTATTGGTTGAGATTTTTCTAGGGTGAGTCATGCAGGTTTCATTTGGTAAAATTCACATAGAGATATTGCCATCTAGATCAGCACCAGATTAGCAGAGAACTCCAGCTTCAGCTCACCTATTTTAACATTCCCCGGTGAAGCCAACTTTCTGATGAGGAAGATAATTGTCTGCAAAGTAAATACTCAGTTAATAATGTACCTATTGTACTGCTGATTGTGATGACGCGGCAGCAGCAGCCAGTTTTAATTTAACATGACTTAACTATCAAGTGATTCCAGTGATATTACAGGAGCTTGTTAAATGAAAATAACACCATTCACATTTGCATGTACATGTGCAAGAAAAAAAAAAAAACAACAACCACCAACAACCAAAAAAATCCCAGCTGCTCCTGGGCTGACATCAACTGGAACGATGCCTTGTTTGAATTGGTGACATTTATCTGCATCATATGAACCACTGCACCATGAAAATGCAAAGACTAGACTGAGCACAACCATTCAATGGTTCTGGTCCAAAGGACAGAACATTTGACTGGGAAATCAAGAAACCTGTTTCTGAGTCCAAACTTTATTGCTCTTCTGGCAAATTACTTCACCTCTTCATGCTTCAGTCTGTCCATCTGTTGGAAGGGGACAAAAATGCTGAACTGCGTTGCATAGTGCTTTGAAAACTGGTCGCAAAGGGAAATACACGAGCTAGATTTTGTTATATTTTTGTTTAGAGCTTTTCATTACTTCAGATTTACTTTCAGTGTCTGGGCCAGATTAGCTGCTTGTCTTATTTCTATGGGTTAGGTATTGTTTTAAGTAAACAAATAGTTCAAACTGCAGGGGAGGCGGAACATGGTTCCACATTAAAATGTCATGAAGTTAAACAGATGCCTGATTGACCGAGGCTTCCAATTTCTGCAGTGAACAAACCACTTACGTAAAGGACACCTGTCACTAAAGGCAGTTAGTCCCTTTCTAGCGAGGCTCGCCTGTCCATTTGGTGACCCCATCTTACTACCTTACACTACAGCCTACAACAGGTGTGCTCAAAATCCATTTTCTGTCTGAGTCTAGGACATTACAATTCTTGTCCTGAAGAGCTGACAGTCTGAACAAAAAGGAGGAAGAGTAAAAGAAGTGACATTTATGGCAGTTAGATGATGAAAAGTATGCCCGGGAAGCTCAAAGCATCCCTCCAGAGTGCCCTGTTATGTGCTGCAGTCAAATTTCTAGATCCCACCAGAAATGCAACAAACTTAAAATAGAAAATAAAGCAGCGTTTCATTAGTTACCTAAATAAGAAAAAAAATCCTAGCTGGATTGACCTAGGCCCTGTAGAAAGCTTGTGGCAGCGCCAGGACTTAAACGCAGATCCCCTGGGCATCTCTTCCTCCAGCCAGCCTTCCTCATGGAGTTGTGAATCCCAACTCTTTGGGGCATAGAAGACACTCTTGTAGTTGCTGAAGCAGCTTGTTTCTAGTTACATTTCTCAGTACTTTTTTTTTTGAACCACATTGTGAGCCCAATCATAGATTAGTGCCAAAGAGCTTCTAATTACATAGTAACAGTACCAGTTGCGTAACCCTCTTTCACCTCCCTGCAACAGCTCAGCTCCACATTCGCCAATGGAATGTCACATTTTTCCATGCTTTAAGTATCTCTTTTCACTAATGCTGCAGCCAATTGCTTCTAATATTGCAGAAAAGAACAAAAAATGCTGGGATTAAACCTCTACAAACTCTAATAGTGTGTTTATAATAGTCTTCAGGTTCATTCTTAACCACGAGGTCTGTGACCTTCTAGCAAATTATACTATACTGGAAGGTTTTAGCTGCTGTTCCAGCTCCACTGTAAACATGTAAACTTGAGCCATCTGTGCTTTTTTAATATTTCCTGTAAAGCCTATCACTAAACCAATCTGCTGTTTCAATTGGCGGCACAAGAAGTCATTGTGTGCTAATTTTTCCCAAGGGCACTTGATGCACTTTATTAAATAGGGTTTTTTTCTTCCTCATTAAGGCCTTTCCACAACAATAAAACTATATTTTGGATACCCAGGCCAGCAGGCATTGTGCTGTTTTGTATGAAAAAACAATCCCAGCCATGCTATGCTTTTACCAAAGAACAATATGGAGGGAAAGAAAGTTTATAAAGACATTGCGACCTTTTCTTTCAGGGTGCCTGCGGGGAAAGCGCCTTGAAGGCAATACAGCAGATGATGGGAAGAATTTGGCCGAACATCCCAGAAACAGACAAAGGATCAGATTCTTCCAGAGGCATCGAAATTTTGCTGGGTCATACACTTTCTCACACACCTCAAATTGCTGTTGACTGCTGGAGTTTGGACTGCGCGAGGGGAAACAAATGCCAAACAGGATCAGACCCATGGTTCATCTAGTTCTGTATCCTGTTTCTGAAAGTCACAGACCAGATGTGTCATAGGAAAACGCGAGAAACTCTGCTGCAGATGCAGGAAAATTTCAGGCCTTTACAAAGATCTTATTTTATTATATCCCCTACTAGACTGTCCTGACCTTTAATAAGCCTAATTTCTCCTTCTCTTCTCCTCCTGTCCGTTATCATAAAACCGGGTAAGGTATTAGTCTCATTGTAGAAATCGTTTCAAACGACCAAGGTAGGCATTGAGTATGGAGAAATAAAAGTGAGATTATTTTTTTAAGTAGTTTTATACCACATTTGAATAATACCATGTCAGAATAAGTGACTCTCAATAAACCATATAGGATAAACTGGAAGTATACATAGGATAACCTTTGCTGAAGATTTCATATTATTTAATGTCAAAACATTTGCCTGTATTTAAAATATGCAGAGCATATATTTTTATTTACTTTTTGGTGATTTGACCCATAATCGCGGTAAAACTGTTCACTAACAAATGTGGGAGATTTTTGGCCGTGCCAGTTTAAGCAGATTTCTTTTAAGGTCAGAAAGGACAATTGTGATCTTGGAGTTGACCAGCTGCCTCACACAAAGTAACTGTTTATCTTTTCCCAAAACCAATCTTTATTTTCCTTAAGTAAGATATTACTGACCCACACTACACACTTGCTATCAGTGACTTTAGCCTACCTTTGCTCAAAAAGCTGTGCCAGAAGAGGAGGTTGAAGCAGGTGTTCAAATATTAAGCACTAGTCAACTGCCCATAAATTTAATCTGACATGCTGATCGGCAAATGCTGGGCAAAACAATTGAACCAAGTCCACACACTTTGAAGCTGCTGCTACAAAAATCACAGCTGAAAGGGGAGGGAGCTTCCTAGCAACAAAAATGCGCCCGAGCCTTGCAGCTGAAGTGTGTGTGTCGCAGAACACCTCGTGGATGCACAGGGTGGGGGGTTTTTTAGGGGGGCAGGGAGGCTTAAAGCTTTGAATTTGTCATTTCTTTCTCAACTGGCTTTTAGTTCTGATCCTGAGCGAGAAGAAAGGGGTCCTTGTTTGATAAGAAGGGATGATAACCTGCACCCAAGCCAATAAAAGGGATTAACCCGAGACTGAAGGCTCAATACTAGGTTCTGGCCGATGCATGGTTCAATTAGACTAAAAGCTGTCCTACAGCATTAAGGCAAGTTACCTTCATTTTCAGCTTCAGTGAAACAGACCCCAGATGACAGGATAGGCAAACAAGGACTTTTTCACTTTTCACAATTGCTTTCATCCTGTATTGCCAATATTATTAGACTTTAAAGAAACTGGAAAATCAGAGGAGTGTTCCAAGTAGGTGGTCTCCGTGTATTCATTACATCCGGGCACGTAAGGCTGGATAACGCATTTTGTAAGCACAGCAATGTGGCTTGCAGTTCATTTCTTCAGTTCATTTTCATTTTCACCTAATAAAATCAATTTTCAACCCAAAGTGATGGCCTACAGATATTACTTTAGAAGTCCAGGATGTAAACACTTCAGACAGTCATGCACCTCCAGCAAGACCGAGCTCCCCAAAGAAGGGAGCCTGTTCCTCCAAGGCAGCCTGCTTTTATCCCATGCACCTGGGTAAATTATGAAGAGCAGTGTCTGGCTCTTTTCAGCAGCAGGGGTCAAAATACTTCAAAAAAAAAAAAAGCCAGGATCATGACTAACTTTTCACACACACGGAAACAGAGGCACAGAGAAACATGGCTCAGCTAAGGTCATCCCTGGCTGGAGTGGATGGCAGAACTGGGAATAGCCAGGCACAGGTCCAAAGCACCGTGCTCTGCTCTCTCATCCACCTACCCAGGTCTGAACACGGGAAGCGACACCGATCAGCTGATTTACATCTTAGACTTTCATTTTTGTTTTAACCATGGCGTAAACAGAATGAACAAACATCAGCCTGGAGCACCGGAAGCCAGTTTATGGGCAACATGAACAGCCCTTTTGCTATTTCCCTGATAAATAAAACTTGGAGATGATTCCTGGAACAATCGTCTCTCCATATATGCTACCATAGAGCGCCTGCTGACATACTCCAAAAATAATAAATAAAAAAAAATGTAACATTTTCTTCCACATTTCCCAAGGAGGATAGCTGCTAGGTTGTTTTCTTTTTTTAATCACTTCGTCCCCCTTCAGCCCATGGTAACACCCTATCATCAACATACAGGGGGTCACAGACAAGAATTTTGATCCGCTCCATACAAGAAATTAAAACAGAAACCTTGAACTGCCCCAGGAGCCATGAAGGAGCACACAGGGCTGGGATAAGAAGCAGAGAGGGAGGACTTGCTTAGGGCAACCCACATAAATCGCCTTATCCCAAACAAGCTGGAAATATGCCTTTAGTTTTAATACAGCAGCAGCAACAACAAAAAGAAAGCCTGAAAAGCTGTGAAAATACTCCCACAGCACAAGCACAACATGGAAGGCAACCAAAAGACTTTCTCCCAAGGACGAGCTTGACATGCTTGCACTGAAGCCATAGCAGGAGTGGGGACAGGGTGTGCGAGGTACACAAGCACAGGGCAGAATCTTGCTATAGGTGAAGTTTCTAGGACACGGACCACTGTACATCCAAACCAGCACTACTGCATCCTACAGTAGCAACACAAATTGGCTTTCTTTTTCCTTTCACCAGTCCGGGTCTGTGCCTAATGGTAAAAGACACAGTGAGTTGTAGATTTCAGGTTTCATCAGCTGTGTTACAGTGGATGGAAGATCTCTTCAGAGTGCTCTGCTCTTCCCCCACTTTTATTTCAGCTTCATGTGAGTCAATCAAAGCTAATTTTCCTCAGTCCCCATCATCCTCCTGGATGCAACACGATTTACAAGGAAGAAGACATGCAGTATTCTCAATGACCACTCACAACCCTGGGGATATTACTCTGCAAGAAATTTGCTCCAGAATTCGTAAACCCAGAATGAGTCAGCAAACTACTAGGCATTAACTGGATGGGCATGCAGTGATACAGAGATGCTGAAGGAACTGCATGACAGGACTTGTGCGTCTCTGCTGAGCAACGCTGAGGCCGATGAAAATTGCTAATACCGTTGCGGTATATAGCCTTGTCGTTGCTATGAAAGGTGGCAAGGATTAAATTAATACAACAGCTCTGCAAGCACTAAAAAAGTTCACAAGGGGAAGTTGTTTGTAAAGAATTAGATCAAGAAAGGACAAATTTAGAGGTATTTCATTTGATAGGGGACTACACTGACCATTCCTGGAAAAGTAGTTTGAGTACTTAGAAAACAGACTGACCACAACTGGAGTGCTTTCCACTCACGGTTTCGTAAAATGATTGTGTGGCAAAAATCCAAACTTTTGATATGCAGCAAAAATACGTTGGAAACCTAAGCCATCCTGATAGCCCAGGGCAGCCCGTTTGCTTGAATTTTCTTGGTGTAAATAGAACCACCACACAACAGCTCAAGGACTGTCCAAGCGAGACTGCCAAAAGAAACAATTATTTTTTACCCAGATCATTCCAGAAATTCCTTTTTCCTTGGCCTGCAAGTGGAAAAAACAACCTATTTGCTGGAGCATCCCTACCACTACAGGCCGGACTCAGATCTTCCATATTAATCAATGGTCATCCTGCCCTGGGCAAAGGTTGCTGACTGCAATGTGTGGGAAACAGGAAAAGCAGCTTAAAATAAAGTTGTGGGACTGCTGGTTTCATTCAGGCAGACCTGTCTGTGAGAAAAAAGAATTTATGAAATGTTGATTATTTTTTTTTCTAACTCTTGAAACAAATTGAAGTGTGAAAATTTGCTTGAGCAACATTGTTTTTATAGCCTATCATGTAAACACCCCTGCGATTATATCAATACAGTTGAACTTTAAGCTGGGTAGTGGTCAGAGCAGAAAGGTCACCTACACCCAGAGCTGACCCTGCCCAGCACTGATTGAAAACTGTTTTGGTAACTTTGACTTTCTCCTTCCAAAGTGTTACAACAAACCACAGCTTAACCCCTCGAAGGTGGTTCAATTGCACACATCCATCATCACCAGCACCAGGACTCCAGCCGCGAAGCACTAACCGAGAGCGGCATTTTGACTACAAGAGCGCAGTGACACAGGACTAAGTGTAACCGTCCAATTTTCATCTTCATCCCAGCGTGGCGGGCAGCAATGGGGCAGAAGTCACCAGGCAGCTCTGCTCCTGGCTGCCAGCAGACCTGTTTCCTAGCAGTGCACAAATTGTAAAGAGGCCCTGGGCTGTTGTGTAAAGCTCATTAGGAGGATGAGGGGTACATGCCCAGTGAGCAAGCTTGATATAGAAAACATGACCACAGTCTGCCTGGAAGGTTGATCTGCAAAGTCATGACTATATGCTGCTGTTTAGCCTTGGCAGCACCGTGCCCAACATCAGCATCAAGATGCAAAACTAGCAGAATAGAGGCTACAATTAAAAGTCAGTCATTAGTCACATTTCCAAGGAGCAGACCTTAATCACAATCTACAAAGCTAAAACAATGCAAAAATATCTTTTTGCATAACACCTTTGAGTCCTGGTTAGCGATGACATGGCACCATCAGCAGTCTGGGCAGCCCTCACAGCGCTGCACCACTCACCACCACCTCTCTGCTCCTGCAAATTGAACTAGTCTATTTTTTTTACAAAGTACCTAAAGTATCTCATACTATGTAGCCTTTGATCATGAGTTTGGGTCTCAAATAATTACTATTTTTAACAATATTTTTAATTACATTTAGCTAGCTAAACCTCAATATAGCAGTAACATTTGCATGGTGCCTGTGATACCAGTTCTAAATCGGGAATAAATCGATGCTTTTTCACATGACATACCTAAGGATTAACCTTTCAGAGAGGTAAATCTGGTAGACGAGCCAGTGGAGGGTGCTACAATAACAACGTACGCCACAGAAATACTGTAAAGTGCTTCAGAGCTACTTACTATACAGAAACACAGGTCCTGAACACAAATGAATCAACCTGATTGCTGTAACCACCAAATCAAACTGGGAACATGAGAAGCTGCTACTTAAACAACCATCTAACAGCCAAAAGTCCCATGCAACCTGGTAGTGAGCAGGAAAAGTCTAATCTTGCTTCTTAATTTGACCATCTATGACCTGTGGCCATGTCACTGTGTTCCAACAGTATTGTAGTGGCAGGGACACAAATAATAGCATGACCTTCTTCATGTTCACTGCCTTCTGGCTGACCATATAACCTGAAGCAAAGGTACAAAGGTTAAGTGCAATGATGCCACAAACAGATGATCCCAGGTCTCAGTGGATGCTCACAGAAATACTCGTCTTTTGCTCTCTCTGTCTGTCATGGATTAACCCCCCCTCCCCTCCAGCAGTTTGGAGCTTCCCCAGTAGCTTTGAATTCCCATCATCATCAAAAATGACAGCTTTTGCCTCCAACAAGAAATGGCTGCATTAATCTGGGCTCTTTAAAAAGTCTCCCCATTTTAAGAATCTGGCCTTGGGATTTGTTTCTGAAGAGAGCCTGTTCAGAGCCAGATTTGTACTGCAGTTACATCTAAACAGGAATACGCATGCCTGATTTCAAGACTGCAAATCTGTTCTCTCATGTTGATTTTAAATCAACACTGCTGTTTTCGCATTGTTACTGCCTGGCCTTCTGTCATGCAGCTGAATTCTTCAATCCCCTACAGGGCTGATGTATGAAATCACCCACGTTATAAATACTGTACTTAAGTGTAAACACTAGGGTGACCTTCAATATAAGAGTCAGAACTGACCTCTGCATTTCTTCATGTTGTCAAACATTCAGAAGATACAGGACTAACAGGCATGCTAATGCCCAAGGGAAAAAGTGAGCGTTTCAAACTCTTCTTAATGGAGTTAAAACACATTCTTTTATTAAAAAAAAAAAAAAAAAAAAAAAAAGTGAAAGGCCACATTCTCAGAGGCTAACATAAACTGTTTCAAAGAACGGTTGTGGCACAGAAGCAGTGACTGGAAAATCGGAAAATCTGTATAAGAACTGTTGTCATAGTGGATTTCCCATAGGGATTATTTTAATCTAGGGAAACCATTAAAGACATTGGTTTGACTGGAGAATCTCAGCTTTTTTTTTTCTTCCCCCTCCCCAGACACATACATCAAACTCTATTGGGCTGTCAAGTTATCTCCAGTGCTCACTGAAAAAGTCTGTGACAGTATTAAAAAGAAAACATTTGATGGTCTTGTGAACTGCTAAGAGTTATCAGTATTAAGGCGTTAATAATGCCATAATCTGAGGCTGATAATTATTCCCCCAATTGGTAATGCAATTTAGCCGCTTAGCACATGGCAGCTATGATGCATACCAGATTCATTGCAAAGGACTTGGAGGAAATTGTCCTAAGAAAATAAAACTCCCCAGGATTTCAAAGCCCAAACATGCATGACATACAGGGTCCTAGAAATACAAGGAAAGGAAAGTGATATATACTAAAATTTTAAAGGAATAGATCTGCTGAGAAGGAAGCAATACAGGCCTTGGTAAAAAAAAAAAAAAAAAAAAAAATCAGTCCAAATATTCACTCTGTGTTTTGAGTCTCTCAGTGGCAGACATTTGTGCATTTTTTTTAAATTGCTTAATTGCTATTGTATCTTACCTGAAATTTTGTGACATTTTTCTTTATACTGTACATGCAGAGTTAGTCAATTAACATGGGAGTCCCTTCACAAACCTCGTCTTTCTGATCATCTTTTCTAACTGTCCCCAAGCCGATCAAATCCCCCCAAAGCTGTCAGGAGCCTTTCCATCACCCATGTGGTGGACACCAGACCAATGTAAGAGATGCACATTAAGATTCATTCTGGACTAGGGTAGCCAGAATCAACAAAGCCATCATGTTTAACTTGCGTCCAGTGAATAAAATGAAGCTGACCCTCACCACCCAGCAAATGAGGGAGAAAACAAAAGAATCTAATACAGTCAAAGGCTCATTCAGCTAATACTGCTGGGAGCAGCAGTTGCAGGGGGTTCAAGAGGAGAATTACTTCCCGCTGGTCCCAGGACAGGCACTCCAGCATGCATTCAAGCCATTCAATTCTTCTGCATACGATATAGATGAAAATGTAGAAGTTGTCACTAAATCAAAGTTTAAAAAAAAAAAAAAAAAAAGGCCAGAAGTGCAAAAAAAATTCCAAAAATTAACTTTCCGGCCACAGTATTAACTCAGCCACATTATACATCCTGTATATTGTAAAGCATGGATTAAATGATAAACAGTTACGCATTACATTTAACAAGGAAAAATTAACTGGAAAATGCCTTCTAGTCTCACTCTGTGTATGTGTACCATGGCTGAGTTAGCGATACAAGCCACATATTTCGGACTCTCCTTACTCCGAACTTTGGACTCTTCAGCTTTCCCATTATCCTAGCACTGATTCTTCCAATTATTTAAAGCAACAGAGGATTTCTAAGAAATGCAAAATCTCAGTTACTTTTCATTCACTGTAAAGGTACCATGTTTTAGGAATCAACACCTCAAGCAGCTCTGATGGAGGCACCAGTAAATAAAATATTTTTAACCGTCACAGCCTTCACCTGGGCATCACTAACAGAACAAGGCATCTAGCATTTGGTAGTCAAGTTCCTTGGTGGAAATTCAGCTCTTCTAAGAATGCTCACCAATAGACCTCTGTTGGAAAAGCACTACACAAAATGAGAACAGGATAGTGAAAGACAGCAGAAGGCGCAGGCAAATAAATCTACTTAGTCACAAATTTGTTCCTGTAACATGGCAAAGACTTCTCAGATCTTGCCAACAGCCGTAAGAGCCACTGAAGCAGCACGTGTCATGCTTCTGGTAGGGGTGGCATCCAAGGGCTTTAATACACAAGCTCAAGTGGAGTTCAGCTGAAGCCCTTTAAAATATCATTGAAATTAGAAACAAACTGTGTTTAATGGTATACACAGACTGAAGTCAGATATAGATTGGAACACTTTCCCATGTAAAGATTTGCTTGAAAGTATCTTTCTTTTACTTACTCATCAAATTTAAGATTAATGTTTCAAACCTCTGACTCAGAAGCGTAAACTGGTCCAATGTGCCTCAATTTTCTGGAATAGGGAATATTTCAGACAGTCTACTCAACCCTACTGCCCCTAAAGCACACAGACCTATAGAGGAATTGTAGCTGAGGACTTCCATCCTTGCACAGAGGTGAAATCCCTTGCTACACATTTCCAGCATTCCACCATGCTCTTCTGTATGACTTAGCTGAGTGGCGCATCATGGGAGATGTGTAACGATATATTATTAGTAGGTTCCTGATCGAACTTGAGGTTCAAAATAACCCCACGCTTCGTGAAAAGAGAAACGCTCCTTGCTCAGCTCTACTAAGACAGCCTTTTCCTTTCAAGAGTGGTAGGCATGCAGGTGCCTCGATCCCACGAGATTCAACAACATTTAATCTCCTGAACGTCAGTGTTGCTTTTGAAATGGGCCTAAATAATTAGACACTTTTGAGACTGTCATCCTTCATCTTTAAAGTTGCTGTGACCACACACAGACACCGCAGCTCTTGCAGTTCCGTGAACCAGGATATTCTGCAGACATCAATTATGCTGCTTTCTTTCCTTACTCAGGGCTACAAAACAAATCTGAAGTGTCTAGCTTCAGAGACTTTTCACAATGCAAAAGTTTCATTAAAACACAAGGAGGAAAACTGTATTTTATTCATGCTCTCATAATTCAAAATCCTCTCAGACTTTCCAAAATATTCACCTTAGGGCTAACACCAAGCATGGAAAATTTCAGAGCAAAAAGAATTTGAGAAAGTTATTAGCAAAAAGTTATTAGCCAAGAGTGGGGATTAGAACTCAGCCTTAACAACTGCGTTTGCTATTGCAACTACTATAATAATTTTTACACAGGGGCTGCACAGCAAATTAATTTTCCTAAGGCATTACAGTCAAACTTAGCAACACTATGTTTGTGTGCGGTGACTTACATATTGCCACCTCATCCCCACCTAACACAGCGCTAGTTTGGCATACAACACAAATAAATGACTCTTATACGGGCGGCTGCTACGCATTGGGTTTAGCTCTTTGTTCTCCTTCCCAGACATGTGTAAAATAAATAATTTAGCTCTAAGGCAGTTTACAGAAGCTTTGCCGTTTCTAATTGGCATTATCTGTTTTGCAGCACAACCACAATAAAAACACACTGATGTATAGCAATGACACGGTGAATTGGGGCAATGCTGCTTGAAAGAAGACCTTGGTTAAAGGAACACAGCAGCCACCAACACAGAGATTATGGGCATCCCCAAAAGGGGTCCTCACTGACTTGAGCCACTTTGTGTAAGAACGCCAGCCTGCATCTTTCGAAGAAAGGTGCAATGGGTGGCCCAGAAGCCTGGGTGCTACACAGGGGCTCCGCAAAGCTCTGTTCAGTTCTCCACTACATCACATTCCAACGTGAGTTTGGGCAAGTCACTTCTGCCTGAAAGCTTTGAAGTACATAGGTCCCCACAAACGTATGGGCAGCTGTGCCTTAGTTCTCTACCTGTAAAGTTAAGAAATTATACTTGCCCTACGCATGGAAGGTTTTGAAGGAATAAATATATTGACGATCATGAGCTCCCATGAATCCTTACACG
The DNA here is from genome assembly GCF_023638135.1 of Falco biarmicus. Taxonomy (NCBI): domain Eukaryota; kingdom Metazoa; phylum Chordata; class Aves; order Falconiformes; family Falconidae; genus Falco; species Falco biarmicus. Next base: position 29,041,247 of record NC_079299.1, read on the forward strand.
AATAAAACTCCCTACTGGTGATGGTGGAATTACAGTTGCCAACAGAGAGAAATTTCTCAAACCTCACTAGCCTGAATCTATGCAGTAGAAATTTACAGCTAAATTTCATGAGTCCCTGTGAATTCATTGTACCTCACCTATAACATCAGCATCTCCAAAGTTACACACTCTGGTAAAAAAAACACGCCTCTCTCCATGGACATTACTTAGTTGTAATGTCTATTTATTTTGTATTTCTATTTTCCTGCATTGTTCTAGAAATGTAAATCCGGCCTGAAAAATCTCCTTTTACAAGTTAAAAATCTCCAAAGCCTTATAAGCTGATGTGAAAGATTGACTTAATTGAGCAGTATATTTTTGATTTACTAAAGAAGCCTTAATCCTTTTGACTAAATTGATGTATAGATTTTAGAGATTAGCAAATCTAAAATGTATTAAATTCCAGGGAAATAAAACCATTCTGGCTGTATTAACATACATAAATGTAAAACTATGCAAAATGCAGCTAGCGTTGCCAGTTACTGTAAGCTCGGATTATCTTTGGGTTCTCAATTAAGTTCATGATTTTGCATAAAACAGAGATGGTGTTTATTTTACTGTCGTTGTTATAGTCATATGTTACAGCAAAAGTACTTACAGAAATGATCATAAACCTCTTGAAATCAGGACCAAAACCCCATTGTGCTGCCCATTCACCGACACAGAGTTCCCTTTCCTGCACAATTCCCCTCAGAAGTTGTAAGTGAGCTAGAGACACAAGCAGCAACTCATTTAAAAAAAAAAAAAAATCACAGGATACATTACCAGCACCTAATTTTGTATGTGCCACTACCAACCCACACAGAACAGCAGTTTTAATTAAAAGTTATGACGACAAGGGGATGGAAGTGGAAGCAAGGCCCGTGAAAACTGGAGGGCTGCCAGCTTTGTGGAGGCCAAAACCAGCTGGGGAACCTGTGCTTCAGTTTACAGCTAATACCACTAGAGCAACTGGAGGTTTTCAGAAGCCTTGGTACCACGCACAGCCACGAGGGCCACCAGCCCCTGTGAACAGCCCCAGGCTGTGCTGGCTGCCTCACCGGGGGTGTTTCTGCGTGCTGGCCCACCAGCCAGGGCTGGGCTGTGGGGCTCTGCGCACACCTCCTGCGGGACTTCGGGCAAACAGCGCAGTGGCTCGCTCCGACTGACACCACCAGCAGCGCCCTCGGGATAAGCATACTGATGATTACAAGGTTGCTCAGATCCCGTGGTAATGGAAGCCATACAAATACCTCAGATAGATGCTGTCCAAAAGCCCGATAACATTTCCAACTACGGTCCCTCCCCAAAACACCAAATAACTGACCCTGGGGTTATTTTTAAAAGATACGGCTTTGCATCTGGAGCTATCTGCTGACTGATTTAGTTAGCATTCTCTGCTGCGACAATGGCTAGGAAGGCAAGGTGGCTCAAGAACTCAAAACTCATTCTCCAAGGTTGCCAACTCAGAACTGGGTCACTCGCTGATGCAAGGTAGTTACCTCATAGCAAGTTTGTGATCTTTGTATCATCCCTAAGATAAAACGCACCACTGCCGGTCACAGCGCAAAAAAGTCACGCTAGCTTGCAGAAAAAAAAAAAAATTCCCACAGACAGATATTTTCGTATTCAAGCTCTCCTTCCATCACACTTAGTCTTCAATTGTCTTTCCCGCACCACGACAGCATGGGGAGAAGCAAATCAGCACTGCTGCTCTGGGTGTAAACACGACACAGAAAATACAATATTCAGTAGATCCACCGTATTACCTTTGGCAAAAAGAACAGATCGGTCCTGAAGCAGCTTTTCAGAACAAAGCACTGGCAGGTAGAATTGCATTCCCAACACTCGCGTGGCCAGTGCCAGGACCTCACGTTGGAAGGCAGTGCTATTTGGAGGCACGAGCCCAACACTCCTAAACCTTCTGCGTGACCTTGGCACTTCCAAGTCTTTTTCCTCCTCTCCCGTCTCATGGTCACTTGGTTTTTTCAAAGCAGAGACAGTCTGTCACTACGTAGATGCACAGGCTCTAGCACTATGAATTCTTAATAGCAGCAAGGCCCCCTCTATTCCACTGGAATGTAAATAAACCCCAGCACTTCTCCTGGACCTCTGCAAGTTAAATAAAGTCATTGCACAGCTCCACCACCAAACCACGTGAGAAGGCAGTAAAGGATTGATTCCGGTTTGTCTTTGAACTTCCTGTACACTCATCATAACCTTCCACTCCCTTATTTATTTTTTTAATCTTTTCACCAAAACCCACGTTGGAATACAGAGGAACCAGAAAAGGGGTACTAAAGAAAAGCAAATGAACAGACTAAAAATATTCCTGCCAAACATGCAGAAAAATAAATAGGTGGAAAATAAGCCCAGCTCTCTTGAGGCCAGAGCAAGGCAGCATAAACTGACGGGTCACAGGGATAGCTGCAGTAATTACATTTTACATTGCTTTAGGTTTCATTTATGCTGTCAAAACTGTTTTGTCACACTGGATTTTTTTTAATACAATTCAGATTTTGCTAATCTCTAGAAAATCTATATCAGTCTAATCAGAGGATTGGGAGGCTCCTTGCTGTATCAAAAATATACTGCTCCATTAAGTCAATCTTTCATACTGGCTTATAAGTCTTTGGAGATTTCAAATTTGTCAAAGGAAGGGGGTTTTTTTCCTGTTCATGTAGGTAAGTTTTTCTAATGATGAGTATTTAAAGAAAAAAAAAAAAAGAAAAAAAAGACTTGAAGTGATGGTCATTAAAAAAGTCCGCATTGACCAAAACTTAACACCCAAGTACCTGAAATCCCAAATATTTGCACCATGAACAAAAAATAATAAGGAAATGGTCACCATGGACAAACTCTTGGTTCCTCCTCTTACACTGCATCAGAGTATTTATCTTCATTTTCAGGTTCCTTTTGGCCTATTCTTACCTGTGTCACCACGTATCAGACTCACAGGCAGCTTCCAGCTCCCGCTGCCCAGCGGAGCAGCCTCATGCCCACTTCTGACTCCTCCAAATGAGCACCTTCATGCTTTCTGCCAAAGTGCTTCTCAAGCATGGACGGGATTCATTGTAAACAAGACAAATCCATTCTACTATCAGCTTTCAAATCCCTCCCTTTAAGCTTGCTTCTGCTCCGGTGACTACAGAAACACTTGACTTTGACCAGGCAGCTTATGGCCCCCAGCTGTAGCGGGGAGCACTTGGCAGACTTTTGGAGCGAAAAGAGACATGGGTTTGGCAAACAGCAGAAGATGGTCATTATCTCTTCCTCTTCAGTGTCCTCTACCATCTCTCCTAAAGGTCACAACCTCCACCGTCGTGTTACTCACACAAACACTTCTTAAACCACTACATTCAAAATGAACCAGATTAGTGAAGAGAAACTGAACTGGCCGACGCGGATTGAGCCAGATTTGGGATTGCTCACATGAGCAGCTGTCCACTGACCTGCTGTGGGATCAGCAGCTCCAGCACCGAGGCAGGGATCAGAGGCTGGGGCAGGCTGTGAGCAGTGACTTCTACTGCAGCAGAACTGAATAATGAAGAGAGCATCTACTCCCAGCTACGGGCATCCTGTAGGCCAAGCAATAAAGTAGCAGCTCGAGGAAAAACGAAGACACAGAGCAAGCGTCAGTTTAAGAAAGCCTCCAGGATAAGAGGAGGTACAGCAGCATTCAAAGAGAGGAACTCATGTTGATTTTTCCTGCCACATTTTGTGACTTACTTTTTTCTGGGGAACAGCCAAAAACAGCTGAGGGTTTTCCTGCTTTAGAAGTTATCGGAAAGAGCTAGCATCATTCTTCTTCTAGGGGAAGTTGCAAGGACTGGAAGGCAATAGGTAGAAGACTGGAAACGGGGAGAGGAGAAGGGAAAAGCAGTAAAAGAATGACTTTTTCATAAGTTATATTAATATCTGAAACACATTAATGTTTATACTGCAATTTTTTTTAAAGATGTTTTCAGCTTTTCTGTTTGCTGTATGCATTTTTAAGCATAATCCTGTATAGCAACCTGAAACTTTGCTTTTTTAGTCCCTTTTTTAAAATGCTAGTTCCTTTCTGCTCCTAGAATAACACCTGTCTGTCATATGTGCTTCTTGTTAACCCAAATTAACTAGAACTTCTTTGGACTCTTCTGGTATATGTTTGTAAAGCACCAAGAAAAAATGGAAGGCTGGTCTGGGATTGTCTAATTGAATCTGAGCACAGAAAATAAAAGAATGACAATAGAATACCATCATCCTCAGGCACAAAGTGCCTGCTGGTCTGCCTCAAGTTTAGCTCTCATGCTAAACATCCCACAGAGTTATTGATATACAAGTGTAAATGCATTAGTGCCAGTCATTAAGTGCTCTGTCACTGCAAGGTCAATATGTTAGCACAGATACAGGATCTCAGCTATACTCTACGGTAAATCCCAGCCCTATGCTTGAAAACTTAACCCTCAGGCTCTTCCAAACAAGATTTCAACTACAAAGTGCTTCAAAAACCAGTGTTGGTCAAGAATGCCTAGCCCAGTGAAAATCAACAGAAAATTCTCCCAGCTTTATCATCAGCTCAGGTCCTCAAAGGACAAACAATGGAAAACCAAACAACACTGCACAGCTAAAAGGACAGTCAGCATCACTGAGCAGTAATGAAAAACTCACGGCCGCAGTGAATGAAACATTAGCCTCTTTGGTCACTTCTTGCTAACCAAAATCCATTGAAAGCAAAATGATTTAAAGTCCACCTGGTGGATTTACAGGGCTTTGTGCTGATATGAGACTATTCAGTCATGAGAGGCAGCCTTTTGACATGATTCAGTTGACTGCCCATGGCATTTGACACACACCTAAGGAGTCTAAGTGGTTACTGCTATTAGCAAAGACTTGAAAAAAGACACTTGTCACATTAGGTCAGCTATCTCTTAACTTCATCCTGTGAAATGTCACCAGTACCCCCGGGCTTCTCATTTCTTATCAGTCTCTCAGATATATGTAGTTATTGTTTTAAAGCAGTAAGAAACAGAGTGAAAGAAACAAAGACAGAAAAGTGCAAGTCGTTTGTTGTCTCTTCCATAAATGACAAAACAGTTCACAAACCTTTAAAAATGGACCGTGTTGCATTTGTGCACTGTATTTTCATAGGGAACTTTTAACGGTGACAGTTTGTCTCCTGCAGCAAAGCGCCTGGTCAGTCTCTGTGCAAAGAGGCAGCTGAAGGCTCCCGCTGCGGTGGAGCTGGCACTGGAACCAAGGGGTCATGGTCCACAGACCTAAACTGATGCCAGTGTGCTTAAACAAGCATCATCGCTGACATAATTCAGAGCAGTCTCGAGGTTGCTCTAGTAGAGCAATACCCAGACTGCCCAACAGCATAGACAGGAAGAGGGAGCACCTTTGCCATCGTCCCCTTGCTGGTACAAAGGGCATCTATCAGGGACAAGGAGCGAGCCAGGCATAGGAAGCATTAGCACACTGTGATGTGCTTCACACAGATATAAATGAGTACACTGGGAAACAGCAACAGAAGTGTCCTCTGTTCTTGCCAGTTATTCTAAGCAAATTCAGTTTCTTTGAGCCTACAAAAAGTTTCCTTCATCTACACAGGACACGCATTTTACGCTTCATTTTAAACAAGCATTACCTGGCTTTGCTAATTCAGAGCCAAGCTGCTCAGCCCTTTGCAGAACCAAACCCTAACAGACAAGTACATCCCATATGCTGAACCCTCACCCATTACCATCACTCATTAGAACAATAACTACAGCCATAGGTTATCCAACAGTTCCTTGTTAAGACACTGATGTTCTGCTCACAGACACAGCTATGCTCGAAGGACATTTAGGGAATCGTGTATTATCCTAACACAATGCAGAATCTAGCTTTTCTGCCTGATTTAAGGACTAGAAAATCTAAAGCCTTGAATTCCTGTCTTGCCATAGGCTGAATCTCTAAATTGCAATGGGAGAAGGGTGGAAGTGTGCAAAAAAGGAAAGAAACACAAAGAAGGGAGACACAGATGAAAGTCCTTTATAATATCTTGGTTGGACAAGTTAGTGTTTGACAGCTTGAATTTATGTGAACATTAACAGAATTGATAAGTCAGGTCTTGCTGACCTTGGTAATATTCCAGAAGTAATATTTTCACTAAGGTGAACTATTTCTGGACATTTCTCCAATGGACTGAACACAAACATTTTTTTTCCTGACAGTGGAGTGAGAACAGCTCCCTATTTCTGTTCTCTATTGAATGGGAACAATATATTCTTATTGCAGCCAAGGTCATCTAAATTCTTGCCCCTTGGCAGAGATTCACATTTTTCCTGCTAAATGCTTTAATAAATGGATCTTGCTTTTCTCTCCTTAAACAGGTTGCATCTACCCCACCGACCTCAATCAGTACAGCCAGGCCTCTCAAAGGTGTGGTCTGCCTTGACTTTCTGATAAAACTTTCTGGTTTACCTTGTTGCATCCATATGTTGTTTTCTCAAGCAGCACAGCTTTGCTGTGACTATTTATCAGCACTCCTGACCAACTAAGACAACATATTTCTTTGGTTGTAAAAGAGTTCCCCAAGCAAGGCAACAAAAGGGATAGAGGTGAAATCAAGACTTCCCGAGACACAGACTATCTACTTTGCTTTTGAATATTTCAATGAATAAATGAATGTTATTCCTCATCAGTATGATTGACACCTGCAAAGCATGTAGTACTGAGACACCAAGGAAAATAAATGCCTTTTCCTTTCCATTCTCAAGTGCTGAGGGGCACAGTCTGTTGGCCTGACCACACTCCACTGACTGACAATAAAAGACTGCGACATCTAGAAAACCCCACTGAATGCAGCCTTCCCTGGTGTGAAACAGCACAGCTCCCTGGCTTGGAGTGACACTGATTTATAGCAATTGACAATGTAGGCAGTTAAATTCATTTAATAAGCAACCACAAAAAACATCCTATGCAATCATCTCAAATAATCTATAACAACAAAACCTGTATGCTCAAGAAAATTACTTGATGATACCGCAGATATATACATATATACAAGCTAATTAAAAGGGAGCAACTGAAGTGGTAAAGAACATATCTTTAATTACTGGCAATACTCTTGAATGGCCCATCGCCCACAAATGTACCTCTATCATAATCATACTCAATCCTTCCCCTCTTCAAAGCATATCATAATTGTTTACAAATTAGTTCACTAAGCTCTTGTACCACACAGCACGTTTAGTCTTCTATAAACACTGACTACACAGTTCTGGAGAAGAAAAGGAGGAGGGGATGATGTGTTAAAGAAATTACTACATTCGCTGAAAGACTCACTACCTAGCATCTGTTCTAATAAAAATCTGTAGAATCCTGAGAGTCAACAGGAATCTATCGTAGGTCTATTCATAGAGCTAAAAATCCTGATTTACAGTCAAGCTCCAGACAGCGCTTCACCCCAATACCTGCAGTCGCAGTCATTGTCTACCTGCCTAGATTGCACTCAGGCAAAACGCTTCAGGCTCATGCATCATCGAATCCTGCCTCTGCTCAAAATAACATGTACATATGGGGGTTTTCTGGAGCAGAGTCTTAAAACTCTACTTGCTCTCATTACAAGCAGTGCTATCTTTACTGCTGACATTAATAGGAAATGGAGTAAGCCTTTAATTTTAAAGATAACAGCAGGTAACGTTACCTGGCACGTCCTTGTTTAGAACAGTGTATGACTGAAACAGCTGCAGCTGTTAAGGCCGATCGTTTCCAAGTTTTATATTGATCTCAGGCTGAATTCCTCAGAGAGATCTTTAAGTCATTTCTGTAAATAAGGATAGAGAATGTGCTGCCAGGTCAAATAACTCTACCACGGTCATGGTCAGAAACAACTTGAAATTGCGCAAGGAAGTAATGTTCTTTGTGGGGAAATTTCAATGTGGCTGAGTTACGAAAGATAATACTACAGTTTGAAATTAAATTTTAGGGTATCTATGTCATGCCCAACATATACACCATCTTAGGTCAATGTTTGAGATGGCAATATCAAACAACTAAATTTAGGAAATGCTGGAATTTGTGGTGTTCGGGCAAGTTCTGTTGAGTTGCATTGCCAGTTGTCACTACGATGCATTTTATGAGATCACACACTTCCCCCGACCCCATGCTGCTGCACCAGGTACAGGCAGAAGGGAGCTTCATGTCTTTCCCCCTCATTCTGAGATTAGACACAAATAAATTCTTTCTATTACATGAAACTCAAAGCAAATGTTAGGAGAAAGGAGTCACAGTCCTCACTGTCCTCTTCAGTGCAGACAGAAGCAAGGCAGAACTGAAACCACAGACAGCCCGAATGAGCTCTGTACATTGCAGGAGTTACCCTGCTCAAATAAAGTCACACTATTATGCAGTAACTAATGGAGTGGGGCTTTATGAGACAAAAAAAGACCAATTCTGATGGGAGGGAGAATTTTACTTCTCAGAATAGGACTTTTCAAGGACATACAGCTGCTTGGGCAGGTACGTGTCTCCACGCATGCATGTATGCAAGAAAGGAGAGGAGAAAGATTTCAGTAACCCGACTGCAGCTTTTGGGCTATGTTGCATTCATGTGTTGCTAAAGCTGATGATGTGCCAGTCTGAACCAGCTCATCAGATGGGCACAAGCTCTCTCTGTTCTTTCCTATGAAGGTGGCAGATAAAAGACAAGGCATTCAAGTAGCTGACAGGGTAACCTGTAAGTGCCTGTCCCAAGCAATCTACTTGTCAGCTTTCCCGGCTAAGAGAGGAGACGTGTGCCACAGCTGTCAGCTTTGTGTCATCTTTCCTCTCTGCCTTTCATCGTCCTTCATCCCATGAATGGAGGTTTTATTTGACTTTCTTTTTTTGGCCCAGCTCACAGGAGGAGCTCTTTTGTCCCACTGCCTTAATGCATATTGCAAGCGTGCAAATCTGGCCATTTCTAGGAACAGCTACATGAAAATCAGGACATAAGACATAAGGAAGCAATCATCATTCAACAGGCACACTGAGGCCTGGAGGTGCAAATTCACATGCTGGCTCTGTAGGTGAGCTAACGCAGAGTCTGCCCTCTGGGGCACTACAATACCCTGACCACCATACATGAAGCCGTGTGAAAAAGACAGGGCTCTCCTTTTTTCCTTTGGGTGATTCCAGCAGGCACTTCTTCATCACAACCAGTATAAATGCCTGTGAAAACAGGGAATATCAAAGCTGCCTTTATTTAATGGTGACATCAATAACATCACAGATGAAACTAGCTTCCAAGTCTGAAATGGAAAATCTTGGTCCGTTTCCATACTTCTCCCTGGCAGGAGCTCCCCAACACAGGCACTCCCTGTAGTTGGAGATCCTTGCAAGTACAATGAGCACTTAAACCTTCTCATGAAAGACAGAGGGCAACCCCTCAACACTCTTTCCATCCACCAGAATTACAGAAGATGTAGGAATAGTTTATGAAACTCTGGTTGTGAACAGAAAATTCTATCTAAAACAATAATAATGCCTTTAGGCAAAGGGAACTCCTTGATTCCCCCTGCAATATCCATGCAGGAAGAAGACTGTGGAGCTCCTGTGCGATTTTAGAAGAGCCATGAAGTGAGCGGTTGGACTTGATTATCTTAAAGGTTTTTTCCAAACTAAAAGATACTATGATTCCATGAAAGATCAAGGATTAAAGTAGTGCTACAGACTGGCATGAGTACATACTTAATCTTAGAAAAAGAGTATAGCTATGATTGCAAGGTATGAGGAGAAGGGGGAACATCATCAGAAGTATAACTTGGGAAGCATGGCACGCCGGGAAAAACAAAGCATCAGCATCTGGCACTACAACTCTGATAAGAGGTCATGGTATCACAAGCAGATGCATTTTATTGTCAAACAGATTCTAATGAAGTGTCTCAATTTAAGAATGTCAACAATATTTTACTTTGATCAAGAATATTTCATTATTCCTGGATCAAAGGTTTTTTTCTGACCTTTTCATTCCCTTCCTTTTATAGATATAAAACATCAGCTTTAAAGGTATATAAACTTTGACTCTTTATTCTGACTTAGAACAAAAAAGATCTGTGAAAGCAGGCCTCCTCTGTCAAGCACAGGGGTGGACCCGATGACATGCAGAGGCTGCTTCCAACCTGCACTAGCCTTCAATTCTGTGAAGGTAAATGTTAAAGTAAATATAGAAACGTAGGCCTGAATGGAAATTCCAGTTTCTGCTCATCTGCTGGTTTCTGGGAGGCAGCAGGTAAAAGCATATTAAGCTCTCCTCTCCTTTTCAGATACCCGCTAGCTAGCTGGCAGTTGCCTCAGTGTTTCGGTAAGGAAGTCTCAGCCCGTTCTGCTTTCAAGTGTGGACAAACTACAAGAACAGAAAAAGGAGAAGTAAACGAGAGAAAGCCTTTGCAATACCCTTTGGGGCAAGTGTTCAGGTGGCAAGGAGCTCTCAGCTTTCAGGAGTTAGTTGTCAAAGATGCAAGTTCCTGCATGCTGGGCTCTGGGGTTTTTTAAACTATCCATTAGACTGATTAATTTTTAGATAACTAACAGGCATTTGCTAGGTTCACGTTGGTCATTCTGCTTGGGTGTTCCGCCCCTCCTCTCACCCTGCGTCATCCTGGCCGCCTCTGCCTGTATGTGCCGCCATTCTCTCCAGGTGAACTCTGCTGGTGTTTTTCATACGCCCTGCACAACAGAGCGTCACTCTTGGTACCTTCTAAATACCACTATAGCCATCATTGCCATTGCCAAAGTTTGGCAACAACAAGAAAGTGAAGTAAAAAGGGCATTTTACCTATCTTAGATAGAATTACAATTCCCACCTGCAAAACTTAATACTACCTGATCATCTCATAAGCTTCTCCAGGTAGGGAAGTCAGGCACAGGAAGTCTGAAAGGTATTCATAGTCCCCAGAATGTCCTTCAGAACTGACTTCCACAGATTCATCCAGTGTCCTAAAAGAAGTCTGTTATAGGGTAGCTCCCGAGTACTAACATTTTCTAAACTTCCTAGATTTCTAGAGGAAAAATGTTGGGGGGGGGGGGGGGGGAATAATCTGGTTTTGAAAATAACTCTACAGCACTCCTGAAGCAAGGGTCATTTTGGCTCTGGCTGGTGAGAAAGGTTTCTGAGTGAAAAGCATAGTACAGCTGAGGGCTTTTTTACCTAGAAAATACTGCTTTAGTTGAAGTACAAATTATTACTTATATTTAGCAGAGTAAGATGATTCAAAATCAAGAGAAAGTGAAACTGGAATATTATAACTTAACTGATTTTCACACATATCTGCTCACTGTTTTAAAAAACTAAAGGCCATAGCTGGACCACAGCTGATAAATGCAAGACATTCTCAAAAGATAATATAATCCTACTTAATACATCATTATTACTTGGCAAGAAAACAAACAAATGCAGTGGTTTTATCACAGCACTTGCATTTGATCAAGAGCACAATAATCTCATTCAAATCAACACCATAATTAGAAAGTAATTGCTGTATAATCAGACATCAAACAGACAAAATCACCCTGGGTGTTTCTAACAAAATCACTTGGTGTCAGTTTAATTCTACTCCCTTTGGAAGCTTTAGTCACAGGGTGACAGTAATGAGACTTCCTGAACCCCTTTCCTAATTCTTTCCTTACAGCAAGAGGGGAGATGCAGCAGTTCAGTGTCAGACAGCTTCTGACCCGCAAACTGGCCGCGGTGCATTGCATGACGGACCACCGCGCATCAGCTGCTCTCTGCAGCAGTACAGAGAAGCACACACGCCCAGCTTAGCACCGTTCCCCACCTTCAGTCCCTAACCCCACACCCCACATTTGGAGACCTCAGCGCCATACTGAGAAGGAGAAAAGAGGGGTTAATGAAGGAAAAAGGATGTAAGCCTCTTCCCAGCTGGATGAGGGATATTCTCCTGCATTCGTGGTATGGAAGCTCAGGGTCCTAGCACCTTCTCCAACACTGCGTGCTCTCAGTGCAGGACCCAGCACAAGCAAGTTTTTCGTGACACGTGGTATGCAAAAGTTTTACCAGCACTCCAACTGCTCCTTCCCTTTAAACAAAAACTAGTAGGCAGCAAAATGCTGGTGTAGAGTCAGCTTTTAGGCATGGTCTCTTCTGAGCTGAACACACCCTCCGCCTGGAAGCCCTTTCCTCAGTCTCTGTCAGGCTGATCAGAAAAGCAGAAATCACGGTAGGTGCCAGTATGAACTCCACTCAATTGTTACACACAAAGGGCCAGTTCTACGTGAAAATTCTTTTGTACTGTGCATCAAATAGCCTTGTAATAATTGTACCTTCTTCTCTGAAAAGCCTCAAAGCAAACTATTTCAAAGGCAGGAAGAAGCGAATACCTGAAGCTTTCTAATTACAGAGTCTGAGATATGCACAGCAAAGTATTAAAATAAATTATATAGATGAATTATCAGAGAAGAGAGCAGGGCTGATAAGCCATATTTAGTACACTAATCCTGAATGTTTGTTTTGCATTCTTTGAGCCTTTTAAGATGACAGGTTCTGATCAACTGCTTCCCTTAGAGGTTGGCAGCTTTCCTGCTCTAGCATTTAATTTCTGTTTGATGTTCTCAACTTTGTGTCAATGTACAAACTACTGTTAAGATATATAGCAGCGATTAAAATAATTCATCCATCTGGTTATAATTAAAGACCTAGTTAAACGTAATGACAACTTGATCCAGCAAAGCCAGCTCTCATCTTTAAAAAGGGCTGTGTACATTCAAAAAATAATGCTGTAAATGGGTGACAGACTATTGCAATGTGGCCATTAAATTCAAGTGAATTAATTAAACTTGTTTCATAAAAAAAAAGTCTTAATGACATTACTGGCAAGACAAGTAAGGCAGAAATTGCAAGTATCTGCAATTGCTCCCTACGGTATCCGACTGCCTTCAGACGCCCTCAGCAGACCCCTCCAAGCACCATGGCAGATACCTGAATTGAGGCAAAAGGGTTTTATGAATCTGCTAACCCATAAGGGTGGCAACTGTTTAAGTAACCACCACACAGTATACCTTGCAGGACAGCAGGATGGCTAAAGCTGTATGCAAACCAGTTCTTACTCTGCTGACCTCAATGGCAAACTGCAAGTTTAAGTCAATACCAGCTGGTACCCAACTAAGGAACATAAACATAGGGAGAGTAGAAATACATATGCATAACTACTTCGGGCATCACGAACACTGATCTTCTTGAACGAGAAACACTTGTGACTATCGCAAAACACATCAGAACCACGGAGCAAGATGAGATTAATTAATCTAAAGAAATAAAGCAAGGACATTCCTAATAAACTGGAAGAGCTGACATTCCACTTCACGGCTCTGCCTGCTGGGAACAGGGAAGATGTCCCACTTACGCAACGTATTGTGTGTTGTGGCAGAGAAAGCAGAGGACTTCCATCACCTTCTGTCAGATAAAGATTTCTGTCGTCTTGAATAAGAGCAGGATCCTATCCAAAAGCTGAAATATGTAAATGACTGGTTTTGACTCTGCAGCAGTCTCTAAAAGCTGGAGAGCGTTGTTTTGGATCTATCCAATATCCAAATGTTTCTCAAAAATTCTAGCAAAGCAGAAAATTGTAATTACTTAGTTTGGACCCAAACTAATCATTAACTGATCTGAAAGGATTACTTTATTTCAATTTTGAAATATTTTAAAGAGGCAATTTTGAAACACAGATTTACCTGACTTGGGTGATTTTTTGTTTGTTTGTTTTTAGTAGAACAATTTGGCAAAGGCAACATGTATTTGTAAAACTATTACCATAACTAAATCTGCATTTTTTGCTGAAAAACCTTGTTTCCACTGAAAACTTTCGACCCAAGCCAGGAGTCGGGAATATTTTCCAGGTTTTGGTAGTCACAAAATGATTCTTGTCTGACTCCATTATATGCTTTTCAATGAAATCTGCAACTATAAATTCACAGAAAACCAAGGCAGAAAAAGTGCCTAATCAGTCTTATACACTTATCTTTGTGATGCTATTTTAACAGGTGTGTGCAGTGAAACCTCCTCTAATCCCCACCTTCAATTCTCATTCCAGGTGTAAAACAAGATATTGCTGAAAATTTCACTGGTGTTTACAGCTTTTACCTCTTCTGCCCTGCTTGCAGTTTACAAGAGCAAAAAAATAATCCATACATAAAGCTCTACTTTCAGCCTGTGTCTTGACCTTCTGCTCTTCAAATGAATATATTACCAATTGATTAGTCCACAATATCTAACTGATAAAGCCACTAATGCATAGTAGAAATAGCGATCTTTTTACATCCTAACAATAATCTGCTGATTGTACTCTTAATTTGCTTTAAAGTCTCTTGCCAACTGATTTTATTTTAGGACGAGACTCTCAAGTGGGTCTGGGTTTGGGGTTTTTCCCTTGCTTTATGCACATTTTAATTCTTTCCTCTTTAACCGTCCCACTTTTTCTTCCTTAGTAGATGCTGAAGTTTTCTCACTTTCGTTTATCTTTTGCGGTTGTAACTCCTAAAGTGCCTAATATTATGAGATAAAATTGGCAAACTACTATCCTTTTCTCTCTCAAATTCACTCTATGGATCATACACTACAATTACAGTCTTCTGCAGCACACACGCCTCTGTTTCTATGTCTGGTTTAGGTCCAGAAGGAGTGAAACAAAGGCAGCTGTTAACATTTCCAACTGGCCAAGTGAAAACCTGAAGAATAAGAAATCTCCTGAGAAGACCTAGAGTCGTGAGATTTCCAGTTAGATAGCCAGACCAACTTTCAATGACCTTTCTGAGAGAACTGAAAACGTCTGGCCACTTGTCAAAACTGAACATCCAACTGCATTGCTGAAGGAAACCCATAATAAGAGATAGCCAAAGCAATATCAAAGGCACAAAATCCAGGAGATAAGTAATACAGTTGTTTTGGGAATAGCTTTTTCTGCACTGCATGCTCCATGCTGCTTCATAATTATATGCAGACACGCTAGGTTCTGCTCTGCCCTAATCATGATATCACAATAATTACTGCCTTGAACATACAACCTCAGTGTCCCCTTTCAGACATCTCTTAATGGGCTAAAACTGATCCAAAATGTCAAAATATTACAGGAGAAACCAAAGGGAGAATTGCCAATATTAAGACAAAGCAGTTTTCCCATCAATCCCCTACTTGCCTCTCTCTACGTTATAGCCCCAACCTCCACTCCACAAAAAATATTTCATACTATTGAATGTGAGCAAGGATGTCAAAATGTAGCTCCTAACCCTTCCAGACGGGTGGTTCATAGACTATACCAAGCATAACCATTTCTAGCAGCATAAGCCCATTTTCTAAGCTGTGAGCTAACATATCCAGCCGCCTGGCAACCACAGGGCACCTGGATTTGGGATCTAGAGTGAATCAATAATACAGAAAGCTCTGGAGAAACATCCAGAGATGGGAGAGAACTAAGGCAGACGAGGTGGTAGGTTCATTAGAAAAGCAGCACTAGGGAGAAGACGCAGGGTTCGTGGGCACGCTGGTCTGAATTGCTATACTTTTGTGACACGGTGCCAGTAGCATTGATGCTTTAAGTGCAGAGACAAACTATCTGCTGTGGCAACTAGATTCAGGGCCCGCTGCTGTCAGTGCTCAAAACCCAGACACACTCATTGCCTGTATTGCTCTCGGAGTCCAGAGCAGCTGCTGAGCTTCAACCTGTCTCTCTCTGGTAAGTGTTCTGTTCTGCAAAGATCCAAGGTCCAGGGCAGCACACTCCTCGCCCCGGGTAAATCTCCCCCCAAAGCCTGATGCTGACGCAAAGCAGGTATCATTAGAAAATGGCATCAGGTGAGCAGTTCTATTTAATTCTGGGGGTTAGTATTCTTCAAAAGGTGAATTCACGTTTAGCTTGGAGTTTTGTAGGAAACAGGTTTTCCTGCAATCACACCACCTGACTCAAAACTCCCGGAGTAAGGTTCATGCCTCCGTACACTACACGCCAGCTAGGGTACTCCAGTCCTATATGTTCTCTGATTCCTTGTGATTCTTATTATTTATGACAAAGCAACAAAGAGAGCAAACGGACAGATAATCAGAGGTAGGTGATACAACTAAACGATAGCAACGTCTCAGCAGGGAACAGGCAACGGCTACAAAATGCTGGCTGTTACTCCGAACACCCTACCTTCGGCAATGCAACAGACCTGCATTCAGACAACTCTCTAAAAACCTACTTTCAGCCCTGAATACAAATGCTCGAGGAACCTGACTCGTTTCAGCCGTTCCAGGACCAGCTGGTTTTAATTTATCTTGCTATTCAAAAATGAACCACTTGAATTTGTAATTTTTAGTCCAAACAAAAGGCTCTATATTTTGGGGCCAGAGCAGAGGGAAGAGGGGAAATCTGGCTCACCCTCAGCTACTGCAGAATTGACCAGCACAGAAGTCAGGGTTAACGTTCAGCAGGAAACAGGGAACCTCAGCTGAGAAGCAAGGCCTGAGTCGCTTGTAGTAGCTGCTGTACAACCTCATTCCCCAGGTAAGAGGGTCTGCCACAGGCTTCCATCGCAAACCTTTCTCCACAGTTCCTTCCTATCTCTCAGAGTCCAGCACTATTCTGCTTCAGATGAGGTGCTGTCTAGATTATTTTCCTTAAATAATCCAGGACAACAAAAAATATTCCATCTGCTGATTTTTATTACGGCCAATTGAAACCGGTCATTAGGATGTATCAAATGTAAAGGGAACAGATATTTTCAGTCTTGATGTAATTAAAAATGTTATCCTTGGGAAGTAGGACATAACGTGTCAGGACAAGGAAATGCATGCCATGCTCCTAGAAGTCTACTGAAGATGGAGACAGTGTGACTCAACCATGCCCACAGACAGACAGGACACAACCAGGCAGCCAGGGTGACCCTTCAGCAAAGCTCAGCAAATCTATGGCACCCGCAGCGCTCCCCGACACACAGCTCTCGCACCACCCAGCTGCCCCAGCACACACACACCCCGCCACCCTGGGGAGACAAGGCTACAGCACTACAGCAACCAGTAGTTTTGTCTGCCATCCTTCCTCAGTGTGACACCAGGGGATTGCCATCTGAATTAATTCACTGACACCTCCGCCAGACCCTGCTGCCAAGGGAAATTCAGCTGGACTTTTCCCCTAACACCCCTTCCTTTACGCAATCCCTATCTCTTTCTTCACAGGACCTCCGCATCAGAATCTCCTTGGATCAACCCAAGTTGGTATTCCATCACTGCAGGAAGAAAAAGCTCGGCATAGAGGCAATTTGTACTGCAGAGCATACATCATTTCTCTAGTCAACGCGTGCATCTGGCCAGGGTTTCTTGGACTGCTTTACAGAGCGGTGGACGCTGTCCAGAGCTCTCTGCTCAGTGTCCCTGACAAGATGGCCATCAAAGACTAGGTTAGGGGTCAGTCACCCAAAGCCATTAGCACTCCAAAGTGATTGATTATCATCATGTGTGGTCTCAATCAAGAGCCGGTAATGAGCTGCATTCATTAATCCCATTTATATGTTTGCATAGTCCAGTCTTGAATTTCAGAGAATAAAAAGGCTTCATACTGAGATCGGCACATTGCACTACCTGCCAAGGATAAGGAAGTCATGCCAGGGATCAAGGATTTGCATATAATTCCATAATTCAAGAATTTCAGCCCAGGTATTTCTAAATATCAAGCAGACCTGCTCCACACCTCCAAGCAGCACCAGAGTTGCAAGCTGCCTTCCACAGCTCCGTATTAGTTTCATCTGTACTTACTTATTTTTACATTTTCCTTACACTTTTAAAATAACTTTTTATGAACAGAGCTATATCCAGTGTTACATCCACTCCAAGTTTCTGCTCCTTTTTAGACCATTCTGGGTTTTCTGTTACTTTGTTGTTTGACGAGGCCTTATTTTCTTCCTATAATATACATCAAAACCTTAACGTTCTGAATATGCCACCACCAGCAGCCCCGTGACGGTCGTGCCTTCCTCAAGCCATTCCCCTCCAATAACTTTCTGCACAGAGCCCCATCAGCAACTAACTTGACTCCATACCCTGCCCTCAGACACCGTTTTGAATGGGCCAGACTTCCATCATCTGCCGAGCCCTACACATGAATCCAGGCTCCTTGCGCTAGCATGAAAGCCATACTTTCCTGCCTCCCCTCCCCAAAGATCCCCTTAAGGAATTATAAAAACAAAGGGTGAAATTCTGGCTCTGCTGAAGTCAACGGGAACGTTGCCACTGACTTTAATAAGGCCAGGACTGACCTCAGCACTAGAAGCTCCAGCGCAAGGCTCTGTGCTTCACACAGAAGGACGAGGGGGTTTTCGCTTCACCGCATTTGAAAATAATCCACAGATCCTCGGTGAGGACACCTTCCATTTCTTTAACTCTGTCAGAAGGCACTCATATGGATAAATTCACTGACCAGAACAGAACAAACATGCCAGATCTCAAATCCCTTGCAAACTACAGGAAATCTGAACCAGTTAACTCGCAAGTAGAAACCGTATTATCTGAGAAGATGATCATGTTGGAAACTGTACCCACCTTAGATAGCTCAATGAATTGGCTAATTGCATGGCTGGCTGTCCAGAAGCTGTCACAACTTTTCCCAGAATAAATTTAATACGTGGTGTAAAAAATAAAGTTATTTCAAGATAGACAGTTTGAAAAAGTTAAGAGGAGTTTGTTGGGTTTTTTTAGGAGGGTATTAGCTGGTTAAAAATAGATTTGAATAATAAATGCCTAAGTGTTCCCAGGCCCCCTTTTGTAGAAATGTTCTTAGCATTTCATGTGGGGAAAAAAATATGTACTAGTGAAAGGTAATGATATTTAGCCTCTCAAGTGCAAAAGAATAGTAAGGATTTAAAGGTGGACCAGCAAATAATTGTTTAAGCAATTAAAAAACTTTACAGTCACACATTAAAACCTAAAATAAACAAGGTAAAGGCGATATTGACTGCCCAGTAAATTTAAACACACCTTTATTTTTCTTTTGCAAATCCCTTAAAGACCAGTTTCACAGGCTCTCCTGCCATGCAGTGCCACAACATATGCTGTGCTGATGCTCTGCACCACAATGCCCTGCTGGAAGCAATCTGTCAGGGTAGGCAAATGCCATGCCCACCACTTAATATCCTTGTTTCACACCCATAACCCAGAACAAGGAATTCTTTATTTCTTCAAAGGAAAGACCACCTCTGCTGAACACTCTTTGACTAACAGCAGAAAGCTAGGAGATGCCTGGGGAATGCCAAATGGATGCCAAGATAAAAAAACACTCTATGAGTCCCTACAAAGCACTGTTCTGTTAGTAGAATTAGCAAGAGGAACCAAGCTCCTGGAAATGCTGCCTCTAACGATCTCTAGAAAGGCAGGATCAGGCACAGGTATGACCCCCAGAGTTTCTCATAGGGCAGGAAAGGAATTGGAAAGATGCAGAGCTGTAGAACAAAAATACTGATCAGGAAAAAGGCGGGGGTGGGGGTGGGGGAGAGAAAGACAAGAGGGAAGAGTGTGTGTTTGCTCCATAGAGAGACAACGACAAAGGAGACAAAACTAATCTTCACAGGAATTTTTTCCACTGGGATTCAGTGATACAGGAAATCACCCAGTACAAGGTTTTCTAGACTGAGCTACCTGCTTCTTTGGACACACACGGATAACTGGTCATTGTTCAGAAAAAAACAGGTGACCAGTTATCAATGCTGACAAACAGTGTTACCTTCAAACCCAACTTCTCCGTGAAAAGAGCTAAAAACTTAAGAGCTGAACTTAGCCTTGGCATTCAAGAAAGGTCAAACAGCGCAGAATGAACACAGCAGTCGCAGGTGTACACCAGGCCACAGCATGGCTGTATGACTTCAAGCAAACTGTTTTCTATTCCTTTTTGCTTCTCCTAGTTTAAACTTGCAGCAGGACTAGCTTTCTTCTCTGCCTACCGCCCTCTAAACTCAGTTTTAAGAGGCAGTTACTGGGGAAGCGGTGCTGGAACTGTGCTGGTATTGCTGAAAGAAGGGTTTGCCTATGTCTCGTCTAAACCATCTCTGTTTCATGAATGAGTTTAATAGGTACAAACAAGCAAGTATTTCTAAACATCCATCCCCATTTCATTAACTCAGAGACACTAAAGGAACTGTAGCCTCCCCCTCTCCCTAAGCCCACACAGTGGTTGCCGATTAAAACGTAAATACGCAGGCAGATCCCATGACTCGAGAGCTATACACCCTCTGCCTGGCTACCGGTGATCTCCCTTCACATGGGAACAGACTTGCCAGGCCCCAGGTTACAGCTATCCCAAACCAGACTAGTATAGAATTTACTCTGACTTCCAGCGTTTCAGAGCTATGATGACTTAGTGCTCCTTTTATTGGCAAGTGAGCAAATAAGGAGATGGACAAAAATTCATATAGAACCCTTCTTCAAAAACAGAAAAAGAGGGAATGCTACTAAAAAGCATACAGACAAAAGGTCTTAACTGAAACAGTGCAGCAGTTTAATGAATGAAACCCTGTAAGAGTTCACTACTCACTGGCTCACGTCTGGAAAAATATCTACCACACTCTCCTAATTACAATCCAGTTGACTCTAAAAACTCACATGATGAGGCCATACTACCGGCAGCACCAGCTCCCAGGCACTTTGGAGAGGAGCACTTGTATTCACTCACATCTCCAAGTCTGGAGTTCATACAGCTGTTTCAACTTAAAAAAAAAAATAAATATATATATATATATATATACACATCACAAATGGTATGTACAAAGCATGAGATTTTAATACCTGCACAAAGGTTTTTGCATTTTCTCAAACTCAGGTCACAACATCTCCAGGGAGTTCCCTGCCTGCAGGCTTCCCCTTCAGCAGCACCCACACACCCTGGTGTGTCACAGTTACTCCCTATCAGCAGAAGAAAAAGCTCCTAAGCAGTAAGCTCCAGCTGTTGTGTTTATAGAGAAGAGACAGTTTTGCTGCTTCAAAGGTGGGCGGGAACCAGAGAAGTTGCTCCGAATCATACCCTCACATCAGTCAAAGGGCTCAGAGGAAATATTGAAGGCCCAGTGGAGAGTACACGACGATAAAACTTTGGCACCTTTGACAGCAACAGAGAACCTCAGCCGTACAGCAGCTCAGCTATTGCAGGGAGGCTTCAGAAAAGGAACAAATTCAGCACAGGAAGGTTCAGATCTCACGTCTGGTTGTTTCCCATTTCTTTTATCTTTCTCAGCACCCCCCCAACTTGCTCCTCAGCAACCAGTCAACAGCTCTGGCAGCAGAAAGACAGACCATCAGCTTCAAATTCAAGGAAGCTCAGCAGGGAACACCAGAGAAAAGTCAATTCTCAACCTATGTAGTTTTTGCCTGCAGTTGAAAGGAACCTAGTTAATTATAGAGATGACTGAAAAGGAAGCCTCTTAGCTATTTCCAACTGATTTGGGGGTGTCTATGCTCACATTTTAATGCCAATCAGCAAGTATCTTCCTGAAACAAACCGTTCAGTCATCTTCATTTGCTGTGCTTTGGTTCCCTTCACAAAGCAGCCTCAGTGCACGAAAACTGAAGTCCTTCTCATGAAACTAAATGAGAAGATGTGCTCCAACTATTAAAGGATATTAAGCCTATTGGGTCCATACTACATCTGCGGTGAAACTCTCAAGCTGCATACACCGTGGACATCTGTTCTTCAGCATCAATTTGTCTACACATGCACTTCTACTCTAGTGCAACCCTTAACGCAGGCATAGCTGTTAAGGCTAAGAGACAAGTGTGCTATAATTCAAACACCAAATAATAAATAGGGCAAAACCCTCTTCCTGTTGTAATTACATAGTGACTTTTATCAGCCAAAGTTCTGAGATTCTATTTAATTTGGGGTTTTCAACACTTGTAACTGGATCTACTGATATCCAACTAAGACAGTCTGCACAGACTTAACTCTTTAAAGCTGAAAAGATTCAAGTTCGTAAATACGATTATTTTGATACACATTCATCTATCTCATCTTCTAAAAAAGTCAGGAATCTTCTGCTTCTCAAAGCTCAGAAAATGAAACATAAATATAGAATGTCCCAAGTTGTAGATCTTACAAAGTGGTTCCTACAACTTACATTGCTGCTCATCAGGGTTCAAAGAATCCTAGCAGGACGTTGTGGTGGAAATGAGTCGTTTGGTTCCCAGAATTCACAGAACCTACGGAATGTACAATGATGCAATTAAAAATGTAAAAGAAAAAAATTTGGTTAACAAATAAAAAGACATAAAGGGGTAAGATGCTCTCCCTAGTCAAACACCAATATTTCAAGTCCTGACTAAAAGCTGTTGGAAATCTACTGTATACAGAAATTCTAGATAGAGGCAGGGGATTTTGAAGAAATTTTTATTCCATAATGGAATTAATTTATGTTTAAAAGAGTTACAAAGCAACATTTGTTATAAAAAATAAATTTTAATATAAAAATGTTTGCAATTAAAAAAAAAAAGACAAAAAAAATAGCCCTCTACATTTTAATTAGTTTAATTTAATAATTTAATTAGTACAATTTAATTAATGTAGAAGGCTACTCTTTTATCTTTTTTTATTGTTTCAAATCATGTCTAACAGCACTGTTGCTAACTATATCTTTTCTGATTTATTTTTCTTTTTCAGCTTTTTCTTAGTTTGTTGGAGTTTTTTTTTAAAAAAGTCTTTAGGCTTCCTTTTGTCTTCTGAAACTTTTTTGCTCAACTGCATCCAGCATCAATAAAGGAGAAAAAGAGTTAGAACTAATATGTCAAAATTCCACAAGATTAACATTTCTATTTTTAATGAAAAAGCAAGAAAAGTGTTGTTTCTAATCTAGTAAGAAAGGTTGGCTTTCATCACAAGTGTTTTGAATGGGAAATGTGAACAAGATATACTGCCGACATTTGATTTTGTTCTATCTAGCTTTAGTTAACACAATGCTTAACATACTAGAAGAAAAGGGTTTGTACATGACTTATTAGCATCAGGGGAATTAAACTAGCGCTAGCCATTATGAGAACTAAAAAAAAAAATAAAATATAATAATTAAAAAAATATGCCTGTTTATATAAGGTGTTTCTATGGACTTATTTACCAGTTAAATATTTCACAGGCCTAAAAAAAGTGTATTACTAAATTAAGCTTGTTCTACTCTTTGATGAGACGTATCATTGAAGAAACATCTAAACTGAACTACTAAGAATTTGGAGAAGAAAGCTATAGCAGGGCATTGACCTCTTATGAAAACGCAGAAGTAAAACATAAGGATCATGTTTACTCTGTATGAGTTTCCTGTCGACACTGTTTACTATTGAGCAATAAACACACTTGGACTGTAGAGATATATCTTTAGAAGAGGTATTAAGAATCAAACAGTTTCTGTAAATCTTCTGAGTGGTATTAACATACAGATTTAAACAAGGTTCCACACATAACACGCATTTGATCATTTAACAGGTCCATGTCCAAAACGTTTCTGGCTGCAGACGTACAGTTAGTATCTGATTCTTCCACTTAGCTTAGCCAAAATGCTGAGATTTAGTCTTATTTTAACTAAACATATCCTAAGTTATTTTTATATGTGTCTCTTGGGTCTCATTTTCACTGAGGCAAATTTCTGCTGTGGTGATGGGCTGTAAATGTTTCCTTCTTCTATTTCCCCTCATTTATCCCGCTTCATGGCATTATCTGATAAAAATGCTGTGGACACACTCACTCCTCATGCAAAATATAAACAAATGGGATATCAAGAAAATGCACCACCACATCAGTGTCCCAGCACTGCCATTACATCTGCTTGGAGTCCTGCAAGTGATTTACAGCGCTGAGCTGGTGACATTGAGATGCTTAGGACTAGGCAACACTGCTTCCTCAGCGCAAAGCCAGCCCCCAGAAAATCACATCCATTACCATCAGCACATCTGCATGATCTACCAGAGCCTGGACCAGGGAACGATCTAAGGAATGTTTCTCCAGGTTATTAGTTCTAATCGTTTAGGGTCACTCTAAAAACCAAATGTCTCTGATTTCTTGTCAACAAGTAAACTTGGGAGAAAATGCATTTGAGACTAAAAGAAATATTTCACTACGTTCACAACTGACAAGTGTTTTCTTCTACTTGAGGGGTGCTTCCTTACTTTTAGAATTTTATTTTATTTTTTATTAAGTTTAATTGAACCCATTTTAAAACAAAGCCTAAACACTTCATGCAAAAAAATGCTGAGGTAACAGCTTTCACTTCACTCTTTTTTTTTTCAGGGTGGGAAAGGTTGGCCAAAATTGTTTGCCAAATGTGACAATGTTGACTTCAAGCAGTTTCAGTTGAATTGAGTCTGATTCTTCAGCAAATAAACCAGAGGAGTGACTATTTGTTTTGCCTATCTGTAAAAATAATATTGGTAATTTCACCATAATTTTTTTTGGTCAATAACTGATAACACGTAATGTGTGAAGACCCGATGGACACAGCCTTGCTTTGACAGGGCCTTGGCCATATGGGAGTGCACGTGGACTGGTGCTAACCAGAAGTCTAAACGCATGTTGACCCCTCCATGGTGGTGTACTTCTGCTTGTCCCCTACAGCGCCTGCCGCGGCCCAGGGTGCCAGCCAGCCTACCTCTACCCAACTCTGCGCTGATTTACATCACTGGGGACCCTCTCACTGGGGTTCCAGGTCCTCGCTATCTGTTACGACTATCGGGTACAATGCCCAGATACCGCAGAAGTGGACCCTTCAAACCAGTTACATATGTAAGAATAGTATCTAGCAAGTGTGTGTATACAGCCAACCTTCTCCCGCTCCTCAGAAAGTCAATGTTCAGAGCAAACCCCTCCTCTGACTTGTCAACACACGCTGCCTCACCACTTGCCCTTTTGAGATTCCAGGCCTGATGGAAGGTGATGGGAATTGAACTTCGGCTCTCAAGAGCACCTGGCTTTGTTATCTCTAAGGGCCCAGGAAGATTTCAGGCACTATCACTCCATGCCATGTCCTGACACTTGACTCACAAAGTGGCACTGGTGTTGGCTTACCTCCAGGCTGTAGATAGTGACTGTCAGCAGTGAGGTGAAAATGAATGGGAGTGGAACAGAAGCAGCTGCTTTTAGGAAAACACTGCATCTGAGATTGCTAATGAGTCCTCTCTTCTGACTCTTTCTAAACATCGAGATCTTCGCTACAGAGAGCCCAGAAGGTTAAGTTCACACACCCTTTTTTAGCTCATTATCTGCGTTGGCGGCCACAGGAAAAAAGAAAAAAATAATATATATATACACACATATTGGTCAATACTAAATAAAAACTGATAGATTTCATAACAAGACTCCAAGTGGATCCCAGAAACACATCAGAGGTTGGAGCTATGAAACATGTTCTGTGTACCAATGAAAGCGGGGAAGTTCCCCACGGAATTAGTCTCTCCTTCCAGAAGATAAGTACACTTATTATGTATAGGTATATTCTGTATTTACTATTCAGAACGAAGCGACTGAAAGTCCATAGCCCCAGACCACATAACAAATCACAACTGATCATTTGGATTGTTTTGAATACACTTGAGCCACAGGCGTAATGATAATAGCATGACATCTCTCTGGAAACAGATACCAGACTACTAAACTGATCTTCTCCCCATTGTTGATACTTGCCTGTGTTACATGCATAAGACAGATGTAGGAATGCCCTAGGAAGGAGGGAGATACTGCTTTCAATGAGAAACCAGATAACAGTGAAGCAAGCAGCTGCTTTAGAGAAACTTCATTGCTTCTAAAGCATTCAGAACTGTAGAGGCATTTAGTGTTTGCTCTTTTATCGGTGCAGCTGCAAGTGATAATTCAGCCTCCAAGTGGTCTGTGCTTTTGTTCCATTTGAATTGAAAAACGCCCTAACAAAAATCCTTGCTTTGTATTGGGATTATATGCTTGAAAAGAACTGAACAAATTGCATTTAGAATGATCAAAATGATCTATTTTTCTTACCATGTTGGTAGTAGACAGAGGTTTATATTTGAAAATCAGATTTTACCACTATCAATATTACTGCCTGATGCAAGTGTAGTGATAAAGCTATATCAGTCCAATTCCAAGGCAGATTTACCCAAAAGAGAGTTATCTTTATTATCCTCATCTCACAAACAGCAGTTACCGGTGTCACACACCGACAACACTCCACTAGACATCCTAAGCATCTTTATCATCTCAATATCCCAAAATAGAATGTGTTCTGTATCTGATGCCTCACTTGCAAATGCTGTTTCTCCTCTACAAAAAAAGAAAAAAAGAAAAGAAATCACTCTTCTGAACTACGACAGCACAAACATGACTTCTCTCACAGCCTCACTCCTTGTAACATCCCAGTGTTCTACAGAACAGCCAGCAAGGCAGTGAGGGCTCCACATTGGAGACAAAGACTAAGGCCCAGCTTGTCGTATATTTAGGAACCTCACTCCCACTAAAAATCAAGCCTTTATCCTAATCTGAATTAAATTTCACCTTTCGTGAAAGTGGTACCACTGCATATGTAGGCAAGAGCTCTCCTGCTGAAGAAATCTGCAGAAAAAACATAAGGTCGGCACTGTACCTCGTGATGTAGCAATCTGAAATCAGTGCCCACCCCAAGGAAACAGCATAACCAGTGTTAGGGAGCTGTATTTAGACAGGTATTTGAGTCCACGGAGAGACTCAGCAGAAAAAACACACCAACAGACACGCCTACTGGATGCTCCCCATTTCCCAAACAACAATTTCCCCCAACAGAAATGTTGATTTAACCTATTCATGCTAACGTGAGTGCAGGATAAGGTTATGTGATTCTTGGAGCCACCACATCAGGTCATGAATGATGTAGTAATGAAAAGAAAATTCCTTGCTCATTGCACAGCAAATAAAGACAGGATTGTGAAACCACTGGCTGCCATGCTGAGCTCTGCCTCTGTGCATGCACAGAGCCAGATCCGCGGAAGAGC
This sequence comes from Falco biarmicus, assembly GCF_023638135.1. NCBI lineage: Eukaryota > Metazoa > Chordata > Aves > Falconiformes > Falconidae > Falco > Falco biarmicus. The sequence continues at coordinate 29,068,218 of NC_079299.1, forward strand.
CCAGCACAGAGGATGAAGGAGACTTCTGAACATCATCTCACAGTCATTTCTCTAAAAACTACCGAGTGCTAAGCACTATGAAAACCTGATTATGAATGTGAATTCTGATTTTTACACCCCTGCTTCCAAACCCCGGCGCCTTACCTGTTCACAGAAACTGATGTCCCCTTAAATTCTGCTATGCCGTACGTTGCGTCCTGAGTCAGAAGCTACCAGGCCCTCTTGGGAATTACCCTGGGGCATGTTGAAAAACCTTCCCCATAGGCCAGCAAACCATAACTCTCCTAACCTCTAAACAGAGACAAATCCAAAGACGTTAAGAGAGAACCTCATCATAACCCCAGGTTTTCCCTGCTGAGCTACTGTACTAAAATCTCTCCTGTGGTAGAAGCAGTGACCACAGGGGAACAAACAAGACTTTTTGAGCCCGAGTTTCAGGAGTACTGCGTATCCACAGTTTCCACTGACTTTGCTTAGAACTAAAGGTGCTCCACACCTCTAAAAATCATAATGAAGGGTCACCTGCTATGTAGAGTTAAGATTATTTAGATTCTGTAATTGCTCATATTACCATGTCAAGAGGGTTTTTTTCAGGATATCATTATCTCCAATTTCCTAAGCTTTCAGTGTTTCTTTCTAGGGATAATCTCCTACAATGTGGGTGTTTTTGATATACATGCTGAACAAACTCTTGACCAGGTAGCTTTTATACATGGAATATAGGTTGCTTTTTATATAAGCTTTTGAAAAAACCCAAGAGGCTTCAGCTTCAGCTTGGCCTTTAGAGATATGCAAAAGCTTGGGTGGAGGGAGGGTGTATTTGTTAAAGGGGAGCATTAGAAAGGATTGAATTTTTTTTTCCTGGCTTAACTGACCCCAGACTGTAACCTTAGCCATGCTGATAATTGAGAAAGTAAACTACTTACCACATATGTCCAGAGCCTGCCCTGCCCCAGCATCACTGACCCAATATTATCACACTGAACCTTCTTTTACATACTGTCTCAAAATTCAGCTCAATGAAGCAAAGAAGCTTCTAGCCTGTATCATCTGCTACCCTTAGGCACAGCAACCACCAGCCCAACACATCTCTGTGCAGTGGTTTTAGAGCAGCAGTTGTCTTTGCTAAACAAGCATTTTCATAACAAAAGTCAAGAAATAAATAAATAACAATTTCAAGAAGTTCCAAAAACCTCTATTTAAAGTCCTTTAAGTTGTAAGTTCAAGGAAGGCATTGCCTTTGTGACAGCACAGCTGTAGATTAAAAAGATTCCCAGGGCCTCCTAGCTATTCTGACTCTTGGTCTTTAGAATTATATGAATATAGGCTTAAGACCACCCAAATTCTTTCTCCCCCCCCTCTCTTTTTGAGAGGGGGAGAGAAAGAGAACATGTACACAAGACGTGAAAGAGACCATTACCCTCATGTTGGACAACTGTAGTTTTACAGTAACAAAGATCTGACAGGCAGTATTGACCTGTGACAGCAGCTGTATTTACATTATAGCCTAAAAGGGAAAGCGCACTAGAGGGGATGGTATATACACTGCATGATACAGTGGCCTTTGGAGAGATACTTTAACCCACATGTGCAAAATCCAGTTGCAGGAATTTAAGTTCCTTCCAAAGCACACCCAGGGGGTAACTGACTTTTGTCTCTTGCTTAGTAAGTATGTGGCTGATTTTGCACCTAGATCTCAACTCTGTACCAGGAAGTGTTCACACAGGAGTAGAACACGCTCTTCTGGAGAGTCAACATTTGTCTGTGACCAGACAATCCTAGTCTATCTTATTTTATTAGCAACATCAGCATGACTGATGTGCTGGAAGGAAACAAGAAGACAGCACACAAGCTAAGCAGCCTCTAGTCTGCATGGCAAGCTTAGAAAATGGAAAAATAAGTTTAAAACTCCCAGTTCATTCCAAAAAGCTAAATAAACTAGTCTCTTTTCTTAGCAGAGAGGAAAAAGATAGCAGTAATTCAAATACCACAGTTTAGCACCTTACTGAAGCTCATCTCCCTAGGCTCCCTGGCAGGCTGTGGAGACAGAAAGGGGAGGTTCCTTGAAGAGGATCCAGAGCTGGAGCCCCCAGCTCCTCACCGATGATGCTGTGAGCATAGGGACCCGAGATAAGCACCCCGGAGGCAGGGGCTGCACCCCTTGTAGATGCAGGCTGAAAGCAATCCATTTGTACTGGGTCTGTTCCAAACTAAAATTCATTATGCAACTTTTCGACAACATTTCTTTGTCTTCTAATTGATTCAGGCTTTCTTAGACCGATCTCTCAATGCAGAGTCTAAATTGAGAGAAACATAATCAAATGATTGCTTTTTCAGCAGGGGGAGAAAAAAATATCACAAACATTGCTCTGTCTCGTGCTGTAGCTTTCCTGTGCTGCTCCCATCTTTATTTATTGTTCTTCCTTCACACCATGGGTTCTTGGATAGCAAAGAAAAACAGTCTGTCTTCAAGAACAAAGGTTGGCAGGGAAATCAAATTAAAAGCGGCAATCACATTTGCAGCAGTGTAGTCAGCTAAAATAATCGACATTGTTATTTATACTGTGGCTTCGCTTCAGGTATCAAGTAGCTCAGAACCCTGTTATGCCAGCGCCCTGTGAATGGCAAGGAAACAGCTACCACAAGCATATGGAAAGCGTACCTGGCCAGTATCTTCAGGTGCTGAAGCTTTAAGCATATGCACATGTCCCACTAATTCCTTTATTACCAGCTGCTTTTAATCACCTGCCAAACACAGGTGCTTACATAGTTCCCTGAATAATAGATGTAATCCAGGTTTTGTGAATCAGGGTACAAGAGTCAAGGTATGATAAGCGGATGGGACAGGTTGGTGAAGAAGAGAGAGAGGAAGAAAGAGCAAAGTTCAAAGTCATAGGAAGATTGAATATAAACTTGTCACGTGGGAAACTCCAGCAGACAGTTCTCATTAGCTGCAAATCTAAACCACAACATGTTTGGACATAAGTTTTCAGCAAGGGAAGTATTCCAGTCTGCAGGACCTGAGCAAAGACATTGGTGTAGTCAGAGCAAGCATGTGCAGCAGCCTCGGTTTAAGCTTATTCTCTGCCACAAGCTTTCAAGTAACTTGGGTCCAGTCACTCAGCCCCTGACCGCTTCAGCCCCACAGGAGTGGGACCACACCAATACTGACCTCCTGCTCACAGGCTTGCATCAGTAAAGGCAGCATGGATGACCAGGAGGTACTCAGGACACCTGGCACTTGAGGCTGTATAGCTTCCTCGCATGCAACCACCTATCCTCACGAGTCTCTCGGAGAGAGGATAATTACTCCAAAACACCATTAAAGCCTCTTCATTGATTTGTGAGCTTTTTATTGCCTCTAGCTGAGGCACTTCAGGCCAGGTAGGCACCAAGCGCTCATACGTCATTTAAAGAATCATATCCTGCTTGCTACCTTCCACATCATTCACCTTGACAAACCAATGGAAGTTTTTCCACTCATTCAACAATATATAGCTTCACTGCACTGGTCCTGGCTTAGGTACCTGTCATATAATCAAATTTTGCACTTTAGTACAATGAAAGAGGACCACAGGTTAAGAATGCAGTAATAGTGTGTGAGCTCAAGGGCCCAATTTTGATTTCACATACAGTATTAGCAAAAGCCAGCGAGTCAGTGGATATCGGTTCAGCCGTTCCTCCCATTTATGTTCTCGTATACGAGGGGTTGGCTGCGCAGAAGGGAGCAAGACAACTTCAGCTGACCCAAGGACCTTCCGGACAACACGAGCAGTCTTTCAGCAAGCCTCTACCTGTCGTCGTCATGTGGACAAACAGTGCCCACAGTCTGTAACCCCCAGAAAGGGCTAAGGGAGGAAGGCAGGGAAACTGCTCCAGCTCAGTCACTGACGTAGGTAAACGCACCACCCCTGCTGCCAGAAAGAACCGTTTCAGGGACTCCTTTCCACAATATTGGGAATTCCTGCAAAAATCCCATTCCTGACGTGCTGCTCTTATGTGAAATATCCGCAGTGTTTGCAAAGAAGTTATTATGAATGACTAACCAGCCGTGCATATATTTCAAGAAAACTTGGAAACAACCTTGTTATTTTTGGAAATACATACACTTGTTCAGGGCAAGCTGGCAAGGATGAAATGACTGTGGAAAGTTACCTAAAGAACAGAGAGTCTGTAGTGCCACCTACTGCTTTACTTCAGATTTTAACTTGTGATTTTTAAAAAAAAAGAAAAAAAAAAAAAAGACATAAAGTGCCACCCTGGAGTAGACCCAAACTCAGACAGTCACCCAGACCGGACAGCCACCCACACCAAACTTCACACCAGAAGGTACAAGAACACTGTCACAGACAACGCAAGAGCTAAAGAGCTAATCCCGCCTGTGAGCTTTGCAGCCCAAAGCACAAAGCATGACAGCCCTTCAAAAAGCACTATTAATTTTTGTTACAATCACGCTGAGTAGTCTTGTTATGCACACGAATACTAAAGCTGATTTGGACTCTTAATACCTCCTCAACCTCACCACAGATCAGCAGCAGTAAGTTCCAAAGATACTCCGAAAGATATTCCAAATATATTCCAAAGGTACATCGTATGAACGTGTGGTTCATTTATTTTTTAAATGGTTGTGGGGTTTTTTGCATAATTTAACCCTTTAATTAATTATAAGCCTTTCTGCTACACAAGACAGAACAACTTCCTGGCCTCTAGACTGCTGGTCAGTCATTAGCGTATAAACTTTCACTAGGTTCATGGCTTCTCAGCCATTTACACAGAATTAAAAATAATAATAATAATTAAGAAATCCAAAAGTAAAGCCCCTTTGTGTTTGTTTTGAACTGCCCAGTCAAATATATGACTGCTCCTTGAATACATCTCATTTTCCTAACCACAAATTCACAAAACATAGCGATTCCACAAAGAAAACAGATACTCCTTTCAGATTATGAATTACAAACCAGAAAACAAAACATGCAAAAATGCAAGGAAGATTGCTTTTCTCCCCCAGCTAACAGAGTATCAAAGAACTGTAATTAGAATTTGCTACTCAGTACAACATATTATCAAAATCACCAAAGAGAACATATCCTTGTATTCATAAATGTGGTCTGGATTATACAGGCATTGTAGATCCTTGGTTGTATGTGTGTCTGGTCTGTTTTGTGTTTGGTTTGGAATCCATTCATTTAGTCCTTAATTTGCCATTAAGGAACTGATACAGCAAGTGTGCACATTAAACATTTAAATACAGGTGCCCAGAGGCACATATAGTTAAACAACTGCAAGTGGTTATCGCTGAAAGTTTAAACAAGTGATTTTCCTTCCTCTGCAATGATGAGGTTAAAGGTTGGACTAGATGACCTCCAGAGACCCCTTCCACCCTAAATTGTTCTAGCATTCAAGCACATGCAAGTGCAGGAACAGACAGTCAACAAGGAGGTGCGATGTAGAGCATAATGCTTTGGAACATCACTTCCCATTTACACCAGCACTGGACAGATTTCATACTAAGACTTGATCATACATACAGATCTTAGGAGATGTCAGTCCACATCTTCAAAAATATTTAGGTCAGAAACTGCCACTGACCTCAGCAGGACTTGAGCTCCTCTGTACCTGGCGGGAGGCAGAACCAAGGGTCTTGTACAAGCTTCCGAACTACAGACCTATTGACAAAGCTCAAAGACCCAAAGTTCACCATCGTCTCAGTGTCATGAACTTAAGAGTTCTCAGTCATCTGGAGCATAAAACAACACAAATGACATATAGTCCCGAGATGTTTGGAGAGCCTGCAACTGCCATAGTTCACTGTTCACTGAAGAAGGGTTAAAAGCACTTGAGGGGATTTTAATAGCTAGTTTACAGAAACTCCCTAGTAATATTTGATTATATCGTTCCGTACCCTGTAAAAACTGACTTGGATCCTTCTTGTGCCAAATGCAAAAGTCCTTCTACACAGATTAAACTGATTTCATTCCACAGCCAATAAGAAGTTTTCTCCATTCATCTTAGCTAAAAGAAATTCTTTGTGCATCTTAATAAACATTGAATACTGTCACACTACTTAGAGTGACATTTTGGTGGAATACAGCAATAGGAAAATATATCACATTTCATAGTTGGTCCTTCCAAAAACTCCTACAGTTTGGCCTGTCTTAAAGAAAAAAAAAAAAAGAAAGAAGAAGAAGAAAAGCCTACTTCAGCAGTGCCAAGCCTTTAATGGTGTCCCAAAGCAACACAGCTTAGAACAGAAAGTGAAGAATATCAGATCCATACAAGAGAAGACTTGGGACAAAGGTGACTGAGGGACTGGAACATCTTTCACATGAGGAAAGACATGGAAAACTGGGACTGTTCAGCCTAGAAATGAGAGGGTTCGGGGAGATCTTATCACCTGGTATAAATACCTGATGGGAGAGAATGAAGAGGCTCTTCTCAATGGTGCTCAGTGACAGGACAAGAGGCAACAGGCACAAACTGAAACACAGGAAACTTCATCTGACCATAGGAAAAAAAGTGGTCAAACACGGGAATATGTGGTCCACTGAGTCCACATTCTTGAAACCAGAATTCCCAAAACTCCTCAGGTTTTCTTAGTTCTTTTCAAAAGTGCTGATAGAGATAAAATTCTACTCAATTAGGTCATGTCAGAATCATTAAACTGCAAATAAAGATCAACAAAAATGCAAAACTGCAGACCAGATGTAATATGCTGAAGTACTGTGACTGTTTGTCTGCTTAAGACTGTTCTTCACCTGATCCCTTAGTACATAAAGTAGGAATTTTAAGATTCAGACTGACTAATCCCCAAGTAAAATGTTATCGCATAAACCGGACTGACCTACTTCAATGGCAGGTACACATATAAATGGGTATCATGGACCAAAAGGTTCGCTTTTACCTCTGGGTTTGAACTGGAAGGAGTAAGACAACCAGGTTTTGTTTCTAAGTAATTCTTAATTTAAGCGTGAGAAATGGGTCTGATCAAATAGAGATGCAAAGAATCTGCAGCTAAAAGAAACATCAACTACTGACACGAACCCCTCAGTTTAATTCCATTTGTATCATTCTCTTGTGCAAAATGCCTGAACTTAATAGCAAAGCTTCCAGAATAGAACATATAACATACGTAAAAGTGTCTTGTTCCTACACAGGAACTAGACCTGATCCTGCATCTATTTAAGAAATTGGCAGGATATGTTAATTATGTCCCCAAGAACAAGGTTTGGCCAACTATCTTTAGTGCCTCTGTATAACTAAGCTTTAAATAAATCTGCAGTATGTAGGCAACAGTGTGCAGAAGTCAGCAAGTGGCACTTAAAAAGCACAGCATCAATTCGCAGTCCTTAGCAAACAGCCATGGTTTCCGTGGTGGTTATAAGGAATTTGCCTTTGAATCTGCATTAAATAGCCAAATTTTCTACATCCTGTTTGATGCATTTAGAAAACATCTGTTTTGATTAACTTGAAATCAGTGCAGCACGTTAACATCTCAGAGGAAATTAGGTTCATTTAATATGGATTTTAAGGCTGTGTTCCCCTTGCTCTAGTGATATCAGAAAGGGCTTCATATTTAGAAGTTGTGCTTCTGCAATGCCTGGCGATGGTGGAAGTGGAAACAGAGAACTGTGAGCATGGAGTAAGATACACTGAGCCAAGATATGCCTTGATTTACTTCTCTGGGTGGTGGGTAATAATTCAAGGGAGAAATTGGCCAGATGAGAGTTAAATCCTGTGGGATCCAGATTCTAAATGGGAGCCTAAGTGATGTAGTTTCCCCTTTCCTGGTTCCCCTTACAAAGACAGAGAACAGCAGGAACTTTCACAAGCAGATCTTGGTTTCAGGCACTGAAGAAATGCCAGCCAGACTGAGAAGAAAAGGAAACAAACCGAAGCAAGCTGCCACCATCATGTGGGTAAGAATCACTCCCAGAGTAAAACAGCTTTCCAAATGTGTCAGTTGGGGTGCAGCATGCTGAAAGACCGGCTTTCTCCACAGAAAAGGTAGTTTTCTTCTGGAGAAGAAAGAAGAAGTGCCAAAGCCAGCAGTAAAGCCATTTGAAAATGCCATTCCAGTATTACAGGTGGTGTAATGCAGTTGCCTCACGTTCCAGTACTCCTCTACAGACAGCTAGTTCTGGTTTGATTAAAGCTCTCAGTATGTACCACTCTCTCCTCCCAGTGCAAAGAATGGCACAGGCATCTCAGGAATCTTCAAGTGTGGTTCATTATGGACACCTGGTTAGGCAAGCCTGCTCAACGGGACCATATGGGCACTGAAACAGGCTTTTGAAGTACTTAAGCAGGTTAGTAAAATCAAAATAATACAGAAGTACCAGTGTTAGCATCTATGGAAAATCTTCAGAAGGCTGTGACTAAAACACAACGAAAGCACAGTGTTAAGACTACTGTAGGCACAGCTTGAAAGGCAGGGTCTAAGGCAAACATCTGAAGACATCCATTTGTAGCTAAGTACATTTTGATCCCCCATCTTCTCAGATCATCCTCTCCCATTTTTATCTATTGGATGTTATCAGACTCCTGCAGCTAAGATATTCAGAGCAGCTTAAAATTATATTTCAATACCATTTGGGTAACAAAGCTCCCTCAAGCCAATGCGAAAACCTCTCCTCTGCCGGCTCAGCCTTCTGAGATGAGGACTAATCTATCGTGTATTTCTTCACACAGAGTCCAGCTCAGCAGAGCGGGCTTTGACTGGGAGGTTGTACTTGCTGCTGTAGTCATGATGGCTAGTCCAAGTTCTCTGATGAAGCTTAGCAGTTGGTGATGTTTCCAGGGTTTAAGCTTCTTACTATGGCAATCATAGCGAGGCAATTTTGCAGACCTAAAGTTTCATATTTCCCCTCTCATTTCAAAAAACCATCTAGTTTTCAACACAGCTCTAATGATAACTTCACAAAACTCTGTGGTTTTGCTTTGTAGATCATTTAAGTACTTTGTCTCAAGTTGCTCCACAGCTCTACTGTGTCAGCTCCAAACGAATCAAAGAAATCTCAGAGCAAAAGCTGTTTCAAACTGGTAATATTCTTCAGGATTCTCAGTGGAACTACCAATTTTGCCTGATGAGGTTCACTCGAAAGACTTCATTGACTTAAGCAAATCTTTCAACATGCATGGCAGGAGTTTAAAGTTTCTAATGAACCATGAAACCAGGGAAGTTTCATAGGAGCTTTTTGAGAATGCTTTTCTTAATTCTAGCTCCACATCACCTAACAATTCTGCCACCAATCTTATGATGCACAAGACCTGTGGGAGAGTTGTACAAGCTGTTGAGGAAAGCTGTGACAACCGTATTAGAATATACAGCAGGCCCAGGGAGACCAGAAGTTATTCACCATCTTGGAGGCCAGAGCTCCAAGGCAAGATAAGTACTGTTCAGAGCAACATTGATCTCCTGTAACAAATAAGAAATAGACATTTTTTTCTTTTTAAACAGAATTTTGTTGTAAAATGCTGATTCATCAATACTAACAATGATGCACGTGGATCCAGGACAAGATTTCTGGATGGAGCGAGGCACTCCAAATTGCCACGTACTCTCCAGCATGCTCCTGAGGTGGCTTTTAAGCTCACTTTTTTCAGAAAGATTAAAAGCTACAGAAAACAATTCAGCCACTCAAATCCAGGGTTAGTGTTTTGCTCTGTCACAGTGTTCCTGCACAGCTTTGTTTCTCTGCAATCTATTGCCTCATCTTCCAAGCAACTGAGGCTTCCTACCTCATGGAAGTCATGTAAAGCTTTAAAGATTTTCTGGTGTTTGGCTGTAACAAGGACTGGGAACATGAATACTTCATGTACCTTACCAAGAAGGTATAAAATTCACAATGAGTCTCACTAATACTATCAAAAGACCACTACTGGCCACTGGTCAACACAGGCATTTTGAGTGAAGCTGGAGGCTTGGCCAGTTTGAAGCCCGGTTTTAGTTTATGCCTGTGCTCCATCCTAGAAGGATGCTAAGCAGAGTGATAATAGTTTTAAGTTCCTTTTGAAATCCAGAATATGCATTAGCATATGGCAGCTATCTCCAAGCAACAAAAGAACAATCGACTTTATTTCTAATGCAGCTGAAGAATTCACATGCAGATCCTTCCACAGCAGAGCTTGGAGAGGTCTGTTTAGCAGCAGACCCGCTAAAGACCTTCTTCTTAGTCACAACTGCCTGGTGTGCAAATACAAGTTTGCTGCAGCTCCTAACAGCAACTGCATCTATCCTTTTGGTTACAGAAGCAGCAGCTCCACCAGATTCCAGTTCCTCTTCACTAGCCAGCTCTGGACTGATCTCACACTCCCTTTTACTTCAGTTTAAACGTTGTTGATCTGTATTTTTTTTCTTTACTTGTTTCTCAAAATTCTTCTGTATCTATATAAGAAAAGATACGTGAAAGAGAGAAGCCTTATGTTCTTCTTAATGTATTAACTTGGAGGACAAAGATTAGAAACCTCTTGGTGACACAGACTGGAGTCAATTAAGACAAAATATTCTGTGTGCATACTCTCCTCAAGGCAGTATCTGCCGCTAGTATGTAATGCAAACCACGTTAAGCAGCTACGTCTAGCCTGATTTCTGTCCAGCTACCAAGGATTCCGACTGAATTTCACCAGACAGAAATGTGCAATTTTTTTGTCATTAGAGAGCACCCAGGGAAGTAGCACAACAAAATGCTTCCTGCTGCTGTTAAACGCAGGAGGCTGTGATTTCAGCTCAGTCATCTGCTCTCACATTGAGTAATCCACAAATATTTGAGCTTTCTGGCAGCATAACCCCCCCACACAGTAGCAGAGTCTTTTCCTCTAAATGGTCCGAGACATTTCCATGTTTGCCTTCTCAGGCTATTGATAGTAAACTGCTTAATAGGAGAGGGCATCTGGGATGCTTTTTCTGATTATCGATAACATCTAGAAGGCTTAAACATGGCCTTCCCTGCTTTAGTTTTTAAAGGAGGTTAATTGAGATCAGATACTTAAAGCTGAACTTAATAGCAACAGAGTAAGTGCACAGTCCAGACTATGGAAAAAAAACATGTTAAAACATATTTGGAATAGTTAAATACATCCAGAGCAGCCACACATGATAACTTCAGAGCACTTAAGAAGTTAAATGAAGGACCCTGAGCCACTCCTGGTTAGCTGCGGAACGCACACTGAAGACACGTATGGAACTCAAGAAGACCAGAAAGCATAATTTTACCAATTTTTAAGAGATAGGGAACATTTTGGGAACATTTAGCCTGGTCTATATACCTGATTATAAGCCCTACCATACAAATAAGACAGTAAGAAATACCTTGTATACATGCAACAGAACAAAGGAATATTTCACCCTTTACAAGATAACTGGCCTATGGTACATAGAGAGATTATACAGAGGCAAGCAAGCTTTTAGTATGGCCCTCCCAACACAACTCCTCTACGAAAACAAGGGAAAACCTGGTCTTCGTGTTTTGCTATTTTATAGTAATGTCAAGTGGTTGAAAAATTGCATTCAACAAGTTATTGTTAACCATGCACTAGGAGACAGAGAATGTGTTCCCTGGGGCCTTCATCCTACACACATCTGTCATGGTGCAATAGTATTCAGAAGTCTTTACAGTGCTTTTGAGAGAGACTTTTTTAATTAAAAAAAAAATAAATAATAAAACCCCAAAACAAGTGGATGTTAGCAAGCCAGGAAAGAGTGCAAGTACTTTGGAGGACAAAATCAGAATTTAAAGTTACATTGGTGAACTGGAGAAGCCAGCATAAAAAAGTTTACAGACCTGTTAGACAACTTTGGAAAACAGTAAATCAACAGGAATAACAGCAAATCAGAAGATTTAGAGAGTAGGAAGAGGGAAAAGAAGGGGACATCTTGCAGGACACCAAATATGGTGGGGGGAGTTAATTATTTGTTCTCTTCCTCCCCCATGGACATGACAGGAGTAAAGGGCTAAATTTTAAGAACAAGAGAAATTCAGTTGACAGGTCAAAAAAATTTTTAGAAGTTAAGTAATAGTTTATTTATTATTGGAGAGATTTTTGGAGATTATTGGAGAGTTTAATATTGGAGAGATTGTGAAATCACCTGTCACAGATTTCTAGGACATGTCAGGGTGGTTTAGGCTGATTATTTACTTGATAACAGGTATACCTTCCAGCTCTCAGTACCTCCCTTCTGTCCCAGCACCTCCTCTTGCTCCTCCTTGTCCCTGACATCCCAATTCATTTCTCCTTGCCTCACAATCTCTTCCTTGCACCACTACTCCCTCTCTTCCCCCTAGAGATGGGGAGGGGGAAATCAGACTTTAAAGAGTTCTGCCCCAAATGACTAACGAATTATGTTAGAATTAGTGTCACTAATGAGAACGTTTTCCAGCATTTATTAGACCAGTGGCTACAGTAACCACTTATGCTAGGGTTATACAGTTGCTTCCGTCCCAGCAGCCCTAATTTCAAGAGTCATGAATAACTTAAAAATGCATACATTTTGGCTGAAATTTTCTAGGCATGAGGTAGGATCATAGGGACATCAATGGCTCCTGCATTGTGCACCTTCCAAGTTTTTCCACTTTGGAAAAAATATTGTCACTGGAGAAATAACCTGTGATCCTACAGTTAAAAGTCTATAGGATAATAATGATGCACAAGGCCACAGAACTGCACCTTATACGCCCGACTGTGGCATTTCTTACCTCTGAGAGCCTAACTGCATAACTTTAATGCTGTATTGCCATCTGCTCTTTCTATAGGATCTATTTTACAATGAACTTACAAATGCCATGTGTAACAAACGATATCTATTGCATTTTATTATTCATCTTTTTCCACATATTGACATTTGAGATGTAACCAGGGACTTTGCACTGAATATGTCTGGCAGAAGTGGTGTGTACTGATTAATGTCCCTTCGGTGCTGATACGAAACACATGGGTTGTATTAGCAAAGCGATGTATGAAATGATACATTGGAAATTACCTACCTATTCCATGAACATGACTTACCAGAGTCAGGAATGTTCTAGCGATTAACTCTTACAAATGCATATGAATTAAACCACTTCTTTCTGGGAAAGAGGTAGCATTATCAACTACCAATAGGCTGTAAAGAGTCAGCTCTAAAAACTTCTGAAGTAAATAGCTCTGACAGTAGAGTAGCAAAATTATATATTCAGATGAGTAAATTAAAACAAAGGCTATTATAATTCCTGTTTACTTTGACGATTTGAAGTTATTTCTTCTTCAAGTTTAGGCCACAATTGAGAAAAGAATCCCTTCAGAAGCCTTTAGGCATATGCTGAGTCTTTAGGCATATCCTTAACTCCTATTAAAATCAACATCCCACCGAAATCGTTGAAGTTAAGCATGTGCTTAACTATTTTCCTGAATCTGGCCAGTGGGTACTTACTTGCCGACGTTTTATTTTATTTATTGATACAATATTAACTCCAAAATACTGTGGACACAAAAATATTAGCCAGAAATATTAACTTTTTCTGGATTTCTTGGCCTTTAAAAAAAAAAAAAATCTGGTCTGGCTAGAAGACTGCCTTATCATTAAACCAACATATTAAATTTCTCTGACAGTAAAATCTATCTATAGACCTACAGTAACAACAAATTAACCTCAATCTGACATGAATGAAAACAGTTTCTAAGTGGTTATAGTTCCTAAAACAGAATCTATATGCAATAAATATAATTATTTCACTGAAATTGTTAGCACATGTTTTTCTTTTGCAACAGACATGTTCACCGTACCATCTTTGTTGTATTGATATGTTCTTTAGTAGCCCATTCTGTGCCTTCATCCTTGATTTAAATTTATCGTGACACATTTTTAAACAATAGCAGGAAACCTCACTTATGACTTTAATTATAAAATGGTGTTATAAAATTATATCCACATTTTACTTTTGGCAGTTGGCAATCCTCATTTAACATAAATAACCCTTCTTGGCCTCAACAGTTCTCTTTGGTTGATTTCAATGCTTACTGTATGTAATTGATATAAAAACACAAGGTTTAGGAAGCAGTTATTGGAACTTGTTAAAAGAAGTAGTCAAGTTCATAAACGCAGTCATTTTGCTATGTTACATGCCAGGAGAATTAATAATGTACGTTTGGGAATAAGGGAGAAATTCTGGCTTTTTAAAGAAAGACTGATGTAACTACAGTATTCCACTCCTATGTTAATTGTTTGGCTTGCAAACCCATGGCTTTGTTTCTCTTCCACCCACAGCTGCTTCCAATAATCTTCTAAAAACTGACACATACACACACACACACACATTATATGCAGACATCCATTTTTAACTACACGTATGTACTAATACCAAAATAATTCTGTTTTTCTATAATAAAGAACAAGAGCAAATACGTTAACCTTGCTGTATAAATAAAAGGGAGAGACAATCACATCAGAAGAGGCTGTTCCCGGAAGACTGAAGTTTAGCAATACTAGAAATGAAGCTACTTCAAGTCGCTTCCCAAAGCCAGTTCCCAAGCAGTTCACATAAAGGGGATGATTTTCAACAGAAGACCCCTGAATTTGCACAAAGTCATCTTCGCCTGTCTTTTGCACACTGACAGCACTGGTACATGAACATGCAAGACAGTTACTTGTCTGCATGAGCCGTTAAGTAACTCCAAATCCTCTAACACACAATGGTCACACAAGTGTATGAAAAGTCATCTGTACATAACGCAGAGATGGGCTGTCATTTTAAAGCCTGAAGCTCAATATTAAAATGCAATGTGTTCTTAACTTGCATTTGATCATCATACAACACTAGTCACAGGATTAAAGGGAAGGGTGTACTTAAAAGACTTTGATGAACTGGAGACAAAAACCAGCACAATTCTGGACAGTGCTGGGCCCTCCATGACCTCCACTGAGCTGATGGGAGCTACTAATCATCCTTTACTTTTGAAAACAAATCACTCGGGTTAAGCCCCACTTAAAGTTTTTCCAACTGCCATTTTAAGGGCCCTGCTTCAGAAATGCTTACTAAAGCCAATTTATGAGAAAGAATTAAAAAACAGTGAGAACATTATTTTTAAGCTTCCATTGGGCTGGTTTATCTCATACCTCAAATAAATAAATAAATAAATCAGTTTAAGACACAAGGAGGGAACTTTCTACTTTTTGCATCAGGATCCAGATCATGAGAGGGATGTGTCCTACAAGCCCAGTCACACAACAGGACACAGCCATAGCACAGGACTGCATTTGTGGACAGCCAGAGATTTGTGATGCCATAGATTGTCACTAACAAATGCCAGATGTGGATGGTTGGAAACAGAGGCAGCTGGGGAATTCAGGGGAAAGCTGAGATGCTTAAAATGTACGTGCTGCCAGTAGTACAATGGGAGAGCAGAGCAGAAGGGGCCAGATGTGCAAGTCCTACACAGAAAGAGACTAGACCGACCTGCAAGAAAAAGCTAAATAAAACAAGCAAATGAATGTTCCAATTACCAATTACTCCATTACCTTGGAGTAAAGAGTCAGCTTCAGGAACATGCAAGGGACAAATATTTTCCCTGCCTCCTCTGACATACACACCTCAGCTGTTTTTATACATCCCAAAATGTAAGGTAGTTTATATTTGCTTAGTCAAGGGCATAGTAGCTATCAGTTGTGTATAAACCAGTCTTACAAACTAGTACTTTATCAGGTACCAATGCACTCCTATCCCTTTCCAGTGAACAGGGAGAACACACCAATACCATCAAAAAGAAACGTCTCTCATCTGTAACTTGTTAAGAGCCAGCCTGTGCCTTTGGCCACTCATTAACCCACTGTGCCTTTGACCACTCATTAACCCACTCAGCCAGGAAAGCTCAAGGACGCTGGGATTTCAAAAACTTCTTGCATTCTCCTTCTTGAACCATGCAAGGCTGGACACGACCCAGTCTCTGTGACATAAAGTTTATGAAGTAAAGCGATCTTAGGAGTTTTAATTCTCCATCACTGACCTTTAACATCCATTTCAGCCTCTCAGAACTCGTCCCTAACCAGCTGAGACTTACTGACCTTACCTGGGGCTCTGCCCGAGAGGTGGCAGGCCAGCCCTGCTACCTGCAGAACACGAGAGGGCCCCAGGCCAGCGGCTCCTACCCTAAAACCAGCACAACAGCTGCCGACTCTCCAGTTCAAGTAGTCTAAACCGCACTCTGGCTGCCTTGGACATCACCAGGTTTGTGCAAGTGTTAAAAGCAAACCTGAAAAAACAGTGGTAAGGGAACACGTCGCTTTTTCCCTGACTGCCAGGCCCTGAGGTTCAGCTGAGGAGGCCACACATACTAGCATGTCTTTCTCTCTCCCACAGATGTTACAGTGTTCCTGAATAAATAGGAAGCTGACTACCTAGCAGTGGAAGAAATTACTTCAGAGGACGCTGAGACTCATGGGACTTTCACATTTCCTAATATAAACTTTGATTTTGCTATTTTTATTGAAAAGGGGGTGTTCAGCAAGGAGGGTAGTGCTTCCCCCTCACACTTCCTATTGCTATATGCAATATTAATACTTTAACCTTCTAATTAGGGATGGTCATATTCTGTGGAACCTGAGGTTTTGTAGACCTCTTGAACTTCAGGGGGGAGTAAGAGAGGGAAGCTACGAGGAATGAAGCTCACCACATCTTTCCTTAGAAGCTTGTGATTTTCTTTTCTCCTGTGAAAGGAAATTCAGGGTTTTTTTCTTTTTAGCCATCATATTTTTCTGTTTAAGACCCATCTCCAACACTTGATCTAGATATACTTTTGAGGCCAACCACCGAATTATTCTCAACTGTCAGTGTCCCCGATACCAGCACTACCAGTCTGTACTGACAATCAGCCCTAGTGTGCCTGCCTCCTTGCTTGGCAGGGTAAGGGGTAGATCAATCTCCACTGAGGAACTGAGCCATCATACTGCAAATATCAACCACTATTACTTCTTAAAAAAATAATTTAAAAAAAAAAAAAGACAAACAATTGGCTTTGGCAGCATTCAGGAGGCATCTGGCCACAAAATCCCAAAAAGAGAAATAATCCATCAGAAAAGCAACATTCAGTCAGTTATACTCCACATTTAAAAGCAGATTCCATGCAAATAAAAAAAAAAAAAAGGCATCACAGCTGAGAAACTTAGGTTTCCTGACTTAACCAACAACCAAAATCAAAACCCAAAGCCACATCCTCAGCTAATACAAATATGGTGCAACTAAAGCTGATAGAGCAAGGCCTGTCAAACACACCCCAGCCCCGCTGCAGTCCTTTTTAGCAGTGCTGAGGTAGAGTAACTTTCCTAACACACAAGAGAAGGGAACAGTATTATTCTGTCTGCATGCTTGGGATAGGAGGCCACAGTCTGGGGTTTGCAGTGGCATCAGGGCGCTTTCATTCAAGTACTCATTAGAAGCAAAGTAATGGATGATGGTAGGCATTAGAAGTGCTGAAGGAGAAGCAGTATGTTCTTTGGCTCGCTCTCAGAGAGTTGAATCCTCCCTGTTGACCCAACAGTCTCAGAAATCAAAAATCATTTCAACTGAAGTCAGCTTAAAACCTTCCCTCCCATCTTAACTTTAAAACTTAACAGTGAATTAAGGAATTGTTCTATTAGAGCCAACATCAGAGACACTTTTAAAGCATCAAGTACTTAGCTTCCACATTACTTTATTTAGCAAGTAATTTAACAAAACTGAGGTGAATTCTTAAAAAAATTTATTTTGTTAAATCTCTGGTTTTACCCTCAGAAGGGGATAGGATTTTTTGCATTGGCTTGTTTGGGTTTGGTAAACAAGATATTTATGTCCTTCAAGAGTCCTCTAAATCATGGGGCCACCTCCTACAGAAGACATTTCACTGGATATACACTCTCTGTTCAGAGTACATCTAATTACACATAACCGAGAGCTGCTTTCCAGGTTCATCGACACCTCAGAGCACCTGCCCTGTTGCGTACATGACTTAAGGCTGCTCTGTGTCTGCAGGGATTCCCATTTCTCTTGTTGGCCCAATAGAGATTCCTTTATAGTAACAGGTTGACTCCCCAGCTCCCACCTCCACACCTGCTATCAGGGAATGGCTGAACAAACACAAATTTTCCCCCGCCTTGAACTTTCTGTGGCAGCATTAGCCCACTGCTGCCATCGAGAGGTACCCTCGCACAAGGCACAGTCAAATTCACGTTTCTCAAAGCCATCAGTTTTAAACTCCTCCTCGGTTTCAACTTCTGCCGTGCCACCTGCTTATCCCTCGTGTACAGGAGAAAGTTTCCCTAATAATAGATGCGTCATGTTTCCCTAGATTTCAATTTCTCCTGCTAATCATTTATCCAACATGCAAACTTTGCGGTACTGGTGCCAGTCAACCGCACTTCGATAAGCAGTGCTTTACCGGCTGAAAACTGGCATGACCAAGAGCACTGCTTCTAGGACCTGGGTGGCAGCTCAGTTGCAATTTGTTTTCTAACATCTCAGAAGTTTTCACTCTTCAACAAAAACAGGCTCTTTTATAAGTCTAACAAATTGTCCAACATATCAAAATTCTGTAAAACACCAGGCTAAAGAGCCACAGCAAATGCCAAAAGACAGCCTCTCGGAGGAATTTATTGAACAACAATGTCCTCTGCTGGCAGCAACTAGACTCGTAACGCCGAATTCCAGTACTTCCCCCGTGATTCTGGGAACACCAGGATGAATACATCATTAAATAGTGAGAACAGGAAGCCAAGAATAGAACAAAATCAACACTACGATAAAGCGCTATTTGGATGGTCTTGTCTGGTTTACCTCAAATGAGGGCAGACGCCAGGGTATATTTGATGGATAAACATCTGTTGGCAGGAAATAAACTTGATCACAAATCAAGATTAGCCTATGTGACTTCAAAACCCAGTGAAGAGGGCAGCAACATGGAAATGGAATCCAGAATCTCCTCTCAACTTTACTGCTTGTCCTCCACATGTCTTCAGGCAAATCAGGTCTCTTCCATTTATTTAGATTTTGAAAGCATCAGAACAGCAAAGACATTATTTGTCCAACTAGATCTTACCACAAAAAGGAACTGAGGAACTTTCACAAGTACAAATGACACAGGAGTCTGGGATTTATTTACAAGTGTTACACATGTACTAAAGGCTAGATTTTTCAGAGTATCCAGGTTCCAAAAGGCCCTTACCTGACCTGGGTGCTCCCAAGGAAGTCTGGCAGCGACCTAACTCCTCTTTAAACACAGTGGATTTGACAGCTGCTATGTTGGGTTCCTCCACATCCCTAAGTGCTGATGCTGAAGAGCTTATGTTTTGCTAACGCTTCCCTAACACCTGCTCCAATTCTCAAAATAAAAACCAGTGTAGCTGAAACTCAGGTTTAGGTCTACTGCACCAGATGGCTTCTGAAAATGGAACAAAAAGCAGCAAAATGGAAACACCCATTTTCATTCTTGGCAGGCAGTTGTCCAGTGTTCCTCATATTCCTTCTACGCCTCAGAGGAGCAGCTGGACAATCATACATGAAAAAAAGCTCATGAATCCTAATTGTCATCAAAACCAAACATTGTTGTTATAATTCCAGTTAGTTCTAGGATCTAACCATAATCCCAAAAGCACATCATGATATGCTTTTCCCATCAATGGAGCTTGACGGTTCTGTCAAAGTTCAGGAAGATGAACAAGAATTATCCAACATATCAAGAAAGACCGAACAAACTTTTGGGCTCAGATTCACTTTACCGGATCCCTTGAGGTTCTGAGTTTGATTGCTCTTTCCAACTACACGATCTGGTTTAAGAAAAGCCATTACCTCTCTCAATGAACTTTGTTTCCTTGATATCCTTAGAGCACTGCAGCTACATCACCACAACAAGAGTTTTTCCAACTTTCTCCAGCAGCCCATAGAAGTCGTCAGTGAAAGAAACCTCCAACACCTGCAAAATGACTGCACTGTTCTAGAGAAAGCAGAAGCCGCGCTCAGGATAAGAGGATTGTG
The DNA here is from genome assembly GCF_023638135.1 of Falco biarmicus. Taxonomy (NCBI): domain Eukaryota; kingdom Metazoa; phylum Chordata; class Aves; order Falconiformes; family Falconidae; genus Falco; species Falco biarmicus. The sequence continues at coordinate 29,088,191 of NC_079299.1, forward strand.
AATCTGTGCAACAGCTTAGAATTGGCATATTTTAAGTGTCACAATGACAGTATTTTGGTGAGGAACAGAGAAAACCGCACTGCAAGGTTGTATGAGACAAGGTGATAGAAATAAGCAAAGACATTTCATCACAGAAAAAAAAAAACAACTGTAACTGTTTCTAATGATCCTTTAGCTTAGTCACTAATTCTATCTATATATTTTAAGGGACCATTAATATTTTTATCTGCACTCAGGACACAAAATTTTTGAGTTTCTATATAAAGAAGTTGCTTTGGACAGATCAAAACAATAAAGGCACAGGACTCCTGGATGACAGATGCCAGGATGTTAGTAACCATAAATGGTTTTCAAATATGGCCCCATCACCATCCCCCACAGTAGCCCTTTCAAGTGGGAATTACAAATTGCTTACTTGGAGAGGAAATTTCAAACAGGCCACTTATCAAAAAGTGCCAAATAAACCTGTCATTGGGATAGAAGTTACAAACCATTCCTAAACTCTGCAGACATTTCCTGAGCCTGTGAACTCTGATCTTGGCTTCTAATAAACATGACATCAGCTCCCCAGCACTGCAGACACAAGACACATGACCCACCACTATGTTATCGCTTCCTCTGCAGTTTCTTCTAGGATCTGCTCTGAAGCCCAACATCAATGGAAGACTTTCCGCTTACTTCAAAATTGATTTTGGATCAGGTCCTTAAAGGGAGGTCAGAACAAGCACAGCACGGTATCAGCATGTGAGCTACAAATATTATTGCAAGTATCCCCTTAAAAGCGATACTGAATCTGAGACCTTCGAGTTTTCCAGGTACTGAATTAGGAAGTGGGTTAAGACAAGACTCCTGTTACTGTCACAGACTTATTAAACTGCTAACCTCTCATCCTAGAAATGTAACTATGCCTTTAAAAACTCTGATGAAGCTACTACAAGATGCATAACTACTGAGTAACATCTCAAAACATGTTAAGAATGATTACGATACGCTAGATTTCAAACACTGGAATGACAGTCATCTTAATTTCCAGAGAAATTCTGGGAAAGGATTAAGAAAGCTAAACCTCTATGGTTTACTTTTTCCACATAGGCACTTCTTTTGCAGGTAAGTTTTTGGTTTCAAAATTAAAGTTGGAAAAACAGATTTAAAAGAAAAGTTCCTGTTTATCTCTGGGCTGGAAAGTTGACCAAGACCTTTACCTGATACATCAGACAAAATGGGCCATCAACTCAATAAACTAAGATTCCGATGAGCACAGAACTAGAGCTCTTGGGAAAGTAACTTAAAAAACATATTATCAAAACAAGATATTATTAAAGATTATGGAATATTCACCTAGAAATGGAGCCTCTGCTCCTGCCTGAAGGACAGACATTTCCTTCATACTTGGATATCCCCAAAACAATTCCAGATCAAACACAGGTCAGAGTTAGCAGAGTATAGTATGCAATAAGCAAGAAATTCTTGTTAAAAAGCTTCATTAACAAAAGCTCATTAAAAGATTAACACATGAAACTTGCTGGGAAACACATCTCCAGAAGCCACCAAGAATTCGCACAGATGACAAGTTACAGTAGATGCAGATCCAGAAAGCTGTCCAGAGTCCTGGGAGCATGACCGCCCATTTTTCCCTTCTGCATTTTCCCTCTTCCATGCTCACCAGCTCAGAGCCTGCAATTTCTAAGACTAGAAAAGTCCTGTTGGTCTGTATGGGTCAGAAAGGAGAGCTAGCCACTTCACAGTGTAAACTGACCACCACCACCTCTAGTCAAGTTTAAAGCAGTTGCACATAAATAGCATTCTAGCACAAAGGTGCTAAAACATTCTCAAGACACAGCAGCCTTGGCACAGGGCTAGCCTGCCAGTTATAACGCAAATATTTCAGTCTTCTTATGGCAGGATACCACCTGCCATTCACTGGGACACAAAGAGGTCACTGTGAAACAGATACACAAGGAGACATAAACACATCTACCGCTATCACAGGATTGAGGAGGTCCTCGGTAATCTGCAAAGCTCAAAGCCCCTGCTGCAGAGAAGGGGAAACTTCTCCTTGCTCCCAAAATGGACAAGAAATGCTGGAGTGAAACTCACTAATGTGAAACTCTAAGGACTTTTCTTTGGAAGGGAAAAGAAACTCACAGAATGCACAAGATCCCTGGCCTGCGTACACTGACAAGCAAATGAAATTACCCAGTTTACATGATCTAGTTATTTAGCCTTCTAGTTTCAGAGCTGTGAAAACACATGGATCTCCCCAGTACAGAAAGGACCAGCTATTCTCTACCAGCATCATGAATCTGCAGCACTTCAGCAGGAACCCCAAGAGCAAGTGATGAAAGCAGACTGCCAGGGAGGAGACTGCGCGGCAAGGGAGCTTACTGGAGTCAGGGGTTAGTCAGAACAGCCAGGCAAAGCTGCGCTCTTACTAAGGGAGCCAAGTGATCTTTAATGACGAGGAAAAAATCAGTGCTTTGGATTTAATGACTCATGGAGCAATGCAGTACCTCCTACCAACGTGCTGTGGCATTCATGCCCAGAAGGAAGTGTGTCAGCTACTGAATCATGCAGCTCCGAAGGATTGGCTGTCGCCAATCTAAACACAAACTATGCCCAGCCCTGTTCTGTCCTGATATTACCGTAGTCCAAGGTTAAGCTCATCTCCCAAGAGCTTTCTAAAATAAAAACCTTTCTGGTTAAAAACAAAATATGATTTCCAAACCCAGGCTACCGGGACCAAGCTTGAAAGCCCAGCAATTTCCCTGCACACACATTTAGCCTTCTAACACCAAAGCGCCTGCACCACAACCTGCTGAAGGGACTGGAAGCAAAACTGACTGGCCGATACAGGGCGAGCTTTAATATAGGAGCGGGACTTGTGCTTTTACACTACTGACCTACATTTGCAAATCCCTGGAGGTAACTTTGTCCAGCCTATAAAAAGGAAGAGCTATAAAGCCAGCTATATTAAGTTGTTATGCAATAGAAAGCACAGCTGTGCTGAACAAAAACAGCCTATGACAAGAGCAGCAAACAAAAGCTACCAAGTTCTGCATAGGAAAAACTAATACATTTCAGCTAACAAAAGAAGAGACTTTTAATTACCTTGTTCTCATTGAGTGCAGAGATAATTAAATTACAGAAACAACCACATTAGTATAAGCAGTTTAGAAGAACCCGCATACAGAGACAAAGTATTTTTCAAGATCCATCTATTAAAAAAAAAAGCTCCATTTAAACTGCTTTACTCTTCCTTTGTTACATGCATCCATGTGCTTTCTTTTAGAGGAAGGAAAATCCTAACTCCAATTCAGTTTAATCAAATCCTTGAAAGACTACCACAACTGCTGATCCAATTCTTCAGATATTTTGTATTTTTAAGAATATTTCTTTCTTCTATTCATGTAATCACACGTGAATCTCACCTTCCACTTCGTCAAGGCGTTATCTCCCTTTCTTTCAGCTGCACAGTAAAGACTGACAATATGACTTGCATGCATCACAAGGGCTCAAAATGACAAATAGATAACAAAGTGACAAATAAAATAATGAAATTGGGCAGAGCTAGTTGCCTAAAGCCAAAATATTGGGGTGGGATTTAATTTTTGGGAAGGTGCAGCTCACGACTTGAGATCTTCAAGGCCTGATCATGGAGGCTCACCGAATTCCTTCAAAAGTAAGTATATTTGTTAGGGGTGAGTGTGTATCTGTATCAAATCATGAGGGATCTGCACTGCTTGAACTGTAGCATTCTCTAACGAAAACGATAGGCCACCTCTCCAGTGTCAGCCACAGTAAAAGTCCCTTATGGCTTGATCCATGACAGTCCAGCAAAGAGTTCATACCAGGCCAAGGCACCAAGGAACGCCTTCAACAGGACCACTCATATCCATAAGTTAAGCATGTGTTGAAGTGCTTTGCAGAACTGATCCAGAATACATAATCTTACTCTTAGGAAAAAGGGCTCTTGGTAAGAGGAATTCAGGCTAGAGAAAGAGAGTCTACTGACGGTGTGCTCCCGGAGGTCTGCCCAAACACATCACAGATGCGCAGAGCAGAGCTCCTCCACGAGCAGCCACAAAGCCCCTGCACACACCTGCCTGGCAGAGATGATAAGATCCAACAGGAAAGAGATTTTTCTACTGGAGCAAATTGGCTGGAATAGCATCTGCAAGCTTGTAATACCCCAAAGAGAGATTAGTACAACAGCCAACTCCTTTTGCCCTTAATAAATTCCACACAAAAGCATGAATGACATAGACCCACCACCACCACATTCTCAAGTTCTCCTGCCGCCTGTACAGTACAGCTGCACTGGTTCCAATCCCAGACACCCTCACCACAGAGTCTTCTCCTAGCAATGTAAAGCCTCTGATGGGGATACATTTTGTAGGAGCAACAAGTTCTACACTTTGGCTTAAGAGGTACTTTTTAAATAGATAATGTTCCAGACAGACTTCATAGTCAGGTGGGTTAAAAATATATATTTATATACATATAAAAAATAGAACTACAGAGGAAGCTGTATGGCTTCCACTGTTTGCTTTTTTTAAAAAAAAAAAAAGTATATAAAAAACCAACCTATTTTTTTATCAAATAACATTTCAGTGGAAGAACTTTTCTCCCAAATATCATCTTTATACTTACAAAACCCCAATACAGCTCAGTAACACTATTTCATAAACATGCAACAGCCAGTGTTTACCAAATGCAGACCACAACGCCAAGCACGCCTGTCTATCATGGCAGAAACCTTCAGTGCCTGCTGGGCCCAAAACAATAGTAACCTGGAAAGAAATATAAATTGCACTCCTTGATGCAGGGGCAGAGATACCATCATGGCTCCCACTCGTACCATAAGGCAAGGGCAAACAGGAAATTCAGACAGGAAAACAAGATTTCCATAGATTCCTAAATAGGAAGGATGTCACCTGCCCTAAGAATTAACCATGTAGACATGTACATAAGGTGGTTTTACCTCATGTCTGTCCTGTACACCTCCAGCATCAGGTGGTGTCACAGATGCCATCATCAGCTAACATGACTGAGAAGGTCACCAGATGTCCCTTTCCTACGCTGCAGTCACATTCACTTATATCCATGTTGCGGTGGTCCCTGTTGAAAAGGCTGCAGTGGCATCTACTGGTCACAGCCCAGTGAGGCAGGCTGTATTTTTGTCGGCTTCAGAAGTTTCTCATGTGACAGAGGAGATTTTCAGGCTTCTTGCATAATTCCTTATTGTTGTCAGTTATTATTGTTGCTGTGAAGTTGTCTTGGAGATGTTACAGCAACGGATATTACAGTTGCCAATCATCAAGGAAGAGATAAGTAAAAACCTCAGGATACAACTGTATCACTCCAACCAGCCCACAGTTACGCCTGTATCCTATCAGTAGGTACAACAAAATTCAGTGCCATGTTACGCCTGGACTAGCTGGGGCTTCTGAGAAGGCCTACAAAACCAGTTATTTCCAGCCACTGAGCTGGGACAGTTGAACCTTCCTTGGTATTTCAGTTTACCACATCTTGCAATAGTTTCATTTCTTCGGGTACTCCAAAAGATCTGCATGAGTGAGAGACAGGATGTGATTCAGTTATAGGTAGAGAGAAAATAAAGCTGAACTCGGTCTGGCAAGAACAATGAAGTGAGACTGATGTACATGTGTGTCAGTACAAGGAAGCAGATTGCCATTAGGGTGTTTCTTGTTTATCAGTGCTCAGCTCTAACTGTAAAGCAAAACTAAACAAGGGCTGAGTTTGAAGAATGCAGTTAAAGCATCGTATTGTAGCTCTCAGTTTGTGGAAATTCAAGTATCCAACAGTCACCTGATCTTACAAAGAAATGAGAGTTTTCTTCTGTCACATGGAATAAAATAATAACTGATCCAACCACAAGTGCAAGCACAGGCAAGAAGCCCAGCATTGGGTCAGGGCCAGAAAACAGAGAGAGATGCAAGTAACACCACTATTATGACAACTGCTGTTTCAGTCATCTTCAAAGATGACTCCTTTTTAAAGAAATATTTAAGGCAGTACTTCAAGGCTTGAAAACCCTGCCAGTTTTTAAACAGTCATGCCCTGATGAGATTATTTTTTTTCTTAAATTAGTTTTAAAATTAATTAATTAAATAAGCAATACAATATTTGCTATTCGTTTTGGAACACACTTGAATCATATTTTCAAATTTTCCTCACTGTTCTCAAAGCCTAGCCTTGCTCTAGGGTGAAGCTCTGAGAAACATGAATTAACATAAGGTTGGCAATCCAGCCAGAGACTGGGGGAAAAAAAGAGCAAAAACAACAACAAAAAAACCCTACCCTCAGGCAGATGAATCTGCAACATGATTTTTCAGAGCGTTAACTACGCTAAAGTTTTCACTGGTCAGTCACGACCCTTGTGGGGAACTCTGGGTGCTGATCAGCCCTTTGGAAAAGGCTGACACCGATTTAGGTGCCGGAACAGAGACAGGGAAGTCTTATTTAATGTTTCTGTTTTTAAAAGACTGGGTCTAGCATTAAAAAAAAAAAAAAAAAAGAGTGTTTCAATGGGAAAACAAAATGTAGCAACACAGCATTTGCATTGCTGTCACCAGAAATTATTCATTCAGGAGAGTTGCACAATCCACTTTTGCAGAAGCATCATTTAAAAAAAAAAGTCTGCTAATGCGTTGCTTCCAAGACAGATGCAGCCTTCTGTTCCACGCCACGTTGTATGGACCAGGGACGATCTCTTCACTTGAGATCCTCTAATGCAGGCCTATGGGTCTAATCCAGCCAACAGGACACACTTATATGGCTGCCTCGGAGGCGGAGTTGTTGCACCTCTGCTCTCTCCAGGGCTGTAGCCCAAAGGCCAGGAAACAGGTAGAAGCAGCTCACAGGACAGGAGCTCCTTGGAAGCCAGCACAGATCCCACCAGCACCGCTCCCCTGTGAGCCACAGGGCTGTACGCCCAAACCCTGCCCTGAGCAGCAGCACTCTGCTCCCACCAGCCTGCCCCCGAGCTGGGGGCTCTGCAGGACCTCCCAAACTGGAGCCGGGGAACACCTGTACAACTCTGCTTCTCCCACCCATGGCTCAGAAACGCCTGACTTACAACTGAACCACTTTGCAACCTCCAGTTGTTCTTCTTTTTGTGCAAATGGGATAAGGCCACTTTTACTCCAAGAGGTCCCCCTGCTGCTGCTCCAGTCTCCTTGAGGCAAAAGACCATCTTTAGTCAATCCGCACAGACATATAACATCCAGTTTCATTTAGATCTTGTCATTAGAGCTGTAATATTTAAAGTGTCTAAAAAGGATGAAGAATGACTTAGGGTAGTATTAATATGAACAATTTTAAACCTAACAGGTCAAGCAAAGGTGAGCCTATTTATCTTAAAAGCTTCCATCCAAATAGCCCCAATCCAGCTTCAGATAATATCTCAGAATGTCACTCCAACTGAGAAATAGTATCCTAAGGAAAACAGTTATTATAACAGCATGCAATCAAACAACTATTTTGAACCCAGCCTTTTGCATTCCAGTTTTGGAAGGAATAGTACAAAACCCTGTTTGCCTTTGGGACTTTTTCTTCACCTGTTCCTACAGCTAAGAGTACAACTGCAAGACATCCCCAGCAGACATGATACAACACCTTAATAATAGACAGTCCAGCACACCACAGGGTGACACCGTACAGTCCTCCAAGATCTCAGAATGAGTTTTTAAACATAAAGGAACATTATTATCAAAATCTGCAGGATGGAGAACTGAGGCTCAGTTATTTGTGTGGTAAGCAGCACACTCCAGATCAGCATGTGGAAACCAAACCCACACCCACCCCCCACAAATACAGCCACTTTGTATTGTGAATAACTTGTCCTATTACCAAAAGGCTGTTAGAAACAAAAGATGTTCAAGCATTAGTTTTATGTACATGAAGTACAACGTGCACGGCCTTCCAGCTAAAGCCGCAGGCTTGACATCAGGATTTTAGCTTTAGTTCCATTCTCTAAAAGACATGTAACTCTGCACAGACCTGTAGCCACTCCAGTCCTCCTATTTCCTACTTGCAGAATGAGAACTGCTACGTCTTTTCTCACACCTACAGCAAAGCTTGTCATGGACATATTAAAATTTGACTTGGGATCTACAAGAAACACAACACAATAGGAGTGCTGACTAAATCCAATGGCCACCATTTTAGATAACGCTGTATCTTGTAGCCTGCAATCTTTATGTATGCAGTCAGGAATAAGAACTTCTAAGTCATAACTTTTACAACTCCACAGCAGGCATTCAGACTCTAAGGGTAGAGAAAGAAAAGGTATTTCTTTTAATAAACCATGCAGATACACATTTAAGGGCAGAGTTTTCAAAACTGACCAACATCCACTTGTTACCACACCCTTGTGGCCCTGACTTGACAGGAGCACAGAAAAGGTAACACCAAAAATTCCTGAAAGTCTTACACTATCTAGCCTTCTTGACAACGAAGCCACTAATTTTTCAAAGCCTGTAAGACAGTCCAAATCACCACTTTCTGCTCTGTGTTGCAACCACTGGACTGAAGGAAGGTAAAAGGCTGAATGGTAGGATGAGTTCACTCCAAGTCATGAAAAGCAGTTCTGCTTGCAACTACGCCTTTGCAGAGCTTCACTGCCTCAGCTGAAGCAGTATGACAGAGGTCTGAGTCATGAAATCAGCTGTCTGGAGAACATATGCATTGTTATGGTCCATTTCAGGCATTATTGTCTTTGGCCTGTTCTGTGTAACAAGACCCCTCCCACTCAACCTTCTCTGTTCCTCATATCAAAGGAGTTTCTGATAATGCTATTAAAAGACTCGGATTTTGCACTAGACATGTCAGTATTTCATCACGAGTTGCTTTTCAAGCATGAGACAGCCACAGACAGGAGGTTGACTTTCAAAATCCTTCAGAAGCACCTATGCCCAGAGGGTAGATATATTCTTTGCGAGCTTGACTCATTATGGATCATTGCTGTCTGCTCCTGCACCGAGGGAAACCCAATGACATCAACCTCAGACCCCAGTTCAGACTGGCAATAGAAGCCCGAACTCTAAAGGGAGAGTAAGTTTGGAGATTTATTGCTCCTCTTAATCCAAGTACTGCTTACAGGACTTCAATTCAGAGCTGAATTTTTTCCAGATTTTCAGATATTTAGACCCCAGCTACTGGTTTCTTCAACTGGCAGTATAGCCATGGGATACCAAAAGATACAGTACTACCACCGCACATCTTGACCATTCATTACAGAGTAGATTTTAAACATGGAGGCCGACAGATCAGGTAAAGGTCAGCTTTTCTCAGCCGCTTTGTCAGTATCACCTGGTAGCCATTCCAGGGTTTGTGTTTATTTTTGTATCCCTCCCATTACTGACCAAAAAATGAATATATATATATAAATATATATGCGTTACTTCTTCACCTAGAGCAAGCGAAAAATATTTTTATTTAGCACAACAAAGGTAAAGGTCATCTGCCTGCCTACTGTGTCTCAAAGGCAGACTTCAGAAATCACATTACAGAAAACCCACAAATTCTCCGCAGTGAGAGAGGGCACCACTCTTACATCTCTGCTTTTTGGGTTTGATGCTGTTACATGAAAAACAGGTCTCCGGTGACCAGCTATAGGACACGGGGACATGACACTGACATTCTCTTCTCAGCTTTATTAGAATCTTCACCTGAAATCTAAGCCAAGATATTCAGCACAGCAACAATAGCATCTTACCTTCAAGGCTTTAGTAAATTCAAAGGTGCCAGACACTTGCAGGGGCATCTGTAAGCCTTTTACAAATGCCTTCACGTGAATTTCACCTCAGAGCTCACCTACTGCCCTCCAAACCCAGGACACTCTCATGAGCAGTTACTTGGGAAAGCTGAGTGAGTAAGCATCTAAAGAGACCTCAACAAATTCAGCACTTGCAACAAGTTGACACTGTCCCTTGCCCTTCCTGCAGTTCTGTTCTGGAGCCGCTTTTGACACAGCCTGACACACCCCAAGTGGGAAAGCCTGCTTCCGTAGAAGAAGGAAGTATTACATCTATTACGTAGAGGATGTGAAGAGATTCTAAGTAATGCAAATTGGATAGGAATAGGAATTTGGAACACAGATGGATCCATGAACTGAAGTGACCCCAACAGTACTTGAAGTTTAATACTGAGCAAAAATTTTTCCCCATAGTTAAGGTAAGTCCATAATAGATATCCAGAGACCACCCAAGACAGGAAAAGACACTTTCTCCACACCTTGTTTGTTAAGACACTTTCTCCACACCTTGTTTCTTAATAGGAGCATAAACACACAAAACAATAGGGCCAGTCTTACATGCCCACTTGGTGATAATTTAAAACACCAGCCTAGTAAAAGTACAGAGAAGCTAAAAAAAGTGTATTGGAAGAAGAAACACATCTTTTAAGAGTATTTATTATTCTGTCTTTGTCATGTTACATTCCCATGCTCTCAAAATATACATTTGTCTTCTATGAGACTCTTAGCTATGGGAATTTAGTAGACTCTATAGTAAAAGGAATCAAACTCTAAACAGATCATGTTGAGTCTTAGCAAACTTCAAGAATGAAGTCATATGTTATCTATATCCAGTAAGCCTCATTCCTGAGCAGAGAATGGTTTTAGCATATAAACTGATTAAGAAGGTGCAAATGGACATTTCCTGTCCTTTTCCACGGGAACCCTCTGGCAGAGAAAAGTTGTTGCTCGGTTACAGTTCCCCCCACTCACCATCTCAAAGGATGAGAGAATTACTGGTCTCCAAATCTGACCTCCTCAGCCTCCCGTGAGCTGGCTGAAAATGAGTGTGTGGCCTCCAAAAACACACTTTAACTTTGCAACTCTTCAGAAGTAAACCATCGCTGCCTTTGATGACATGGGTATGGTCAATGCTGACTGAAAATCCACCTATTTCCAGACACCTACACCTTGTAACAGTTTATGCCAGATTCAAAGAGAACTTACCCAGACTTCTTTGTCTTCTGGCTTTTTCCCAAGTGTTTTCCTCTTCATCCAGTTCCTCCAGCATACAGTGAGTGCATTTCCCTCTCAAAGGGATCTGGCAGATGGATAACAGTTTTCTCCAGCAGTCCCAGAGCAGTTCGGAAGGAACATGCACCAGTCCTCCCAGCACAGCAGAACAAGGCTGACATCAAACTGTACAGTCTCTTCTATCAGGTTAGTTATTCACAGGCAGCTGTGGAGGGAAGAAAAAAATAACACTTCCACTTAGAAAGTCATGACTTGGACCAACCTGGAGATGACAGTCAATGTTTATTAATACTTTTGGCTAGGCAACCACCTTTTCTTGTGTCTTTTATCTCCCAAGCATCTTTTTTGCCCAATTTAATCAAGGGCCTGCAGTCATGCCCACAGGAGGAATGCCTTATTTGTTTAAACAACAAAACACAAGGATTTGTTTCTGAGCTGAGCAGCAGCAGACTCTGCTGTGTACAAGCTTCCTTGGACCTCTGCACCATGTCTCTACTTAGGCTGAAAGATGTGCCAAGAAAAGCTTATTTTTGTGTCCTAGCCACATAGGTAAGGCAAAACAAGCTCATGTAGCCAGCAAGAGCACACACCAGAATATTCTGGCCCAAGAACAACCTTTTAAGTTTTTCTAATTGCTTTTCTATTGAAAATTTTCTATTCCACTATTGAAAGTAACTTAGACCTGAATTTCATATTACTTCACGACCTTTTTCATGAAAAGTCATTTGCTCCTCTACATATGTACCTGTATTTTAAAGAAATAATTAATAAGTAGGTAGCTTACCAAACTGTCCTATGAAATCTAAAAGCCATCGAGTCAAGACGTAGCCAAAGAGCCGCAAAAGCAGAGCTTCTCCACATGGAAGGATGAGCTAGGATCACAGGGTGACCCCTTCAAGTGCTCCCACCGACGAGGGCACCCACAACATCATTCAGGCAAAGACAACACCTAGCCTGAGCTTACTAGAGCTCCTGGAATTGGTGCCAAGTGAGTCTAGCCAGGGCAATTAAAGGCCTATCTGTGCCCTCAAGTGATTGAGAGCCCTGAAAAGCACGAGGTCTCAAGTTTCTGTTTCAAAAGATGTCTGAAACTTATCACAATCTTGGTGCGTGCACAGACAACCTGAAGAGATGAGCATGACTAGAGCGGTTCGGTGACTGAGTCTAGGACAGCAGTAAGGGGAGCAAATATCTTGTGATTTTACCTGTGGTTTGGCAACTTTGCATCTGCTTTATTCTAATGAAAGTAACTGTTGCCCATGGAGTGTCAAAGATGCATCCTTTATACCTCTAGAGCCTCTGGGAGTTCTTTTTCCAGGCTACGAGTTTAACCTGAAAGAACTTTCCCCTTTATTCTCTCTGTTTCTCTTTCCTGTTGTTGGTTTGGGTTTTTTCCCCACTGTGTTTTATCTAGTTGCTATACCACCAAGCAAGCCAAAAGTTTAAGGCAAGAAAGGCTTTCTGTGGAAATCCACCTTTTGGAGATGCCTTTGTCCAGTTCCAGTCAATCCAACCCACCTTTATCCTGTGCATCATAACACATCTCTATATCACAGATACGATTTTTTATTCTTTGCCATTGCACCCTCAGAACTGAACTTATTTTCTCCGAGTAGTCTCAAAACTCTCATCAACTGCAGCCTAAAAGCAACAACCCCTTGTACGTCCAATGTGTGTTGATGGCCTCAGAGTTATGATGCTGCAGTTAAACATAGGATATTGGGAAAAATTTCTTCACTGAAAGGGTGGTCAAGCATTGGAACAGGCTGCCTAAGGTCGTGGTGGAATCACTGTCCTTGGAAGTGTTCAAAAAACATGTAGATGTGGCACTTAAGGACATGATTTAGTGGCGGACTTGGCAGTGCTGGGTCAGTCAGTGGTTGAACTTGATGATCTTAGAGGTCTTTTCTAACCTAAGTGAGTCTATGATTCTACAAACGGAGTCCCTCAAGAAACCATCCTTGCCACAGCGTGTCTGCACGTGGCTCCAGTGAGTGTCCCACCACTCCTTCACTCCGTTTCACACCCGACATCCAGCCTCAGGCAGGAACTCTGCCAGGACAGGAGGAGGAAATCCTTCAGCCATGGTCGCTACCGAGTGGCCTGTCTCCTTGGCTGTGTGCTCAAACACTGGTCGGTGTTGAAGCAGACTCAGAGCTGTTTGAAACTTTCCCTAAAGTTAACGTTTAACTTGTAAGTGGTATTTCTGGTACCGTTGCCCCAGTTCTCACTTCCCGAAGGGTTGATAGGGCAGCATTTCAGGCACGGCTCCCGGAGGGCAACTACCGGCTCCCCGGCCGCCTCCGCCAGCGGCTCCTTCCCGCCGCTGCTCCCACCGCCCGCTCCAGCCGCACGGTGGCCCCGGGCCGGCGGCGGCCGCCACCGGGAGCACACACTTGTGCGGGCTGGCAGGCAGCGCCGGGGCCGGGGCCGGGCACCGCCGCGGGCGCCGAGCTCCCCACCGGCCGGCCGCCAGCGCAGCGGGGCGGGGGGACGGGAAGGGCCGCCCCCCGGGGGCGCCGGCGGTGGGGCCGGCCCGCTCCTCCCCTCCCCGCCCGGCCCTCAGACGGCAGGTGAAGGCGAAGGGAGCGGAGCCGGCGGGGAGGCGCGGCACGGCGCTGCCACCGGAGACCGCAAGTGAGTGAGGGGCCGCGGGCAGGGGCAGCTCGCCGCCGGCCGGGAGCGGGCACGGCGCGGGCGGCCCCGCGGAGGGGCCGCAGGAGGCCTGCCGGGGATTTATTATTATTATTAGCAGCAGCATTTTTATTACATTTGTTTTCGGTTTTATTTTTACTATTACTGCACGGGCGCGCTTGCTGCCGCGGCGGCGTGTGGCGCTGCGGGCCGCCGGCGGGACCCCCCCCCGCGGGGAGCCCAGCGGCGCGGCCGGGCGCTTCCTCCAGCGGCCGCCCCGGCCCCGGCGCCTGCCGCGGAACCAGGCCGGGAAACACCGCGCTGCGCGTTACCCCTTCACCTTACAGCGGGGCTTTTCGTGCTCCGCTACGAGCAACAGCCTCCTCTACTCCCACACACAGTTTCAAGCTGGGAGCTGTAAGGGCTAAAATTTGCGGGGAGCTCGATCCGCAGAGGAATCGCTGCTTTTTTTGCGTGTCTACCTGCGTCGGCTGCAGCGCTCGGTAGCGGCGGGCTGGGCCGGCACCGCCCGACCGCGCTGTGGGGCCCGGGCAGCCCCGGCCTGGCCCGCGGGTCCCGCCGCCGTGGCCCCTAACACACAGCACCGGCTGCCCCAGCTGCTCGGCTTGCCTCTCTCAGGCCAGGCTTCTGTTTGTGCCGCCTGCTCCGGCAGTCAGAGGCACTCGTGTGTGTTCGGAAAGCCGCTGGCTGGAGGAGGACGCGGGCAGCGCGGCTCCGGGGATGACGGCGCCAGGCGCTGCGCCCAGGCCATGGTTTCCCAAGCCGGCGGGAATGAAAGGAAAGGTTTCACCCACCCCTTGGGCGGCTCATTTTCACCCATGTCAGCACAGGCATTCGTGTGCAGAATTAGACGGGGAAGCTAAACCAAATTTAAAAAGAAAAAAAAAAAAGTCCAGATCGGCTCCAGGATGTTTCCACTGGCACAAGAGGGCAGGTGAAACTGTTGCTTTTCTGTAACAATGCTGGCTTCTGGTGGACCAAGTGTAGCCAGATTTCATACCTGTGCTCCTGAAATGAAATCACCTAGTTCTCGTGCTTAGGCCAACTACAGATTTATTTTTAAAGCTGTTATCGGTGCTTAGGAGCAGGACTAGTGGCATTTTGACTTAGAAGTCAGGATTTTTTTGTTTTGCTACGAATACAGTGCCGTGATAACTGTTCTCTCCACCTTGTGCTGCAAGCCTCATCTGCCTGGGAGCCTGGCCCAGGAGCTGTGTCTTGGACACTGCCTTCAGGACAGACACAGCCCCTCTAGCCCCGGCTCCATGCCTTAGCTAGTAAATCCGTGTCACACGCAGCAGCACAAACTCAAAATCCCAGCTCTGTCCCACAGGCAGGAGAGCCACAGTGTTTCCCAGTGTCCAGCAGAATGACTATTTACCAAGGCAAACCAAATAAACTCCTTGGAAAAGTATCAACCCTTGTTGGTTCAGTAACTGTTTGCTGAAAAGGTGTAGGCTGGCACATTCAAGAACCTAATTAAAAACAGCATTTGTTCCTCAGTGTAAATTAGCATCTTGGAGTCAAATGATTATGAAGTCCCAGTTCTCTGAGTTAGAGCTGTCTATAAGTTGTCATGACTTTAGAATTTCAGGGCAGACTCCAGCACGGTTCCAGTGAAACTCCTTGGGAAGGTGATGTTCCCCTAAAAGGATGCCTTTGGGCTGGGCAGATTGTTTTGTTTATATTGTCATTCATTTAGTGGGGGGGATCGGTCTAATTTTAACAGATACGCTTTCATTGCCTTAACTTTTGGAACCACTTTTCATTGTCATTGCCGCCACATTTTTATTATCCCTTTGACACTGAATTTTATATTAGTACAGTTGATACCAGGCGTGGCCTAGGCCCAGAGAGTTCAATGAACCAAGAACCAAGTCTACAACAATAGTATTCTGGGGACAGACTTTAAAAGAACTTCACTGAAACATTTAGATGATTTTGGTTTACGTTGTACTACATAATCCGAATACTGCATGATATGTAATTTAACAAAATATTAGAAGTCTTCCTGTTGAAATTCTTAAACCGTAAGGTGTTCAGAAACATGAATGACACCTGAAAGTCTGGGGAAGATAAGGCTGTAACGGGCTGGCGGCTGTGTAGGCGCAAGGGCCTCCTTGTGCCTCTGGAAGGGAACCTCAGAATGAACATTGAACTGGGCTCTGCCCTGCAGTACTATTGTTTGGCACTAAAAAACTCTTTTATTATCTAAACAGTAGCATAAAGATTTGTTATTATAAATTGGTAAATAGGTGAACTTGAATTTTCACCCTGTTTCTAGATGCATGCCTTTACCTTAATTTTACATTAATGTAACCTAAGCTAGTCTGATCTTGTTCTGCAGTCGGTCCTAGAAAAGGTCATGCCTTCTGTCACTCCTCACCTGTGACAACTGTCCCTGATTTTTCTGGCTTTGACATAACTTTTTAGGTTAGGTTTTACTAAATACCTCTTTTCAAAAAGAGCTACAGAAGTCTGTTAACATTGTAACATCCCCTCTAGCCCTCTTTGTAAACAACACCTAGTTATTTTTTGTTAGAAGCAGTCTGTGTATGGCATCTTAAACAGAGTCTCCCTCTGTGACTTCAGTTCTCAGGTATTGCTGAAAGTCTGCAGTAAGTGGAAGTCATCTACTTCAACTGCAAAGGCTTGTTTCTTTGGGTTTGGTTTGACAGGGTACTGAGTGCTAATCTGCTATCTTCTGTCCCTGGTTAAATATCACAGATCCTTCCTGCAGCATCAGTCACCTTATACCTATAATTTGCAGAACTCTACTGATGATAAGCAAAGCTGCTACTTTGAGCATCTCCTCTAGTTTGGCTTGGCAGGGTTACTGTTCACCAGTCCTGGCAGGAGCTTGGTGGGATCTCAGACAATTCACCCTGCTGAGACAGGATACATGCCTACATCTCTGTGCAAGCAGACAGCAGAAACTGCAGTTATGGGCCTGGATATTGCCAGCAGAGAGCCATTAAAGTTATTTGTCTCCCCAAACATCTACCCAAATAGGTAAAACTACTCTCTGGTTTTGGTCCCATGGGACCAAGCTGACAGAACTGCAAGTGCAGACTTTCATTTGCAGTGAAAATTACAGCTGTAAGTGTACAAGTCAACAAAATTCCTTTGTTTATTGGACAGATCGCCAAAACAGATCCCACCCACAGCCACAGGCTTTGCGGTGTCCAGACTGGTGGATTAGCACTGTACAGTGGGGAAACCCAGGTAGAACCAGGCTGTCTCTACCCAACTGGAGACACTTGAGTTCAGGGGAGAGATCAGAATCGGAGTAAAACCAAAAAATCCCACATGCCTGTCTTGCAAGAGTCATCACAAGAGCACAGTCTAGTGCAGAGGTAACAAGGTAACACAGAAGTTCCAGCCAAGGCCAATGTGAAGTCTTGGCAGCGTGGAGGTATTGTGTGACTATGGAGAAATGCATTTGTTTCAGAGACTGAAGGGAAAATATTTTTGTTTGTTTTTTTGTAGAGCTTACATAGACTTTTCCAAAATGATTTCCTCAAGTGAATATGGGTCTCACTCCTGGGAGCTCTTGGTGACAGTTGATCATCATCATGAAGAGGTACAAAAGGAATTTTTACTACGGGTCACAGGGGACCTTCATATTGGAGGACTGATGCTGAAATTAGTAGAGCAAATCAGTGAGTAAAGACCTGTTTAATTTACACAGTGTTATTCAAGTAATACATGCAGCTTTCCCTCTACAAAAAGAGGCTCCTGCACATTGTGAAATGGCATTGCCTCACTTTCTTTGTAATGGTACACGGAGCATGTAGGTGCTGCAGGCTCAGGGTTTTTATGTGGCCAGAACCCCACCCTGTCTGTGACTAAACCCTCTGTACTATCACAGCGCAAGCAAATCTTTACTTTGTTTTTGTCTTCCAGTTAGACAAATATAATTGGACTAGACTAACTATTCAACTCCCTTTCCAGATAGACTTCACAGGTGGCTGGTTTGAGCGGCAATAAAGGTAGCTGATACCCTATTTATCCACCTGCAGCAGTCAGAGAGACAGGATTAGTTGTTACAAAGGCACTCCAGAAATTACTGTTTCCTGTGCTACTGTGGCCTTCTAGCCACAGTCTGAGCCACCTTATCCCTTGCATGTATCCAGTAGGGAACAGCTGTGAAGAGCAGAGATTGGCGAGTCAAAGCTAGGAAATGAAAGGTAAAATACCCCCTGTACAGTCACAGCAAGTCAATGCTGCAGGCAATAACAGAATCTAGGTTTCTTTAACTCAAAGCCATCAAACGGAGCTGCCTCCCAAAATAATCCATGTGTACTCTGAGCCAGCAGAATGATAGATACAGACAATATAGTACGGTACTTGATTAATGTAGCAATGCTACAGGGTTTTCATATGTGACTCATTATTCAAGTATTGTTCTTTTTCCTGGGATTCTTAAATCTAGAAGTCTTCGGTCACCAGCTTCACATGGAAATGAACCTGTTTGCTAGATAAGACTCGCCAAGTGGGAAGACCATGAGCTTTGCGTTTCTAGGCATTGCTCTAGAAATATAAAGATTTGCGGCAACAAAAATGTCACAAGAGCCTCCTTGAAACTTTAGTCTTTTTTACATAGCTTGACTTCAGACAAACAAGAAGAGAAAAACTGAGCTATAACAAAACGCTTCAGCAAAAGAGCATCAAGGAATTTTAAATCAGCAACTTAATTTCAGAGTTGTTACTACCAAGTGAAAGGTTTTGTTTTCAAATGCGAGTTTTGAAGGAAACAAATGGAGTTGCACAATATATTCCTTCCAAAAGACTCCCATTCAACGGAAGGACATTTTTACATGAACACCCTTTGTGACGGAAAAGCTGTACTTAAACACAGCGATTTTATCAGGGAATTTCTTTTCTAGCATTAAAGCAGGTAGCAAATCTGTAATATGTTTCTACCAAGTTCTCTGCATATTTGCACACACAATTCAGTCAGCAAACCAATGGTAGCCGGAGTTCTCACTTGGATCAGAAGGCTAATTTTTCACAGTATTTTTATAATTAGTAGTCAACTAGAGCAAAAAGCTTTCTATATTAAATAATATTTAAAGCAAATCTGTAAGTGATTTGTGTCAGCCGCTCTCTCGAGCCACAATTTTTACCAAGCAACTCCAAAATAGGATAGGCCTTTACTGTGTTATAGATACACTGAGGAGTAACCCCTACCTAGCAGAGTTGATGAGGAGGAATGAGAAATGATGCAGAAGACTGAAACAACTTGACCAAGTTCATACAGAAACTTTACCCACTACTACACATCATTGGCATCCGGGATCTAATCTTGGAATTCCCCATGGAACTGAGAGCAGCAATGCTTTATCTCTTTCTTTATGCACATGCTTCTCATGCTGATCTGGTCAAGGCTTGACACCTTTCAGGGCAGGATAGCTTACTGCTCAAGAGTAATCAAAGAAAAGCCACTGTTCTCCCCCTCCAAAACTCCTTAAGTCACGAACAAAGTCTCCTATCTGTCCTTGATTCAGAAAGCCTTACTTCATCTGTGTGTTTCAAAATACACAAACATTTTTTACTGAAGCAAAACACAGGCAAGTCCATGTTAATGAAATAAGACAGTCCTCTCTTGGCAGGCCTGTCTATTCTCAGAAGTTTTTGTAGGCAACCCTTTTCAGTCCCTGGTTAGTCATACTAGCCTGCCCTCCTGCACAGACTAACAGAAGATCTAACTGTACAATATTGCATCATGCCCGTTCTACCTCCCTTACAAGTTTCTACGTTTCTTACAAGTTTCTGCATCCTTTGTGGTAGAGAAGGTGGTCTTATTTGTTGGAGAGCTTGTTAATGCTTTCCTGATTGTCACAGGGCTACTCTCAATAATAATTCTTTTCCTTGATTATTTAAAGAATGTTGCACTCGGGTGAACATCCTTATTCGCCTGCCTGCAGCCACAGAGGAGCGCCGAGAACAGCCCTTAGCTGTGTGTCACCAAAACTTCAAGGGACTCGTTGCTGGTTCTTAACACTATAGAGAGGAGCTGTGCAGTGGTGCTTCCCAGGAGGCTGTGGAAGAACTTGTGCCCATCAGAGTGCACACAAGGTTTTGTGGGAGGAATTTCGGTTTGCACTATCAAGTTGTGAAGCGGGTACCTTTGTTATTAGTCTGTATCCCAGCACAATCCATGCAGCATTGGACCATGTATAGCACCAGAATCAGGAGATGATATTTCTCTGTGGATATCTGCAAGATTAAGGGAGTGCCACAGTCAGCACTTAGTTTAACTCTTCAGTTAACTAACAAAGTTAGTTCCCAGTGACTGCCACAAGTATTCAGCAAATGGGGTCTAGGTCCCAGGAACTGTAGGTGCTGCTTTAATGTAAATAAATGCTCCTTTTTGCAGAGCACCAAGTTTTCTGTGCATTTGCTCCGTTGTTTATTAATAACCATTTTGCCTTTTCCTAGAAATATCACAAGATTGGTCTGACTATGCTCTTTGGTGGGAGCAAAAAAAATGTTGGCTTCTGAAAACCCACTGGACACTTGATAAATGTGGGGTACAGGCAGATGCCAAGCTGTTCTTTACTACTCAGCACAAAATGCTGCGGCTTCGCTTGCCAAACATGAAGACTGTGCGACTGAAAGTCAGCTTCTCTTCTATGGTTTTCAGAGCTGTCAGTGATATCTGCAAAATTCTCAGTAAGTAAAGCTAAATCCCCTTTGGCAGCTAAGTTGGAGTATTTTGTTAGGTGACTTTGTTTTAATGTGAAGTCCTCACTCAAAAAAATGTTTAGCTCAAGGTGAAATTTGATTGAGTTGACCCAAGATCAAAAGACAGATATTTTTTTTCCTTTTAGTATCCAGCGCATGTCAGTGGTTCTCAGTCTTCGTGGTAACTGATGCAAACAGTGTTAGAAATGTGTCCCATGAGCTGCAGACTACTGGATAGTCGAAGTCTTGCTGATGGTTTTGAGAGGATCCTTGTCCTCCTTGAGAGGGACTCAGTCCTACTTATTCTATGCCATTAGTTAAGACCTTGAGTTTATTAATCTACGCCAGCCTTTACCATCGGCAGTTTTACTGGTGTCAACTGATGTATCACCTATTTTCACTACCATTAATGATGCTCAACTTCTCCTATTGGTTACACGTATTTACTTCAGAAGGAGCACGTTTTGAACGTTCAGAACTTCTATGTGCTGAAACCCCTTCAGGTCGGGGCATGCCTAACTACGCCAGACAAGCCCATCAATGTTTGGCACCACTGGGTCTCCAGGTCTCTGCTCTTTCCAATAATGGAGCACCTCCGAGTAGAGAAGAGGTTTTGGAGCATGCCAGACCTGTGTGCCTGTGATAAACAGCAATAAGTCAAGGCTGCAAACAGTCTTCAGAATCCCTTGGGTTTAAGGTAAAATGGGGATTAAAATCCTCATTTTAATTTAGATCTTCAAAGCTTAGCCCAATAACACATCCATCTTCAGAAGGAATTTACCGCCTCGTATTGACCACAGCGGAACTTTCAATTTAATCTTACAGCAGTGGATTGTGAAAGGTGTAATATGTCTTTGTTATACTGAACAGCTCTGATAAAATGATGCCATAATTGTTCAACTGACATTTGGCCAAATTAAATATTTCTGCCCACATTTTTCTTCCAGGTTGAGTCAGTAACTTTCCTCATGAGTGAATACTGTTAAAAATGTCTTTGCATATCCCAGGATAAAAATGTTTTTCAGAAACAAAGTGCCAGGTTTGCAACTGGCAATACATGTCTGAATCACTAGCACATTAGGGAACAGCGTATAGCCAAGACAGAATCTTGTATGTGAAATATAGTGAATAATAAAAGGCATGAATTTCAAATACAGTGGTTCCATTTTGGTTCATGCTTATTCATAAATCAGAAAATTCATTGAAGTTATGATGCTCAAGGGTGACTGCAGAGCCATTAGGGAGAAAGAGGTTTTCCCTGGTGTTCTAAAATACACTTACGCTCGCTACAAAAGCAGGCTTAAATCCTGTCACTCTTACAGCCCAAAGTCTTTGGCCTTGATATTGAATTACTGGATTTTCCACGGCTACTACTTTCAACCTGCTAAAAATAAAATCCAGATTGCAACATGGAGCTTCCCCAAATGCTATTGCCAATGATGGGCTTTTTTTGGATGTAATCTGCTAAGTTTCAAATGGTTTATCTTGCTTCACTTCCCAAATTGCCATTTTAGATATTAGACGGTCAGAAGAACTCTCTTTGTTGAAGCAATCAGAAGACACGCTGAAAAAGAAAAAGAAAAAAGACAAGAACAGCAAAGAACCAGTTACAGAAGATATTTTAAACCTGTGCAACTCTCCAGTGAGTTCTGGATTATCAGGTAATGAAAAATCAGTATGAGTTTATTCTTCTGACTGGAAGTCAAAAAGGGGAAGAAATTTTTTGTTATACCATTAAAACCAGGGAGACCGGCTTAATGTAGCTCAGTAGTCAGAGAGACACAGTTGGCCTGAAATTAGTGGCTTCAAGAAGTACTACATTCTCCAATATATCAGTATTTTTCTGTTGTCTGCATAAATGTTTTCCTTTCCATTGATATGAGAAAGGCCATACCAGAAAACAGGTGATCAGCTGCGGCCCTGCACACAGGATGTGCTGCTGCTCCGTGAAAATACAAGACCACTCTTAAATATTAAAATATTCAACAAGCACGGAAACCTGCAAGGAAAACGAGAAATAAAGGCTTGAAAGTATGTGTTTCCTTTCCTCAACACAACTGAGATGTCTCACAGAACAAGAAAAGCACCTCTGTCCCGAGGTCGCCTCAGCTGTGAAAGGACAAGGCCTGCTGCAGACAGCAGAGATAGGAGACTGTCTTGAAAGAAAAGGGTTAGTCGTTTACAACGGACAGCGGCAGACTCCCTAAGTCGGAAGGCAGTTTTCCCTGGAATAATACGTTACTCTCTTAACTTGCAGGAAGTCCAGGTTTATATAGTAAAACCATGACACCCATTTATGATCCCATCAGTGGGACACCAGCTTCTTCTACAATTACTTGGTTCAGTGACAGTCCCTTGACTGAGCAGAACTGCAGCATCCTCGCCTTCAGTCATCTCAACTGTTCTCCAGAAACACTAGCAGAAATGTACCAGCCTCGGACTTTAGCTGACAAAGCCAAACTCAATGCAGGGTAAGATGCCTCTCTTTGAGATCTTTGTTGGCTGGCTCAATAAGGGTACCATTAATCCAGCTTTTTTAGGTGTAAAGCAGAATTTGAAAACAAATCCATGATATATGGCTATATTGATACTTGAAAACATGCTTTGATCTAGGTTTTGTTTCAGAAATGCTTCTTCTTTTTAATCTTTTTTCCTTATTCAACGTTCTTGGTTAGGCAACTTTGTTTTAAAGTGATGACTGATGTAATGTTGCAGGTTCTGGACTAAATTCTGTTGCTAGATGAAGGCAAATCCAGTTTAGCACTGTGGGAGCAGCTAAAGGACAGTTTGGATAGCAAACTTTAAAGGCTTTAAATGGACAGTGGAAATACACCTGGATAAATTCAGTAAAGCATTACAAATAGGTGACTTACTGAATTATACACAAGCAAACGTTGTTTATCGTACACCACAGAAGAATACAGAGCACGAGGAGTTTTGGTGGTGCAAGTGTTTGAGAGGATTGTCTCTCTAGCATTAAAATACAGATTGTCATTTTTAGATTTGTGGAGCGTTTAACAGTGACGTGGATATTTATTTCCATTGGATTTCACTGGAGAACAGAAGTAGGTAGAATCAAACCCCAGAAAATACTGAAATGAAAAGTGGGAGTTCTAAATATTACAGGCATACTTTTGCCCTGGCTTAAATAAACCTCCGGTTTCTGTAAATCAAGAAGAAAGGATCTTATTGGCATAGGTCACCCCACAACTAGTTAATGCTCAGCTTCTCGCATCTACTTCTGATGTTTTGAACAGCACTGGAGAAAAAAGTAGGAAGACTATAGGTACTGTGTTTATACAGTGAAAGTTGGAAATCTGTATGAACGTTCCGCCTTCTCGAGTTACGTTAATTTTCCCCAGACTTGCAGGAATTAGAGCTGTTTGTTCCCACTTTTTGTTTCACAATTGCATTGGAGCTCTGCAGGTGTGATAGTTTTTCCTGTACAGATGAATCTGTGGGTTGTTTTCTTCCACAGCTGGCTAGATTCATCTCGATCACTTATGGAACAAGGCATTCTGGAAGATGATCAACTTCTTTTGCGCTTTAAATATTACACTTTCTTTGATTTGAATCCAAAAGTAAGAGCTTTGTTTTTATTGCTATTCATTGTTTGCCTGCTTTCATGTCAAAGAGCTATACAGCACAAGGATACCAAATTTTAGCTAAGATTTGTTACAGGCCCTTCAGAGATCATATTCAACTTCTTCCCCTCAGCTAAAGCTGCACTTTTCCCCTCTGGACACTGAATCACCCACCATTCCTCACCTGAAATAAGATCTTAGGTATAAAGATCATATCTGAAGAACGCCAGAAACAGTATCCAGATTTCCAGAGGGGCTGGTTTACTTTCTGCCTCTCTTTTAACAAGAAAAAATAAGGGGAAAACTAAACCAACAGTATCTTAAATGATGTATGGGTATAAGCCCTATTTTTGAAAAATGGACTTAAAAATGACATTTATGTTCTGCTGCCCTTCGCTGAATATTCAGTTTTTCTGGGCTGAAGCCCTCAGAAGTGCTCAGGCACTTAAATTTGTTTCAATGTGGCTGGGTGATTAAATACCTTTGGAAAGTTCAGCAAAAGGGTTTAAGTCCCATTTGAAAACAGGACGTGGTCTTCAAAAGTCACTTACATGTTTTTCTCAAGTTGCCTCTCGTTTGCCTTCATTTCCACTAAAAGGCAGTCACAGTGGTTGTGTTAAGCCAGTGCTTTTACAGCCTGGGTAATACATTTAGTGAAATAAAAGCACGATCATTGACCAGTGTAAATCAACAAGAGTTCAAATGTGAATTTTAGCGGATTTGGCCTTGATGTTGTTTTCTGTAAATTCTGTAAAACTCTTTCATTTCAGGCATCTCAGATAAACAGAAGGGCACTTTCTAGTTCCAGTGGCCTGTTTTTCGGTAAATGCCATCCCCACTAAAATTCTAGTACCTGTCTCAACTTCAGCAGCCCAAAGATTTCCCTTCTTTGCCCCAGAGGCAGCCATGGAGCCATAGGATGAAATAACCCAAATGAGCTTCAGGCAACGTCATAGCTCACCACTCTTGGGAGAGGTCACGCTCCAAGGTTTACCCTCCCATCACCTACATTTCAGCAGCTCTGGGGCTTGAATATTTCTGTGAGTCACTTCAGTTTATTAACGAAGATAATAAGAAACGATCACTATCTGAAAAATGGATAGTGAGTTAAAGCAGTTCGCAGTAGGAGCTGACTGACAAATGTCAAGCCAGTTCAAAGATAAAGCCAGAACTGAAAAAGCCAAGGGCAGAAGAGGGGAAGTGAGGAATAAGAGTTTCTGTCTTTTGGCAGTAGTAAGCTGTTGAATGTCATGTGTCGGCCATGTCACATTATTTTCACTATCACAGTGTGGTTTCACATTTCGGTTAAGCCAGTCCAAGGGCTACTACCACAAAAAGGGGATGTCTTAATCTCCCCTTCTGCTTCAGCTAAGGACTCCTAGTTAATTTTCTGTTGGATCAGCAAGCCACTGTGACCCTACACACAATCACATCAGCTAGTAACAGAATGGGAACATATGGCAGGGCAGAGGTGGGGGGTGGAAAGAAACAACCGTTATGGCTTCAGCCCAATATTAGATCAACTGCAGCAGATCATGAATCCATATCTTGATGGTCATTAATGACCAGTGTTGTTCTTTTTTGCTACAGTATGATGCAGTGCGAATAAACCAAATATATGAACAAGCCCGTTGGGCCATCCTGTTAGAAGAAATTGATTGCACAGAGGAAGAAATGCTGATCTTCGCTGCATTACAGGCACGTACTTGATGCAAGTTGCAAAACCCGTTTCCTCAAGAGACAGACACAAGCTAGGACAAGACTAGGATAGAGCCCAGGCCAATAGCTCTGCTTGGATTGCGGGTCTGCTCTTTGAGTGAGAAACAATAAGCAGCATCCATCAACTAAACAGCTAAATTCAGTACCAGCACACCATTATTCAAACTGACACACACAATTATGGAACCATTTACTAACACTATCTAAAGCAAACCATACCCAGGATATAACTCTGATACCAGTCTGTTCTGAAGGGGATTAGTATGATGTGTTGCTTCCCGTACCAGCTGCCACCCTTTCACATATTCTTCCTAGAAACTTCTCTAATGTGTAAGTACATACGTTCACAACAGACTGAAAAAAACCTATAGCACAATGTGAAGGCAGGGATGCTATGGAGTACATAGAAATTTAACATCATCTAGTGTGGCTTAGTCCCTTACTGTAGGTAATAAGGCACAAGTGTTTATTAATAATAAACTCCTTCCTTTTAAATGTAAACAGAGCTGCCAAAAAATTCATGGCCTGCCACTGCGGAACACCACAGAAACTTGCTGCGAAGTTTCCACCTGGTGTGGATGGCACTTACAGCTGACAGTACTAGGGATGCAAACATTAGCACTGTCAGCCCCGCAGAACAGGGACAATCATACAGCGAAGAAATACAAACACTGTCAGTTAAAATAGGAAACTGTTACCAGTAATTGCGCTGGAGATCATAGTGGATGTGCCTGTTTCCTTGTGAAAAAAACCATGGTTCTGTGCTGCAGAATTTGACACATTGTGCAAGACCCAGAAGACCAAATAGCCCGTTTTCATATGCTATGACTGTGTGTTGCTAATTGATTTTATATATATATATATATTGATGTTTTATTTTAGTATCACATAAGCAAGTTATCATTATCATCAGAGGCACAAGATTTCACCTGTGAATCAGAAGTAGATGAAGTAGAAGCTGCACTCTCTAATCTGGAAGTGACACTGGAAGGTGGAAATGCAAGCAACATTTTGGTATGTCCTTTCAGATCCCAGAATTGCTTTCACTGTGTCAAATGTCATTGTCTCTGATGAGCCTGCCTGGTTCCTTATGTTTTTTAACAGACAATTACAAAGTGCATTGTACTAAAATTATTCCTAATTATTCCTGATAGGAGGACATCACAGACATCCCGAAACTTGCTGATTATCTCAGGCTAGTTAGGTGAGTTACTAAAACCAAAAAGCTTAACCATACAAGAGATCTCTAGTTTTTCATCCTAATCTAACTGTAGGTCCTACAGCTATAAATTAACAAATACACCAGATAGGTCTTACTCACCTAATATTATCCTCTTCAAATCTTTATCTCACTGCTTCTGAGCAAGATTCTCAGCAAATCTTTCTAGCTTTTAGGGTGCTGGGGTAGCTATACTTTATGCTTATTAAAGACCAGGCTCTTTATATTTCCTAGCGCTAATCAGTCATAATCTCTAAACAAGAGTCTACAATTTTGTTTTCAATCACATTTTACTGGTTTTTGCCAATGAAAAGCTAGAAAAAAAAAATGGCTCTCCCTGAGAAGAATTTCTAAAAGCAACTCCGGGAAGTTATTTGTTTTATTAAACAAAAGAAACAAAAAAAATACCCCTTTCTAACTTAACATGGGGTCTGGTTTTTTTCTAATATCAAAACGCGTTTCTGTGATCTCACTGTAATACGTTGATTTATGGGTTATTTAAATGACTGCAGTGACCTCAAGTCTGTAATGCCTTTTATTACAAAACAGTCTTCATGTTCTAGAGAGAGAAAGTTTATTGCATGAATATTTATCAGAGTCATTCTATTGAAAAATCTTATTTGTAGTCAGGGAACTGAATACTGCACCTGAAAATTTGTTATCTGTTGTTAATGTTTAAGAATTGTTAATTATTAATTTCCAATTAGGAATTTTGGCATTCAATTTACTAAGGTGGCTTAAGATGAAAGGGGATTTAAGCCTTTTAAGTTCTGTCAGTTACTCACCTCCAACAATGGACTGTTTATTTTTCCCCAGTAGTAGAACCGTTTGCTTCTAAAAGCATTCAGCAGTTATTTTTCATCATGAAAAATTTCCTATCTACATGATAAATCGTTTACTAAACCTAAGACATTGTAGAAACTAGATAAGGTGTAAAACATGTCTTTAAAGGTACACCCACATTTTGTTACCATAGTTATTTGCTTAATTGTAAACCTAAATGCAAATCTCTGCATGTCGTACTGCTGACCGTTCATACAGTGAACTTTTATTCACATTTATTCACAGTACGCACCGCATTAGCACACTAGTAAATACTACTTTCAGGGAGGAGACAACATTGTGGAGAACAATGTGGAGAACATATTGTTGTGTTGTGCAGAACAACAAAAAGCTTTCAGCAACTTAATTTTTTTAGTCTAAAAAAATTATAGTCCCTTATTTTTGAAGAATGTCACTGTAAACTGTCACTTGGAAAACTAAAAGCCAACATATTTGGCAGTTTTGAAAATCCAAGTTACTTCTATAATTTAAACATAAGATCACCATTTCTTAGAAAGGTTTCTACACTGGGATTTCTAGAAAGGCTCCGGAGAAGGCAAGAGTGGATATAATAAATCACTGTTTTCCAGCCAGCTGTATATTCTTTGTACCAACATCTTAGATTTAAAGTACTAAATAGTGGAATTTTTTCCCTTTTTTCTTCTTTTTGACTTCATTCTTGACCTTTGTAGCTAATTGGGAAGTATTTCTCTACTGAAATAGTGCTAATACCTCTGGTTTTCTCTCCTGAAATACACTGAATCTGGGATTTTATCCTGTTTTATCCTGCCCCCTCCCTGTGGCTTTGTTAGCATATTCTTAGAATTAATTACAGTTTTTATCTCTTACTGAAGACAGGTAGGTCTGGCACAACGATTATGTTTAGCCGTTAGTACCTCTTGGTTAATCTTCGGTTCCAAATAGATATTTTTAAATTTACTCCATGAAGGAAATCAGTTTGCATTAGCGAAGTATTGAAATGAAGTAAAATAATTAAAATTAGTATTATATCCATCTATATATACGTGTGAGGAGCTGGATTAACACTGCCCTAGTGGAAGATGGTTTAAACTTACCTTGTCTTGGCCTGCTACAGAAGCTCCATAAACTTAGTGAAGGAATAGAAATTCACTGTGTTAGATACTATTCAGATAAAGCCAAAAAGATGATCTCTACTCCTGTACAATTTAATGAATACAAGTTTGTTTTATGGGTGCAAATCTTCTAGATCAGGAACTATGAAAAACCGAAGCTAATTCTAGTGCATGTAAACAAACCAGCAGGTTACGGTAGCATTACTGAATTCATGCAAAAAACAGAACTGGTCTGTTAGAAGGGAATGGCTTTGATTAGGAATGTAAGGGGGAAAAAAGTAAGAAAAACCACAGAGACTAGAAAGAAAAAAACCTGAGAGAAATCATAGATGGGATTCAGCTAGAATCTGTGAATAATGGAGAATAATTAATATAGAATAAAACCATGTCCATACCAGGACAGCTTGGGTAGGTATAATGCTGGTTCCAGGCGTTTGCCCCCTCACCATTGACACAAGTATGAGTAACCCAGCTGAAGCCACGTGTATGACCTCAAAGCAATGTGAGATCCACAGTAATATCTGTGAGTGACTTAGAAATTTGTACATTTCAATATAAATAAATGTGATTTCTTTTTTTCTTTTAGGCCCAGGAAGCTGTCACTCAAAGCTATCAAACCATATTGGTTTGTCTTTAAAGACACTTCAGTATCTTATTTTAAAAACAAGGAATCTGCACAGGGAGAACCTATTGAGAAACTAAACCTAAAAGGTAGGAATTTTCTTTTCCTTTTTTTCCTTTTTCTATTGCATTCATGAACTGAATAAATCAAAAAATCCCTGCAACACTCAGGAAGGCAAGCACATTAGCATTTAGTCTTGGAACTGTTTCAGTTATCGAGACTCATAAAGCATGCAGACTGCATCTACAGAAGAGATCTAAACAAAAAGGATTCAATAGCTCAGCCCAAACCCACATCATCTGGGCCTGGCTTGTAAAATGCCATGTACTGTTGAATTCACTTAAAGATGAGTCAGATAGAGAATGTGATCTGTGTGACACTTTTATTTCCAAATATTTTTGCTCTGTGTTAAATGGTAGTACTCACCTCTGTCCTTGCCAAATGCACACTGGTAGTAGAGGATGACGGATGATGCAGTGGACAGGAATGCCATAGGCTGCACCTAGATACTGCTGTGCAAGGACAGCTCCAAGACCTTCCCTGGGCCTTGTTTGTAACATGCATGGGGATTTCCATAGCTACAAGCAGCTTTAGATACTTCTGGAAGAGAAACCCCGGGTGTGCACATGGCAAACACCAGCACCATATATAGCCTCCATCTACATCTGCTCCTGCAGGGACATCATTTGTTCAGCGTCAGGGAACCAGTGATGCCCAGGATTCATCCTAGAAGAAACCTTTGAAATAGAAAGAAGATTGATCCCTGTGAACAAATGGCTCTGCATACCAATCTGCATATCCTCAGTAGGTCAGATAAATGCATGGTAAAACTAGCCAGGGTGGCTGGAACCTCACCAGATAGCCCACAGCCTTGGTGTCCCTTGACACAAGGGGGAACTGTAGGCATCCTTGACTCCAGCTGAATCCAGAAGTCCTGTAATAGCACCATCAGCATGAAATACCAGGTTCCTAGAGTTCTCTGGGATCCCTCAACTGGCTAGCTCTGTTGTAGATGTCATCTGCATCCCATTGTCAGTACTAAGTTGCTTCTGAAAATACAGTCCAGGCTTTCAAGTCACTTAGGGGAACATTTCCAGAAGTGCCCATCTCATCAGTTCCTCTCCATTTCAGGTGTTCAGCATTTCCTAAGATCAGGCTGACATTTTGAGAGCACTTGCATCCTTTCTTTTCCATTTTGACTAACATGCTCTCTGAGCATTCATCACCCTGGCAAGCCAGACCAGGCAGTGAACTAGAACAGAAACTTTTCACCAGGCCTAAGCTTCGAAAGTCTTGGCCCTTGATCTCAAAGGAAAACAACCATTAAGTACTGTTCTGTATTATTAATCAATACTTAAAGTTAGTGATGTAGTAACTAAATAAATTAATTTATTTCTGATTCTCTGTGACCTAGGATGTGAAGTTGTACCAGATGTAAATGTTGCAGCGAAGAAGTTTGGAATCAAATTACTAATTCCTGTTGCTGATGGCATGAATGAAGTATACTTAAGATGCGATAACGTGAGTAATAAGACAAGGAAAAGTCTGCATATCAGACTGATTGGCAGATTGTCTAGAAGACCCATTGCCCTGTTCTAGAATTTGATTAGAAAAATAAGGATGCTGCAGAGAGTTTATTATCAACATGTTTAGTAAAATTTAAGAATTACATGGTGATCAGTCTTAATGGTCGAGGGGACAAAAGGACAATGGTTCTGTGTTTATGATCAGTTTCCAAGTAAAGCTGCTGGAAAGAAAAAAAAGACCAAACTACCAAAAAAGTAAAAAGAAGTTACAGTATTTTGTTCCTGTGTTTTCAGAGACCTGAGGTTTGGGGTTTGTTCTTTTCTTTTTTATTAATTAGAACTCTCCCCATTCAGGTGAGGGTAGTGTGATAAGGATCTTAGAATAATTTTCAGTTTCAGTTTATTTCATTCATATTGCAGTGTATCAATCCAAATTGTGTGAAAATGTTCATTAGGTGGAAAACGGTCGTGCAATAAAATTTCCAAGAGAATGTATTCCAAAGTACTAGATTTCTTTGAAAATTTTAAATCAAACTATTCTGCAAAGGCAGTCCTGTAAGTGGAACAAGCCCAGTCAGGGAAGAACAACAGTACTATGGTAACTACGCATCCCCGCAAATTAAGCAGAATGACTCCAGAGGGGTTTTATTGCGCAGTGAAAGACACATGAGCAGTAGCCATCTTCATAAATGGTTTGTGCAAAAATATCCAACAGTTGTCTTTGTTGCAGGAGAATCAGTACGCCCGGTGGATGGCTGCTTGCGTTTTAGCCTCAAAAGGCAAAACAATGGCCGACAGCTCTTACCATCCTGAGGTCCACAAGATCCTTTCATTTCTAAAGATGAAGAACTGGACCATGTCTCCCCAAGCTGTCTCTGATCCAGAAAGCATAGATATGAAACCAGAATGCTTCGTCTCACTACGTTACACCAAAAAATACAAGCCCAAGCAGGTATCCTGAGCATGGCTCGATGGTTGGGTATGGGTGGTTCCAATGGTTGCTTAGGGGTGAGGCTGGAAACCATACAGTAGAATCACCGTGCAGTACTCGTTTGTCCCTTTGCAAGAGGCCTTTTCTTTAAACTGAACACAGGGACAGGTGTCTCAGCACTTCTTCTAAGTACTCCTACCTCCACACCGCCTCCTAAGTCACTCAGCATGTTCTCCTCCTGATAACGCTGTCCCTGAAAGTCTCTTTAGAGTAAGAAAGGAGGGGTTTTAAGGACGGGAAGTCACTGCCTGCATCTTAAACAACAGTGTCTTCCTGTCCTCTTGGCCTGTGTGCCTCTCCTTCCTCCCCACCTAATTCCTTGCCCACTGTTTCTGCTGTGAAAGAGTTCAGCCTGAGGACACAGTCTCCACAGCGGTATGCTGGAGCTAGACCCAGTGCAGCACAAGCCTGGACCTGAGTCCTTGCTGCACTGTTCTGCCCTTTTAGTTCAGGATCCGTCCCCAAGTGTTCTTTGCTGTACAGTGCATGAACAGTGATGTCCGAGTGTCTGAACATGGCATCAGAGCTAATGATGTTTGATTTAGTGAAAGCCAAGGGTATTTTTGTTCTCCAGTCAACTGAAACCTTTCTCTCATCCTGTGATTCCCAGCTGGTTGCTCGTATTCTGGAAGCCCACCAAAATGTATCCCACATGCCACTAGTGGAGGCCAAGCTGCGTTTTATTCAAGCGTGGCAGTCCCTCCCTGAGTTTGGCTTATCCTACTACATTGTAAGGTAAGCACACTGTTACACCGATGTCAAGCTGCCATAACATGTTCACGCTTAGTGATTTGCAGGAAGTTTTTTGACTCCCTGCTCTGGAAACATTCTCTGTTATTTTCCCCACACACAGACCTCTTTTAATTCTAGTAACTTCCATACTGTTGGGGTTTTTTTCTATAGCAGTAGCACTCAGTAACTCCGTTCCTGGAGTCACCTATATGTCTGCCTTCATACAGACCTGTCAAGTTTTGCCTGAAGTAACATCACTAAGATTAAACCATTATTGACATAAACTGAACAAGACGTAAAAAATGCATGTCTTGTTGGTGTTCTCGGGTTTGCAGGATATTTGTTTGCTCTGACTCTTGCTCGTTGGAATATGATAAAATGCTAATTTCTTTGGCATTTCATTAAGAAAATGGGAAATTACCCTTTTTTTAGGTTAATATGCAAGAGCAGTCAGCACAAGAAAGGTCCTGTTGGGTTCACAAGTTTCCCTGGCCACTTACCTTGAATATGACAAGGTTCTGACCTGCAGTCTTTTCTCTTGACAAAATACCAAAAATCTGAAAAGTACTGACACAACCATACTTGGAGGCACCATTCTTAATTTGTGCTTAACACCTCTTCCGGGGCCAGTTAGGAATCATCTGTAGTATAAATTGAACCAGCTGGGAACCATTTTCTGGCATGGCAGCCAGCTGGCATAGGACAGCCCCCATCTGTACTGTGAAACACTCTGACTTCCCAGAACCCAGTAGCCTCGTGTGACCTACCAGATCGTGTTGGTCCTTGGATGTTCCAGTTCCTGAGCTGTACCAGGGAATCATTTGAGAGAGCGCTGCTTAGCTGCAGCCAGAAGACTGTCTGGGACTCTTCTAGCAACTGAACAGAACATGAGTTTGGTGCCTGGGAATGTTCCCCATCACCGTTTAATTTACTAACAGATAAAGGTGTTTTGCCCCATCTGTCACCACTAATTCTGTTAAACAAACAAACCCAACATCTAAACTGCATTTTGGAGTGTAAGCAAAACATCTTGTGATGAATTTCTGCAAGCTAATGGGCAGTATCTCAGTGGGGGCGTTAAGGCACAAATTGTGGTCCAGGTTACATTTTTTCCCTAAGGGCCAGTTTCATCTAAGGAGAGAAGGTTCAGAAACAGGATCAAAAATATTAACAGCAGACGGATGATATTTCTTGCAGCTTTCAGCATGAAGGTAGAGGAAGGTGGTTTCTTCACTGGAGTATTCTTTTCCTAGCTATTCCCAACTCAGAAATTTCTGCCCCCCAGACAGTTCTGATACTTTTGTATTTATTTTTTGTCTCTAATCAGAAGAAAGTTGAAATATCTCAGTATTTTTGTAATGTGATTTATACTCAGAAACATGCATATATTGCTAACAGTTGTTTTGATAAGCTAATGATGATACATAATATAAAGTATCTTTTAAATCTATTTTGGTATGCTTGTATAATTTAGGTGAACATAACTAGAACATGTTAAAACGTTAGTGAAATGAAGCAAGGAAAATTATTGTTGACAATTTTCCAGTAAAAATATAATTAAATTCATGCATTTTGGCAGAACAGTAATTTTCAGTGGAAAACAATGAATTGGAAAGATTTCAGCCAGATCTACCAGATCTAGCCTGATTATTTCCCATCTTACACCATAGCTCACCAGCCTACATTTTAGCTTTATTAACAAATAACATTCTAATAAGGGTCCAACTCTCCTCAATGCCAGGCTGCTGTGACTTTTCCCATATTTTTTGCACTTTCAGAGGAGGGCAGGTGAAATGTTTCTCTAGACAGAAATCATTTCAAACCAGATCTGCTCAAAGGTTTTGGGTTTTTTTCAGGTTTAAAGGAAGCAAAAAGGATGATGTGCTTGGGGTGTCCTATAACAGGCTGATACGAATAGATATAGCCACAGGAGATCCTATCACAACATGGAGGTTCTCCAACATGAAGCAGTGGAATGTGAACTGGGAAATACGCCAGGTAAAACTGGAACAGCTCTCTGCTTTCAGTGACTGCATTTCAGACGCTGGAAGATGTTTTAGAAAATCTTTTTAAACCTCAGTGAAAAGAGTTTGAACGTGTTGTGACATGTTATTGAATAAGCAGTCTAAATTTTTTCTTAATGGAGTCTGTAGTCAAAAATCAGAAACTAAAAAGATCTCCAATTTTAAAGGTTCCT
The DNA here is from genome assembly GCF_023638135.1 of Falco biarmicus. Lineage (NCBI taxonomy): Eukaryota > Metazoa > Chordata > Aves > Falconiformes > Falconidae > Falco > Falco biarmicus. The sequence continues at coordinate 29,123,053 of NC_079299.1, forward strand.
ACCAAGCTTATTCTTTGTAAGTTGTCCTTGATTTTGATGGAATGAAATACAGTGTCTCAAAGGTAAATTCCAATCCATTATGTTTACTGCTCTGTCAGCAAAAATCTAATTTTAACTCTGTGTATAATCTTCTAACTCATGCATCACCCTCTAAATTGTGGTGATTCGGTCTATTACAGACTGAGTATACAGGAACCCAGTTTGTCTTTCAAATCCCAAAATGAGATTGCAGGGCCACAATGCAAGCTTCTCTCTGTCAATACGCAGTCCCAAGAAGCTCTGTAGTATGATTTATACTGGGGTGGTCCTGACCCCGATGACGGCTGCCCAGCGCAGCCAGCTGATGCCCAGCAGTCCACTGGAGAATTTGGGTTTGAAAGCTTGAAGCCAGTTCTATAAATTGTAGATTTCTAGGGTGGAACTAGCATGACCTGAGGTAAACTCAAGCAGCCTGGCAACTGTTCCTGCTTACAGTTTTCTGCATCCATCTGCAGGAGCTAGGAGAGATCAGGTACAATCCCTATTGCTCTCCTGCAGTACTCCCTGTGCCAGAGCCTGTAATTCTGGGCAAAGCTGCTGGGTTTGCTTTAAATCCCTCTCAAAAAAAGGCAGAATCCATAGGTAGCAACTAAGCTCAGGTTGGTGGATTTTAGAGCTGACGGTCGTTGGAAGTCAAAACCTGAACATCAAAAGCAAATTTAAGGTCAGCACATAACTATGGCAGTGTTAAACATTACTGGTTAAGTGTATAAAGAGTTGGGAGTGCCATTCCTGCTCTTCTCAGTGTTCACTTTATATGCCATTAGAAAAAAATCTAGTTGAAAGCGTGTTTTTGTGGCCTGCCTGAACAAGCAAAAATATTTTGACCACAAGAGGGCCCTGCCATAGCAGAAAATTGAGAAACAAGCAGCCAAACCCTGTCAATCCGGTAGACCCAGAAATCTTGGTTAGGAGGGACAGGTACTGCTTTGTCATGGTATTTCTGATCCAGCTGTGCTCTCACATTTGTTCTTTTTTCCTGGCTGCAGCTTATCTCTGTTCCTGATTTTGCCATATGCATTTTATTTAGGTTGCAATCGAGTTTGATCAGAACGTATCTATCGCTTTCACATGTCTGAGCGCAGACTGCAAAATCATCCATGAGTATATTGGGGGCTACATCTTCTTGTCAACCCGTTCCAAAGACCAGAATGAAACACTGGATGAAGATCTGTTCCATAAATTAACTGGAGGTCAGGAATGAGGCCAAGTAAACTCTCTCCCCTCCGCCTGCTTCTGCTCACAGCTAAGAAGACCAGAGATTAAACAAAAATCTCTCCGATTGTTAATTGCTGGCTAATAAATATTGTACATGTCTATCCATCTTGTAATATGACTGGACTGTTTACAGTTTTTGTTAAATATTGAAGCTGAGGTCACTGGATGCAGTACGGCAACTCCATCACCAGCACTAGGAAAATGAAGTCGTCTTTGTTTTCCTTTTGTACAGCTAGAAGTTTTTAAAAAAACAGTGTCTAGCCACTGGGCATTTTTGAATCTAGTATTTTTAATTGCAACAATCTGTTCAAGCATCCAGAAGAAGTAACTTGAGGATACTGTACAGCAAATTTTCTCTGTTACAGCCATGCAACTCCCACTGTTAAACTGGCTATTGTTAAAAGGCCAGCATTTAACAGAACTAAAGCTGAATAAATACATATTTTAAAGCTACATTACTTGTCTAACACTTGCACTGGGAACAGAAAACATTCCATCGGTGTTCCAAAGTCCTGAGCTATCACAACCCACGTAGTAGTACACAGTTGTTCAAAAATGTAGCAGCCATATCTACCTTCATCCACTTAAGTAGTTCCCTTAAAGCCAGAGAAGCTACAAGACACCTAAAGTAAAGCATTAATCTTGGAAAAACTGGATTCAAAACACTGATCTTTTGAGGAACTTTGTTAATTACCAGGTTGAAAAAAAATGCTTTAGGTACTATTTTCAAGTGTTTGCTTGTTAAAAAGGCCTCTGAGTGTAGGCCTTTCTATTTTCTGTCCCCATTACTCTGGTTCACTGTGATGTCTAACTAAACTAAACTTGTTCTTGAGTTAGGAGCTGAAATGCCTGTAGAAATGATCTCACTTATGTGATGCAGAGATGACTCGGTGATGCTGCACCTGAGGAACGAGATCAGTAGCAGCCAGCTCTGCATGCTGCAGGGAGCCACACACGTCCACCGAGTTGAAAGAAATTTGGTTCTACCCTACAGTGCAAAGTAATCAGTAAAGCAAGGAGAGAATGAAGCTAAGAGGATTCACGAAACTGCTGGAGAAACCAAAACTGGTTTCACGTATCTAAAGAAATACAATGGACAGGTGGTGTCATGTCACCAAAAGGTGTTGCACAAATCACTGCATAATTTGTAAACGTCACTGGGACTGGATATTGCTGATGTCCTCTGCTTTTCTCCAGCACCTGTCACTAGGCTGTAGTGGAATCACTCCCAATTTGTGCCAGTTTAGCCAAACTATAGCTTTACATTTTGCAGAAAAGCCAGCCGACAGCCTGCTTCCCAGACCTTCCTCAGCCCTTTTACAGAGGGGCTGAGGGACCATTCAGTTTTCCTTCAGCTGAGAACTTACCCACTTCTCACTTGCTTGACACTTGTATTTTCCTCAGGAGTGTGAGCACCACCTGTAACAGATAGTCCAAGCCCACACGTTTGCAGTAATTTAAAACCTGCCAAGGGTGCCATGGCAGGGCTGAATGCGAACCCTAGTGCCAGCACTTCTTCCACAGCCAGCTGCCTTCCAGCCTCGGCCTCCCCTTAGGCTTAGCTGCCAGGATGGTGGCCGTGCCTGCGCTGGAGCCCCTCGCTTGGAACCGACAGGCTCCTGTGAATTGCTCACTGGGAAGCGCAGCCCCACGGTGGCCGCTCTCAGAGCACAGCCTGTCCCTTGACTGCAGTGGAAGCCTGTAGTTGCCACCTGTTGTCTACATGATATGAACATACGAATGCAGAGACAAAGGAACTTTGAACGTCGTTCTTAGAAGAGCGTGTGGCTCATTTTACTGCTAAGTAAACACGCCTGTTTGCAGCCCAAGCTGTCTGGGCTGGATTTCAGAGAAACTATCAAACATTTCCGTTTTCTTTCCTGCTCCTCCCTCAGTCTCGCTCCATGTGTCACTGCCTTTCTAGTAAAGACTGCTTCTGCTCTGCAAGGAGGAGCTCTGCCAGCTCATCCAGGCAGGCTGTACGCCCCACCCTTTCACACTGTAGCTTTACAGGAACAATCCCTTGCTGCTGTCCTCTCTCCGTGTCTCTTTAGTTCATCAGCTGTCTTTGCTTGCTCCACTCACCTTGCAAGGCTTTTCCATGATAGGTATGGAACACGTAGGAAAGGAATCTGTTTCTATCCAGCTGCATGTGACTGTAGCTCTGCATCCTACAAGCAGCCCCTGGACTGGTCGGAGCAGGAAGGCACGACCCAGGCCACTGCTGCACCTCCATAATTCCCAGCTGGATACGGTCAGCAGCTCCTGAGAGGAGGCCTGCACCAGCCTGTTCAGCCTGGCGCCCGCAACCAGCCCAGCTCGGGGCCTGCCACAGCATCGAGTCATCCTTCATCCCACCCTGTGTCACGAGCATGTCCCAGCCAGACTCCAGATGTTCCCCTCAATACACACAGGGAACCACACCCTCCCTTACTCATGCAACAACCTGATTAGACTTGGCTTTCGCTTATTTGCACCGCCTGGTTTATACGTCGGGTTAAAGACCATAGGCTCAGGGGGCTATAGTAAGGAAGCTGTTAATTGCACAATGCCAGATGTGTGTGAGATGTTTCACTGAGAGAGTGAAAGCAGAACAAGGGCATCTGCCCTGAAATTTCACAATGCAGACAAAATCCTGGATAGGAATGTTGTTTAGATGAAAACAAAAACCTTTAGAAAACTTCTACCTCAGCTCAGCTGCAATCCTATCCTGTACATCGTGCTTAATTAAACCAAAGTCAGCTCAGGGTAAAACACTACTCATGTCAGATAGCTGGTGTCTGTTCTTACTCACAACAAATTCCAAAGGGGATTTCACCGCTGCCTTCAGCATGCGTTACTGCAGTGGACAACACACACACCCTGTAGTTTTCTGAAACCTCAGGCTAAATAATCCTGTTCTTGCATTCCCTCCCTGTTCTCTGTAGGAAACATCTTGCTTTGTGCTTGCTCTGTGGACTGACCTGCAAAATGCTTCTTTTCTTTTGTTGGCTTTGAAAGCCATTCTCCAGATTGTTTCAGGATATTTTCATTCTTAACCATCACTTGGACCATGGCCAGTGAGAAACACTCATCTCAAACTTTACAGCCTGGTACCATCCTCGCCTTCTCCTGCTCTCACCATGCTCCACTTATCTTGGTGTCACTAAGGAATGCAGGGCTCATCCCTAGCATTCCTGCAGGCAGAGGGGTTTTGTGCTGCACTGAATCAGCCCCTGGGAGGGGGTGTCTGGTTCAGCTCTTTGTGCATCATCCATGTGAAAAGGGCGTCAAAAATGCCTGCCTTTACTAAAGGTTCCCCCAGGTTGCCACTGAAACTCTTAGAAAAGTAGAAAAAAGGAGGATAATAACCTGAAGAAACACAGCAGCATAAGAACAGGCCAAAGTGACTCACGAAGGGGAAATCTCTGCCTGCTTTCAAGATTTCAAAGAAACTGGTGAGAGAGGGCTGCTGTCTGGCCTCGAAAACCTTCACCAATATCTGAGCAGCTGTTGGAGATGTAGTACCGTAGCAGTCATATTCCAGAGGATTAGCACTTGCAGCTAGGCAAAGAGCTGAGAAAATACAACGCCCACCGCAAAACCTGGGCATCCAAAAAGCAGAAAACAAAGGTGGAAAATAAAAATAACAAAAGCTGATTTTCCACAGGTGCTCTGCTTCTTGCGAGAGGTTCTCTAATATCACTCAGAAATCAAGCAGCTCTGGGCAAGGACTCCACCTCTCTTCCCCCTTCACTGAAATGAGTGGCCCACTTGCTGGGCTGCTTTTCCAGCCTTACAAGGCTGCTTGTCTCAGTCTCCAAAATGAAGTCAGTAAGGCTGTAAGGCAGTGAGGTTGAACACGTTAAAGGTGAGCCAGCATTTGGCTCACCAGGTTTCATGAAGTAGTTTTTTAAGAGATTAAAAACAATAAAACAACCAATGAAAATTCACAGTCTGTAAATACTGAGCTAACCGCAGAAACACAACACTTAAAAGTGTTTTGTCTTAATATTGCATAGCTCAAGGCAAAGAGGGGCCAACTCCCTGCTCCCCAGTTTCTCAAAGAGGAGCTTTGCAGCCATCAGGTCTGCAAAGCCAGAGGGAAGGCAAGGTTTCCAGCGGCCTGCCTGGAGCTGAACTTTCCTCCTATTATACCAGATTCTTTGGATTTTTTTAACCTGCTCCAATTTGCCCTTTGAACCTAAGAGAGCGCAGATCTCTGAAGGAACCTGTTAGTATGCACGTGCCCAGCCTGCACACTGCCCTCAGCCCAGGCCTGAGAGCTGCTCCACCGGGGTTAATCTGTGGGATTAGCCCCTCATTTAGGGGAACTATTTGTCTTGCCTTAGAGCCATTCCACACGGGAACAGTATGTACATCTCAGCCTCCAAGGGAACTGCAATAGCTCCAGAGAGTCCACTAAAAGACAGTATCTTGTTCTGTGGATGTTCTGGTGTTTATCAAGGCTCCCTCCCCACGCAGATAATGAATGGCACCATCAATAGATAAGGTCGCCTGCCTGCGTACATGCAGACTCAAGGTTTTTGGGAAACCAAGACCTTTATCTCCACTTTAGCACTAAAGCATACAGGTCTGTGTTGCCTTCATGTCATGGATCAGATCTGTTTTGTTGTCCTGATAAATGAAAAGCACTGACTACTGTTGTCCCTGGAAATGTTAGTCATTAATTGTCTTATAGTAGCAACTGAATAACCAACCTTTTGCTTTTACGTTGGAAGAATCTCTATCAACTCACCCCTCTTCAGTTCCCTGGCTTGACCCTCAGCTCTTGACCAGACTAATTATTATTTGAATTGTGAGAATGCTAAGAAACCCAACTCAGGGCAGGTCCCTTGGTGGGAGATGTTTTGCATAGTCACTCTTACATATCCAGCAAAGGATGAGAGAAGTAGCAGGAAAGGAATTCTCCCAAGCCATGCAGTACAGCAGATGCAGAACAGAGAACACAACCCACGCACAGCAGGATCGGAAGAGGCCTGCCAAGTCCATCACATACTGCGTGAGATGCCATAGGCCCTCTCCACAGGCTGAGAGAATTCCTCTCTGTGTGAGCAGCAGGTGAGTTTCACTTTCGACATTTCCCAAGGGCCTCCTTAGAAAAGTCCTTTGTCCTATGTGAGCATTTCCAGGACTTACTCCCAAGTGTAAGAATCTCAAGAGAGAAATATAAACACTTGAATCCTTTTATTGGCACCTAGAGAGCAACCAAAGCCCATGTCAGCAGAGCAAGCCTTAGCTTTACATCACTCTGATCTGTCAGCAAAGAAACACAATCATTCCTCTCCCTTCCCCCCTGTCAGTGGAAGACGTGAGAGCTGGGACTACTGACACTGATCTCTTCCCTTTACCCCCCTCTGCGTAGCCAAAGAGGGACAGAGCAGCCCTGCCTGAGCGTTGGGAAACAAGAGCCCTCCCACCCACCGACTCCAGGGCCAAGGGAGCGGGAGAGCTGCCTGGAGCCACCCCCTCTAGGCAGGGGGAAGCTGGATGCGGGGGAGCAGCCTGGAACAAACCTCGCCTGCGCTGGTGGGCAGAGCCATGAGCAGGGAAAGCTGGGAACAGAGAAGAGGCATTTCACGCTCTCGGCTGAGTCACCGAAGTGTATAAAATCAAGGCCAGGCAATCGGAGCCACGCAGAGCGGAGGCACGAGGCATCAGGACGTCTGGACAGGTACGTGCAAGCGGATGCGGTTTAGAGGCAGGGACTAAGATGAAATCTAAAATCGTCATCCAGCAGTCCAGTTCCTCCCATCCTCTCCCTGCCATGTGCTGTGGTGCAGGGAATCCAGCTGCTTCGGTGACCAAGAAACCCTGAGGCTGTTTGGTGCTTGCACAGTTCCAGATGATGAAAAGGACACAGGCAACCAAAATATATTCTTTTGCTGGTCAAATATACTATTTTGCTGGTCCCTACTTCAAACCAGCAACAGATGACAGTCTGGACAAGACCTGGCAACATTCAGGGAATAGCAAATAGCTGTTAAGGTTTGAAGTAAGTCTGAGATATTTCATACTACATGGGGCTTCAGCCACCCCCCTATACTGTAATATATTTTTGGATGAGGAACAAGCACAATGCCTAGCAGCACAAAAGACAGCTGAGTAAGAAAAGCGCTAGTGTTGGGCTGTGGTTAACTCCCTCCTGTGACACAGATTACCTGCGCAGCCCTGGACAAGTCACTTAGGACCCTTTTTTTAAAAAAAATTAAATAACAAAGGCAAAGCTGGGGTGGGATGAGGAGGGAGCACAGAGGGAACTGTAACACTGAATAAGGTGCTTCTTGGTACCCAGGCCTTTTGGGCCCTGATCCAGGAGCATACTCTTAGTTTCTGACCACTTTCACCGAGAAGTGGTTCAGAAGCTGCATCCTTCAGTATGTCCTTTCGCCAGCAGTCGGGCTGCGCGGCACGTCTGCAGCACCCACCTGCAGCAGGGCCCCACTGGCAGAGGGGCTCCAGGGTGCTGCCAGCCGGTCAGGAGTGGAGGAGGAGGGTGAGTCTCACAGTGCCTTTGGGGTCCCCATCATGGCTGTCACTCAGAACGGGGCAGAACTGCCCTGGCAGAGCCCACACAAGCTGCAGGGTTTTGCTGTTTCAACTTCTGCTAAGGGAAGGAAAGTCCTTCCTAACCTGCTTTTATCCTAACAACACTTCTGCCTGCCCACCCCATTGCAACTCAGCCCAGCTTGGGCTCATATGTCCCTTAATTTTGACAAACCCTCCCCTGCCTTTGGATCCATACGTTTGCTTTGTACATACAACCTCACAGACAAAATCCCTTGCTACAGTCACACCCAAGTTCAGGTATCACCCCATTAGATAATTCTTCCCACTGGGCTGGCCAAACTGGGCACTATGCAGCAGAACAAACCAGTAGAGAGCAATATATAGTCATATATAGAAGTCAAGTCTCGTAACATGGCAATAGCCCTCTCCTGCCGCTTGTCCAGTATAGTACCGACTGGTGTTTTTATCCAGGAGCAGCACTGGCACTCCCTCATCCCCCAGTGCTGCTGGGGAGCCCACCTTCTGCGCTGTGGCTGTTCTGGGTGCCAGACTGGTACTGGGGGTACTGGTGTGGGAACCAGACACGCGATACAACTTGGTTGCTTTCTGCATGGAAAACTGTAGGTACACTTAGACCGCACGGTACTTCTGTCCCCGAGGGTTCATGTTTACTTAGGTTTAATTACAGAAGAGACATTAATTATCACTTCACTGTCTGGATGCAGTAGGAAAGGACTTACAAATGTTTCACTTTTAAATAGCTTGTAGCTGCCTGGAGGGATTTTAATTTAGCTCTTAATGCTGATGATGGTTTGTTTTCCTCTCCCTGAAACAAAACCCAAACAGATCTTGCAAGTTAATTCCAAGCCGCTTAGGAGGATGTTTTCACCCTTGCTCGTCCTCTCCCTGCTGGTGGGGAACACAGCGTCCAGCCGGCTGAGCAGAGCCGAGCCAGCAGCATCCAGGGATGTCACCACCTTTTTCCAGCTGGCTCAGGAAGACTCTTGGGAGAATGTTAATCTCACCAGCATGTCCTGTGAGGATCGAAAGAATGCGACATGGATCACCCTGCAGCTGACCAACAGCAGCCTGACAGCTTTCCCCATCTGCCTACCAGAGGCCCTGGAGACCTTGGATCTCAGCAACAACCTCTTAGAAGAGGTGAACAGCACGGAGATAGCAAACCTCCCACACCTGCACACCCTCTCGCTGCGGCAGAACCCTCTCCGGTCAGTTAGATGGGGATCTGAAGTCCTCAGCAGTCTCCTCTCCCTGGATTTAAGCTTTAATAAACTGTCATCTGTGCCATCATGCCACAGCTCTGCCCTACCTAACCTGAGGTGGTTGTCCCTGGCTGGAAATCCACTGATTGAAATCCAGCCACTGGCTTTTTCCTGTTACCCTCAACTACAGTTCCTGAACCTCTCTGCAACGCTGCTCGGGCAGAATGACAGCAGAGGAATTAGGGAGTCTGCTTTTGCCATCAGCACATCTCCCAGTGAGGCCATGAACACAACTGGAAACACCATCATCGTGCTTGATCTGAGTGGGACCTTTCTTGAGAAAAGTAAGTTTCTGGATTTCCCGGTGTAGACATGGGGCTTGGTCAGGTCAGGGGCAGCAGAAGTTTTGCTGGGACAATAGCTCCTGTCCTGGCTGATCCCAGGATGGAGGGGGGAACATCCCATGCTGAAAGCTGCAAACAGCTGGTCCAAGTGTGAAAGGCACTCTCCAGCTGGTCGTGTAACTGCTGGGGGAGAAACTCTTAGGCAGACCAGCCTCCCAAAGGATGGGCAGAGACTAGACACCACGAACCAGGACTATTTGTCCCACTGCAGTCACCCACCTCCATCCTAATTTCACTGTCTGCTATTGACAGTCATCCCACTGTCAGCCCTGAGATTAGCTTTAGGACACACAGGAGGAAATGAATTTCTCTTTCCAGATATGTTACCGAAATCCTTCTTTGTCTATCCCCACAGTTGCACTCTGCTTTATACCGCTGTATTGAAGTGGCACAGAGAGAGAGGCTTTTTGTGTCAACCGCAACTGGCCAAATTCTTCCACACAGCGAGACAATCCCTGCCCTGAGCAATTTACAGTGTCATTTTTTTCTTTTGTCTGCTTCCCTGCCAGCCTCAGTTTATAACTGAGGTGGACAGATGTTAGATGCTTTGCCCAGCTGCCCTCTTCCTGGGTCAGAGCCAGGACTTAGGGACTCCTTGAGCTAGAGGTTTCACCTCAGCTCACATTTAACAGACACACCACCAAATTTCCTCCGTGAGTTTGCCTAATCCCTCTTGTGGTAGTGACTTACACAACTGAGTCATGGGATGGAAAGGCAGTTTTGTGTAAGACCTATTCTTTCAGGTTTATGCCTCTCGGCTCTTCTTCCTGTGCTAGGAGAAATCAGATATTATCTGCCCCTCTCACACCAGTCAGGACTTTGTTGATCTCTCTGATCAACCCCTACCCACCACTTCTCTGAGCAGAGAAGTCCTTGTTCATTTAATCTCACCTAACAGGAAAGCTATTCCATATCTCTTATCAGCTTTATTGCCCTTCTGTCTTCCCTTCTTTTCCTCTGTCCTGCGACAGCATGACCTGCAGGTAGTATTACAAAAATGTGATTGCATGGGTGTTTATACACTGGTGTACTGATTTTTGTTCTATTCCTTTCCCGAAGAGAATAGCTGCAGAAGACTACAGAGATATTTCGTACCTCAATGAATTCAAAACATTTTTCTAGGCAGAAATCCACAAGAATGCTCTATTTAGGCAACAGGTATAAATCTTTTTTCTGCTTCAGTTGAACCAGAGTGGACCAGAGACTTGCCCAACCTCAGATCACTTCACCTGACAAAGATGTCACGATTAAGAAGCCTCAACACTGACTTCTTCAAGTCCATGCCTGGGCTCCAAGAGCTGAACTGTCAAGACTCCCCCTCACTGGGTTTCGTGAGGACAGAGATGTTTGACAGTGCTCCTCATCTGAGCCATCTCTCGTTCGAGAAGTGAGTTTTCTTTTTTTTCTTCCTCACATAATGTTGCCTTTGCCTCACAGCACCATGGTGCCTGAGAGCTGATTTTTTTTGCAAAGTATGCTTCTTATCAAATATTTAGGAAGGAGGTATGGTCTTGTGTGCCATGGAGAAACATGCTGTCTTATACTCAGGTATGCCATGTAAAGCCTATGATGTAGACCTGATACAGTAGAAGAGGTGATACAGCCGAAAAAGGTGGCACAACACTCAGCACAGTTACTGGTTGCCTGAGATTGTATCCATTGTGCTCCCGCTCTTCTGCCTTATCTCCCTGTCCAATGGATGAATTTGTCTAGCGCTGGTAAGATTAGCACAGATCCACTGAAGCCCACGTGTGATACAGACCACGCTTCCAACACAGTTCCAATGGCAGTGTCTCACCAGAGGAGAAGTGGGTCACTGAGGGTTCCTTGCTCCACAAAGGATGAACGTGGACATTTGCTAAAATCTACACCTTGGAAGCAGTCAAAAATCCTGTCCCTTCCACTTTTAGCGGGAGAAATTAATATTAGTTCCTTGTTCGGCATTAGTAAAAGCAACGGCTTACTCGTTATTCTAGAGGTAACGCCTCAGTGTGTGATTTGCTTGGTATGTCACACGCCTGTTGAAATACTAAGGGGAAATAAAGCTCTGATTTATCAAAATAAGAGCAGGTAAACTGCACACTGAACGGTCAGCATAAAGGAAAAGATTTGGAGAGCACCCTAGAAGTTTCCTATAATACAGGCCCAGACTATAAACCCAGAAAACAAACACAAGAGCACTGGCTGTGCTCTAGGAACCATTCAGGGAAATAAACCCATTTAAGCAAAAAAAACCCCAGTGGATTCCACCCCCCACTGGATAGCCACACTGAATTTACACAGCACTTTACAATACCTACAGGAATACCAGTTCAAAGTGCTAAAAATCGTGACCCAAACTTAAAAAACAAACCAGAAGCAGTTAAAAGGCAAAGACAAAAGAGCATCTTCTGAGCACTCAGACTGCAGGGAGGCCACATTATCACACTCCTGCAGCTAGGCCAGCTTAACAGTGAAGGCAAGCAAGGTCTTCCTGTATCAGTCATTTGACTTTAGTAGGTGAGAGTCTATATTATGAAAGAGGCAATTAACATGAAGAGGATGATTGGCATACAGTCAAGCCATGACAAGCAGACTGAGAAGGAAGCTAGAGAAATGATAAAACGGTACGGTAACAAGTGTAGCCGAACGCATGATGGCAGAGCGATTGCCTTTCACGGAAGACCCTTGCCAAATGCTAAGCCCTTTCAGTTGCCACCTCTAAAGGTGTTAGCCCCTCACCATGCTTTTGTTACACTTTAACACACAGCAGCTACACTACACTGTGCAAATGAGAGATGGTTAGCCTGGACTTTAAAATGCAGAATGGTGATGTTGATAACTGGCTGCTTCCGAGGGAACTGGGAATATTGCTTTGTGTCTTACACATGCTGAGATACTAAGCACACTCCAGTCCTTGGTACGTAGCTTAGTGCTTGCTAATTATTTCATTTGTCATCTCGCAGCTGTAACCTGAGTTCCTTTAATCCTTGGAATATCAGTTCATCGAACAGCAGCATCATTATCAACTTGTACGGAAATCCTCTGTTATGTGACTGCCAGCTCTCCTGGCTGCTCTCCATACCCAACAAAGTTGTACTGCAAAAGTAAGTGAGTTCAAGGAGATAAAATAACGCTCTTCAGACACAACTTACATGTCTAAGTTTTTTGGGGACCAAACATTCACCATCATCTATGTTACTCAAATTCTTTTGTGTGTTCTTCCCTTCCACAAGAGGTAGAAACGCTAAACAGTCCCCTTCAGGGACAAAGCATGGCTGAGTTAGATTTGCATGTAGGCAAATCCAGTGGGTACATGTAGAACAGTATAAAGTGTTATTAGCTGTGGATTCTACTTTAAGGTGAGAACAGCTTATTTTCTCTCTATTTCAGTTCATATTTCTCTGTTACCTGGAGATAAAAAATGAGCTAGCTTGGTGGCCTTGATATGGGCCAGCACTGGGTGCAGAAACCGGACGACTTTGCAAGAACTTTAGCAAATTATTTTCTTCTTTGTCCTTGCATTCCCAAAGCCTACTTCAGCACAGGCGGTCAGCAAAATCCCTTGCAAATAGCACCATTTGTCACCTATTGTTTTCATGCTCTCCTACAGTTTGACAGACTAATTACAATAAGCTGTAGTTAAAAGAAGTACTTTGCATGTGTATGATCTCTTTCTTTTGAAAGGCCACCAAGAAGATTTGTCATTCTTAGCAGAGAGAGCAGGGAAGTAGATTGTTAACATTAGATTATTTCTCATCAGGATGAGCTTAGCAGTTGCATTCTTTACAAAAACAAGCAATGCCTGAGTAAAGAAAGAGTTTAGTCATTGAAAAGCACATCCCATAGCAGCACAGCTCCAGCTGCCTAAACCAGCTGGCTTAAGGATCTTGGGGACCACACTACAGCTTTCTGCATGCGTTCCCCTCTTAGTGTGGCATTAAAGTCTGACCCTTTATGATGAGTTGTCATGAGCCCCAACACTCTTGCTAAGGTTCACAGTCCTTGTACTAAAGGATGCTTCCTCTCAGGCAAAAGATATTCAAAACAAAATACAAAACCAAAAAGCCAGTCAGCTAAGTTCCCAGTGTTGTGGAAAGCCATCTGCCAAGCACAGGACTATTGTTAAGACAACTTACCTTTGGTCTAGGTTTCACGTCTTCTTTAATATAAAAACAGTTTTTGGACAGCAGGTTGCCAATTCCAATCTTGGCAGCCTTACGGGAGCCTGTAATGTTCTTGTGGATCTTTTCTAATTTGTCCCCCCTGCAGAGCTTGGAAGACTTTTTGCAACACATCCCAGGAAGACTGGGGCAGACCTTCAACATCTTTTTCACTGCTAGAGCTCTACAACAAATGCCAGTCTGAGAGAAATGTTACACTGCACGATTCAAAGACGCCCTCTCCAAAACACGATGCTTTCAGCCTCACCGGTTATGACACCACTACTGTAGCAACAACGGTAGACTCTGCTCCACTAACCAAAGACACTTACACCAGCTCCCTAATTCAGAAGAATGTAACGAGCACAACTGCAGCCAACCCAACTGAGCCAATGCTCACAAAGGCCAACAGTTCCTCCCATGAGGAGGTGGCAGCTGCTGAATTCACGAGCCATCTCCTTTCTTCCACGTCCATAACAACCTCCCTGGGTTTTCTCAGAGAGCTCTATAGTCAGCCCTCAAATTATGGCTACACAAGTCAAACTGAAACAGACCAGCTAAAGAGAGAGCTCAGAACAACCGATGCAACATTTCCCCAGAAAGGCCCGTTCAACCAACCCACTAGTGATTATTCTACTAGAGCAACAGGAAACCCCAACGCCACCGACCATTATATGCACTCCTTTGCCACTCGTGCTGGGGAAGGTACACCACGTATGAACCTACCACAGCTGAACTCCACGAGGACCGACGCTCAGTCAGAGCCTGCATCCACCAGATCACTGATACACTATGTAGATGACTACGATTACGATGAACAGTCAACAAAAACTCCAGTGCAGGCATATACCTCCTGTGACTACAATCCCTGTAGGCACCTTCAGAAGCCATGCAGTGAACTGCAGAATGCATCCCCGTGTTTATGTCCTGGCATGTCGAGGGAAGATGAGGTTCCAGATCCACCAAGGCTCAGAGAGGTGTCTGAAGTTACAGACAGCTCTGCACAGATACGCTGGTGTGCCCCAAATTCAGTTGTTCACACCTATAAGCTGACACTTCATGCCCAAGGCAATGAGGACAGACAGTTTGTCCTGGACAATATTTATTCCACAGCAAGGCAATACACTCTGTATAATCTATTACCATACACCACTTACCACATTTGTGTGACTGCTTCAAACAAAGCAGGGTCAAGCCAGCCAGAGAGTCAGGGAATTCCAGGTAATTCGTGTACCAAATTTAAAACAAAACCTAGCTACAAGTGTGTCTTTGCTGCTCTGTCTGCAGCAAGTGGACTCTTTCTCATTTCCACAATTATTTTGTCTGTTTGTCTGTGCAAGGCATGTAAAAAGCCTCAGAGTGAGCAATACGGTACACACTTAGTCTCTTATAAGAACCCAGCATTTGATTATCCGTTAAAACTACAAACCACTAATTAGCTGTAGGTGATTGTTCCACACCTTCAAAGCTCACTGTCTCTATCACCTTGGTACGTGTTTGCGAGAATCACAAAATGTCCTTCAGCAAACCTACAAAAGACCAGACTTCATAGCCCTTATGTTTCTAAGGGAGAGAAAAGCACAAAAAAAAAAAAGAAAAAATAATAATGAAGGTAGTCAAACAGAAAAAAGTCCTTGGACTCTTGTTCATTTGCTACGCAGCAGCAAACCTGGACACTAACCTTGAAAAGTTGTGTTTATGATCACTTACAAATATTCTAGCACACATTTCACACAGTGAGAGGCTGCCTTGCCCACTGTCTGTCTCCAGTATGTCTCATGAATACAGCCCGCTGAGAGCCATGACCCAAGATGCATCTAGCTAAGCAAGATAAGACTCTGCTTTTATTCGCGTAAGTGAAGTTCGGTTCTCAGTTTCTTCTAATGTCCATATAAAGTTACTATGCAAAAAGAGAGTACTACTGGAAGGAGTGAGAGAAAGGCCTCCTTGGGCTCAGTGGCAAGGTGCTGTGCAGACCTAACTCCATTAAATAACTCCCATGACTGTAACTGCTCAGCCTAACTTCAGGTCAGGAAACAGAAACATGAAGATTAATTGTAAAAAGGGACACTGCAGGGATACTTAGGGGAGAGATAATTGTTTTGTTCTGACTTTGTATGATGTTTTCTACAAGTGGGGCTCCCACCAGTTCGCAGGCAGTGAGGAGTCTGCAGTACAGCAGTAACCCACAGAAGCGGGGAACACATTAGCATTTGCCTCACAATTGATTTTAAGCAGAGGTGATTGCTCAGATCCCATCCACAGATTTCGCAGGCTGACGACTTACCTCATACAGAGGCAAAGAGCCAAGTAATGAAACAATTTAATGCCTGTGTTGCTGAGACTTGAAAAACTGAACACCCATCCACTAGCAGCAGGCAGTTATGCAGGCATTTTTCAAATGTACTTTTGGGTGCTAATTTCTGCTACAAAAATAGTAAGAGATGCTGAAAGTTCCACTTCTTCAGTGGCTTTGAGCATGCCATTAAAATTCCGAGATGTTTGTGTAAGGGGAGGCGTTTGTCCTGATCAGATACTTTCTATTCGGAGACCCATAGGTTTATGTTCCAGTAGCTGCGAGTTTCTGCTGCTGTGTACTGCTGTATAGATATGTAAAATCCCCCCAGAGCTCAGAGAGTGAAAGTTGCTATACAGTGTAAAAAAGTCTATGTTCTGTTCATTTATTTTTTTAATGTTTCCAGTATTAATGGAAATAAAAGGTACAGAATTGAGTTCTGGTTCTTTGTTAAAGACCTAGATCTTCGTGTTGTCTTTACTATCTACAACATTTAGCCTGAGAAATTAAACATTTTGTTGTTTTGGAACAAACTTTCAGCATATAGTAATGTTTTTATTATGGTAAATTCGTGTTCTCTGATGTCATAAGAGCTTTCATTTTGTATGTGCATAAGGTGGCCTGTGCCATCCTCACCACTATGAGCTGGTGGTCCTTTCATGGATGTTTGTCCTTTCCCCTACACCAGTGCTGGGAATGACACTGTCATCGGATTGATGCTTGTTGCAAATTCCCGCCGTGTCTGTCCTGAGCTGCTGAGCTTGGCTGAGCCTCATGACTCAAACTCACAATAGAATTGAAATGCAAATAGAGAAGCCAGGATGGCGTCACCTCTCACTTTGAAAACCTCTTTTATTTTCATATTCTGGTAGTTCAGACTTCCTTTTTCGTATTTATTTCTGGCCTTTTTTTCCCCTGCATTTTCTGGAAGGTCTAGTGAACAGGCATAGATGATACTTTAACTTCGTTTGGAGTGAGCAGGAACCTTCAGTCTTTGACTCACTATTCCAAAGTGGGGCAGAGATCATATACTCCCTTGGGTTTGCACAACACAGCTCTAAGAGACCTTGACAGGGGTCTTTGGTATTACCAGAAACAGAAACAAAGTGGAGCAAAATAAGAGATTTGTGAATAGCAATTTCTATAGTCTTGAAGATTAGCTCTAGAGGAGAAGGACAAAAAAAATACCACAGCTAAAAATAAAGATTGTTCCATCTTAACGATAAGTTAGCCCAAAGCCATCATTTACAATGAGATTTTGAGAGGATACATCTTAACTACACTTTACAACATTGCAACTCATAATCACTGCAACACCTAACTAGAAAGCCACAAGGCTCAGCAGAAGATGTGCCAGTAAGAGGATTTGACTTCTTGAGGGCCAGTGACCGGGGACACTCCAATCTGACACCACCTGGAAGCACAACCTTATACCAACCCTAGTCTCTTGAACCTTCCCACCTATTGTGAGATGCAGGTTCATCATGACTGATTCCTTCAACCAGTTCTCACTCCTGACTTTTCACAGGTCTTCACTGCCTTCAAGCCAAAGCAACATGTCAAAGCCTCCCATTCTTTAAAAGTCCCCTTCCTGGGAGCCAGGCAAATTAGTCCCACTCCCATGTCCCCTACTTGTACTTAAAATAGCCCTCAACAGCTGATGAAGCACAGACCCCCAGCTAGGGGTAGTATCTCTCTCTTGCCCAATTACGCTCCACCCTTTCACAAGTGGGATGTAAGAGATTTAGCAGCAGGATTCAAAACATGGGACTTTTATTTCTCGACATTTCTGGTAAATATCAGTGCTTCAGGTGCATAAGTGCTTTCCCCACCACTACCACTTTATAGTTTCACCAATTTTATTTTAGTAATGATCAACTTCACTGCGTTGTAATTTTTCCCTTCTGTTTGAATCAGTGCTTCACTTTTTCCTGATATTTGTGCTAAGCTGCAACCACTCTTCCTTGGATATATTATATATACATTCTGAAATAATTTTCAGGTCACAAAAGCTAATGGCTTTATCCTGCCATAGCTCAAAAATTCCAGCTTAGATAAAAAATCCTCCATTGTATTTCCACCCAGAACTTGCGTTGTCTTGTAAATAGCTGCTGCAGCCCAAGAAGAGGTAAAATGGCACTCTAGTCAAAAGGGCAACTTTCATTTGAGTAAGTCACAGTATTTTCAAAGTAACTATTCAAGTATAAAATCTTTCTTTGAAAGCACTGCTTATTGCTAGTTCTTAAAAACAGTGTATACTTCTAGAAAAACTGATTCACCACATTATTCCCTATAGATTTTTTTATTGTAGCTGTACCTACTGATTTAGAAAGTAAACCCTAAAAAGCAAGCAGTATTTTAATCATTAGGGTAAAGTTATCTTGAAGCCCATTTTCTGGCTTCTACATAATCCAAGTATAACTGCAGAAAAAAACCCTCTGTTACCCCATTCCCCAACCTCAGAACCCAGCGCTGCCATTCTTGTAAACACAACTAACAACTACTTTGGACATTTCCTGTATTGTCATTGCTTTGGATAGTCACAAGCAGTGGAGCCGGCTCTCACGGTGCTGCTTGGGACTGGAGCGGGTGAGGAGAGCAACCAGGGAGCGAAACGGAAACTCTCCCACCCACGCATAAAGCCATGTTGAAGTTGCCCAGCTCTCCTGGTTGTTCCTCCCCCTCTTCCTGTTTGCACCCAACAGCAAATCCTGTTTGCGTCTCCAACCCCAAAGACATAAACCTTTGGCAGTGTGACTGGGATACCCAAACATATCTGAAACAATTTTACAAACTAAAAAAAGCCAACCCATTAAAAAACCCCACAAACTAATAATCCACTTACTGTTTCACAGTTCAGCTTGTCCTGTTTCTCTGTGAAAGGAAGATCACTTGGGGGAAGCGCAGACAGCATTTAAGTATGTTTTCTGAAGAGCTTGTGTAATTTTTTTCTCTGGCTTTTCTTCCTAAGAAGAAACCATTATTTGCATTCCTAAGAACCTTCTCCATTTGCTTGTCAATTTTTTCTTCTTTTTATAGAACCAAGTTCAAGCAAAAGAAGTCCAAAATAGCCAGTGGTGCATGTGGGTGCATCCCCAGAGTGTCACGGCAGAAGTGCATGCTGCTCCATCTCTAACTTGGCATTTGAAAATCAGTCACTGAGTCTCATGCAGAAACACTCTGGGAAAGGGAGCCGATCCCTGAAAATGCCTCCGTACAGTAAAAAAGCAGCTCTCTAAGGGCCAGAACCCACGCAGGCAAAGGCCTTGCTGGCTGTCAGGGAACAGAGAGGGACCACCGTGTCTTTGGTACAACAGCTGCCATTTAGAGAAGCAGTCACCAAGAGCCCTGTCCTGGGCAGCAGGAGCGGGTGGGTAGGAAAGCCCAGCACAGCAGGACTGGGCGCTTCAGCCTGATCCACCTCGGTGACAGAAGGGAGCCTGCTTTTGAGAGTTGTCCCTGGCCAGAATTGTGAGAGGCATTTAATGGGCCAGCTGGGAGACAAAGCAGCCCAAGGCAGGGACCTCACATCATACCACTGGCTTTTATCAGCCTCTTCCTGCAAGGATGCAAAAATCAAACCACCATGCTCATTCGGCAAGCACTGCACTCCTCCGCAGCGATCTCCAGAAAAATGCATTCATGTGGTGTTAGAAATGAGGATGCCTCTGAGGGTTCAAGACCTTGCTTGCCAAGAATCATCTGATTTGCACTTTAGTTGTGAAATACAGAGATACTTATCACAGGTGCGAACATGTTTCATGTTTGCGGAAACAGACACTAATAAAAGAACATGTTTAAACTCCGGGTGCTTTTTCTTTTTATCAGCTGTCCAAAGTATGCAGAGTTTGTTTTGAAGCAGGGTAATATATTACAAAAATAATTCCAACCTCTTTAAAAAGTAATCAAGCAGGACAACAAATTATATTCTTTTGAAATATATTCAGGAAACAATCCCTTACAGCCAGGCTGGTGTTCTGCTGTCATCTAGAGGGAGCGAGTGAAAATCATCTCCCCAGGTACTCCCCCACACGGAAATACTCGCTTTCACCGAAGACCCTCAGCCTGCACCCTACAAACCAAGGCTTGCTAACTTACACTACCCATTGCTCACCTGTGTGCGCCTGTGTATGCTTATTAATAACAACCGAAGGGAAAGAAAGCAGAAGTGCTAAGAATTAACAGTAGCAACAGTCCCAGTTCCATAGCTGGCATTCAGCAGCTCATTTGTCCCTCCCTCTAATTCTTCCTGTAGCCTGACAACCAGCATTTCTCTGCCAACCTGACACTCATAAGGAAAAATGTAAAATTTTTCTTAAGAGCAAGGAGGGGATTACTGTCTGGGAAAACCCAAACCAGTAAATCAGTCTACAAGTGCAATAAGACTTTTTAAAAATATTGTAGATTTTGGAAACAGAGATCAGATACCATTCATTGCGCTTATGGGAGGGGGAAAGGCAAGAATTCAGTGTTTTTTCATTCAGCACAGACAAAGATAAGTAACATTAAGTATGTTTGTGTTATTTGGTATCTTGAAATTCATTTGCCGTATCATATTATTGTGGAATAGTACAATAACTGGATGGGGATCTTCTAAGCAGCTCTTACCTGCCTCAAAACCCACTGATGATTCAACTGATGCTTGTGGATTTTGTAGATCCAGGGCACAGTGGTGACTTTTATAGTGCTGGGCAGAGAAATGGACCATGCTCTGAGCCGTGCCGCAGTACCTACGCGGTCTGCCTAGCCAGGTGCAGTGCCTCTGCAGCATCTGGTTACTCAGTACCTGAGCAGATCAGTGCCCCAGGCCCACTGATACATATAATTGATCTGCCCGTATGCAAAATGTAGCGGCTTGCATGCCCCAGCTCTAGCACCTCTGAAGACTCAGGGGCTGCCAAGCAAGCGTGAAATAAATAATCTCCATTTTCACTGCTAGAGCTGACCAACCCCTAACTTCAAGCTGACATTTCCCATACCACAACACATTGTTAAGAGTGCTTTGACAAATGTAGCCACCTTTAAAGGACAATCTTTGAAAAAAAGGTCTGAATCTATAGGAATCTCTTATAGCAAACTGCACAGGATTAGCAATGTTTACGCTACTGTCTTAGCAGAACAAAGTCACTATAAACAGAGTATTTTTCTTCTCTCCCAAACCACAGTGCAGCACTGTATTTTGTACTGCTACTTAATCCTCACCCTTCCGTGCTGGATGGTATTACCTACAAGTACATGTAAGAAGATAATACTTGTATGGCACATTGTGTATTTCCTGACATACTACCACAGTACATGTCCTCATTTTTGCTAGATCTTTTGCTGAAAAGGCTGGATGAGCAGCATTTTCAACTCTTTACCATGGCTCTCAGACTATATATATTTTTTAAAGGAACGTAAGGGAGAAAAAACCCTCACAAGGGTTTGTGTGGAGGGAGTGTGAGAAAAGGGACAAAAAGTCTCCACAATACATAGCCTATTGGATACACCCAGAGCGGGAGAGTACCAAAGTAAATCAAAACAAGTAAAAGACCCCCAAGAGAAGTCCATAAACCCCATTCGCCGTCTCCTCCAGAAGGTGGAAGCAGCGGTGCAGCTAACCCTGCCATGCAGGCGGGCCGTGCCGGCAGGTCCTGCAGGGCTCTAACCGGGGCACAGCGCTCCCCCACCACGAACCATAACCTCTGGGCTGAAACTCTAGCCAGAAGGGAAAGGAATCACACGTTCAGCGCTAGGTAGAGACTTTCTTCTTCCTTGAAAAACTAAAATCTACTTGTTGTGCAAAATATTTTGTGCTAGGAAGTCATGAGTATTGCGTTTATTAAGTGTTTAGAAGCCACTTCTCTTATCTGAGCATGATTAAGTGACGATTCTTAATAACTTATCTAAGGCCATTAGGTGAAATGATGTCACCTTCTCTTTGGCAATCATTTGTTATGCTGTCATCAGTACTGCCTTGAGAATAGCTGGCAAGTTATCTCCAGGAAAAAAGACCCTACATGAGTCTGATGGTTATATCCAACCTGACGTAAGTGCAGTAAGTAGTAAAGATACACAACCCAGGCATTTTTTCCTTGCAAAAAGGACAGAGATGAAAATATTCCCAGAAGTCCCATTTTATCCTAATCATATGTTTAGTTGTCCGCTGACGATATTTATGCTGTGAAGGTTGTTCATGTTGTTCACATTGCAGCAGAACTAGCAAGGTCCACTTGATATTAGGACTCCATTTGACAAGATGCTGCACAAACAGCTAGTAAAAAAGCGTATCATCTAACTGCACCGGACTAGAAACAGTTGAGGAAGAAAAATAAGAGAGACAGAGGTGATGTGATCCTCCCAGAGTCTCAAGCACCTTGTACAGCTGTGACTATCAAGATGACACTAGATGACAACAGCCTTTAAATTAGCCAGACAACTCCTTTTAAATCCAGTGCAAACCTGAGTGCACAGGCTAACGCTTACAAAACCCTTAATCCTAACCGAGCCCTGAAGCCTAGCTCTAGAGAAGCAACCCTGCCAGACCAAAATTATTAGTAAGAAGGTAGCTGCTAACCATTGCAGCCCTAAACTTAGCTCACCAGCTTGTTACATAACAAGTGAAAGTCCAGGCTCTCCACCCAGCTATGGAAAAAACTCCAACCCCAAATGATTTGTAACACTACAGGGGCTGGTTTTGCCACACATGGAGCTATGTGTGGCAAGGTGGCTGTGACAGCAACACGTCTAACCTTCATTTCCTTCAAAATCCTGAAAAAACCTTGCTCCTAAGCCTAGCGCAACATCGAGCAGCATATGCTCACGGATGGTAAGAGCATACAAGCTAGCTGTGTCAGAAAACCAGGGCCTTTGCGCCTCTTTGGCATCACCAAATTCAAAACCTCGTTCAGCACCAGAGAAGCACTATGTGCCACTGCCTGAATTCACACAATACCCTGAAATGTAGCTATAACACTTACATACATTCAGGAGAAACCAGGAGCCTCCTGTAATACCACAACAAAATCTAAATGATGCCTAACTAGAGGCGACAAGCGGATGACCAGCTACAGCAACCTAAACGTACCTCAATAGCTCTTTTAAAAGCTTGGCACTCTATGAGTTCTAGCTTTAATGTTGCATTAGCGTTAAATGTCCAGGATTTAGTGCTGTTTCCATCGCTGCTTGAGATACTTTAAGATCAGCGTCAGAGTCCCCAGTGATCTCGGTCATTTATGATGTCTTTCTGATGATTTGGAAGGTGATATAAATGCAGGTCAAGCCTCTTACTAGCAGACCTTTCCCCTGTCTATGCCCTGGATGTATCGCTACCTTTTTATGTAAAACTCTTTTCTTCTCTGCCTGTTAAAATATGAATGAAAATAAAAAGTCAAAGATAATTCACTTCCAAAACCTTCTCTCTATAATCTCCAACAGACAAAGAGCAGTTATCTACGTTTCAGTGGTGCATAAATCCAGAGAAAAAAATCCAAAGCAACTGTTAAGAACAGGTGAGAGATTATGAAATCATGTGACTGCGGAGTCTTTTTTCCCTGTTTTTTTTCCTGACAACAGAGCTGTCCAAATGCTTGATTTTTATGTATCACCAGACAAAGCTGGCACTAGAAAATTGCTCGCCATGAGGATATGCTTCACGTGCAGTGAGCTCCTGATATAGATGAAGATACTTGGAAACTGAGCTCAAGAGCTCACATTCTTTGCCCGTTTCTTACAACGCACTGTCTTACATCAGCAGCACCTCACTAGTGCAGGGACACATTTCTTGTATAACTGTCTCTACATGGGAGCACTGTACTAGCACTGCCATATCATAGATTCTGACTTTTCACATCCAGTTAGAAAGGGATATGCCATAAAAATGCTATGGTTTAGATATTACTTGGGCATTTTTCTTTCAGTCAGAACTCTTTGGAGCTGCTGTGTCTTACTGTGTGTCTTACTTTGAACAGCATACAAAATTAATTCACTTTGTGGATTCAAGTATATGCTTTGCATCAGAACCGTATTTTGTTTGTATTCTGTTCAAGCTGCAGAAAATAATTTAAAGAGCTATTCAGAAATCCCCAAAAGACAGGCATACAGAAGCATCTTGTATCAATACAGTAGTTGAAGCAAGATCCTCCTAAGAGATGTGAGCTATTTTTCAACTCTAACATTATTTTTATTGGTAATAAAGCCTACCTTTTTACAGTGGTGATACAAGCTGAAACATGAGTCCCTCAGGCATTGGTTCTGTTCTTCTCCTGCAATTAAGTCGGCCTAACTCCACTTGTGAATAAAGCTGCTGCTTAAACCCCCTTTCTGGCAACAGGTTCTGCAAAGCACAAAAACCCAGGTGCTTGAAACCTGCCCAGAAGAGCCAGGATGCCATGGCAGGCCTTGGTCTTAGCAGGGAAAGGCGGCAAGGCGCCACACCAAGGCATGTAAAGGGCCAAGGCCAGACCCGCCAGGCCAGAAATGGCGCCGAGCTACAGCTGTGCTCCCGCCCAGAACCGCCTGCCAGGTGTTTCTGGCACAGGCGTGCAGCTGGATTTCACAGGGCCTGTGTGGTGACGATGAGACCAACGGCGGGATTTGGTGGCCATAACATAAGGAAAAGGTACCGCTCCTCACAGCCCTGGGAGCCGCCTTCCCTCACGGAGGCCCCCGCTAGCGGGACCCTTTCACCAGCCGCCTCACGGGCGCAGAACCCACGCACGGCTCCGTGCCTCTGTCCCCCGGAGCCCCGCCTCGGTGCCCCTGCTCCCCCGAGGGGCAGGCGGAGGGGGATGGGGGGGAGGAGGCGCCGCAGTGGAGGACGCGGCGGCCCCGCTTCCCGCCTCAGCGCGGGCGCGCCCCCCCGCCCCCTAGCGGCGGTGGCGGCAGCGCGGGCCCAGCCCGCCATTGGCGCAGCGCCGCCCCCGGAGCCCCGCCCCGCGCCGCTGGGCGCGAAGCCGTGGCGAGGCCCCGCGCGGCCCCTCGCGCAGGCGGCGGGCGGGCCTTTGGGTGTCCGCGGCGTTCGCCGGCGGGCGGGGCCGGCGCGTCTGGGCGCGCGGGGCGCGGGCGCGCGGCGGGCAGCCCCGCGTGACGTCACGGCGGGCGCCAGCCGGCAGGACCCGGGCGCGTCGAGGCGGGGGGAGCGGCGGCGGCGCCTTCTGGAAGGTTCCCGGCGGGGCTGCCGTTACCGCTCGGCCCATCCGTGCCCATCGGCGGCGGGCGACCATGCCGGAGAACGCGGGGGCCAAGGGCCACGGCGGCGCCGGGAACCGGGCCAAGGGCACCTACCAGGACCGCGACAAGCCCTCCCAGATCCGCTTCAGCAACATCTCCGCCGGCAAAGGTGAGGGGCGGCCCCGGCGCGCTGAGGGGAGCGGCCCGGCCCGGGCCTGGCTTGCAGGGCCGCGCCGCTGGGGTGCCGAGCCGTTCCCCTTGGCCGCCCCCGCGGTTGGTGGCGGCGGGAGGCGCCGGGCCCGGTGCGGGCCGTGTGCGGCGTGTGGCACAGGCCGCGGGCGGGCTGTTCGGCGTGGAACGGCCCCGTGCCCGTGCTCAGCTGTAAAATGGCCGTGGCCAGGCGGCCGTTGTTTCAGAGGAGCTGTGGGAAGCAGCCCCGAGGCAGCGCCGGGTGCCTTCGCTGCTCGGTGCTGGCGCGGTGGCTGGGCACTGCCCGGTGCCGGGAGGCGCCGCCTGGCCAGGAGAAACGTTTGGAATGGTGGAACCAGCGCTTGTAGCTCTTCAGATCTTCTTGGCAAACGTGTGGGTTTTTTTCCCTCTCCCTAGCTGTTGCCGATGCAATTAGAACAAGCCTTGGACCAAAGGGAATGGATAAAATGGTAAGCTTCATACTTAAACGTTTAAAATGTTAAGTTTACTGGAGATGCTGTAAAGTCAGCGTGGTTTATGTAGGATGCCATCTTCTGTCTTGAAATTATTTTCTAGTTTTCATTTACTTAAGGGAACGTGTGACCTAAATGCACGTCTCCGAAAAATAATGTCAGGAGAAAAGTTCTACATCAAGTATCAAATTAAAGATCTGTAGTTACTGATCAGAGCTGTGTTTCTCCTCTTCCTTCTCAGATTCAGGATGCTAAAGGAGATGTGACAATCACTAATGATGGTGCTACTATCCTGAAACAAATGCAAGTTCTGCACCCTGCAGCCAAAATGGTAACTGTTTGTTTTCCATTGCTTGGACAACGGCAGAGCTTAATTTCTGGGACAAAAAAGCATAGTAACACTTTATGTGGATTTGAAGAGCGTTACTTGCTAGTATCTCACTAGATAGAGCAAGAAGTTTTGTGCCGTGTGCTCCAGGAACATATATTTTGATTGTAAAATGTGCTGAAGAGTTCCAAGTCCTTATTTCTTACCACGTTCCTTATGCATAATAGCTCTGGTCATGCTGTAAGACACAAAAGCATCTAGCCCAGACTTTCACCTCTCATTTGAGAGAGAAGAGTCAGTGATGCCCCAGACCACTAGGACAGAAGAGAAAGAAAGAAGAGTATGAGTTAATGTTATGGTCAGGTGGCCTGAGGATAGGTAGCCTGGCCTTTTGAGATGTTAGACCTCTTAGATTTGGCTGTGGTTGGAGGTGGAAATGAGCCTCCTGTGACCCTCCTGCAGGAAGGGGAAAGGTAGACCTGTTAGACAGGTGTGATCAGATTTAAGCTTGGGAGAAAAGCTTTTTTGTTTCGTTTTACCATAGCTGTATTTCAGCGAAATAGGTGTACAAGTATGGGAAGTAAGTCACAAAAGGTACAAACTTCAGATTAGAAAAGACATGATTCGTCCTGATAGCAAGTTTAACTTCGGTAATGCTGCATTCTTGACTACCTTTTGTTGTTGTTGCAATTGTCAGTGTTTGCAATTAAGTGGCAGTATGTATAAATTTTTGTTATAATCTGTTGTTTAGTTGGTAGAGCTGTCAAAAGCACAAGATATCGAAGCTGGTGATGGCACTACATCTGTTGTTGTCATTGCTGGAGCTCTCTTGGATGCCTGTTCCAGACTTCTTCAGAAAGGTAAATAATATATTTAATACAAAAACATGACTGAAGGTAATTGTAAGTCTCTTAAAATCCTGCACGTATCTAATGAAGCTTAAAGTACCTGTGTCCGGTTGAAACATGAGAGGTAACTGGAGTCTTCACACCCAGGTTCTACTTGGGTCCCACTCCTGCTTAAAAAATCCATTTAGCTTTTTATTTTTAATTTAATGCATTACTGTTGATACAGGAAGTAGTAGCTAATCATGTGATAAATGTTTCTGTGCAAATACTCACTTTGATTGTATTTGTACTTCTTGCATGGACAGAGATAGTCTAAGAAAGTATAAATGAAATTTGGGACCAGTGATTCTGTAGGTTTTTTTATATTTGGCAAATTTATCGCCTCCCATCGCTTGTAATATATGGCTCTTGAAAAAGTCTAGTCAGGGAAAAAATGTGAGTTCTTTTCCATCATCTCAGGGCATTCTCATGTAGTCATCTTTCCTGCAGTTCAGGAGCTTTTGTAGCTGGCCAGCCACATAAGAATTAGGTTTCTGTGTGTGCTGGAAATAGTGAGGATGGTTGGACCTGCAAAGTTCTGTTCTGCCTCAGATCTGGACTTAAACTTGGCGTCACCTTGGCAGACACCATTTTGCTTGTTGTCCTCTTTCTGGCCCCTACCAGTAGTTTGCTTGTGTTCATTTACTTCCTTTCCTGGTGCTGGTGGTGCTGCCAGACCAGCAGCCTGGCACCCTCTGCTGTAAGAGGTAGTTAGAAGATCCCTGTCTTAACATTTGCCCGTAAGCTGCCTGCTTTCAAAAGATAAAGGGTGTGTCACACACTACAGAGACATCAAGGACTTTCATACACAACTTGGAGAAAACAAGTCTTTGGAAATCTGAAATGAGATTGCTGTTAGGCTCCTTGTAGGTAACCTGAACAGAAGCAGCTTTAAGAATGCCAAGGGCAAAGAAAACAGAGAAACTATGTTTCTGGGGTGTCAGACACTGCAAGGAAATGTGCTGTACTTGACTGTGAGGACAAATTATTAGGAACGGTAGAGCTTTTTTCCTCAGCTTTAAAACTGGAAAGTAGTGTGGGAGGTCATACACTCATGAAGAACACGTGTTGCTAAAATATCTTCAATTTATTCTGACAATTAGGAGCCTCTCTAATCTTAAAAAGGAAGGAGAGGGTGAGGAAAACCCAAAAAAACCACTGGTTTGAAAGCATGACTGTTTAACAGCGTTTTTATACTGCCCACAGGAATTCACCCCACCATCATTTCAGAGTCATTCCAGAAAGCTTTGGATAAAGGTATTGAAGTATTGACCAACATGGCACAGCCGGTTGAACTGAGTGACAGAGAAACCTTGCTGAATAGCGCAACTACTTCGCTGAATTCAAAGGTATGACTGATACTTGAGCTTGTACCTCCAGGGTAGCTGGGCCTTTTTTTTTTGTTCAGTTTTTCCCAGTTCCTGCTGCTCTTCGCTTGATAAGAATACCCTGTGCATCACAAATCCACTTGGTTTTCAGACATTGCCTTTGACTTTTCAGAAAGTCATGGTTGCCTCAGATTAAATTGAAGCACTCAAACTGAATGCCATTCTGAAATACATGGCGATCTCAGATGTCGACTGTAAGTGTAAAAACAAGCCTCAAGTGAAAATAGCAACAGAAGAATCGGGTGGGATACTGAGAGCTTTTGCCAGCAGTTTGTGCAGGGTGTTTTGGTTCATGTGGCAGAAACTCCTGAGACAGTATCCAAATCTGGAGAAGTGTGCTAGTTTCCCTTCCAGTGCAATAATCTGGGAACTCTCAAAAGTCTTCTTCTAAGAGTCTAAGCAAGAGAAATTAAAGCCGCTAAGCATGGGTTTTCCCCCCACATGGCTGTGCTTTCCTTTAAACGGAGCAGCCATTAAGAAGACGCCACGTTATGACATCTGGTTGATGGACAAGGAGGGAAAACAAGCTTTGTTTTAAAATTCAGAGTCAGACACTGAAATACAGTGTCAGTATTTTTTTGAGTTTACTGTTTATCAGTGTTAAATCTCTCACCTTTTTTTCCCTCTCCTTTCTTTACTATTCAATCCCTTAGGTTGTGTGTCAGTATTCTAGTTTACTTTCTCCAATGAGTGTGGACGCAGTGATGAAGGTGATTGACCCAACTACAGCTAGTAGTGTGGACCTGAGAGATATTAAAATTGTTAAGAAGTTGGGGTAAGAAACAGTTCGTAACTAGATGAATTTTGTCTCTGGATTCAGCTTCCCAAAGTGCTAGAGTCATAGATGTTTTTTGTTTCCAGAGGCACAATTGATGACTGTGAACTGGTTGAAGGACTAGTCCTGACTCAGAAGGTGGCAAATACTGGTGTAACCAGAGTGGAAAAAGCCAAAATTGGCCTCGTTCAGTTCTGCTTGTCTGCTCCAAAGACAGATGTGAGTTAAACCATGACCACAGTGAAACCTTTTGCTGTAGTACTTGGGAGATGCAAATGTAATGGTAACACGTTGGGTTTTAAGATGATGTGATGTCAGCTCTATTCCACAGCTATAATGAAGGTCTGCTGGGTATTGCATAGATACTCATAACTCTTTAAGAACTTGGATTTGGTATAAGAAAGAAAATAGTTCAAAAGTCCAGTATTTCTCATGATTTAAACAATCTCTAATTAGACATATTCTACTGTCATGTTTGTTTGCTTTGAATCGCAGGCTCCTAAGTTAAAGAATTTGGAACATCTTAACACTTGCTTTTAAAGTCAGGAGTGCATAATACTTGTTTTTCTTTCTCTTTTTTTTTTTTTTTTTTTATTAAATAGATGGACAACCAAATAGTTGTTTCTGATTATGCGCAAATGGACAGAGTACTGCGTGAGGAGAGAGCCTATATTCTAAATTTAGTGAAGCAGATTAAGAAGGCTGGATGCAACGTACTGCTGATTCAGAAGTCTATTTTGCGGTATGTTAATACCGATGTACTGACTTATGTGGGTGTTTGGGGGAACAGCTGGAATTGTTTGGAATACGTGGAAGATTGAAGCCAAATACTAACAGTCACACTTGGCAGAGCATCAGGCTGGCTGTAACAGTGACCATACCTTTAGAAAGCAGCACTAGTGTTGTCTATATTTTGAGTTTAATGACATCCCTACTTTGCAGTCTGAAGAATTTCAGCACTGCTGGTAAGAAGCATGCAACTGGCTAGTAGTATGACCCGGTTACTAAAATAGCACTGTGGACTGACTACTTCCCTCTTGTTTTTAGGGATGCTCTTAGTGACCTAGCCCTCCATTTTCTGAACAAAATGAAGATCATGGTGGTTAAAGACATTGAAAGAGATGACATTGAGTTTATATGTAAGGTAAAGTGAGTTCTATAAATGGCTGTTAAAGTAGCAGTGGTGTTTAAAGTCTACCCCAAAACTCTGTACCCAGCCAGTGCCATTTATTGTGACACTTCATGAGCTTCATGTTCCGATACATCCCTCAAAACCATTCCTGTTCTGTTGAACAGTCACATTTCTAGAAAGATTCAGTACAGATGTAAAAGTTAAAGTCCTAGCTGCGTTTTTCTGTAATAGGCAGAAGAAGTTACGTGGTGTACTTGCTGACTTTGCAGTTCATGTGCTGGATTATTTTTGTTCCCCCCATTATTTTTTCAGACAATTGGAACTAAGCCTGTTGCTCATATTGACCAGTTTACTCCTGACATGCTGGGGTCTGCTGAGCTGGCAGAGGAGGTCAACTTGAACAGTTCTGGGAAACTAATAAAGGTGAGTGAGTGACAAAATATTAATACCTACTTAATTATGTTAATAACAAGTGCTAACTTTTAATGTTTTTTTACTACCGA
This sequence comes from Falco biarmicus, assembly GCF_023638135.1. Classification (NCBI taxonomy): domain Eukaryota; kingdom Metazoa; phylum Chordata; class Aves; order Falconiformes; family Falconidae; genus Falco; species Falco biarmicus. The sequence goes on from NC_079299.1 coordinate 29,153,710, forward strand.
AATTACTACATTGAAGTGCCTACTTCTGATCCCTGAGTAGCCACTGACTTGGGAAGTGTAGTGGTTTTGCTTAGCCAGATGTCAGTACTGTTGTAGAGCTTGCAAATACAAACTCAAAACTCAATTTGTTTTGTTGCTCAATTTGTTGCAAATACAAACTCAAAAAAGTCTGTTTCTGTCCAGAAGCACTTTTTTTTGGTCTTAGTATTCGGGTTTATGTTTTAGATTACAGGCTGCACAAACCCTGGAAAAACTGTAACCATTGTGGTACGTGGATCCAACAAACTTGTTCTAGAAGAAGCCGAGCGTTCAATTCATGATGCCCTGTGTGTCATAAGATGCTTAGTTAAGAAAAGGTAACGTCTGCGTTTGGTTAGAGTAATCAGTGTGCTAATACTACAGAGAGCTAATCATTTAGGTACTGAGGTGAAATGGGGTGTAACTTTAATTTGTCCGCAGAGCTTTAATAGCAGGAGGTGGAGCCCCAGAAATTGAGTTGGCACTGCGCTTGAATGAGTATGCTCGCACTCTGAGGGGTATGGACTCGTACTGCGTCCGTGCGTATGGAGACGCACTGGAAGTCATACCGTCTACACTGGCTGAGAACGCTGGTCTCAACCCTATTTCAACTGTAACAGAGCTAAGAAACAGACACGCTCAAGGAGAGAAAACAGCTGGCATTAACGTCAGAAAGGTAACTGTTATATGCATAGCATAGCTAAAAAAATACTCGGGCAGTACAAGGAAAATACGCAGCATTAGGGCAGAGCTAAGGACAGGGCAAGTTTGTCTCTCCTAAGTGTCGAAATGTCCCTAAAATCAGTGTTCAGGTAGATGATAGCTTATTCGCTGAGGCTTTAACAGCTTATCTTGAGTATTGATAATAGCAGGTATTAAATACAAGAAACTTCCTGTATCTTTTCAAAAACGTTACTTCAGCTACAAAAGTGGATCCATTTAGAATGGTCCATCAATATTACCGGCAGCAGAAGGTGCCCGTATGCTACGAGTAGCACACCTGGGCTAGCTTCTTTCAGTTGTCACTCCTTAAGCTGGCATAACTGTGCTTATCTTTTCTCATGGCTGATTTTTGACTGGATATGCCAAGTGCTTGGGGGAGATGATGTGTACCATAATATTCCGGTTGAGGGTGGGAGAGTACAAGCCCTTTGATAGGCTAGTTTAGAGCTGACTGTTCTTCTTGGGATTCTACTAAAAGAAAACTTGCAAATCAAACTGTAGTCTGATTTGCAAAAAGTAAAAGCTCCTTGTTCTCATAGGGAGGCATTTCCAACATCTTGGAGGAGTTGGTTGTCCAGCCACTGCTAGTGTCTTTGAGTGCACTGACTCTTGCAACAGAAACTGTGCGCAGTATTCTTAAGATTGATGATGTGGTGAGTAGTGTTTGCGTTGTTTTGGTTATTTTTTTTTTTCCACAAGCACCAGGATGGTTATTGTCATCTAATTTGCTGTACCTCAAAATACAACTGTGGTGTAGTTTTCTCAGTTGTATGCTACTTAAACCATTTGGTCTTCTACTAACCGCAGTTGGAACAAAATGAAATGCATTATAAATCTGGCACTAAAGTAAGGAGCTAAAAGTGACTAAAAAGCCACGATGTTTAAGTGAAGACGTAATTGTTGCGTATCTGGTGGGCGTGACTGACTGTGTGAGCTCCTCTTTGCAGGTGAACACGCGGTAAGCTGAACCTCCGGAGATTGGGGACCGTGCCCTAGACCTCCTTCCCTGGGGTCTGGTTTCCTCGCCAGAAGCACCTGCGTGAACTGTCTTGAAGCCCCCAGAGGCTTACGTACTTTTATCAGGTTAATTTAAAAAAAAGTAACTGTTTTCAAAAAGGAAATCCTGTTTATCAATAAACATGCGGTAGTCTGCTTGAGTCTTCGTTTTATAAATTTGCTGGAAATAAGGTAAACCTTGTTATATTTGCTTTTGTGTGCCACATGCACTTAGCTCTGGAAAGTTTTAACAGCAAATAATTAGCTCTTGTAACATACTCTTAAAAACACCATTGAATTTGCGCTCTAGTGACGTGCTTGCTCGGAGCTGCTTCTATGAAAGTTTTCCAAATTGAGGGGTATTACTCAGTGGTGGAAGCTTTTAGACATCATAAGCTCCACACCCAGCCCCCGATCAGGCTGTTTTCCCCAAGGTGCGTGAAAAATCAAAGTATACTAAAGTATACTATTGTATAATAATGGAAATTACACTGTCTTAAACAAAGTCCTAGAATATCCCTTGAATTGGATTACTGCGTAAGGGAAAGTGACATCCCTTGTTCTGGTCCCTGTGTCTTGGTGCATCAGGTAGTGATGGGGGTAGGGTGAGCTGTAGTGTGGGGGTTCTCGGCTACCAGGGAACTTCACGAGAACTCAGTTTTGAGTTAATTTAGTTTGTTTTTAATGTTACATTTCATAGTTTAGAATAAACATTTTCCAGCTTCTGCTTCCTAGCCTGAGCTGTTGAATGTCCCATAGGACATCCAGCGATGATCTCTTGTAGCTTGGGTGTTAACGTCCATTAAAGCTTGCCTGCCATAGCGCGAACTTCCAGTTCTTGACAAGACTTAGAACAACTGGTGTGTGTGATTTAATCTATTCATCTGCTTCTTTACGGTAAAAATACTCGTAATTCCACTACCATAAACGTGTGGCTCGGTAACGCCTCTGTGCCGAGTTGGGAGAATATTCCCGCCGATCCCGGTTACCCCGGTTCTGGAATCGCTGAAGTACAGACGCGGGGGCGGGAGAAGATGCTGCAGAACTTCGAGGGGCGCAGAGCGGGGCCGGGCGGGGGGAGCGCGGCGCAACCGCGGCCACCTCGGCGGGGCTAGCGGGCGCGGGCGCGGGGGGAGCCGGCCCGGGGGGAGCCGGCCCGGGGGGCGGGCAGGGCGGCCGGCGCTCCCGCCGCTCCTCCCGCTGCCGCCCAGGCGCGGGGCGTGGCCCGGCCGCCCCGGAGGCTCCGCCCCGCCATGGAGGCTGCGCACCGCGCCGCGCGCCTGGCCGCATCCTGCGTGCGCCCGCCGCTCCACCCGCGCCGCCGCACGCCCGCCGCGCTGTACGAGCGGGGGCCGCCGCCCCGCGCCGCGCAGGTACCGCCGGGGGGGGAGGGGCAGCCGGGGGGCGCGGGAGGCCTGAGGCCGGGCGATGGGCTCAGCGCGGGATGGGAGCCCGCACGGCCTCTCGCTCGCGTCTGCGCCGCTGGGCGGCGACCTGTGGCACAGGCACGCGCAGCCGCCCACCCCCCAGTACACCCACGCACACAGCCACCTGCACGCTCACCCCCCAGTACACCCACGCACACAGCCACCTGCACGCTCACCCCCCAGTACACCCACGCACCCGCTCAGCCGTACAGCCACGCACCAGCACCCCCTTGACCCACCCACTTGCACACCCACCCACCAGTACCCCCATGCCGCCACCCCCGCGCAGCCACGCAGCGGCGCAGGAACCTGCCCGACGGCCGGGCGCAGCGCCAGCCTCCTCGTCAGCTTGCTGCACCGCGGCGCTCAGAGGGGGGATGATGCCCGGGGCCGGGCAGGAGCCCGGGTGGCTCCGAACAGGAGGGTCATACGCAGCGTCGGGGAGCGGGTGCAGAGCACTGCGCTCCGTAACGGCTCTTCACATTTACCTCTTTGCTCCTGTAACTCCTGTTGTTAGGTCGCTATGCAGTGGAAAAAAACGAGTCAGAGACTGTTGCAGTGAAAACCTGACAACATAAAGTAATTTTGTTGGAATGTCAGTTTATAAAAATCCCTCTGTGTGAAAAAATATCACTTTAATTTTTGATAAAAAAACCTGTGCTCTTAATTTTTCAAAACACGGTGCTTAGAAATAACACAAAGGAAGCCTTTGTAACGCAGACTAACCTGGTTTGAACAACTTCTCTAACTTCTGTAAGCTTTAAAAATAACTAAAGAACGTGCTTACCTGCAAACGGCTGCAAGCAGCCAGTGTTGGAATCATAAGCTGTGCAGAATCCCTGTTGTTTCACAGTAAATTATGAAAATAAACATTAATACACAAGATATCTAAGGACTTACTTTTAGGATGCTTGTGGAAATGGGAGGCAGAGAAGGTTCTGTTGTGGTTTTGTTTGCTTCTAAATAAGGGCTTTTTTAGAGCTGCATAGTGATCAAGGAAAAATTACACTTTACAAAATAGTTAAACTTTTTTCTTTTATTAAGTTCTTTTGATCTTATTTCCTGGTATAAATATATTCATTACAGGATAGACTTTGGAATTTTTACATGCTTTAAACAGGACCACTAGGATATAAAATATCATGCAGTAAGATTATTCCGTGTAACGCTGCACTTACATTATCTATTTGGTGTTACTGTCTCATTCCTTAGACTTAATTAGGATAAAGCAATGTTAAGAAGCTTGTTCCCCTTTCTTCTAACAGTGAGAAAATTTTACAAACATCTCTCTTCTAGGGTGGTTTTGAGTTGAATTCAAATACCGACAAAGAGCAAACTGTCTCTCAAAACGGAGACTGTGACGAGTGGATAGACGTCTCCAAAATGTGCCATTCAAATCAGGAATATTACCTGAAGCTAGAAGAGTTGAAGAACGCCCACTTGGAGACCATGGCAAAATTAGAAAGTATGTATCGGAATAAACCGCATTTAAAAGGAACACAACCCCTGGACAAGAAAAATGCCGCTTCTAAGAGGTGTTGTAGGTAAGTTTAGCGGTGCCTTATCTGAAGATTTTCAGATGCTTTGCAGACATCTGTAAAACAACAGGCTTTTTTTCTGGGGCTGGAAAGTGTTACTCCCCCCATCTGCTCTAAGCAGATAATCACAGAAAAGTTAGTTTTAAGAATAAATGATGCTTATTCACCTTGCTAACGGACTGAGATTTACAAGTGTGGGTGCAGCAGAGACTGGGCAACGTGTTTAGTAGAGCGCAGTGCCTTTTCTTGAGCAGTGCTGACTTGTTCGTGATCGGCACTTACTTAAAACTGTGATCTGGCGTGAGTGCCCAGCGCGCTTCTCTTTTCCCATCTCTTCCTCCTCTACTCATCCCACCAGTGCTGTTAATTTTTGGTTTTAATACCTTAAAGTGGAAGTTTTGCATCACTGTTGGACTGGACCCAAAACAATTTCTTTTTTCCTTTTTTAAAGGCCAACTTGGGAGAAGAGCTTGTATCAGCCTCTAAATTTGCACAAATCCTTTTCAGACTCTGACTTAAGTGATCCCTTAGGCTCAAGCATATCTGATGGGTCTGACAGAGAATCAGTGTTTGAAGAAGATGGTAGTGACACTGAATCATCTGCATTTGCTAAGCAACGGATCGAAAAAATGTGGGATGGGTTCTCTGTGGAAGACTACATCTCCCGCACCAAACACAGCTTACCAAGCTCGCCAGCCTTCAGAATGATACGGAAGAAACAGAAAGCATGGTCACCAAAAGTTACTGTGCCCAGGCCTTTCCAGATGACTATCAGAGAAGCTAGAAAAAAAGAACAGAACGTCAAATCAAAGTCACAGATTGAAATAGAAAAGAACTTATTGAAGAAGCAACTAGAGGAAGAAGCAGAGTGTCAGAAAAAATTTCGAGCCAATCCAGTGCCCGCTGCCGTCTTCCTTCCACTCTACCATGAAATTGTGCAACAAAATGAAGAACGCAGGAGGTCCATGAAAGAGAGAAGCAAACTCAGGCTTTTGGCTTCTCAGAAACCATTTAAATTCATGGAACGAGAGAAGCAAAGGAATGAAATCAGGAAAATGCAGTTAAGAGATCTTTCCACACCTGAAAAGAAAACAAAACTGTTCAAAGCAAAACCAGTTCCTAAATGTGTTTACAGTCCAGCTGTTAATGACAAGCTAAAGGAGGAAGAGCTGTACAGAGAAATCAGGATCAGGATGAGAGCTGAAGAGTTGCTACGTAATTCATCTCTACCCAACAGCAGACTGGCTTTAAAAGGTAATAATAAGAAGAAACACAAATGCGTGGAACCAAGGCAAACACAACACAAACCCCAGATCAAAGCAAGCGTTCCAGATTTTGAACTACTACACCAGAAATTTCAGGAACGGCTCCTGCAACAAAAACAAGTGAAACACCTTACAGTCTGTGAACCTTTCAACCTTCGGACTCCATATATTCCCTCAAACAAGGGGAAGATCTTGAAGGACATCCAAGAGGATGAAGAGAAGTTGAAAGAAACACGCTGGCCGTATGCCTCTCCAAGACGTAAACCGGAAATGAGACATTCGAGTGCAAATTCACCTCTCTCAGGATTCAGAGAATATAAATTGCCAAAAATCACAGAATCCACAAGACGACGGCTGCAAGCCATAAGGTGACTACTTTAGTGACGATCTCCATTTTATATAAACTTTAATAAGAGCAACTTCTTTTGTATTTCTACATATGTAGTTAATTCTTCCATGCAGTGAATATAGGACTTAAGATATTAATATAAGGGCTTAATTATAATATAAAACTTAAAATATTTAAATAGAGGACTTAATTAGTACTTATGATTGTTAAAGAAACAGTAGTGCATCTTTCTCAGAACATCCATCGGAAAGGGACAACTGGCTGCTGTTTCCTAGGGTATGTATGCCAGAATCCCTTAAAATGGTACATAGCTTGTGTCCTTTTATGCCAATCGTGTTTCCACCCTGTTTTTCTCTTTTGAATCTCCTTTGGAGTCTTGCTCTTGATTTAAAATCAATTCAGCCTTAGTTTATTTTTCCACTAGGAATTCACTTGAGGAAAAGAGAAAGCTGGAAGAACAACATAAAAGGAACAGAACAAAGCAGAAACAAAGAACGAAAAAACTCCAGAAAATTGTAACAGTTCGGGCTGAGGCCAATGACCCACATCAGAGCCTAGCTCAAATGTCTAAATCCAAATTAAAAACATTAAGGTATTTTGTGCATTCCCCTGAATCCTGAACCTCTCATTCTACATTGTATGTTAAACATACAATGTAAAAAAATAGCATAGTCTAAGCTTACAGGTTTACACATTTGATAAATTATACACTGTACAAGCAGCTAGTTAAAAAAGTGGCCAAATTCCAACTGGGAAATTGTTGCCTGTTCTAATGATTTCGCTCTATATGTTCCACCTTACAGTATTATAGATTAGCTACCAGGAGACTCCCGTGTTTTCTCAATTGACATACCAACTAACTAGGAAAATTTTAAAGGAAAATCAAAAGGAAAAGTAACAGTGTAGTTACAGAATATCCTTGCACTGCTGGATTGATGGGTGTTGGTACAACTTCAGTGCTAGCTGTCTCCTACAGTAGCAAAACTGCCACAGTTCACTTTGTGAACCCACTTAAGAAGGGAAAATTGGAGCAGGAATTTTAACTTGGCACACCTGTCAGCAGCTAACTAGGAAGCTGCTGGTGCTTCGGAGGAGTGGGATCCAAAGTTAACTTTAGCAGAGATACAAAAATTGTTCCGATGTGACTGAGAAAAGTAGTACACAGGGAAAAGCATCCGTGCCTTCTCAGCGTGCGGTAAGCTAGCCGGCCAGGTGGCTCCAGCTCCCTGATGCTGATCTAATTCCGGGAGTGCTGCTTGACCTCGCATTGGTGGCTAATTTAGCCATTGCTGCTTCTTGTTCTTTTTAACCCCGGGGGGGGGGTGGGGGGGTGGGAAATATTAGTCCTGTTTGACTGGGTCTTTAGTGAGGTTTATAATTTGCCTTGGCATGGTGGCACTGCAGCAGTACCGTCCATGTAAGGCGCTGTTAGGTGCAGACAGCGAGAGGTACCGACTGCTCTGCACCTGCTGCTTCAGGCACAGGCAGGATTCTTGGGCAGTGCCTGTGAATCCTAATTCCCAGTAACCAGGCACATTGCCAGCAACTGACAGTAGTAGGGCAAAACACTATGAGGGTGAATGGTAAAGAGATAGGCCTGATTACAAGAGTCATAGCTTGGGTTAGCAACTTCTAAGCTACCATACTAAATTCTAAGGCATTTTGAATGCGGTTCAGGACAGAGATCGTTCTGAAATGAGGGTGGAGGCTAGGGCAGTCTTTGTGGCTGAGTTGAAAGGTTACAAATAAGGTTTCCTCATTTCTTTTTTTGCTTTACACTGGTCTCTTCTTTCTGTATAGCTCAAACAGAAAACTGTGGATATATTCTTAATAGACTTTAAACTCTGGGCTGTTATAAGCAAACTTGCTAAAATAGTGCAGCACCGCCTGCGAGACAATACTGCAGGTTGTTCCACCAGCAAACTTTCTAATGGTTATTCACCACCAATGTTGCTTCACTGTGACCAGAAAGAGAAAATGGAGCAGGAGCTGAAGCACGTGCATTCTCACCTGCTGAAAGCATGAAGTGGAGTGGCTCAGCCGGGATATGCTAGAAGCAGCGCTGTAACAAGCATTTTGCTGGGCCACAGGGGCAGCCAGTGACTATCCAGCGTACACCTGCACCCGCCTACAGCCTCCCCCAAAGACAGCTGAAGCCAAAGCACACACAGAAAGCAGCAGTGGTCTAGGAGAAGCAGGGCTTACACAGGGTCCTGGAGAGCAGAGATGCAGCGGTAGAGATGCAGGTTGAAGAGGGCAGTCCCTTCTAACTATTTTGTTAGTCAAGAGCTGAAGCACAATTGCTTTTGTAACATGACCAGCAGATACTGTTAATAACAGGAGCTTTGTAATTTAAGTGTCCTTGGGCAGACGATCTGCTGACTCTAGGACAGAAGCAGAAAATAATTTGCGTTACGGTAGCAGAGCAGACAATTAAGAGAGACAGTGGGTGTGTTTACAGGTTTGATTTGAGTTCGTTCAGCAGTGAACTCCACATTACAGTATTTAGCTTAATCAGATTTCAAGAGTATTGTAAAACACTCATGCTTAATTCTTGTCTGCACATAAAATTATGCTATTACAAAGCAAGATTACTTCCCTAGTGCTGATGCATTAAGGCTGGTACAAGTGCTTAACTTGATAATGCTTATTTCAGCATAGGCTGGGTAATAAGGTATATTAATGTAAGTGCTTTTCTAACAGATAATTAGGTTTGTAGAAAGCCGCCTGAGAGAGCAAGCAAGTAGCAACAATGAAGTTCACTCCCTCAGAATGGTGAATAACTTGCCTTAATGCACAGCCGTATTGCAGAAATTCAGAGGATGGCAAGGGAAAGAGGCAGGAGGAGACAGAAGTGTAAAATGCTCCCTAGTTCTCATACTTGCCCTTAAGTGTCTGATTTAGTAATGCTAGAGCTGGCCCAGTACAGAGGCATCATCACAAAAACGTGTCTTTGTCACACACCGAGGATTACAGCCCACGCTACCTGGATTATCTAGTGCTTGCTATGATCTGAGATACCATTTCAGTTGAGGAATCAACAGTTTCATCATCCTTCTATACTGATTGGGCCCTTGAAAAACCAACTAGGGAAAAAAATCATACTGTGATCGAGAATGGGCCACCCCTCTTGTGAAACAGACTGGTTAAAGTAGCAATATTCTTATCGTCAAACTTTACCTTAAAGTCCTGATTTTTATTTAATAATACTAATTTCTGTCTAAAATTCTGTTTTGTTTTGCTTAGAACAACTGCAATATGTCGGTATGAAGTCAGCATTTAAAAAACCCTAAGTATCCAAATTAAAAAAAAACCACTTAGTACCCAAAAAACCCCAAAGAATGCAAACTCAGGCAGCCTCTCTTTAACCTCACTAGCCAGGACCTCTCTCTGCTTATCCAAAGTGACTACTCCAGAGACAGTTTTGTTCAGTACTTAGAGGCAAGCAATTACTGTAGACAGTGAGACAGTATACCTCAGACCCTGTAACCACCATAAAATAATTTACCTTTTATGTGTCTTTAAGTAGGGTAATATTTAGTTTGTTATGAGCAATTTAGCTGCTGTAGAAAACTACTTGTATGATAAATTAATAATAATTTCTCTTGTGCTCTATTTCCCTTAGGAATTATGAGAAACAGAGAATGCAAGAATATTTGCAAGAGTTGCAAGAAATGGAAGAAAGAGTAAACCAAAGGCCGTTGCTCTTTGAAAGAGTCACTCAGGTTGTCTTGCTTCTGTATTACTTCTTAAACTTACCTTCAAATACTGCAAAAGACATTTTAGTCAAACATTTTTAGAAGATATCTAAAAAATACTTTTCACACCAGTATTAGCCCATTTTAATCTCTGCTGCCCCATCTCTGTATAAATATTACTAAATTTTGTAATTAAACATTCATGGCATGTTTGCACAGGGAACCGAGATGACTGTTGTAAATATGTTGTCCGATAGGGTTATCATGTGATAACTGAAAACACAACAAAAAGTTACAGCAGAAATGTGAGAGGTTTAAGCTGGGAAAGAAGTGATAAGAAATTAGAGTCTACTGTAAAGCTCAGGTGCAGCATATTTTTCTGTTTCCATTTCAGTACGACCATGTGCTGGTAGTGTGGGCTCTGCCCTGTTTCCACACCCAGAGAGGCAGCAAGTCATAGATCGCTGGTTCCCTCGTCCCTTCTGGCTGTGTGGGTTTCCTGCTCTGCCATCGCTGCGGGGCAGGAGCATCTGCGTAGATTGGAGGGCGAGTCCTCCTCACTTCGATACTACCTGCAGGAACAGAATTTACACCCTCAGTTTCAGAGGCAGAGATACACATCTATGTAATTTGTTAAATAGCGCTGTAAGAAGGTTAATCAATACTGCTTTTTAAGGGCATTTTTTCTACATGTCCACATCTTCCCCTCCTCCCTCACCGGCTATATACAGAATACATAACTCTTCATTAGCCAGTAGGTGCAGGGAGCAAACCAGATTTAGGTACAGAAAAGGAAAATCTGGTGTAAAGTTTTCAAGTATTGTTTTGCCATTCTTCCCTGCAGTGAATAGTCATTCAACTCATCAGATGCAATTAATGGGAGAGAGTATTAATATAAAAAAAGTATCGAAAGACAGGCATTTAATGCATTTAGGTAACACATAACCATTGTGGTTTTCCTACAGAAAAATGCCAGAATAGCAGCAGAAAAGCATTATTCTAACAGACTGAGAGCACTGGGGATATGCCCAGAGTTTGTTTCAAAGAAAGGACAAACAACTAAATTGCTACAATGCTCCAGTTCTGAAGATTTTAGTATCTCCACTGGTGCCAGAGAAAGGTAGAGATTACTGAAGGCTTTCTCCCCCCTCCCCATCCCCCCCGTCCCCATGTAGCTAGTAACTAGAAAGTAATTTTTGATGTGTAGGTTTGGGGTTTTTTTTAATTATTGGTAATATTTCCCAGGTAAATATTTGACTAGGTAGTTAGCTTTACTATCGTTAGCAATAGTATGTATTTTTTATTGGTTTTCCTGAATTAAATACTGTTTCATGAAACAGAGCGAGCACTGGATATGTTTACGTAACACACCTCAAAGAAGAGCGAAGAAAAGCATTTTTTATTTGTTCCTTTCACCAAAAATTCTGGCAGGTTGCTAGGAAGTCACTTCATTCTGCACTACTTTCACTGATATTTTTTTTTTTAAAAAGAAGAAATATATTAGCAATACTGTTGAGTTACTTTCTAGCATAAAAGGAGACTCTAGTGTCCCCACCTTCCCTTTTATCTCCCTGGTTCCACCCCAGCCAAGTCTACCAGGATTTGTCCTAGATTACCTGAAAGTAGTTTAAAACCTACTTGAAAGCACCTAACCTGAAAATAAAATCACATGTGCAAATTGTCTTTTCAGAGTTGTCAAAAATAAAGTGAAAGAAAAAGAATCCTTTGAGGAAGCAGCTAACAGCAGTCCTCGGTCTGAGCAGTCCTGTGAGGAGGAGGAAGAGGAGAGAGAGAAGAGGAAAGGCATCAAAACTTGCACCCGGGATGGCCAGTCCAGTGAGCTGGAGGGTGAGGAAGAGGCGAGAGCCAGCCCTTCTGCTCATCAGCCGTGCCATGCAGAGGAGGCTGGGTCCAGCCCCTCCTCTGACCAGCACCCTGAAGAGGATGAGGAGAAGGAAGAGGAGGCAAAGGCAGGCATGTCACTTGGCCATTCCCAAGAGGAAGAGGAGGAGCAGTCAAGATCCAGCTCTCAGTCTGACCAGTCACATGAACATGAAGAGGAAGGTCAGTCTGATGCTGAAGCGGAGGGTGCCTTCAGATATGAGGATGAGGAATATGAAAATTATGATTCAGAAGAGAAACCCAGCGATGACGAAGCTGACTGAGAGGGGGGCAGGCAGGACAGCCTGGGCTCAGGAACCTATTTCACTGCTGGCAGTGAAACAGACACCAAAGAAAAACTTGGTGCTTCGCTACCGATACACAATTCTGTGAATGTAAACCTCGTAGCTTAACAGTCTTTCCAGCACAGAAATTGTGTCTATTTTCCAATAAGACAGATCAAGTTACTAATTTCCACCAAGAAAAGAATTTACTTTTGTATTAGTCTTCTTTATTCTAGTCTTCTGTGACTGCAATTAGCGTACCTCTGTTCATAAAATGAACTGCAACCACTGTTTAATAACAATGTCTTGCGTGCTGTGTTGGTAAGTACTCGGGTCTTATGTCCAGCTCTTTTGACATGCGGGCAAAGCCAGATGAGCGTTTGGAGCAGCAGTCTGCCATTACCAGTGCTTCCCAGTCTCAGGTATTTCAGTACTCCTGGGGTCTGTTCCTGCAACACCTGGGATGGCAGCGAATAGACGAGGGTTTGTTGTACAGGCCCTCAGAGTGGTTTTAGCAGAGCAGCTGCTAGGAAGACAACTTGTGCAGTCAGACAATATGGCCAAAGCTGATCTGTTCAGCTCCTCCCTCTTCTTCCCCGGGGGTTTGTCTTCTGCCCGCTTCAGTGAGCTGAATCGGCTCAGTGATGGGTCAGCTGAATGCCAGGGCCAGAAAAGATCACTGTTTTTGGAGGAAACAAGCTGTTTTATCAATTCAGCTACTTCCTCTAACTGAAGTATTAAAGAGTATTGCAGTTGCTCTCCCTATAGTGAAGAAAATGCCTAGAATGCACCGAGAGGAGCCACTTAAACTTTCACAAAGAATTTTAACACTCACAAGTAAGGCAGAGGAGTCAGTCAGCAGAATAGCATTTATGCTGCAGATCTTGTATGACTACCTAACCAAACCCCAAAACTGTTCTTTCAACTCCTTTTGTTTTGAAGAGCTCTTCCCGTGGATCATGTAAAATCATTCTGCATAACATAATAACAAACGCTGACATTAATATTCAAATTTCTTTATTGAGACAGTAAACATACACTGTAAAGAGAGAATCTTAATACACCAGGGGAAAATGCAGCCCAAGCAGCTCTAGTTGCATGGAAGTATGGAAATAAGTGCTTTAGTACCTTTTCTTACACACTTGCTACTCAGGACTTAGCTGCTACACAACAAAGAATGAAAATAGAAGGGTTTTGGTTTTTTCTTCTTTATGATAGTAGCACCTTCTCCTCCTATGACTAGCTTTCTTGCTACCCTGTCATATGCAGTGTTAGGAAAGAATGCATCCACATAATACCAGACCACAAACAAGGATTGCAAGCAAGCCTCGTCAGGACAGAGTATAACGCAGCATTGCACAGGTGCTCAGAACCTGTTCACTGAATAGTAAATGCATTTGTTAACACTACCAGGTTTGAAAAAGCATCTGCAATGACTAACAACAAGGATTATTTTTTATTTTCTTCCTTGCTGCATGCAAGAGCATTAGCTAAATCTGTTATTATTTCCTCCTCCTGACTTTGAGAAACTGTGTAACAATGTTTGGAATTTTTTAAACGTTATTACTTTTATTTATTTTTGAAGTGTGAGCATAATTATTGTGAATGTGAAACATTTTTTTACTTAAATAAAATATACATTATATACATGTCATAAATGAAAATATGAATCATTACTTCATAAGGAAAATAGCTGTTTACAATCTCTAGTTATACCTGACAGCCCCACAATACAAACTTGAGGTTGGTTTGCTTGTCTTTGTCCGTGTTCTGTAATTCTGTACAATATGTTATTGAATTCACAGTTACGTATTACTGATTCTTGTCTCTATGGGAAATCAGGTTTTTTTGAAAGAAGGCAGAGGAGCTCTAAATAATGGGTTGGGGTTTTTTTTCAAACATTACTTGAAGATTTTTTTCCTCAGAAAAAAAATCAAGTTTCTAAGATCTGACAGCACTCAACTAAGTGTTGTAAAAGAATAAATATGTAATTGTTGAACTGTTAATACAGAGACTGAAAACATTACTAGGACTCCTTTGAACTGGAAGTAACAACAAATGCCCTTTTTTTTTTAAAGGTTTTAGGAGGAGTTAGGGACCTATGTATAACTTAGATTGGGTTTTTCACCAATTTTTTACTATATTAACCTTAACAATAACCAAATTAATGAACACTGATAAATATGATACAACAAGGACAGGGTAGTACAGCTTTTGGAGGTTATGTCTCGACTTTTTTAGCATTTCCAAAAAACTCAAGCAGAATCATGTGGACTAAAGGGATCCGACTGACACTTCGTTTACCAAGAATTTACCAAGGTTAACCTAGATTTCCAGGAAGTATTTGACACAATTTGCTATCAAGGGATCTTAAAGAAACCAGCCTGATTGTAGGAAAAGAAAGGTCTTCATAAATTAGTAACTAGTTAAAAGTTTAGGAAAGAAAAGGTCAGTTTTCACAGTGTAAATGCAGTTATTGGCAGACATGCAATGAGATTAAGACTGCTCAGCGTACTCCGAAGGGATCTGTCGTATCCATTCCAAAGAGTTTGCTGAGGCCACAGAGTTATTCAATGCTGTGAAAAAATGAAAATGACTGTAAAAAAATGCTGAAGGATCTTATGAGAATTACAGAAGTTTTAATAAGTGCAAATAAATGCACATGAAGGTAAAAAAATACTCCTGAACTATGTAGTACTATAAAATGAAACAAAGCAATTACATCTTGAATACTGTGTGTGGTCCTGGTCCTCCCATCTTAAAAGGGATTTATTATGTAACTGGAAGAAGGCAACGAGAATGATCAAAGATAGAGAATGGTTTTTATATGACAAGAAGGTAGTTTGGTTTTCATATGACAATACATAGTAGGATTCTTTAATTGGGAAAAGATTGCAGAGTTCAAACTTTGAGATATTAAAGGAACCATTTATGAAAATCACTTTGAGCAGCACAGATTTTGAAAGCGGAAGAATAATGAAACTGCAGTCAAAAAAAACATTCAGAAATTGCATTACAAACAAGAAAAGGGTAAGTGTGCCAATAAGGAATTAAAAAGGAAAGAAACAGCAAAGAAAAATCACAGATGACAGAACAAAAATGGCGAGAGACAGGTCAGGATGAATTAAACCCCATGAAGCAAAGTACACCAAAGAAAAATTCTTCAGACAAAGAATGAGGCACATACATCACACTGTCATGGGATATTTTTTGGACTGGCCTATTGTTCCAGTCATCATTTGATCTTCTTTTATTTTTCTGGCAGGGAGGATGGTTTAAAGCATAGACAAAACAGGAAAAAACTAATAGGATTGTGGCACTGAAAGGAAATTTTTTTTTAAGGAAAAAAACCCTGTACCTTCAACATGAAAATCCAAATCTAGGATTTTGGTAAATTACAGGATGCAGGGTAGTACCATAGAAAGGAAAATAGAATATGCGGTACTTCCTGTCAGAAGTCAAAATGTTTTGATGCAATTAACATGGAGGAAAAAAGATATCATTTGGTTCATAAAAGACGATATAATACAACATTTTAAGGTAAAAAGCCCATTACAGGAGAAATGATGCAAGTTGTACTTTCAGGAAAGCCACCTAGCAGGACTGAGAAGAACAGAAAAGTTTCTCACAGATTACTGAATATTCTGTCTTTAATATTTTAATTAATGGCCACAGCACAGAAGTAGAAACATGTTCAAAAATTTGCAAAGAAAATGAGAAAGGTGTATCCAAAAACAGGTTTAAAAATACCACAGGGGAAGAAGAAGATAACTTCACATGTAGACTGCAGTATTAAACAGTAATTTCTAAACGCAAGAATAACATTTTTTTAATGGAAATTCATCACCTGAAGCTCTAAGGAGAAAGACCCAGGTGACTTGTTGAGCAACAGATATTGTACCACAAAATGTGATCATAAAAAAAGGTGACAGAATCAAAGGATATGGCAGACACAGTATTTCCAGCAGGACTGGAAATACTTTTATGTCTTTTATGTCCACAAACACTGCAGATCCCATTCTGGGTTTCTGAGTGATTCTCATGGTACTGAATATGAGCAATAGCCTTGGTTGGAAATTCTGTACTAAGCCTCCCACTGCGTATCTGCTTACACCCGCCAACAGGTTCCCACAGAGATAAGCTGTAGCCGTATCCACCGCGCTGGAGAAGGCTGGTGTTACAGCCAGTCTCAAGGGTCAGCATGATCACTCGGCTGCAAGGCACTGGCTTGCAAGTGGGGATACACATCCCAGGAAAGGGATACAGATCCTGGAAGTGTAGTGCTCGCAGGCAGTGCAGTTGCTATGAAAAGGCTCTAATATCTGGCAAGCCCAGGCTGAAAATGGTCATAAGGTCATAGGACCTACACTGTAATAAACCATCTGTGTTTGCTGAAGTTTAGAGACATCGGAAATGGTATGTTTTTAGCAGTAGCAAATTCTACAGGAAAAGGAATATCACTGTCAAGTAAACCAAACAGAGGTACAAGGCCCACAGAGAAATAAGGATTACTTTTAAGTTACAGCCACATGCCGTGCCCTGTGTGACTGTTCAGCACCCACACCTAAAATACTCATTTTAGGACTAAATACAGTCCTAAAATATTAATATTGACAGGTTGTACATCAAGCCTACTTATATGTATATTTTTATATATTTCTAACTCGATATATAAATATTTATTTTCTTTCTATTTATATATAATCTAACTCAATATATAAATATAATATTAAATATAAATCTTGAAAAACAGGCTCCAAAAGCACACTCCCTAGCTGGACTCCAGTGAGGCTATGGGAGCAAGAAGAGTTGCTACTGTGAACCGTTAAACAACATCTTGAGCTTTGGGCAGCCAATCACCCCTCTTTTAGGGGTGTTTCTACCTTTTGGTTTGCATTCCAAATTTACCTGCATTTCTCAAGCATTCTTCATATGTACGATAACACTTCCTCTAGAAACCATCTTCTCATGTACATAATTACCATAATATCAAGCAGGATGTTACGTTCTTTTTTCCTTTAAGAAAAAAAAAAGTTACATCACCACCTTTTACAGCTGCTCCAAATGAAGAGAACAACAATATAATTCAACTTTTTGAAAAAAAAATGTTTGAAGTCATCACTATTTTGAAATTATTTAATTATAGTCTCATTCAGAATCCTCAGGCTTCTGGAATGACAGAAAGCAAAATATTTGCCTGAGCTTAGCAGATAATAAGCACTATAAAGATCAAAATATATATTAAAAATTATTTCTAAAAGTATGTCTATACAGTTGCCCACAAATTTAAGTCAAACATCAGTTTTGTATGCAAAACACATTTGTGCAGGAATACTAACTAGTCCATTATTACAAGTTAGAGCAGCTGCAAATGTTAGCATGCAGATAAAATTGGAAAGGGTTTGATGTCTGTCCTCCTCACCCTTCAGTGGAATTTCAGTCTTAGATCTGTGGTTGTATAGTATTTTGAGAATCACCTGGCTTTAGGAAAAAAAAAGCCCTTGCACACTCCAGCAAAACTCAAAATTGCTTCTTTCTTCAATAGGAATTTCAGGTGTTTGAGGAATGTCAGATCAGAACAGACCTGCAATAGTATCAGAAAAATATTAGTTCTGTATTGAGCAGTAACAGTATTAAGAGGCTTCCACTGTGCTAAGTGTGCACAAACACACGGAAAAAAAACCCCAGTCCAGTCTTACTGGGCATCTCTGCATATTTCAGAGGAAGTACCTCATTTTTCACTCTCAGAGTAAATCCTTTCATAGCCAGCTGTGCATATAAAACAGCTTGCTTGTGCCCAAAGAGCACAAGCTCCGTTCTCCCCATGCTTTATTTTCCTCCCTGTTTTTCAGACACTTTCACTGACCCAAATTAACTTACTAAAACAGCCCAGCCAAATGGAGGGGGTGAGATTAGGAGATGACAGGGACAAGCAGGACTTCACCTTTTTCATGCTGGCCAGTTACAATCAGCATCTCAAAGAACTGCATCCCAGGAATAGCCACATGAGAAAATCCCTCCTATACTTAAGCCGCTGTAGTTCAGAGAAGGCAAACATTAACAGGCAAGAAATACTGTTGTTTAATGATAATTAAGACTGTAAATGACCCCATGTTTAATTTCATGAACACAAATGGTATCATGAAAGCCAGTTGTCAACAGAACTCAAAACAAGCGTATTTGCACTTGCACGACTCAAAACTTGCTACTAATAGTTAGAGCTTTCTAACAATAAGCCGATTACTAACAATAGTTAGGCAGGTTCACAAGAAGGTTAGTAAGATTAAGCAGGTTACCAATTAACAATAAGGAACCACACAGCTAACACAGCTAGGAAATTTGAGTTGCCAGCATAACGAATTGTTACAGACCATCCCATTACCACATTCAGATCATCACTGTCTTTTCAAACATAGCCTTCCATACATACAGATGTACATGGTTCTCACAAAGGGTTTTTTAATGCATATTATATATGCATTAGATAGATATATATATAATTATACTTTTAAATGAGTATTTTAGGCCATCTTACATTTTCTAAAATGGATGAAAGATACACAAGTGATGTTTGTAATAAGCAGTAGAAGCAAATAAAGAAAAATCAGCTCTTATAGCTGTTTGTGTGTGTGTGTGTGTGTGTCATTCATTGAATTCAGCTCTGGGGAGCTCAGTCCAGTAACAACTTTATCCCTGAAAGTACTGGAATTGCCAAGGGCACCACCACAGCTAGCCAAGTGATGAGCTCTCAGGTCTAACGCTCAAGGGGCCACGCAAACAGCTAGGTGTGAGTTAACATATTGCTTGTTGATGGCCATTTTGGGGTTTTGAACTCCAAAGAGTTTTCTAAGAAAAAAAAAGCAATTCCAAATATTACACAGCAGAATTTCAGCACAAAGCGCTAAGGCTAGTCTGGCTGACACCACAGGCCTGCTTATCATGCCATTGCAAAATATCCATTATTAAGAAATGGCTATCAATGGGTTCATAAGGTTTATGATACTGCAAAACTGTGATACCTCCTGAGGCAGTCAGACCAGAAGCACGTGAGTATCAGAGCTGAGATACTAAGCAGTTAAGACTTTAAATAAAACTCAGAAAATAAATTTGCAGAGTCACCCACTATGAAGACTAGAAAAAACTCTTATTTTAAATCCTTGTCCATTTAGTTTCCTCAGTCAGAATTTCCCATAGCCCTTGCTTGTTAACTAGATACATAGTTTATTCCTGGGTGAATTCCTTTCTCCTCATACCCTGTTAAGGCTGATTTAATTTTGGCCTAGCAAGCTGAAGCTGAGTTTAACCCTCCTCGTGTAGCTGGCTGGGTACCTGTTTGCCTGCTCCAGCTTGTTTCTAACCCTGAGAACTAGCAGCAGAACTACCCATGCAGCACACAGGCTTGCCTGTCCACACAGCTCCCTTTCCTCCCTTTCCCACCGAAAGGGAGCTCAATGTTGCACAGAAATAGCCTTCAGCTTCAAACCAGCCGTGCAACTTCACTCATGGGGCTGAGCAGCTTCTGAAAGGAGTATCTAGACTTTTCTAATTGATTGTAACAGCTAGAGCCATTCCTCACTGGATAATAAAAGTGCATGCATAAAATAATGAAACTGTTTAAAACTGAGACAGCCAAGTTGCACCACTGCTTTCAGAAGCCAATAATCACCAACCACATGCCAACAGTTTTGAGTCTGGGGCAGAACAAATTTATCTCAGTGACTGACCATGTTTCTGAGCACAGGCAATGATGCCTCTGCAATCTGCGTACCTGACCCAACATCCACTGGTCTCTGCTGGGAAGCTGGTAACCTTGCTCCATTCTCATGAACAGTTGAGGCCAAGCTACGCGAGGGAGATTTTCTCAAGGGCTTCCTGCAGTTCTCTCATCTTCTCCAGAAGCAAACTGTCCTCTGTTCTTACCGGCCAAACCAGATGTGCGAATACATTAACACATTAAAGAAAATGCTATCCACCAAGATCTTTATGTTTCTGAAGTTACTTACAAAGCACAGGGATATTGCACAATGATGCCACTTCACAATGGCTGGAGACATCATTATTTCTAAATGAGATTTAGCTACAGAATACCCAGTCATTGATACATTTAGCATTGATGAGGCAGCAAATATACTGGGTAATATTCATCATCATATAAAGAGTAACTATGAAAAAGTTCTCAGTTTTATTCAACAACTACTGCTCTTTTAGACAGTACAATACCAAAGCCTACTGCCTGCCCTCCTTACTCTAACGTAGAACCAGCAACTATAAAACATGGGGCAAATTCCACTTTAGGCCACACAGCTGAGCTCAGCACTATTTACCTGTGAAACACACTCAGTTTAACACTAAATGGAAAGAAAATCCACCTTGGAAGTTGTTTCTGTGAAATGAATCCCTGCATAACTCCTCTCTCCAGGACAGCATTGCCACATCCTAAAGGAATTTCCATCCCCTGCAACCGCTGGCAGCTGAAGGGGATGGAAACCTAAGTGGGGACTGTCCAGGTACGCCAAGGACCATCCAGCATGCAGCCTACAGAGCACTTTCCACCCCATTCTCACAAGGCCTGTATCTTGACAAAGACAACTCCTACAAAACCTGCAAAAAGCTTTTAATTCCTCAGGTAGAAGACATTCTGGAAGGACAAGTATTAGGATAAAGAACAAAGTCTGTAGATGAGATTCCTAATGTCACCAAAACCTGGGACTACAACTCCTTAACAGCAATGTAGTATTAAGAAGCAGGCATTATTTACTGCAGTGCTGGATGCACGGGGGATCGCTCCACCTAACGTGCATCCCAAACTATTTCACAGGTCCCATTTTATGTCACATAGCTATACAGATTCACTACATTTCCCAGAATTATTTGCGTATGTACGAGTCTTCCCGGGACCTTACGGTGTCCTTTTATGGCTGTGCAGTTAGGCCTCTAGGTGGTTGTCTTGATGGTCTGTGGTCATTACTTCCTCTTCACTCCTCTTCATCCCATGGTTCACTCTGTGACCCCCTAGATTTGGTACACATCCCTTATTTGGCATTTCTTCACAAACCATAGAACCAGCTCGGCCTGGTTTTGCTGCTACAGATCCTCTCTTATCACTTAACACATTCCTTGACTAAGATAAACACTTCCTTACATGGTTAGTAGCTACATACAAGAACTACAAGGCCTAAACAACAGCTGGCCCAAGGACACAGCCAACCTGCAACTAAAAGCTAGTTTCTCTACATAATCCAAACTTCCACAGAACTCTTTTATTTGCTCCTTTTCTTTTAAGGATTCATAGTTTTATAGCTATGATCCTCTTTTCTAAATACATTCATCTCTAGAACAAAGGTTCATGCAGCAATTACAGCATTGTATCATTAAAGGTTTCTCCAAACAGAGCGCAAAACAATCCAAAGAAGCTGCACAGCAGAATTTGTCTGCTTTCATAAGTCACCTTGCAGGAAACCAAGCAGTTTCCATGATGTGGTAAGATTTTGGTTAGTTTGTTGTTTGGGTTTTTTTAATAACAATTTTAGAAAAACTTCAGTAAAACACATTATCTAAACAACAGCATAGAGATGCTGAAAATATGCTTCCCTTTTCTGCTGCGAGTTGTATTCCAGCCTAACTCACCACCACAAGAGCCCCTTTCATACAGTACCCATTCAACAGAGCCTTCAGCTCTGCTATTTCCTTCAGGCAGGCACCCTGTAAAATAAAGGAAAAGATTTAATTTGATAAATTATTTGCAATTTGTGCATATAAGTCTGTGGATACAATTCACTCACCATAAACAAGAGCAAAGGACTGAGTCAGCATGACATACTTGATAAAGTACTTGTGAAATTTTTTTCTTAATCAACCTGTGCTTTCACAGAAACGTTTGAAATGAATTGAAAGTTTGCTTCTAAAAGTTTGCTTCAGGTGAAAAGGACCAGTCCCTTTCCTCTCTCCTGACCGTTTACTATTGAACAGGGTCTGAGGCGTGTAAAGTGCAGATCAAAAAGTCCTTCTGAGCACCCAGCAAGCCTATTCACCTTGCTAAAATAGTAGAAATAATCTTAGCAAAACACTCCACACCACAACAAAAGCTCTTCCCAGCCATTTTGGTGAGCAGCAGGGCAAGCACAAGGGGAGGGAAGATCAGATGACTGCCAATAAGGCGGGAGAAGTAAAGAACAAGATGAGTTGTTAATTTGTCTCAGTCATAATGTACAAGCACATCCCAAGCCTGCATTTCTTATTTTTTGTTTACTGCACAAAAATCACTTCTCAAACACATGGAGGGATCTGACTATCATTTTCCCCAGACTTCTGATATAAGCCTAGCACAGATATTTTACAATAATTTTTAAAATTTTACCTTTGTTGTTCATTAAGACTTTTCCTTTCTACAAAGAACAGCTGGAAGGTGCAGGTCAAAAGACAAAACCGTGTACACAGAAACAACTTTTTCACCAGCAAGACTGTGTTGCTGGAAGACATATTCAGCTACAGCTTCCCCCACCTCTGACCCCCTTAATGTCAAATACAATTTTGCCAGTAGCTGCATAGGGTACACAGTGGTATACCGGTGTGCCCCTGGAATTCCTCAACTGGGTGCAGCCTTAGCGCCCACAAAAGAGGCTGAACAGACAATATTTGTGTTTCTGCAGCACCTACAGTATATCATCTTGTCTACAGTTGGACTGCAAACTCCTCACATTGTCCTGCCACAGTCACGGAATTAATGGTTTTTGAGGTACAAGCAAACAGTCCATTCTCCCCTCTAACAATGGCCAAAACCCTTTAAAATTTAGAGAAAAGGAAACAACAGCAACCCACCAAAACCACACCCTCCCTCCCCACAAAGCTGGAGGAGATAAAATGAACAGAGAACTAAAGATTTTAGTTCTCCCCTGACTCCTCAAATCAGTTTAAGCCTTCCAAATTTCTACAAATTTTCACTCAGTTTAGTTTCCTGATCTGTTCCCTTGCTAACCATGCCGCTTCTGCCATCACAGGGAGAAATGTGAATAATAGCAAAGAGGAAAAACCAACCTTCTTCAGCAGTAATACCAGCCTGACGTGTGTGAAAGCCTCCCTGAAGACTACAATGCCGTGCAGTCACAGGGGTCTGTTTGGATCAACTGGCTGTATGGAAAAACAGGAGAACCAAAACCAAAACCCCGCCAACCACTCCCCACTAAAAAAAGCAACAACAACAACAAAAAAAAAATCATTGCCAATGGCAGATTGATGTCTTTTAGCAATCAAAATCAAGATTTTCAATTCTGGAGCAAATCTGATTTTCCACGAAGAAAGTATTCGTTTTAAGAGAAGTGTCCTAACAGAAGAGATAGGCAAGCTTACATTCCAAAGGATACAATAACTTTCCACACAGAAACTATGGCAGTCTTTTAGGGTTTTTGCTCATTTGTTTTGTTTGGGGTTTGGGTTTTTTTGGAGGGTGGGTGGGAGGGGATTGTGTGGGGCTTTTTTAGAACTTCCTGCAGCACAAGCTTTTTGGATTCTGTATCCCAGACATTTTGCTACAGAATGCCTACTTATGTCCCAGTCACACAAAGAACAATCATAACAAAAAGTATTGTACTCTGTACTATAAACACTGGTAGAGTGAAATAGAAAGACTAATGAAAAAAATAATTAAAAATAGAACTCTTTTCTTTCCAAAGGAAATAATGTTATTTTTACCCCAGCATCTTTGTCATTGTTATAACAATGGTTCATTTTAGGCCATATCTCACTGCACTTAGAATCAGGAAACCCTGGTACAAATGTGCTACAGCACCCTGGGCTTTGTTCGCACTGTATGTCTGGGACAGCACTGCAGATTCCAAGGGACTTGCTAGAGGTTAACACAGCTTTTTCAGGGGGTAAGTTTCCCTAGAGCACAACTCTGACAACACCTGCAGGACTGGAGAGCTCTGCAGGTTATGGAAAGTGAAGGTGACTTGTTGGAACATCTCAACTCTCTAGATGAAGTCATCCATTTTGCAATGGGGCAGGTTCAGCGACCAACTGCTGATGAGGCTCAGATCCCAGTTTGATACATGAGGGATACATGGCAGAAAAGCACTCAGCAGCAGATTTCCAAGCATTCTTACTCCTAGCAACACCCCTACCTTTGACTTTACAGGAACGGTAAGAATTCAGTTCTCAAGATTTGACTTACTAGAGGAAAAAAATTCTCCCACCCCCCTTAGTCACACAGCAGTATTGTGACCTGCAGACTCACAGCCCTGGAGAACATGGAAGTGTTGGGAGGTCTTAACTGCTTCCCCCAGCGTTTTTCCATGAAGAATACATCTTCACTACCAGCAACATAGTGTTTCTCTTTGCACTGTAGCAAATCCAAAGTTTACATTGAGGTTGTATGCTTCTCTCCTAACAGGAACACCAAAATATCACGTTAGTTTTTTTTTTTTTTACTGTACAAAGATAAAAGGTTGTTTCTCTCTACTCAATACCAATGGACATTAAGGAAATGCCTCTCCTCCCTTCAATGGTGCAAAACCTGCCCCCCTCTTCTTTTTTCATCTCTCTCAACACCGGAAACAAGCAACAACCCACCTGTCTTTTAATATATTTCAAAAGTCAAAACACTTTAGAATAAGCATGGGAACTGGAAAGAAAACTGTTGTGCACTGGTATACATACATCAACACACCTGCATTTCCTCTGATAAGCACCTTCTCATTTTCCAGAATCAAGATTTTTCCTTTTTCCCTTCCTTTGTCCTTCTTCCATTTAAAGAAAAAACAAACAGCTTGCTGTGTTTCATGGTGGTCCTCTGGGTTTGCACCTCCTCTCCATCCTGAGTTCCTTCCAGACAGGCTTGTGTCCTCCACTTTAATTAAACAAGCTGCCCTGGGTAGAGGGAAAAAGACACCACGTGCTCCATGTTTATTTTGAAAAACAGCTTCAATGTTCTCTGCTCAGCCTCAAGAATGTGAGCACTTATTTGAAAAAGCGAGGTGAAAGGCTAGGTGCCAGTAAGAGAAGTGGGTGCTTTGGCTGAAACAGGGACCAGGGTTTCACCCACATCTCTCTCAGGAGTAATTTTAAACACTGAAAATAAATGTTATAGCTGGGCACTTTCCACAAGGAAGACTCCAGAATCCCTGCCAGCTCTAGAAATTGTCTATATTAAAGCTGTGCATTATCTTGTCAACATTTAGTATTCTTCTTTAGCAAGTCCATTAATATTAATGAAATTGTGTCTATGTTAGCCCTTTCTTGGATATGTCCAAGTCCAATGCTAATTACATTCTGAAGGAGGAAGCCGTTGCCAGACACAGCATGCGTCATGCGGTAAGGCTGAGTGCTTCCTCTCTTTTCAAGCTGTGCAGAATACAGGAGAGACCTATCTTTCTCTAGATATGCAGAAGAATTTCATGCCTAGGGTCTTTTACATCTCTCAGCTGCAGACCACCAGAGAATGTTGCTCTTCACTAGCTCTCTTGCTGTCTTTCCATTAGGATTCCTTCAGAACTTCCCTATTCCCCAACACTCTGCCCAAGAGGTATACTCATTTCCTGTATCATCTTAAAACTATGATGCTAGATCTTCCTGCTGTGATGATTTAAAAGCACCTTCAAAAGCCTCTGAATTCCTTTAAAAAAAAGTTCCAAGTTTATGTTTAAATATCTGAGACTGACTCAAACAACTCTCTTAAGGGACAACAGCAATATAAAGACTAGAGCTCACCTGCACTTGAATTCCTTCTGGCATATTCTGGCTTAATGGTATTATCAGTTCTGGCAAATGCTTCCTAGACAAGGAGAGCTTGGAGTTCATTTTCTAGTGTGTGGGACACCACAAAGACATAAAGCTCATCAGCCTTTGAACAAATTAAATTTGTGGTCAGAGACAAAAATAACATTGGTGAATATCCAAGATTGCCTTCATTCCTATAATATGTTTGGCCCATGGAAAAAGTAGAATATGGAGTGGTGTGCTATTTAAGTTAACAGATACCAGGGAACTTTCAGGATGATGAAAGCAACCAGTTGTTTCAAAGCACCAGTGTGCAGTGGCTGTACACTGACAGCATTGGGAACGAAACAGCTTTCTTCATCCCCTCTATCAAAGATGTAAATTTTTATGCCAAAGTCACCTTCATCAGGCAGTGTAGGATGGTAGACACATTAGCAGAGGAAGGAATCAATTCAGTCAATAAAGGAATTGATATCTGTCTATAGTTAGAAAACACCTTTTACAGAAAAGGCTGTTCTTCTGAACCATTGAGAAATAAAAGTTCTACTGAGTTTCCAAATACACAGATACATGTATAATTAATATTGTCTAACTGCCAGACATTAAGAGTGTCTTAGGATTTTAAATGTTTTCTTCTTTTGTTCTTCCCTTCTCAGAGTGCATCTAACAGCCATGGAGAAAAGAACAGACACGTAAGAGAGTTATGAATTCCCTGTATAATGAGCAGGGGGCTGGTATACAAAGCTTCAAGTAGTGAATACAGAGACTACTCACTCACAGAATCTATTGAGCAGGAAAACAGGATTCAGTCTTCTCTTTCTGACCCATTGGTGGGTGGCAGGACAGCAGCTTTCTGGCTTCTTCAGCCATAAAGTGCAAATATTCATCCACATTCCCAATACTCCATGAGATTACTGGGCAGAAAGGCCTCATGCATGCAGAATTACTAAGTAGGACATTCCAGGGGAGAGACCGGGAGATTTCCTTGTCTCCCAGAAATCTAGCTTCTGCTCAGAACAGGCAATGAAGCAAGAATGCACGTACTCACAGGCAGGATTTGTCTGCATCAGACCTCCCTGGCAGTGTTATCAGTCTCACTGGGCTGGAAGATGGGCTGCCTTCAGAGCTCAGAACAGTCTTCACAAGACAGCTTGGAACACACTGGCAGCACAGGCCCTCCTGCCAGAGGCTGCTCCGTGCTTGCAGGGCATCCACTGAATAATGGTCAGCAGGCACGCTTCAGGAGAACTAAACTCATCTTCAAGCTTCTGAAGCACATAAAAGAGATGAAACAAATCAAAGGGTACTTCCACGTCACCATCTGGTTGGCTGCAGAATGCACTTGATGCAAGTCTTCCAATTGTCTATGCATCTTGCACTGTGGTTCATATCACTGAGTAGTCTTGAAAAAATGCAAATTGGATTCCTTTTGGATCAAATCAACCAAAAGATGCATCCCAGCCACCACTGGGCATCTGGTCCCAAGGACTAAGAGCTAGGCAAAAGTAAAACCCTTGAAACCCCCACAGATCAAACATCAGGTTGTTGCACTGAGAGCTCCCCCCTCCAGATTGCCACACCTGCTAACGGAGCTGCAGGTAGTGTCCCAGCACAGACCAAGGACACCATGGAGGGCATCCATCAGGTGACAATCTGCTGATAGCAGTGACAAGCAAAGCCTGAGCAGGAGGTCCCGCTTTTGGCAGGGGGCTCAAGGACAAGAATGTGGGGAGAGGAAGACAGTGCGGAAAAAAAAGTGCTTAAGCTTTACGTTATCCACTGATTTTTCTCTTTTTGAGAAGTTCAAACAAAACAGGCAACAACTGTGCAGGAAGGCTTTCTTGGTGTTACGGATAAAATATTTTCTTAACCGTATAAAAGCACATCATTCCACAAAGAAACATCTAATTTTCGTTTTACCTATTCCTTGAAAAATGTTTTATTAAGGTGGGATTTACAGCATGAGACAAACTTAGTGGTATTATTCCAAGTAATCAGTTCTACCAGCAAACCAAACAAATAATGACCTATGAGCGTTTTGTTTACCACTAACGTCATCAAGAAGTGACAACGCTGACAAACAGCTTTGTTTAAATCTTTGAGAGTATCCATTAAAAAGCAAACCAAAAACCCCAGCAGACATAATCCATACTATCAATACTATAGGTTCTTATCCCTTCACCTTATCCCAGAAATAATTAGAAAAGATGTGGGTGTCATAGACAGGAGCTAGACATGACTTCATACAGAAGGGATGAGTGACTCCATATAGAAGTCAATATAGCCATTTCTGTGTAGAATTCCATCATGAAACACACTCCAACATACACTGACAACAAGCACAGGAAATGAAAAAGAAAAGGTGCAATCCTCTACAGCTGAAAGGCAGAAGACTTATCTTAGAAAAGCAGACGTATTCATTCCCTTGGTCTGAAGGTGTCTCATGTCTGCATCTTTTCAGTTCAGCTTCCAGTTCCACAGTCCTTTTCTGCCAGGTATCTGTCTCTTTTGGACTGCAAAACAAATTTCTTCTGCATCACCAGGTGACAGGTATAAAAGCAACAAAGGAAGAATAACTCTTAATTTTTGAAGAGAGGATGGGGGAAATGCTAGGATTTTTGTAACAGATGAAGAGGGGCCATGGAAGCAAAACAAAATTCAGAAGCGCCAACGGAATTAAGTTGAATTTTTATACAGTCTTGTTCCTCAGATTTACCTTGATCTTACAGAGCTTTTATAAATCTCCGTTTGTACCAGTAGAAGTCAGAAATAGCAGCCTGAAATTAACAACATTACACTCTTCAAATGCAGCACAAGCAGCATGTCAGTACGCATCCCTGCTTGCTGTTTCTTGGAAGAACACAAGGCATATTTACCAAACCACAATTCTATTACAATTAGTCTAATGGCAAAAACTTTGGCTTTACCTTTCTTTCATTTGGATTTTCAAGTAATCCCTTTTTTTCTCCTTGGATTCTTCTGAGCATAAAGTGCACAGTTTGTCTTCAATTAAAACAGAAATAGCAGAAGATCAATAAAGATTTTCATCAGAATAATAGTAATAAAATCCAATGTCTCATGGAACTATAATTTATACTCTCCACGGCAGTGATTTTCTATTGATGAAGTCAGTAAAAGAGCTTCTTCATACGAAAGTTTCAGTTACAAATTAAAGTACAGCCTCATGAAAGCATCTGCCTGCAGAACTGGCCACGTTACACAGACTGAGTTACACTGCAGAAGTATTACCCATTAGACGGCGAGCTTTGTTCAAAATGCTTGACATCTGCTACAGCACCCAACTAATGTAACCTAAATAAAAAGGCCTACTATTATTTCCATACATGTTGTCACAGGATTATCAGAATCAGTCATTAGAGTAACTACACTAACACCACAGCATTGCATTAGCATTTAACAACACTATACCTCACCGTCGGGGTCACAACAACCCCACACAATGCTACAGGCTTGGAGAAGAGCGGCTGGGAAGCTGCCCAGCAGAAAAGGACCTGGGGGTGTTGGTTGACAGGCGGCTGAAGATGAGCCAGCAGTGTGCCCAGGTGGCCAAGGTGGCCAATAGCATCCTGGCTCAGAAATAGCATGGCCAGCAGGAGCAGGGCAGTGACTGTCCCCCTGTACCTGGCACTGGTGAGGCTGCACCTGCAGCACTGTGTTCAGGTTTGGTCCCCTCACTACAAGACAGACATCGGAGGTGCTGAGATGTGAGGAGGAGGGCAACGAAGCTCCTGAAAGATCTAGAGCACAAGTTTTATGAGGAGTGGCTGAGGGAGCTGGGGGTGTTCAGCCTGGAGCGAAGGAGGCTCAGGGGGAGGCCTCATCAGTCTCTACAACTAGTCTCTACCTGCAAGGAGGCTGTAGTACAGTGGGGTAGGTCTCTTCTGCCAAGTAAAAGTGACAGGGCAAGAGGAAATGGCGTCAAGTTATGCCAGCGGCAGTTTACATTGGGTGTTAGGAAATATTTCTTCACTGAAAGGGTGGGCAAGCATTGGGACGGGCTGCCCAGGGAAGTGGTTCAGTCACCATCCCTAGAAGCATTTAAAACACGTGTAGATGTGGCACTTGGGGACACTGTTTAGTGGTGGACTTGGCAGTGCTGGGTTAATGGTTGGACTCAGTGTTAAAGGTCTTTTCCAACCAAAATGATTCTATGAATCTATGATTTAAGGGCTTTAACTGGTATTTAATATCCAGGCTCCAACCCAGGGTGAGAAGTAGTCATTGTTACTTCCAATTTCTGTCTTCTATTCAGTCATACTTCTTGCAACATACAGGGGAAGGACAGCATGTCATACCCAGTTCAGCATTATGCAATTACAATAACCTTTCTCTCACCTCCAAACCCTTAAGTGGCAAACCATTACTTACTAGCTATAGGCCAGTTAAGAGATGAGATTGAGACAGGAAAAAGCATTGTCTCAAAATAGCATTTAGGTGAGAGACCAAACTCCACACAAACACAGAGAAAAGGAAGGACGCTAGGAGCCCTTCTGGCACACCACTTTTTGCCTTGCTGGTGGCTTATCCATTTTTTAAATCAACAGTGACTTAGCAATTGTGTCATAAACAAACTCCTCTAGACCAGAGGATTTGAGTAATTGTCCACAGGAGTTAACAGTGCTGATGGTTGGTTCTATTCATAATTTCCCATGGAGCAGGGTAAGAAGCCTCTGATTTTTGCAACTTTTGCAAATGTCTGTGCTTATTACAAGGGAAAAAATAATAGCTTTAACTGTGTAGCATCAAGTGGAAGTTCTAATCGACAGTGAAGGCTCTAAGGCCACCCTTTTGCAGATCCAGGAAGAAACTATATCATACGCTTGCATACTGCCTACAGCTATATGCATGAGAAATGCATACCTAACTCACTTTTCACTGGTGATATTTTACAATTAGAAATAAAAGCATAAAGGTTTGAGAAAGTTGGGAGGAGTACTCATTTAAACCTATTCATTTAGATATACTCATAGGAAAATCAAGGACTTTAGATTATAGCAGTTGGGTGAATTCACCTGCAAAAGCCGCCTATCTACCATGAATACATTAATTTTCACAATCTGCTGCAAAAACATTGCCAGGAACAGGAAAAAAATACCTACATTATACCTGACAAGCACTACCTTGAATTTGGGAGGTCTTCATAGTTTGATTTTTGATTCATCTCACTTTACAGACATAGCTTCATACTCAAAAGAAGTGATAACAAGCAGTTTCCATGGGAGCTGAAAAGATAAAAGATGTGTGTAAGTTCTGATACTGACAAAGACTGTTCAACATCATTTCAGGGAATATGGAGCAACTTGCACTCTTTTCATATAACTTCCAAGGGTTTGTCTCATAAGCTCACTCAGATTAAAAAAAAAAAAAGCAGCAATGGCAGCAGTAATGCTCACAACAGAAATGTTAGGATTAGCTCATTATGGAAACCATTTTGGAGCCGAGAATGCTGAAGTAGAGAAGTATAAATTATCTTATTATTTCTACAGCACTTACTAGGAAAGTATTGGCTAGCACAAGGACAGAAGCACTTCTGCAGAGAAAAAAGACAAATGTTTTGCCATGATCTCCAGTGGATCATCATCATCCAAGAACCAAGTTCTGCTTCTTTAAAGAGGACAGCCCAAAAGGTCTTGTATTTCTGTGGGACTGCTTCTGACAGTAGCCTGAGTGGGGCTGGGCTGCTGTTCACTTCTGTATGGATGCCAAATGAAATAATGTTTCTGGAATCTTAATCTAAATTGTCATTGCTGTATGGGAAAGGTTTGCATATGACAAAATTATCATGATTAATTGCATCTACATAGCAAGAAGTACCTCATGACCACTGAGCCTGAAGCTGTGCTAAGAACTACACAGTATAAAAACAGTTCCCAAGAGTTTATAATCTTAAGTAATTATGGCAGAAAAAGCTACATTCTTATTACAAATAAGCCTTATAGGCACAGTATAATATATTTTAATAAGGACTTATCCATGATTCCAAACTGATTTTATCAGTGTTTTTACCATCTAATTCAGAAAAATATTACCGTGTGACTAATTCCACCCAGGGAAAAAGAAAAGGAATTAAGGACAGTATTTTTTTAATACGAATGGTACCTCGTAATCAACACTTTAGTATTTTATTAAAAATCCTGCTATTAGAGAAATGTCAAAGTCCAGATTCAAAACATACTTGCAGGTCTCCTTATTGGAATATGGTTTTCAGTAAACAAATATGCATTTTTAAGGCTTCTCTTAATATATTAAAAAAATACATCCCTTAGGCCAACAGTATCCTATATCAAACACTGAGGGGTACACTTCTATACTTGTAAAACTGCATTAGTAATTGTCTGTGCAGCCATCTGGTTTCAAAGACCTTTGTGCAGTTTAGGCCTTAAATGTGAAATTAAGGAATCTGAATAGATAAAATGAAGAATACAATATGTACAGTTCTGCAATCAAGAAGGAAATCAATACACCTAATATTTATAATATAAGGTAAAGAATTTCTACAGTCAGAAGTGGGAAGCTTGGAGCTTCCTTGAATAAAATTCCTGTCTATCTTGTATCATGAGTTTGTATCCTCAACAAGAAGAGAACAAAAATGTAGGAAAGTGTCCAAACCAAACTGAATAACCAACCATGTTGAAAATAACAAATATTAGGTATTCAGCAGGCACAAAGACATACTGACGATAAAGCGATCAGTTTAGATTACTTCTGAAAGTGATAAGGAAGTGTGATAATAAAAGACTTTGCAGCAGTAAAGATGGATTAGATCTCACAAAGCACACTAGAAAGATGACAGAAGTTCTTTGCACTTTTAACAGATCAACTCAGGGAAAGCAGAATTGAAACTGAGGTGGGAGGAATAAAGCCAGGTAGAAATCAAAGATAAACAATGAAAATAAACAGGTTTCAAAATTAAGCTAAAAACTTAAAATCCTACATGACCATCTACACTGATAATGGCAGCCAGTGGAACATAGGCCAGAGTGGGAACACATACAGACATCGCCACTCCCCAGGTAGAAGCAAAACCTGAAGATCTTAATGATTCTAAGAGGAAGTGCTAGGCAATTTCCATCCCAGACTTCTAGAAGAACTGCCATATGAAGTTAGAGATCTGGGAGTAAGCAGTGAAAATAATTTGGGGGTAGTATCATATGATGAGAGTTGCAAATACGGCAGCTATATTTAAGAAGTGAAGGAAAACAGGACACAATCAGCTGTGGATCTGTTAACCTAGCCTTGACAACATGCAAAGTTTAAAGGTATATACTTTTACAAAAACAAAGATACAAAGTTTAGTATGAAAAATGAGATATAATGCAACACAGATTGGTAAAAGATCAGTTCTCCATGAACCAGGCATTTGCCTTCGAATAGATCTACTTTATTATCTATCTATCTATATAAAAACCACTTCTTAGCAGTCTGGACTTCAGAAAAGCACTTTGTATGCCGAGTTAGTTAAAAAGGGGGTAAGAATACTATTGTAGGATGGGACACAGCAAGCCAGGGAAAAGACATAATGGAAAGCATTAGGCTAAGGGAAGGTTGAAACTGATATAAGTTAATGGCCTTTCAAATAAATAGTGGAGAGAGTGAGGAAAGAAAAAGGAAAGAAATAGAGTGCTAATAGCACAGGTGGGGAAGACTCTGGAGTGGGAAGATAGCAGCTAATCTTTTAATTGCTACATTGTTTAGATTTGATACAGAGTTGCCCAATATCACACAACCATTTAAGAACAAAGGCAGGAATAAAACAAAAGAAAAAACCTTAACACAATTCCCTGTCCCTTCTAAGTGAGATTAATTGACGGATTTTTAACAGCATGTAGGCACCTAACTTCCACACCCTCAAAACACAAAGTTGAACCTTTTAGAAAACAGCTAAGGGGCCCACACTCCCATTTACTCTATACAAGCAGACATTTAAAAGGCTACAAATATGCCTTACAGGTCACTAGCTACGAGGAGGCCGAAATATTTCTTATATTTTTCATGCATTTATCTAAACACAGGGGAGCCTGATGGCCAGTGTTCCTAGATGCTACAATGAAATAAGTTCACTAAAAATCCTGCCCCTAGAAACGAAAAAGAAATCAGTGTTTGTGAAGTCCTACCCAGATTCAATTTTACAGACAGTGTTGAATTACATATTTAAAGACTTCTGTTCAACAGCTGATATTCCTGATCTAAACAGCATCACGGACAAAATAAGATTTCAGTATTAATAGCAATTACCGCTCTTCTGGAACGATAAAGTGTTAATGCACACACACAAACCAAACTAGCATTTCGAAGTGCCATGAGAAGAGATTACATCATTACTACAGACCATCTGCTAGGAATAACACAGAATAACAGATGATGAGCCAAGATCACTTCTGGCAGAAAAGGATAGAGGTCCACTAACTTCAGGAAATTTATCCCAATGTTCCTGTATGTTACAGATTAATAAGATGACACACATTACAGACTAGTAGAGGTGAAACAAAGTTAAAACCACAAAGATTGATATAGCGTACTCAATTAGAGCAATTTATTCTTTTCACTACAAATATATTTGTAGATGCTAAAAATCAAGACTGTGACAGCTACTCACATAAGTCAATATGCTAAAAAAGTAGGGTATTTCTGCAGAGATAAGAAAGAACATATGGTCCTTACTGCCAGCTAAGGGTCCTTTTTAAAACAATTTTCCTCAATCTGATTTGCTTTACAATTACACTAAATCCTGCCATGATTGCTCTTCTAGAGCACTTACAGAATTCGGCTTCCCTTAGAGATGTATTTTTCCTTCTCCTAGTTACCGCCTTTATTATTGATTTTTAGATAATCCCTGCAGTTACTAGAAAAAGGTTTTGGCAAGTTTCCCTAGAGGCCTGCAGATGCCTATTACCCTTATCAATAGACCATCCTTTCACCCCCTTAGCTACCATCCTCAGTTACTAACTGGTTGACTATGCATATATTCTGTTCAGAGAGCAGCAGGGAGAACATTTAATATCCTCTCTCTAACAAACAAGAAAGGCAACAGCTGCTGGCCTCAGCAGAGGGTCTGCTCAGGGAACCTGTCCCAGAGAGAAGTCTGGCTGGACCCAGCTGCGGAGAACTAAGCAATTCCCCCTCCCCATGGCAAAACGTGCTGTAAGAAATTTGGACCATTTTATCCTCTCCTTATTGGAAGGTTATTGTACTACTTGAAAAACCCTTTTAACCAGTGCAGAAGAACTGTAATCAGAAAAGTATTTTCATTAACATCTCTGACACAGAGAGGTCATATCACAGAAGGGGAGGGGGTTCTTTTGTCAGAGAAATAACACACCAAATATTCTGTTAACAGAATAGAAACCACAGCCCTGAGGACAGGGCTGCTAGCATGTAAGCTGCTTTCTGAGAACTAATTGATTGGCTAAACTGAGAAGAAAAGCTTAATGAAACCTTTTAGAGCTATTAGCATAAAATTCAGAACTAATACCCAACTCGGGCTGCCTGTGTTGTATGGGACTCGGACATGCCTGCTGCTCCAGAAACCGGGGTAACCAGAGGCACTGCTTACCGCGGGGGGTGGCTACATGACTGTCAATGCCAATTTTGTTAGGTGAACAGCCACTATGCTTAAATTTCTTATTTTAGCATTTGGGGGGTGGGGTGGGGGTTGTTTTGTTTTCAATGTATGGTTTGAGAAAAACATCAACTGTAGATTTTTATATTTTTTTTAAGACAGAGAAGGAAGAATTTTATTATAGTCCCCCATTCTTCCTCCAAGTGAATGCCAAATCTCAGAAACCACAAAGCAAATACAAGAATGTCAAAGCCTATTAAACATAATTCAAGCATTTTTCCTTTTATTTTTTGGGTTGGCAGTCCTGTTCAAAAATGGGGCATTTACACTTCAGAGCGAAAACAGAGAGAAAGACTGAAGGGGTCCAGAGCTCCTTTGAAGAAAGGAGTTGTGCCTTATCTCCTTTAGCTCCTTTAAAGGGAGCTGTGCTCTCCTTAGTCTCCAATTGCTCCAGCTGCCACTCAGGAGAAGGGACAGAAATGCTCAGGGTTAAAAGCTTCTCCCCTCCCTCCAGCCCAAGCAATCAGGAGATAAGATGACATAAACTCAAACCATGGCCCCAGGCCAGCCCCTTAAAAGGCAGCCAGAAGCGTTTAAGGAAGACCGCTGGTGCTAGGACCTGGCTGCTGCCCATCTCCGACAGCAGTCGCTGCAGTCCCAGGGCTGCACGAACTGCTCAGCACTGCGGGAACTGGGAGTGCCGGGCTCTTCTCATACTGGGCGGATCCAACACTCGCTATCGGTAATTTTGCTGGCTCTGTTCTTGTCCCAGCTTGCTCGGGTTCAGCAAGGCTGGTACAGGGCTAGACTGCAGTTGAGCAAATACCCTTGCAATTCAAAGCTCCTGCTTTTGTTCTGAGATGAGGAAAACTGCTATTTTTCCACGAGCACGAGGTACAGCCAAGGTTGCTCTCTGATAACGACTGATTAGAATTGAGTGTAATGGAAAGCGGAAGCCTGCTGTTTTGGGGCTAATTCGATGATTGATTTATACCCGTTAAACAGGTGGTAGAACTTCTGGCTGCTAGTTAAAGATTTTTCCCCTTTACTGCCACAGTATCCCACTATATGACAAATATTCACATTACTTGTTATCACAAATGCACGTAGTTACCTGGCAGGAGTATCTGCAAGTAGCCAAAGGTCAAGCGGAGCCATCTGAACTAGCTGGTCACTGAGAAACTGTCACCAGGGACTGAGCCAGCTGGCAAGATCAGTGGAATTCCTACTGCTGCTCTGTGGATTCACATGAAAAAAAGGAGAAAAAAAAAAAAAAAAAAAAAAAGCCCAACCAAACCAAAAAATAAACAACCCAAACCAAAGCCAAAAAATGAAAACAAATCAGCCCAGGAGATCAAACAGGCATTTCCCCCCATGGTAAAATTCTGTGTTAATTCATATATTAAAAAAAGTAAGCATCTAACAAGAGAATGAAACAACAGAATAATCACTGGTGCATGGAGATGTTTTTGAGTAAATCCCATGCAGTTTTGTTTTCTACCCAAAATAAAAACCTCTGGCACCCTGGGGATTAGAAACAGAAAAGCTGACAGATTTAACTCTTGCAGCACAAGTGGTTTTACTATAACATGATACCAACACGATAAGACTGAAACCTGATCACAGTGTGACTCTCATACATTAGAATGTGAATCCCGTTACTATCCAAACACCAATAGTTAAAATGACAATTCGTTTCCTACCACATATCTGTTAAAAAAGTCTTGTATGAGAAGAGGCTCTTGGTTTATTTATAGGCAAAACAGCTGTTTTCTGCATTCCACGACCTAGGCTGAGGTCTGCTCCAAGTCCTGCATGTACCGAGACTGCCTGAGTACAGAGATACCTTGTGTGGAAGTGAAATGTGGAGCTCCTTTCCAAAGCAGTGAACAGTGCCTTCTTCACTGTGTGCTGACACCTCCTACAGAACATAGCTTTAATGGTGATTTTCTTTAATCACAAGAAAAATGATCCATTTTTGATGGTGGTGGCAGACTAACCCAGGTCTGGAACTTGGTTCATTTTAGAAAACAAAGTAGAGAGAGACCTTTCACATCTGTTTTCCTCTCAATTTCCCTCCTGAAATGCTCATTAAATATATAAATGCAAAAGCAAATAATAGCCTCCAGTCAAATTAGCTCATTCATCTAGATAAGATGAAAATATGTTCCTCATCTACACACTGAAATGATTCCGCTAATATCATCCATGTACCCACTTGCAGTAATTTTTTTATTACGGCTCACGTTCTTCTATCCTACTGTACTGTTAGGTGCAGCACACCCAGTTGTGCATCTGCCACTTTGTAACTGAAGTGTAGAGCATTAGGTACTTCTGTTGGTTAACACTGGGTATGTGAATGTCTGTTGGTACAAACAGGCAACCACCACCACCACCCATATTGTTGCATATACAAATCCCTCCTTTGTAAAGATCCACAAACGATGAGGACTTTTTGGTGTGATCTATTTTGTTCTCAAGTGATAATATTCATTGCAACCAGAAGTTTTCAGCTCTGTCTAAACTTTTATCCTCATATAGATTCACACTCCTATAGCATTGAAATAGTCTACACTTCTGCCCTCTTATAAGTTAATAACCTTTTAGAGGAGTTTTACATAATTTATTTAGATTCATTATTGCTTTTCTCTCATAAAAGCCACTTCATTTAATACAGCTACCCCTTTCTTAATGTTTTCCTGTCTAGAAATTGGGGGGGGGGGGGGGCGCACACATGTCCTGTTCTGACATCATTATCAACATTTTGCCAAGCAGCAGCCAGTATCTACAGTCTTGCCATCAGTCTCATGCTGGAGGAGAAATCAACGATGTATTCTAGATTGCTTTGCTTTATATGCATGCAGGCTACAAAAAGTCAAACATAAGCAAGCAATTCCTTCTCCCAGGAATTCCAGTCTAGTATCTTTGGCTGGTTCCCCAAGGCCAAAAGTAAATCAAGAAAAGACTCAAAGATCAAGACAGAATAAGGCTTCCTATGACTTACACCATTTCGGACAGGACCTCTACACAGTCCTGAATAATCCCAAAAGAACTATCAGCACAATACATCTTCCCAAAACAGAACATTTACACACTAAGTAAAAGAATGTGAAAGACTGGCCGTCGCAATTTGGACTCTTCAAACACATTTGGCAATGCTCGTCAGTCCAGTTAAAACTGCTCTGTAGTTTACAGGGGAGCACAAAACTCATACAAAGAAGCAGAAAATGATACATGCACACATTGAGGTATTAACGTTGATTAAATGATCAGTTTAATTAAACTAGGCAAGTTTAAGCACAGACAAGCCCTGCAGTGTATTTCTACTGAACACATAAAAAAAAAAACTGGGGGGGGGGGGGGGGGGGGGGGGGGGAGAGACCCACTAAGTTTTAACTCTTTTTTTCCCTCTCTCCCCACTTCATTGCCCAAACATACTCATCTTGTTGCTCAGACGGCATGCATGGTTTGTGCTGAGCCATTCAGATATTACAACGTAGTTGTTGGATAGGTCTGCTGTAGGCATTTTCCTACGAAACATAGTATCTCCCTACACGTAAGCCAGCACAGCCTTCACTACTACTCATGGCCTTCTTGCTTTGACAGCCAGCAGGTGCTTCAACTACTGGCTGGGCTAAGCCTGTACTAAATTGAAGTGCAGACTGAAGCAGTCCCCAGCTGGCTCCACAACTGATACGGCAGGTGAGGGACTGACAGCCAACTTTTCACAGCCCTCCCCTTATGTTCTGAGCGTAACTCTGCTGAGCATAAGCCATGCAAATTGCAGAATGTGGCTCCAAGGTTTGTAAACCTCAGTTTAATCATACGTAGCATATCCAAACAGGAGCTCTGTATGTCTTTTTCTTCTCTTTGTTTTCTCTGCTTTCTCAAAAGCTGTAACCAACGACTTGGCTCTTGTTTCATGCAAGGCTGCCAGCTTCTATAAACAGACTCAAAACCTGGCAATCAGTATGCAGAATTCTGGTTGCAATATCTCTGCTTTGCTGTCTATTTTTGTAGATGCTTATTTCAAATGCTTGCAAGCCAAGGGTTTTTTCCTTTGGTTAACTATTCCATCTTAAACAGTATATAAGATAAATGCCTTCAGAAAAAGATTCCAACTATCCTTCAGGTGATTGGTACTACATGAAAGGGACTTAAAAAGAGAGTTTTTCTTTCTGTCATTGCCAGATTTGCAAGTCAGTATTCTGCACACAAAAAACCATGCTCATTTACTCAGTTCCCTTATCTTCCTCCTTTCAGTCTCTCAGCTGATACCAGGCATGCCAAGTTCATGGTGATTCCCTAATGCTGCGCTGCTGCTCACTAACTCTTCCAAAGGAACATTCTCTACATCTATTTAGCAAGATGGCTTTTAAAAATAGGAACACAAAATCCAGTGCCGAGTTCAGGATAATTATGGGAGATACAGCAGGTGCAAGTATTCTCTTACACAGCATTTTCTGATGACATGACAAAGAAAAACTTTATTTTCAAAGGGCTTAGAGGGACTTTTCAGGGTACTTCTGTTGTACAGCTTTTGAGAACTAGAGTAAACAGCCTCCTGTAAAGAAGCGTGGCCAAGCTAATAAGTGGAAGTGTAATTTCCGAGTGATGTTCAGCCTGCTTGATAAGCCAGACAGCATTTTTCTCTCAAAAATTCACCAGGATCCTGTCAGAAGAACAACCTAGATTTGCACCACAGACCACTTGGCCCAGAATTCAGGCTCCTAGTGCCTCCAAGGTCTAGGACTCAGGACCTTCATTCCTTGGCTGAGGTAAGTACTAAGCCTTCGCTACATGATCTTCGAAAGCTACTGCTTTAGTCCCTGCCTGAAGGGAGACAAGACAGCCAGGAGCAATGCCATAAACTTTTTTTGATATGACATAGCATAGGAGGGACTAAGAATTCCCAGGACGGATCTACCGTTCCAAGGGGAACAATCATCATTTTGCAGTGGCACCCGAAGTCTGTAAATTCACCCCAGTGTTTTCTGGATAGGGCAACCAAAATCCCTTTCATCCCATGAGTACTAGAAAATGTTTTTGTTTCAGTTTCAAAAGGCCAAATTACACCAGACAAGACTGAGCTCTCTGAAAAGGGCCAGGAAGGTGTCTGCGCCTCCTTAGTTGCACCTTGTCCCCAGACTTCCCACTTTCATCCATTTCTCACTGTCACAGAATTCCCAGTTGAAGACAGGGAATTTGAAGACAGTAAATGTTTGATAAGTGGAAACAAATGCAGATAAACCACATCTCAATTTAATCTGTGATTTACTGGAATTTGGAGTGGGGACCAGACACATAGCCTTACATGCATACATAGCCCTGTATTTTGATTGTGTGATAATTCCAGAAGTCAGCTCATGGTGTTTATACTCTAAAATATCATGGAATAACTTTTGTGGATAAGAAATATGTTACTGTTTAATCTGATTAATTTTTTTCCTCTTGCCTGATGCTGAATAAATTATTTGGAGATCAGCTTTTAATTTTCCAGCACAAGAATTTTTCATATTATGGAATTTAACACATTAATGTGATGGTTGGTTGATCCTGTTGAACCTATTTCAAATCCAGCCAAATTCAGTCTAAAGATTTATCCACTTTGCAGTTAGTTTTACACATCCATTGGCTTTTTCTGTTCAACAGCAGAAGCATTGGGGAACATGTTTCTTCTATGCAGAAGCAGACAAAAGCTTTTAACATAAAATAAGAGTTGCAACCTCCTCTCTTAATGAAAAGACAGGATCCAATTTTATATTATAAGTGCTGTCCATTTGATGGGTACGCAAGTTCCAGCAGTAGCAGGTGCACAAACTGGGAACCCTATCTGTTTCAATCCTGACGGCATTTCTGGCATATCCACTATCTTTGATCAGATACCCCTGCAACTTGTTATTTCCAGTGCTGCAAAGCTGTAGCTCAACAAGCCATGCTTAAACCTCTCCACTTCCAAGAGATGCTCTCCTGACTGGTAACTCTTCACACCTTTCATTCTTCCCAGACAGGAAGCACTTTGTCTTTGCTACAGCAAGATGTAACCCAGTCCTTTTATGTCAGTCTTTGTGCTGGCTGAACTGCTCACCTGATATCCCTCCAGGGAGCTAGTTCAGGAAACTAAATGGTCAGCAACAAGTCCCACAAGAACTTTTCTGCCAGTTAGCTCGCTAAACTGTCCCACTCTTCTTCCAAAGCTAGCACAAGGCAGGGGATGAGCCCTCTCAGGGCAGTTAGCCATCCACATATCCATATATAGCTACAAAGCAAAATTTAATCTCATAATGTGGAAGCACTCATACCTCGGACCACTCCTCAGAGGGCCATCCACCACCTTCAAAAGGCAATACACTAGATAAAGTCACCTTATGCATTCTCTCATGTGCATCTTTCTTTTGTCCTGTCTTGGTGTGCGCTACAAAGAATAGTAGCACTGAAAATATTAGTGTGTGCTTCATAGGCACTATTGAATTTGTTATGCTGTTCAAAAGGCTCACAGATAGCAATATACAGCAAAAGGCTTCTGGCTGAAAAAAGAAACCTGGCAAAGGGAAAACGATTGCCTGCTGAAGTGTGAAAGATTTCTACCATAAAATAATAAAGGTGTCATTTTCAAGTAACAGATTAGTACTTCAGAATGTAGTATAAATGCTATAAAAGACTACTCAAAAGAAAAAACCAGAAATTTTCCCAGGTGTTGACAGTGAATGTAAGTAATTCACACAGCTTTTCCATCTAACCTCTTCCTCACAGTTTCATTTTCAGAGACCTCAAAAACCTTCTTACTGCAACATTTTAGGAACAGAAGTCTTATCTATTACAGCACAATAAAACATCAAATCTAAATCAAGCTCAGCTACACTTATTTTACTATCAGGTTACAACAATGCTGCAAGCTAAAAATTTAGAAGCAAGTTTTGGAACTAAGACAATGCCTATTTGTAAACAATAAATACAACCTAATTATGTAATTGTTTCCACAGTTTTCTGGAATGCAATCTGCCTTCCTAGACTTTTTTTTTTCCCCAAACTGTATCAAGTAGTACGAAGTTCTTAGTCTCATCTTTCAAGCTAAACAAAATGCACCAAAATAGTCTCAGACTACAGATCTATTTTTTTTTAATGACAGAATGATTTAGACGCATCACTGATTTTCTAATTCCTTGTGCTTAAAATATTCTGTTGAACTACCCAGAATTCAAGAAGTTTTAGAGATGCCGGATTTACTAATGCTGGCACAAAGGCAAAAAGCCAAAGCCGCCCCCTCTAGACTTAAGAAGGTCAAACAAGAATAAACACAGCCAAGAATTAGTTCAGAAATTTGGAATTAGATGATGTACAATCAAATCTTAGCCTCATTATAGTCATTATAACACAACTCCCATCCGATGTCTTCAGCAGGTACAGGGGGTTCACCTTTCCCCCAAAATATCTTGCTTTAGGCTCTAAACACTCAAGTTTCCAGTGCTGCAAAATACTGAATCTCAAATCCAGCAAAGCAAATTACTAAATACTTCTGCAGGACTGCTCTGCTTAATGTTGGCAGCCAGCATGCCTGGAGTATCAGACATTTCTCACTCTCTTTCATTTCCTTATTTGACTTTGCTGACCCCAACTGTGATATGGTGAATCACATCTTGTCCTCAGGCACTCCAGTTCTACCCAGTCCTTACTCTCACAGACATCCCCACCCAGGCTGGGGGATTTATTTAGAGGCACAGGGGTTCAAAGAGTTTTTGCACCTTTCTAACAAAGAGATTCACTGTAACCTGCAGGTAATCTTTGATCAGCAAGACAATTCTCCTGAAGTTCCTAGCCTGCTTCACAGATTACTCATGCTGTGAACTCGATTGATCATTCTGTTGGCAACCTTAAAAGTTTGTATAAGTAGCAGTTCTACTCAGCTGGTAAGCCTGCCAATGGACAGAACTGACCCCAAGAACAGAGTCCAGTTTCAAAAGAACTCAATTGTCACTGTTAGTCCATCAACAGCAAATCCAAATATTAATTTAACATGCATGTTACTGAAATAACCTGATAAGCATTAGTATACAGGCAGGAATCAGTGACTTAAATTATATTTGCTCTTCTAACACATCTAGTGGAAGCCTGAAATTATTTTGCTAGCTAGAGGCCTCTCTTGTGTTGAAAAATAGCTGTAAAAGAAAATTATTTTGATTCCTCAGCACCAAGTGTTTAAGATTGTTTACAAATAATTGGTAAATCCTAACGACCTAGCACAATACCTTTCTATTATTTCCAAGCAGTTAATGCCAACACTTTCAGAAGCGGCTCTTTTTTTGGTGCATTTTTTTCATCCAGCTTTTACAATCTATTGCTTTTCCTTGTTCTAGACACTTGAAGTATGCAAAAAAGATTAGCCATAGAAATTTAGGTGTTCAAAGTGAGGGGATCCCTCTGAAATTTTGGATGTAAAAGACTAGCACATGTTCAGAGCTATTTAGTATCCTTACTGTTGGATTTTCAAAATACTGTTATTCTGCTCCTCTATTCTATAGTGCCTACTACACCATAAACACTCAAAATAACAACTGACAGTATAAAGTGTTTCCCAGAACAGGTGCTATTTCAACTATTCAAAATTCCTTTAAAGACTATCCAAATGC
The DNA here is from genome assembly GCF_023638135.1 of Falco biarmicus. NCBI lineage: Eukaryota > Metazoa > Chordata > Aves > Falconiformes > Falconidae > Falco > Falco biarmicus. The sequence continues at coordinate 29,197,809 of NC_079299.1, forward strand.
CACTCTCCTCTTTAAAACAACAAGTTTTTCAGAAGTGCTTCAGTAGACAACTGATGTCTCTCCAAAGGGGATTCAGCCTTTCAGCAGATGGTGTTTAGTTAAAACACAGCAGGAAGGACAACATATGTAATGATCTTTACTTTGTTGCCTTTCTTCTTACAAAACATTCGTCCTGTCTAAAAAGGAACAGTCAGAATTGCACAAAAGGCTTAATACCTCACATTAAACTAGGATAAATTATACTGCCTGCTAAGCAGCCACAGACAAAGGAAGTTTGCGCAATGGATATCACCAAACAAAACCAAACGGGTGTGCTGTCAAATTGCTGCGCTTGTTCGGGAAGGGAGAGCAGTGTGGATGGCAGTTTCTCCAAACTCACTCTCAGCAGAGGCCCAGTACAAAACACACTGAGGACATGGAAAAGGATCCTGAGGCTTTGGATGAACCCTATGAGACTCTGAATTATGGCACAGTTCTTGGATTGTGACTTGCACTTAAACAGCAATGCCAGGTAAATGCTGCCAGGCTGTTGTGGTGTCACTCACCTGCAACAAGGTCTGCCAGAGAGAGTAAAGAGGAGACCCATCTGCTTTTGCAGCCACATGCTGTTAGAGGGGGAACACCTGTGCCTGCATAGATATCCCCATAGCCTATCCTAACACTACATTAAACAGCAAATACACCTTACTTATTAGGCTATTTAGAAACAAAATGACAACATGCATGCAGCCTAAACCAGAGCAACATCTGTGATTTGTGGCAGTTCAACACAATGGACTTACTGCCAGACTCAAAGGCACTGGGCTATGTGGCAGGGAGCAGGAGCCAAGCGTCCCTGTCACTTTGGAGTGCAGCACAGGGTGGGGGTGGAGCGGGGCGGGCGAGGAATCTATGCAGGACAGCCCACCCTCTATGCCAGAGCTGCTGCAGGTGTGAGGGCGGAATTTTCTTTGCTAGGGTGCTCCAGGAGAAGGAGGGGATAGCTCAGAAGCAGAGATTAAATAGCTTGTTTGCGACTCGGCAAGTCAGTAGAGCAGCCAGACCAACATCATGCCCATTGCCCTATTCTGCTGCAACATCTGCTTGTGACAAGAAGATATATATTGCAAGCTATGATAAGCAATGTTTGCATTATCCTTGCCAAATAAAAAAAAAATTAAAAAAAAAGGCAGCACGACTTGTCCCTGATGAGAAAAATAAATCTCTCAAAGATGGGCATTTCAAGACCTGCATTCTCACATCACCATCCTGGTTTCTGGAATAAATATCATGGTATATTAAAGAAGCATTTCCTGGAGACACTGTACCAGCAGTTACCTGCATGTTTAGTATGTGAACTACAGACACTGAGGAAGGGGAGGTACAGCAGGCAGAAAACAGTGTACACAATTTTGTATGGGAGGCTAACGAATAAGAGCTGGTCATGTTCTTGTTATGAAACAGACAGGATATACTTCAGAGTATATATGCTTTTTAGCTCCAAAGAAAGCAAATAATATATATGCTTGTCAGCAGTTTTAATGCAAAAAGACTTGAGAATGTTACGAACAACTAAAACAGCTGATACAGAATTACTGCAAGTACATGAAAATGTGGACACTACCAATTGGTGGAAATTTCCAGATTCATATCTTTCTTCACCCAGATAAAGCCTGCCTAACAGTCAGCAACAAACTAAAAAACATTTCAAGTTTTCCTTCTCCCAGCTGTCACCTTAACATTGGTAGACAAACATGTATTTAAGCTATAGTGCCAGCAAACGTATTTTCTCCAGATGCTCTGCTTATTTTCTGAATAACCTCTTAAAAACAAACCAAAAGGACTACATTTTAAGGACAAATAAATAACCCATTATTATTATTATTATTATGCAGGTTTCCTATACGCCACTGATGAGGGTAAACATCAAATTCCATAGAGGAGGAAGAGAACTAATAATACACTTTTCAGCACTTACCATACAGAATTTTTATTGTAGTGAGGGAGAAGAGCAGCAAATTTCAGAGTACAAAATGGAAGGCAATTTAAAAATGTTTCAAAAAAGGGCTAATTACACAGATATTTGTATTTGCAAGCCCCTCCATGCTAGCATTGAGTCACTCCACCCAAAAATACAGATCCCACTTCCCTAGTATATCCACTTCCCAAGCTCATCTTTACTTCTGCATACTTACTTATCAAAGGCCAGTAACTCTTCTGCTGGGTGTAGAGCTGCAAGTGAAATACATTTGTCTTATCTGTTCTAAGTTCCCAACCAAACTAAAGTAAGGATTTTTGGAACCATCTCTTTATGAAATCACATGAAAGGGATATTCCCATTTGCTTTCAGATTTAACCAGGGATCTAACTGGAGCAAAGGAAGTTTTCAAAGTCTGGCCCTGTTGCCACTGAGGAAGAAAATGGACTCATTATCCGTATGCAGTTCAGACGCTATGAAGCTGAGCAGTAAGAACAGGAGCAGTCTATCTGCAGGAAGAGCTGGAGGCCAGGTGCAACTAAAACTAGCTCTAACCCACCCATTCCTCCCAAGATTACACCTTTCATGGAAGGTCCTGTGGAACAAGGTAAAAAAGAGCAGAGAAAAACAGATGCCAAGAAAATAAAGACATGGACACATTCTTACTTTGCAAGCATTCCACCACACAATATACCTGAAAAACATACCTCACCCCCACTGCAGCTCTTCCTACCAGATGCCATCACAAGTGTTTTACCTTCACAAAGATTAATTGTGCAGTGCAGCTAGAGTCTGAGCTCACAGCATGCTCACATCCCAGGATCTCTATGCTTACCACTGAACGATGCAACAGGCTGATTATCCTGTCCCTCCTCCCGAGCAGTCTGAAGGTAGCAAAGATCTGTGTAAACTCCTACAACAAACATCTGTCTCATTACAGGCTTGGTGAATTATTAATTGGTTGAACGGTAGAGATGGCAGCAAAAGTAATGATTATGGGAAAACATCAGAAAAAATAAATCTCTAATAGCTACAGATTTTTTTTTTAAATTTGAAATTGATCCATGAACACGCACAATTAAAAAATTAAAGCAACTCTAAACTACTATCAAATTTTTGCACCCAACAAGTTCTGTTACAGTCAAATCAATGATAGCTGCAAATGTCTGGAGAATGAAAATTACACAACTTCAATAAAATTTCTATGCATGGGTACTCACCAAGGAACAATAAGAAGTATGTTGAAAGTACAGGGTCTGTCATTGACAGATCTCTTCAAATAAGTAGAGCAGTACATTTAAAAGCGTACATCCCTCACAGGAATAGGCATTGCTCCCTGCAAACAGAAACAGGACTCACTGTGGACAACAAGACCCTTGCAGCTACTGGCAGGGCAAGGATGGCTCCCTTGTGGACGGGAAGTGGGACTGGGACACTTTGCGGTCCCTAAGAAAAGGCAAAGACCTAGAGCTGCTGGACTTGTGTGGAGATGAGTGGGAATTCACTCAGCAAAATGCAAGCCTCCCTCTCCAGTTATCATTCCCTTATTCCCCGTAACTGGTCCCCTGCCTCACCAAGCCAGGGATGTCCCTGGGACAGTGGGATAATTTACGGTTCCCTCTGTGTACCCACCATATGCAGTGAGAGGGAACAGCACGGGGGCAGTGTCAGACCCCTGGACAAAGCTCTCCCCAGGCATGTCCAGCTACCAGCACCTCGGAACCAGACCAGCCTGTGATTATGGCTGCAGCCAGGGGGGCTGTGGGGACAGAGGAGGCAGAAGGGAACAGAGATGATGGAATGAGACAGAACTAGGAAAGGTTGACCAAAAAAAAAAGAAAAGGAGGGGAAAAAGGAAACTTTGACAAGAAAAATGGTGAAAAAGCAAACTGAGAAGAGTGCCCACCATAAAGCAAAGAAGGGAAAAAGGGAAGAAACATGAGGATGAGTGAAAATGCAGACTCTGGAAAAGACTAGAGCACCACAAAAGGAAATAGTAGGCCAGACAACAGAGAAAGAGCAGATGCAGGGAAGTCATGGTTTTGTTCAAATTTTACTGTAAGTTTCATTTCTACAATGACCTTGGTTGGTTTAGTTGCGCTAGCAAAACAAAAACAAAACTGGGAATTCCATAGTTGTCCAAATCAAAAAATGTACAGAAGAAAACTGAAATGACAAATGTTTCTATGATTTTGGAAGAAGCTCAAATGGAAAAATTGAGTTCAGTTGACGTTTTCATTTTTTGGGAACAATGATTTTCTTTTAAAATTCTCTTTGAGAGATTTTTCTTATTGGTACCTTATTCAGTTGGAACAACATCTTGCATTTACATACTTGTACATAACACTAGGTCTTTTTATCACTAAAAACAGTTGTTAATACTGTAATAGTAGTTGAGTTTCAGTATTTGGTAACTTAAAACTTCAAAATCTCTGTGAAATCCATCCACACTGAATGCATGGCAGCATCTGTCAGCCTGAATTAATTTAGAACCAGGCAACACTGAGTGGAAGTTTATGCACAGGGCACAGTACACACGCAGGCAAACAGCATGGAGCATGCTTTCAAATATATTTGACTGTACAAGCACATAAACCACCAATAACATTACAATATTTCTTCCCCTTAATCAGAATCAAAGTCAATAATACTGTGCCTGAGGTTCTGCAAACACAAAACCCAAGAAAGTAAATGTTTTTAGTTTCTCAACATCAACAATCATAATTTGTCTTTAAAGCACAGATATAGAAAGCAACATTTTACAGTGTGTATCTATGCATGCACATAGACATTGTCTATACATATAACATGTAGTCCTAAGTTATTCAAAGAAGGAAACAGCTCCTTTTTAAATATTTATTCTACTGTTTTATCAAATCTGAACTACTATGCTATCTCTCATAACTGCTAGTGTCATTTTTTTATACGTGCAACTATCTTAGCAATTTAATTGTGTGATCGCGCTGATGATAATATGCTAGCAAATGCACTGAAAAGCATCAAAGTAACAGTAATTACCTTTTAATAATGAGGCCTTTTCCTGTCACCAACTGTTGATGTTTCCTTGAGGACTGGGCAGGTGGAAACCTAATTTGGCTGCATAACATTTAAGGCTGTGGTTTTTTGTGTGATAAGAGCACCTATTGACTTCAAACAGGAACAATAGGACCTAAACCAGCATAAAACACGGTGAGCACAGAAGAATCAATACCTGTGCAAACCCATGTTAGTTGTTTTAAATGTAACAAGCAATATTACTGCATAATACTTGATGACTGGCAAGAGAGAAAATACAACTGTAAGATCGTGTCCTGTATTCCTCCTCCTTGGTGTGTAAACTCTTCAGTAGTTTAAACACAACCCTGAAGAAAATTATGACCTATGGATCTCTGCTCAAGTGCATACATCTGTCTTAACACTATCATCATAGGGTTGGCTTCATATACAATAAGTCAATGTTGTTACGTGTGATTTTCACAAGAGCTACATTTAATAAGCATTATTCTTTAAGCTTGCATAATGATCAGGCTTGTACACTGTGACCCCAACACTACGGAATTGTGCCTTTTTTATTCTTGCCAATGAGACACACAAGAGAACACAAAAAATGTTTCTCTGTATGTAAAATAAATAAGAACAGGTAGATAGATCCAAAATATAGCAAAACAACAAAATCCTATCTGCAGCTAAAATATGACATGAAGTTAAACAGGAAAGAAGAAATCTAAATCTTCTTATTTGAATAAGAAGTCATGTCTCTACTTTTAACCGGCCAGCTCCAGCTGTGCACAGCAATTAAACATACTATATGTACAGGCCGGTGCTATTGTGTTGTGGGATTTTTGTTTAGTCTGTGGTAAATGGCTTCATTTTAAAATAATAATAAAAGAGAACTTTATCTTATCAGAACTCATGCCAAGCAACTATAAAGAATCTTGATGGCTCTTTCATTTCACATGGGGCTTTAATCCGCTACAATTACCTTCTTCCGGCATGTGTGTGTTCCCTCTTCATGACTGACAGTGCATGTAGAAGTCAGGATAACTGATATTGGCAACAAGCCACTTTGGTACAACCTTTTCACTTACCTATTTAAAGCATTGGCCATTCCTGAGGTTTAATCCTCAGTTCCTCACTTGGCCAGAATGCTTATGGATCTGGGTTTTTTTCTACAATGGATTAACTGACCCATTTATTTCTGCTCCCCTATTTCCTAGACAATACGATCTCATCTGTAGTTGACTGGAGCACACACCTTCAAGAGATCAACAAAAACCAGCAAATTACAGGTTTTGTTTGTATATTTCTTTCACTTCACAACCTACAAACATCAGGGACATCTAGAACAGAACTAATGTGCTCCAAATAACGCAGGATTCTTTGCAAAAATATTCTTCCTATAAAATAATAAGTCCCTATTTGTGTTCACCACTGGACTCACTGCTAAAATTATTTTAATAAGATGTCACTGTATTTATTGTATTGTTAGTAACTTCTCAGGGGTTTAGATTCTTCCTATTTTAAAATTGCATAAATAAATCAGCATAAAAGGAAAAATATTTAACTGAGACAATTCAAGACCCACAAAACCAAAGGAAATATCCAAGAATTGCTTTTAAATGACTACTAGGTGCCATTTTCAGTTTATGACTGATTTGTGATTTTTACACCTCTTATCCAAACGATCCTAGATATCCTTGGCTTCTGAGGAAGCTGGAAACCATAGAATTATTTCAAAGATGTCAGTGATTCTTTCAAATCCAAGACTGAAAACAAAGCTCTCTGATCCAATCTCACAAGTTCACATACCAGTAGTTTGCACTAATTTCTGCAAACACAAATTCCACGTAGTGTAGATGTAAGCAAGGTTGCAGCAAAACTGAAGTTGATGGGTTTGTATGCTACTAACAAATTTCCCCAAAGAACTGAAAAAAAACCCCAAAACAGCCAACCAACCAGTGCTATCACTGAAAATCCCCATTGGGGAAAAAAAACCCTTGTATAAATGAAGTGTTAGAAAATAATTTAATCTGTGTATGTCTATAACTGAACTAAAACCTTTCCTTGGAGCCAGGACAGATTGTTCTAGAGCAGTACATTCTTCCAGGATATGTACAGCTACATGACCTGTTCTGTTTTGCAGGGGAAACTGATCTTTTCCGAATGGCTGCACTGAATGTAATTTTCCATGGAGTTTTAAGAGACTGCAATTACTGACATTACTGCTGCAAGCAAAGAAGGTGAAAGTTAAGTGTTAGTTTGTAAGATGTGCTAAGCCATTAACACAACTGCCTTTTTGCAAAGGCACAGACCTTCAGTGAACAGCAAGATAACTTAAGTTTTGCTGACCAACTGAAGTTACAACAACTAGGTAGATTACTCTTTTTAAAGATTAAAATATAAAGCAAAATATTTGAGATATTTTCTTTTTATATAAAAATTCTGTAACTCTAATAGATGCTTATCTCTACTAGAAGAACTATTCCCCAGCAATGACCAGAGGGTAGCATGGTATAAAAAAGCCAGCATGATCAGATTAGAATAAGATAATTTGGTTCCTCTGTTTTAGAAACAACTGGTGTTTCAGCTGAAACAGTCATCAGCAGAATAATTGTCAAAGTTTAACTTTATTAATATCAATCTAAGTTACATTGCAATGAGGTGAAAAGGGTCTGTTCACTGCTACCTCTGAGCTGTCGCTTATTTGTCCCAGCCTTGACTCTTAATTAAATACTGTCTCTGTAATAACTAGCAGTTCTTTAGTGAGGCTCTCATAGCTTTTCTGAAAAGCTTAAATAGTACGAACACTTAAGAGAAGATTTCTGAAAGCTCAGAGGTAGCTTTCAGTGCCATTTGTACTTCTGAATCACCAAGGAACCATAAGAAATTTCCCCAGGAACTACCATGAGATTTTTTTGCTATCTTACCAGCTCAGCGTGATTTTTAGTAGGAAAACTGTTCAAATTACATGTCAGGTTTACAGATTCAAAACACTACTCAGTGTGATGTCACCCAACTTTACAGCAGCTGTTACAACCTTAAACCTTTGCAGTTACTCAAGTCTATTTGAACTCCTACAGTCCATTGAAGGTGACAGCTTTGCACAAAGGCTTTACTATCCCATACTAATACAATTAAGCCTTAAAGCCTAGATCCTTTTAAGTATTTCAGATGGACAGGCTGTCAGTCTGTACAAACATCTGTCACACAGGGCCTCCAACGCTGCAAGGTCTTACTGACAAGAAACAGCTTACAGGTCTGGAGCCTACCTCTGTATTGTAGCAAACAGGTACTTAGTATGTTTTACATGTAACAAAACATTAGTGGGCTAATAGCTGAGCAATTATTTTTTTAAACCCGAATCCTGGAATTTCTCAAAATTCCTGTCTTCCCATGTTTGTTTTCCTGTTGTTATTATGGAGAAGCAGAGCAACTATCCAAACGCATGCCCCCTCCACCCCACTGCAGCAAAATATCATGAAGTCTTCATTACCTCTAATAACCATTCTTGCCTACACATTTCTGTTGACTTGTGCAATTGTGTGCCTATTAGACAGGCTGGCTCATTGATTCAGCTGAAAAACAAGCTCTCCTTAAGAAAAGTACTTTGCAGGGGACTCAGTCCAAGGGGTGGTCCAAGTTACTGCACAGCTGCACACGAATCAGGATGCCTACAAGTGAAGGAATGAGAACACAAAACCAGAGAAGAAAGAGAATCCGTCTGAGATCAGTGTCTGTTGACCATAAAAATCACACCCTCAAATTAATGATAGTGCTAAACAGGCCGTTTTGTAGGTAGTTCTCAGCCTGTGTAAGGCCTCATCTTCCAAACAAGAATCTGTGATCTACTGCCAAACTTACTCTAGTGTGGACTTAGAAAAGAGTTGGAAGGCTGAAAACACTTCATAAATTATTGGTAGTGCACATTTTTTTTACAGATGCATTACTGTTTACAAATATCGTCAATATAAAAGGACAAGATGTATTTCTTAATGCACCAGTTCCTATCTCCTAGTCAGTCAACAAGCCACATGAAAGGAGCAAGACAGATTCAATTAACACATAACTCAGGATGTTTTATAAAACAGAACACTTACAGAATAACCCATTTAATCTACTGTGGTTTTAGAAGCTAAATAATTTTTACAAATTTGAACTTGCCTACATTTATTTTTTGTTCATTTGTGTTACTATAGTTACAGGCCTAGGAAACTGAAAATTTTATGACAGCAGACTAATAATTAAATATTTGGTCAGACACCTTGAATGCATCAATTCAGCTTCTCTCTAGCACCCTCCAAAATTCAACAGATCTATCAGTTCTGTTCAATTCATCAATTTTCAATCATTCCTGTAAAGTTCCGCCTCATTACATGATTTCATTCTTGAACGCTCACATTCACGCTACTGTCCTATTCTCAGATATCCCCCAACCTCCTCACTCCCATTTCTACAGTTTTCTCTGTAACAAATGTCAGATACATGGTTGGGGGGGAGGGGGGGGAATAAATAATTAAATCACCAGATTCCAGGAACCGCAGCTTTAATATGAACTCTTAATACTGTTATCCTAATAATAATAATAAAAACCCTCACAAAACTTGGTACTATTTACCAAGACTTATCATCTCTGGTCACACTAGAATTCATCAAAGCTCTATAATTAATCATCTTGATGGATATGAATATGTCAAATGTGCATACTGTCAGACACACCCACGTACACAGTGAAAGGAAACTTATGCCAGTATTTTCTTCTATAAACAAGCTTTCATTTAAAGTGTTTAACAACTTTGGCTTGTAAATGGAAGATACTAGAGTAACACAGCAGCAAGCAAATTTATAATGTAAATCAGAGCCTTCAGTTGTTCTTATCATCAATAAGCTATATTGCTTATGTAATGGGAAACCTAAAATACCACATCCTAAAAGATCTGTCAAATATTTAAATTAACTGGACATGATCTGTACAGTGAATAAAGTTACCTCTCAATTCTAAACATAACACAGTAGAAGATCTCAGGTTCACATTTATCAAAGACAAATTTCATTGTTTCTGCAAATAATTTATTTTGATGCTCAGAAACAAAAAAGTACTGCCAAATAAATGCAGGGACTATCCTTACATGGCAGCTTAAATGAATTTAAGAGCTTGTCCATGATCTAAATAACAGTTTTCCTGTCAGTCTTGCTAAAAACAGTAGGACTGGAGAGTGGTACTCAAATTACAAACATATTATGTACTTCCTTCTCATGATCTGAGAGACCGGGGAAGAAACAATGAATCACGGAGCTGAAATTGAGAACAAGTTCTAACAGCCTCGCACACTTCAGCTGAATCTCTGCTAGAGTGAGAAAGTCACTGGTATAAAGCACTGGAATCCATCTGCTCTCTTCTCTCAGCAGGGGTTGTTTTATGTGGCATAGAGGAGAGACTTGGATGTGGGAAAACATCATATTCTAAATATCAAGCACTTCTGAAAACTGTCTGAGGTGTCTTTCTATGTTCAAATACACCTCAAAATGAGACCACTGATTGCCACTTTTAATTGGCCTTTGGCAAAATAAACCAGGAGGGAAAAAAATATTCTTTTTAAAGAAGTGGTATGAAATCCACAGTTACACACAATAGGTGTTTCAAGGTTTGGAGCTCAGAAAAAGAGCACATGCATGTCCTACTATGCTCTTTGCCTGGGAGGAACCACTGTAAGATCCCATACTGACCACATACACAGTTCTAAGTTACAACATTACATTTTAGTACACTTTGTTATACATTAAGTAATATACTGTTTTGCAAACATATTACATAAAATCTCTGGTTAGTATTTTTTGCAAAAAAACCTTCTTTTCCTGCAAATATGCCAGTCACAGCAGGGCAAGTGAAGGAGCCTCCCTGCAAGGCATGTCTCTGGGGCAGGGACCCCAGCAGCCCTGGAAACTGCTCTGCAGGCTTCTCAGGTGCTAGGGCACCCACATGGGAGTCTGAACTGGAACCCAGGCAAGAGAACTGGTGATCTAATGAATTAGAGCAGTGCTCATCCAGCCTCCAGTCCCACAAAGCCATTGGTTTCATGGAGAAACAAGGATGCTCAGCACCTGAGCAAGGAACTCAATACTTTACAACATAAGGTCCCAAACTCCAAGTGACCATTCAAATATCCTCACTCAGGTGTGCAGTCCCTGCAACACCAATGGAATCCTTGTGTGGTTATGTTCCTTTAACTGGTGGTTTAACTGAAAGATACTAGGAATCAGAAATACTCAAAAATTTACTCTGACTAGAACCGGATTTAAAAAGTGCTGCGGTCTGAAACAATACACTGTTTCCGAGTATATTCTCAAGAGCAATGCTCTGTATATAACGATCACAAATACGCAACACTGGGTGTGACTGCTCGTACTTGTTTTGTTTTGATTTGTCCTTGACTGTTTGGGAAAAAACACTCTTGTATTCTGTGCCATTAGTCATCTCAGAAGTGACATACCTGTTACCACAAGAAAACTCAAGCCATGCAAGAACTACTACTAGTAAAAAGACCTGGAGTGAACCTACATTTCATGTTATGAAATAGGTTTACAAACTACATGTGCTCCATTTCTTAATCCTCATCAGGTTTGCAGGCCAACTTTCAACATCACAGAAAAGGTAAACTGTTAAGCAGTTAATACAGTCATATATATGTATAATGGACATATCATGCCATCAGTATTTTTTTCCCTCCATTGAACTATATCTTCTCCTATCCTTTTGCCTGCTGTTTGAAAAGAACTAAATTAAAAGGATTTAGAGTTGACACGCACACAAATCCACTCATTCTTTCTGCACAGATGTGCATAAATGAAAATCTAGCAAAAGACCATATCTATTTTGACAAAAATAATGGCACCTTTCCTATGTTTATAATAATCCAATTGCAAAAGAAGGCTCAAAAACAACAACACAAACCTACAAAAAGCAGACATTTTCAATGTGGCCTCTAATGTAGGTGGAGATTCTGCAATTATGTCCTTCTTTCCTTGTGCCATCACCACCCCTGTGGGTGTCTGCAATCTTCATCGCAACACCCCATTTTCAAGTCCAAAAAAGTCTATGCTTGTTCCCCTCAGCATGCACAAGAGATGGCAGGGTAACAGCCAGCAGAATTGCTAGTAATAACTAGCAAGGGGACAGTGGGCTAATATTTACATGAACTAACATGTTAGTTTGTGACATCTGAAAATATTTTTTTCTTATCCTGGCTGAGATGCAACCAATTGTGTCAGAACTATGCTGCAGTTTGAGTCAGGCGAAAGAGCAAAATAAATGAATTGCAGGATAATAGGAACAAGCAGCAACATTTAAAGCTGGGTGCCATAAGCACTAGAGCGCTATCACAGATCACAACAGCTATTACTCATCTATATTCTCAATGCTCTGCAGTACCCCCACCTTGTAACAGATAATTTACCAAAGCAGGAAGATCCGAGCAGCAGATGATACCAAGTACATCCATTCCACAATAGCCAGCATCACACAAGCGCCTCAAAACCCACTTTACCTACTAGGTCACAACATTACTTTGACGTTTAAGCACCAGACAACCCCCTAACCTACTTTGAAAGTACTTAAGTGGAGTGTGTGTTCCGGTTCTACAGGGAGTAGGACAGAAAGGAAATCAGAGGTCTGCTTTACCTAAGAGAACAGATGTCGTCAAAGGTAGCACATGGCAAGACGTAAAAATAAGGCCACACATCTTGCATGCTCCAAGAGTATTCATATAACCACAGATCCAGCCATGTGTACATTTGCAGCTTATACCGAGCAGCATAATGCTACTTGTCTTCCTTACTGCTGCAGAAAAGGTGCTTCTCTAAATATCTTTTTAATCTAGGAGAGGAGCCAGAGGATTCTTAGGACTCTGGATTCCCTCCACTTCCCAGTTCTATCCCAATCTAGCAGTAACAGCTCCTTTCCAAGCAGTGAATACAACATCATAGCACCCATCACTCAGAAAACACAAGCCTTCTCACAGGATTTGGGAGCCCTGAGGCCTAAGGGGAAGATGTTGAGAATTTTATTGTGCTTTGCTTCTTTCTGTGCTAAACAACAGGCCCCAAACACCAGTCATCATCCCTGAAGGGGGAATTCAGCAGCGTGTAATCATTTTGTAATGCTTAATGCCAATGATGGCTCTTAGATCCTAGGTGGGATGTAAGCATATTTCAACTTGGCCAGCATTTTCCACAGTAAATTTGATAGAAGTTTGCCTCACACTAAAAATCAAGAAATTCTTTTTTTCTGTTCTTTCCAGTAATATCTAAAACATGCCACGCAGTTTCCAAACACCCTGTTCTTGCCTTGAAAAGTTCACAATGCATGCAATAAAAGGACATGAGATAGGCACACCCATACCACTGGCCTAGACAATAAACACACACAAAAAAAGTTCATCTGGATCTTCTAGAATTCTGTTCTCCTGCATGTTGGTACCACTATCGTATCCCACTCCCCTGAGCAGAGGGATTCTCATCTCTTGTAGATGCTGAAATAAGACGGGGCAATTATTTTGTGACTAACTTTCAAAAAGATGATAATTATTCACAAGTTTCAGTCACCATGAGTCAGGTCCCTCACCTTCAGTAACTCCACTGTAATATTCGTTATTGGGATCTATAGTCCAGACAAAGAAATTAAGCGAGGCAAAATACAGTAATCAATGCAATATAACTTGAAGGAGTACTCACAGAAGTCATCAACTAGAAACTGTGCTAGCCTCCACTTCATCCTTTCAAGATGATGTTAATGTAGTTTTGATCCCTCCCCTACTCCCTATTTATGTTTGTGTTGCAGAGGGACCTAAATTAAGATCTGTCACTTATCTAAGGTATGAAATAAAATCCTTTCTTTAAACCAGCTTAAATACGTTGCCTGAAATTTGTAAAGTAAACCAACCTTTCCTAGGAGGAAAAAAAAAAACCCAAAAAAACAGGAGTCATAATTCAGACACCGACCCTTCCTCTCCAATAGCACAGGTAAGCTTATGCAGTGAATTGAGACTGATCTGCAGAGTCCTGTCACAATTCCTTCATCATTCATGACAGTTCATAAAGAGAGAGGATGAGAAGTTTCCCAAGGAAAACATTCTTACTGCACTTTGGAATGTGAAACGTTTTATGTTTATCCAAATGAAATTGAGCCTCTGAGCCTTTCTGAAGAGGTTTCTTGCTAGTGAGGTACTAATAATGCTGAAACAGAGGATCAAATAGCTGTCCAAATAACCTTATCAAGACGCATTCACATTTACTTACTAACACCGCACAAAAATCTGAATCAAAACACCATGAGGCAAGAACCTGGCGTAAGTCTCTCTTATGTGGGTAATAAAATATAAACCATTGCCTCAGTTCTAATCAGATTATCATATGAAAACGGAAAGTTTTAAAGGGAAATTACACTCTCATCTGTATTTCTTTCAGAATTATATTAGGATTTCATTCCAGGAGCAAAGGCGAGATCCATGACAATTCCAGATGCTCAAGTTTTCTAAAAAGCAAGCACCAACAGTTTCACAGTACAATTTTTATGGTTTCTTCATCTGTTTCGATGAAAGAGGTGGATCACAATGTGACATCATCAGAAACTGCCAGGCAATTTTAGCCCAAGAATAACAATTTGTTTCAAAGAAAGTCTTTTCCTTATTTAAGATTAAAAAAAATGCACCAAATGACAATAGCAGGTTAGAGCTAGGACTTCGCTTCCTGCTAGCAGGCAGATCACAGCTGTAACTAGAGGGAAAGTCACCTTGAAGTGTAATGCAATTCCCAGACCATTCAAGGTCCAGAAGAAATCCATTTACAGCTAAGAACTATATAAATATCGCATGCAAGAGAATGCCAGGACAGTAATGTGAGAAGGTGAGAAAGGAAAATGGACTATTAAGAGAAGGGAAATGAGGAAACACAGCTCAGGGATTCTTTGGTTAGAAGAAAAAGAAGTCACGAATGAAGACTGATGTGGGCCACTGTATTTTGAGATGTTCCTCAGAGGGCCAGGGAAGAGACCGCAGCATTGCCTGAAATTGAAAAAAGATTTTCTTGCTTTTGGCACTTCATGATTTCAAATGGAAATCGGACCTAACGGAAGGTATAATAAGTTTAGTCTTAAATAAGGGACTTAGCAGGGAAAATTATAAATGGTGATATAAATGAGAACAGAAGCTTTTCTGGATAATACCTAAGGATTCCTTCAATCCCAGAGAAATTCTTGCCTGGCCTAAATCAGAACACCCTTCAAGCTTTATTTGTACTCTTCTGAGAAGTGCTAAAGGGCCACTGCAGGTGCTAGAGGTTTCAGGGACTTTCATCACTGCTCTGTTTCAAATGAGCCCCACCTGGCACTCATGAAATAGGGGAAAATAAGAACAAGGAAAAGGGGAAAAATACAGGTTATTCCAAGACAACACTGCATTAGCTCCTACACTACCTTAAGACTTACTCTGTCCTAATTACTGAAGACTTTTGCCTACTGCCAGAACTGGATTGCAAACCTAAATGTCAGCCAAGAACTGGATATGTACAGCAATTCCCAAAACTACAGTATGCAAAAACCATCCTCCAAAGTCAAGGTAGAGCAGTGTTACAAAGAAGCGTCATACGGAGAGGTACCTTTTAATAGACCTCATGAGCCACTTCTAAACCTGTGTGCAGCCATTTGTGATTCTTCATACTCTTGCGTCAACATCTCTGGTTCCTCCAGTGGAAAAGCAATGTCAGGTAATCAAGCATCTTCACTTAACATGCTAGAGGAAGCCAAAGTGACCAGCTGATTTTGTGCCAACTACTGGCAAGTGCTTCTCTGACTACCCGCAAGCCACAAAAACATATGTGGTGAATATATAGCAACAGACAACGGAAGAGACCTCTTCCATGCTAGGAATTTGTTAGTAGAAGCCGTAGTGAACTAAAATTAAGTTCTAAAATTGCCACAAGTATTTATCAAGTTGGAGGAAAATTCCTGCATCCCCTTCCATGATGTACCCATTTTCAGTCATTTCTGTGGCCCTCCAAGCATTTGTATATACAGATTTTAACTTGGCTGTAGGAAACTCGTGTAAGAAAATTCTGTATGAGATCTTATGAAAGGGAAGACTGTATTAATTAAAAAAAAACCACTTCTGACTACACTGGCTTTACTCATTCATACTCTTATATGCCCACAAGCCCCAGGTTTTCTTTATCAGAATATTGTATGGCTCCAGTTCAGTTCCTGCATCTTCCTGGCACCTTATCTTTAGTAAGGTCCTCCTCTTCATTTCAATGAGATCACACATCTGGCATTCTGTAGCCATTAACACACTGTTCCATTTACCCCTTGATTGACCGTTTCCTTTGGAGCCACCACAAATACTTTTTTACTCATACTAGTCTTAATATAGCTTTACATTAATTTAAAAAAAACCCAACACCTGTACACATTAAGTTCCAGAAACAATTACAGTATTAGAGCTACGAATAATTGTAGCTACAAACAATTACAAGTTGAGATATACAAAAATCAGCAAATAAAATCTTAAAGTAGTGTTTCTGATATGATCACAAAAAGCACCAAACTGTTTCTCGTTGGGGAAAAAAACCCCAAACTTATCTACTTAACGTATTTGTCCTTTGGAACAATTCTGGACATGTAACAGTGTACAAAGATAGAAAAAAGCATGCATAGTACCTACCAAGGCTGACCTCAGTTTTTCAAAGTGTTCTAATGACCACCAATTGGGCAAAATAAGAGATCCTCAATTTGTTATTAGGGGAAAAAAGTCAATTTTGTTCAAAGAATGCACTTCTGCACATAAATTATGTTAGCAAACCTACAGATACAGTGCGTAGCATCTGCATAACAGTGGTTCCTTCATTTGCTCTGTCCAGGTCTTTGTTTCAGTGGCAAGATCTACAAATTAATTCTATGTGAGGAATAAAGCCAGAACAACACTTAAAATCACCAGCAGAGCCAGGAGACAGCAAGGTATACAACAGCGCCAACACACTGTCCCACTAAGGACACCTGACATGCAGATTAGTCACAACAGGCATGTTTTACTGATTACAGCCTGTCATATGACAGTCCCTTGGCTATTTATGTACAATTAGCATCAAGTTTCATCCAGGGCTATCACTACTTCATATTTAATTTTACTTGGATCTGACTACACATAAATGCATCTTCTACTGTAGCATTCCTTGGTGTGAGAGCTGTTTTATCTTGAAATTTATGGGGTAAGTTTTCAATAAGGCCGTAAAAATGCTAAAATTTATAATTTGTGCCTTTAATCCACTGCTTTCAAAATGTACACATCACTAGTCTCAGGCTCAAAAACATTTCAGGCAAAGACACAGACATGAACTCAGGTTAAGGTTTTCTTTAGCTTTTCACCCAGAAAATGAGCTGAAGTTAATACTTTACAGTGTTAATTTGCACCTGCGTTATGGCCAGCTCAGGAGAGAGGCAGGTTAGCTCTGCCAGAAGCATGACTAATCTCAACAGAAAATTACGTGGGTGGGTCAGACAGCACTTTCAAAATGCAGGGACCAGGCCGCCTGACTATTAAAACGTTTTCTCAAAGGATGTTGCGTTACTCAATGTCTGAAAACACTTGAGAGCTGCAGAATGTCAGCCCTGTATTGAAAAAGAGAGGGG
The DNA here is from genome assembly GCF_023638135.1 of Falco biarmicus. Taxonomy (NCBI): domain Eukaryota; kingdom Metazoa; phylum Chordata; class Aves; order Falconiformes; family Falconidae; genus Falco; species Falco biarmicus. Next base: position 29,215,439 of record NC_079299.1, read on the forward strand.
AAGTGAAGCCCCATAGTAACTGTTCAGATTTCTTCAGAATTTGAAAAACACCATTTTATGGTGTCCTTAAACAAAAACCCCACATACATCCCCCCTTAAAAAGAAACAACAAACACCCCCCCAAGATTTACATTATTCCTGTGTGATTGTATTTTGATTCAGCCATTTTAACAGTTCGCTAAAAAGTAGCGCACAATACAGTTAAACATCAAACCCCATAGTTCTGTGGGTATCAAATACTACAATTAACAGAACAGCTTCAGCTGGCACTGAGTTAAAAAAGAGAGAGAAACCTAAATGAAATCCAGGCCTTGTTATTTCATAGACCAATCACAGTGCCACATAAAGTTAACCAAGCTACTTTTAGGTACTACCTCTTCCATATAGGCTTCTTCATGTTGGGTTTATCAATGCAGAACATGTCCAGTCTTGCTCCTTTTGCTTCACCGCCCTGCAATCATCACAGTGCTAAGTTTGAGGGCATTTAGAACATCATGGGAGACACTGTGACAAAACAGACCCAGGGGACAGCATATCATATTGCAATATACTAGTATGCTGGCATAAATATTTTGTATTTCTACAGGAAGCACAAACATTATGCTTCAACTTTGAATTTTAGGGTCTTTCACATCACTGTGATGAAATCCCTAAAGGACTAAGGAAGTATAGGAAGGGCAGAAGGTAAACCTGAAATGTGAGGACACAGGAAGAAATCTGCATTGGTCTACAAGCTTCCTGGCTCCAAGTACATATATACTAACTGTTAAAAAACAACTGGAGTTAGGATATTAATTTTGGACTCAAATGAAATCACAGAGTTATCCTGATACAGTAAAAGGTAAGAAAATGGAAAACCCAAGGGTGGAGTCCAGTTTAAAAGACTAGAAGACTTCCATTCAAATGCATTTTATTTTTTATTTTTTTTACTTTGAGATAATCTGTTACCCTAAGCATGATTTCTTCCCAGACCACTAGCTGACTATGGAGATAAAACAATTTTTATAGTCTCCAGCTGAGACTGATAGCAGATCCCTTCTACCTCTCCCAAGTAAGTCACAGAGCACTCTTAATCAGTACCAGTGTGTTAGTCTTTTCATCTGTGGCCATTTACTGGCCAGGAATGGATTTTAAGTAAAATCCATACCCAAAATACAGCGTTGTGAACTGCAGTTAGCTATGTTACTAGAGATGACCTTCTACAGTCTCAAGAAAAGCTAAATAAACAAGCAAACAAACCCCTGCGAGTCATTACCGCTCTGCCAGACTCACACTAAACAACCTCACGTACACAGATAGTATCCAAGTTACTCTGAATGCAGCTAGTGCTAATATTAGCAACAGAAGCTCCATCAAGACAGTCGTGACAGAGGTCACAAATCACCTCTGGCAGAGTGCGGTTACTGGAAAAGTAACACTCATTTGCATGCTGCTTATTTCTTGCTTTGTCTTGAAGGTATCTAGTACTGTTTAAGCTTTAAAAAAAAAAACTGACTTTGCCTTCATTCTCAGAGCTTGTCCAACATATTCTAAAGAGCAACAAAAGAACATCCTCTTGTTTACCTTTCTTAATGGAGTTACATATTAAGCTAAGCAGCATGTTTCAGTATCACCTCTAAGTCTTCTACGCTGCAAGTCTGACATTTTTTCTATAGTTAGTTGATACTACAGTAAATTTGTGGTGATGCTACCAAGGGCAGCCAGAACTGAGAATTAGGTTTTCAAATTGAACAATAATTTGTTCACAAGAGGGCCCACAAAAGAGAAGGATAGAGAGGAGGGAAATTCTTCTTTTTACATTTTAGCTATCTGGTTGCTGGACAAAAATTACCTTTCCACATGATGTAACTGGCTGGTCTACTAGAGAATGGGATTTCTCACACAGCAAGGGAGCTTCTTCAGGGGTTAAATGGCATCATTTGTGTCTGGAATTTTTCTGCCCTGTGGGTTTCTCAGGAAGCACACTTCCCTGCATGTATTGAGACTTCAGAATGAAGTGTCAAATGCCTTCTTCAGTCTTCATGGAAAAGAGTGTGATTAGATATTTACTTAAGTAAATAAAAACAAAAATTCCTTTTAGAATATTATTTTTATCCCTTTCACTGATATGGGAATAGAGCTCACGAAAAGCAGTCAGCGTCCATTCAAATGGTCAGAAACAAGACTAGAAAGTAGGTCTTAGCTCTTCTTCCATTTGGTCATCTGGTTGTCACCCATGAACCTCACCACTATGGTATTTTATGGAGGAGTTCAGAATCTCACGGGTAGTGCAGATCATTAATAGTATACAGGTTTGGAGCTGGATTGGTATCTAGAAATTTTCTTGCTCTCTTTACCACAAAGCTGAGTAGCCATTCAAGTTAGCCAAAATTAGCCTGCCTAAAGCAGTCTTTCTGTGTAAAAAGCAGATTAGAAGCATTGTATAAAAGCATTGAAGTAATGTTTGAAATGCTGCAGTTATTGCATAAGGTTATCATTAGCGCTTCAAGTAATTCTTTCCCAGACTCAGTGTTAACATGCTGTCTCTCACAAAGCAGGGGTGTGCAAAATAGTAGCAAGTGATCAATACTACTTTTCAGTAGCTTGCAAGGCATTTGTGGAATGTATTCCCCAAGCTTGTCTACATGCTTTTATTTTCATGTCTGCTATCAGCTTGTTCTGTAAATCACTATCTACAGTGATAATCTAGACTGCTGATATTTTGAATTGTTTCTGCTGCATCACAGTATCAGAGTTTAGTTATCAGTTAGTGATGCACTTACAACAATAGTGGTTGCCCAGTATTTTAAAATCACTCTGAACTGACAATGTGCCCTGTCTAACTGAGACTTTGAATTGCTCCAACTCATCTTTTCTGATAAGAAAGTTTCTACAAAGATGCAGGTATGCAAGTCCACCATAAAATATGTCTATATTATTTGCTATGTCATGAAGCTGAAAGTGGTTTAGCTGTTCTGCTTAGATAGAGTAGATTACTGCTGGTTTAGGTCTCTCAGGGCTCCCAAGATCAGCAAGTTCCTGACCACCTTTCTGTTTTATCATCACCTTTGTAAACTGCCAGAGATTAATGGCTGGAAGAACAGACTGGTGGTGGTGGTGGAGATTAATCTTGTGTATTTGCTAAAGAACTGTACGAATCATTAGAAGGTGTGCAAAGAGGAAAAGCCATATTTATTAGGAATAATTTAACACACTTTGCAGGAAGGTCTTTGGTATTGACTGTGGTAAAGGCTACATGTCCTGAACACTTTGAAAGCATTCCTGAGGAAGCCAAATGACAGAACAAGAAAGAAGATAGATAAATGTAACGCATCTTTACTCCCAAGTCATGTAGACAAAAAAGCCAATACTCAGCCTATGCTATCAGGTCTTTCTCCATTGGAAGTTATCTTCCAGGTTAACTTTCTGCAGAACTTCAGCTAAAAAGTGAGTCAGATGTAGTGGGAGATGTCTGGCATCTGTGCACCCCACCCAGCCGTTACACCTCTAAGTCATGTGACATGGCTGTGGATAACTATTTTCAACTAAAGGAAGACTGGCAGGGAAGCAGAGGGTCTTGCAGTTGAGGAACCAGAACAAAGCCCAGAGCTCACTTCTACTAGACTCCCTTGTGATGCTGATTAAAAGTCTCTTAGCCTGTCTGACTCTTAGTCCCTCATCCCCTCAAAGTGGGAATACAGACACTGTACCTCATTAAACTACAAGCTTTTTGTGGCAAGAAAAATATGTCATCGTATGCCTGTCACAGGCCAACACCTGTTAGAATGAGAGTTCAGACATAATGCTCTACTGAAATATAAGCAACAGCACTTGGTTTATAGTAAGGAGAAACCCATCCTTTTCAAATAGCCAAACCCAAAACAGGCTGCATGACCCACAGCTCCAGCTACAATTGTAACATACATTTCACAAGGTTTTCTTTCTGTACTTTCTTTTCATGGAGGTTCACACTAGTTAATGAAACATCTTTGTGTCTTTAGCACATTCATTCAGAATCCATTGGGGAATTATTACTTCATGCTGCTCAAACAATTCACTGATTTGCTTACAGAGAAACCATGATAAATAGTTGGACTGCTGTAATGACCCTTCACCCAGATCTTTTGATAGTGGTTACTAGAATGTCATGTAAAAATAAATTAAACAGCATTAAACAAGTTCCTACTAAAAGCAGTAAGTGTAAGTAGAAAGATAAATTCTGTATTATGTCTAGCAAATGCAGGTCTTTGACAAACAGCTTTCTTGTGGATGAATGACAGTTTTACACAAGCATTTACCACTGATTACCGCTCAGTAACTCTGTGAAACAAATAGCTCAGGCATATTATTGCATAACTGTGTATGTATGCTGCGATACAATTCACAGCAAAGGACTAAAGACTCTCCAGTCAATTCTTAAGGAAGCCCTTTCCTATTTCTGTAGATTTTTTCTCACACTGAGGCATGCTTGCTTTCATTTTGCTGCAGAATTATCATGCTAGTATATTATAGATAGTGCTAGTCTTCAGCAACCAAATTCTGGTAGAACTCAAGTGCAGATTCTGACACTATAAATAGCAGATTTAGATTAGGGTGGTTAAAGCAAATTTCCTTTAATAGAAGTATGTATAGATAACGCCAAACTCTCCTCCTCTCCTCAGATGAAAACAGTCCTTTGCAACCACACTTTCAAGAGCATTCAGTCTTTCCTGCACTGAATCTCTTCAGCAGGTATCACATTTCTGAAGGAGTGGGGCAGTTCTCACAGGAGAAGCGATCTGCAGCCCAGCTCAGGGCTGTAAATTTCCACTGCCCAGCCTGCTCCTCACTGTGTGCCGCCAGGCTGGCCTGACCTTTCCGCAGCGCAGCCCCTGTCTTTGTCCCATGTTTATGTGCATTCCAGCAGCCCTCCTGGCTCCCTGTGCAAGGTTAACACTGGGGGACAAGGAGGGGGAAAGTTGATGAGACACAAAACGTGGAAGAATTTAAACAGCCGATGAAATCCTGAAGCTAGGAGATTTGCTACATAGTTCCTGCTGCAAATAAATGAGACACTGATTCAGTTTCCAGTGAAGTTTGTGTTGCAGTTGCTATAAAGTGAGGAGAATTAGGCTCACAGCCAGTTATTTTGTCGTGATGACAGAGCACACTGAGAACACGCATCTTTTCGGTCAGATCTCTTACCTAACTGGCACATGTGGACCTGTAACTGATTTCACAGATTAGGGCCCTTAATTACAGAGCCCTCTGCTGAGGGGAACAGAAATGTCTAAATGCACACAGTTGTTTTTTAATACCCCGCCCCCCCCCCCCCCAATGTGCTTTTAAAGACAACTTTAGAAGGAAGGGTACACATACTTCTCTCCTTCCGTCCTTCCTACCACCAAACCTCTTCTTTTGATATGTGAAATATCCAGCTCCTACTCGCTATCCTGTCAGACCCCCAGGGACAGCAGCCAGCGCCTGCCTGGCTGTGCTATCAGCCCCAACATAAACAGCAGGAGCCAGAAGGGCAAAGCTGTAGGAATAGCAGGGCTGCAGGCACTGCTTGGACCATGCCGGGTGCTTTGCTCTCCAGTAGAGATCAAGAGAATCAGATGTCTGCTTTCAACAAACGCTCACTCCCTTATCCTTTACTTTTCCTTCTCTTACCTTCTAACATAACAAGCCTTCCTCAGAGGGCTGGACCCTGTGCTAACCTTCTTTGAGCTCCCAAATCAGGGTTATAAAGAGAAACCTGACTCAGAGTTTGCTGGGCTTTAAAAGCCAGCTGTCTGCTCCCTTTGTCCTGGAACCTGGAAAGGGGCAATGGTGCCATACCAGGCATGTGAAAGACCTGGCTGTATAACCAGTAACAGAAGCCACGAGGTCAAAGAAGGTGCTTGGGATCACTTATTTGAACTGATGCTAAAAGCAGGGCTGTACAGTCAGCACAGAAGGTGGCAAAAACACAAAATGGAAGTTTCACTTCAGAGGGATGAGGAAGTTTGCCTCCTAATGTGCACAGTATCAGGGAAGACATCAAGACAGAGAGGAGGGTTTGATGCAAGATTTGGGGAGGCTGTCCCTAGCTTGTTAGGCCCTAGAGACTCAGCCCTTGCAAAGCTTAGTTTTAATGACAATAGAAATACAAGATATTATATTTCATTGCCTTGCCATGTGCAGTGTTCTGCCTCTGCTATGTTTTCAAATAGAAAACATAATCCCAAGAGATTAACTCAATTTGATTTTCATTAAAGCAGTGAATATTTTACTCATGGGGAACAGCACAAAACTTCTTGCAATCCAAGGCTATACTGTCATTTCTCTGGTCAACAGAGTTCCCTTTGGATGAACTCTGGGCTTTGGCAGGTGTCGTTATGTCCATTGTTGAACCACTGTAGCCAGATTATTAGTGATCCATGATAATTAATGGACTTCCCATAAAGCCTAGAACTACTCTCTGCCTTTGATTGCTATTACCAATGCAAAACAAGCATCTCTATCTGTTTGATCCCCTTTCTGAAAACGGGTCCAGTACTTGACATTGGAGCACTACATTGCATCACCATATGAATTTTGAGTATAGGTCATAGCTACTTTTTTGCTATTTTACTGATCCTGAGGCACTATGGTCTCAGGAGGTCTAGCATTCACAGTTGATTCTGTTCTAGGGGCATATTTTTTCCACTGACAGTATTTCCTATGATTCTTAGATTAATTCTTAGATTCTAATATTAATTCCTACACCAGTATAATCCCATCATCTCTCGTCCCAAAGGGCATTTGACTTCTCTTTTAACCTCACGACTAAACGAGGTATTAAAATTCATTGCAATTGGCTCTTCACAGCCTTCTGCAGTATCTTAGCTGGCCTTTGCCATGCTAGTCTCTCCTTCGTAATGTCCCCCCAATATAAAAACTGTGCTGACTAATCTAGGTCAGGAGTTAGTAGTTATTGCTTCTTTTCTGGTCTCAGCAAGAAGAAAGCCTGTTGTACGCCATGAATCCTTCTGCAGATGTTGTCACAGCAATAGTGGACCTTGGGACACTGTTGGAATTAATGAGAACCTACCAGTTCCTGACACAAAGGCAGTCTGTCTAGAGACAGGTATGACTTTTATATCCCTTCACTGAAAAAGGAAAGCCTGTCACTGAAAAAACAAAATTAAAGATGCTATCAGAAAACAAGGTCTTGAGGGTAGGGTTAAATGTGTACATAAAAACAATACAAAAGAAATATATTTACTACACATTGTCTTGAAATGGATGGACTCACTAGAAACATCCTACCTACGTAGCGCCTCTGGACCGGAAGGACTCCAGGCCCTACATCAGCAAGGCTTCAAAGATATGCCCACCCAGAAGAAAGGATCTGAGGAGGATACCTAGCAGAAGATAAACTATGTCTCTTCATTCCTGGAGTGCCTAAAGGATAGTCTAAGGATATGTTCTGCTTCAATTCCTGGCTCCTCTAATACTACAGAAACCACCATCAATCCACCTGTGCTGGGGGCACATGCAAGAAGACTGCTTTGCACGGACACAGCCCATAAAGTAAGGGATTAAGGCACTTCACTCGAAAAAAAGCTTACTCCATACTGTATTAAAGAACCTTACAAATATATGTACACATAGCATATGTAAGCTGGGTGGGATTTTGCTAATTATATTCAGGACAGCAAGACTGAAATGCAGAGGAACAGAAAATATATTCGTAATTGTGGAAGAACAGACAATATTAGTGAAAAAGCAATCCCCATCTGAAATGAGTACCTGAAAACTAGGTAAATGATGGTTTCTACTAAATTAAGGGGTTTTTCTTGCAATGAATAGGTGCAAGTATACTGTGCAGGTATTTGTAAACCCACAGAATGAGATTGAGCTCCATACACTTTAAAACTCAAGCCAGCAACAGCCTTGTATAAATTTGTTACAAAACACTACTTTTGAATAATTGTGCTGCAGTAGTATCTGCAAGAAAACGTCTGGCTAAACCTGCAAATTTTGGATTCTCTATAGTTGGTTTCTCCCAGTTTTTAGGAGGTTGCAGACAAAGCATTTTAGTATATTAAAGAAGGTAAAAGTTAGCTTCAAAACTAAGAAGCAGTTTCCAACTTGCCCAGAGTAAAGGAGTGTTCTGTTCTTCCAGCAATACAAAGTAGGTTTGATTTAGATTCCTGCCCAAAACAGCTGTCTATAACACTTCCCACCACAGTGAATCTAACCCAAATTCATAGCCTCTTACATATTACAAAAGGCATAAGAGTATTAAGAAACGTCATTAAGGAGGGGATAAGGAGAAAGGTAGAAGTTAGGAGCTTCTTCTGGTTTAGACAAAGTGAGATGGGCCAGAGTCCTACTGAAAATACGCTGGTTGGAGCTGGGGACACGGAGCTGCAGCCATCTTACCCCTCTCAGGCTGTCAGATACAACTTACTATCTTTTTCTCTAACGGGATCTAATATCTCTTTGATATTTTTCTAATATCAAAGAACCTCCTAGCAAATTCCAGCAGACTTTGAAGGGAAAAATATGTAAAGAAAAATTAGTAAGTTATACACATGAAGAAGAATGTTGGAACACAACTGACTTCAAACAAGTTACACAGACAATTATATACTTCACTCATATGAATCATTGCTCTGATCATAGTAGCTATAATGTCGCAATAAAAATCATGTTAACTAGGCACTTAACTGCAGTTCATTTTCCCAAGCATAACAATCAGTCACAAAGAGGCAAAGACGACTGTTTTGGGCATCCACCTGCAAAAAGAAAAAATTTGAAAAGCTAAATATTTTAAGACCTTTCTATATCATTGCATTTAATCCACTTTTTCATACTTAGATAAAATCCTGCTCTTCTGAAATCAATGCTATTTTTGCTTAAATTGATATTTACACTTTAAAGTGCAATCTAGCATTAGTTAATTTACGATATTGATTTTTGTACCTGTGTCTGTAGCAGGAAACATATGTATATACATTAATACATACATACACATTTAGATAATTCCAAATTAACTAGAACAAAGGATTTGAATATTCTACCCCTTCAGTTTCTCAAATTATATACAATTAGATCACCAGCTACAATATGTATCAAAACCCACTCAAATATATTATTAGCTGTTTATACAGTATTTTTAACCAACAAATGTAAAAGCCCTTTGCAAATGAGGCAAATGCCTATGTTATGGACAGGGTAAACTGAAGCAATGTGAAGGGAATTCTTTTACTGGAAGCAGACCCAAAGCGTCCACGTTTCTAGGCCAGGTGCCTACCCTGTAACCTACACTTCATCTAAAAATGAGTCTTTGATTATGTAAGCAAGTTAAGTATCTGGACCCCTGCACGTGATACTGAAGCATGCAATCTTGTTCCAGTGTGTAAAGTTTTTTTTCCACTAATACTTCCTTGGATTTACTCCCTTTGTATAGAACAACCATAACTACAGGGACATTGGAGCATTTGCGGATCCACTGTTTATGCCCTTGAGAGATAAATAAGTAAAAACTGACAATGAATGAAACAAAGCTCATTGCAGAATAATACTTATAATCAGAAGGTACACAAAATATATTAAATACACAAGTGAGAACAGATACTGAAACAATTAAGAATGGAATGTAACATCTGACCTTTATAAAAATCACAGAAAATACAATAGCCTATTATTAGGCTGTAGGATACAAAGACGTTTCAGCTAAAAGGCCTTATGTAACACTGCACTGTGCTATACTAACGTTTCCCCCATACTAACAGCTTTATTACTCCAGGCTTAACAATGAAATAAACATCAGAGAAAATCCATAAGGGAGAATGTGGTGGTTTTTTTATACTCTATTATAAGTAAAAGTGATAATGGACTATATTGCAATTATGAATTATTATAGAAAAGCATGGCTCCTTCTAACATGTCTAGACAAACCGTGTTTGCATTCCCAGCAGAGTCTACACCATCAGCTTTGACTGTTAAATTCTGTTACAACATGACTGACCTACCTGTAAAAAATGTTTCCAGGCTCTGTCAAAATTAGGATAAAGAGGTTTTAGGGCATGGTTGGGAAGGCAGGGGTGGGAAAAGGGCTAATGTACTAGTTTGCACTTTCAATTAGTATATGTTTAACATGAGTTAGCACTTAATACAGAGAAGGCATAATAATAAAAATCGTGCTAGTTATTTATGGTGAATTTCCTTCTTTTACCACACTGTACACTTCAGTCAGTTACAATCCACTCTGAACTGAAATGCAGATCCTAACCAGACCAGTAGATGGCACAAACCATTTATTTCACTCTGTTCATCACAATATTTATTGTAATGTCACAGAATCAGAGAATCACTTACCATCTTCAAAATAGTGTTCCTGTACATTCTGCTAACTTAAGAGCAGTCAATCCTAAGATATTATAATTTTTAAATGAATTAAATAGCTCATTCTAAAAAAATCGCTTAACATGTATAGCACCGAACAAAAATTCTATTATATAGGTGTCAAGAGCAAATAATCCTGCAATAAAGTTGGTAAGCAAATAAGACCTACATTTTAAGCTTGTTGCATATTTGTAACAATTGTTAATAATCTCAAATACCAAGTAAGAACTTGTTTAACCCTGTAGAAATTAATCTAACATGAAAAAGCCCTACAGTGATGGGTGCAAGAGATAAATACGCTGGTAAAACGTAACTTCACCAAGTAAATCTATAATGAAAAAGTGACTATAGATGGCAATGAAAAATGCCAGGAAACAATTACAGCAGTTGCTAAAATAAGACAAAATAAAGTCTTAGAAATTTATAATAAAAAATATTATAAGGATAGAAGTAATACAAATCAGCTTAAACTCACAGTGAGGGAAAAAGTAACCTTTATGTTAGTTATAAAGTGCTATAGGTAAAGATTTAAAAGAAATAGCAAATAATCAAACCTTCAAAAACTCTAAGAAAATTTAAGGGGGGGGGGGGATCAAGAGCTCTATATATTTGCCTAACGCAAAAAAAAAAATATCTAATAGCATCTATGAAATCCATATAATTTCAGTGGCAAGTCAAACAGACTTACCCAGTACCCAAGAGAATCAAGTAGGTTTTAAATGCCAAAAATGTCTAAATACTTACAACGGAATCAGTTTATTCTACAGACAGACTTCTGAGCATACTTCTGCATAAATCATTCATGACAGAGACAGTCATGGGTTATCAGGTTCTACAGAGGATCTTTCTAAACAAGAAAAACAGACACTAAAATATCCATAGATTGTTTTCATTATTTCAAAAAGAATACACGCTCCTGAAACATACCAGTTGTTTGCTTTGCTATTACAAACATGTTGGAAAACAGTCTTGGAAAGAACCGAGAACAAAGGAAGTGAATGACACTGAAATACAGGGCCAGGGAAGTATCATGTTCTGTAAAGCACGATGCTTGCTCTTGTACAATTTTGGCAGAATTCTTGGACTACTACAGAGAGAAGAATCAGGCTACCTATCTCCATTTTCTAAGTTGCAAAGATAACCTATAGCTCCGTAATTACAGGATTTAATGATACTTAATTTTATGTTTTCAAAGAAATATTATGACATCATGTCACTTTACAGGGCAAACCACTTAGCTTTATAGCTCTTATTCACTGCAGAAGCGCGTATTAAAAGCTATGCAATCATAGGGTAAATTATGCTCATATCTGTTGGTCAAATTACAGCTTAATAACATGAGAAAATTGTAAATAATGTGAAGATTCATAGTCTAATTATTTTTAATAGCAAGTAGTTTATCAAATAATTATGAAAAATAAAGCAGCAGCCAGGTCTAGTGGGCTGGAATATACAAGAACATCTTTCTGCACTAAGCCAAGAACTCCTGAACTGAAGTATTAATGCTAAGAGCATCCCTCCCACCTCTCATTAGATCTACTCATCATACAGATCGTTCAACAGGTTTATCTGAAAGGAAAATTTGGGGGTTGACAGATTTGTTTTCTCTTGAACCAGCCCACTTTGTGCCACATGCTTGTCAGATCCAGTGCAAGGGGAGAATAGGAAATACACTGCCAGCAGTGGAAGAAGTGCTTTTCCTCATCAAACCCTAGTTGTACCAGATTAGGTACAAAGCCAAACTAATGATTACTTAAAAAGTGGGACAATTTAGCCTGGGACATTTGACAAAAGAGTATTTTGATGGAAACATTTACAATTTTATAGATAAAACCAGAAGTAACAGACACTTGCTCACCACTGCAAAGAAACCACATTAGCATAACCAAAAAACTTAATGAAATTTAGTGCAACATCTCCAAAGCAATATTATGACAACACCATTTTGCAGGTTAAACACTCTAGTTTTATTGCAGGGATGGACAGCTGGGCTGTTTACCTTAATTTCTGAACATCTTGGACATCCACAAAGCACCTCCAGGTTGAAATGGAGAGCAGTAACCTAGTCAACAATCACAAGAAATTTCTCCACCCGTTACTCCCAACCACCAGGCTGAGGTTCTAAATTCACTGATCTCCACTTAGCTGGAAGTATGCATTTGACCCTCATGAGCACAACTACTCTGCTTGCATTAGCCTGAGCACGTGATGTGGTGTTTATGCCTACTGCAGGAAGACATACTATGCCTGGTTCAGCGTAGCAAAATTTTAATAATACATTTGATCTGGCAGAGTGAACTTGAATAAAGCACTGCTTAGCATCATGAGACTGCTCTGTTTTGACTCAGTCCTAGGTGCATTAAAAACAGATTTATTGCCCTGGGAAGCCGCGGTTCATTCAAATCCCCCTCTCAAAGCAGGCTGCAGGCAAGCACATGTTGCTCTACGGTGCCTTTCAAAAGTCAAACACCTTCAAATCACTAAGTCTCATGTCAAGCAATGGTCCCCAGTGAAGATATTCCAGAGGATCTGGTTTACCTACTGGTATAGCTTTTGAGAGCCTGCTACCCTTGCTCTTGCTCAGCTGGTTTCTGAAAATATACTATGTTCTCCCTTTTTCTTGTATCCAAGAAAGTATTCCACTTCTGTATCCCTCTGGAAGTGGAGCTTCATGCTTTGCTGCCGTCAAAGACGAGAGAATCTGTGCTGGTGGCAAATACTACTGATAGATCCTTTGTACGCGAAGCTTTTTATGTCCTTGTTACCTCCTCACTGCATGTCATCTTAGAACTCAAACTGGAGGAGGCACAGACTCATAACAATGTAACTGCTCCTCCTCTGAAGAGCTGGTTTGCTGAGAAAGGAAGGCAATGAAGACAGCCTTCACAATTTTGATCGTCCCACAAAGGGCTGAGGAGGGAATCAGAGATACCATGAAGTTAACAGGAAGCTGAGGCAAATGCCTGTCCCACTCCAGAACACGCAAATTCACTTCTGACTGCAGCTGTTCCAGCTGAAGAGGCTATGCTGTCTCTCCACTTAACTCACACAATTACTCTGTAACACATTTCTGCTAAAATGAGCTGCACCCTTATATACGTGCTACTAGAGTTGATAACAGTAACCCACCTCATTTTGATTTAAAAGCATTAGAGAATGACCATAGAAAAAACTTAGTTGGCAGTTCTGAAAAAAACAGTAACAGGGATTAGCGATGTCTTTAATTGATACGTAACAGTAGTGATAGTCCTTCACAGTGGAAACAGACAACGGTCCCTCTACTTGCCCTCAAAATAAAAGAAATTTGTTTCCAGATGGAGTATATCCTCAGTGCTCTACTCTAAAGCAGCAGAATAATTACCTAGTGTTGAAGCTTTGCTTCAAACAAGGCATCCTGTCAGCGGTGATTTCCTGATGTTGACAAAAAGCAGAGCACAAACAAACAAACAAAAAGACAAACAAGGTATCTTTAGGAGCTAAGTAAAAGAAAAGTGGAAGCACTGGACATTTCTCTGATGGCTTCTCTTGACTGCACCAAGACAGTATCATTGCATGTCATGAAGGGTGCCCATATAAACACAGAAGTGGATTGAAGCATGGATAACCTTGTCACAGCTACTGAGAGAAATCCTGGCCCAAAAGCAGTGGTTGAAAAACTGTCTTTCAGCTCAGGTAGTATCAATGTCAGTTCAGGTGTGACAGCAGATCTCATTCTATTAGATGAGTTCTCTGCTAATCTCATCTTTCTCCAACTTCTGGCCCAAGAAGATTCAGTAGATATCTCCTCAAGTGAAACCCTTACAATACAGTAATGCCTTTGCCAAGGCTACACTGTGACTGTAAGCCCAAATTTACAGGACAGTCTTGCAATTGCATGGGACAAGACCCCGACACTGCTGACAGGGTGCTGAACTGTAAAACATCAACATACTTAACATTAGCGTACAAACACTGAACTTCTACTTCAAATAGCAATTTGCAATTTTGCATGAGTAGTAATCTAAGGATAGACTTGTAGGTGAATCTCCATAAGCCAGAAATTTTGGGGTTTTTTAACCACATAAGGAGGCAAATGGCGAAAGATTTGTTCAAAGTTCAAATCCCATGGTGTCTAAAGAAGAAGAAAAGTACTAGATCAGAAACGGGCCAAAAAAACTACCTCAGCAGGAGACGAGAGAACCAACAAGTGAAACTGCTCTTTGACTACGAGTATCACTGAGATGGAAAGCACAAAGTACTGGGTGACGAAAAGAATAATGATCATTAGAGTCGCAAGTGTTTTGGGTACAAGACAGAGCAGACTGATATATTCCAGCTGAACAGTAAAATACCCTTGTTATTGGTTATTTCCTCAAAAACCTGGCTGAACAGCCCCCTCCAGGGTACAGAAACGCTACACATTAACATTTGGTGGAAAGTTTTCTTCCAGTACAAGTAATGTAACTACTATCCTTCCAAAACTTCAGTAAATATCTCTGTACTAACAGAGGAAATATGAACTGCATTACAAAGATAAGTTAAAGAAAAAAAAAAAAAGCTATTCTAGGTGACTACATAGGTATGGGTCTCCGTAAAACCTGTAGAGGTTCCTTCTCCCAACGCTGTGACAGAAATAGGAGGGGAATATTGAGTTTGCAGATTGGTCAGCAGCAAGTTCCAAGAACTTTCCAAGGTCCTCAGTTTTCTGAGGGGACAACAGACACAGCATTTATTGTTCCTGAAATTAGCTTCCCTGGGTCAGAGACTACTACTCAAAGAATGATTACAGACTTGAGGGGTTTTCTCTAGTCAAAGAAGGGAAACAAATGTCATACTTAAGTATTTTAGCAACTCTCGCCACAGAGACAATTTATTGTCTCAGAACAATGACCATAAATACAACATCAAATAATTCAATTGATAAATGCTGGCTACAATCTCCAGAGAGAGGAAAAACCACCCCAAAACCAGGGTAAAACCTGCTCCTTTGGAGCCTTGTCAGCTTCTCTCTGAAATACGCTGATTTTTTAATGCCTTCCAAGGCTACCATCTCACCTGTTGTGACAGTGGTCTTTTAGCTAATATGTTTGACTTCACAGTTTCAGGTCAAAAATATTTCCTCTGCAAACACGGGCAAGTCAAAGTCCACAGACTTCTCAGCTCTCACTTTGTGTGAATGTTGTGAGACTTCTTCCTTACATTATTTTCTGACATGGTAAATTTTTTTGAGATAGCATCTGCCTTTGTGTGTGGGTGCACTGTGCCTTGAACTATCAGGTCCTAAAACTGGTGGTATCATAGTAAAAAAATTATTAAAAAAAAATTCTAGCTCAGAGGTAGAAACACTTTTTTCCCTCTTGTGGGTAGCTATTGCAAAGCTACAATTAACCTCAATTAATAGGAAGGGTAAACTTCATATGAAGAATATGCTGTTCAGGTGTTCTTAATGAGAGCAGCACTTGGCACTGTTTAATCTCTGTTTAAGCTCTGCTGGGGTGAAAATTGAAGTGGCTACAGCTTAATCCAAGAGAAAAATAGGGTTGGTTCCTCCCCTCTTCCCCCACAAAAAAAGCAATACTTCTAATAAAAGCTACCTAGAAAAGAGTCTGTTTGGACCCCGAGCACATCAATTGGCCTTAATTGCCCTAAACATCCTCATTTGAGACCCCCACCCCCACACTCTGTCCACTGACCCATTTCAGCTCAGGCTGAAGCCCCTAGTCCTTCTCCGAGCTGCATAGGTAGGTCACTGCTCAGTCCTGACCCCTGCTGTGCCTGACTTGAGTGGACTTCCTGGATTCCTGACCTCCAGCCTGCCTCATCACCACACATTTGTGTCATTTCTGACACAGTCATCACATTTCTGATGATCACTGGGCTGCACCCAGAATCTGTTAGCGTCACCAACCTCAACCAGCTACTGAAAAACTAATTTTCTGCAAACCTCACCTTAGGCAGTAGTCTAACAATTAAGATCTTTCCCATTGCTCTCGCTGTTCCTTCCACCTATTAAAATAAGAAATATTCAAAGTGCCAACTTACACTCTACCTACAAGATGGGTGGAACTGACAAGAAGAGATCAATTTCACTAAAACTAAAAATAGGAGAAAATGATTAAACCCTGTAAAAAACCTGTCCTCTCTATAGTTTCTACTGTTGTAAGATTTACATTTTCAAGTAACGAGGTTTCCCTCATCCCTTGAGATACATTTTATACTCAATACACAAGAATTATTTCCTATTGGCGCTCTCAGTGCTCTCGCAGTTCTACAAACTTCTTGTGGACTATGCAAAAAAATAGCATTCTATGCATGCTATTTGTATCAATCATCTAACTATCACAGACCAGCAATATTTACATATACAGTTTAATCATTATGCCATCAATCCAGGCTGCCAATTATTTTAATTTACTAATGATTTTTTCAATATTGTTTCCCAAAGTAGAATATACTGGACAATGCATTGTAGAAAAAAAATTGAGGATTTTAATTTTGATTTCTGAATTTTAGGGTTTTTAATTGAAAACTTCCCTGTGCATCTGAAATTACTTCATTTGTATTTCTACGTAACTTAGCTTTTTAGTGGTATACTTCTGAGGGGAGTTATATTGCCTGATATTTCAGACATACAACTAGCTCAGTACGAAGGAAGAAGGGCAAACATCACTACCTGATCAGATGGCTGTTGACCTTGGAACATCCTCATCTAAACTAAGTAGGCAGGTACAGCACAAGATCCGAGTAAGAGTCTGGGTAAAGTAAGAGTTTGGGTGAGATAAAAAGCTTCAAAATCAAGCAGATACAAAAAATTGAAGGGGGAAATAAGTCAACAAAATGTATTCCCAAATCATGAGAATATACAGTTTAAGTCATAAAAAACTTTTACTGCTGCTGAAAGACAGTTTCATCACCCTCTGCTTCCCACTTAATCCCGGCTACGTATCTGTCCCTACGGGAAAAAATGTTTTCTACAGCCACAGTGATCCATATGCAGGTTAAAACTGATCACTTTTGTCAGGTTATATTTCAGTGCTGGCTTAAAGCATATGTGAAACTACAGCCTCATTAATCAGCAAATTTTATCTAATTACCAGAAGTCACAAGGGATGACCCTGCTACTGCACCGTTTCACAGCTTCCATTCCCAAACTTATGGGTTGTGTTCTCCCCTTTTGTCAAGCTTGTGACCCAAATACTAGCACGTACGAACAAATTCCTATCACCCTTGAGACCCAGTCCGTATCTGCAGTGGTCCCCAGCTCCTAAGTTACCGCTGTACTGCATAGCGAGAAGTTCTTAATAGAAATTTCTCACCTGATTCTGCAGACTTTTCCTTGCATTCACCTTATTCCACCTGGTGTCAGGAAGCAGAGGAAGATGCAGTGTCAAGCTGCGAAGATTCAAACAAATCCTTCCTCCAGGCCCTTCCTATAAAGCTGTTCCCTGATCCCCACTACAGGCAATACAGCGTCAGCCTAGATGTCCGTTTCCCACTTTGAAAATCTGTTCCATTCAAGGTTTCAGAAAATAGAATAATTTTATTCCAGCTAAACTATATAGCTTGGTTTGAGTTTCTGTGATAAACTATTAATCTATTTTATATATGACAAGCATACATATTGGAGAGAAGAAAAGCTCTGCTTCTGGACTACTTATGAAATAACACAGGGCTTTTACAAGCTCTTATCACTAACCTAGCAGAGTGGGGCTAACAATAGCACATTTTCTTCTAGAAGAATTTACTGTATCCATTTTTTTCCCCAAGAAAGCATCTAAGCCATTCTGAAAGGTTACAGATTATAATACTTATTTAAAATAGATGAAACATTTTAGTCTTCCCATTATCTACTTCCATGAGAAAATCTCCATGATTTCCCTTGAGTTCCCCTTTTGTGTGTAGTCTAGACTATCATAATAGATTTGACAATTATTTTTATTACATAACTTTGAAAAAACAGACTCTCATAGAATTTTGTTGTTAGAAAAATTCTGCTCTGAATAAGATAGGACAATGTGTGGCTTTTTTTAAAAAAATACCATGAATTCCTCTATTGTTGGTTTGCTTTCAAAGTTGATCTCTTAGTCTAGAAAAGCTAAAGCCATGAAATGTGTTTTAGATTGTACCAAACACAGCAGTATCTACAGGAAGATTTCCTTTTTCTATACTTCCTCCTGTGCATAAGGAAGTAGTGGAACTCCTCATGCAAGTAAAAAACAGAATTTGGCCTTAAATCACTATTCCAAATGTAGTAAAAAGATCATCCCAAACCAACACTAAATAAAATTTGTAGTCACCAATTCACCAAGCTATCTGATTGAAGACAGCCACATCAAAGCTGTATGTTCTGCTAGTCACAGTCAAAAACTCCGCGGTATAAATACTCCTTTAATTCTCTCTCATTATTTACTCCTACAGGCAGGATTGATTTCATACTGCTCTGAGGAATTAGGTGTGATAAATATTTGTAAAGAAATTTTGATGTATTCATGACCACCATTACCTGACAAAGTGTTCCTCACTGTGTCTTTCAACTAGGCAAGAGACACAGGCAGGCTTACATGACATACTACAAAAGTATTTTCTATTTAAAATAAGGTTGCTTTAGATGTGGTTTCTGCTAAGTACCTTTATATTAAACTATTTTTGGTGCTATTTTGACCTCCTCCACAATTCAACCTTCTGCACTACTCCCCTGTACTGCTTTACAGTTGAAAAGGGTAAAAAACCCCACTTGTTAGTGGTAAGCGTTAAATGGAACAAAGATTCCTGCTAATGGATTATTGATCATACTTGAGCGATCTATTGAGTATCACATGCAGAATGCCCTTCTCCCCCTTAGGTTTAAGAATCTAATACATTACAATATTAACATTACATGCTAATTATTTTCATGAGGGAAAGTAAGCAGAGATGTACATCTCTGCTGTAAGAGGAGGGGGCACCTCTATTTTTATAGCCACAGATTTTATGGAGTATTTTATCAAGTTTATAGAACTCCTTTAGCAAAAAAAAAATAATCATTATAGAAGTTCTTCATTATTCTGGCATAACCACAAACTTGTTTGGCCAAAACATTTCACAAAATTTTCTACCTCCCTGCAACCTTAAAGCCAGAAATTTTAAACAAAGAGTGAAAGACTTAGCAGATGAAAAGGGTAATTTTATTTCACGTACATTGTCCTAGAAATCTTTTTTCAGTTTTGTAGGTTGTATGCTGACATGCGACTTAAAACTAAGATTCAGAACCCGAAGTCCTTTTCCACCTACAATCTAGGCCGTATTAGATAGATTTGAGTTTAAGGCTAATTGCTGTTAGGTGACACTTAGCTAATTCACACTGTTGGTTTTTTTTCTACAGTTGGAGTTATAATGCCAGTATTTTAGTTTTACTTTATAAAAAGTCATTTCTCAGAAAACTTGTCAAACAGGTTGGTCAGGAAAGAAGTCATCTTCATATAAAATCCCAGTAGGGGACAAAAGAATCAAACTGGAGACCCTATGAATACACCTATTTTTCAACTAAGTTCATAATGAGGTTTAAAGTGGTTAAAAGGCACACCAGGTTTGCATCTGTACAACACTGTCACACTGTGTTAATCTAGGTTTTCATTTTGATCCAGACAGTTCACTGGAACACTTGCAGGAGAAGACATGCTTCTAATCACCAGTTTTCTCCATGCAGGCAGCTCTTAAAACCTGCATTTCCCAAATCATTGAAATTAATTCCCCAGCAAGAAAATGCATCCAGCCATCCTTCCTGCAGTCCTATAAGTAAAGACAAAATTATAAAAGGCCTATCCATTGATATGTACGAGTTGGCCATCTATACCTGCCAGTGCCTGCTTTGCACATTGCATATTTTGGGAAGTAATTGCAGTTATTCTGACACAATGCTTTCTTACAGGGAGAAGTGAAGTTAACTTTTGACATAGAAGGTGTCACTGACATCCCCCTTGGAAGTGCAGTGACCTCTGTCACACAAGGAATGTGTGGCAGCTTCTGTTACAGTACTGCTAACCACACACAGCACAAGGTTCACACAGTGTCTCCTTCTCTTTAATTCATTCTTTGAAGGACTTGCACTCTCCTTGCCCACAGACCACCCTAAACCAACAGCAAGCTTTTGCTTTCCAAAATTTCTGAAAGTTTTTATCTTTTCCTTCTTGTAGAGATGTACCTAGTCATTAGGTATCACCACAGATAATGGAGGAGTCTAGCCTACCACATAATTGTGCACTGATGCTCTCTAACCTACTGTTCATTTAGAGCAGGAAACTTCTAACAGTTTCAGACCCACAATATCTCCGTTTGGTTTGGGGTAGGATGATTTTGCTCCGTGTCCTTTTTAGTCTGGGATGACAAGTTTCTCATTCTATCCTGTCTACAAAATAAATCACTTACTGGTACCTGGACACATAGAAACAGAACTTGCAGGGATGTTCCCTTAAACTAAAGCTGTCCAGAGGATTCTCATAAGGGATAAAGGATTCTAAAGATAGAAATACTCCTTTTTTCAGTCCTAATTTTCCCTTCACAGTGGAAAAGGCCAGCCACAAAGAAGCATGATCAAAGACTAAGTTTAGTCACAGGTATGACAGAAAAAAGCAGCATTTTAAAAATATAGCTTGCCAAAGGCTGAATGTTAATTCATGGTGGACTGAAGAGAGATGAGTGAAAAGACAGTAAAGCTTACAACAGAAAAAACGTCTATGAATCAAGGCATTCACTGTACAAACCTGAAAAAAATATTTAAGAGCCTTGATGAATTGGATCAAGATTGCTTACACACTAATCCTTTATAACAGATATACTCAGGAAGCTGCAAGCTTGTCTTCAAAATAACTTGGGAATAACATTAGGGCTTTTACATCAGCACAGAGCATTATTTGTCTAAAGTTGAAAGCTGCAGTTACATACAAATTGATAATATCACCTCTCTAATAAAAGCCTAAATAGTGATTCGGTTTCTACTCCTTTCCTCTTTCTACCCCTTTGTTTTTCCAACATAAAAAAACCCATCAGTTTATTGACTTCCAAAATGAACAAGCTAAAGAAACTTGTTTTGGAATTATAGTCCTGTGTTCATCAGTTGAGAAATACATTCTAATTTCAC
This sequence comes from Falco biarmicus, assembly GCF_023638135.1. NCBI lineage: Eukaryota > Metazoa > Chordata > Aves > Falconiformes > Falconidae > Falco > Falco biarmicus. The sequence continues at coordinate 29,236,872 of NC_079299.1, forward strand.
AGGCTATTCAATATAGAACTGGGAAAGTGTCCTGACATAAGGACGGCCAAGTTGTGTGCATGACAGTATGGAAGGTAAACCAATGCATTAGAAACATGTGGAACTGCCTTGGGGCAGTTTAGAATTTAGGTTCAGTTATAATGCTATGACTGGACTGAGATAAATCAAAGTTACAAAGCAGTCTCACTCAGGGTATAACCTGTATTTTATCCTGATTCTAGTATGTTCATAAATTTGGCAGCCACAAAGTACCGATTATCATGAAAGTGACTTCTCCCATAGTCACATTAATATCCTTGCATGTGTATTCTGTAAGCCACAATCCCAGTAAGAGAAGGATGCAAGAGACCGACTGTTGTTCCAGAAGGGGTGTTACTGTTAGCTGTGGATATAAAGTGTTTTTTCAGATAGCCCTTCCTCCCTACGGAGTTTAAATCAGATTAATGAGCGCAAGACATGTATGGTGAAACTGAAGAAGCAATGATAACTGGAATAATAAAAAAAAAGATTAGCCTAGACAGATGAAAATCAGTTTTATGCAGCCATTAAGCATCGAAAAAAATAGTGTAAAACCCTGTAAAGTTTCCAAGCAAATTGCAGCAAAGTTCATCACTACCACTGAAATCAGAGAAGACACAGAGCTCACAATCCTGTAAATGTCAAGAATTTACTGAAGAGAAAACAATCACCCTTGGTATATCTATTCCTAAGTTGCAATCTACAGTTATTTTACTTTAATATTAGAGAGAAAAGAATATTGTCGCAAAAATTAAAAACAATACGCAGGAGCAGGTAATACCACAAATTGATGCATTATTACAATTAAGTATTGGCAGTTCCCTTTTAAATAGAAAGTGGACTTAAGTAACAGACAATTGCCCAGAGGTAATTGTTAGATTTAATATTGTGAAAAGTTTATTGGGTAGAATCAATAGTCTATGGCAACGACATCCAGAGCACTGAACACAATTGACTTTATCTCAGATTTCCAGCCTTCATAGTTTGAGTCTTATTTTAGAACACAAACCCTACTAACTACCTTTTTTTAATCCTTAAAGTGCTTTAAAAGTTGCAATAGGTTAGACCAAAAAACAAGGCTAAGAAATAATATCAGAAGCAGATAATGCAACCTCCCCCCTTTTAGAACTAGTGAATGTCTCAAAGCTTACCAGATTTGGTTTAGCAAGAAAGGTGACAACTTTGGGTTCACTTCCTAGCAAGATTTTATTAATGTGACTTTACATTAGTCACTGGGCTAGCAGAACAGCTCGGTTCTGAGACATACATCTCAGACTTAACACCAATTTTCTAACATGGTTCACAGCTGCAGATACTAGAATCCTTGACAGATGAATATTAATAGATAGAAGTTAAGATTTGGGTAAAGTTTATTACAGTTTAGTAGTTCTTGAAGAACTTAGCCAAGTCAGACAAAGACTTATTTCTCTTAAGTTACTATTTCCATATATAAATATTCCTTTTGCATTGTAGATATCTCACTGTATTCACTATGTATTTATGTACTGAGTTCAGTTAAAAGGTTTTCACCAAAAATTCTGTAAACTCACCTACCTGAAGGACTCGACTAGGGGAAGGCAGAAGTTTCCTATCTTTCCGTTTGGCTTCTGACCACATTCTGGCATCAGCACTGTTCACACGAATGTGGCAAACAAGATTCGGCTAGCAAAAGAATTCCATTATCAGTGAACCACTAGAAAGATCACATCTTAAAAAGACTGCAGATCGAGAATTTCTCCCTTGTAACATATGGTGGGGTTTCTCAGTGTTTGGTTTGGTTTCTTCTTAGAATCTATTTTTCATGGATTTGTACATACTGTGAAAAGTTAGTTTACAGTTTTAAGTTTAATGACTAATGCATATTTACAGTTATTTTAATTATCTTAACATCTTCATCAACAGTAATTACAGTTCACAGCTTTAGGAAGTTTACTGATGAGTATGTCCCCACCTGGTTTTTCTTCAACCATGTTCTACACATTTCCTACCTCCACTTTCTCTTCTTAAGTGTTAAGTACTGATCATCTCCAAAATTGTGCCCATCTGTTTGCAGCATACTGGTAATGATACACCCAGGCTTAGCTACAGCATTCTATGAGCTGTCTCAAAATTACTTTAAGGCAGCCACTACCCTGCTGCTGTTTGAAGTGATGCCCACAGATACTACCTTATTATATTGTCCTTTCCTTTGCCCTGTCACTGAGCAAAGTCACATCAATTTTGCTCTCCACTTTCTCCCTCAGCTATTACTATTTTCCAAGTTTTCCCTTGTACTGATCTCATTTTTTCCAAGGACACATCAGTTTATATTTTTCCTCTCCACCCAGTTACATTAGATTTCCCATTTCCAAGATTTTTTAATTGTGTTTTATTATTTCTTCCTACTCAGTGTTTGTAACACCTGGCATAAGATCATCTTCAAATGCCAGTACTACTCTTATTACAGCCTCTCTGAAATCCTTGATCTGGGACATTCATCAACACAGAAAAGTTGCTTTCTAACATACAAGAATAAATTACACTAAATGCAAATTAATTTGGCCAGTAAAGGTAGAGTCACACAAGTCACTGAAGAATAAAATACATACATTAGAAGCTCTCCCAAAAGAAAAAAAACATAAAACAGTTAAGAACAGCAGCAGACGCTCAATGAGAAAAGGGATGCTTAGGCAGGATTAGTTCTGCCATTTATAGAATGACATGAAGTAAGAGTGTAAGGACAGAGCAAGTTCTCTACATTCCTTTCATTAGCCAACCATGTCTCCTGGTCCTATCACAGCAATAATCCTAGAACCAAGATGGGCAACTGCACAAGAAAGCAGGAACTACAAGGCGTCTTTCCCTTCTTTCAGGGAAAGCTTTTGCAACAGACACTGCCTGGTAGTAAAAACTTTAGTCATTACACAGCTCCCACAAATGAATGCTTTGGGAAGGACCTTTGCTGAAGAATGAGGTAGAGACTGAAGCTGTTTACAATGACACTCATGACATTAACAGATCGTTTTAGTTGTGTGTTGCCCAGACATTCTTGGAAATTTACAGCTGGCAATTTCCTCCGAATGCCTCATTCCTTTCACTTTAGCCTCAATTGACACCTGCCTTCTCTTTTCCTTTTCCCTATTTCCCTTAGCTGTACTTTTCTCCCCTCCCTGGTCTTTCTGTTTACTAATACTACTTTACCCAGTAAAGAAATTATGACACCAATTTGCTGTTTTTCTCTTATTTCGTATAACTACTCCTGTTTCAGAACATCAGCTTCCCTAGGTGCACAGTACCTAGTGCTAGTACACCACCCAAGAAAACAGTCCTGCTTCTGAAAAGCCTCAGGAGACCAAATTAATCACAGCCAAAGATCTTCTGCTAAACTGCTAAAGAAAATTTACAGGAAGGGTGTTCAAAAACCCAAAGAACTTTCAATAGTAAAAAAACCTATTTGCCTAAAAGATAAAACAGAAGGAAGAGTGCTACATAGCTCTCTGCCTTCAGAGTGAAAGCTAGTAAGCACTACTTGCCCATCCACATAACCTTTTTGTGAAAGTTCTCAGATCACAGTGGCCCCTCCCATTACCCACAAACAGTATGTGCAGGGATTAGACAAACATTCAAAATATATTAACCACCACAAATTGTAGAGCCCTTGTCAAGAACAGACTACAAAAGCTTACTTAATTCTGCCCATATACTTCCCACTCCCACCTTGGGTTCACAGCTTTCATGGAAAGGCAAGATTTCCTCAGAAAAGGTAGCAAATAGCTCCCTAAAGTCTCTAAAGAGGTGGTTATATGATATTACATGGGATTATTTCCACACACTTAAGTTTTCCTTTTGCAAAGGAAAACTGGAACTAAAAGTTACTGATTTCCAACTTCATTCTATGTTATGTATTTCTTCCTCTGCCTAGGGAGTAGTATCAGTGATACTGGCATACATGCATTCACACTTCGAAAGAATAAAATCATCTCAGAGCACCCAAATCTCAGAGGCAGTAAAACAGCAAATGTTTGAATTGATGTCAAAGATCAGTATATCAGATCTGTAAACACTTCACCAATATGGCTCCATGATGTAGTATGTAGTATAGCAGGTACGTGACAGCTAACCATTTCAGCATGTATTTCATAGGCCACAAAATATTCCGGACAGTATTTATCAAAATAAAAATTAGTGATGTCTATCAAATGAAGAAAATAATTCGATCACATCAAGAGTTAAACCGTGTTCAAAGAGACCAGAAGTAAGCAACATTTTCGCATACAAAGATTTTAGTAAATAATGACATACACTAATACATAACTTCCAAGTTTTTTCAAACCGCTCAGGTGATAGGGACCTTAGGACATCTCTTGTCCAATGTCCTACTCAAGGTAGGATCAATACCGAACTCAGACCAAGATGTTGCAGCTTAGTTGTGCTTAATTATTTTCACAGTGAAAAACAGCCTCCTCACCTCCATGAGAGAGCACTTTGATTCTATACCTATTGTCCTACCATGCTTTCAACAATGCTCACTCTTTCTTGTAAGCTCAACTTAGGTACTGGGGGCTTCTAGTAGGTGTCACCTCCACACACCTCCTTCCTAGGCTGAAGAAGCCCAGCCCCCTCCATCTTGGTAGCTGGCTTCTGCTGGACTCGCACAGAGGTTTCAAAATGTTTCTTGTACTGATGGACCAAAAACCAGGCATAGTGTTCCAGATGCAGCTAATGAGTACCAAATAGAGAGGCATAATCACTGCACTTGGTCTACTGGTTATGCCTCTGTTGATACAGCATAGTATGCAGTTAGCTTTTAGCACTACCACAGCACACTGCTGACCTGAAACCCAAGCAAATTTTCCTTTTGATTTCAGCAAGGCCTAAATACCAGACTGAACATCTAATAAAGGAGCCAACAGACAGGGAACTGTGGTAACAAAACAGTGAGCATAAGCTTACAACAACTACGGACAGTATGAGTGTCAGAAAAGTTGAGATCCAGATACACTCATCCTGTTAAAATAGGTGCTTTTTACGTGACTGCCCTCAGTTTCTGAGCCAGCCTTTACTTAGCTCCTTACCGAAGAGGGATGAGAAGTATTCCGTTTTTTCATACTACAGTATGTTCAGCCACAGCTTGCATCAAGATAGAAGGGCCATTTCTAAAAAAGATTAAAATATGTTATTTGAGATAAGCCAGTGACATTGACTCCTGCTACAGAAGAGCTAGGAACTATACCCCTACTTAGGCATCAAATTTAGCTAACAAACTTAAAAAATAAGCCCTGTTGTGTTTGTTACTATTGCAATTTATTAAAAACACATTTCATTTTGGGGCGTTACCAACACCTGATGAAACTGAAAAGCTGCATCTACTCTTCTGTCTTAAACAGAAATAATTAACATTGTTTAACAAAGCAGCTTCAAGGATTTAAACTCTTTTCTCATGTACAAAAAACACCAAACAGAAGAAACTAAACAGAAGTGAACCTTCAGCACAAGCCAAGGAGTTAAAAAAGCATCTGACTTTTTTGTCTCTCCTATCAGTTTGTTTTGAACATGGGGCCTAGCTGGAATATCAAAACACATAGAGACACTGTTAATTCGAAGTTACAGCCCTGTTTTTAACCCATCAACAGCTTGCTACATCTACCCATTTATTTGAATCACTTTCAAATTCAACCCCATCAAATACAATGCTATCTTCAATTATAAATCACCCTCCATACCTACAGATTTGTTAATTCTTACACAAGCCAACCCACCACAGCAAGACAAACAAGGTGAGTTAAACAAAGCACTGTTACCACATCGACAGAGATGTTACAGGATGCAGTTACTTTTATGCATGACAAAGAAGTGTTCACATTCCAGCTTTCCAAATACTTAAATGATGCAAAAGATTTTCAAAGAGATTACGTATTAAGTAAGAAAAAAACACCCCAAACCTGTAACAAACAAGCAGCCCTCTGGTGTGACTGCTTTAAGGCAACTTGCTTGTAAGAAAAAAGTCTCAAAGTTACAGTTTCCATTTATAGAGAGCAGAATAACTCACAATTTCGTGAGTTTACCAGCTACAGAGACATATAAACATGGGTCCAAAGCTTCTACAAATGCCTTCTTGAACTAAGGCCAGCTGAGAGGATACACAACTTTCAATCACACCTCTTCCTGCCCCCCACCTCTCCAGCTGACCTGTGACTATCCTGGTGGCATGGCTATTTCTCCAGTAATACATTAAACAGGATCTAATTCGGTATCACACGATCTTGCACCTCCTCAGCTTCTGCCTGAAACATAAATGTATACTTGGATATGAGCATTATTTCCCTAGCCATCCCAGATTTGTATGCAAAGAAACCACATAAACCTACAAAACTAAAATTGAGGAACTGGAATCCCCACAGCACTTTCAGAATTTGTAAGGCAGTTGAGAACCACAGTTATCAGAACAGCATAAGCAAGTGTAACTATAGTTTATTTATTGAAGTATGTTGCGATTTGCATACTAATAGAAGCCTTCTGGTGATTACTACAGAAGCCTAATTGTTAAATTTCACAGAAGGAATGGATTATAAAAAATTGTATGGAATAAAACCAGTTTTTGAGCACAATCCAGCAGTTTCATGGCCAAACACACACTATCTGTAAAGTTAGACATCTAACAGAAAGACTTCAAAAATGCACAACCGTTTCCTTTTTGTGACTTAGTAGCAACAGCACAGTCCCTGACTGTCCAGTTTCTTTCTGCTATGATACAAATTTATGATCTTTATTGATACCAGTTGAGATTTTCTGCATGATCATGCCCCATGTCCCAGGGATGCAATACATTTCCCGTGCCTTAGGGAACACAACTACACTAATTTTCCAATATAAAAGGAGCCCAGTGTTTCTAGGCTAAACTTTGATTTATTGATATAGTTTTGACAGTCTTTCTCTTTAGTGATTCTTTACGGGTGAGGATCTGCCTGTTAAAATAGAAAACAGGTGACATCATTGCTCAATATCTAGTATTAAATTATGTAAAGTGTCCTCCCTTTTAGACCACAATCTCAAAAACAGTCTCAACTACAGATACAAATGCACTGGGGAAAAACAACCTTCTGAGAGGGTATAGTTCTTGCTCAGTTCTGAACTACTGTATGTACTTGGAAACATCAAAATTTCACATAGTATTAAAGAACTAGTAGCTGAGCTTATTTAACATAACGGAACAAGCTCCCAGCATTAATATATATAAACCTGTTGATGGCCTCTTTGTTGAATGAGTTAGCTTTCACTTTAAACGCACCAACACCTTAAACTCTTTTGTAGAAGCTAGCTGATTTTTAAAGAAGCATAAAGCTTTAAATAATGGTAAGCTTTAAAATACTGCCAGCAAGTACTCAAAACATTATGCACGTAGCGGTCATCTACAATGCAATGAAAATTACGTAAATTGTAGAGAATAAGTTGTGCCAATAAGGTTACCAGTGTTCTATGGTAAAACTTCAACATTCATGTAGAAGAACTCAAGGAAAAGCTTTATTAAGCTGGTGCTGTAATTATCCTTCAACTTAAGAAAACAAATACTTTGAAATGTTTCTGCCAACAAAAGCCACAACCTTATAGGACAATAAAAAAGTAGACAAGGAAAATAAGGAAAATATAGGCAGCTTGGACAACTAATCATTCTAATGTTATTGAACACTTTATGTTGACATTCATAACTTATAGAGTGATCCCAAAGCTCTTTTTCAGATTATTTTTTTTCTCCCTCCCAAACAGCATCTCACAGGTGTCTCACCTGGTCCTTTATTATCCCAAACATGCTGTGGCAGAGTACTTTCAACGCTTCTTCTAATCAGTTCTGCTACAGATTTTTAGCCAAGCCATGGAGAACTTATCCTAACAGGTTCAACCAAAAGCTTCTTAGAGCTCTAGATGAAAAACAAACAGTAATTGAGAGGCTTATATTTCACATGCCAGGAGCTCAGACAGCTACCAGGGTAGACCAATTAAAACCATAACTGATGAAGAAATTATACATGTTAATAGAGAAGCACAAATCTTACTTTCTCTCCCCATTTTCCAATTTGTTCTTGTAACTTCTATTTTAAATAACTAAACAATCAGAAATCAAAGGGTTTGTTTTTGTTAAGCTAGTTATGAACTTCTGTGAGTGCCATTTTATTTTACAGGTTGCTATAGTTTACAGCATAAGAAAGTAGTTTGGCAAATACTAGCAGTATCAAAAGTTAACCTCTGTATATACCACTGAATACTCAGGAGTAGACTTGCAGGACTGCCAAGGAGAATTTAAACCTTTGCAAAAGGCCAACACTAGTACTTCTGGATCTTCGCTGTGCTTTCATTTTGAAAAAAAACCCAAACAAATAAAAATAAATTAGAAACACCAACTGAACAACCCACCCCCAAAAAACTCACAAGAGCAAAACCAAAAGTTTTGTCCAGTTTCTCAAAGACAACTGCATGCTTCGCTTTTTTCAGTTCAGAAAAGAGACTAGGATAATGTAAAAAGACTTCAGCTTTGTGAGCAAAAGTCAGCATTTCTGAAAGGATAAATTTCTTTGTGAAGTCTCCAGCTGAACACACACACAGACACACACTCCCACCCCCCCGCTTTAAACAGTGCAAAAGGGCTTAAGCATAAGCTTCCCTCCCATACACCTGGCCATAGCACAGGCGAACATCACCTCACAGTGCTATGGAACAAGTTTCCTTTGGATACCACCCAGAGAACATGGCACCCTACAAATCCAAAGTATCACTTCTATAATAGGTTTCACTGGCAGCATATCACTGTCCCAAAATCATAGAGAAAATTTTTCTTCAGATTAGGTGATGAAAAGCACCAAGTGTGTTCCTAGAAAGGCATTTAAATAGTTCATAGTGTTATCCTCAGAGAAGTTAATCATGCTTCTAGGTTTTCTATAGCCATTATTTTTTCAAATAAGGAGATAGTTTTGAAGAAATGCATACACAGTGTTTTGAAGAAACGCATACACAGGTACTGAGTACCTTTGCCGCACAGGAGTTTTCTGTATGAAAATGGATAAGCGCATTCTTCCGCTCCTTCAGGTAGCAATGAGACACATAGCCATACCCCACTGAGGTTGTACCACCACTGCAAAGCTGGCCTCTGCGCTGAGATCACCCCGTTCTCATCAGATAGATGAGCATTCCTCACACAGTTGGGGATGTCTCCAATCTCTGGGAAACCCAACCTTGCCTGTGAGAGACTAAGGTGCACAGTTGTTACAGCAAGGCAGATACCCCACGAATAGAGGCACTGTTGAGGAGGGATCTTCTAGCCTGCACAGGCCTTGGTGGAGGGAAGGGGACTGGCTGGGTAAGGGCTCAGCCAGCACCCACCCCTCACAGTTACCTGCTCACACAGCCCACTCTTTACAACTGAGCATTTAACCCCCCCACCGGCTTCAGGACACCTAAGCAGCACCCCACCCGTGGGCTCACCACCCACCCCACTGACTGCCCTGCTCCAGAGAAGACCTGCGCGGCAAGGCCCGCCATCACCACATAACCCCACGGCATCCCCTCACACAGGGTCCCACTGGCCAGGCGGCTCCCCCCCGCATCTCATCGCTGCGCTCCCACAAAAACGGCGCCTCAGTGCTAACGGGACACGGCCCGAAGAGCACCTCAGGCCCTGCCAAAGGAGCCAAAGCCCCTTCTCCCTCAGGGTCGACCCGTTTCCCTGAGGCGCGGGCCAGCTGCCCACAACAGCCACGGCCGCCGCTACCCCTCCCCCGCTGCACGCTCCCCTCAGCAGCCCCGCGAACCCGTACGCATGACACGCCGAGCCGCCAGCCAACCAGGGCGCGGCAACACCTGCGCCCGCGGTTTGCGAACTGAAGGCGGGCCTGTCCTGAGTGACGGCTCAGCTCAGCCTGTCAGTAAGCAGCGACCCGCCCCGCGTCTCCCTCTTTGCGCGGAAAGCGCTGCTAGGCTGCTGGAGAGGGGGCGGATCCCCTCTATCTTATCCCCCCCCCCCCCTCCCCCCCCGCGGCGCTCGCACCCTCCGCCCCTCCGAGGAGCGCAGCGGATCGACAGCCCCTCTGGCCAATAAGCGCGGAGGCCGCTTGCGCGGCGGCACGGCTCGGGACCAATGGGAGCGCTGGCTGGGCGGAGGCCCGAGGTTTCCAAACGCTCCGCGGCGCCATGGGCTGAAAACTAAACCGAGATGGAATCTCCCAGTCTGAACCGGTTTGAGCCGGTTCCGACTCTGTGGCATTAGGAGGGGGAGACGCGCCGCGCTCAGTCCCTGCTACCACCGCTGCCTCCGTCGCCGTGCGTGTGACTTGCTTGTAGGGGAGCTCGCAGGGGGAACTGCTGGCGCAGCTGAGGGGGCAAAGTTTAGTGCGTGCCGGGGGGGGGGTGGGAATGGGGGCGAACTGAGCGCCGGCCAGGCCTAGGGGAGGGTGGCAGCAACAGGAGTAGCGAGAGACTCAGCCGTACGGGCCTGGGCCTGGGCAGCCAGCGACGCGGGAGAGAGCGCCACGGCCCTGCCGAGCCAGAGCTGAGGCGGCCAGGGCCACGAGGAAGGTAGAAGTTTCCCCCCCGGCAGGGGCCTTGGGAGGCCGGAGCTCGCGCCGACCCCTTCCCCCCTCAGCGAGAGGAGGGTAGCGCGGCCCGTGTCCCGCGCGGCCGGCGGCGGGCGGCCTTGCCTCAGGGCTGAGGGGAAGGCGCGGAGCCGTGCGCCGAGGGGAGAGCCCGCCCGGGGCCGCGGGCTGCTGCCGGGCGCCCAGCGCAGTCAGGCCGGGGCACGCTTGCTAGGGGGTAGTGTGGGGAGGAGAGGAGTGGCCCCGAGATACACACCCGCCAGGGAGGAGGGTGTGCTCAGCTTTCCCCCCCATCCTCGGTGATTTTTTTTTTTTGGGGGGGGGAAGGGAAGGGTTATTTTTTGTGGTTTTTTTTTTTTTTTGTAAAATCTTTTTCTGGCGTGTGGTTAGAAACTTCGCTCACCCACCCCTACTTTTTGAAGGAAGAGGCTGTAAGAAACACCTAGGTAAGTAAGCGCTCAGGCTGCGGGGAGGAGGGGGGGTGTCGCGATGAGTAACGCGGTGGGGGGCCCGGGGGCAGCGCCGGGGAGAAGGTGCGGGGGAATGGGAGGGGTACAGCCCTGCCGTGCCTGTGCGGAGGGCGCAAAGTCTTCGCCGTGGGAGGAGAAGGAGTAATAGGATTCGGGGGAGAAGCCCTGCGGGGCGGGGGCGTGTTTGAAATGAGGTTCGGGGTACGGGCATCCTAGGCCCGGCCGGGCGGCTGACGGAAGCGCGGAGCCCGCCGCGGATGCTGGGGCCGCGGGGAAGGCGGCGGCGGGGCTGGCGAGCCGCTGGTGGGGCGCACGGCGGGGCCTGCCCCTCGCTTGGGAGGGGGCCGAGCGGGCTGGGGGGGCTGGGAGCGGGTACGGGCAAAACTAGGGACATAATCTGTAAATTATTAGGAGTGGAAGTTTCCAGAAATATTTTTGTGTGTCTGTGCAGCAGTATTGAAACGTCCGCCTGGATCACGTGGGGGCCCTGTATAGAGCGCAGGGCTGGAGCCGAGGGAGGGAGCGGAGGGAGGGGCTGCGCCGCCGCGGGCCCGCCGCGCTCCGCAGGGCCCCGGCCCGCCCGCCCGCCCGGGGCTCCGCCGCGCCGTCCTCCGCCAGAGCGGGCCGAGCCCCCGCCGCGGGCCGGGGCGGAGCCCGCCGGGCAGCAGCGCGGCCGCGGCCTTGCGGCGGGAGCAGGAGGAGACCTCCGCGCCGGGTGGGTGTGAGTTACCGCGGGAGCGCTCCGTGCGGGCGCGGCCGTGCCGAAAATGAATGCCGCGAGGTGCGGGGAGATAATGTGCGCGGAGCGGCGTTACTTAATCCCGTACGCGGGCGCACGTGTGCCAGGTAGCGAGGGAAGGCATGGTTTTGTTGCGATTGCTGGTGTGTTAATTGTAACGCGAATGCGTTTTCCGTTTCATCGTGCAGCTGCAGGAATGCACAAGTGATGCAACTAATTCTTTGCAGGAGGCTAGTGGAGTAGGAATTCGCTTGCGTTCAGTAGCGGAATTGCATGCTTAGGAGTGGGGCACAATGACTCTCCCAGCGAGTTTTTTTTTTTTTTTTTTATTTTAAAATCGCTGCCTCTGCTCCCCTCCCCCCGCGAGCTTTTAGTAGCTGGGTGGAAGGTGCTCTACGATTCGTTGTGAATACTCAGCATTTCTTACTGTTAAAATGTATGCTGTTATGCCTGTGCACTACGTGCTTAAAAGTCGGGTATATCATAATAAGCAAACTGTTGTGTTAAAGGTCCAGGGTCATCGAGAGTTGGGATAACTATGTAAACACTGCTGTAAATGCAGTTCTTTTGACCTTCGGTAGATGTCAGATTCTTGCTATGTTGTGGTTCAGGTTTTTTTTAAACTACTTTTCTTCTGTTTCTCTTTTCCCTTTATTTGCAGTATTGAAGAATTGATTAGTGGTGGTTTATAGAGCTGAGGTTTAAACCTGCTCCGGAGTTCAGGCATGATGGGGGGGGGGGGGGCGGAGGTAAAGGAGCGTAGTAAATCAAAGATCACAAGCTTCATATGGGTACACTGTTAGGAGTAGGAAATAGAGTTGATTGCAGTTGGTATTGACCACAAAGCCGCCATTTCTGTATTTCAGGTTGCCAGTAGGTGGGTCATTTTGAAGATAATGCTGGGAGTGGTGAAGGGCCCTATTCAAAACATTTCCTTTCTGCTTCCATGTGGTTAATAACTTCTCTTGGTCACGTGGCTCCTTGCTTGTGCTCTTCGGGGTGAATAAAAACCACTGAAAGAGGCTTAAATCCGAAATGAATGGCCCTGCCTGCAGAGTGACTGATTTGACATTTATGGTAGTTTGAAAACTGCTTTCCAGGTTCAGGGTTCAGCCACGGAGGCCAGATGTGAGCAAAGAGGGGGTGTCTGAAAGCACCTGTGTCAAGTGGGAGTATCAACTGCTCCAAGCTGGGGAGAGAGCACATATGAATTGGTGCAGCTCCCTTTGAGCCTTGCTGCTTACTGCCCCACTGCAAGATGGAATTTTCAAGTGTCCTTCTGGCATAAAAGATTGAAATCGGCCCTCCCTGTTGTTTTGTTTCTTGCTTCTGTACTTCACATTGCGATTTTGAAAACTTGAGGATCTGGGGGTGGGGGGGGCAGACAGATGTGCAGTGATTGTTTTTAATTATTTTGACTTCTACTTGATGTTTGCTTCTTTCTGTTTTTCCAGGTAGATGTTGTAAAAAGGCTAACTGAATGTTGAGATGGAGCATTAAAACGATTACACTAGCGTAGCAATACTGAGTATTTCAATTCAAAATCAAGTCAAATGTTTGGGTTTTGAAGTTAATATTTTTCTGTGTAGAAGTAAATGAAATGGCTTGACGCTGCTTGCAAATAAGCATTTCTGAACAAAAGGTTTTCCTCGTCTGTATGCTACTGTAGGACTTTCACTTACTCGGTAATTACTTGGGTTGAGGCACAGCTTTGTTCTAGCTCTTTACTTTTGAGCATGACTTAAACACCTAAGAGGTAAATTTTTATTTACCAATGAAATTTACCAATGAAGTTACTTAGTAAGAGCAAATCTGACTTACAGCTTGCTCTGAAGAAGGGTTTGGCTGGGCATGTGGGGGATATTTCATTCAGGATGAGTTTCACGTTATATCTGAGTATGCAGATAGCTCTAGCATAGTGTTTTGAGTGATCTTGAAGTTGTCTGGACTTCTGGTTGTTTCTCAGGCAAGTGCTTTTACATGGATTTTTTAGCTTTATGGAAGATTCTGAAAAGGAAGGTGAATTGCAGAGAGCTGCTGTAGAGGGGAGAGGGTAGGAATATATGTTAGTTGGCAGTGACTGCAAGAAGAGGGCTATGAACTTGATCAGGTGCTTCCAGCATGGGGGTTAGTGTGAAAAGGGTAGAGTATAGCTTACCATCGGCAATTCTGTGGCCTCTTGGTTTATTTTCTCTTTTTTTGCAACTGCTTTTACCTTGTACCAGTCTCTAGCTGGTAAGCATCTTACATGCACACCCACAATCACCCCCCCCCCCACTTGACTTCCTTTGCATTGGCTGCTGTATCTAGGACAAAGAGTTAATGCACGTGTTGCTGGTTTTGTGGGACCTGAAACCTTCAGTAGAATTCCATTTCAGTTTGAAGTGCTCTAACGTGGGTACACTGAGTAACCTGCTGGCTTAACAGTCCCCTTACTTCATCCTCTCAAAGTGCCTTCAAACAGTCAACTTTTAGTTTCAATGGTAATTTTTTACTTCTATGTAGTTAACCTGTAAGTTTTTTTTCCCTCTCCCCAAGTATTTGAAAAATGCCCTCTGGCTAATTTCTTACTGTGTATGTGGATCACATTTCACTTCTGTAACCAGTTGTTTAAAAGCCTTTGGAACTGGACTTCTGAATGTGCATGTTGGTCTCCAAAACTCAAAATTTGACTGAGATTGCTAGTATGAGGTTTAGTTGTAATGGTATGCTAGGTATTTCTACCAGCAGACTTACTGGTTTACCCATGTTTAGAGACTAGTAGGGGGATGATACTTGCATTGAAATAAGTTTTAGCTTGCTGTTAAGACAGCCCTTTACTAATCAGACTTTTGTTACGTTTTACACCTGCTGAAGACCCTGAGAATTTTGTTGGGGTAGTGACGTCTGAATTTTTCAGAAAAAGTTTGTCCTGCTACTTGCTCAACAGTTAATTTGGTGCTATCTATTACTGCTAAGGATGAGATGTTAAGTTAAAGCAAGTGCATTCCAGCTACATCTAATAATAGTTTATTAATTGATCACACTTTTTTAATTTGTTTTGCAGTAATCTATGCCAGCAATTATGACAATGTTAGCAGACCATGCAGCTCGTCAGCTGCTGGATTTTAACCAGAAACTGGATATCAATCTCTTGGACAATGTGGTGAACTGCTTGTACCATGGAGAAGGCGCGCAGGTAATGTGGACTTAGAACCTATGTTTATTTTTTATAAGGTTAAACATGGTCAATCGGTTGAACAGAATTAATTTGCTTTGATAAAAATTATTAATAGTGAATTTACTTTTGCAAGTGACTGGAATATCACTAGTAAACTCACATGCCCTGGTTTAATCACAGGTGTCATGTAATGAACATTGAAATAACACTTAGAAAAATGTTAGTTAAATGTGTGTTCATTTCTGGCATGCCTTCTGCTGGTGAAAGGTATTAGCAATTACAGTTTGGTAAGGGCACTTCTGCTTGCAGCTCACCTTGTCTGCTTAGTTCTTCAGGGAGGTCTTGAGTTACCTGTTACTTATCATGGACAGGATTGTGAAGCCATAATTTAATGTTGGCTTCACTGAAGAATTGTATTTAAAAGAAACATATTTATAAGTACAGATACAGTCATAACATTAAGAAGCATGTCGCACATACTTAAGAGAAGAGTTTGTCCTTTCTTGTGTCTAGTTTTTTTCCCTATTGCTGTTTGTCTGTATAGGTGGTTCTTGCATTCTTTCCTTTGAACATAGTCCAGATTATGAAGTCTTAAGTTTAAATTGGGGGAATGTGTGCATTTGTGTGCTTGCATATATTGTCCTGAAAGTGAATTGTGTATTGCTTTCATCTATTTCTTGAACTGCTTTGGAAATAAAAATTAAATGTTGAAAACAAGTATTGCTACAAGGGCGTTGGTATAGTTCCTCTTCTGGCAAATTTTAATTGTTCATGCTTGGCAAATTGGGAATTTCAGTGTCAGGCATCTGTTACTAAGATATTCTTGCACAACAATAAGTGAATTAAAATGAGACAAAGTAGCTGATGCTTTCCTATTCCTTCCAGCTGTTAGAATAAACAATAATGTACTTGTTTTGTGTATTTTTTTTTTAAATGCTGTAAGGCTTACTAATGTGAATTCCTACAGGTTCTGGAATAACTTGCTGATTTTTGAAATATTTGCGATTTGAGTTTCCTAAATTGAGATAATTACTAGCTGTAGTTTTTAAATGCTTGTATGACAGAAAAGTGCTTGTAGCTTTTGCCTTAAAAGTAAGGACTTCTGAGTGCTTGTTTTGTAAGTGATATGTTTCTTTACTGCTTGCAAAGTCAGTGGTGCTTATAGTATTGTTTGGTTTGAATGGAGTGTAAAAAGTTGAAAAGGTTTCTAAGGAGAATAGAGGATTAACACTAAATACAATGATCAAATTGCCATTGTTCTGGTGTTGTGAGATGTTGCTTCACTTAAAACAGCTGGGTATAGTTTGGTATTTAGAAAATTAATGCAGTAAGAAGCAAAAATTCAAGAAGTGATGCTTAACTGGCAAAAGCAAATTATATCAACATACTTTAAATACATGCACTAATACATGTCACCAAAATGAAAATTTGGTTTGCTATTTTAGAGCCTTTCCAAAGGAGGGGAGAGGTTTCAGTGAGTCTAAGCGCTTAACTCTTGCAGTGAGTTCAAAAGTTCCTGCATGAAAAAAAATGCTTCTGTGTGGAGCCTGACAGCTCAGATATGTCTTAAAGTGACAGGAATAATAAAAGTTGCGTAAACTAAATATCAAAATTAGGAGATTAACAATGGTTTGCTTGGAATAATTAGGATAATGTTAGGATAAAAAAGGTTTAGAACACAGCCCATGCTGAGCTTGCTTTCAGATGCACCTGTCTCTTCCTTCTGTTTAATTCTTATCTTTGCTTGCAAAACTCTTCTCTGCTGATATATATTTGGCAAGAGATAGCAAGAAAGAAGCTCTCTTTTATCCTAGATGTTCTTCAAATTTTTTGGTGTACTTCTCTGAAAAGAATGTACCCAGCCCCACCCCAGTGCAGCACATGACTAAGCAGACTTCAGAGAATCCATAGATGTTTACCTGGGCTCATCCCATACTCTTGTTTCTATTGGTCTGTTCTAACAGACTTTCATGTCCTTCAACGTGTCCGGAAGGATAATTTGCCAAGTCATTTTCTTCTTGGTAGCTACAACGGAGTGAGGCTTCAATCTTGTTTAAGCGTTAATGTTAAAGTCATACCTTTTTAAATGAAACTACAGGAACTGATGTCCAGAAAAGGGGTTAGTGGGTATGAGAGCAAACTTTTCAGTGCTTGAGCATCTGTATTTTGTTAGTGTTGAAACTAGATCGTATGATACATCACCAGTATTAGAAGTGCTAAGGAAGCCAGTATAAAAACATACCTGGGTTGAATGTGGAAGTCATACAGTTATTCTTTCCCTCCTACACTAAACTGCATCAAAAGAGCTGATTTTTTTTTTTTTTTTAAACTCTGATGGTTGTCCTGCTTTTGGACTTAAAAGGAATATGTGTGGTACTTCTCCATATCAAATGTACAGGGACTTCCTTGCTAGTCAAAGTCAGTATTGGGCTGGGAATTGCTCCACTATGCTCAATTATATTAAGTAGGGATGCCAGTATTGTACAGGTATTTTAGACATCCTTGCTCTTTACTGTTGTAGCTTTTGATTTTAATTTGGTAAATCCCATACCCAGTTTGTCCATTTCCTGCATTATACACACACACATATATACACATATGTATTTGGGGCTTGATGGGGTTTCTGTCTTAGTGAAAACGCATGTTCTCTTATACCAGTTGATTAGCTCGAGTATGTTCTTGTCACAGACTAGAAAGCTGCATTGCTGTACTAAGTTCTAACTGTTGAAGTTAATCCTAAAGGAAAGCTTTCACTGCTTTGTAATTTCATTGATTTGGCTTTACAGTGAGGTGAAAGAATGGGCTAAGTTCTGTTAATTAATATAAAACATTCATCTTGTTGGTAAGACAGTGTCTGGTGCTTGTAGCATCAGCAGCAAGATTTGTCAGTACACTGCATATTTGCTAATAACTAGCATAATTTGGTTCCCTTAAAAAAAAAAAAAGGCTTATGGACATACAGGCTTTTGAAAAGGGATAGCTAAAACGCGTTCAGCTATTGTGGTGTGTAATTGTTTCAGGTGACGTTTTGCATGTTACCAAAACCATAGTATCTAGTATAACAATTGGTGATGTCAGTCCCAAGGAAGAACAAACCATTAGCGTGACCAGTTCCCTTCTACCTGCCAGTCGATTTTTATTACTGTTTTGTAAGCTGTTAGATACATTGAGGGACTCGTCAGAAGTAGAGATTAGAGACCTCTAATGCTCTGCGTCGTGGTTCTTCAAAATGAAATCAACTGTTCCTGCATAAACAACTTTGCAGCATGATACAGTACTCCTTAAAACTGGCATTTTACATAAATGCTTCCAGTAGAACTAGAAAGTTTGGGGGCCCTTGAATGAAATTTTATCTAAATTACTTTCTTGAAGGGGAGAGAACTTCATTCCCTGGTAATGTTCTTGCTGTAATGTGTGATGTTCTCATGTGTTCATTGCTGGTCTAGAGCAATTGTTCAGTATGGAAGAGTAGAAGTTTAAGTAAAATGACTGCCTTGCATCAGTGTGTTTTTGGAGTCTGGTTGTTAAACTTTAACTGTCCTCAGAAGGAGACTTAAGGGACTTGTTGCTCCTGATTGAGTTCTGTCTAACTCTTGGATAAGTGATTTAAAAATGTATTATATATTAATGCCTTCATTGACAGTATATAATTTCTTAAATAACCTAATAGTTCTTTTTATCAAACTTACTCTTAGCAAAGAATGGCACAGGAAGTCTTGACTCACTTAAAAGAACATCCTGATGCGTGGACAAGAGTTGATACTATTTTGGAATTCTCTCAGAACATGAATACCAAAGTAAGCAAATTAACTTTTATTTATTTGGGTTTCCTCTTTCTCCCATTCATAAACTTTGAGGAAGGTATCTCATTTTTAGCCATAGAATTTCTTGATTCAAACAACTTTTTTTTTTTAATTTTCTTGTTCCCCAAGTTGGCTTTAAACAAGAACTGTAAATGGACAAAACATTTAAGCCTCCTTTTACACTGACAAAAGTTTCTTTCTCCTTCTGAAAAAAACAAAACAAACCAAAACCAGAAGACCTAAATTGAAAATACAGATTATTTTTTTTTTTCCAAGGCACATACAAGCATAATGCCAGTTCCAAAGACTGGTATGTGTCTGTATACATCTGAGTAATGAAAAGTCTCCTAGAGCCACATTTTGTCCTTGGGTAAGTGCTTGGCTGCTTTTGATTATAATGAGAGCCATGTGCACATAGCTGGGGAGAGAATTTGTCCCTAGGTCTATTAAAGACAAAATAGAAATCTTACTAGGCCAAGATTTTGAGCGATCAATGCAAGTTAAGCACCCCATACTCTTTGTAGTATGGGATTAGTCTTTACTAATATGCAGAACACAATTGCTTTGTACTGCTGTTTAAAATTCATCTATCATGGTAGAGACTAAAAGGGGCAGCATTCAGTTTTTTTTCTACAATTTTAAATGCTTTACTTAAGACTTCTCAAGTTCGAACCTAAAAGTTGATCGAAATGTGTTTTCATTGTCTTAAGTTTGATGATTATTATCTCAGATAACTGACATGCATGTTTTTCTGCTTGATACACACTGTGTTCGAACAGAAAATAATAGTGTTTGGATGGTTTCTGAAATCGGGCGGTTTCATTTTTTTCATTGCTCTCTGAAGTTGAGGGGAGAACAGTTTAAAGAACTTCCTCAAAGTGCTAACCTTTAAGTAACAGTGTTTGCCTGTTTGCTTGCCTGGTAAACTTTGCTTTTTATACTGACAGACATTACTAATGTTTAAGTTGATTTATCAACAGTATTTTTAAAAACTCAAATTTGTCTTGTGAAAAATGAGATGATTAGAGGAACAGAAAGAAAGCAACAGGTAAAGAATTCTTCAATTTACATAAATTGCAAATGATTTGGTGCTAAATTTATGCACTATGACATTTGGCTTTTATGCAATCATATTTTTTCTTTAATTAAAGCTGTTAACACTACCTGATATTAATCATAATGTTCCATTATGTTGATTGCTTGTAATAGGAAGAAAAGGGGTGTCTTCCTGTGCAACTGACACAGCTAGGCTTTGACGGCAGGCCTCCACAAGGTCTACCCTTTTGATTCCCTTTAACTGAATTCTGTTCATCAATTGTTTTTGTTTCTTGGGAGGTGGGAGGGAAAGGGCTTCGGTGCATAGCATAAGTAATAAGGGTACCATAGAAATTTCTGCCATAGGGATCATTTCATACTTTTTTTCCCAGTCTTTGCTGTTACCTGTCCCTCATCTTCATAACTGGGCAGTGAATTGCTATTAGACAATTACAAATGATCAAGCATTGAGCAAATGAATTTTGAGACACTTCTACTTTATGCGCAGTTTAAATGTGTTCGTGTGTACTGTTGCAGTAATTGATGAAAAAGTACACTTCTGATAGTTCAGGTGGCGAAAATTGGTGTTGCTAACTTTTGGGGCTTGTTATCGGAGAAATGCCAAAAATTAGAACCACCAAATCAAATTAAGCTTAAAAACAAAATAAGAACCCCAAAAAGCCCCTTGCAGAGCATTCAGGCAGGCTGATGAAGCCTTCAAACATGGTATGGCAAGGAGGATGTATAGGTGAAGATTGTATACGGTAATTTTATTACTGCTGACATTTAATTTCATGTGTGAGTGTTAGGAGAAATGAATGCTACTAGCTGAACAAGACGGTAGCAGAGGACAAAATTGAAGTCACATGTGTAAAAGAATGAGTAGAAACCTAGATACAGCATGAATCTCTTCACAGTGTAAGGTGCTTGAATCTGAATTAGATATTTGGGCAGGTAATGAGGGATAGGTGTGGCAGATTGCTAGAGGTGTCCATCCTTTCCTTTGACAGAGGAAATCGGTGGGGTGGCAGTGGGGAAGACTAAAGATGAGGTCTGTTCTTAGGTTATGTCAGGATTTTCATTTAAGTTTTGTTTGGTCATGTAGTGCTTTTGCGAAATGAGACTAGACTTGCCATTCTGATTCTAAAAGCTAAATTAAGCTGACCTGTGGAAGAAAGTTTGGAAGTGAAACTAACGTTTTTGGTTAGCTGTATGCCTGTAGAATCTAGAAATTTAACTGGAGTTTAGATTGGCTTCAGGAAAGTTAGCACTGTCTGATATTAATGGTCATACTTCCAGCATTGTTAGAAGCCTTTGTAAGTGTTTTGTATTGTGAGCCTGGATCAGTTGCAGATGGGGTCTGTGAATCTGTAGCAGTGGCTGAAATCACTTCCTGTGAAGTGAAGCATTGTGCTTAAGGATGTTTTTACACATTTTCCTGTATGAAAATTATTATTATTCCTTCATTTCATTTAGCTTTTATGTTAGGTAACAAAGCGAATCTTACAGGTTAAAATCTAATGAATGAACTTTTGCTGCTGACCATGGAGGAAAAAAATACTCTGCCAGCTTTCTGTTAATGCATAATTTTTCGTGGTACCCAGGATATTGGAAGGTGACAGAATATTTTGCAAATGCTGGATGTACATATGAGGCTTGTGGGAACTGGGGTCAGATAGAGAAGCACAGGGATGTAGGTTATGTTAAGATGAGAACAGCAAAAATGGTATTTTAATACAATGTAGTTTGGGACAGTCTACATTGTGTTTTTTAATTAAACGGAAGTTTATATGATCCCTTTGGTTGAAATGGTAATGATCCTACTTTGTATAACAACTAACCGTTTTAAAGAGGAACTCTTATTCTCAGCCAAACTTTAACTGTGAAAACTTGAGTTTACCTTTCAGGCATTGATGTGAATTTTTTTTTTTTTTTTTTTCTTCCTAATTCACTGTAGATAAAGTAAATGCAAAACTCCTCGTCCCCTTTTCTCTCCTGTCTATTCATGCTAATGGGGTTTTATGTATAAAAGTTCTTGGATCATATCACCGTAAACTTTTCCCTGTTATTGTGAGTTGGCAGTAGGGACAAATGGGCAGAGGGACTGGCCTTACCGATTACTTTGCAAATGTAACTGTTTTGGGTAAGAATATAGGAAGGAATTCCTGAAAGGTAAAAGGATTTACAAGAGCTTATTCACATTTTTATTACTCTTTGACTGAGCACAAAAGTTCATCTTTAAATAGTAGAAATAGCTGCCTTATTGGGGTGGGTATTTAAATTAAATAAACCTGTGGGTTGTCTTGCTGTTCCTAAAGTAACACACCAGTGAAGTTTGGGAAATACTTTCTTTAGAAAGTGCCAGTGTCAGGACATGTGATGCTAAGACAAGATTATTTTTTTTTTTTTCAGCTCTTAGAGGAACGATAGGAAGCTTGAGACCATCCAAGCTGCTAAATGTTTTAGGAGCCTGGTTGTGTTAATACTTGAACATACGAGCAGTCATTTATGATACAAATTCATTTTTGGCTGCTGCTTCTCCAGATAGCCAAAATTGTCTGCCAGAGGGCTTTTCATTATTATTTTTTTTTTCCCCCTCCTGGTGTGAGCATGATCAAACAGCAGGACTTAGTATAGTGAAGAATAAAACAAGAAAAAAAATATGCATGAAACCTCAGTAAATGGGTGAATAGACATATTTAATACATTTGTTAGTTTAATAATCTTGAAGTTTTAGATGTTAAGTGTGAATGTTTGTTTGAATGAGAGTCCTGAAAGTTGGTTAGTCCTACAGTAACATACTCACATTTTGTTCTTCTCCAATTTCAGTATTATGGACTGCAAATCTTGGAAAATGTGATAAAAACAAGATGGAAGATTCTTCCAAGGAACCAGTGTGAAGGTAGGGTGGGATTCTTGTCTTTTCTCCTAACTTTATGTATTAACTTGAGATTTAGACTTTTGGCCCCCATGTAAGTAATTTTCAGCTTGATACGCACTTAGGCTGGTAACTTTTTTTCAGGTACTAAGACTTGATCTGTGCTTTTCTGGGTGATGAAACTATGTCTTTCCTTTTTCTGATAATGGTCTCAGTGGGGTGGTGAGCACCTGAAATTGTATCATGGGAAGGTGAAAGGTGTGACTGATAGTTGTGAAACAACATCACTTGAGCGTTGCAGTGACTTACAGGTCAAACTTACCTGAAGAGCTTTAACCCTACACAGCTTCTGAGGTTGTCTCCTGGCTTTGTGGTAGAGGTTTTGGTTCTCTGTACTTGGCATGCAGGGCTTTCTTAGCCTGTCTGGGCTGTGCATGCAGCAGCTCCGCCAGTATGCTGTCATTTTTCTGGTAGACTGTGGTCCATCTGGTAGCACGTGTAGATTTATGTAACTTTTTTTAAATTGTAAGCAGTCATAATTATTTTAAAATAAACCACTAAGTAAATATATAGCCTTGCCTATTAATGATCATTCATTCTTCTAGGCAGTGAGGTACTGTAGTCTGCTTTAGTTCATGTAAGTGTATATGCTGTTAGATTGTTGTAACTGCAAGTGCAGGGCAAACCCCAGTCTTCCGTCATTGCAAGGAGTCTGGAAATCTTAAAATAAATGCTGTGTTCTGTTTTTGCTTTTTCCCCTCCCTCCCTTAGAGCTTGCAATGTGTTTTGAATTTTAGATGTTGGCTATAGTAAATGGAGGTACCTCTGTGGTATGGTACAGGATTAGTGCTTGTTCGCGTATCTTTCTGTGAAGTCATGATAACTTGGATTTCAGAACATTACATAGAACTAAAATTCTTGACACTGAATGTTGTCACCGTACTATACTTGGCTTTTTACTAAAAGCTGGTTTTGGAACTCATTCATATTGTTCTAAATTTCTGTGTTCTGCTGTGAGCTTTTATTAGCAATGCTAAAATGTGCTTGAAATTTTTACTGCCAGTGCTTAGGTCCTGAAAACTATATTGGGTAAAACATAATTGTAAATGTTGATGAAAACATTAGAGTTCCATGTTTTTGTCATAATTCTTTTCACCTTTTCCGCCCATGCCTTGCAACTGTAGGTTGACAGATAAGGCATAGCTCTTTGTGGAAGTAAGGTTTCACGCTCATTCTGCTTGTTGGAAACACTTGCAGGTTTCTAGGGCGTAGCTTCAGCCAAGGCTCAGACACAACTGTGTCCTTTGAGAATCTAAGGGAGCACCCTAAAGTTGTCTTTTCCGTGCTTTTAATAATTAAAAGTATTTCAGCTTACTTGTATTTTGTTACGTTCCTGACTATGAGCACTTATTTTCAGCATTTGGAATTTCTCCTAAAGTTTTTGGCTGTGGGAGTAGAGCAGGAAGAGTAAGGAGTCAGTAGTCTGAAGCAGCTAACCAGCGTACTACTTGCCTGCTGGTGAAGGGATGTTTGGTAGGAGATGTCATAGAGGTAGACTTCCTTGGCAGTTTGAGACCAAACAAATGCCAAATACAGAATATAAATCAGTAATGCATAGGATAGATGAGAAATCTTGGTGGTAGGATGAGGTTGCTGGCTGTGCTTTGTGTTGTGTTATCTCAGCTGTTCTTGAGATGCCAAGATAACGCTGGATAGATGGCTTAAATGAATTGTGGAACATATATTTGAGTTGGCGTCTTAGATTTTTGTTACTTCACTGTTTGGCAGGTATGGTAGTACTGTTTGACCGGTTTCTGTTATCTGAAAAGGTGCAATAACTATAGCGTGATATATTACAATGCAAAATAAAGCTATTGTATGTAGTTGTGCAATCAGCTTTATTCTGTTCTTATTTTCATTGACTTGTACTTCTGAAGACTGGGGGAAAATAAATCCTTCATCCTAACAAATGTCTTCAGTTCAGCCTTTGAAAATATTTTCCCTTTCACAGAGCCAAACTAGAACTGTGAAATTAACTTCTATCATTATCAGTTTTAGGGGAATTGAGTTAGTTGGCTTACCTACTTGTCAGGTTTCTCTTGCACATCAGTAGAAGAGGAACCAAATGTTCAGTAGCATGCCGTGGCCTCAGTGGTGTAGGAGGGAGAAGGGATGTTTCATCTCTAATCCTGTTTCATCTGGTCTGTGAATGGTAATTTTTTTCTCTTCCCCGCCCCCCCCCCCCCCCCCCCCCCCGGCTGATGATACTGTACTGGCTGGTGCAAACTAACTGCTCCAGAGCTTGTTCAGATGGTTTGAGTACCTGGGAGATGATAATGCTGGTTAAATCGAGGTTTCCTTGAATCTGACTCCAGTCATTCCTTTAGTTGACAGGATTTTCCTGTTTGAAGTGTAGTAAAATAATGGGTGCAGGAAACTGAGGCTCGATATAACAAAGTAATGCTTGGTGACAAAGCATCTCATGCAGATTATAAATCAGTTAATTTTACCTTGTATCTTACTTTATAAAACAATATTTATAATTTGATTTGTGTAGTAAATAACAGCTGACAAGTCTTACTTTCGGTTAAGATGAAACTAAATCCATTTATGAGAAAGTACTGATTTCCCTTTATAGCAATAGCAGTGCTTAAGAATTGAAGTTAAGAGCAGACTTGAATTGAGCTGTTAGTGAATGACAGGTTTTGAAACAACCTCCCTGAAAATTCCTGGAGAAACAGAATGTCATTAATTACAGAGCCTGAAAGGTAACCTTTTTTTTTTTTAAGGTGTTTTTTTTTTTCTTTTCGTACTTGTACCTGACTTTTTGGGCCTTGAGGTTAGCCCAGGCTTTGTTACTGCTTCTGTCTGCTGGGATTTCAGCTTCCAGCCAAAGTAGGAAAACATGTTTTCTTCAGGTGTAGCTTTTGGCCTTGAAACCCCATTCTTAAGTTTGCTTTTATTTTAAAATAGCTTTTAGTCTTGGGCTCTTCTGGCTCTGGTACCTTTTAACTTGTTAAATGTTCTGCTGTTTCTCAAGTGTCATTGATTTTGAAGGCTGAGGATTGTAAGCACTTCAGGAGAGTTCAATCTGTATCTTCCCATGATTCTAAAACGGGAATTGGGCAAAACTGTCAATTTATGTGTCTAAAACGCTTACGTGATTACTCTGCTTTATCTTGTTGATTTTTTTGTTTGTTTCCTTTTGAGTTCACAATTTGAATTTGGTTATTTAGACAAAAGTGGAATAGCACAGAACAGGTAAAATTCAGTTAAATCAGATACTGACCTGCATGTTCAACCTTGAGACATGTTTAATCACAGACAATAGCAATGGGTTATACTTGCTCTTTTTAATGTATTTAGTCCTTAAGAGAATGCTTTGGACTGCTCTTATATGTATACAATTGTATGTAATGTGGTTTTCATTCAAATCTTACTGAGATGGCTTTAATGAAAAGTGGGTGGCGTATTCCAGAATATCCCATACAGTGGTGAATTTGGCTTATTTCCTGAGTTTTGTACTATCATTCTGAAGTAAAAGTTCTCAGTTTGAGTTGATACCAAATTGCTTTAAACCCTGATATTCTGTAGGGTTGATTGTTTAATAATGCTTACAAAGGATGTCATTTGATTAAAGTACTATGATCTCAAAAGGATTTTCTCTCACAGTGTGAAAACCTGCCTAGAAATAAAGGCTTCTTGGTCTTCAATTCAGTGATACGTTTCATTAATCCTGCAATGTGAAATGGAATTCTGTTCCTGTGAACAGAGCGAGCTTGTCTGGAGTGTTTTTGAGTTGGAATGGATAAGCACTTCTTCATTATGAAACCTAAATTGCTTGTACAACTTTACTCATTTTGAAATGAAAAAAAAAATCGAAGTGCCAGAGAGATGCAGTTTAGTGGCTCACAGGAAGGTCCTAGAGTTTAAGTATAAAGCTTTTGATGTAGTGGAAGCTGCTGTAAGAGATTTTTTCTGTGGAGTGATAAGATATTTTAATGGAGATTTCTGGCCTGCGTCAGGAGGGAGATGGTTTTGGTTCCCTGTAATGAAGGGGGAACAAGCTACAAAGCACTTGTGTGTGTGGGAAGACAGGCTCTATGCACTTTTAAAGAATTTTCATGGTTTGGCTTTTTCTGTTGAAAAGCAAATAGATTAATTGATCAGGTTCACCACTAATAGGGAAAGGTGATTTGTGAGACAGTATGGGAAAGCTTTATTTCTTAAGACTAAAAATACAACTGCATTTTGACCACATTGTGAGACTACTTAAACAGTTTAATATAAGTGTGTGTACATACAAACATCCCTGGAGGGGATAACTTGGCTTTAGGATTTGAAATTCTTGCTTTGATTGCAAAATAAATGTTAATTTGCAGAGTTACATTGTCTATCTGCCTCACTTAATCTTTAATACAAATGGAGAATGTGTGAATTTTACAAACTAGTGTGAACTTCCATCTGCAGTACCAGCTAGAATAATTTTCCACACTTGTTAAACATTTGTGCTCTGTAACTGCATAAAAGGATGTGTTTGTATGTCTTAAGTACAAGAAGTAGATTTTGTCTACGGGTGTGTACACGCTGACTGTGTGCATTCATGGTAACATGCTGTATTTGGACAGAATAGGAACTTCTCTGAGCTCAGGTCGCACAGCCTAGATTAGATGTAATTGCTTTGAAAAGCACATTGGAAGATTAAGCTGTAGGGTATTTCACACTTGTCAAGTCTAGACTGCAGAATTTACTAATGTCAGATAATGTGGTGTTCCTTGCTATCCCAGTTCAGCTGTAACCACTGCATAGCTTGGGTCACATGGGAAAATAATTTCCCTCCAGAAAACGTTTCAATTTTACTCTATGTTTGCCTGTCTGTAGAGGAGCAACTTTCACATAAGGACAATAATCTTATGTTCATCCAGAAACTTTCTAATAGGCCTTGAATTAATGTCCTTGCTCTCTTCTTTTTTTTTCTTTTTTCTTTTTTTGCTTTGTTGCACTTTGCTTACCAGAAAATGCTAACAGTGGCACTAGTGTGGACCTGATGATCATGATGTCCAACTTTTCTGATAATTAGAACATACTTGGATGTTGCAGCTAGGTTGATCTAGTAAACTGCTGTGGATAAAGGTGTTCCTCACCTGAGCACTTTGTGATGTCTTTGAGCCAGTACTGTTGTTTCTCTGACCCTTAAAGTGAGCTGGGTCAGGGAGCTAAGCTGGCAGAAGATAGTTTCAAAACAGTTTTAAAACTACTGGGCTTTTTTGATAACTCCATTTTTCTACTAATTCAGCCTCTGAACAAGTTTTTGAGCAGGTGCTAGGACTGCCAGTGCTGTATCAGTGGAAGTTTTAGAATGAAAAATGGGATCTGCTCCCTTTGGTGGCAGGTTGTCATGAATCAGCTAGTTGTGATACTGGATGGTCCTTGGAGAATGACACGTGTGTGGATATTGTGGTGGTTTGGGTGTTGGTCTCTGTTTGTGGTTTTGTTTTTTTTTTTTTACCCTTCCCCTTTTGTTTTATTGGAAGGCCCCTTTGCCAGGCATGTGTCTCTTCCTGTTTGGCTTACTGAAGGGACTGAACTTGGCAGTTGTGTTCTTGCCATCTTCAAGACTTGTTCAGCTGCTTCTGTGATTGAAAGAGACCTTCTAGGCAGTGGTTATGTGGCTTGTGCATGTCCCAAAATAACACTTCCTTTTAAGTTCTCACAACACACTGATTTTAGCAGATCCAATAGGCTGCTACCCTTGAACAGTTTCGTGGATGTGTTCTGCTGAAAAATGTTAACTAGGCTATGTGTTGATTTTTGTCAAAGCAGAATGTTGAAATATCTTTGTTCTACTGAGAATTCTTTCTCCTATGGAATGATAAAGAAATGAGCTATTAAATACGGAGCACAAACCACAATACTTTGGTTAAAAAAAAAGTAGAAGATGCCATTTAAGCCAAAAAAAGTGTTAGAGAATGGGATAGCAGCGGCTTTTAAGGAATTAAAGAGTATGGCTTTGTTCAGTGGATAGCAGATCTTAGGAGCCTGCGGCATGATGTGTGAAAACTAGCAAACTTTTTAGGTTGCCTTTTGAGCTGTGGTTGCTTTTTTCTAATGGAGAAGCTTTGGAGCAGAGCAGCTTGTTACCATCTGCTGATCTCAAGGCCAGGTTGATGGTAGCATAGCATTTCAGTTGTAACTAAACAGCATAATACTATTGATGCAGCAAGATGGAAAATAATTAGCTTTGGAGTCAAAAGTCTAAGAACAATACTTGCTTTCAGATACCTCTTTGAAATGCAAGGAGTTGCAACAGTAGGCTTCCCTTGGTGGTTTAGCAGGCAGTTAAAATAGTTTAGCTTCTGGCACTGCAAACCTATTTCCATACTATTTTGAGGGCTTTCATATCTCATTTGTGAATTACTGTAATGCTTCAGCAAAGTGTGTGTATTTTAGCTTTAAAATACTAGGATAGGCCTATGATGATAGACTAATGCTAGTGCTTGGTTAATAGCTCTTACCCAGTGACTGACAGTGGTAATTATTTTGTTAATGACTATTCCTCTGGAGTAGTGTGGCTTGATCCCCATTGATAATGATGAATAGTTTTATTTGTAATCAAAATTACTTGTAGAACAGCTCCTGCCTAGTATGTATCTGATGGCCCAAAGTCTAGACTTAGCATTCTCCAGATTTCATGAGAATGCAGTTACAGACTGTACCTTTTAATCCTGTTGCTCAGGCCTGAAATGAAAAAATAATTGCTAATTCAGGTGACGTCACATGAAAGTCTTAAAATTTAGACTAGTGGCTGGGGGAGAATGAACCATCTTCAACACAAGGCATTCTTCTCGGTGAACTGACAGCTTTCTCTAAAATCTTCAAGACATACATTTTGTCTGCATGAGTCATTGACTGTCTACATTGAAGAAGTGATTGAACCTAGATTTTGAGTTCATGACTCCGAATAGCAAAACATACACCTGTTCTAAAACTGCCCGATGACAAGAAAACGCTTGCCTAGTTTGAAGTGTTTAATTCCTGGTGTTCTCTGATCGATCATCCTGTCAAAGCTATGTTGAAGTAGAACTATTAGTAATCATCTGCTTCATGACTCCAGGTCCCCTGTGCATGCCTTTTCTTGGAGTTGGATGTTCTAGTACAGAATGATTTTAGCTATGTATGTGGTGATGAAAAGCTATTTGGAAAGCCATTGTTTCCATGTCTTCAATCATTGATAGGTTAATGGTGAGGTGGGAGCTGAGGATTAGGTAGCAGAATGGCACTTTGGGCAATATAGCTTGTTACAGTGGTTTGGTATTTTTTTTCTGTGGCGGAGCTGAAAACTCAAATGTTTGTAGAGGAAATAAAACAGAATGAGTGATTTAAATACAGTCTGTGCCCCTACTTGACAAATTAAATTAAACAACAAAAAGCAATAAACTACAATTTATTAGAAGTTCAATAATCCGTAGCATCTGTGTGCTGTAAAGCACAGGAGTCCAAATTGAAGTGCATTTTACTGTGTTGGTGAATGAACTTTGCAAAGCTCTGACCCAGTGTTCCACTTTATAAATACTGTGCAGGGGAATTCCTGTGTTCAGAATGGATCACCTAAGTAAATGGGAGCATCTCTGAACTTTTACATATAGTTCATACAGAAGATGAAGCTTTTGGTTCAATTCTAGCTAACTTGACATTAAAACTGGAATCATGCATAGAAAGCTCTATTTTCTGAGTTCAGTGTTGTATTAATAAAGCATTAGTCAAAGAAGATGGAGGACTCTTGTTTGTATTTTGTCTTGCCATTGTAAACATTTGGCTGAGGTAGTGAGAATATATCTGCCCACTTTGGAGTTGTTAGGTATGGTCTGCAAGCACATAATGGGGGTAGAAAGACATTTCACTGAAGGAGCTCTACAGCAGCATTTCTAAGTACCTACTGCAGTGTATGTCCAGGGTCTGGACAGTGCTGGGTGCCATCTGTCCATCTTCATTCGGCCAAATACACATCGGTGCAGTGCTACCAATGCAACCTTACTCAGAATTTCTTGCAGCCTTTAGGAAGCTGATAGATTGATCTGGTGCAAATTACTACAAGTACACACTAATCCTCAGTCTGTTTTCCTTTTGTTTTATTGAAATAGATTAAGCATAAAGCCATTTCCTACATCTGAAGTAACTCTTGCAGAACTGACACAAAGGTGTGGGTTTTTTCCACATAACATACAAGTCAAGAGGGATGCTTGCCTGACACATGCATATATATGTTCTTTAGAGGTGTTTCTGCTTAAAAACGTGAAGAACCCAAATTTGAAAATACTTACATTTGTGATATCTGACATAGTTGAAAATAAATTCCCAACTTTTCTGCAGGTATTAAAAAATATGTTGTCGGCCTAATTATCAAGACCTCATCTGATCCAACATGTGTAGAAGTAAGTGAATCCTCTTCAGGGGAGGAAGAGGGAGGGGAATATTAGGCATAACCTGACTCTTCTCTTCTCTTCTCCAGAAAGAGAAAGTCTATATTGGGAAACTGAATATGATTCTTGTTCAGGTAGGCTAGAATTCATAGAGTTTTAAATTTTGTTATAAAGTCTTTGGTTTTGCATGCGTATCTAACATATGGGTGCTTCACTTTTCAGATACTGAAACAAGAATGGCCGAAGCACTGGCCAACTTTTATAAGTGATATTGTGGGAGCAAGCAGGACTAGTGAAAGCCTTTGTCAGAACAATATGGTGATCCTTAAACTATTGAGTGAAGAAGTGTTTGATTTTTCCAGTGGCCAGATTACTCAAGTAAAAGCCAAGCATTTGAAAGACAGGCAAGTATATATGTTTAAATCTTAATAATAGATTTTTGTGCTTGCTGCTAAGCAGTTGCTCTCACTTTGAGCTTTTGAGTGAACACCTAGAGCTGACTAGTTTGATTTCTGAGACTGAGTGGGTTATTGATTTTTCTTCAGAGCAGTACTGTTGGGTGATACCAAACTTCATGTACACAGATAGTTCTATCTTATTGCAAGTAGCATCTGTTGACTGATGGTTCCTACCCTTTTAACAGATTGTTTGGCATTCTTTTATTTCTAACCCACAATTTGCAGGAACAGGCTTTGGGCCACTTCAAAATATATATTATTACCATGGAAATGGGTAAAAGCGAGGTGGCTTGTGAATGAATGCCTCCATGGACACTGGTCCTCAGGACCTGTTCTGTGAGCATAGTAATTGTGATTGAAGTAAGTAGGATTGTTTATGGAATGTGGAAATACTTAATTTTTTATTTATTTCTTTACAGCATGTGCAATGAATTCTCTCAGATATTTCAACTGTGTCAGTTTGTGATGGTAAGCCTTAACTACTTTAATGATGACTTAAAAAATTACCCCCCATCATGCCTACCAATGTCATAAACACTAATGGTTGTTTACAGGAAAACTCCCAAAATGCTCCCTTAGTTCACGCAACTTTGGAAACCTTGCTACGATTTCTGAACTGGATTCCTCTGGGATATATATTTGAGACCAAGTTAATCAGCACACTAATATACAAGGTACTTGTGCAAAAAATGACCACTCAAATTTAAATATAAATTGCAAAAAAGCTTAGCATGCAGCTCACTCATAATACTCTTTTTTTTTTTCTTCTCTCAATAGTTCTTAAATGTTCCCATGTTTCGAAATGTCTCTTTGAAGTGCCTCACAGAGATTGCAGGTGTCAGTGTAAGCCAGTATGAAGAACAGTTTGTAACACTCTTTACCCTGACCATGATGCAGTTAAAACAGGTAATGTTTTTTATATAAATCTGTCTCTTTTGACTGTTTCACTTTGCAAAATGAATTTCTGTAGAACCTAGTTCAGTTTACAAGTTCATATTCATTATAGAGCTCTTGATCGGGCAAATACTGTTCTTCAGTGGTATTTATGGCTTGATCAGAAGGTGCTAAGTGTAATTTTGACTAGCTCACAGCTGTATTTCTGCAGTATTGATTTGTTTAATTTAAGAGGTGTTTGAAGACTCGGACTGATGGGGAAAGTTGAGAGATGCAACAAAATGTGTACTGCATGACTCGTAAAACCTAAGCTGAAGTAACTTCTGCAAGTTACTGTTTAGTTTTTGAAACTGATAAAATGTTTGTCTTACAAAGCCATGCCTTAAATATATGTAATTTGGTGATAACCCTCTGAGCAGTTCAGATTCAGTTACGCGAGTTTGTAGTTTTCCTCATTGTATTTGCATCTTAAGCAGACAGGTGAAGAGTTGTTTTCATCTGTTTGCAATCTGTGTCCATCTTGGGAGGTTCTTTAGAACAGGCATGCTTCTTTGAATGCCGCCCTACCCCCGAGTTTCAAGTGGAGCTATAGGTTTTTTATTTACAGTTAAATTTAATAATGTTTTTCCTCAAAACATCAGTTGAACGCCAGGTTGGGTGTTCGACCTGTTTTGTAACTTGCAGGTTTTTAGTATGACTGTTGCATAAGAATTTGATGCCAGCTGTTGCATTCATTGCAAATATTTGACTATTTTTGTAAAATGGAGAGCAATCAAAACCACCCAAACGCTGGCAGCAGCAAAAGTGTCAAACTCTGTTCTCACTGTTCTATAGCTGAATAGCGTTGACATTAAAGAATGTAGTTTCCTACTAGAAGACAGTGTTGAAAAGGGTTTATGTGTGTAATGATAGAATTTAAAAGCCAGTGCATCTCTTAAGAGGTGCCAGAGATCTCTACATGATTACTGAAAAATGTGTTCTGGTATCTTTCAGTCTTCTTTGCCAATTTCCAAATATTAGGGAGGTCTGGCTTGTTGTTTTCACATTGTGATGATGTGATGTTTTGAAACTTAATGTTACTAGGGACAGGTAACACATTTTTGGAACATCTTTTTGCCCCGTGCTAGTTGGAAATGTCTGTGCTAGAGCAGATACTTTCCTTGTTTACAGCTGGTGTTACGAGGGTTGGAAAAAGGTTTAGTTCTTCAGTACTTTTTGTATCTGTTTTGCATTTGCATTTTGCTGTCCATCTTGGGATCAAGTGTGAAATGAAGGAGCTGTAAGACCTACTTAAGAAGGCAAAGAGTAGATATAGTGAAAAGCGGAAGGGCTTTTTTGCCAAAAGAGCAAAATACTTGTTAATACGTGGTAGTTCTAGTTCTGTATAAAAAGGGAAATTCTTGATTATGTCTGTATTGTTTTTATTAGATGCTTCCTCTAAATACCAATATCAGACTTGCATACTCAAATGGAAAAGATGATGAACAGAACTTCATTCAGAATCTCAGTTTGTTTCTCTGCACCTTCCTCAAGGAGCATGGTCAACTTATAGAAAAGAGATTAAATCTGAGGGAAACATTAATGGAGGTAAGTTTCTCAGTTTATCCGGTTTAAAAAATGTAGCAAGTGTTTCCATACTCAAAGATATGATACTAACTATAACTTCTAGCTCATGGTACTTAAAGAGAGTAAGAGGGGAAGAAAATAGTCCTGTTTCTTTCATGTAATTGGCAAATTGCATGAATACAAAAACCCCTTTCAAAGTTCTTGTTTTACTTAGTGTGCCTCAATGGCATTCTATTTTCAGTGATCCTACATTAATACAATGTCTGAAGACATAAGTCTCTGTCTCCTCCATCTTCTTACTTGCTCCTCCTTGAAAGTGTTAAATGTTGCTTAAAAATAAATTGATACATTGTTTTTCCATGGGCCTTTACATACTGTATTTTTCTGCTCAACTCTTGTATACAGGAGGTGCTTCTGTGACTTTCATCAGTCTGTGAGAAGCAGCTCAGTTAACGTTTTTATTCAGCATCCAGAGCTGTTTTCTAGGGTAGAGCACATGCATGTTTTCTGGGGTACAACATGTTCAGTGCTTCCATCCTGGTATAGCTTCTTGCCCCATGTACCATATCCCATAAGTTTAACTGAAAGGCTTTGAATGTAATCCTCAAGGATGCTACTGTTTCTATGTAATAAAGACTATGTATGCCAGTAATGATTAATGGTAGAGCTTTACCAAATGACTCTGTGTGCTTTACTGTAGTATTACTGGTCTTGGAGGAGGGCCTGCAGGCCGCAGTTGTTAGCTGTTTCACAGTAGTTGCTGAGAATAAGATTTACAATTATCCTTCCTCTCTGCTTGTTCCTCTTTCTTGGAGACTGCTGCATTCTTTTCAATTTTGACAGTAAAGTTTAACTTCACTGTCAAAACCTCTGGGATCTGTGGAAATTATTAGAAATTCAGCTGAGAATGAAGGGTTGGAATGGCTTAAATTCTGTATGACTGCTGAACACTGAAAGCACTAGCTCATCCTATAGTGGGCCTAGATCACAAAATCAGGGTTTTACAGTTGTGGGTGTTTTTTTTTAATTGTGAATAAAAATTTTGCTGAGGATGAGCTGTTCTGTGGTGACTTTTTTGCTAGCTCCCTCCCACTGCTGAGCTCCAAGGGGATGAAACTGGCTCCAAAGCCCCTTGAAGCACCACTTCATGTGCCCAGAATCAAGCCCTGTGCAGGTATGGAGGCGATAGGGTGAGGAACTGCCCTGAGACAGAGGTAGAGAAACAATACCGCAGTTTAAACCTGGAGACCAGGTTCCACTGGGGGGCGGGAAGTACACCTTGCAGATGGATTAGCCGTAACCTAACGTGTCCATCTCAACTCTAGTCTGTTTTCCAGATAGTATTCTCAATACATTTCTTCTGGAGGAAGCCCTCCACAAAAAAAAAGTATATAGATAAGTTGGTTGTAAATATCAAACTGTAGCTCGTTTAGAAGTTGGACTAAGAGGAATATCACTTCTTATTTTAAAAAGAGCAACAATCAACAGTTCCCAAGTAATTCCTGAACCTGGAAGTAGTAAGTTTTGAAAAGAACTGCGAATGGGGGTAGAGCACAACTCGTTTCTATTTAGGTTGAGATTTCATTAAGAAGGCCTGTGTAAACAGCTGAAACTGTTGCATGTCCTGTGCAGCTGTGTGTAAGTTGGAATGCAGTTTTTAGGTAGTAGCATCCTCTCTTTTCCGGCATAACCATGTTAAATTCTTTAAAACACACATTCATAAAACTCAGTTCTGGATAACTGTTTCGTAGGATGATGAAATGTTTAAGAAAGTATTAGGCTGGCCTGAAATGGTTGCAAACTTCACTTCTGTAAGTTCCAGGGTAACAGAACGTGGTTACGCAGCTACTTCAAAAAGCCCCATGTTACTCTTACCTATTTATTCCTGCACTTCGGATGTAACAGATCTTCTGAAATTGTTCCATGAACTTGTAAAGGAAGTTATGCAATTTATTGAAATCACCAAGAAAAATTGATGCGTATAACACTAATACATGGTTGTTTTGGTATATGCAGATGCTGAATCATGTCTTTACCATCCAAAATGCTATGAGTTGCTGTAGTACCTAAGCTATGAAAATGTCTTCAGACTTTGTAATTCTGTTCTGTTTGTTTGTTAGTGGGCTATTGCTTTGATATCTTGCACCAGGGGACTGAAAAATAAGCTAGGCAAAAGGTGTTTGGCTGTGTAGTTCTAATTTCTACAGTTGGTATCTCAGCCTGTCAGAATTGCATCAGTGGCCTTCCATTCTCAGTCTGCTGTGGCTGTTCTGGCAGTAAAGAAACAGAAGATGTTGTGTTATATGACTTCTGTGGAAAGTGAGCGAGTGGTATGGCTTTGATGGTTGCCTTCAGTTCTTCTGGGTATAAGGACAAAGTAGCAGTAATAGTCTGGAGAACAGCATTCATTGAAACTAGCTATTGAAGGTTTTTTGTGGGCTTTAAACCAAAATGCCTTGCAGATGCTTCAGAGGCTGTGAGTTTGATAGTTTAGACTGATTTGGCTACGGCATTTTTTAAGATGTCCTCAGGCTACGTCAGACTAAAGAATTGATATGCACTTTGAAAATGATGGTAATTGACAGGGTACTTTGTTTTTGAGTTGCTGTGCTGGTTGGACCTCTGGCATTTTAAGTAATGTAACTGCAATGTTAATGCCCTCTTTTTCCTAACTTTATGTCAGTTTGGCATTTTATCAGTATTTGGATAACCGAACGTAAAGCAATGTGGTTTTATCTGCAGGAATAATCAATAATGAGATATTTAAACCACACTTTTCTAGGCTCTTCATTATATGTTATTGGTGTCAGAAGTTGAAGAAACAGAAATTTTCAAGATTTGTCTTGAATATTGGAATCATTTAGCTGCTGAGCTGTACAGGGAAAGTCCATTTTCAACATCGGCTTCTCCATTGCTTTCGGGAAGTCAACACTTCGATGTTCCTCCAAGGAGGCAGCTTTATTTGCCTGTATTGTCCAAGGTAATCCATGCTTAAGTAACTGGACTTCAAGGATTTAGATACTGTTCCTGAACGATTTTTCTTCATGTAAGGAGTGACATAAGAAAACTTTTCTTGCTTTGGGTAGTTGGTAATTGGTTCAACTCCAGTTATTTAATGTGCTGCAGTTGTAAAAATACTTTAAGATGACACCAGTATATGACAGCAGTATTAATACTGTGTTTCAGTTTTTAAGATACTTACTATGAATTTAGACCTCATTTTTTTAAGAAATAAATCTGTATTGAACTGTTCGCTTAAACAGATAAAGGCTGGAGTGTTTCAGTTGGAGGGGAAAAAAACAAAACTGTATGGAAAAAGTGATGGTGGTGAACTACTCAGCTTGTTCATAGTGAGAGAAATTAGCAGGCTCTGTTCTTACTGGCTTTTTGGATAATGTGTGTCTATAGAATTAGTGAGCTGATCTCATGAAGTGCTGGATATACCCTTCACATGGGTCACACTACCTGACAAGAGTGCTCTGGAAACACCTGTGGAGCTATTGTGTATATTTTCATGTTACAGTTCAATTCAACTTCCTTTGCAACATACAGGTTCGATTGCTAATGGTTAGCCGTATGGCTAAACCTGAAGAAGTCCTAGTTGTGGAAAATGACCAAGGGGAAGTAGTACGAGAATTCATGAAGGATACAGATTCCATAAACTTGTATAAAAATATGAGGGAAACATTGGGTAAGTGTACTAGCTGGCATTTTTTTATGCTGTAGGTCTCTGTAGCTGCATCAGCAGCATGTATTTTATGGAATGTTAGCTTACGATCTGAATTACTGTGTGGGTAAAATGATTATCAGTGAGGAGTAGTATGCATACTTGAAAGAGAGGAGACGGCGTTGGTCTGAAGTTTTCAATTTTAAGCGTGTGTAGTGTTGTATAACTTAAGTAGTAATACAATAACTTTCTGTCCCTTGCCTTTTCCTATAGAACGCCTTTTGATGATCCTTTACCAAAATTCTTCCAATTCAACAAAACCTTAGTTTTCTCAGAAAGCTGTTACATAGGAGGGGTTGTTCTGAAGTGGGCTTGCTGGCTGTTACTCCTTGTAGTTGTAGTCTTGTGTAAACCAAGCAGCCCTCCAGAAAAATTATTTCTTCCTTCAATAGATCTGAATACTTTTGGGTTTTTTATAGTATTCCTAAGCAAAACACAAAATTCCAGCCTGAACTTAAGCTTCAAAAATCTTCTCCAAAGTTAGTGCTGAGATTTTATAATGACCTTGCTTAAAAGTATAAAAGTTGCAATTAATTGCATATCATGTAGAAAAAAAAAAACCCCAAACCAAAGGTTGTGAGCACCCTGAAGAACACCAGGGTTGGTATTTCTGTACCATTTAATGTGGCAAGTAGGTTTCATTTTTACAGTGTGTATGCTATTATTTTCAGAAGTCTCATGTTCAACTGTAACCGCTTTATCGGTGAATTGATAGACCCTATGTATTTTAGTGATAACTTAAAGATTTTTGAGGCAGGAAAAAAAATTCAGCGTCCCAACTGCAACTTGAGGGAGTGGGGGGATTAGAATTATTACATATATTTAGGACATCAAACCTTCAATACTAAATGTATCAAATTCTATCAAATGCAAATGCTTTAAGGGAACACTGAGTGTTTACTAACAGAGTTATGAACTAGGGGTGTGGAGGGGCGAACTGCATGAGGCAGTGTGGGTTTCGATTTTTCTTTTTTATTCTTACCTTTGTACTTGTGATGTAGGTAACGGCCAGCATTAGATTAATTGTTCTAATATCTTTTCATATGGAACATGAAAACCATTTTTTGATTTATTGGATTAAATGTTTGGTTTATTGTATTGAAATTATTAGTTATGTCCTGAGCCTTAGTTATATTTCCAGATACAGGATTATTTATATGGAAATGCACATTCAGTTTGGGTGTGAATTCTGGTTTTAACTATTGCTTGTAATGTATTACCTTTAAGATTCACTTTAAAAAAAAAAAAAAGTGAGCATGTGGTGGAAGCTGTGTTTCGTGGCACAGTAAAAATCTATTTGTGAATCTGGCCTTACATTGCTTTTGACTTCCTGGGTTTTAGAATTTTGTTAGAAACACTAATCCTATTAGGGGCTGATGCAAGTGTCTTGATTTGGGATACTTGAATCTTTCTACCTAGACTTGTTCAGGAGTACCACCTCCACTTTAATGGTGGGTTATTGCAACCAGCAGACTTAATGGCATTGAAATAAAGAGCAGAAGAAAACTGCTTGACTTCTTACACACTGATAGTGACCCCCATAGGTAGTCGGCCCCACATTCCCTAGAGGCCTTCAGTATGTATGCCTTTTGTTAATTATAACTTAGCAACTTTACTGACTGGACTTTTCACATTCTAGCATGTGGTGTTTTGCTGAGATCCCTTAGTGCAACCATAGATGATTGGTAGAGTTTATTGTTCATTGTTAGAATACAGTTTTAACAAATTTGTGTTTAAATTTTTAGCTCCTTCTGTCATAAGTTCAGGAAAGAAGCATTGTGCTTACCTAACAATTTGGTTGTCTTTTTCTTAAAACAAACCTAACTTTGCCTATGGAGTTGCGATCCAGGTTGTTGCTTTAAAATGTGCCTGTTTAATGTTGATGTCTTTCAGTTTATCTTACACATCTGGACTACGCAGATACAGAACGAATTATGACTGAAAAACTTCACAATCAAGTGAATGGAACAGAATGGTCATGGAAAAATTTAAATACCCTGTGTTGGGCTATAGGCTCAATCAGTGGCGCAATGCATGAAGAAGATGAAAAGAGATTCCTTGTTACAGTAATTAAGGTATCATGGTGCAAAACTGACAGCTTTGTCACGCTTCATAGCTCATGCTCAAGAAACTTAAGTTTACCAAAATGCTGTTCTATGTTCTTAGTAAGCTACCTTGTACAGCAAGCAAGTTGATAAGAATAAATTAATGGGAAATATTATATCCTGAATTTAAGGGTGATAAATTCATTAGCCATGAACAATGCATTAGTCCAGATTGCCTTTTCACAGTGAAAATTTCAGGGATAAAATTTAGTTTATGATGAAGTGTTTTTCTTTGAGAATGCAGAAGAGATGGAAAGGGATTACTAATGAAATAAAGGAGAGTGGCAAAACAACTCACATTTTTAACTAGCCAGCACCCTGCTGTTTTCTGTATATATTCATTGATCAAACCAACTCTTTGGTAAATACACACATGGAAAGAGTGCAGGAACAAAACATTTTTCCAAGAGTAATGGACCTTACTTTATGCAAATTTATACCGAACATTTAGTTCAATTTCTTGTATTTGATGTAGAGTCTATATTTTTATTGATACCAGCTACTTGGTCAGTGCTCAATACTGTGAGGCTAAGTCTCCCCTGCAGAAATCTTTAGTTATATTTAAAATGGAGTTTCTGTAGTTGAAAACAGGGTGTTCCTGGTTTGGCTGAAACTTAAAATTACTCTATCACCCCAGTTTTAACCCACTTTTTTTTTTTTTTTTTTTTTTTTTTTTTGGCAGGAGGAGGGAGGTGTGGGGGTGTGTGGTATTTGGACTTCGAACTTCATGATGACAACCACTTTCCTTTAATATAGCTCCTTGTAGGATTTTATACTTGTAGTGCTTTTAATTGAACTGGAGGAAGTTGGAAACTAAAGAATACATTATGTTGTAGGATCTTCTGGGACTCTGTGAACAAAAGCGTGGAAAAGACAATAAAGCCATTATTGCATCAAATATAATGTATATAGTAGGTCAATACCCACGGTTTTTGAGAGCTCACTGGAAGTTTTTGAAGACAGTAGTCAACAAGCTGTTTGAATTTATGCATGGTAATTATCTGTTTTTCACTTGCTGTTTTAATTATTAAAAAAAATAAATGCCCATACATGGACAGGTATGGGGGAAAAATACAAAGCAGTAACTGACTTGATTTAATTTAGAAACCCATGATGGCGTCCAGGATATGGCTTGTGATACCTTCATAAAAATAGCACAGAAATGCCGCCGACATTTTGTCCAGGTGCAAGTGGGAGAGGTCATGCCGTTTATTGATGAAATCTTGAACAATATTAATACAATTATCTGTGACCTTCAGCCACAACAGGTATGTTTAGTTCAGCATTGTGGATAATTCCTAAAGACTAATGGAAAGTTATTTCCTGTTGACACGTAGTAGTGGTTTTCAAGGCTTGAATTGTATTCCTTAGTTTGTTGTTAAGTGACAGTGTAATGGTATAAATAGTGTGATCATTACAGTTGCATTACTGGGTCTCAATTATATTAAGATATACCCAATATTGAGATATTCCAATATTTGGAAGGAGAATTGAAGTGCATTTAGTTGAAATTTTAAATTCTGGACTGTTTTAAAAAGGGAATAAGACACTGAATCCTGTGTTTTCTGGTTCTGCTTTGGGAGTGAGTAATACTCTACTACAGTAGTGTACCTGTAGCTCTTGTATTTTGAAGGGAGGGGTGGGGAACTATCCAAAAGCTTCTGCATCTGGGAAGGGCACAGCTCAGGAATGAGAGAGCAGTGTGTGATGCACCCTGAGATGTCGCCGTAATGGCTGTCCACTTGGGGCCTAGTGGATCTGACATCTGGGAAGAGTTGCTTAGAGTGATGTAATCCAGTCCACAGTTAAAATGCATCTAGTAATATTTAGGTAAGAGTTAAGTAGCATATGTTTGAGCTGCCTCACTTCAGGATATGACTGCAAATTTAAAAAGACTGTGGAATGTATGTCGTAGTGTTTGAGCGAAAGGAGATGGAGCTTTGTTCTGTACACAATGAAAGTAAGGAAAGAATGGAGAAGAACCCTTGAAAGTCAGAAGGGGAAAATGGTATTTAGACAGTGAAACACATTTTCAGTCTCTAGTGTATATATAGTTCAGAACAGTGTAAAATGTTCCTTACTCCTTTTTAACCTTCCTGTTTGACTTGTTCCAATCAGGTGCATACATTTTATGAAGCAGTAGGGTATATGATTGGGGCACAGACAGACCAGACTGTGCAGGAGCATCTGATAGAAAAATACATGTTGCTACCGAATCAAGTGTGGGACAGCATAATTCAACAGGCAACAAAAGTAAGCTCATAAATTTTAAGTGTGTTCTGTGTTGAGGTAAAGAAAAACTGCTAAATGCTTCTCTCACCCTGGGTTTATTTTTTACTGTTATTATTGTATGTAGCTGTGGTGGACTTCATTAACTGATGGCTGAAATAGTGGTTGACATGACAGTAAGAGTCCTGTTTTGAGAGAGGAGACAAAGCACAAAATAAATGCTAGTTTTAATCTGATTTAAAGGACAATTTTATGTTGCTGTATGGGATATTTTTTAATAGTTTTTTCTAAGGCTCCCTTTCACCTACCTTTAGAAGTGTGTTTTCTTTCTGAAAAACAGAAAAGTTAAAGTGCTAAAAATAAGGTTCACTCTTCCTCCTTTCTCTTCCATCATTCTCTTAAAGTACATCTTTATTTCTTAATTTTATCCTCCATTTCTTTCAGTCTTTTCAACATACTTTATGCATTAAAGAACAACAGTTTTGCACTGCACAAGAGATCAGTCTGTTTGGAGTTAAGAACCTGAAATTTAGGCAAGGTTGAGTTAGGGTTTCTTACTCTGGCTTCCCGCTTAATACAAGAACACACTGCCTTGCCTTTGGACCACTCGCTGTGTGGCTTTACCTTCTTAATCTCTCCTTCATAGCTTTTTTTTTTTCTTCCTTCAATTAGAATAATGCTTGTACCACTGCAGCAAAAATATTTCTGCAGAAGAGCAGAATTAAATCAATTGAAGCTTTATCCTGACTCCAAAGTGGTGGCAAGTGCCATGAAGTAAACAGCAGTATATGTAAAGTCTGTATGTAAATTTCAGTGACACGTTCTTTAATGCAGTGTGCAAAATAATTGAACCTTACACTTTCACGTTGAAAGCTAAAGAGCAGTTTTATTCACTAAAAAAAATGGACTCTTAATTTTCTTTTTTAACAGAATGTTGATATTCTAAAGGATCCTGAAACAGTTAAGCAGCTTGGTAGTATTCTGAAAACCAATGTAAGAGCATGTAAAGCAGTTGGCCACCCCTTTGTGATTCAGCTTGGAAGAATTTATTTAGATATGCTGAATGTGTACAAGTGCCTAAGTGAAAACATTTCTGCAGCTATTCAGGCTAACGGTAAGAAAGTCCATGTTCTTCCTGAAAATGGGGGGCAGCAGTGTCTGTCATCAGGTTTCCAAGTACATTCCAATTTGGGTAATGTTATAGTGTGTATCAGGAAAGTGGAGAATGACCGAAAGTGCTTGCCTAGATTTTT
The DNA here is from genome assembly GCF_023638135.1 of Falco biarmicus. Lineage (NCBI taxonomy): Eukaryota > Metazoa > Chordata > Aves > Falconiformes > Falconidae > Falco > Falco biarmicus. The sequence goes on from NC_079299.1 coordinate 29,280,186, forward strand.
TTAACCAGATACTTTATTCAAACTCCTGATTTTAAAGGGATGAAAAAACACCTATAAATGAGAAAGTTTAGGAAAGGTGCAAACAGCGTAGATGCATACTTGGAATTAATAGGCATCTTGCTGAGACAAAGTTGTAGCATGTGTTCTTTTAGCTTACTCTAACTTTGAGTATTAAAATACAATCTTTAAATAGAATCTCACTCTTTTTTTTTTTTTCCAAAAGATGTTGGCATAGTGTTGGTATCATACTGTGCTACCAAATAGCTCTGTTACAGAAATGTAACTGTAGTGAAGATGCCTGAAGGTCGTGATAAACCAGGCCTGCAGTCACTGAGAAGGAATTGCCAATTGCCTAACCTACTATTCTTACTAGATAAATTAGGGCCTATGGTAGCTCAGTTGAATGTGCTTCTGCACTCGTTCATTAAAAGACAAAATGAGTCATGGAATTGTGTGTTATGCTTCATTTTCTTGCCAGTGCAAATGATGATATTTGGAAATAGGAATGTTGAATAAAACTTGTAACTGAGCAGCTGGTTTACCTTGAAGCAGCTTCTCAGAATCCTGAATAAAACCGGCTTAGAAATCATTACATTTTGATTCTTTCCCTGTTGGAAACAGTGAAGTTGCCCGAGTTGCTACTTGATTAGCAACTACTGTGATGGCAGTTGCCTCAGAGTCTGTTTTTACAACTGGTTCCGTCTTGCCAGAGATGGCTCTGAAGCTGGCACGAGCAATCCCACCTTAGGTTTCCGTGTGCACGTACTGTAATGGTTGTATGGCTGTGTGTTAGGTCAGGTTTTGCTGATAAGACTACATTGATGTGGGGGTAAGAAACAAAACTAAGGACAGGGCATTTTAAGAAGGGTAAGTGTGGACTTTTACACATGAAGACAATTGAAAGGGTTATTTCTCTTAGATGAAATCAGGAGCTTTCTTGTTCTCCCCCCATCACTTACTGAGAACCAGATATAAGCTCAGTCCATGTAGTTAAGTGAATACGTGTGATTTCCCTTACTTGAAAAGTAAGTTGTAGCTGTTTTCAAATTCTTTAAGTAGGGTATTGTCAGTAATTTTGCAATGCTGAGTGGCAGTTTTGACCTGTGGAGCTAGAATAGGAAGGTAGGGGTGTTTTTGGTTTGTGGGTGTGTGTGGGGTTTTTTTGGTTTTTTTTTTTTTTTTTGTTTTTTTTTTCCACAATATGTAAATAGATTTTAAGTAGTCTTTGTAGTTTGGATATAAAAATAAACATTCTCTGGTTTGTAATACCAATTTAAGTTAATATTTTTGTTACACCTTACCTGGTTAACTGAAGCTTTAAAACTTTCAGGTGAAATGGTAACAAAGCAGCCCTTGATTAGAAGTATGAGGACTGTAAAAAGGGAAACTTTAAAATTAATTTCTGGCTGGGTGAGCAGGTCCAGTGATCCTCAGATGGTAAGTAGATTTATTTTATACAAATAACTTGCAAGACAGAATTAGGATGAACTCTGGTTTTTGTTCTGTTGTTAACTGACTGAGTGAGTTGGTCACAGGAACTTGCTGCAGGAGGTTTGTAAAATAGAAAGTACGATCATAGAGAGGTAGGCCTGAGCTATGATTGAGATGCTTCCGTTAATTTTAGCTGGGAGTAATCTTAAAGGGAATCTGAGGAGGTCTAAAGGGAACCCTATGGGAAGCCCTGCTGCCTGAATACAGAGGGTGAGGAGTTAATGGAAGTGTAATGTAGTTGAGCTTCCCAGGGAAAAAGTATTGCCTGTAACTAAACAATGAACTTCACTATAAACTGCATGCTAGAGACCATGTTTGGTAACTGCATTGTTATAACCATGGCTTACTCTTTCTATTAGGTGGCTGAAAACTTTGTTCCTCCCTTGTTGGATGCAGTTCTCATTGATTACCAGAGAAATGTTCCAGCTGCTAGAGAACCTGAAGTACTTAGTACTATGGCTATCATTGTCAACAAACTGGGTGGACACATTACTGCTGAAATACCTCAGATATTTGATGCTGTTTTTGAGTGCACATTAAACATGATCAACAAGGTATTTATATTTAAACTTTGGATAAGGCATTTCCCTAGTAACTGAAGACAAAGGAGTTTTATAAGAGTACTAGTCCTGGCTGTTGGTACATCTGTAAGTGAAAGATAATCTTTTGCAATGAAGGGAGGCAGTACGTAGCGAGTAGAGTAATTGCACAACTTTCATCTTACAGCAATTAAGTAGGAGTTCATGCCTGCTTTCATTTCCATATGTGGTGGTGTCTTGTGGGTGAGCTCCCTGTTTTTTTGCAGTCACCAAGTGCATTTGTGACACTTGAAATTTCTGCTCAAATGAACATACTTGTTTTGAAGTGTGGCTGTCTAGTTGGATGTCTTAACCTTATTGCCTTAAATTTCTCTGTTTAGCTCTTGATTTAACTCCATTAGCAGTTTTTCTGTTCTGGGGACTTGGAATGGTGTGTTTCTGGAAGCAGAAGTGTACTTCAGTCACTGTAGGACTAATGGCTAAATTCATAAATATTTAAAATCTATAAGTACTGATCAGTCATCTTGAGTATTTCCTCACTAATGCAGTGTGCAATATGTATTTGCATAATACTTGAGTGCTACCGGCTGAATTAGTGCTAGTTTGCAATAGGGTGTGACCAGAAATTGTACCCCTGTAGCAACATAGGTGCTTAACCCCTCTTGAGACCATGTGTCTGTTTTATCTGTGGACTGGGTAGCGATGGAGGCTGTGTACTGACAAAATGTGACTCTTGTCAATGTTCTGTAACCCCTGAAGATGGTCTTAGCAAGCTTTAGTGGGGAAAAAGTTAACTGAGAAAGGTAACCTTTGCTTTGCATTGAAAGTTATTTTAAACTTGGGATCTAAATGCTATTCTGTGTTGGCTGTTGATGTGCTCTACTTGGCAGAAGATCTCATGAAGAACCTTAAGGAAACCTGACCTTCCTCCCCCATCTTTTCCTTCTAGGACTTTGAAGAATATCCTGAACACAGAACAAACTTCTTCTTGCTACTCCAGGCTGTAAATTCTCATTGCTTCCCAGCATTCCTGGCCATTCCACCCGCACAGTTCAAACTTGTTCTGGATTCTATTATTTGGGCTTTCAAACATACAATGAGAAACGTTGCAGATACAGGTAAATGAAAGTGTTTAATATGCAGACTTTATTTGTGGTATCAGTTGTATTTTCTGGTAGAATGCTGTTTTCTTGCATTTTTTTCTTTAGGCAGACTTTGAATTCTAGTCACATGACTCAGTACTGCATTTGCACAAGAATAATAATCTTCTGTCTCAGCTTCAAGTTGTCAGCCAGGTATACGTTAATGGGCTGACATACTTGGATGCTGTTTCACTCCCGGAGCTCTAAGAGAGCACTGTTACAGTTCCTGCTTGCTTTCTTTTCCATGTGAGTGCTGGCACTTCATTGAAACGGCTGAACTGATGCAACAGCTCGCTGCTGCTAAAACTGGTGTTGCAGCTCAACTTCTGTAGTGCTGCCTGTGGTGTTTGACTTAATGCCTCAGTTAAGACAGTTGCTCAGTGACTACTGAAAGGTCCAGCAGAAAAGTGCATGATTGGGGCGGGGGCTGAACCCATGCTCTGCGAGCGAGCCCACAGCATAAAGGGAAACACCTTAGATTGTTATAGAAGGGGGATTATGCTTCCTCTGGACAACAGTGAGGCGTTTAAAATGGATGAAATCTCATGGAGTAGCTGAATGTATTGCTGCATTTGACAGACACAAGTAATTAAAAAGCTGTCCAGAATGACAAATTACTGAAGAGAGACTAGGAGAGGCTATATGTATTGAATTCTAAAAAATACTAGTTTTTGAGATTTTGGGCTTAGTGTGCTTGACTACTGGATTAAAAAATGGTTGTGCAGCCACCTAGTTCTTTAGTCAGTTGTCTATCGGTGTTAGGAAGGAATGGGGATAAAAGAGAACTTCGAGTTGAATTTCACCTAGAAAGTAATTTAAGTTTTCCTGTCATTCTAAAAAAAGAAAATATCTTCCCTCCTTAAATTAGCAAACACTTTTTTCAGTAGAGTTTCTCTCACCTTCATTAGTTAGTAACTAGTAATGTGATTTGGTTCTTTATGCTTCTGTCATCTAAGAATGCAAATAAAATCGGCGTGCGGCGTGCATGTGACTGGGGTCCCTCTACTGGCTGCTTGAGGAAATGCCCGAGAAAATCGCGTGTAACGCTTGGCTTTTCAGAATTTCTTGTGATATTTGTATTGTTTTGGAAAAGGCAGAAATATGCACAGAAGTTTTAATACTGTTCTGTTGGTAACTTAAGGGTTTTTTTAATGCACATTTTCCAGGACTTCAGATACTTTATACTTTGCTTCAGAATGTTGCACAAGAAGAGACTGCTGCCCAGAGTTTTTATCAGACATACTTCTGTGATATCCTTCAGCATATTTTCTCAGTTGTAACGGACACCTCACACACTGCTGGTAAGAAAACACATATGTAAGCCAGCTGATTAAAACACCATATTTTGAACATCAAAATAATGTTAACTTTTCTGTGCTGAATAATAAATGTGCATCTGTATAACTCTGATCTGTTCAGGTTTGACAATGCATGCATCAATCCTTGCATACATGTTCAACTTAGTAGAAGAGGGAAAAATAAGTACTCCGTTAAACCCTGGAAATCCAGTGAACAACCAAATGTTTATTCAGGAGTATGTTGCTAATCTTCTCAAATCTGCATTTCCTCACCTGCAAGAGTAAGTCTGCCATGAGTCTTTAATACTTTTAAGTGGGTTCTTATGTCTTGAAACACTAACTGATGTGTTTACTGTTAGTGCCCAGGTTAAGCTGTTTGTAACAGGACTCTTCAGTTTAAACCAGGATATTCCTGCCTTCAAGGAACACCTAAGGGATTTTCTGGTTCAAATCAAGGTATGTTTGGTGTGCTTTTTTCAAGAAATAAAAAATGATCGTTTAGCAGGATGATACTGTTGGAAAGTACTTTTGACGGTGTTCGTTCAGTGTTTGTTTAGGAGATACCACTTATTTTGCAGCTGTTTAAAATGTAGTGAGAACTTCTGTTGAATGGCTTGCGTGACTGAGTGGTGTATCATATGATCTGTTTTGGTGTGATATAATTTTATTTTTCTGGGCTTAAGTGTCATCACTTAATTATTTACTTTTTGGGCTAAAGTGTCATCACTTGTGCTTTATGCTGTGCATACCATTCTTGTGTATAAGAAGGCTGCAAAACTTACTCTAATCGGGAAATAAAGCAAGTTGATTTTTAACCAAATCTTGTCTCAGTTATGCTTGGGATTGGGACGTGTTTTGAAACTTGCTAGAGCAATGCTATGCTTTTACATTTTTCTACAGACGGTAGAATTCAGGAAGATTGTCAGAGTTTGTTAATCCGTATTGAGACTGTAATCATCAGGTATTTTAAAATTGTAATGGTACTGCTTTAACAGTCGTGAGGTCTAAATGATGGGTTACTGTAGCAACCTGTTCTGTAACATAAGGTAAAAATGGTAAATTATTTTGCGTTCCTTTATATTACTTCTGACCTTAGGAACTGAAAGCAAAACCAGCAAATAGCCTGGCAGGGGATGTGAGGGGAAGATGTTTTCTGTATCATTCTGGATTTTTGGAAGCTTATTACTCTGCCTAAAGTATTTGACAATAAACTAATGATTTTATGTAACTTACACAGGAATTTGCAGGTGAGGACACATCAGACTTATTCTTGGAGGAAAGAGAAACAGCCCTTCGGCAGGCTCAAGAGGAGAAGCATAAACTGCAGATGTCTGTACCTGGCATCCTTAATCCACATGAAATTCCTGAGGAGATGTGCGATTAAAAAAAAAATAAACAAGTTTTGCAGTTTTCTTTCTGTACAGCTACTTTGTTGTGATAGAAGAAAACAGCACTTGGATGTTTGTTGACCAAAATGATGCCAATTTGTAAATTAAAATGTCACCTAGTGGCCCTTTTTCTTATGTGTTTTTTGTATAAGAAATTTTCTGTGAAATATCCTTCCATTGTTTAAGCTTTTGTTTGGTCATCTTTATTTAGATTTGCATGAAGTTGAAAATTAAGGCATTTTCAAAGTAATTACTTCATGCCCATTTTGTGGCTAAGGGGAAAAATAGGCAAAACATAACTTGTAAAAGACTATATTGCAAAATAATACAATTTCCTGTAAGAGTTTTGATTTTTAATTCGGGATCATTTTCTTTCTAGTCTGTCCTGCAGTCTAGGAGAAAAGGTTATGAGTAAAACAGATTGAATGAATTGTTAAGCAGAGGATTCTAGTGCTGCATTTGTTTTTATCAGTTAGCAGCTTTTTGGACTGAGTGGTAAGGCTAGGCTACATGTATTTGCAAGTTGTATGGCAAGTTTGCAGCAAGATCATGTGCATATCATCCCATTGTAAAGCAACTTCTAAAGAGTATGGGAACACAGTACAATTAGTTATTTTTACACAGTTCTTTTGTTTTTGTGTGTGTGCTGTCGCTTTGTCGACAACAGCTTTTTGTTTTCCTCAATGAGGAGTGTTGCTCATTTGTGAGCCTTCATTAACTCGAAGTGAAATGGTTAAAATATTTATCCTGTTAGAATAGGCTGCATCTTTTTAACAACTCATAAAATAAAAAAAAAAACTCTGGCTTTTAAGATGACTTATACTAATTTACATTGTTTACCATTGCTGTAGTGCTTAAAGAACACTACTTAAAAGCAAAATAAACTTGGTTTACATTTATTTTTCTTTCTTTGGCTTATTCTTTTACTGGATGAAAATGCTGTGATCGTATTCAAGAGTCATATCCAGAAGGTGTAGGACTAGTTCCTTGAGGTCTAGATAACTGTTGCTTCTGGCTTGCCTCATCTCAAGGACTTTGGCTGTGCTTGAAGTTAATATGAACTAATTTGGGTTCCATTTAGAAGTACAGTAGCTATTCTGACTTACCTCCAGGAATAAATATTCAATACTATGTTACTGTAAAATGCCAGGAATAAGGCACTCTTGCTCTTTCGCGCTCTCTGGACTCTGCAGAGGTATTGCACTGTATCTTGACTGAACAATGGATACTAGCACATTTTAATAACACATGTAGACAAGAGCTACGGTTATTTTTCTACCTAAAGTTTTGTAGTTAAATGATTTTCACAGATTTATGAAATACAGATGTGAAAACAGTATGAACACTAAGACTGTGTATGGTCTTGGCTTCCCCATTTATGTAATGTCTCTGCTGTCTTAACAGTTGATGTTAAGCTCTCCCAAAGCTTCTTCCCCTTTATTTTGTCTCTAATCTTAAGATTGTTATGATGCAACGCATCTCCATTCACGCAGAGCTGTAAAACAAGGTTAGAGAGTTGTGGAGGTCTGTGTAAGTTTGGATACTGTAGTTAACTTTGTGCTGTATATTACTTTTGAAGTAGAAGTGCATGAATTGACAGTGTTCACGTAGAATTCAGCTGTGACCAGAATGCTCCAGTCTTAAGTACTGGGCTGGCTCCTTCCTGTTTGTGAACATCTCTCCATTTGTTTTCCTTAGCTGGCCCCAAAAAAAGCATAGCTGCTCCTGCGTGAAGGTCGTTTGGCAGTGTACATGTTACGAGCTGGCAGTTGTCAATCTGGAGAGGTTTCTCAAACCCTTCATGGCTAGGACTTAGAATACAGCCTACCAGAACTGTTAATTACTTTGATAGTTACAAAATGTTTCTTTCTCTCTTGAAGGCTCATGATTTAAGCTTTTTCATGTCTTCCTGGCCTGTTGATGTATAGCTTTCTGTTCAGCTCTGTGAAGGCAGTATGGTCTTAAATAGGCAGAGGAAAATTCTTGAAGTACTATTGAAGGATGCATCTAGAGTGGACATTAAGTGGCTTGTGACAAGGCTGAGTTGCAGCATTATAGAGCTGAGATCATCAAAAGCTGTGCAGAGAAGTAGGAAAGTCTTCCTAAAACGGAAATAAATACCACCAAGAGCGTGACATCAGAATGATTATATCTGAGTCACAGAACTAAATACTGAATTGGTTCTGACATACAGCGGCATTAACAGTGCATTGAAAATAGTTTTGAACAAAAACAACACGTGTGCTACTGCGTGTTACTATGTGTGTTTAAGGTTCAGGTTAGTCTGAGGCTTGTGGTCTGGCTGGTGGTTTACTGAAGAATGAAACCTGACCTAACCTCTCAAAAAGCAAATCTGAAATGTATTTTTTAAATCAATTCAGAGAAGAGCGGTTTCATTATTTGGATACCTTCTAGGTTACCTAGTGACAACATTTTAATCTTTGTTTCCCTCTTAGATCTAAAAACTTAACTGTGGTCTTGACTTACTATCTTGAGAACTGGTGCCTTTCATGGATCTCTGCAGATGCTGTAAACGTGCAGCTGATGCAGAGTTCTGGATACCATTAAAAGATTTGACTTGTGTGTGGGCATATTTCTAGTGCAGTTATCCTGAGTGTGGAAAAAAATTTACAATGTACATCTAAAAGTTCTAGTTCAAATGCACACTCTGTACATTAAAGTGTATGGATAAAAAGCATGAACCATCGTATAAACATCTACGTAACTTGTAATTATATGTAAACAAATGTTTTGTGATATTTCTAAACAGATTTTTCAAAAAAGCCCAATTCTATGTACTCCAGGTACGTTCATAAAGTATAAGTATTACAGGGTGTTTTCTGTGTTTACATGAATGGATTGCCTGTTAGCTGATGAAGACACCCCCGAGTACTTGTTTCAGGCTACCATGATGTGTTTGCTACTGTAACTGAAGCAGATTATTTTCCAAAGCATTTTAGGTTAGTTTTGTTGTATGTGGTTTTTTGGTTTGGGTTTTGGTTTGTTTTTCTTTTGGGGGGGAAAGGGGGGTGTTTGCCTAGAATAATTTGGTGTGTGTTAATCTGGTTAAGTGAATTATTTTCCAATAAAGCTAATATTTATGCAAAAAAGCTTTAGAAATGCTCATCTCTCAAGGAAGGTTTTAAGAGTTACTTCGAATAGTTTTTAGCACTGGAAAAGCAGTAGGACTTCATCTGTGGGTTTCTTAATAGAAGGATTAGGAAGAGATGCTGAAAATTACGCATCAAAATGTGGAGAGACTGAATGAAGCGGGGAACTTGCATCGATGCTGTATTGTGACTAGGGGACATTGTCCCGTAGTCAGTTGGAACAATTATTATTACTGATCTAAGGCTTCCGGGGTACTGTTTATATTTGCTAGAAGATAACTTCTAGTCCTTTCCCCTTTCTCTTCACTTACTGGCTTTGTCTGTAAATGTTTTGGGGCAGAACTGAAATGTTGGAGATGGCTTGAAAAAAACGTTTTCGTGTCAAAAATGAGTAAAAGAAACATACCTCTCCCTTTGTCTGCCCTTCATGAGTGTACCTCCACACTTGATTCCTTGAGATTGAATTTATTTTTAGCCTTTTAGATTTAGGAAATCCTTGCTTCGTTGGCCAAGGCTGATTATGGTCAGCAGTTTTCCCTTGGGAAAAGGCTTAGCCGTTCCAGTTGAGGGATTAATTTCTCAGGTAAGATTTCACATACAATGTACCTTAATTACTTAAAGCACTCAAAATCACTGGTGTCATACATACATACCTGCCCTATGTGCTGCTATTGGTACGCTTGTTTCTCACTACCTGTGAGTGCTTGTTTGTGCTGTAAGTGGTACAAGAACACAGTGCAAAGAAAAGATCAGGTTGAGAAGGAATGTTTTGGAAGTTGAGAGTATGGATGAGAATGACAAAAGAGGAAAACTAATACTCAAGTTTTTACTTGTATTTACTCCACCTAACTTAAACAGCACTTTTTCCTAGGTAATACATTGGGTAGTCTCTTCCAAGTCCCCCATCAAAATACGTCAGAGGGCCTGGTGTTTTTTTAAATTGTGAACATTTTAAAATCTTGGTCTTTTAAAACATTGTTTCAGTTTTTTCTGAGTCTTTAGAAGCCTGTAGTCTTTCACAGATTCTGTTATTTCACCAAAGACTGTGAGGAAGAATTGGCCAATTTAGGTTGGAGGATGGGGGGGGAAAGACTTAAAAACTTTCACTGATGTGACAACATAACAAGGTTAAGCATGTGTGTGCTGCAAAGAGCTGATGCAGCCCACCTATTACTGCTGCTAGTTATTTTATCGTGTATATTGAAAACCAGGCAGTGATGACCACCTTTCTTTTGTGGCATTTCTGTAGCATTAGATCTAGCGAGCATTTTTGCATCAACCTTCATAAATGGTTTTACGAACTTCTCAGATCTTTTGTAGTTAGCTTGTGAACTCTTCTCCCAGAGTTTTACCTCTGACCAGTTTGCTTTCAGGGTTAACTTGAAACTTGCAACTGTGCAATCATAAAAGTTCTGCAAAGGAACACTGTAAGTGTGCTTTACCAGTAAAAAGTCCAAAACGGGGGTCCAGCTGTACAAAAAAAAGCTGTCTGTGCTCTCTTTGACAGGTAAGATGGTTCAGTTGCTGATGGCATTGTTGCTAATGCTCAGTAATGTAGCTGTTGCCATGCTTTCCGATGAAAGGGATGGGATGACCAGTCACCTGACAGCTGCTTTATAGACTGAAATAATCAAAATGAAGATTGAAACAATGTGAAGGATGTTCACTCACAATAGCATTGAGAATGTGGGTACCATGCTCAGCCTACCTCATCTGGGAGAAGGAGTGGTTAGATAAGTAGCACTGAATCTCAAGCTAATGCAGTCATCACCACCCGATCTTCATGGGTACAGAAGCACTTGAGGGGAAAAAACAGCCCTTCAACTGAATTACTAATCCAGATCACATAAGAAAGAGGCTCTAAGGTGCAGTCTGAAACCACTCAAAAGTTGGAGCTTGCTCTGGCTGTACCGTGTGATCTTTGCCATACCCAACAGCTGGTGGTAATGTTTATCAGAATGCAGACTGTCTTCCTACTAAAATGCTGAGCAGCCAGTTAGCTCATTTTGGAGCAAACTGTTTAATGTAGTTTGGTGGTATAGTGAGCATTATTTATTCTTACATGATGTGTTTTTGGCCTAATAGACAGGGCTATTTTGAGTGTATTTGCTTAATGTTTAGCGTAAGTCAAACCAATCGAGTTTGTCTTCACAGGGTGCTGTGGTAAGAAAGTCTAGACATGAACCGTGTTACAAAGTGTTAAAATGGTAACAGCAACAAAAGGCAAGTGCTGAAACTTAAAAGAGTGTGTAAATGTAAACTGATTCTGTTGTGCTCCGGCCCAGTTTCGTTGGTAACTTCACATTTTACAGGCAGAGACTTGCTTCCTTTAGCAAAATTAAGGATATCCTAGGCAAGGGATTCCAACCACGTCCAGTATCATTCCAGACCAGAGGTCACAAATACGCTGGACTGGATGGAATTCGCCTTCTTGACGCTATCCTCTGTATAGCGGAAATTACTTACTTGCTTTCTAGCAGTTGCAGCTCCCATCTCCTCTTAGCATCTGCTGACATCACTGGCAGTTGACCTTTCATTGTAAGTTGCGGCAGTAGAGGAGTAAACGTGCAGTCCATTTGGCTGTCATTGCTACAGGGATGGGAACTTCCAGCAGAGCAACAAAGTTCAAACAAGATAATTCAGTCAACCAGAGGGATTCATCTGATGTGGGATAAAGGAGTTGACATGATTAATGTTAAAAAAGAAAAGGTTTCAGTTCAATCTTCCACATTCCACAGTTACTGTTTTGAGGTCCAATGAGCAACTGTAAGTATTCATACAGAAAACGAAAGCTTGAAAATATAAAGTATGAGGCAGGCAAGGAGAGGCTGCAGTGTCCCGAAGAAGGAAGAGGGGCAGTGATCAATCTTACTACCTCAACTCCTAATCCCCTTCAGAGCGGTTGTGTTTGGTTTGGTTTGGTTTTCTTTTGGTGAATGGTTAACTCCATCATCTTGACCTTAAAGAAAACCACCTTGCAAGGATGGCATGTGAGGAGACAACAAAGGTCAAGGGAAAAACAGCGCATAGAAGAGTGGGAGGCTGATGATCACTGTAATGGGACCAGTTATAGCTCTTTGTCACTCCTGCTTAGAAGCTAACGTTAAATTTAAGAACAAACAGAAAAACCCCGCAACAAACACAATTCCATCTCTATTAAAAAAGAAAAGATTCCTGTGTGCAGTATAAAGACTTTGGCTGGCAGTACTCCAGTCTGCACAAAAGCAGGAGTGACTCAAGGTCACCTATACTCTTCTGTTGTATTCATTGAACTTGGCATGTGATACCATGCCAAAGGCCCCTTCCTTGTGCTGACTCTGGTGTTTATGTGACGCTGCGATCAGATCAAAGAGGCACTTCGTCAGAAAAACAATCTTTTGAGATGTTTTGGCGGTTAATTTTGGTTCTGTTATAAAATTTACCGCAAGGCCTGTATAAGGAAGGAAGAGGGTGAAAGTGCAAATTGAAATCGGATTATGCAGACTGTAGAACTATGCTTTCTACCAAAAAAAAACACCCAACCCACAACATTTTTGGTGTTTTTCCAGACACCTCACTTGTATAACCACTGATAGATTCCGTGCTAGCAGGAATACCTGTTGTGCTACAATGTTAAAGGTTAAGGAAGCAAATAAGCATGACTTCTTTTGAAGATGCAGGGTTTATATTAGTTTGGTGTGACAAAATTAAGATGCTTTCTAAGCTTCTCTTTGTGCAGCTCTGGCTTCCAACTTCAGTAACTCCAGTTTTGATAATGGTAAAGGGTATTCCAGCAAATGAAGACTGACATGATTTGGAAAAGAGCATATGGCATATTGCAAAGACAAGTCATGAAAGCTGTGGTAAAAATGGCATACAAAAGGATAACTGAAATACTCTTTAGACACATAGAAGGTAAGATAGCACAACATCAAGTGAAAAATAGCAGTATGTATACACGTTACATAAAAGCCTCTGATCCACCTTTGACAGATCTCAAGTTTTGAAAGCAGTGCCATAGAAAAGAAAGATGATTGGTACCTTAATTCAGACATGAGCAGAATGTGATACTGTATTTTTCTAGACTACTTTTATACTTCCATTGTACAGGTTTTTAGGCTATCTAGAAGAGACCACACAAAAAAGGCCTTACAGGATCCGGTACATCTGTGTCAGTTTAATAACAACCACCACAGCAGTGTGGAGGCTTAGTTCTTAAAACTAGCTAGCTTAACAACTAGTTAGTAGTGGTTAGATTTCTGTCCGTCAACAGAAAAGAGATTATTTAGAAAAGACTATGTCTGTCAGGAATTAAGTTACATATAACAAGAAAGATCAGTAAAAAGTTTCAGGGAAGTTTTTAGTTTAGTCGCAGTCTTCCTCCTGTCTCTTGTATTGGTATTCTTTCTTATTCTCAGGAATCCTGTTTGAAAGATACTTGCATTAACATAAAATGTGAATTCAAGGGACAGACAACAAGGAACCTGTGTCTTGTGTAGACTCTCAAAGTTTATTTTCTGTATTGGTTTAATAAGTGGAAATTTCAGCAGGGAATATTTAGAATTTTATTAAGAAAAGCTATTCTTGTTGATAACACTAACTTGGAAAGTATTTCAAAAACAAGTAGTGACAAGAAGTCTGGGTGAAAGATTGTTCTCGTATAGTCCTGGCTTCCACAGTAGTAGTTGTATCTGAGACTAGGTCTGTTGTTTACAATAACTTGTCTCTTCTTTTATTTTTAAGCAGCAGTGGAGTTCTTTGTTTTAGCTTAACAGATGGATGCTTTGAGGACTGTTAGGAGGAGCGCATTCTCTGTGCTTGAGTGGGAGGTTATGTATACAACCACCAGTGGGGGTATCAGCCTGTATAAATACACACATGAGTTAAAAAAGCAACTGCATTTCTGCAATGACATCAGACCTATATTTTGTATTTTTCCATTTAAGTCAGCCACCGAAGAGCTTGAAACAGCTTTCCTTTCTTTTCCCCTTAATCTGGAACTTTTGCGATTTATTTTACTTTCTACTAAACTATATTGCATCTGCATTGCGGCCATTAATAGATTTGTTTTCTTAATCCTAGGTACAAGTCGGTAAACTGGAGGCATTCAGAATAATACACGAGTTTACCACTGGGTGGTACTACAGAAATACAAAACACAGTAGGAGAGAGGCGCCTACTCCGGGGGGGGGAAAGCATCCCCGCTCCGGCGTGTGATCCGTGAGCCTGGGAGCGGGAGCGTGTCCCTGTGCGGGGCTGAGAGGTGGGGAAAAAAGGGGGTTTCTTGTGCGGCAGTCTGCCGTGTGCCTGCACGCTCGTCCTCGGGGGGGCCGGGACCCTGCTCCAACTGCGCCCGTCACGGCGCTAACTGAAGTGGTAGTTGCAATCAGTATGAATTATGGAACTTTAAAGTTTCTATGTTTGAAGAGGTAGGCTCCTGGACGCATAGCCACAGAATGCGGTATTTCTAGTTATTCACAGAGGCCATGCTTGCCATTGGACGTTTATTATGCTGAAGAAATCGCTATCCAAGAGGAAAGCGGAACAGGGTCAAAAAGTATAGGAGATAAAAAAAAAATCGCCATAAACCGCTCCCGCGGTACTTCGGCGAGGGCGGGCCGGGCAGGTGCTGGGCTCCGGCCGCCGCTCCCTTCAGCCGGCGCTGGGCGGGAGGGCGATGGCCGGCGGCCGGAGCCCTGAACGCCCGCCCCGGCTCGGGGCGCTGCCTCGCTGCGCGGCGTGCCCGGCCCGCCAGGCGCTCCCTGCAGGCGGGAGGGCCCACGGGGCCGCCGCCGCCGCCCGCCCCGCCTCTCGCAGCGCGGTTCCCGCTCGACCAGCGTTTGCAGTCACAGCAATAATAACGAGGGAGCAGCGCGCAGCGCAGAGCCGGCCGAGCCTGCCCCGGCAAGCGTCCTCCGGCGGCCCGGGAAGAGGCGAGGGCCGCACGGCCACAGAGCAGCTGAGGGGGCGGGCCGGGGTAGGCCTCTGGCGGCGGCCGCTCGCTTTAAGCGGGGGAGGCCGCTCCTCTGTCCCTGTCACCGCGGCGTGTGCGCGTTGCTGGCGGGAGGCGGGAAGAGGGCAGGGAAACGCGCTTCCCGCCCTACCCCGGGCGCGCGCCGAGCCGCCGCCGCCGCCATTTTACCCTCCCGGCCCCGGCGTCCGGCCCGCCCCCTTCCTCCTCCTCCCCGCTCGGCAGCCCGCCGCTCGGCCCGGGGTGGGAAGGCGGGGCGAAAGGGAAGGGGGGAGGGACTCGGCCACCGTCGCCTCCTGCCTGGTCGGAAACTGCCGAGCTGAGCCCGAGCGCCCTGTCCCCCCTCGCTCCCGTCCCCTCCTCCTCCTTCCCCCTCAGCAAAATGGCGGCGCGTGGAGTCACTGGGAGCCAGTGAGTGACTCGGCTTCTCCTCCCCGCCGCCGCCGCTACCGCCGCCGCCACAGGCTCATTTGCATTGCTCAACCGCCCCATCCCCCCCCCTCCCCCGGATCCCGGACCGGCCCCTGCCTCTCCCCCCCCCCACCTTCTCTTCCCATTCCTTCCCGCCCCCTCCTTCCCCTCCCCCCCGGCTGACCCCCGCCCCGGCCCCCATCAATCATCAATCAGCAGCACCGAGTGGATCAATCAATGGTCGGGAGGAGGCGGCGGCGGCGGCTGCTGCTGTTAATGAACAATGTGTGAGAGCTGCGCCGAGCTGCTGGAGGTGTTAAATGAGAGTAAGTGCGGCCGCCCTCCCCCGCTACCCTCCCCCCAACACTCCTCGCCCCGGGCCGGGACCCCACGTACCCTCCTCTACACGGGCTGGGTTATAACCCCGCTTCATCGCCTTCCTTACCCCCCCACCCGCCCCTCGCCTCTCCCTGCTCGCCGCCTGGCTCGGGCCTCCTGGGCGCGGGGTTACCTCTCTGCCTGCGGGGTGGCCATCGAGGGAGAGCCTGCCCCGCTCTGCGGCTTCCTTCCCCCCCCTTCCCTCCTCTCCGTGCCGGGGCCGGGCGACTTGCGGCCTGGGGAGGGTGCGCCGAGGGGCTGTCCCCGCCGGGCCTTTCGCAGGGCTCCCCCCCCTCGGCCCCGGCCTTTCCCGCCTGCCCCCCGGGTGTCTGCGTGTGGGGCCGGGCGGGGACGTGACCCTGCCGTTGGCATGAGGAGCCCGCTTGGCGCCCTGCATCCCCGGGAAGCCGCAGCGGGGCCTAGCAGGCTCCCCGCTCGGCTGAGGAGGTGCCTGGGCGCTGCTCCGGTGGCTGTTGAGCAGCTGGAGGCCGGGCCTGGGCTGGGTCCCTTTTAAGCAGCAGACAAGGCGACTCGGAGTGATCCTGCCTCCCCCCTCCCCCGTCCGCGGTGTGGGGTGCGGGGGGGAAGGGACGCGGTGGAGGTGGTTTTCGGGTACCTATATTTCCGAAGCGACTGCCTGGCTGTGAGGGAACCGGCGCCTAAAGGAGCCTGGCTCGGCTTTGCGAGGGCCGGGCTGCCGGCGGAGGGGGGGGGGGGGGGGGGGGGGGGAAGGAGCTCCCGGGTGTTTCTCCTCGGGGGTGGTCTCTTGCTCGCTTCCGAAGTTTTTCCTCTTTACAAGTGTTAGCTAAACAGCCGGGAGGGTCGGAGGGTTAATAGAGCAGGTATGCTCCCCGGTGCCGCGGAGATCGGTCTTCATTTTGGGCTCGAAATCCCCTGTTCCCCTCCGCGGTAGGCCTCGTGTATCCCTCGGAACCTGCTCTCCGTTCTCCATGGCAAGCAGGGTACCTTCCCAGCCTCGGAGGCTCGTCTCCCTGCACCGCTTCGGGAACAAAGCCTAAAAACCCATGATTTGTAGAGATCTGGGGAATTTAACGAGCTCATGAGCTGAAGTTTGTGATTAGCGGGAAGTTTAGCTATCTCAAATCCTAAACGTTTTTCCTGGTTTCTCACTGCAGCCTGCTTAGAGGCAAATCGTGTTCCACTAAAGTGAGGCACAGAATGCTTCCTAGAACAGATTTGGATACAGCGTTTTCTTATTCTTAACTCTTGTGAGGTCCAGTTGTATGTGGTGGTGGTTCCTTCCCGAGATACATGAGTAGATACTACAGTAGTTGAATGCTGGCCTCTTGCTTGCTGGGAAATACGATATTCAGTGATGGCCAGCATTTTATTTGAAAAGTAAAAATGTGTGTGTGTAGAAATAACTTTCAGGACAGTCTGAGGCTGGAATAAAACAGATTAAAAGGTTAACGTCAGAGAACTGTTGGGTTGTTAAAATTGTTTGCCAAGTTTGGCTAAGCTTATAATTCCAATATCTTGTTTCGAACAATTGTGATGTTTACTTGATTTAGTACGTGTATCTTATCCGCCTCAACGGGAGAGGTTGGGAATATGTTGGTATTATAGACTGAATGCTTATTTAAACAGTAGGCTCGAAACAAGACTAAACTATCAATGGTATACTGATGACAACTGTTTGTTGGAAGAGATAACTTCGCTTTCTTTTGATGGATTGATAAATAATAGTTTAAACTTGATCAAGATAGATATGATCAGATAGAAAAAAGCTGTAATGTTAAATTTGTTATTTCAAGAAATCTCTTGAATTCCAGTATGAATTTATTTTTAGAACCATTTTAAGGTAATTGGGTTTTAGGTGGATAGATATTCCCTTACAGATAAAGCAATATCTTAAATCGCTATAAATTGCTTTTTTTTTTTTTTTTTTAATATATAACTAGGGTATGGATAATTTAATGGTTCTATGTAACTTAAGGTAGAAATCTGCTATTTAGGAAAAGGAAATTTGGCTTTTTAAGTCAGGTTTATTAGGAAAATTATGCACTACCATGGCTGCATAGTTCACTTCCAAAAATGTTGGTCAGGTAACACTAGCTTTGGCCTTCCATTTAGAGAAACAAGCACACTTCAAATAAACCTAACTATTCTCTGTGTGTGTTTGGATACGAAGGCATATTTGATGGTGCATTGTGTGTGCCACCTACCTTCTCGCTGTATGAGAACGAGTTGTAAGGGGCGGACACTTTCTTTTATAACATCACGTTGTGTTCTTTGTATTTTTAAAGTAATAAATAAAGGTAATGTACAAAAATCACATCAAGCCTTGGTTTTTAAAAACAGTGCAGCAAAAATGAAAAGTGGTAGTAAAGAATGAGGTCATGCCCAAAATGTGTGAGCCAGAGACTGCCAGCAGTTTCCTTTTCTGCCCGCTGAGCATTTAGGATCGCCTCTTCACTGAAACTACTGAAACAGTGTTTTGAAAAGGGTCCAGGAAATATAATCTAGTTTGGTTTAGAAATTTCTTGCTAAACTAAACATTTTTACATGAAACACATATTGCCCTTTGTCTTCATTTACCGTAATGTTTACAAAATAATTATTTGGTATCAATTGTATGACAGGTCACTTAGTGAACGCAACAAAGAGTGACAACTCTTACCGTATTGCTTTGGAAAGAACACGTGGGAAGCTCTGGTTTTCTTCAGAAGAAGTTACCTATTTATGGATGACAGAAGGATGGAACGTAACAATTCTGCAAACAGCCAGGCATATTTTTATTATAAGCATATTTGTCCCACTGTAAACTGCTACAGTATTCTGCATCCCACAACAATGTGCAGAGCTGGAGCTTTTTTCTAGCAGTGACCTTTGTGTAGGCCCAGGGTTATGTCTTGCTAGAGCTTGCTACAAGACTCCCAGGTCCTTAGGCCTGATCTGTAACAGGTACTCAGTGGGCCTGCTTCTGTGGCACTCATAAGGGCTGCCTGAGATCTTGTGGGACTGGAAACCTGTAGTTTGAAAAACTTGCTTTTTGGGCAAAGGTTTGTATGGACACGTGTGTGCATGTGTATGTATATAACACAAAGCTTCATTGCTGTGCTTAAGAATGAGAAGGAGCCACTGTTTTGTGGACAGAAGCAGCAATGTTGGTAACTGTAGTCTTGCAGCATCTTTATGGTCAGCATTTGATTTAAGTATGAAACCCAGTAAATTCCCCGATCTTGAAGTTATTTCCTGAGAAGAAGTAGTAGGTTCGAGTTACGATTTCATCTAGGAACTCAGTAAAACACAAATTCCTCTATGAAGTGCCCAGGCTTTAGAGCAGTTTTTGCATTGCAAGACAATCTGTTGTTCACTTAAACAGTCTCATTTCTCATTGAGTGCTCTAGGTACGTTAGCACCACTTACATTTTTCCAGGCAGGGGTTTAATAAGAGTAAAGGCTATAAAAAAGTCTGGTCTGATTTCTGAATTAGTGTTCCACAATGTAAACATTTTTAGTAGCCTTAAATAGAAAGAGAAGGAAAAAAAAAAAAAAAAAGGAAGACACAATTGTTTACTTTTTAAGATAAGGGCACATATTTACAAAAGACTTAAGAACAGATTCTCATGGTGTTAATTATAGGGGCTTATTTAAATGTACACGCTTTTTACAGGAAATACGCATGGGGGACATAATATGCTTTTCTGTTAATTTACAGTATTCTGTATCCCAAAATGAACCCTGATATCAACACACTGTATGTTCTTTGGTTTCTTTGCATGCCAGTTCTTGTCAGTCTAGGAGGGATTATATTGAATTTCATTTGTTCTTTAGTAATATTTACATTGCTGTGCTGTCCAGAGGCCCTGATCAGGACAGTTCTGTTTTGCTAGGCACTGTGCAGATAATCCAGATAGTCTTAACCCTAAAGTAAGCCAGGAAATACAGAAGTGTAACATGAAAGATGGATTTTTATGTCTCAAGTCTTTTACACCACAGTTCTGAAGGTTGCTGTGTCACACCTGAAGTCATAGTAATAGTTTGAGCTACCTGTAGAATCGTGCTATCGCTGGGCACTTGGCTTCACTTGAATGTGAAATACTTGATGCTCCATGGAAGTGTTGGGAGTGTAAGATTGTTGTGTGCCTGGGAGTGCTGCTGCTTAGCTTAAAGTGGAAATCTAGTTTTCAGACTGGTCCTGAGTCAGCTGTGCTTGTAGTCCTGGCTGTGGCATGCCCCAGAGAGCCTGGCTGGGCTTGGTTGCCTAAGTGACTTCCCTTTGGGACTGCAGTGGGTATTGATGTGTGTTGACTTAAAACTCCGTAGATTATTTAGGTTTGTTTTGTTCTTGTTGTTTGGGTTGGTTTATGTAAAAGTAATTAAAAGAAATTTAAAATGGAGAAATAGATTTTACTATACAGTGGCAATCATGATTTTAGGTAGCTTTGGTAGGCCAAGTTTATTCCTAGCTCTTGGTTTCTGGGAACTGTTTGTTTTCTTCCCAGCATTCTGCTTCACTTTCTTCAATGATTGCCTCTTTAGTCCATTTTTTTTTTTTCCTAGCAGCTCTGAAACGTGGTAAAATCAGTTCACATTAGTGAATAGACACTTCTAGGAATTATTCTATCACACAAACTTGTGGGCCATTTTTCTCGTTATGTTTTCTCATAAACCTTTCGCAAAACATAAAAAAACCCCAACCCAACCCCAAAACAAAATCCATGCCGTTTACTCAAGCACAGGAGGTGGATGTAGACTAATACTTTCTTTTTCTGCCCATTATCACTGTCAGCTGGCCTACAGAACTGTTGCCAGTATGATCAGGTTCATAAAACACTTGAGATACTGGAGTGGTTTACTGTTTGCATAGCTTCAGGATAGCCCTGAATTTGGATGTTGAAGATGCTTGGCTTGGCTTTCTGGCATTTAGGAAGTACAAAGAGAGTAGATCTGGAGGTTGAGTGAGGCTCTGTTTACCTTGAGATAGGTAAGAAATTGAAGTATTCCAGAACATTGCAGCATTAAGTTTTGGTCTTTGGGAGCTGGAGAGGTTGAATATTTTATGCTGTGAATGTTCATGTATTGTTTTAGATACTGAGTATATGTTATAATAAGTTTATTACAAATATTGCATAACTAGCATCACTTGGTCTACAAGAGCTGCTGTCACTTTTTCAATGGTTGCCTGTAAGCTTCAGTATTGATTATTTGACTACGCCTAGAGTTTTGTGTGGATCTAGTGTTTCATTTGACTGATGGTTCCTCTTGTGCAAAAGTAAGCAGTTGTCTCTGTTGCATGACTTTTTTTAATTTATTTTATTTGCATTTTTAAAAGATTCATATTTTCTTTCAGTTTACTTGATATTTCCATGTTCAGAACCTCTGCAGAGACTCTGTAGAGTTATTGGGGTAACTGGCCAACTTTATTACACTAATCTAAATCTTTACTGTCTCCTGTTGAAGAAAAAAAGCTCAATTATTTATAACATTTCGATGCAGCCACTGTTTTGTGTTTACTTTTCGTTTTGTCCCTTTTTAAGGGGATGAGCTGCCGGACTTAAAGAAAAATGAAAATAACTTTTCCTTTACAGCAGTATTGCCAAACTGCAGTTATCATGGACTGTGGTGAAGTGCTAACCTCCTTCTAAAAAAATGGAAGGAGGAACTTGTAGCATTTCTAATTGTGAACTTTCTAAAGTAAAAGGGCAGGTGATAGTATAATAAAGTTGTTTTTAACCTGTTGTTTGTAAAGTAGTTGAAGGAAAAATTTAGTGACTTTAATAGCTAAAAGGCTTCTATTTTTAGAACGGTATTTCAGCTTTTGTTTTGTACAGTGATTTTGGTTCATGCTATTTGATGTGATCAAAAATGATTTTGTCCTGAACCTTTTCCTGTTCAGGCTGCTGAGGACTGGTTCTTTCTCATTGCTCAAGCTGCTTGAGCATTGATGCTGAAGATTAGTTACATAAATCCCATTCTGCTGAGTTTTGTTGTAAGTTATGGACCATTAACATGTATTTACTGAGATCTTTCCCTTTGTATACAGCGAGATATTCTGCTGGATAAGTACTTGTTACAATATCCTTAAAGTTTAAGAAAGCCATGGAGGCAAACATCCTTATGTTTCTTACCATATGTAAGGAATATTAAGAAAAGTTGTTCCTTTATTCATAGAAGAGATTCTCAGATTTTACGCTGAAGCTGCTCTCGCCTTCCTAGTAAGGGGCCTGCGACTCCAGAGTTACGTTCCTGCTTAGTTATGTGAAAAACTTCAAGGAAAATCAAGAAAGAAAGAAAAATACCCCTTGCTCTATATGACTTTTTTTAAAAAAATATATTTGACTAGTGTAGAGCTTGAAGTCATCTAATTTCCTCTGCAGGAAAACTTGCTGTTAGATTTCCCTTCCCCTCCATACCTTTTGGTGCTGTATGGCTTTTCCTCTGTAGGGGTAGTTTTCAAGTTACGGAAGCCCCAAGTAATAGCAAAGACATGTCCAAGATGATGTGTTTTAGGCTACCCTGGATGTTACCAGTGTCAGTTCCTGGGAGAGACTAGCCGTTATAACTGTCCTTAGATGCTCAGGTGATGTGGAGCATACTGGGGCATTGTTGGTAAGAGGATGCTTGGGTAGAAATTTCGTGCTGCAGTTGAAGGGGCAGTACCTTGGAGAGCAGATGCTGGCCCTGTTTTCCTCTGCCTGCCTTGGAGGCGATAACTTGGCTTTTGGAGGACTAATGGTTTTGTCTTCCATGGAGGGACATGAATGGCTTCAGGGAATTGTGAGCCTCACCTTTTCTTTTAATTCGTAGAAGTCCTTTTTGCTTATTTTTCTTCCATGTTAAACAGTAAAATATATTTCTTTATTGTTAATATCAACTTTTCACTTTGTGGCTTTTAGTTCCTTGCTACTTTGATTTCTCCATGTTACTGCATTTTGCTTCTGTCTTCCTGTGTTCAAGTAACATTGAGTCAGAAAAGCAGATCTTGCTTCCTGGCATCATGTTCTGTGGACAAGTGATGAGCCGCCTGCAATTTGGCATTTTAGAGATTGGAAAAGGAGAGCAGTGTTTACTTCCTCGTTCCTTTTATTTCTTGTATTTTCTTCTTTGAGTATTTAGTCTCATCTAAATACTTGATAATATTCTTACTCTTATCCCGTACCTCATCTTTCTTGCAACTCTTCTGTTAGCTTTCAAAGTTGTTTTTCTGTGCTCGTGATTTTTTCCATTTCTCAGTTTCCATTCTGCTTACCCAAATGCTCTTTCTTTCTTTCCCTCTGTTCTCCACCCTGCTTAATTCTTCAGTGTTGCTGTATGTACAGCTCTGTGTCTTCATATTGTTGTTTCCTTTAACAGGCTTCCATAATAGATTTTTTTTGTTCCAGTATTCTCTTGATGACTTTCAGGTCTGATTCAGAAAAGATGAGAAATACCGCAGTCAGAAGTTGCCTGTGGATGATAGCAGTGCTACATTGGTGTCTTGGTGTTTCCAACAAGTCCTGTTAAGTCTCCCACTGTACAGAAGAGAGTTTCTTAGTGAGAGGAAGGTTTTCTGTATAGAATGGCTTTTATGATGTACTACTTAAAAAAAAACCCCAAAATAAATTCCTTTTTTAAATGTAGCTCTTCTGTTAGTTTTACCAGCTCAGGTAGCTAATAAGTAAGGATTTTTTTGCAGATGAAGCTATGCCTTTAAAGTTATCATGTTGCTGGGACAATGTGAAAAATGATCTTACCATCTTTTGGAGCAAGTGGTTGTCATGATTACTTGGTGCTGCTTATACTATTGTATGCTGCAGTTAAACGTAGTTGTGGCCATTTAATTTCTGTTGTTTAAGCATATGATGGGGTAATTTTTTTCCATTTTGTGTAGCAAATCAGCAATTTCTAGAATCTAATATGTGAAGAGGTGAGAAGCCATTCTCACTTTCTTCCTTTTCTTTTATGGCAATTGATTTGCAGTCTGGATGCTAAACATGGACATACAACAGTGAGGATCTCTGTGGTTTCCTTAACACTTGGTAAAAATACCCAGCTCGTTTGTAGTTTTACACAATTTTACTTTTGGAATTTTCCAGATCAAACATGTATGGTGATAGGTGAACTTCATGAGGAAGTCTCGTGGAAATGCATTACAGCTATGTGCATATGCATAGAATTCCTCTGGGAGATTTAGTGCTGGAACAACTGGTTGAATAAGTTGAAACTTGTCAGAAGAAGTCCTTCTGGAAAAGGCGCCTTTGGGTGTTGACCTTTATTTAACTAATTTGTAGAAGGTACTGTAAATAAGACTTCAAAAAGAAGTGACAATGGACACGCAATATCTGGATCGGCATCCATGCAGTTCATCAGTTCCCATCTGGGAAGCGAATGGCAAAACTTATTTTGCCTCTTTTTCACGCTAGACTGCGGAAGTCTCCAGTTCATTGCACCATTTTATTAACTGACTGCCACTTGAGAGTTTTTAATCTATGTAACTGTAT
This sequence comes from Falco biarmicus, assembly GCF_023638135.1. Taxonomy (NCBI): domain Eukaryota; kingdom Metazoa; phylum Chordata; class Aves; order Falconiformes; family Falconidae; genus Falco; species Falco biarmicus. Next base: position 29,304,340 of record NC_079299.1, read on the forward strand.
ACAGAAAGAGGGAAAACTTTAGGATGAAAACTAAAGCAAAGCAAGGCACTGTGGTCTTAAATATGCTAGCCGGAAGGCTATATGTACTGCTCTTAAGTACTGCATAGATTCCTTGATAGCTGAGAATGTGCTACTTCCATATCTGCTGTGCTAATGAGCAGGCAAGGATAATTTCTTGTAGTTGCTTTTTGGCAGGTTCGTAAGATTAACTGAAGCACTGGAGCTTTCTGCAAGCCTTGAAAAGATAGGGTGGTCCCTGTCCATCTGTGTTCACCCTGCCCCTTGTCCCCCCACCCCCCCTTCTTCCAGCTATAGAAGTGCCTAATTTTTAATTTCTTATTTTGTGCAAAACTAGTGCCCTGAAAACATGACTTACTTCTCTACACTTAGAAGAGCAGAAGTCCTGCTTTTTATGCTGCAAGGGGATTTTTCTTGAGAAGGTCATCTGTTGGCTTCTTACATGGTCTTCTGTAAGAAATCATGGGTACAAAAAGTGTACAAATTGCATGATATTAGTGTGTGTGCTTTATGGGGTGTTGTGCAACACTCATTGTCTTTATCTCTGTTGTGTTTCTCAAGTCATTTTGAGAGGATTTGATAATTTTTAATGAGAGCTTAATTTCATTTTCAGGAAGTGGTCAGTTGCCTGTTTATTCATTTGTGATATGTAACTTAAATTATTCATAAGTTACAATACAACTCCCTTTGTTTTCACCACTTGTGAAATTAGTTTTTAAAGTATGTGTGAATTGGAAACGTAGTATTTTTCAGAGTTGTTTTCTGCCAGTAGTCTCTGCTTTTTGCAAATCTCATCATCAGTTTTCATTGTAAACTCTCTGAACAAAACAGAGAGTGCTTTTACTTCTGTACTACTACTGCTCACAGAAGCTACAAACAGTGCTGGCAATGGACAATGGCATGTTTGCAATGGAGGACAACTCCAGCAAAGCTGTAGAAGGGCCAGAATATAAAAATCTACTGGGGAATTTGGGAAATGGTTTTTCTGTGAGAGATTTACATACTACAGCTTATGTCACTCTTTTCAGTCACCTGGTCTTTCAGACAGGTGGTGTATTGTGGAATTACACTCTAGGCTCACAGTCATCAGTTGATACAGGAGTCTGAACTTTTGTTTCTTACTTCTTGGTACTGGTATAGGATAGCACTGGGGAGCATGAGCTCAAAAACTTGACAAAAGTATGTTCTTTTGTTTGGTTTAAGGATGGTCAATGCAGTAAATTCTTTGCTGCATTGGCCAATGTCTGACTTCTTTGACTTCTTTCACGGTTAAGGATAACTATTGGTAGTTTGCTTATGCTTGAACTAAGTGGTTTGTTTGGGTTTTTCTCTGAGCTATTTTTTTTCCGTAATCTTTGAAATTAAAATTTTACCACAAAGTATTTCAGGTCGTAAGTCTTAATGCTTTATCTGCTGATGTAATATTTAAAGTAGATCAGATTTGAGATCAGTTTTCAGCACTGTCCTGGTAACTCATTAAGTCTTGACATCAGTGCCAGTTTGAATCTTTCCAAAATAAGTTGGATTTGTACATTTTGTTTAGCCATAGTTACAGCTATTGACTTGTGTGTGACTTGCAAAATATTTGTTTATATCAAAACGACATGTGTAAATATGTTTTCTGATGTGTGTATGTGCTTATCATGAAACTTTAATGCAGTCTTGGAGATGCTTCTATAAACCGTAGACATTGCTTTCAACCATGCTTTATTTCTATCAGCTGGCTAGCTGTGAGGAAAAAAAAATTATGCTTTGGCCAATAAGTTACTGAATACACCGTATTTTTCAGTGAATTATTAAATACAGATTGTTTCATATGTTTGAAAATAGAGAGAGAGTGCAACTTTGCTGCTTGCCTATCCTTTCTCAATATTTTATTCTCCTTTTTGAATGAGGGTTGCTTGCATCTGTGTTGATGAAAACAAATAATGCCTTGGAGTTCACATGCTCAGCAAACTCTTCTTGGGCTTTCAACAAACTGCCTGGAGCTCCATTTAGTATAATGACCCATTGCCCATTCATCTATCTTACCTCCTTGTTTAAGCACGCTCAAATATACTTTGTAAGAAATAAATTAATCATATTTCCTCTCTTGGATTTTGTCCCTAAAACCTGGAGCCGTCATTAGGTGCTTTTGTTGTAAATCTGCTGGTAATCTGTTGCTTCTTACAGGCTGTGGTGGCTTAGTCGTGGACCTTTTCTTTGTGGTTGTGGGGGTAAAGCTGTTGTTTTCTGTAACTGATTCAGAATGTGCCAAGTAGTACAGCTGAACTAATTTGCAAGGTTCTCTCTTGAAAGTAGAATGCTTCCTGGAGTACGTATTTAAATTTTTGCATTCCTTGCTACTTTTAATTAAGACTAATAGCACACCTCTTTAGCTTTTGGATCCTTGTTCATGCAATTAAATCTTTGTTCTACTTACAAAACCGTTCGATAAACTTTGAGTTCTATGTTTTCACCTTAAAGTAATAGTTTAAAATAAAGTTCAGAGCTGGAGTATTTAAAGAAAAATCGTTCAAAATCAGTGTCATTCGAGCAGTGATAGATTGTTTTTGAAGGTAATACATTATTACAAGGGAAGAATGCAAGTAGTCTTTATTTTAAACTGAAGGTAAGCAATCCTTTGTCAGAGCAATAGTTGTGGCATTGACAGTGTCAGCCCTAGCTTTTAAATTTACCTTGGGGTAATTAGAGGCGTGCTAGGAAGTTCTGGTTTTATGCAGTGCTTGTCCAATCCTGAATTGATTCCTTAAGAAACTTGTAGTGGCTGTTGTCAAAATATTATGATGGGCAGCCTGACTCTCTGCATCTAGTGTAAGTTTTGGTGGTGTCAAGCAGACTTGATTGTATGGAAATACTGCTTAAATTGAGCCTTTTTTTTTTTAATTAAAAGAGGAAAAATAACTTCATATAAAAGTTGAAAACAAAGTCTTCCCAGAATTGTGATGTCTTATCTTGGAGTCAAAGATGATTTACAGTACTGAGTTAAAATAGGACTCTGAAATTAGACTACTACTATTTTATTTATTTTAACTCCAGCGAATGGCACAAATGCTTTGAAAGTGCATTATAGGTGGTTTTACTTAGTAATATGTAACTTGCCTTTCCCTGGAGAGGGAGGACTGCAATATTTTTGCTGCTGAAAATGCCAAGTTAGCAGAAGGCATAGATCTTTTCATAGATGCCTTCTGTTAGTCATGAGTAACTTTGGAACTGAGCTGATAAACCCTGCTGGACCCAGGCTCACCTGTGGTGGAGCAGCAGCCTGGCGGTACTTTTGCTCAGGCTTCCATGGCAATGCAATGGCCTGGACATCATACTGATCTTGAGCAGGCTTTGTGCGGTGTGAAGGTCAGCAAGCCCTTTCAGAAGCTGGGGGGTTGAAAAGGACAATACTGAGATTTCTGCTGGGTCTTCTTGGGCCAGCAATGCCAGAGCAATATGTGGTTTGGCCCGTTTTATTCCATTCACAAGCTGATCTTGCACCATTTCCTACAAGTGTTTGATCAAAAAAGGCATACCTGTGTTACACAGTATTTAACTGATAGAAGCTCATTCTGCTCCTGAAATGTTTCTTGGGTAGTCTTATGCTTCTCTGTATCCATGCTGCTGTGCTGGATGTGATGCTGCTGCTTGTTCTGCTGTCGGCATAACCCAAGCTGAATTGTGTATTTTACATTCCCACCTAGTCCAGATCAAATTTCTGCCACTAGATAGTATGCATGGATTCAGTATTTGTAAACATTGAAACTTCTGGCTAACTGGGAGCAGTGAAAGTTTACATGGCATAATAACTTAAGCTTTGCTTTGTCTGAAAGTTGCAGTCTTGCTTCTGGACCTGAACTGGTAAATGAAATAGCACAGTTGTATTTTGTGTTTGTGACGGTATGTCTGAGAGTTTATTTAGATTATAATTCAGCTGGGTAGTTCTGGGTAGAACCAACTCCAGCGTTCTGGGTAAATTATGAACTGATAATTGAGATTTGGCCACATTTAAAATAATTTCATGTGGAACTGTTTTCCTTGGAAGCAGTTGCTGTGGCATGTTCTCTTTGGGAAGGTGAAAGTCATCAAATGCTTTTAATAAGGACAGTTGTTGGCTGAGGTAGATGTCTATGGCCATTCTAAAGGGGGCATTTTAACCCAAAGCAATCATGACCTAGCATGCTGAAAATTTTGGGATGGCATCACTTTTGAAAGATGACAGTTCTTAAATTTCATACAGCATTTCAGAGTCAGCTTCTGCTGTTTTGCTCTGGACTGCATTAGCATATTATAGTAAAAGGAAAATAGGTGTTTACTGGAGAGGGTGATGGAGATAGGATGGAAGGGGAAATGTAGAGATTCAAAGAGCAAGAACTTGGGGGTGTTTGCAGGGAAATGGGGAGATATATAAAGGTGGAAATTACCCAAGATCAGCTGATGTGCCCTGTTCTGGTGAAGTTGTATCTTAAAAGTGCTGTATAGCTGACGAACATACCAAGGCTTGTGCTACTCCTAGTTGTGTAACTATGCTATGCATTGGAATACTGATACAAAACTCTTCAGGCTCTTTGGATCTCATGGCGGCTATAAGAAATTATGCAGGTGCTGAATAACCAGCAGATGACTGATTTTGGGGATAGTTGCGGAACCAGTTATAACTGCTTTTTCCTTACTCTTCTGAGTACTTTTTGTGTTTCCATTTGAAAGTATACAGTATTGTTTAGACTTGCAAACCTTTGTCAGATTTGTTGAAATTGCTTTTAAGTGTCTGACAGAAGCCAGTAATGTGATCACGGTTCATTTTTCTAAGGAAATGAGAGTTTAAAAGGGTTGGTAATACCTGTCTTTAAGCTATTCTGTTGTCTCTGTAATATTTGCTTTTTAATCTGTATGTTTGTAGTCAAAAGCTTGCAGGAAAGCAGTAAATTTACCAAGCTGGAATATTTATAATACAAGAAATTTGGATTTTGATTTAGACTTCAAATTAATTCAGGTGTGTTGTGGGATAGAAGCAGGTATAGTTACCCATAATGCTGTACTGTAGTGGTACGATGAGGGCATTGGCAACTTGGTATCATAAAGGGTAGCATAAAACCACTCAGAAGCACCTTAACCATATGATTATAGAACGTTATTACAACAGTATTTTGGGGTACAGATCTGATTTTTTGCTATGTTAACCTGGCATTTGAACCCAGTTTCTATTACTGAAGATTTAACTTTTTTATTTGATAATACATTCTACAGTAGTGTTTCAACACCCTTTGATTATGCGTATCTAGTCAGTGTTTTGGGGTGCTTTTGTTTTATGGAGGCTGAGGAGTGGAAAGAAGGCGCTTTTTTTCTTCACTGGTAAGTTGTAGGGGAGCTTGGACACTTGAACTCTGGCTGTTGAACTTCAAGTTGATGCTGTCCTGTTAGATACTTGTCAGAGATGGCTTTGTAAATGTCTGGAAGAACTCTGGTGAATCAATCTAAGGCAATCATGAATTCTGTATAATAAAAAAGGAGCAATTCTGATAGATGAAAGTAGAAAGGGAATGGGAGATGCTAAACTCTGGCTATCATCTTACTTCCTATTGATCAGAAACAAAAAAACCTTCAATTCATAAAAAAATAGTGTGAACAATGGTACTTACACAGATTATGTATATATTTCTTCTCAGATTAGTGTTACTGTCCTTAATACTATTTCGTTTAGTGTTTGGCTCTTGTTACCTCTATTTAGTCTGTATCAGGGAACAATTTCTGAGAATAATGTCCATTTTGAAAGTGATCTAGTGTTTCCCATGAGAAGCTGATATCAGATGAGGCTTGGGGGAGGAGGGGGAGGGAGCAGAATCTCCATGCAACTCTACCTTGTTACAGTGTTGAATATGTAGAAATTATATATTAAAGAGTTTTCTAGTACTTACTTTTTACTATATTATGTTTCTGAAAGCAGAGAAAGTATACTTCTAGAAATTATTATTTTTACTTGCCATTTGATTTTGTGCTTAGTGTGATAAGTGACCTTTGGGTACAAGATACTCCTCACAAGTCTAGCATGATAGTTGTCCTTGAGGTCTAATTACAGTCTGTTCCTCTAGCTCCGAAGTTCTTGCTAAAAATGCACTTATGACTGAGCTTTGTTTGTTCACAGTTGAAATTATATTGCCTCCTTTTGCAGTTGATTTATATTTTTTTCATCTTCTGTAATTTTCTTGGTTTAGTAGCCTTATTAGTAGGTGGTTGTGGGTTGTGTTTTTTTTTTTCCCGTAGCTTGGGAGATAGTGTTGTTTCTGGTACTATAATACACTTTTAGCATATCACCCTTTTGTGGAAGATTAGGTAAATCACCCAAGTTTTCATTTAAAGCTAGCCAGGTAAAATGGGAGACTGGTGAAAAAGCAAAGAAATAGTCTTTTATCTGAAATGTTTTAAATGTTTACTTTGACCATAGTGTGTTTTGGCTTCTTGTCAGCTACTTCAATATACAATTACATTCTAAGTCTGTCTTACTTTTTTGTTTTTTGAAGAACATCTGCAAACTTACATACTAGAAGATACTAAAAAATCAAGCAATTAATTGTTACTTTCATTTTGTTAAGCAGCTCGACTCTTTCATATATGGGGTTACTGTGACAAAAACATCCGTAAACTGTCCTGTAAAGATCCAGTGAAATGAGATTGCAAGTATGCAGAAAGACCCCATTTCCTACATTGCATTTGTTGATTATTATGCTGGTTTTGGTTGGGATAGAGTTAATCTTCTACCTGTTTAGCTGGAATTTACCTATATACTAGTCTTTCTTCTTTCTGCTGGCTAGTTCTGTCTTGGATGGATCTGTTTAAGGCCTTCAACATCCTCTTTTTTTTCTCCTACTCTAATAGTAACCGTATCTTCAGTTTCTTCGCCTGTAGGGGAGCAGCACTAGTCTGAAGTTACTCCAGATGGGGCAGGGCAATTTTACTTCTGTAGTCACTACAAAGGTGTTTACTTCTCTCAGCCTCATGCTCCTCACGCTTTCCTTCGCAGCCCCCCCACTGCTTACATGCCTGCTACTCCGAGTATTCAATGGCTTACAAAGCCAACAAAAACATGGATAGTTTTTGGTTAGATTGTTAAATAGAATTTGCTTAGCTCCCACTCTGGCACTCTGGGTTCCTGCAGGAGCACTAATGGTCGTCGCAATGCATTGGCTACAGATGCCGGTAGAAGTGTGGTCTTGAACTGAGTTATATTGATTTTTGAAATTGGATCTAGCACAGGGCAAAGGTGTTTGTGTGTGTGTAAAGTAAGAGGGAAAAGGAAAGACTGGAGGGCAAGAAGGTCTAAGAGGCTTAAACTGAGAAGAAAAATTTACTTGAGCAAACTTAAGGAGAAGACAGCTGAGCCCAGAGAGCTCAGGAGTCTATTAGGAAAGACGTTTCTGACACTGCTGGCTTGTGAGTGCCTGGTGAAAGAACCGGCCACTGGAGACAGGAGGCAAAGGAGCTGAGCCTAGGATTGAGTGCCACTGTTGAGAGAGATACTAGTAGATCATGGAATGACTGGCTATAAAGCTCTGGAGCACATACTATCAATTCTTATTGATAAGAGCACATGAGCACACTGTACTTTGGATGCTCTTAGAGCATACAGTATGCCTTATTGCATCCTGTGAGATTCACTGACTTTGGTATGCAACTAGGGGGAAGTGACCCACCAAATCCATTTGCAAGAAGGAAGATTGTCACAGGAAAGGTTTTTCAAAAAGTTTGACATGATTGTTACTGCTGGATTTGAAACACTGGGAGTGTGAGAGATCGGGGAGATAGCAGATGAAGGAGGATCTAAGGCATGCAAGATGCTCGAACATGGGAGAAAATAAAAGGACTTGCTTTATTTACGAGTGAATGAGTCAGTTTTAACTACTGGCCTGTCCAAGACAGAAGAAAACTAGTTTGAAAGGAGACACACACATCATCAGTTGGAAGTGAAATCCTATGCAGCAAGGGAGTCCTTACAGAACTGACTGAAGTCAACAAACATGCAGGAATGATAAGTGCATTTGTTCCTATTGCTTTTCTGTGTGTACTTTTTTCAATTCAAAAAATATTAGAAAGGCTTCATAACCAGTTGTGGCTGTATGCATCTCTAAAGAGAGGTGCTGTAAATCAAGAGTATCCACAAAGTTGATACCCAGAATAAGACAGGAACTCAAAAGCCTAAGATTTAAATTTTGGTTGTGAGGACATAAATCAGCTGAACTGAAAAACACAGTTTCTGCTAAGGAGCAAAAGAGAGAGCCTCAGCTAAGGTCCCATAGAAGAAGCCCAGCCATATGTGTTGCTACCCCTTTTGGAAGTTGCAGAGACTTAGGTCAGCTCAGGGGAAAAGTGCGGCCTCAGTGTGGTTGCTCCTCTTTTGACCTCCCTGAGTATCTTCAGGAACAAGAACGATACTATTTCTAGGTACAGACAACAAAAGGAAAATTTGTGTGTGTAGCCACTATATTAATAAGCAATAATTAATAACTAAGGCCAGTTGAAGTTGGTCTACGTGTGAGATGTAGAACGCATAAACACGAAAATAAGGGGTTTCTCCAACTAGTGCAACCTCCCTATTTTTTTGACGTGGAGCATAAGCTTTGGGATTCCCCTAACTTCTATGTTCTGTACTCTTTACGTGGAAATTGTAGCTTTTAAGGGACCAGTTTACTTAACTTTCAGTTCTTCAGTTTTTCCTGATCTCATAGAGGGAAATCTGGGAGTGTTTCAAACTATTGCAGTAAAAAGGCTGCTCTGGAAGTTAGGAGTTACTGTCCTATTTGTTAGAGTGTGTGGGTTTTAAGTAGGGCAATGTAGGGATGAAGGAATTTTTATAAATGTGTATGTGAGATCCTACAAGTTAGAAGTAGGTTTGTTGCTACTAAATTACTGTCAAAAGTCTTTGTGTCAAGTTTGAAGGAATTGCTCTTAATGAAACAGTGCTTACAAAATTTGGAAAGCAAAGGTTTTATAAATCTTTTATGCCGGGCAAAATTTTTTTTTTAGGTGCTGTTAGTAGTTCAGGATTTGTCTTTTGTGGTAAGCTTGACTTAATTGTTTGACAGAGTTGCTGGTTTCGTCAGCACTGTGCTTTGGCCATAAGAGAGTCAAGTGTCATGGTAATCTGTGGTGTTTAAAATAAAAAGTAGTATCAAGTGATACCCATCTTTTGGTCTGCTTGTCAGTTTTGTGCTTGGTCCAGTGTTATGTAGGGGTCTTTAAAGCCTTCTAGGAGTGAGACAAAAAACCAGTTTTTAAAGTTTAATGGTATCCTACTGAGAGGTTGCTTTTTGCGTATTTTTGTATTTGTACATGTGCATATATATGAAAATATATATGTATGTGCATATGTAATGTCATTAATTTGAAGAAGTCATAAGTATTTGTTTGTGTGATTATTCTCTGAAGTGGTGTTCTTCTGAACTTTACTTTGTGATCTGTGCCAGCAGACTTCCATTAGCTTTGGTTTTTGGAAACCTGTATTGATAGATCATCTAGGACCTTGCAAGGCTGAGGCTGGAAGAGAGGTTGAGGTAGGGATTCTGAAGAGCTTGCTTTTGTTGGAGAACCTTTCCTACAAAGCTTGCTTGTGAAGTAGATTTGTGAGCATGTAATACTTGAAATATCATGTGAAATGTGGAAATGAATACTTACTTTTCCTATAAATGAAATGGTCAGCTTAAAAGGAATGCTGGCATTCTCAATTTGTGTAGCAATTAGACAAATGTAGAAGTGTACGGAAATTTCGAATAAGGAGGAAAAGGGAATTGTGTATTGAGAGTTGGGGAAAGGTTTGTGGCCAGTAGACAGAATCCATTGTCTTAATATATAATCCTTTGATGAGTAAATGGAGATGTGGACTATTACTGATGTTTGGCTTACTGGAGTGTATAAGGATTTTTTTAGATGAAAGTGGGACAATTGATAATACTACCTCATGGAAGTGTTTGGGTTTTGAATTTAGTACATAACTGTTCTGGTTTCCAGCTGTAATAAATGTGGTAAGGCTTATTATTTTGCCAATTGGTGATTCAGTATGGTTCAATGTCAGTATAGACATGTCTATATTTGAAAGTCATAATCATAAACTTAGCTAGTCAGAAATAGCTTTATACTACACTGCATGTTGTTCTTGACAGTTTTGTGACAATGTTTGTTTGTTTGTTCCTCCCACCTCCGCCCCCGCCCCCCCCCCCCCCCCCCCCCATTATCTGGTCAGGAAAAGGAAGTTAAGGTCTCATGGTCATGTCAAAATGCAGCCTTTTAAAATCTGGGAGGAAGAGAGGGGAAGTGCCTGGTTGATGAGTAAAATTGTTGAAGAAGGTTCATATTTGAAAGCACACTTCGATCAGTAGTTCCCAGTGAAGCTTATAAAAAAGTATTTCATAAAAATAGGGTTAGAAGAAGGGGCTGTTCTCAATTGCTAATTTCACAACAGTATTCAGGAATACTGTGCTGTTTCTGTTTTCAAGTTAGTTGCATCTAAACCTTACCTCTATTTACTCAAGCAAAAAGTATGTAGATTTTGTTGACGACTTCAGTTTCCAATATGAAAATATATTTGCAAAATATATTTTTTATTTTGCATGCTGTCAATGATAATTTCTAATCAAACTAAAGTGGTTGCACAGGCCTTTTTTTTGCTGCTAATATGTTTATGTTTTTGTTTCCTTTAGTATCAGACATTGAAGGTGCTGATGGGTTGCAGCTCAGAAAGGAACATGCCCTCAAGATATTTGCTTACATCAATTCCTGGACACAAAGGTAATTTTGAATTGAGATTGAGTGTCGATGATGCTGGATCTCAACTGTAGCTTCCCCTTAAAAACTACAATAGAGTGAATTAAAATAGGCAGGTTAATAATATATAGTTAAGTGATACTTGGAGAGTAAAGGACACTTTACTACTTATACAATAAAACTAAACATGTTACCCAGTGCCCTTCGGGCAAAGCATATTTTGAATCTGATTGGCATTGTGGATGCTGTAATAATTGTGTAGCAAGTAGCTATATTGCAACAACAAATAATGTGTATTGCTGCTTTAACATGACATTTTCTGACTACCTTCTGTGGAGGCAGGGTAGGGTAAGAAGAATTTAAGAAAAGATCGCTCTGAATGGGACCATCATATTAAATTTTTCTGTGTCCTAATACTCTGAGTCAAGGTGATGAATGATGACAGCCCATAGCCACTAAACTGATAAAGAAAATCCTTTGCACATGCTTGTCTTAAATCAACTACATTATTGCTTTTAATATATTTTTTAAATTACTGTTGTTGTCATGATATCTGCTATTTTGCTTACCTCACAGCTACTTGCTTTTTTCTAGTGCAAATAATTGTATGGATATTAGTTTTTAGAAAGAATCTGCTGTAAGAAGGTTTGGAATTTGGTGTTCGGTAGTGGTTACAAGACCAAACTGATTTGTAAGAAGTACTGGGAAAAGCATAGAGAATAAATTGGAAACATTATTCTGGTATTTAGAAGACTCCAAAAGTAAAAAAAGGAATGTCACATTTTGGATACCTGCAGAAGCAGAATCCTCTTCTTCCTCATTCTGCCCGAAGAAGGCACTCAAAGGAAATAAACTATCTTCTGCAATATGCTGTTAGACCCAGAGAAGGAGTTCTAAATCAAAATAAACAGCAGCAACAGAAGCCAAAATTCAGTCATTTCTTGACAAGTCCTAGATCCAGTTGTCTGAGAACAATTACAACGCAGTTGTTTTCCAGGTCATCAGCTGTTTCGAGTTTCATGTTCTGTTCAACAGCTATACCTGGCAAATCCAACCTGAAGGAAGAATAAAGACTGGATAACGTTTAACTCTTTATTTTCTCTGGTTTCTTTTTACCATCCATATGTATGGTTGCATACTATAGAAGAGTATGGAAAACAGTCCTTAACCTATTCAAAGCAGTCTAGCAAAGAGACCACAGGAAGGAGTTTTACTTTGCATTTAGCGTCATGTCCTGTTTCTACTTACGGGCTTGGAGAGTTCTGCCTGTTGTTTTGTGCTTGAGGCTTTCCTTAAGGATGACTTCTGATTTTGTTACCTGTAGTCTAAATCTCTGCTTTCCTTCAGAAGATTGGTGGACAACTCGGCCTGAAGAATACCTTTTTCTTCCATCTGCCTGTAGTGTTTCCATTTCAGTTTTCTACTGGCAATTGTTACATTCAAAGCCCTCATACTTGTAGCACAGACTTTTTTTTTGTGGATCGTTAATTTTTGGTGGAGCTCTTCTTCCTGTGAACACATTCAGATACATGAAGACTTCAAGGTTTTGCACATACCTCTTATTTGGAAGAAAAAACATGCCTTTGCCCAGTGGAGAAACATCCAATATAGATTGGCGTTCGAATAGAGATCTGTGAGAAGTATTCCCCAGACTTCGTTTTCATTATTATTGAAATTGAAAATAATTTGTTACAGGCAAGTGGGGTATTAATTTGTAGGCATGAGTGATGGACCTATTTTACATAGTTTTACCCCAAGGATAAATGCTTGAGGATATACTTGGTTTTGCCTGCAATTAGTTGTTGTCATTTGCTAATATGAAAATACATTTACAACTAAATCACAAGAATCTCTTTTTCAGTCCACTTACACAATATTAAAAGGATTTTTCTTCCTGCATAGATGGAACAGAAGGTTTTAGATGCTTCCATTGCTGTATCTGTGCTGGAATTAGGCAATGCTGATTGTTATCTTTCTGTCTAACCCACTGAAAAAAGATACCTGTATTCAGAATGTATATGCTTTAAGAGCTGTAGCTCAAGGGCATGTTTGTATTCCATCAAGAGAGGCAGCACCCTCTACCTGTCATAGTTCTGAATTCTCTGTCTCTTGCAAATTATAGTTTATTAAGGCCAGTTTCTAGCTTAAATGCTATGCTTTGCAAAAGTATTTTTTAAGCATTTCTTATCAATGAATTCTTGCCCTATCTTTTGCCTGCTGATTTCTTTCAGAAATGGTATGTGTAATTTTTTGTATTATTTTAGTATCTGAGACCTCTAGTCATGGACTGGAGTCCATTGTTCTCCATCTAACAGGAGAAAGGTCTCTGCTGCAAGACAGCTACCAGTTTACATAGCAGTTACATTGTTTAGTAGAGATTTGAGTGAGAAAGAGCTGAGTCCACCTCAAAACACTCTGTTACGAGCCTGTAGCCTTTAATGTTAGTCTTCATCAAAGCACCCTTGCTTGTGTCTCTATGTTCTGCAGGATTTAGATACTTCTAGGGGATCCTTCCAGCTTTTGTTCAGAATGAGGAGGTTGCTTGTTTGTATGCGAGAAGCAAATGTTCCTAGACAGTGGGTTCTAGGGTATCTGGCTTGGGGGGGTTATGCACCCAGAATCTCTTTGACATACATAGTTATCCTTGCCAGCAACTAGAGCTATATTACGGTTTTCTAACTATGATTTGATTGATTTTTCTTATTATATTGATAAAGGGACGGTATATAGTTTTCCCCTTGTTCTTTTCAGTCTACAGTATGTTGGTAGATATTCAGAGGAATAATCTCTGAGCCTACAAAGTGAAGAAAGTAATGAAGATACTTGATACCACTTTTCTCCATACAGATAAAGGGTACTGATGTGCATGGGGTTTCTATCTAAATGCAGGTAAAAGAAGGTCAGCTTAAATACCAGTTGAAAATAAAATTATTTTGCAGCCCTGTTGATTTAAAAATAATTAGTTCTTACACAGCTGACAAACATGTCAGGTGGTTTATTGCAGTAAATATTGACAGAAAAAAACAGACGAGGAAATGAATTCAGGAACATACTGAAGCACATTGCTGCTTTAGTAGTATGGTGACCTTGCCCCTAAGATTTCTTTTGTATATTTTACTCACAGTGGCAGCTGCTAAACAATAACAGGGGCTTCATGGTTTTGGTAAGCATTTGGAAGTAATGGGATGTTCACAGAGTTCAAGGAAGGCCTTATGACTCTCACTTGCTGCTGGGTAGTCTGTTTCATTTGTATTTCCTTACTTGTAACAGGTTTGTCAAATATTTTGTTTAGAATGTTTTAAAGCGAAGAGGTTTTTTGGGCAGTTATCTGTTCTGATTTTAGCTACTTCAGGAATTTTTATTTTTATTTTTTTCTGTTTTCTTACAGACAATGTCTGTGCTGTTTCAAGGAGTATAAACATTTGGAGATCTTTAACCAAGTAGTATGTGCGCTTATCAACTTAGTGATTGCCCAAGTTCAAGCTCTGCGGGACCAGCTCTGTAAGCATTGCACTATTAATATAGATTCGACATGGCAAGATCAGAGTAATCATGCTGATGAGCCCCTGAACGTAGAAAGAGAGTCTCATGAAGAGGAAAATGGAGAACGACAAAAATCTATAGAGAAAAAATTAGATTCTGCAAGAACTTGTATCCTGACAGAGGAGGAGCCTGCAAAGAACACTGATGCTTTTAGCTTATGGAGCACTGATGAGAAGGAAAAGTTGTTGCTGTGTGTGGCAAAAATCTTTCAGATTCAGTTTCCTCTGTACACTGCTTATAAGCATAACACTCATCCCACAATAGAGGTATACCTTATCTTTATATTTATTTATCTTGTGAAAGGTTATTTGTTCTCATTAATGAGTAGGCTGTGTATGTTTGGTGCTAGTTGCTTTCACACAGGGTGGGCAAATTCAGCTCTCCTGTTGAACTTCAGTAGAACTTTTCAGAGAAACTTTTTAAATGACACGTACTCTTAAACTTTCTTTAAAATATGCTTAATCGTTATAGGTAATATATTGATAAGTGTTGGATGGAACTGTACACTGAATTATTGTACTGTTTAAATAACAGGAAGGCAAAAAGGGGACTATAGCGAAGCCTTTCTTCCAGAAGGTAACCCATTAGTAGTTTCCTAATTTCTTTTCATTACAATCTGTGGCTCTAGAAGCAAAGTTTCATAAACTAAAATTTGTGCGAGACCAAACTTGTTAGAACAACTGTTTAATTGACTGGAATAACAACTGAGCTCTACACAAGTAGCTTTGTTTTAACGGTGCTGATTCTTCTCTGTGACATTTGTTGTGGCTACCATTCACATTTTCCATACTTTTTTTCTAAAGAAAACATAAATCAAAAATTTGCAAAAGTCCTGCAATGTTTAATTCAGTTTCTGAAATAAATATGATGATGTTAGCATTTCCTGGTTGGAACAATGCAGCTCTTGGAAAGGTTGGATTGTGATCTAACTTGTGGTAGTCTAATAACAAATAAACAGTTCTTATACAATATTTGTATGCAAAGAAGGTCTATATTTAGCTATACAAAAAAAGCTTCTATCCAACGACCTTTGAGAAAGTCAAAGCAGAGAATTAAATTGCAGTTAACCCAGTGTTTTTATCTTTAGAGAGTTTTGGGAGTTCTGTTGGAGCTCTGAGTGGTTAAGTTTATAAAGCAAACTTAAGTCCAAAATGAGAAGATACCAACTTATATATATACTTTTGGTTATATATGCTAGGGTCATCACAAGATAAAATCAATCCTTGTTGAATGAATCCTGCCATATCTGACAATAAATCTGGTTAAAATCTGCAACATAGTGGGTTTTTTGGGTGGGCTGGATTTTGGTTTCTTGTCTTGTTCCAAAACATATGGGCATAAGTTAAGAGGTTGTTTTACAACTCTGTGTGTATAGAGAAATAAGGCAAATTTAGCATTTTTGGATTTCGTGTTCCCCATCATTCATTTTGGCCTGCCTTTTAAACTTTCACCATACATAAATAAATCTGTAGTTCAGCCTCTGCAAGTAGGAGCTGTAGAGGGTAGATCTATCTTGTCAGTTAAAAAAAAATAAATCAATGACTACTTAAGTGATTTATCTTTTGTACTCCCGTGGGATGCCTACTGAAACTAGCTTCTTAGGAATATGCAATGAACAATCCTGGAACAGCTTGTCTATGTGTAAGCACACTTGCTTCTTTTAAATGACAATTTTATGTATTCTTTTTTTCTTCTCTTTCAATTTCACTTCCAAATGATAAAAAGAAAATCTCAAAGTGCTTGGTGGGATTTCTTTTTCACTTGATGTGCAGCTATAAAGTGATTTGGACGCAGATATGATGGAGGTTGCTGTACTGTGACTGGCTATCACTCTAGACGTACTGATATATATCACGCTGGCATGTATCATTTGAATTATTGAATACTTTAGTTAACTCTCCTAAAAACATAACTTAAAGGGAATCTGAGATGGTGAAACACTTTTCCTGAGGTGCAGACAAGCGAGGGCAGAGTTTTTTACTTTTCTGCTAGACTCTTTCTGTTTCTAGGTATGGATTACAGAGGTACGCCAGCCTGCCATATTTGTTGTGCGCTTATTTCCTTTTTTGGGGGGAGATTTTTGCTTGCATTTGAAAAGTCCCAGCATCAATCATTTTTTTTCACCAACTGAGATTTTCTGTAATTAGGAAGCACTAGGGTTCTGCTGTTCTACAGTAGTAATATTAGGTATTTTCATGTCAAAACTTTCTTCTACCACGAGTTAACTCATTTACTGAGGTTTAGAATTTAGTTTTGGATTTCTAGAATAGTCTAGAATACATCTTAGTTGAATTAAGACAAGTTATTAGTCCCAGTAATGGGAGCACTTTGTTTTAAATCAGTCTTGGACTCAGTCCTCAAGGGATCATAAAATGAAAATCCCCACTTTGAGTGTATCATCTGTATGTCTGAGCTAAACAGATTCCTGAACAGACCAAATATGCCAAGAATTTGTTGCGAGAAGCTGGTGTAACTTTCCCTCTCCCTCTAAGCATTTCTTTTGCCTTGGAAAAAAGGGAAATTTTCTGATGCAAAACAGACTCACAGTTTCCACACACTAACTCCAGAAATTACTTGTTCGAGATTCTTGAGATGAATTTATACAATTTCATTGAGTCATCACATCCAGTAAGGTTTCACTTTGCCTAGAAATGACCAATGTAAGGTTTTCACATGGTATTATTACCTTCTGGTAACGATGAGCAGTTATTATTAGTGTTAACCTTTGCTCTGTATACACTTCCAAGATCTTTGTTTTTAATGAAGCAGACAAGTCTTGAAGTCTAATCCTCTTTATCAGGTGCTTGCCAAAGCCATTCTACACTTGACCATCTAGTGGAGAAGAAAAACATTAATGCAAAAGAGGTCTTCCCTGGTTTAGGAGTTCATGAAGTTGGATGGAAATGAACAGCAAAGCAACATTTGTTGGTAGTCAAAAGGGTGTCTTGCTTTTATATGATCCTATAGATTCTCTCCTTAAATGATACCAGCAAAAAGTTACCCTTGTCCCTTACAGCGTTTCTGAAGTGAGGGAGTAGAGACCATGGAAGCCTGGCTGGTAGTCAGAAGGGCTTGTGTACTCTTGACAGCAGAAGCTACCTTAAACAAGTGGCCTGGCAGAGGGCAGAAATGTCACAGAAATATGCTATATACAAGGACAGTGGAACTGCATCATGTGGAAGTAAATCAAGTATACAGTCTTGACTTGTGTAGAATGAATATGAGTCTGTATAGACAGAATGTTTGTCTCAACTTTCCTTACACTGATGAGAAGCCTCATGAAAAATGTCTTTCTACTAAGTTAGGATTTCTAAAACGGCACAATCAGTTGCAATCACTTGGAGGTCAGCCCCCTTCAGGACATAAATATTGAAACAAAATCTGGAAAGATAACATCTGGAAACACACCATCTCCTTCTGTTGAAATCTGCCAATATTTTTGGTGCCCAGAGAGAGGGGCCTTTGTGTCTATTTTTCATTCTAAACAAAATTAGCTCAAAATATGTTTATAAATGTGGTTGCTTGTGGTGGTTTTTTTTTTTAAGAAGTGTTCATACTTTGGAATTAGTTAATTTTAATTTTTTTAAATGTATGGGATATCTTTTTAAGAGATCTTGCATACAGGTAGTTTAAGACTATTTTTTTCATTATTGGTGCAGCAAGTGTAATACCTAGCTAGAATGGACACTTCACAGGGGAAAAAAAAATCTAGAAAATAGAAACTCTTAAAATCCTGTAGAGAAAGAAGCGATGTAGAGTGCGCTCCTGAACTTTGCCCTGTCTGAGAATGAGCAATGAATCTGAAAAGTTACCCAACTATTTAGCAGTTTTTGACAGAGGATGAAATGAAAGAGGAAAAAAAAAATCAGTTGTTCAGGTCTCTGTAGCTGTAGTCCTTGATTCTTTGGAATCTTGCCATCTCTGCTTCTCTCTTGGAAGATCACTCTTAATCAAGTGCCCTCCACCAAGACTGTGTCCATCTCAGACGTCAACTAGTACATTTCATCATAGAATCACAGAATGGTTTAGTTTGAAAGGGACCCTAAAGATTATCTAGTTCCCACTCCCCTGCCATGGGCCTCCACCGGACCAGGTTGCTGAAAGCCCCATCCAGCCTGGTGTTGAGCACTTCCAGGGATGGGGCAGCTACAGCTTCTCTGGGTGACCTGTTCCAGTGTCTCACCACCCTCACAGTGAAGAATTTCTTCCTAATATCTAATCTAAACCTACTGTCTCTCAAGCTAAAGCCGTTCCCCCTTGTCCTATCCCTACATGCCCTTGTCAAAAGTCCTTTTTCAGCTTTCTTGTAGGCTCCCTTTAGGTACTGCACAGCTGCTATAAGCTCTCCTGAAGTGATGGTGTTTTTTAATGCCACATTAGATTCCCATGAGGAATTCTATTATTTCCTTATAAACCTGATCTTAAGGGATTCTCAGTCTCTGTTCTGTTTCACGTCTGCAAGAACAGAAGTCACATTTCCAGATTCAGTCTCTCAACTGCAACACTTTTAGTAAGCTTTGCAGGATTCGTGCAACAGACCTCCATGAGTTTTTGATTTCTGCATTCTAAGAACTGTAGTTCACTCTACAACAAGTCTCTATTTTATTCAAGAAGACTAATGAAATTTCTCACACAATTTCTGCAGTTTTCGTGAGCAGAGTGCTAAACACCTTCTCTTGCTACTTGAAAACATAACCACCTACTGGCTTCAAAAGCTGTTTTAAAAATAACTGTTAGAGTGTCACGAGTTCAGGCATGACTTCGAGTTCAGCAGAAGAAAAAAGAAAATAAATGCTTAGCTATAATATGAGCATATTGAATAATTCAAAATGTTTGTATCACACTTAATCCATCCAAAACTGCTTGGCTCTAGTATCCTCTGATGCAGTTTTAAGAAGCTTACTCCTACACAGCTATTTGAAATATATTCAGGAAACTTCATTTAAAAACTTAATGTTAAGCTCACATTTGATTTGTGACTATGAGAACTGGTTGTTTGGCATGGAGGGATGGGAAGGAGAAGAATGTGTGCTGCAACTACCTGCAAGTATCCATGGCAATGTTGGGGTTTTACAGTCACATTTTATGTGATCTTCAGTGCTCTTTTGCCCCCAGCCATATGCGAGATACATACAATATATGTTACAACCCCAATAAAGAAAATTCCTGCTTTATACTGCCCAACGAGTGGATGCTGTGAACGTTAAAAGGAAAATCTATTTTTCCAGACCCTTTTCAGTTTAGTACATCTAGAAAATAATTTTATTGCTGCAGTGAATAGGTAACAGATTGATAGGGTGATACAATTCCTTCTTCCTCTTTCGTTAGCTTAAACCTGTAAAGTCTATAAGACACTTATTTTATATGATGTGATTTGTTTTATGTAAAAGAATATAGTAGTTGAAGGCAAAGAATTCTAATATTCTGATGGAAATGAATAATCCAACAGTTTAGGCCCTTAAGTCATTAAATGTAGGATTGTAGAACATCCTGTATTTCATCTAAATTCAGATGTTTGGATATATGTCTCATCTTTATGTAGAAATTGCATTCAGAAACACCTAGATTGGTTCTGATCTGTAATTCTCAGGCTGAGGTGCAGCCATCCCCTTTGCAGTATTTGGTTGAAAAAATTGGTGATGTGAAGTGGGGTGGGGTTGAAGAATAATCTGTTGATCCAGCCATTGAAAGCCACTGCTGACATTTTATCCTGAGAGTATATTTGTGTACTTACAAATACATACTAATAAAGGTAAAACGGTGGCCTGGAAAAGTATGTTTTGCAGTGTAAAAGTGCAGCAAAGCTTGAGAGCTTCTGTGTAAACTGGGGATTCATTTTTTTCTGGTAGTTGACTATAGTATCTGTTAAAAGTCAGTGGTTTTTTGTTCTATAAATGTATTTCTGTTGCTTCAGTTAATTTTATTTTTTTTCTTTTTAAACAGGATATTTCTGCTCAAGAAAGCAATATATTAGGGGCGTTCTGTGATATGAATGTAAGTTGTCCATTTTTAAAAAGGTGCATATTTCCTAGAACCTTAAAATAGCCATGTATATCCTCTGTATAGATTTGTGTTACACTAATCTACCTTGCGAATTTTCTGTGTGTCTGAATAGATCTAGTATTGATTGTTCAAATTATTCTTTTTGTTTGTTTATATTTCTAGGATGTAGAAGTACCATTGCACTTGCTTCGTTATGTTTGTCTGTTTTGTGGAAAAAATGGCCTTTCCCTCATGAAGGATTGTTTTGAATACGGAACCCCTGAGACGCTGCCGTTTCTTATAGCACATGCATTTATCACAGTGGTATCTAATGTAAGTATCGCCTTTGAATTGTTTAATGTTAAACACAAAAAGTAAAAGGACTGAAGTCTGGAAGAATTTTGTAGGACTGGGGAGGGAAAAAAACACTATAAGATTTTCTTTGTTAGGAATGTGAGGTTTGCTGGCCCACTGAGTATTTCATCATCCAAACTCTATAGATCTCTTGTAAGCACACAAGTAGTTTTGCAAGTTTGTACCTAGACACAGAAGTTGTAAGAGCCCCAGAAAGTACTTATAAGAATGTTGTCAGAGGTCATTTCTGTCCTTGAAATTGTCATGGAAATGTTTTAAGCTTCAGGGTATACTAACTTTTTACCTGTTTCCTATGAGGCACAAAGGAAAAGCCGATGGATTTCTTTTCTTCTCAGTTTCCTGTGATTATATATCATTATATACATTTGCAGCATAGAGGTGACTATCTTTTCTTTTCACTGAGTTTTAGAATTCATATCCTTCATCATTGCTCCATCTTGAAATAATAGCAGTTTTTCACTAGCAGAAATTGATTCTAATGGAGATTTGAAGGAGAATCACAATAGAAATAAAACGCACAGTCTCTGAAGGAGGACACAGGAAGACTTAGGGTAATGTGAGAATGTGAAGTCATGACCTGTCTTGTGGGTGTTACATATGGACGAAAAGGAAAAACAATAGTTTGTTATGCCTTGGATTAAGTTAGTTTAATTTTGACTTTTTTTGCAATTTTAAATATTTAAAATCAGGTCTGTCCTTCCACACATCTTCCCTCCTTCCTTATTGCTGTCACTGACCAGCCAGGATGCTGTTATAAATAACTTTTGGAATATATTTGCGTAGAGGGAACCAGTGACTGAAATAAAGCTAGTGATGGTGATATACATCCCTTGCTCCTGATCCTTTTAGTGTAATGGTTCTTAGCTTGTAGGTCAGAGAGCAAATGAGTAAGGCTATGATATGCTCTGTTCTTGTAAGCTTGAACAGGAGGACTGTTGCAGGGCTTCTGTATGTTAAATTATGGAGATAGGATCATCTTCTGGCCCTTTCTGCATGAACTGATGAGCTTTCGAGTGATAATCCAATGATAATAATGATGGTAACAGTAAGATGAGTTTTCCATCTCTAGCTGTTGTCAGTGCAGCCTGCAGTCTTAATCAATCTGCTGAAAATGTGTGGCCTTGTCGGTTATTCTGGTTTAGAAGTAAATTTTGGCCATGGAACCAAACATTTTTGCATGTCTGATTTCTGTTTTAATTTGTGAGAATGGGCAAAACGGTTCTGAATCATGAGTGGCAGCTCCCTATCACACCAGCATTTTTTTCAACAAGCATTCTGACTGCAAACCCCATTTCCTAGATAGCCTATACCAGTGTATGTTTATAAACTGCATCTGCCTTTCTTCTTTGTCCTTTTTTGAAGTCTTTATTTTTCTCTACATAAATTGTTTATTTTCTTTATTCTTGGTGATGCGCCATAACCCAAAGTATTTCCCTGCGAAGTTTCTCCTTTCAGATAATCACTTAGCAACTTTGCATTTATCTTTTGTTCTAGGTAATACATCTAGCTGTCTCTTGCAGGTATTTTAGATGAATGCTATGGTTAAACCTGCCAGATAAAATGAAGTTCAACCCAAACCATAACCAGTTGAAGTACTTTTTCTTCAACCTCTTCCAGCATTGTATCTTTTACCATTCAACTAGAATCTTTCTTTCGAACTCTGTCTGGCTTTGCTTGTAGATCTCTGTGAGTTAAGAAGAAAATGGTTTTTAAAAGAACATTTTCTTTAGATTTTATCTGTCAGTTCACTACAGAAAGTATAAGAACATGTTTTATGTGTAATGTGCTTTATTCATCCACTTCCCGCATTTAGGTGTCACTCAGTGTACTTGTTAACAGTGCTTCTGACTTGCAAACGCAATGTTTGTTCGTTCAGAATGAGACTGCTAATTTTTTTGACAAAATACACTTTATTTTTTTGATATATAAAACCATTATTTTTCTCTACCTCTGTAATGGTGCATAAGCTTCTAATTTTGACGTAAATGTTTCTCTTTCCCTGTTTCTTTTTATATCATATATCAATTTAGGTGAATACAATTTTTTTAATAAATGTTTCTGATTGTCTGTGAAATGATATACCAAACTCCAATAAAACAAAAAGAAGCATTCACAAAGTTGTATTTTTTTCGGGGGGGGGGCGCGGAATAATTGGTGATCTCAGTATGAACTCTGCTAATCTGACTTGATTTTATCCCAATGCATTTGAGTTTATGGGATTTATGCATAGTGTGAGATTTATGACTGACCCTGTCAATAATAGCTCAGTGAACAGCTCTGCAGTGTCAACTGTTAACTGGTTCTCAGTGTGTCAAGCCAGAACCATAGTATGTAGCAACTCTTAAATGCATTTTCACAGTTGTACTAACTCTTGAGCATGGCAGTTTAGTAGTCATTATTGTAAAGAGTCCTAGAAGTATCCATGCTGGAATTTTATTTTAAAGCCTGTGAGATGAATGAGTTGTTTAGCTACTACCATAAATGTTTCAAAAATATTTTCAGAAAGATTGTGGTGTGGATGAACCAATTGATTTGTCATTAAAAAGTCAGGCTTAGTAGTAAGCTCCAGGAAGTAGAATAGGTGAAGTTGGAAATAGTGAACTGAAGTCAAAGAATCATTTGCTAACATTCAACTTCTCGTAGACAAGGCTGCAGAGGCGTGTGGAAAATATTTGCTTTGTTTCTTCCACAAAGGAGGGTGAATAGCTCATTAAGTTCACTCTACAGGTGCATGTAAGAGAAGACCATTACCACAAATTAGT
Source organism: Falco biarmicus (assembly GCF_023638135.1). Taxonomy (NCBI): domain Eukaryota; kingdom Metazoa; phylum Chordata; class Aves; order Falconiformes; family Falconidae; genus Falco; species Falco biarmicus. The sequence goes on from NC_079299.1 coordinate 29,327,757, forward strand.
AAAGACTGTGGGGAATTGAGCTACTTGTGTGTGATTACTGGTGTCTTCTTTATATAGAGGTCATTAAAATTATTGAAAAGATGTTTCCTTAAATTTTTGTATCCGTCAAATCTCATTTGAGTAAATGGCTTTGCCAGGCAAGCTAATGTTTGTAACGATGAAGCCAGCAAATGTAATACAATGCAATTTACTTCACACAGGGAGTTGGCTGGTTTGCACTCTTGTTTTTCTCCAGCTCGCAGTTCTGCAAGATACTTTCTTAGCAACCTGTATTGTGGCAGGACTGACTGTTCCTTCTTAGGATGTTTCTTCGCTGTCTTTTTTAGTTAGATACTTGGTTCCTCCTTTCTTCCCACATTTTATGTTCCATGGTATTTGCTCATGGAACTAACTAACATTGCTCGTCAGGACTAACTACCTGATGTGTTGGTCTTCCTAAAAATACCAAAGTAGCAGACAGAGAAACGAATGACCTACAGCTTGTTCTGTAGAGGGTTTAAACCTCACTGAGAAAGCCTGTTAATTGCTTCATTCTGTACCAGTTCAGTTTTGTGGATGATTAACTGCTCCCTCAGCGGATATGAATTAGTTGAAATAATGCTGATGGTTTCCAAAATGTTGGTTTAATTGTACTGCGTGAAACTTCAAAAACTTGTCAGAAGTAAAAACTGTTGAGAGATGCACTGCCTTTTAGAAATGAATTACCTATGAAAAGAACAAATAAAAAAAAGAAACCAAAAACCTCTGAAGCTTGAGAACAGAGCAAATGCAATAAATTGTCTTAAAAGCAGGTGGAAGCAAAAAAAAAAAAAGTATGATGGAAGTTACGAATTTTTAATGTAACTTTATATATGTCATTTTTGTCATTTTATATATGCTATTTCATGTAATTTTATTTAAATAGTATGTTTATATTTGAGTTCATGATGAAAATCAAGTTTTCATCTCTAACATGAAATTATCCATGATCTAAATTCTGAGGATGAAGGTTGTATATAATGCAATTATACAGATGTATGAAATGGCATTAGAAGTTTGAATTAATACAGAGTGAAAATTACTATGAACAATGAAAGTTATTAAAAAAAATTATAAAAATATTTCCTACTTCTATTTTATGAAGAAACATACTCGCTTTTCTGTTTCAAACTGCTCATGAAAAAGAGCATGTATCATGTTAAAAATCAAATTATACAACAGTATCTTGTCATCCTTGCAATTCCTTGTCAAAATGTTATTTAATTCCTGTTTCTAGAACAAGCATCTTCTAGTTACACTTTCTATCTTTGGGATGTTAGCATTTTTTTCTTCTTGAGACTGCCAGTTGGATCAGAAGCTTATTCCAAATGTGGTCTTCCATGCAATGTGAAGAATTGGCTGGTTTGTCATGCAGAGTAGGGTAGTATTGTTACTGTGTAGTGTTAGTTGCATTGTAAAAAATAAGTCTGAAAATACTTTTTTCAGAATGAACTCGTAAAATTGTTTGGCTAATTCCAGAAAAGTTTAAGATAAATGTTGGTGATACAGTTTTACTACAGCCTAGTATTTTTCTCTCCCAGCAAGGAGAGTTTAGATTTTCTTCGTACAGAATTTCGCAAAATCCTGGTGAGAATTTAGTCCTCAGCTAGAATTTATTGCATTAGTTGCAAAGATTAAACATTCTTTGAAGAATAAACATGGAGATGTAAATTGACCTGACAGCTTTGAGTGACTGATGGTGTTAGCTATTCACAAGATTTGTGTGCTCACATGATTAAAATTATGTGGGTAGTAGTAACAGCTGCTAATGTTTCATCTCTGCTAGATCCCTTGCCTGGCATGTAGTTGTCTTTCTGTAACAGGTTTAACAGGCTCAGCATTCCTTTTTGAAATGCAGATTGAACTTCTGAGTTTGCCTGTGTAAGTAGTTTGGTTGGTCCTCTCTTCCTCACAGCGGTGCTAACTAGCTGTTGCAGGGTTTTCTTCTCTGCATACATTTTTTTCCTGCATAGTTTTGCAAAGATGGTAAAAGGCAGAATGGTAAATATGGGAATGCAAATATGATAGTAAAAAACCTGTGCTTAATCACTGGTTATAAAGCATGATTTTATTTTATAGGATATATAAGCCCTAAGAAGCAAACCATCAACACAAGTGAAATAAAGTGATTTGACTTAGGAGAGATTTGCAAGGAAGAGAAAGAATGGAATTACTTTCTTGTAGACTTTAAAAGAAGAAGGAACGAGAAACCCCACAGGACTGAGCAGTTTTTCCTATGGAAGAAACGACAGAAAATACAAAAATGAGACATCTGGGATTTATGATACTGTTTACAGAAAGTTTATATTTTCCAAGTGACTAGAAGAAAAGATGCAACTCCTGTCTGTAGGTCATAGAAACGTTCCTTAGATAACAGTTCTGAAAATGAAATTTAAGTAGTTGAAAGAGTTGAAGCTGAATTAAAAACAACAAAGCTTTTTTTTAAAGTGGGGTTGCACATGCAAATGTACCAGCAATATTTCATTTTTTACCATTCTCATTAAACGTCATTAATGAAATTTTTATTTATTTATGTTTTTGCATTATAGATCAGAATATGGCTACACATCCCTGCTGTCATGCAGCACATTATACCCTTTAGGACTTACGTTATCAGGTAAATTTTTAATTTAAGAAATTTTATTGTGGGACTTTTTGACATCACCTATTTATAATTTCAGCTGATACACTTTTAATTGTTTGAGTTGTTGCTCTGACTATATCATTTCAACAAGGAGAGTGAAGGTAATGTTTCAAGTTAGTTTGGGCAGCTCCTTACATCTGTCTGATTTCTGTATCAATCAGATCAATCTTGTTAATAGCTTTTTTAGTGTGATGTCCAGCCCCATTCCGACATGTCGTGTCAGGTTCAGTTGTAATACGGTTTCACTTACTGCAGTGTCTTCATAAAACTTTACATAAAATGTGCAGTGAGGCGATGCAGGTAGAAGAGCAGTATGTAGTCATTGAGATTTCATATACAGAATTTCACTGAGTTTTAACACTGCTTTACATTTTGATGTTCTATGTTTCCAGCTGGCAGGAGCTGAAGTGTTATCAAAAGTCTACTCACACTTTTATGTATCTAAATATATCCAGTCCCAAAGATTTTCTTTATGTCAAGCTGCCTATCATGAAAAACACTTTAGATTTAAAGCACTTATAAAGATATTTAATTATACAAGCAATTTATTTTTATTGGGTTTCTCAGGTCAATAGAACAAATCCCATGAGTTGCTGATGAAATTATCTTGCGTATATGTATCTGCCCAGAGGTGTAGGGGTGCGACACAGCTAATTCTTCTTCCAGTGGCCCAACATTAAGCTTTACCGGTGCAGACAACCTAAAAGGCCACTGCTCTTGCATGAGCCCACAGCTCCTTCAAGGCTCTGGATTTCCTATAACTGTAATAATGAAAATGTGTTTACACTGGTCATAGCTTACTTCCCTGATAGCAGTAAAACGTGCCTTTACAGATTATATTGCTTAACTATACCAGTAGAAAATTATACTGTTCACAAAAACAATTACATTGATAAGAAAAAGTGCACAGAATGATGAGACTCAGAACTATGTTTCATATTTAAAAACGTTCTGGGTTTAATTGTAAAGAATATTGACTATAAATTTAAGTCCTGGTTTGGCTATCAATCCATCTTGCAATAGCATGGTCTCTACCAAAGTGATACCAGCCAAGGAGAGTATTTTGATCTTTTATTAAAACATACCACTCTTGAGTTACAGTCTAGCCATGTCCACTCCTTTAATGCTAATGTGTTATGTTTGAAACCTTATAAAGGTAATTACTAATCATGAAGCAGTCTAGGAAGGACAGGCAGAGGATCTTCAAGTTCTTGTCTCCGTACATATTCCATTAATGGCTGTTCATGTACCTGGGAATTTGGTTTATGAGTCTTACCTATCTTCTTACTATGTATGGAAATTAAAAAGAGCACTGAAGGATCAACAGTTAGAGATAGGCTGATAAGAAGGAGCTTGTGAGACACAATAACATAGCCTGCAGTCTTTGCTGTTAGTCTCCAATTGCTTGTCATCCTCTAATTCTTCAAGCATTTTCTATTTTATAACTGTAGCTGCAATTAGGGTCACTGGAATGAATAGAAGTTTTTTTTTCCTGCTTTCTCCTCATCTCTTCACTGATAGAATATTTGCATCTGATTTGAAATGTGATTTGTCAGCAGTTTCTTGCCATAAATAATACCCTTGATGTCTGTTCTTAGCATTTACAATACGTTCATGTCAATCAGAATGATAATATTGATACAGGATACATCTCTGGAAAACACTAGCAGTTTAGAGAAGAAAGGGGACGTTCCTCCAGTTTCTGTTTTTCACAGCTGAATCCTGATGGGAGATCTGGAATTTCTCAACATTACAAAATCCAAAGCGAGTGGGACATGAAACTTGGAGGCCATATAACAAAAATAACCTCTAGTGTTCTGCCTTTCTGTGGGACGGAAATTAACACAGATGCCTTTGGTAAAAGACTTTCTTGATGTATGCAGCTCACCCCATGTGGTTGTCAAGCTTAGGGATCTTGTCTTAGCAGCTCTAGGCCTCCATCTGCTTTTTACTGTAGTAAAAAAAAAAAAAAAGCAAACATAATTCTGGGCACAGCAGCACAGCACCTTTGAAACAAATCCTGCAATAGCTTCTCCTGCTATGCAAACTAAGAAGGTTTAGGGAGGGTTTTAGTCTATGTAGAATGAGCTCTTGGGGCTCTAATTGGCTGTTAGTCCAAATTGCCACTCATGTAGATTCCTTGCAAGAACTGCATTTTTGAGTGCTGATCAGCATAAGCAGAAAGAGAGATCACCTGACTGGCATCTTAGCAGCATCTTTTATCAAATGAGGTTAACCTTTATATTCCTGTTCTGTGGTTATTTGTACTGGGAGTGGATGAAACGGACAGCAAAGTGTGCATTTGTGTAGAGGAGACCACTGCTGGAATTTGCAGAGATCATGGACGCAATGCTGTCATTATTGCTACTACTAAAAAAAGGCTACTAAATGCTATGTTCTGCCTGGGGAATGGAGCACCAGCATTCTTATCTTGCCCATGAAGGGCCTATGTTTTTATGCAGTTTAGGAAAGAAATAAAGGACTTACAGTAAGGAAGCAAAGTGGTTTTGACCTCAGAAGGAAGCTTTTATTGATCCTAATACCTTGGAATTCTACATTTCAAATTGCAAAATTCTCATGAAAAAAAGAAGAGACTTCTTGACAAAGTGACGTAACTGCAATTATAAATGAGGGCAAGTTGTTGATGATGTGTCTTATAAAAGACATGAGTTCCATCTGTCTCCTACCTCAAGATCAGAGATGAGAGATGCTCTGCGTGGTTCCAGCTATTGAATGCCTGAAGAGAGCAGTAGCTATAAACAGCGGTGTTTTGAGGACAGTGTTTTTTTCAGTGGCAAGGTTGTTGATGGAAAGTGTCATGGATAGCTCTATCCTTTAGAAAGAAGATGACTAGCCATGAAGTCCAGTTTTATGAGAAGTAAGAGATAAAGTTGTATGTCTGATATTGTACGTGCCTCTATAAACCACCAGAATGTGCTGCATAGTATGAAGAAAAAGACCTGAAATTCTGCTTTCTTTGACATCCCAGTCGGTGTTACCTACTTAATGTTCCTCTGGCAAAACCTGAGTGCTGTGTGTAGCATTAGTACTGACCAATACCATGTTTAATTCTAACCCTTTCTCCTCTCCTCACTTTTTCCTCTCTCTCACTTCAAGACAGATCTTGAGAGATTTTTTTTTTACGAAGGATTCATGTCTCTGCCCCAGTTAGGGAGAAACAGAACATTCTGTGCTCAAGCACGTTGAGAGGAAATCGCAAGTGACAGTTGTTCCTGTGGTAGCCGCTTAGTCTCGGCACAGGGCACAGGCATAGCACTGCTGTGTGCAGAGGAAGTGAAAGCTCCGAACAGAAGTGTTGATCCACAGTGCTTCCTGTGGAATACAGTAAGAGAGAATGCAGCCGAAAGAATTCAAATTACTTTTCCGCTTAAAAATATTTTTCTGAAGAATTTAAGTGTTACGGGAGTGCCCAAGATGACCTTTTGCTACTAAATGTCCTGAAAAACTCTTCTAATAAGCCTTGAAGTTTTCAATTGCAAAAAATATTTTAACTGCTCCAAAAATCTGAAGATCTATGCTGTAGGTGCAAAGAATAGACAAGTCAGGAGACAATAGCCAGGCACTTAAGTGAATGCTTCATATCACTGAGGAGCGCTGACTCATTCTGCTAGATATCCCTTTTGCAGCTGTGGTCCAAAGGAGTCATATTAAGGGAAAAAAAGATCTATTTCACAGCTGAGTAGCTGAAGTCCTGAAGCATAAGATGTGGTTGCAAGTGTTACATTAACATGGAACCGCATGTTTAAAACTGAACTCTCTCTATCTCCAAATATAGAAAATTTAAATAGATTCAGTAGACTAAAGCTGATATTTTAAAAATTAATGTATATGTGTATGTGTTGCTTAAATGTAGATAATATATATTCACTGATTATTTTAAGTATGCCAGTCTGGCAGGACAGGTCCTATACATATATAGACCATCCCTTATGTATGTGTATATGTATAAGAAGAGGTATGTTTCTTTCCAAAAGTCTCATTTAGGCAAAATTTTCAGATTTACTAGTTTACAGAGATTGTGAAGTATTTTTCATGTATTCCTTTAAGACTTAATGCTAATCAGAATCAAAAAGATAAAAATTTAGGAATTAAAAAAAAGTGAAGGACAGAATGAAAGCCATTATATGAATCAGTCACATATTCACATTTATATGCTATATACAGTTCTGATCGTTCCATGTCACAGAGATAATAAGAGAACTACCTAGGTGATAGGAAGGGTGACGAAGAAGGTAGGAGATAAAAAATTACATTGATAGGAGGAGAGACGTAGTCTAGGAGTTTTTTTGACAAGGGAAATGGCTGTTACGTGAGTAATACGAAGACAGTAAATAGGGAATGATAATTCACAGGTTTTAAAAAACAAGAAATGGAGAGCATGCATACAAATGTCAGGAAAGGAGGTTGTTTCTCATGCGAACAGAATTGTGAAGCTAAGTGGCCTAGGTTAATAAGAAAGCCACAAGGATAAATAGAAAGAGATAAATGAATTCACAGTAGTAGATAGGTGCATCCATTTTGTTATATATGGGATAAATCTTTCATCTGCTTTTAGAGTGGCCATATTTGGCTAAACAGACCTTTTGCCTTGCTTCAGTATCACTGTTCTTATGTAAGGCAATGCAGCAAATTTGCAGTCAGTGTCAGGAAAGATGTGTGTGCATTGCCAGTGCTAGCTAAAGGTTTCTTTTGTTAATAATAACATTCTACCAGTAAAAGCATAACATGGACCCAGTTTACTGATACAGATGGGTTTAAGCCACTGTGTCTTTCCACAGTGAAAATGAGGCTTGGCCTATTCTGCATGTTTCTGTAGTTTTAGTCCTGGTAGTAAAGATAAGATCATATTTGATTTGTGACCGGTGTAGTAGGGCCAATAAATTTTCTGGTGTAGATGCAGGTATACTTGTAAAGACAAGCATGCTATCTTCTATGTTTATACTGTACCTGGTTAGAATAACCCAGTTGTGTTAAAAAAAACAACCTAGGATGTGGATTAACAAGTAAAAAGTGCTCTTTCCTGTGCAACTTTAGGGCCTTGGCAAAACAGATTGTTATGTAGTACCTGTTGAGGTACTTCTGTAGCTGTGAAAATGTACCTACACGGTTGGGATTTTTTTTAAACGCTGTCCCTTAATGATATTATAATATGGAAAACATGACACAAGTCTGATTCAGGCTTGGACTAAATACAGTAAACGTGCTGAAAGAACCGTAACGATGTTGTTGTAGTATGAATTTTATGAATGAAAGTAGGTTTATACTGATACTATTGCATTAAAATAAAAATTGTTTTGTTGTATAAACTAGATTAGTATAGTTGCTTCACGAAACTTTCTAGTGTGAGGAAGATCTCAGGTGAAAGTCCTGATAAAGAGATGTAGTGAAGCCACAAAAGCACCCTTGGTGCTGTATATGTAGATGTGTCCATTCCCGCCTGTCTGTTGCACACAAGCACTCTTTGTCTGTCCCAAGTAAAATGAAAAAAAATCATGTAGTTTATTTATGCATGTTTGAGATCTTTAGAAGTCCTTCACAAAACAATTGAGTATGACTTGATGTCCATTATGAACATTGAAACACTTCGGGAACCAGGGCTGATTGTACTTTGCATATCAAAACGGGGATATAAAAACTGGTCCAAGGTTGCTGATAGTCATATTGAGATTATTAGGTTTTGCAGCATGGACCAATGCATTTTTTCATCAGTGTAACTCCCCTCACCTGTCCATAGGTTAAAGATTGGTCACTGGGTCTCGTTTGCTGCTGGACTTTTCAAATGAGTATTCCCTTCTTGTTGCTACTTTTGTTTAGAAGTCATAGCACAGAGGCATTACTTTCTTGCTGTGATCTGATTTCCAGTGGTCCACATGAGAAGACAAATTTCACAATTAATAACAGTGAAAGATCTGATTGCCTTGGCCCTGAATGGTCCTTCTTTTGTTCTGCTGTTACTTGTCTGTGATTTCTAGCATAGATCTACAGTCCCTGAGATTATTTGCACTGAAGTCACTTTCCTGTGTTTGACAATGTTAAGTATCATTTAAGTGTGTTTATTTTAAGGCCTCTACGCAAGAGCAGTGAAAAACGGCCTTAATCTAAATAAGAGTCAGGTCCTGTATTTTTGCTTTTTAAAAAGTGTACTGATGTTTATATTATGTAAATGCAAAGGAATGGCACATAAATCTAGTTCAGGGTATTATCTCTTGTGTTTTTTAAGAGAGTCATGCATATATTTGGCCAGTCTCCAATGGTAGATCCAGGCTTCGGCTGTCAAACAAATGGATTTTTAACACATTCTGTGTAGTTAAATCTAGTTTGGATGTAGTTGAAACGTCAAAATGCTGAAGTACAGCAGAAAAAATTAATTATGCTAACCTTATATGCACGTACCTTTCACTGTGCAATCTTTAACTGCTTCAAAATAAGCTCAGGAAAACTTGTTTCTAAACATTTTTCTTTTATGCATTCAGTTTAGAAGAAATTCTTAACTGTGTCAGTGCTTTATATGTGAAGGCATTTCAGTACAGATTTTCTTGGTATGTGTTGATCTTGTAGTCGCTTAGGTAAGACTAAGGTTGTGTTAGCTTCTGTAAGTTAGTTTTTATAAATGATTATTTCTTCTGCCTCCCATTTGTAAAGAGTATCTGTATTGCGGCTTGTTGTGCATTTTTAGATGATGCCCCCCTCCTTGTCTAAGATGTCTGCAGTAGGAAGAATTGAGCTGTTTCAAATTCTTTGGCATTTTTGGTTTCTGTGTAAGATTCCTAGAATCCCTGGTGATGCTTCTCGTGCATCTTTAAAGGTTGTAATTACTGTCAACAGAAGAAACAAGTTGGGCTTGCGTTCCTGTACTCACCTGTTGCGAAAGCAATACTGTGGCACAGGGAGTACTGATGTACAAGCACAGATGGCATGTGGTTATGGCAGAAAAAATGTTCGTGTACCACATTTATTCTAATTGTATCAGAAAATGATTGCACGATTAATTTTTTTTCTGTTCTGTCACTGAGGCCACAAACAGGGAAATATTAATCTTCAGAGTATTATCACTGTCAGAGCTGCTTGTGGTCCACTGACACTGTTTCCAGAAATTCAGCTTTAAAATATATTAATATGTTAAGCGGATCGTGATGCTTCAGTTTTAAATAAAGTAAATAAACATAATACAGCTATGTGGAGAGGGCACCTTCCCATGAACCAGATAGGAGGTTTAGGCTTCCAACCTACATTTCTGAAGAACTCCGTGTGTTTCCTGTCTTTTTGTGGAATGAAAGAAATCTGAAGAGGTTTAAAATAAGAAATTTATTTACTTTTTAAAATAGTATGCATAATTCTGTTTTTCCTCGATGTTTTTTTATAGTTACTGGCTTTTGATAGTGATATTTTAAGGCTTAATACTCTTACAGCTATCAGAAATATGTATTTGCTGTAATGAGGAAGGTGTTCCAGGAATGTTCTAGTTTGAATCATAACCTTTTTTTTTTCTTTTTCTTTTTCTTCCATTTGTAATTTATTCTAGGTATTTATGTAAACTGTCAGACCAGGAGTTGCGACAAAGTGCAGCCCGGAACATGGCAGATTTAATGTGGAGCACAGTAAAAGAACCATTGGATACAGCCTTGTGTTTTGATAAAGAAAGTCTTGATCTTGCGTTTAAATACTTCATGTCTCCAACTCTAACAATGAGATTGGCTGGGCTGAGTCAAATAACAGTAAGAATTTTTTAAAAATACAAAAAATATTTAGAAAAAATGTTTCTTTTTGTGTTGTATGAGTTATGGACTTGTTTGGGGGCTTTTTTAATGTGTGAAAACAGCAGAATCCTCTTATATGCAGTCTTAGGAAAATAAGTCGTAATTGTGAATGTTAGGTTCACCAAGAGATAAGTCCAAGTTATGGTTATGTTCTGCAGCCTATGGACCTGTAGCACGTTTCCTGAACAGTTTACCAGGCTAAACAAAACTCTCAAAACTGTGATTTGTGACAGCTATGTAGAAGTCCCTTGACATGGCTATATCTGTTGTTTACAAAGGCTTTAGATCTGTTTTCATTTTTACCTTTACAGTATCTTGACTACTGTAATTAGTTGCATCTTTGTGTTGTACACACCTCTTTTTCCTGTTGGTTTAGTATAGTCTGTTTCTCAAGAGAGCAGTTTTCTGCATTAATTAGCAGAAGACTGAATTGAAGAGGTAAATATATAGAGCATCAAATAGAAATAGATGAAAACAAAAAACACCACCCTTCTCTTTCCCATGGAAATGCTCCAGATTGCTCTGGTCAAGATACACTGTATATCTTTCATCTGTCGTTGCTTCCTATGTGTGTATTATAGCCATAGAGTTCAGTTGTACTGAAGGTCAAAAGCAAACTTTCTTTATTCATCTGAGCCTTTTCAATTTCGTGTTTCTTCTGACACTCCAGTATTTAAAATTTATAGCTCATGCTGTCATGTTTGCCTTAATGCACAAAGTGATAAATAGGAAGAAACTGTACTAGAATGAACAAACATGTTGTCCTTAAGTTTTGTAGTACTTTCTGAACATGTTTGGCCTTCTCTGCTCCACTGACTGTCAGTAAATTCAAGACAAGTTTACTTAAACTTGAATTTGCTTCTCACTATATTTATATATAAAGTACTTACAATTGTTTTAATAAATGGCAATTGGAAGTAACCTGTAAGTATTTCCAGACAGATTATTGGATTTTTTTAACCAAAGTATTTAATTTACATAGCTCTATAACCTACTAAGTTAAAAAAAAACAACACAAACCAAAACTGTGAACTACATCCACTCAGTGTTAATTAAATGCTATTCTAAGGGTGACTGCATTTATTGGACTTGAATTCATTACCCATTCAGTTTTGCATTTATATGAATGAAAATGTAATGCAGTTCATCCAGTAAAGATGCTAAAGCATAAAGATACAAAAAAAGTTAACTTCTGGAGGAAATAGTGACATTACTGTAAGCATAATTTATATAGACAAGTAATCCTTATGATTTCATATGAATGCTGGGTATAATATGCTCAGTGCCTGAATTCTAGTTTTCTGTCATAATTAATTAGTGTAAAGTGAATGTTTAGGGGTTTTTTTGTGTGGTAAGAAAACTTCAGAGAGTTGATGAAGGTAGGTGAAAATAGAACATATAACATTGTTTGATTTTTCATTGCTGTGTGCTTTATTATTTATTCGGTTACAGTTATCTCATAATATCTGGCAGATAAATTGTAAAATACAACCATTAACTGGGCATAAAAGTAACTTACTACTTTTTAAATTCTGCACAGTTCTGGAAAATGTCGTTTTCAGTACCATTGATTTTGAAGTAAATTTCCAATGATTGCGTAGCTCCAGTTATGTTACGTTTTTATTCCTGTAGGTACTTCCCTCTGGTTTAGTACAATTGTCCTTGTTCAACTACTAATGTATGTCTTTTTGTTTATCCTTACCAAAAGAAAGTCTGTAAATAAGAATGCATCAGTTTGTTTATTTTTTCAGGCATGCAGTTCATTTAAGGGAGGGTGAAATTGTGTTATTTCAAATAGTTGTATGTTTTGATCTGTTACGATTGATAAAAATGACTGCAAAAAGTGACATTTTTAGTAACAGACATGTATTACCAGAAGCAAAAATTTACAGTATTTTTAGACTAAAGCAAATTGGTTTCAACTTGTAAAAAAAAATGTAATGTTGTTTGTTAATAAGTTAGTAAGTCTTTTTGTATGATTAGTCTCTAAAACTGCTCTGTAACACTGAGTGAATTTGTTGTTTCTCATTCAAATCACAGGAAGCTTTATTTTTGTTGTTACCTTGTTTGCCTTTGATTTACTCTCCCAGTCATCTGTTGCGGTGGTTGAGCTCCAAAATATCCTTTTCCCTCACAAATAGGACTCTTGGTTTTCGTGTTCTTCCACTTGCAGATGAACTTAAGCATGTGAAAATGAATCCTCATAACTGATCTGGCCATCCTGCCTTTTACAGTTTTTCAACTCTTTTTTATTTGGTTCTGTGAATTAGTGAGAATGCAAATGCAACATAGTTAGGTTTTTCCAGAACAAATTCAGTGCAAAACTTGAACAGTCTTTCAAATTTATTCTTCTTGTGTTGGTTTCCTATGTAGAAAGTTTAATTACCTTTGGTGCCTGGGTCTCAAGAAAAGACTTGCTAGGAAGATGCCTTCTTGTTTTCAGCTTTCTTCACTGAAGGCTTTATATATTCGTTGTTAGTTAGTACTTTGTAACTAACACTTCTGTGTTACATTAATTGAGTGTCTGGGCACAGGTGTCTTTAGTTTCTTACAATATTTTATATATAGTAAAAAATTGTAGAAGTATTTCATTCCCTCTGGCATTTCATGGTAACAGAACGTGAAGTGCAAAAAATGTTAGGAGGCTAGCGAGAAGGTGGTGCAGCACTATCCCATGTGCATTTTGTTTTGCGCTGTTGTGTCAGAATTCTAAGAATTTAGTTGAAATTACTGTAAAAATTGTTTGAAAATTCCAAGATGAAAACACCATTTGTCAAAATGTTGTTTGATAAGGATTTTGTGTGGGAAATCTGGATCAACATGTGAGCATGGATTTAAAAATTGATGGTAGTTACAGTTCAATACTCTTTCACTCTTTGATCCCTTTCAAAACATTTTTGGTTGGGGCACTAATCTTCAGAAAAGCCAGTGAACTTTCACTTCTTTATTTGACCCAATTCTAATTGGTCATAATAATTTCTTCATGAAGTTCTGTTCACATGTTTTTCCACTCCTAAATATGTTTCATTTGAAAGTATCTATTAATAACTTTTCTGTTAATAATTGTGTAATCAGTCTGTCATGTCTCACTAATTTTAATGCATATTATCAATTTTGTTTCTTCAAAAACGTATTTCCCCATGAAAATTGTTGATTAGACATAAATAAATCTTTGTGTAAAGACTTCAGGAGATTGGCTGTCACCTGAAAGAAAAGAGTAAATATTTTGACAAAGTTCTACAACAAGTTTAATTTGAATTTCAAAAGTTCACGTTACCATGTTTTTAATTTTTTCGAAAACAAAATGACAAATAAGTTTTATTTTTATTAGAATGTTTTTGTTTATTAATACTTTAAAAAATTTTTTTAAAATATTATGGACATGTGAAGAGTTGGATATAGAGCCATCTTTGTATCTGGAGTGTCGATGTTGAGGAAAAAGGTGGAAAAGAGATTTAAACCTTTTAACAGGCTCCCCCCACCTCTCCACCCCCCCCAGGATGACTTGAATTTATCAGTTCAGATGCCTTTGAAAGCTTTGTATCATATAGAAATACGTAATTTTCATTGTCCGATTTTGTAGCCTTTCAACACTTGATAATTTGACAAAAGAAATCTTCACTGTTGTAGTAAATGTTACAATAATGGAGAAACATCCTAAAAGTTTCCAGAGTAGGTGTTTCATTTCTCATGAAAACTGATGTGCAAAGTGGCTGCTACACACCTTGTTTTGATTTCTGGAGTGGGTGGAGTTTTGTAACATCACCTAATTGCTTTAGTGAAAGAAAGGTTGAATAAAAAAGAAAATGGGTCCTCCTTGCCTACAAGAATGCCTGTTCAGATTTTTGTCATAGGGTTTTATTTCAAAACATTGAAATTACTAGAAAAATTTGTTTACTGTCATGAATACTATTTTTTAAATATAAGAAAACTACCTCACCAGATATTCAGATAAAATTTTAATTTTTTTTCCTTCCTTTTTCTAACTATAGAACCAACTTCATACCTTCAATGATGTGTGTAATAATGAGTCATTAGTTTCAGACACAGAAACGTAAGTAGGAACATTATTATGAATACTTTAAGTGTGCTATATGATTGCATTTCTTCTGTATTGTTGTTATGGATTGCACGCAGTAAGGAACAGTGATAATGCAAGGCATTTATTAGAAATATTCTAATCAGGGGTTTAACAAATGGTTTCAAATCGTAACTTTAAAAATATTTCTAAATGTTTCTGGATTTTTTTACTGTCTTAAAAAGTAGAGTCAAGGTAACCTTTAGAAAAATGTAGATAGTAAAATAATAAATACCTGTAACTGGCCATTATCTCCACTGTGATACATACATACATACAAGCCAGCTAGATGACATCCTAGTGGTATTTTTGTGGTTTTCTCATTTCTCCTGATTATTTAGTTAATGAAGACTTGTCTTGCCATCGCTGGCTCCCAGCCTTGTTAGTAGTTTTATGCTGAGTCTGTGAGGCTATTTGTTTTTTCTCTTCAAAGTCATTATTTGTATAATTCAGGTGTGTTTTAACAGTTCTAAAGGGGACCCTCATAAATCTTTGAGGAGATTCATGTGTGGGATTGGATTCCAGTGAGGAAATGTATTGATTTTTGTAGTAACTCTAAACTTAATGTTAGGACTGTCTAGAATTTAGACAAAAGTGTGTCTTCAGGTAGTTGAAATAACTGTTCTTTTGAAATGATAGGCAAAGTGTGTGAAATCTAGGATTTTACTTGTGATATACTCCTTATGTTTATCTTGGGGTGTGATACTCTCTTTCCCTTTATCTTGGGTGTTGCATCTATGTGCCTGTCTGTCTCGTTACAGACACACACTCTCCAGTATCTTTTGCTCATTAATGAGAAGACTGTTACAGCAGCAGTTGGCTTGCTTTTTTGTCTGGGTGGTTTTATTTTGACACTTGCTTATTGAAACCTGGCAGCAGTCAAGACCACAATACTGTAGATTTCTTGTTAATAGCACCTTGAATATTTGAAGTTAAATTTATGGTAATAGGCTGATATTTAAAATAAAGAATCAGAATCTGGGGCAGTTTTGCTTCCATAAAGATCTGAAAATACCTTGAGAATACAAAACAAGTAACCACTTGTGATCAACTTTTTCTTGTCTTTTGTTCACTAAATCAGTAAGTGAACATGAATCAATGCTATCCATTAACTTTAAAGGAAATTTTGATACATAATCTCAGAAAAAATTTAAAGAATTCCCATCAAGTATAATGCAGATATCTTACTATGACCTGATGAAACCTGAATGTAATGTCATCAAGTCCATGTACATTTCCACAAATTTGCATTCTTGTAATAAATGTTAATCACACATGTATTATTTTATTATAATATTAACATAATATATCCTTGTATGTAATTGTTACTTCTAGATTTTGTGCCCTGGGAGAGGTGTTGGGTTTTTTCCAGAGCCTCTAGTTCTATAGCAGTAGAAGTAAATACTACAGGAGCATAACACGTTGAGTATGTGAGGTGGCTTGGTTGATGGGTATTTTCAATATTGTGCTGCGAGTTTATGGTGTATTGTTACACTGGGACTGCCAAACCTTAATTTTATCCATTTCTTCTTCCTTCATGTTGAAAATCTGAAACTGACGTGTTTCTTGGTTAGTGTATCTTCTGAAACACATTGTGAATGAAATAGTTTTTTACTAGTAGTAACTAACATCAACAAGAAGTTATTCTGCCAGTTAAATCTAATAAGCTGTTTGATTTTCTGTGTCAAATATAAGAAAGGAAAGTTATCAACTGGGGGGAAAAAAGAGAAGGGTGCCTACATTTCCCTGCAGAAGAGCAGATGTACTATGCAAGAACATCAGAGTTATTTTAAAGCTGAAGGAAATTGTCAAATTCTCATTTGGGATATTACTTTCTTGGCAAGGGCATCTGTAAACAGCCTGTCATTTGAAAGGAATGCAGCATGAACAGAAGACCTTCTTTTCCACTTTTGTAGTATGTGATTTTTTTTTTTATTCTATTCTGAATTCCAATCAGTCTGGTGTTTTACCTGAAAAGTTGGGTACAAAGCAGTAACAAGTATTGCTGCTCATCTTCAAATATCTTTTGGAATCACTGGTTTCTTCCATCCAAATAATCAGAAAAGGCTGGTGCAGAAGGATGGGGAAAATGTCTTACTTCTACAGTTTGTTCAGTACAAAGCTTCCCTCTCATTACAGACTGTGTTCCTGAGAAATTTTTGGATGAGAAGGCGCTTACGGAGTTGGCAGTGATTGAATGAGCAGCAAAAGGAAAGCTTTTCATTCCTATTTTCTTTCTTTAGTGGAAAAAGGAAGTCTAAGATTTATTTGTACCTTTGTAGCCTCTGCAGAATTATCAAAGGAGGATGTTTTGCTTTATGTCTGGTCATCCCCATTATGTGTTTTGACTTTTCCAGATGCATTTGGAACTGTCAACCTTTGGGATTTCTCCTTCTGTATCTTGATAAGGTGGGTTTGCGGGAGGTATCTGTTTTTTTAAAAAAGAGCTGTCAGTTAGTCCTAGCTCTTTCCCTTTTGTTGGGAAGTACCATCAGGATTTTTTAGCAACTATTTTGCAACAGTAGCTTCCCACCTTTATCTGCATGGTTGCAAATTTTTTCATGGTAAGACAAGCTAAAGCATCTTCTGACTAGCAAAACACTGGATTTCACAATTTACACTTGAAAACAGCAGAAAGCTGAGACACAGGAGTCTGTTTTCTAGCTCCAGGTATTTGTATGTCTTTTTAGATTTAGTGTATTTGACTGTCTTCTCTAGGGTTGAGGGTTTGTGGTGACTGAGTATGTGTATTGTCCAGATACTTGCAATGTCTCAGTGACTCCAACTTCATAGTAACCCTCAGAGAAATATTTTTAATTTAGTTATCCCTGGCTCTTAAGATAGAATCAAATTCTTTGCAATCTGAGGTAATGAAGAGTATGAAATCTGTTGAAGCTAAAAACAATGAGGCTGAGCAGAAGAGTTTTCAAGTCATTGCATAGTGATTCGTAAAACTATTTTGCTGATGCCAGTTAGTGAAAAATGATCGTGCCTTTCAGGGAGGGGAAGATTTTTTTCCTTTGTGCTATTTGGACCACAGGAGGAAAACGTGTTGGTTTTTCTTTATTAAGGACACTGGTAGCTTGTGGAAATAACATGTGTAAAGAGATATTTTGTTTTGCTCTTCTCTTGGCAGGCAGCCAGGAATTTGGGTTTCAGCTTGATGTTGAGGCAACCTCCCATCTAATTTAAAAAACTTGACTACTCTCACTTAAAAAGCTTCTTATGGAGTAACTTCAGATGTCCAAAATTCCTTTCACCTGTGAATAGAAAGATCTGGGCTATTTCTTTTCCTTTCTTTTCCCTCTTTTTCCTTATTTATTGCGCTATTAAACTGCTAGTTTTGTATTGCTTTTTCCCTTCGCCACTGTTCTCTTAGCTCCTATTAACTCTTGCTTTCTCAATTTTTGAAATTGAGAAATCCAGCTCGCTAGCTGGATTTATGGCAGCATCATTTAAACTTTTCTTCCCCTCTCTCCATTCCACATTCCAGGGATTTTTTCGCATTTTCTCTGAAAAAAAAACCAACCAACCAGTAGTAAAGCTTTTTACTCCACTCATCAATGTTTCTTTCTGGTGGTATATGCCTTTCTAGTGGCATACATAGTAGTTTACTAAATATTCGAGATGATGTCGGAGTGGTGGTTTTGGAGCCTGCAGAGCATCAAATAGGAAAATGTGTGCTCGTAAACAAAACCATGTGCTTGAATGTGTGTTGAGAAGGTGCCTGCTATATCCTCTTTACATTTCTGGTCCTAAATAGTTGAGATCAGTGTATTGCATCTGTTGTTGTGTTGTAGAACTATTTCCGTGATTTTGTCAAGAAATGTTAGTGCTCATCCTTTGCAAGTTGCTCATTATATTGCTGCATTTTATCTTGTAAGCTTTTACATATTTTTCAGTGACGTTGCTGACTTGCTGGTGTATTTCATCCAGTACCGAGCTGGTGTGTTTTTGTAGATGCGTGGTGAATTGTGTTGGGAATTGACTGGCTGGATAAATAAGGCTTTCTCTGGGGGGGTATTTTGTTGTGGGATTTGTTCCTGGATCTGGGTCATCGTGTGGCTACCAAGTATTGCACCACAGCCTTAGATTAAAATGTTTCTAGGACTTTACCCGGTCCTCTTATAGACAGGCATTCTTTGACCTACCTGGAAAACACATAAACTGTAGTTTTCCTCTGTATAGTTTTATTTACAATAATGAACAAAGTGCAAGCTTAGTACTTGCCTTTCCTAAGTGCAGTTCATAAACATCAAGTTATATCACAAATGGTATAGCTTCCACTCTCTTCCCTGCAGTCTCATGGAATGCCTGTGGAAAGTAATGTCAAAAGTGCTTGAATTTCATTTCCTGAAAGTGTTTGGTTTTTTTTTTTTGAGAGATACAGATTGTCAGTGCATTTAAATGAAAAGTCTAGGGAGAAGGTGATGGAATCTAGAGATCATCAAGCCCAATATATTTTGCAGATTTCCAGTGTGAGAAAGATTTAGAGGCTATTAAACTAGACTAGCTGCTCCCTTTACTTTTTCATTCTTTTCTTGTCCTCCCTCACCCAACACAGACTTGTAGAGAATATCAAGTTCTTTAAATGACTTTTGCTATCCCAGTTACTGAATCTGTGGAAAAACAGCTAATACATGTTATTAGCAAGATGAGTGTTCTTACTGTGAAGGCCTGTATGACTTAGATACCTAATTTGTAAAACCATTTTTGTACTGCTGCTTCCATGTTAGAGTAAGCATACCTATACTTAGATCATAATGCATGTTTTTCACTCTCACTGTTTGCTTCAGGATGAAGAGGAAAATTTTTCTACAACCTTTTGAAGAACTTCTTTTACAAGAAAATTTGAGCATACCTTTACTGAAAATTGAGTTATTGATGAGTTGCCTGAATTGTAGTTTTATTGTCTAGTAATAGTTATACAATAATTTGCAAATTGCTTTATGAAAAGATACTTTTGAATTACGAAAAATACAGATGATTTGAAATTGAAATCTATATGGAAGAAATTTTAACCTAGCTAGAAACTGAAAGGTAGCCACATTGAAAAATATTGAAAATTATACTTTAAATCCTCTAGTAAAATGTCCAGGTTGCCGTGGTGATTTGGGACAACTTGGAACTCAATGAATTTTTATGAATTTGAGTGTATCTGAAATTTCTCAAGGTTATAGGGCTTCTGATAATTATTAAATTAAAATGGGGTAAATGACAGTACACAGACTTAAATCATAGGTTGATTTATCCATAGGCTGGCAAGGTTTTTTTATTTATATGAAGTTCTGGAATTGCTTGTGAGTTAAGATGTTAGCTCTGTTTGGAAATGAGAAAACTTACCAAGGAGCTGGAAAACCACTGGATGAAAAAAAACTTTCCTGAAACTGAAGTGTTGAGGAAATAAGTCAGGCATCCTTCATTTACACTGAAATTAGTTTTCTTTGGTGAATCCTTGAATCTACTATCCCAAATGTATTTCTTAGTATATGAGAGAACAAAATACTTGGTGCTGGTAATAACTTTGTCATTTTAAAAGGCAGTGTATTTAGTGATTGGTGTGCCCTCAGCAAAACATTCTGGGAGGAACAGTTCTCGCTGGGAAACACAAAGGCTGCATTCTACCTTTCACAAGGATCCTCTTGTTTTTTGTCATCCTCAACAAATCCATATCAAATGAATGTTTACCTTCAGAAATCTGAGATGTCATTTTATCACGGTTGAGCTCACCAGTATGATAAAGAGTTTTTTACTGCTGAGAGTACATCTATTAAAAAAAGGCATTCCATGAAAAGAATAATCCATTATTTCTCAGAAGAAAAATGTTGCCAATTAGAGATAGAGAACTGCCATACTTATTTAATAAAATGTGAAGGAACTCACTAAGAGAGTTTTTGTTCTTTCCTGTGGAGTAGCTAAAATGCAACCAATGACTGGATACAATGTCTAATGGACTTTGTGGCACTAGCAGAAGTGTTTGGTTTAGAGAGACACACTGAAGAGTAAGTCCTTTCATGCTAACATTGCCTGGCAGTGTTTATCTGGGATTCATTCTGAAAGCAACAGGTTTAAAAATTCAGACCCAAGAAGAAATTAAGTGGTCGTGGAACAAAATTGCCTCCATTGACTTATAGCTCATGTGTTAAGGCTTTTGCACCTTATGGAGGACTATATGCAGTGATTTTTCTTTACAGTTTGTATCTAGAAATGCATCCATTTAGGTCTCCTGCATCTAGTGGATGTATGTTCACTCGTGTGACCAGGTCTGCCTACCTTTTATAGGTGCAAAATGCAAACTATGAGGCTTCCTGCTTATACTTTGGTCACGTAGCAGGAGCACTTCGGCCCGCAGCAAGGGGAAGCAGTGTAAAGCCGTAAGAAGGAGGTGGGGGCAAACAGGTTGTAGGTTCATGGCACTTTTTTGCAGGCTGCATTTGGTTTTCACAGTGTGGGTTGGGCACTTACGATTTAAGATCAATGTGTAGTATTGGGTCTGCCAGCTGTCTGACAAAATGGAAAGTACCAGAGCTGTATGGGCAATGCCACTGTGGTCACTTGTGCTTGTCAGCATGGAGGCAGGTGGCTAAGAGCGTTTTTTAGAGCTGTGTGTGTTGCTAAAAGGAGACTGTTAGCATATATTCAAATGAATAATAAGGTCCCTTAGCTGTAAAATCTGCAAAATCACAGCTCGCATGTCAAAAGGTCTTGTTTTAGATTTTGTTTGACAGAAATGCAAGCCCTCAGTGGGTCTGTAATGTGCATGCTCCAAGTTTGGGTTGGGGTGGGCATCTTTGGCGGGTTGGGGGTGGTGGTTGGATTTTGGTTTTGTTTTGAAATGAGGCTGTAGGAAGTTAAGTAGATCTTGATTTCATGGAAGAGATCTGGCTTACCTTTTTCATCCCTCTGAGCAGATACTGAAAAGTCAGTTTGACAGGGTATAAGAACTAATTTATCAATAGGCTGTAAGTGATACTATTGGTAAATTGTACCTCACAAGCTAGTTACTACTTAAATGTTGGGGACGTTATCTTTTTTGAGCAATATAAGAACATTTGATTCCCCATGTCCTGGAATTAGAATGGGAGAAGTCAGTATAGGAATGGTGTTGAGTAACAGGAATTTTGCTCCTTGAGTTCATCCATAGGGATCAGGCAATTCAAAACAATTGATGAACTGGCAATGTGCCCTGGAAAAGCGAATCCTGTTTGGAAGACCTACAAAGGCAGTCTCTTTGTACTTAAAGAATCTTCTTTTCTTACAGCGGATGATAAAGGTTGGCAATCCTGGAATTTTAATAGTGACCATAAACATGACACATACAGTACTGGTAAAAATAATTCTTCCTGTAGTCCTCTAAGACGTCCCCTCCCTCCCATCCACTCCTGTTTGTGAAACAGAGGGCTTTTATTCCAGGGCCATTTAAAACTACAGGCTGTTCTTTAAATACTGTGATGTCCTCTAATTGCTTCTGGTGCCAAAATCTGGATAAACAAACATTTACTTGAAAGGAAGGAATAAAAAGGAGCTTATGCACTAGTTTCCAGACAGAGCAGTCCTTTCTGGAAGTTCAACTTTTGTTTTGGAAAATTCAGTTTCCTTGTGCTCTCCTGTTTGAATGTTTGCTTATGGATTGGCAGTGGGTAGAGTTCCCCATTCTTATGGGTGAAAGAAAATGAGAATTTTGAAGTATCTGTATGCTACATATGTGTGAGTTTGACTGTGTAAAACATAGGGTTTTTAAAGCTATGTGAGTTGCTATTTATGCAAGAGAATCTAAAAATGTTTATGTTACTTTCTTTAAAAAATAGTTCTGGAATTTCACGATGAATTCAGGTTAAATAGCACTGTTTATCAAAATCTTACCTGTGAGGTCTTCAAAAGTGGTCTGCAGGTGGTCTGTTGAGCTCTATTAACTAATAAAATAGGTAGAGTTGTTTGCTACAGGTTTGCTAATGAACCAGAGGGGTGAGTGGGAAATGTTGGTATTTGGCATTAGCCTTCCAGCTACAGAAAAAATGCGGAAATCTTTTGCTTCCTACCTGAATGAACAAATGTTGAGTATGCTTTGCGTTCAAAAAAGTTTTCGTGTGCTTACTACGATTACAGATCTTATTTTGAAAAAACATGCTGTGCTAGGGAAGAGCACAGCATATACATTATAGACCGATAATTTTACATATGTCCACTCTTTTTTTCATCTCTAGATCAATTGCAAAAGAGCTTGCAGACTGGCTTATCAGCAACAATGTAGTTGAGCACATTTTTGGACCAAATTTACATATTGAGGTTTGTATGAAATTACTATTTTTAGTATAAACATGGGGGTGTAACTTCTAGTAAATCTTTCCTCAATATGTTCTCATTTTGCAGATCATCAAACAGTGCCAAGTGATTCTGAATTTTCTTGCAGCTGAAGGGAGACTTAGTACTCAACATATAGACTGTATTTGGGCTGCAGCACAGGTATATATAACAATTTTATAATTGCAGGAGTGATTAAAAACCCACAAAATAGAAAATGGCAAGTTGATTTTGTTTTACATTCTTAAAGTTAAGTTTTTTACTTTGTCTGTCTGTCTGAGTGTTTTGCTGACCAAAATTTCAAGTTAGGTAATTGCCACAGTTACTAGTTTTTATTAGATGCAAAAATTCACCTATGCTACTTTCATACAAGGAAAACCTGAAGTTGTATAGCAAGGACATAGTGTTTTCACTAAGAATGGTGATGAAGATTGTAGGGTAGATGTAATACTTTTACTGTCGTGCTAAATTGCCTTGCTGCGATGTATTGTAGCTTCCATTTCTGGTACTCCTGGTGTGAACAATCAGGTGAAAATTGTGACAATGAAGTTCACAGCTGTGCCATGGTGCTGGTGTTACAGTCTATAGAAGGCACTGAGATTTTATTTTTTGCTTGGTAAACGTGGAAACTCTGATAGGTTTTTTTCCTTTGGAAAGCTATATTTGTTTGCTAATTTTAATGGATTGCTAGGCTTTTTATTTTAGGTTGTGAAATTTATTATTTAGGGGATTTGAATACAGTAGACATCTTGATTTCCTGTTGTGGAAACTGTTTTTCCATGGTTTCAGTCTGCTTTTGTTAATCAAACAAACAAACAAACAAAAAGCAAGCACCAGAAAACCCCCTCAAGGTTTCAGTGTCAATTTTTCTAAAAAATACCCTCAAAATGAAGGTCAGAAATAAAATTGATCTTTTTGACAGGAACATACTTTTATACAAGTTAGAATTTGAAGGGTTGGGGTTTTTTGTGTTCAGTATTTCTCTGTAATTTGTTTCAAATAATGCTGTGTATACATTCTGAAACCTCTGTAGTCCATTGTCATTATAACATGCAGCTGCTACGTAATAAATGCTCATTATAACAGCATTCACTCTACTAGGCTCCAACAAATTTCTGTATCAGAGTAATTAATGATTACTTACTTCACTTACCTTTTTAAAGCAATATTTTAGCTCCCTTGATTGCACACACATAGTAACTAACACTAGCGTTAGACCTCTGGATTTTAATTATCTTTTATAGTATTTTAAGAACTTAATATATTACCCAAATGTGATAAGTCTTCCACAGTTCACATGTTCATTTTGACACCCTGATATTTTCAGAATATACGTGTTCGATTGTATGTCCTGATTACTTCCTGTAAAAGGTTTAAACCTCTAATGTTATTTAAAAGACTGACACATTTAGACTGTGAGAAGGCCTTAAAGAATCCATCTTCCACTTTTTAAACTTTTTGACAAAAATTTATCTTCTCTGAGTAGAGGCAGATATCTCAACATGTTTAAATGCATCCCTCTATAGAACCCGCATCATTACATTTAAATCCTGTGAAGGATGGCCTGTACCTCATAAACTGCTGACACAGATATTTTATATGCCAAGAACGCAAGATAAAATAACTAATGAAAAAAAAACCTTTTGAGGTGCCTGTGTGGCAACCAGCGTTAAGAATGTTTTTTCTAGAAGCTTCCTGTAACCATTATTTTATTCTTTTGAATATAAACATCCTTACAAACGTAATGAAACCCTTTGAGTGACTATGAAAAGCAGCATTTAACCTAAGAGGTAAGCATCTAGGAGCACTGTAACTTCAATGTGTAAGTAGAGTAGTTAGCTAAATACATTGTCATATTTTTTGACATCCACTACTGGAAGGAAAACCGAATTATAAGTAATCCTCACACAGTTCACACAGTCTGTTCTCTCAGTCTCATATTAGTCTGTAATGTCTTTATTTGTATTTACCACTGCTAATAAGGTAATCACTGCAAATATTACTTCCCTCAGGATTTAGCATATACACTAATATTTTATAAGTTACAGTTAAGTTAAAATACCACATGAACTTCCAGTTCTTCTTTTCACCAAATCTCTTGGAACTGGAAATAAGGAAGATGTTGTTACAGTTGATTTCACTAAACTTTATATGCTTCGCAGTGTAAAAATGAAGTTAAGGCAAAATGTCAAGTCTGATGTAGTTTGGAATTACTGGACAAGTGTTTCTGAGAATTTGTGCAAAGGTGGTGTTTAATTGCTCAAATTTTATCAATTTTTGACATTTTTTTTAGAAATTTATTTTGCTGTTACCTTCTCCATTTATTTCTACTTTGTAGCTAAAGCATTGCAGTCGTTACATACATGACTTGTTTCCTTCTTTGATCAAAAACCTGGACCCTGTCCCACTTAGACATCTTCTTAACCTGGTCTCAACTCTTCATCCAAGTGCTCACACTGAACAGGTAAAGAGGAGCCAAACAAAATCACTGTAATGAGAAAAGAAACTATGTTAGTATATTAGTCAAGCATTATGGATTTGTCTTTGTTTTTCTAAAGGAATGCATGTAAAAATAATATTCAGTAATGCATGAAGAGGACATTATGTGAGTAAAGTTGTAATATTTCTTCAAGTAGGCCTTTTCTGGCTTTTGAATTATAATCTTTTTCAGAGGTTTTTGAGGACTACGTAACCACTGATAGAAGATTTTAACTTCATGTCTGAAGTTAAAAAGTGTTTCACACAACATTACTTTGTGCATTCATTTATTTTGGTTGGTTTATTTTGGTGAAGTATAGTATTGGCCTATAGAAGGCTTAACAGTCGATCTTTGCATACAAAACCTACTGCTTCTTAATGGCACTGTTAACCTGGTTTTGTTTCTAGACCTTGTATTTGGCATCAATGCTTATAAAAGCACTGTGGAATAATGCACTAGCAGCTAAGGCTCAGCTGTCAAAACAAAGCTCTTTTGCATCTTTACTGAGTACCAATCTACCCATGGGAAACAAAAAAGGTATGTGGTTTTCCAATAGATCAGGTAGTTACATTTTTAATTTTCGTAGTCTCCTTGTTGACTTTGGACAAAAAGGGTGTGTAGAACTTTTTACTTGGAAGTATTTTTAAAAAGTGTCATGCTGGCATATTTTTCAAGCAGAAGTTGAGGGTAAAGACAAAAGCATTACAACTTTGTGAGTGCCTTTGGAAAGCTTTTTCAGATCAGTTCTGTTTGTGTATCTAAATAGTATGTGGAGGTTTTTTGTGGGGTTTTTTGTTGTTTTGTTTTTTTAAATTCAGAGGATGGTCCATAACTCATCAGTTAACTATTTTAGTTCTGCTGAACATCTGTAACTTACATAGCTACATAAAATCTTACAAGAGCTTACCTTATTTTTTTACCTAGTTTCTGACATTACATGCTATTTCTGGGTTGGTGGGATTTTTTGTTGTGATGGGGTTTTTTTTTTGTTTTTACTTGACTGTATATTTCCCCACACTCATTACTAAAGGTGCTACCAAGCCATTCTGCTGTAGTTTCCCTTTCTTTTCCTACTCTTGATTTTTATGAATCGTGGACAAAACTATATGCTGACAAAAAGATTCTTAGTCACTTATTTTTCCATCCTGCTTTTTTCCTCCAGAAGAAGAGGAGCTCAGAAGAGCAGCCCCTTCACCTTGTAAGTACACTTTTAGAAGTACACCACAGGCTGATAATGTTTGATACTACAGTGTTTTTTTCTACAGCTATTGAATTTGAATAGAAGAACTAGTAAAAGTTTGAAATTACATTTTTATGAGAAGTCAAATGAAAATAATATTTCATGTAGCATCTAGGAAATTCAAGTAGGCGTGCTATATATGGCAAGAAGAGACATAAGAATACAAATTTTGTAGTTAAATGCTCAGTGCTTTAAAAATAATTTTTAGTGTTTAGGTACACAGATTGAGTTACATCCCTTGTTCAGCTGTTTGCAGGAAGAATGCTGTTGAGTTCAACATTTGAGGCAGATTTATGTGATGCTGTTATATTCCAATTAACACATATCACAAAGTAACTGGGAAATGTGGTTTTGAACTAGGGTCACCAGCAGCAAGCCCTCAAAGTAGTGACAACAGTGACACCCATCAGAGTGGAGGCAGTGATATTGAAATGGAGGAACAGCTTATTAACAGAACAAAACATGTACAGCAGCGTCTTTCAGATACAGAGGTAAGAGTGTAAATCTTAGTCTGTGAATGTTGTTACTGAGTTCCCTATTACTAACAATGGAAATAATTTTTTTCCATAATTGTTTCAAGACCTGAACAGGTGCATAGCACGTATGTTTACCTGCAGCAAGATAGTGGATAGCTGGAATCTTTACTTATATTCTGTGCAGTTCACATAGAATATATTGTACCTTGCCTGTGAACAAGTGCACTACAAAAAAACACCTCAAACAAACGGCTTGTGGCATTTAAATTGTATTTCAGTTAGATTAATCTCTTAGTAAGGGATTGCGTGACATACTGTTCACATGTCACACTGTGACTCTGTGTAGGTGCAAACCCTGAAGATAAACCTTCTTACGAATAAGATAATGCAAAAATAATTCTTAAATCTGAATCTTTCTCAGAGCATTTTGTCATTGGCACCCAAATTGAGAAAGAACGAATGAAAACTGGTAGATTTGGCACGTTTGAGAATGGTGTTTGAATGATGAAATTGATCATGTATTTTCAGTGGTGTTTTATTTTTCCACCAATCTTAAAAAAATAATTATTATTATTATTATTGCAGGAATCCATGCAAGGAAGCTCTGATGAGACAGCCAACAGTGGTGAGGATGGCAGTAGTGGTCCCGGTAGTAGCAGTGGCCACAGTGATGGATCTAGCAATGAAGCCAACTCCAGTCATGCAAGCCAGTCTGCTGGAAGCCCTGGCAGCGAGGTGCAGTCTGAGGACATTGCAGATATTGAAGCTCTCAAAGAGGAGGAGGATGAAGAGGAAGAAGATAGGAGTCATAATCCCCAGAAGAGCAGTAGGAGCACAGATCTGCGAAGCAGAAAACTGGAATCACAAGCAGGCATTTGTCTGGGAGATTCACAAGGGGCATCGGAGAGGAGTGGTGCAAATAATGGGGCAGGAAAGGACCATGTTTTTAACAGTGACTCTGTGACACCGGTGGATAATCGAATTAGAATGCTAGATGCTTGTTCTCACACTGAGGATGCAGAGCATGATATGACAGGGGAAATGAGCGCTGCTCACATTTCACAAGGGTCTCAAGATTCTTGTATAACTCATACAGGGGACTTCCTTGGGGAAACTATTGGAAATGAATTATTTAACTGTCGACAGTTCATTGGGCCACAGCATCATCACCATCACCACCACCATCACCACCACCATGATGGGTAGGTGGCTAGATGTTTCTTCAGAAATAAAAGTGGTAGCAAAATATTCCATTTGGGCAGAAATTTTTATGGACATTTTGCTATGGTTAGGATAATTTTGTCTAGCAGACATGATAGTTACAGCAGATAGTTGCACAGTCATCTGTTTTGTTAACATTTGATTAAAGTTTTTTGTTAAGGTTTTGTGTTGAATAAATAAGACAACATTTAATAAAATGTTAAAATTAGTTTGGAAAATGGTGTATTTAGTTAACATTAAAGAAGTCAACACAGTTGTCATGATAGTGAGACCTTCAATTTATCTGTAATTGTTTTTCAAACTCATGTGAAGATCTGCTCTGTTCAGACAGATGATTCATCCTGACTTTAGCTTTAGGGAGATGTCTGCTCACTTGTAGTCTGCTATAAACAGCTTTCTCTTTGATACTGTCCATTCTAATATTCTTCTTTTACAGGCATATGGTCGATGATATGCTAAGTGCAGATGATGTCAGTTGCAGTAGTTCCCAAGTCAGTGCAAAATCAGAGAAAAATATGGCTGATTTTGATGGGGAGGAGTCTGGCTGTGAAGAAGAGCTTGTACAGATTAATTCACATGCTGAGCTAACATCTCATCTCCAGCAGCACCTTCCTAACCTTGCCTCTATCTATCATGAACATCTTAGTCAAGGTAAGAGTGATAAAAAGAAATCAGAAAAACATTGTACTTCTGACTCGGTTTTACGTAATTTTGAATTAGTATCCGATAACTAAAGTAATCAAATTATATTAACCATATATGTGTATTTGCCCAAAGAAACCACAGCATCTGCTGACATTCTACCGTTTCTCCAAGAGATTCATTTTTATATCACATAAGTTTAGCTGTATTTACCTTTTTTAAATTTCAGGTACACCCCCCATTTCTACTGAAGCTTGTAAGGCAAGTTAAAACAAATAAAGGCACTAAAGAGCCTAGCAAATGTTTTTTTCTAGTAAGTTATTAAAGTAAAAAGAAAGGTGATACTGAAATGTGAGATTATTTTTTTTTCTCTCTGAAACCTTATGTGATTTTCTTCTGGTGGGTGCATCTTACAGTGATTCTGTACATTTGTCATCTTAAATGAATTAACCCCAGTGGGCTGTACAGAGGATAATTTTGGAAAAATGAGTTAAAGTATAACTTGATATCTTAGGGAGCTTGCCTTAAAGAGCATTTTTTGCTATTTCGTCTTACGCTACCAAATCTTCTAGTTTACTTCAGGGTCCAGTTTAAGATACTACTAAAACACTTCTCAAGAATTATGTCATCTTTCCATGTGCTATTGTAGCAGCTTTATTTTTGTTTTATCCCCCTTTTAAATATGATGGAGGATATGGTTGGTGAAGGTTTGACATTTTTCTTCACTGGTCTGGCAGAACCAAGTTTGCTATCTTCCAGCAGGCAGTAAAACCATTACTGTTTATTTCTTTTCCTGAAACACAGTTGAGTAAGAAGTCTTTTTTTCTTTAGGCTTAACTGAATTATAATTTCAGTCTGACATTGAAAATCTGGAAGGATCTTTTTTCTACACTATGGAGTTGAGTAAACTACTAAAACTTTGTAGTTAAAACATGCTATAAATCAGCATATTTTTTCAGTATTTTCCATAGATATTGCACATCTTACTGAAGATCCAAATTATTGTTTGAGCATGAGGCCTTCAATGCAGATTATTTTTGACACCCCTAGTTTGCACATGCAAATAATTACAGTGTTCTGCATGCAGTCTAAATTTTCTACTTGACTTTGCTCTTAATAGTATCAAGTAGTAGATAAATGAATGGTACCAGCTGTGGAAAGAAGGAAAATGTCTATCAGTGTTTATGAAAACATGATGAGTTTCTAAAGTCATGCATTTTGATACTCTTTACTGTATATAAAAAATGGTGTTTGTTTTTCCTGACTTTTAGTTAGATGAAGGAGATCATGCACTGTGAGGGGAATTTATTGAAATGTGCTTCTTTCTTGCTTTCCAACCATGGTAGTTACAAAGATACTTCCCTTCGGACCACAGCACCACAGAAAGACTTAAGAAATATTTTAATTATACTATGAATTAAATCTAATTAAATGAAAAAGCAATTGCACCTGCACCTGCAGTTCTTAAGTAAAGTTTTTATTGTGCATTGTCATTAGCCAAAACCAGTATAAATATTGGCTTAACTGCCCTGTTGACTTCTTGTATGGTCATAATAGTTTGTCTTCTTTTAAGAACCCATATGTGGAAAAAGGCTGCAATTACAGTGTTGTTGTTTGCACTTTACAATAGCCAAGTTTACAAATAAAGCCTCTTGTTGTCTGTGCACTTAGGAAATAATGTTCAGATTAGGTAGTTCCTTCTATTTATTCAATAACGGTCTTTATATTTTGTTCAGGACCAGCAGTTCATAAACATCAATATAATAGCAATGCGGTGACGGACATTAATTTGGATAATGTTTGTAAGAAAGGAAATACCCTTTTGTGGGATCTGGTCCAGGATGAAGATGCAGTAAGTTGAATACCAGAAAAGAATATTTTTTTAAAGAAAATAAATACATACTATTCAGTGACTTTTCTTTCTACTTGCTGTAGATTCATCTCTCTGAAGGGTTAATAAATGAAGCAGAGAAGCTGCTCTGTTCTTTAGTATGCTGGTTCACTGACAGACAGATTCGAATGAGATTTATTGAAGGCTGCTTAGAAAATTTAGCAAACAACAGGTAACTTAAATCATAAGTCATCTCTTTTTATATGTATCTGTTTTTGGAACATAAAGGAAATCCAGGTTGACTATAATGGTTGTTTCATTTTACAGGAACACAAGTTAAACTAGACAAAAACAGAAGTATAAGAATAGTTTTCAAGGTGTTATGGATGTATCTGATACTCGATTTTTCTATTCTGTCAGTGTCGTGAATTTGTCATCTTGCCGATTTGTCTGTTCTCCCTTCTGCCAGAGGTTACTGCCTTCCTAACATTTGGTAAAATCGGGTCCACACCTTGGCCAGTTGAGTGCAAGGTCAAAGGACCTTAGCATAAGCATTTTGAACTATATATTTAGATTTTATGTGCAAGTGGCTGAGGAACAGATGAGTTCTTTTCCACCAGGTCTGTTGTGGGGTCTGGATTCTGTGGAGAAGCAGCTGGAGGTAGAAGTAATACCTTGACCTCAGATAACTTGTTTCAATACCAGCCAGAGCTGTGAGATTGTACAGTTTCAAGACTGGCAAAATTGGAATTTATTT
Organism: Falco biarmicus; assembly: GCF_023638135.1. Taxonomy (NCBI): domain Eukaryota; kingdom Metazoa; phylum Chordata; class Aves; order Falconiformes; family Falconidae; genus Falco; species Falco biarmicus. The sequence continues at coordinate 29,359,222 of NC_079299.1, forward strand.
TGTTGATAGAACTAATCAACTGGTGGACATTGCCTGCAGTGTTACCTTTTTGCTAAGAACTGTATTTGTGAGATGAGTTACAAGTATACTGAGACTATAATTATTTATGGAAATGTGAAGATACTTATCACTGATAAGAAATTTCCGTTATGTGCCATTTATGCACTTCTTGAGTTTGCCTAGATAGTTGTCATACAATACACATCTACTTGTGTCTACAGTGAGTTTGAGGCAGATTTCTGCTGTCATCTGTTTGTGGAAAAAATGTACTCATTTTGCTGAAATTTCACAAGACAAATTTTATGAAACTCAAAAATAAGAATTTACCTTTTAAAATTTAAATTTTTTTAAATAAGAAAAATGTATACTGTTTTATTTTTATACTTGTCCAGCAGCTGTGCAACCAAGGTATTACATGTAAAGAATTTGAAGTATGTGTGGTTCAGGTTCAGAAAACTGATTGGCTAACATCATGGTAAATTCAATTGCACTTAGGTGTTTACAGTCCCATCAGCCTATTGGCTCACTGAACCTGAGCTTCTCAAAGTAATTTTGAAATTGACAATTTTAATTTTGTAACAATCATATATATACTGTCATCATTTCTCTCTTTCTCCTTTAGATCAGTAGTAGTTTCACTTCGTCTTCTTCCAAAGCTGTTTGGTACTTTTCAGCAATTTGGGAGCAGTTATGACACACATTGGATAACAATGTAAGTAGCCCCCTGTCCCCAGCAGCCTAAACCAAGAGACTTGATGACGTTTAGGGGGCTGCTGCAAGGCTTGCTCCTTCGCTGTTGTCCAGACCAATAATGACTATGGTCATCATCTGTCTGTTGTCTGGTCTAGATATATAAGCCTGTCTAATCACTCAGGCCTGGATTTCTTCATAATATACACTACTGTTGTAACTGAGCTGTAGACTGAATATTTTTTTTGAACACCCACCCCACTCCACCCTCCCCGCTTTAATCCCAAAAAACTTGCAGACAGTACTAGACATCCACTAGTAGTATATTGTAAAATGTTGTAGTAACTTGATGTTACATCATTCTGTTCTGATGTTATATCAAATGCTTCTCAGTAATAAAAAAATTGGTTTGTAAGAAAACCGTTGAAATGTGAGGATACATAGTCTAGCATGCCTTACTAGAACAGACTATATAACTAGCTGGGCTAACTACAGAGAACGGACTACTGGAACTTCTGGCAAGGATTGCGGTGACTATCAGCAATTTTTCTTGGCCTTTTTACACATGACATGTTTAAATATATGACCAGTTCTGGGTTTTGGCTTAGACTTCTTCTGAATTAGGGCCTTTAGGGACGTTTTTCATGGTCTCAGAAGGGAGTGTTCTGTCAGTCCCATTCCTGAAAATAACGACACTGTGGAGCTTTGTGGATGACAGGGAAGAAGAGAGTACTGTACTAGAAAATACTCCTGAATTCATGGTAGATGGAAAAACTGAATGTTTGCTTTGATTTGATGTGTGTGCAGTTTTCCTATAATAGCTGTCTAATTTCTGTAGCTTTTCTGATCATTTTAAGCAAACCATAATAACTTTCTGCCCTTTAAATTGTTACAGGTGGGCAGAAAAGGAACTTAATATGATGAAACTTTTCTTTGATAATTTGGTACACTACATTCAGGCAGTCAGGGAAGGACGACATAAACACGCATTGTAAGTACACAACTGACTTTGAGTGTTTGATATTTTACATTTTAAATGTTTATTTTCTGCTTTTCTTCTGGTGCTTCTGATGTGTTCTTAAAAGTACATACTTTCTATAGGGACATTACATGCTTAGGGAGACAAAGGTCTGTGAAAACGGTAACATTTTAAATAGCCTCCTTAGAAAAACATGCAACAACTCTCATGTCACTTTTGTTAGACATTATGTTGAGTATTCCTTTACAAATAAAACACAAAGATTTTATGTATTCAAATCAATTTAAAGCGATTTCATGTCATAAAACTATTCAAATGTTTTAGTTTTAAAATCTTGTTATTAACCTTTGCGGTAGTTTGTTTTTTTCTATTTAACACATTCATCTGCACTTTCCAATATGCATGGTTAAAAATAGGTGTATATACACAAGAAAGAATTTCTAGCTTCCCAATCCTGGAGGAATAACTACTCACATTTTGACAGATGTCAAAGTCAGTATGTAAATATGGGCATCCACAGTTGAAAAATGTTGCTATTTATGGGTCAAATTTTTACTTCATCATACTCCTTTGTATTGGACATGGTTCTAGTGAGGAATTACTTCAAAAGCTGTTTGAAAGTGAGATGAATTGCTTTAAATTACGGCAAAATGAAATGCTGTTCAGCTCTTTTGACCTTTAAGCTTCTATCTTACAACTACAGATAAAGTTAAATATATTATGTAAGTTGCAAAAATACTTTTTGTGAAGGATATGTATCAGCAGAGATCAGCAATTCAGAGTAGAAATACCAGCATTTTACAAGTTAGGGAAAAAACTAGGGTCAGATCCTGCAAGTTGCTAATGACAAAATGCTTCATGGGAACTGGATTGTATGCCAAAAAACCCTCCACTCCCGCCCCTCAAAAAAGCAACAAAAAAGTACTTTAGTAATGACTAGTATGTCATTCCACTTGTTTGGTGTGGTTCTGTAGCATGTGCAACTGGAGTCTAGGCTATATACTGAACTAGAAGTTCAGAAAGAAACTTGAAAGAAAAAATCACTTATGGTTTTAAGAGGCACGTGTATAAGTGGGAAAAAAAGTTATGACAATAAACACTTAAATAAACTTCTGTTTTTATACAAATTTAAATTTTAGATACAGCCACAGTGCAGAAGTTCAGGTTCGTCTTCAATTCCTGACATGTGTGTTTTCAACTCTAGGATCACCAGATCATTTCAGTAAGTGTTTGAGGTTACCTTATCAGAGAAGCACCTCATAGTAAGGCTCACATAGTTCTTAATAATCAATGTTAGCTTAAATAAATACGATATTTTAAACATACAATTTTAAATAAACTCTGATATTGTTTCAAAAGAAGGAAGATTTTTTTTGATGGAAGCACACAACCAACACTGGAGTTTAGATTCTATTGCAGTTCTGTGGAAACAAATTTTTCTGTTTTCTGTGCTTCAGTTTTTCTAAATATTGGGATTGTAGTAATTACTGAAATGAAGATAATATAGTCTGTATTTGTGGGTTTTGGTTCATGTCCATGATGTTCTCAGAGATCTTCTACTAGAGTGTGCTGTATGTTGTGATACCAAAAGGGAATAATTCTTCATATTTTAATAATACTGGAAATTGGTTCACACTTCTGCGAAAGTAGTATTCTGTATGACAGTTGATCTGTGCAGATGGTTAATCCTTTTCACTCTAAAGGTTAAAAATAGAAGTCTTTTGATGTGGCTGATGGAATTCAAAATTGAACATGATTTTCTGTGGTTTTAGTAACCCTTGGTGGCTTTCCCTTCCACTAATTCTTTTGGCTGCTCTCAAGCCCTTGTGAACTAGGAGCCTTCAGTGTTTTTTCAGCATCAGCTCTGTAGAGACTTTCAGTTGATTGTATCTTGAGGTCATTTGTTAAAACGCTTTAAGTGAGGAGTCCTTTGGGTAGTCTCATTATAGACAAAGTTGGCATATGGTGTGCGTATGGCTCGTCACTGGTCATTAGAATACAGGAAGGAATGAGAATATCTGTAGCCAAGAGAGAAAAAACTTGCAACACCGTATTTGCTATTGTTGATGGAATAGCCGCAATTCTTTTAAAAGAAATTTGGTGAGATCACAAATGTTTATGTACCAGCTAAGAAAATAAACCTACTGTTCTCTTCAAAGGAGAAGCAATAAAATAGTTACAGAGATACTATTTTCAGCCACAGTCTCAATACCCAGCTGAAAGCTGGACTCTATGCCCAATAACTACTTACGAACTAAGAAGCAACCTGCTGTTTGGTATGAGAGCTCAGGTCAGCCCACGCTACTCATTGGGTTAGTAACAACTGAGAGCACTAATGACCAAAACCTGTAGCTGATTGCCAGCTCTAAAAGGGGAAAAGTCTAATTCCTAATTGGTAGGTGGTGAATTTTTCTTTTGTTGTTTCTGAAAACTTCTTGTCCTGACTATTCTGAATTCTATGCATGTATTCTTGGGTTTTGTGGACTGTCACTATAGATTTGATGTTATAAAGGATTAGTTAAAAATACTTCCCTAATTTTAGGGTTGAGTTTAGAACAAGTGGACATACTGTGGCACTGCTTAGTAGAAGATTCCGAATGTTACGATGATGCACTACACTGGTTCTTAAATCAAGTACGAAGTAAAGATCAACATGCTATGGGTATGGAGACTTACAAGCATCTTTTCTTGGAAAAGGTATGTAGAGAGTTAATTGCGACCTTACAATCCTAGTAAAAGTGTTTCTTTTCCATACCAGCACTATTTAACATATTTAAAGTTGTGTCTGTGAAAAAAATATCTTCAGTAGTCTTGGAGGGCCCCACTTGTCATGAAATGATTTTTCTCTGCTTGGAGGGAAGAGAGGAACGAATTGGTATGAATTCTTTTCACACTAGTATTTACTTGAGTGTTTCTTTGCAGGTAGCTTGTGTGTTGTATCTGAAGCTATATAGCACTTTAATGTGGAAAAAAAAAAAGCCACCCAGAACTACTCTTTCCTTTATGATGTATAGCTTACCTGATTAAAAAAAAGACTTTTCTTCTTTTTGGGAGGGGCATATGAATCGCATTAATACATCCACTGAAAATATGAACATGCAGCATCAGAGCTTTTTGCAAGGCATCCCATCCATTCCAACAAATGAAATTTTCAAATCTATCCATTTTGTATAATTAATGTAGTCTAGTTCTTTTTTAAGGCTATGCAGTTTTTTGTCTGGTTTTGTAAACTTACGAGTTTTTTTGAACAGAAACATCGTGTATGCTAATAAATATTCCTGCTGTTGATAAGTTAAGCAGGTAATGTTACAGTAATTTTTGTTCCGTCTGCACTGTTACAGTCCAAATTGGTGGTAGAGAAAAGAGGTTTGTTGAAGCCAATTATGGTCGATTTTTTTGTATTGTATATAAAATTCAGAGAGTGTGATCTTTTGCAAGAATAAATTTTAGTTGATCTACTGCATTTGAATATGATTGGTAGTAACAGTAACATTGTTCTGTGCTAATGAAATAAATACTCTGTAATTGCTATCCGTTCCATTACTGAATTTTATTTTCCATACTAAAGTCCATTCGTTTTATTTAGATGCCACAACTAAAACCTGAAACTATTAGTATGACTGGCCTAAACCTTTTCCAGCATTTGTGTAATTTGGCTCGATTGGCTACTAGTGCATATGATGGTGGCTCAAACTCAGAGGTAAGCCTAGATTCTGTGCTTATGTTTTATTTCTTTCTGAGGGAAGAGGAAAATTAAATTACTCATCTGCAGCAGCATCTCTCTTGAGAACTTACTGACTTGAATATTGTTTACTGGTTTGAGATAGGAATGCCACAGCCCACAGTGGTGGGGTCTGCACAGATTGCTGTCTTGAGTAGGTCCCTGGGAACTCAGGACTCTGAAGTTCCAAGTGTGAGACAGTGAAATGCAAATAAGAGGCCAATGATCCAGAGTTTCCCTCATGACTTTGAGCATGTGTGGCTCTTGTCTCTAGAGGTAGAGATAGGAAACCACAAAGAAAGTGATACCTGTTGCCTGCATATCTTTGTGCGGTTTATCATATTCTTAGCATTACTGTATTTATTGTGTTTAAAGAATGGGTTTGTAACATTTACTTTCCTAAATAAGAAGATTCAGATGACATTCTATTAGGCATATTTAATTCTGACTAGAAATCTCTTATAAAATGTGTCTCAGCGTACATGTGAAGTGCTTTAGAAGTTTTTCTTCTGTAGTTTTTTGTGCAGAGAAACTATCTCAGAAATAAAATGATATATTGGATATTTTTCTGTGAATTAAGGCAAATTTTTATTAAAATGCTATTCTTGCAATGAATACTGATTATAATTGCAGTTTTAAGGCTTCATTTAGAAGTATTCCTGTTTGTCAGAAATGAGGTCATTCTTTTGAATTTTAACCAGTTCTTCTCATGCTTCAAAGTATGAAAATGTTTCTGTGAAACTTAGAATTTTATAGTAATTCATGAGTGCAGTGATGAGAACCCAAGCAGAGGAAAAATGAAGGTATTTTTAGTAATTGCATCACAAGGCAAATAAAATGTCTCAAGTCAGAAAAGCATCGCTCCCAGTGTAACAATGAGGCAATGTTTTTTTTTTTTCTGTGTTTGTTTTTCTTTTGTCAAAACAGTTGTGTGGCATGGACCAATTCTGGGGTATTGCTTTAAGAGCACAGTCTGGTGACGTCAGTCGAGCAGCTATCCAGTATATCAACTCTTACTATATCAACGGTATGAATTTTTATTTTTGTTCTCTGTTTAAAATGTAAAGAATATCTAGTGTTATCCCCTTTTATTCTTAGTATAAAAATGCATAATCCTGAAGTTGTGCGTATATAATTTAGTTTAACTGATATTACAGGTAAAACTGGTCTGGAAAAAGAACAAGAATTTATTAGCAAGTGTATGGAGAGTCTGATGATAGCTTCTAGTAACCTTGAGCAAGACTCTCACTCAAGTCTGACCATTATTGAAAGAGGACTCCTAATGCTGAAGACACACCTGGAGGCTTTTAGGAGAAGGTAAATAGCTTTATTGATCTATTGGGATGCGGAATGTATTTCCGTTCCTCTTATCGTAATGATGAATGACTTATGAGTTATTATTCATTCAAGTAATAGTTTCTTTGGTTTTCTTTGTGTAAAGAAAAGACAGTAGTAGATAATTCTGAAACTTTTAATATAAAAGGTCTAAACAGTTACCAGGGTTGGCCCTTGTCCTTGTATAAATATATACAGTTCATGTTTCCCCATTCCTCACCAAAGAAACTTCTTCAAAGTTAACTTTAATTTGAAAAATAGTGAGGATATCAATACCTTCCTCTTATCTTGAAAAAAAGCCACACAAAACCAAACAAAAACCCCAACCCAGAACAGTGAATAAAGGTGCAAGTTTTGTCTTTCCTGTCATTGTTTATCAAACATTTGTGTTAAATAGGTTTTGACAAAAATATTTTTTCCATCTTTTTACCTCCTCCTTAAGGTTTGCATATCATCTGAGACAGTGGCAGATTGAAGGCACTGGTATCAGCAGTCACTTGAAGGCTCTGAGTGACAAACAGTCACTGCCACTGCGAATTGTGTGTCAGCCAGCTGGGCTTCCTGACAAGGTCAGTTAAAAGCCCTTTTACAAGGCCATCCTTCACTGTTAAATTTCAGTAAGTCCACTGTGGGCTTTGAATAATAAAACAATTTTTTTATTTCAGATGACTATAGAAATGTATCCTAGTGATCAGGTGGCTGATCTACGGGCAGAAGTTACCCATTGGTATGAAAATTTGCAGAAGGAGCAGATAAATCAACAAGCACAGCTTCAGGAGTTTGGCCAAAGCAGCCGCAAGGGGGATTTCCCTGGTAAGCTATAGCGCTTGTACCTGTATTTTTTTCCCTTACAAGGGTTCATCCATTTAGAGCTTAGAAGGTTGTGGTCAGTTTCTTCCTCAGATATCCTAAATAAGCAAGCGTTATGATTTATTTTCTTCTAGCTGTAGTTATAGTTAGCATCACCCTCGCTTTTAGTTAATAGCATTATTTCTTAAGCGCTAGCATTTATTTGAAATAGCAAAGAAAATGTGGGTCTGCCAGAAGTCCTCAGATCCAGCCAAGCTCCAAGTTCCAATACACTTCCCCGCACAGTATTTTTTCTTCTCATTGTTTTCATTATGTTGTTTTCTGTAATTTGGAGATTCTGTTACATAGAAACTTATTCTGTGTTTTGTGAAATGAAGGTTCCTGGCTCTTGCATTGGTTCAGAATTTGAAGTCATAATTCAAATTCATATTTATATACCCTACATACATGTATTCCAGTCAGGTGTAAGATTGTCCTCACTCCTGCAACTGATGTTTAATTTATGATCATCCTGTAGCAAAAATGGTCATTCATCCTCTTCTGACGCTCTTAATTTGGAATCACCTTCCTCCTGAGACCATCGTTGCTTGCTTACAGTGTGATGAATATGCATCCTGTTGTTGTTCACTGTCTTTACAGTGTTTTCTTGTTTCCTTTCTTTATGAGCATTAGCATGTAATGTGTATTATCGGAACAAATTCTGTCCATGAATGTGTTTTTCTGACACTACTGACCATTAGCATATGTGTAAACATAAATCTGACTTTCTTCTCATAGTTTTTAGAATATTTTTAAAAATGTTTTAATGAGACACACTGTCAGTAAACCAGAAATTTAGACATCTTGATGACCTTTGTGAAATCCTTTTCCAGCCACTTGTCAGAATCTGTTCTAGTGAAGAAACGATCTTGTTTTCCACCAAATATAGCCAGGTAGCAGAAATTTTTATTTTTGTTTTGGCTGGATCTTAGAAACACACAATTCAGAAAATTCGGAGTTGTAGTCCTACAGCAGCTGCATTTCAGTCGTGTTACGTATGTACAGTGTCTTTTGTGTCTGTGCTGATACCCATAATTTGTACTCGTTTTTGTGGAAGTTGTTTTATTTTTTCTGTGTTCATTACACTAATTATTAACATACCATAACTATGGGAAACTGGAGAACTATAGAATTTGTATCTGTCGATTCATAAACCCAGTGTCCTTTGCTAGGTTTAAAACCTGTGTTAATGACTCTAAGTGCTTTGTCTTGCAATTGATATCTGTGTTGGCTGATGGATGCATAAAATCCTGTAAGAGGCTAAATCTCTTATTAACCAGACTCCTGAAGAAGTGCCTCTGCATTGTTCTCTGTGTGCTGCTGTGTGTTTGGAATAATCTCGTCACGTGATTTTTACTTTTCAACTAATTTTGAAGAAGATAGGATTGAAACTGAGACTTGCGGTTAAAACCCGCAGTTTTACTTATGTACCCTATTTTGGGGACTATTTGTATAGATTAAAAAAAAAGAAATTACTTTCTAATAACATTGTCACAGAGAGCTCTGTGAATGATGGTTCAGTGTACTGACAGTTTAAACTTAAAGACTTGGGTCACTGCATCACAGGAGACGTTTACTGTAAGGTGCATAGTGCATACTTCTGTCTCAGCGACCTCCACTATGTCCATTTTAATTTACCTGGATTAGTTAACCTACAAACAGTTCTTGATTAGAAACCTGAAATGGTGATTATTTTATCAACTTAGGTAGAAATCTGAGCAGAGTTTATCAAATTCCAGTGAAAATTAAAGGCTTGTGATGTCAGCGTACAATTTTTTCTCTTGTCTTGTCCTTATAGAGCTAAATCTCAATGTCCTTAGTTGCTTTTTAGTTTTCTCAGGTGGGCTTTCAATTTCACAAAATAGACAGAGATAACAGAATTTTTATATCAGCTTTTGGCTCCTGAAATTCTAGACTTGCACTTTTATTTTTAGTTCTTTTTATTTGTTTCATCTGTTGTTAACTGTGAGTGGCCTGCTTTAGCACTCTTGTTAGCCTGCCTTTTCACCACCGTGTAGATAGCAATTTCATTTCCAGCATCTTTGCACAGTGTTGTTTTCATTTTCCTGCTCTTGGAATCCATGAACAAAATGGTATGTCTGAAATGATAGCAGTCACATCTAACACATGTTGTCTTCAAAAGGAAATTTATTTTGAGAAGATGAAGACAGTGAAAATTAATGTTAAACAGATTGTTAGAGAAGCGAGGCAACTATTATTTTGGCAAATGAAGCTGCAGGTTCTGAGGCAGGTTAAAAGAAACTTAAGCATTTATTAGTTATAGATACATTTCTGATGTTTTCTACCATCATACTGCTGTCAAGGAAGTAACCAATACCCACTAGCCAAAACTCTGGGAGTGTATCTGAAAGTAGTAGAGGCATGCACATTTATTGAATGTACTTTTTAATTCTCTTTCACTACAATAATCATAGTTGTTATTTTTTTTCTATTTACCAGACATTTACCACATAATTCTTTTAAGGTCCCGATATACCTTTTGTAATGTCTCTTGTTCATTTGAAATTTGCATTGCTCAGAGAAATGTGAGATTGCGTTCTCTTCTCACTCAGATTGCCCATTGTAGTCTTTCTTCTGAAATGTTACTAGTTTGCTAGTAGGATGGTAGATTTCCATATTATTTTTGTGGATGATGTGTTTTCCTGCCTTTATCTGTTGGAAATTATTTTGTCTGACTGCATTGATAAGTTTCAGAACACCCAGCTGGCGAGGATGGGAACAGTAATAGATACGTGAAGTTTGTCCCAGTTCCATATAAAACCTTCATGGTTTTATTGTTAACTGATGTCCCAGCAATTTCGTTTGGGCAGGGTTTGAGGATCATATGTATTTGCCTGATACCTCCGTTTATCTGGCCGTTCCGTAAAAGTTACTGTGCATACATCTTACTGGACTGCTCTGGTTTGGAAATGTCAGCACTCGTGTGTGTGTCTTGGCTGGTTTCGGGAAGCATCACTTAGAGTTGTGTGCATACATCAGCAGAGACTCCGTGGCTGCAGGCTGCAGAAGATGGGCTTCCGATAATTACCTGAAGAAGGCTGACTGCGTGTACACTACACCGTACATATCTTTATGGCAGTGAAAGAGTGAAGTTTGTTAGCGCGTATACGTAGAGGTTTGGGTTTTTTTATTTTAACGCATGTCTTTGAATACCGTGTTCCTATAGCTAGGTAATGGGCTGTTTTGAAGCATTTTCAGGTTACAGAACTCTTTAGTACTTTCCCAAGATTTCTGCAAGAGGTTCAAAAATACTGGCTTCTGTGAAGAAGTCTGTTGAAATCCCAATGTTGAAGTATAGTGGCAGCGTGAAGCTGGACTGGTGTGGAGGACCAGGGCCTCATGCTGGGAAAAGGGTACTTGTAAGAACAGTGGCTGAACAGCGTAGCAGATTTCAGTCCATGATAAAGATCTTTGTGTGCCACAATTGGTGGTTAGAGCTGTACGAGTACTCTGAGGTGTAAGGTTATTGTGCATTGTAGTTCTTGGTTACTGCTTGATTGCGCCAAATCAAGTGAAATTCTTAATCCTCTGCTTGTTCAAATTTCTTGTGCAGTGTTGGGAATTCTTTGAAGGGTGTTCTCAGTTTTTCCTTTCTGAAGTGTATGACATACCCAGTTCCAACTTACATGCAAGTAAGATTAATCATTGCTGCTTAGTCTTTGCTGACTTTATCACAGGTGTGTGATACCGAGGGATTTTGTTGATGTCCATAATCATTTTCCATTATCCTTTTCTGGCGTAGCATAATTTCCTACAAAATACAGAAGGCATGTTTAATCTGAATTCTAAAAACTTTTCGCTACAAGATTGGGTGAACTGTTATTGAAAACGTTATTTCTGAATACATGCAAGTAAATTTAGTTTAACATGGTAACCAGTTTTCTTAAGGAAATTACATTAAGTTTTTGCCTCATTTTAATTGCTACTGAAGAGCATACTATTAAAAATCGTAAGTCTTAGCACTTCTGTTAGAAAATGAAACTACAAGTCTAGAAATTTATTGAAATATGTTTTCATCCTAGGTGGCCTCATGGGACCTGTGAGAATGATTTCATCAGGGCATGAACTGACAACTGATTATGATGAAAAAACACTTCATGAACTGGGTTTTAAGGATATGCAGGTATTACCAGCATACAGATAACGGTCACTGAAAAAGATTGGTTGATACGTTGCTTTTGTCTTGTGCAGCTGATGTAGATGATGGTGGTGGAAGGTATACTTTTCTTTGGGAGCATCCTATGGCTTTCTGTAACCAGTTGTTTCATGCTATCCAATATGTGCCTCCTGTAAGCTCCAACTAACGCTGTTGGCCTTGCTGGTGTCAGTCTGTCTATTTGTAGTTATGTTAGCAGATGTGAAAACTCAAGGAATAAAAGAAAAAAACTCAGTTTTTTTAATCCATCAAGGAAAACAAGGGAACAGTGAAAACAGAATCAAATACCCACTTTTTGTCTGAATTGTTGAACACATAGTCATAACATTCCATAGTAGCAGTGACTAGCTCACTCCTTTCACAGGTTAGATCTGAAGCTTTTTTTAATGCTCATCTGTAATTTTTTATCTCAGTTCCTGTTAGAGTGGTCTACTTGTAAGTTTGCTAAAATCAACAGTATGGAAAAGCCTGATTCGATTTGTAGAACTGTGAATGACATCATGACTATTTTAGGGAGTTAGGACTGTAACAAAACTTACCAGCAGATCATCACATACATTTTTTCTATCTAAAGGAAAACTAAACTCATACTGTACACTTTCAGGGATCTGCTAACATCCTTTTAGAAGGATTGTTGCTGGCTCATGTGCTTACATGTGCCTTAGCTGACTGTTAGCAATAGTAGCAGTTAATCTGTCTTGACTCTTGCGGTTACAAATTGGACATTCTATTGGACTACGTCTTTGATTGTTCATTAGTTCCTTTTGCTAAATGAATTGGATTAATGCAAAAACAAAACCAGTTTTTAAAACAAGTTTTTCTTACTAACATAGATAATTTTGCAGAATTGGACTAGGGTGCAGTCAGATGAATTCTTAATGTTTTCAGGACCTGGAGGAGCAGTAGCACTCAGTTTCAATGGCAGGGTGTGTTCAATATATGGAGGTGATAACTAGTCAGCAGGAACAGTTCATCTGAGAAAGGCTTTCCACATCGTGATTATGCCAGTGTAACAAATGTATGCTTTTCCAGCCACACTGCTATTTGTATTGCTATGCCCTTGCTAGCTTTATTCTGGTCCAGTTTATCTCATTTTTCCTCTGGATTAGTTTTTCTGCCATTTCATTAATACACTGAGGAATCAGGCGAGTACCAGTGTCTCCCAGGCCTGAATTGCAAAATAAAGAATGAGGGACAAGGAAACAGTACCTGTCTACTGTAACAACAGCAAACAGTGTATGCAGCTGCACCATGAATGCCTTAAGTGAAAGCAACAACCAAGCTGTAATTATGGCAGTTGCTCAAAATACTGCTCAGTAAAGATTTGACAACAAAGACACTGATTCTTAATTATCTTAATAAGTTCTTAATTATGATCCTGTTGAAAACATTTCAGAGTTTATCATACGCATTTTAAAAATTGTGTCTCTCCTCCTTGTTGTCTCTTTCTGTTTCTAGATGGTGTTTGTATCCCTGGGTGCACCAAGGAGAGAACGTAAAGGTGAAGGTGTTCAGCTTCCAGCATCCTGCCTACCTCCTCCTCAGAAGGACAACATTCCAATGCTTTTACTTCTGCAAGAACCTCATCTTACCACCCTTTTTGATTTGTTAGAGATGCTTGCCTCTTTCAAGCCTCCTTCTGGAGAAGTGGCTATGGAAGATCGTGAGGTAATTTAGAGTAATTTTATTAGAGCAGTTAAACTGAATTCTTATTTAATTGGATCTATTTTTCCTGTCTAGCTTACTTCCTTTGTACTCTGTCCAATTGCTAGATATGCTTATTGTCTGTATATTCATATCTCGTTTAGGGTGAAATCATTATCATGGTTTTTCTGATTTTCTTAACAACATTGTTCTGATACGTTTTAAATGTTCTAAATATTGTAGAAGCTACAAAACAGTAATTAAGAAAGAATCTTGATTAGTTGAATAGATGTCATGACTAATAATGGGAATTGGCTTGAGGAAAGGTTTTGTAAAGGTTGTATTGCAAAAACTCAATCTTTGTGTTACATGGCATCATTAGCTTGTGGGAAACGAAATAACCACTAGTATATTCAAACCAGTTATTTATTTTTAAGTTTTATTTATGCTCACATTTCAAAATATGTGATAAGCTCTAAAGATAATATAACTTAAGCTCTAAAGATAATATAACTTAGTTTCTTGTATATAACTTAGTTTCAGTGAGACTTCAACTATCATGTTCTATTTATGGATTTACATTAGATGGAAACAGCTTCTTAATTAAAAATAAATATATTTGTGGTCTTTGAAATCTTATTTTCACAATTAAGTTCACAATAAGAATGGTGTTCTATGGTTTGTCAGAGTGCAAGGTGTGAAGAACTCCATCTCCATGCAGAAAATTTATCCAGACGTGTCTGGGAACTGCTAATGCTTCTGCCAACGTGCCCTAATATGTTGCAGGCGTTCCAGAATATTTCAGATGAGCAGGTGAACAAAAAATGTTTGTTTTACATGTTTATCTTTTTTACACGCGGATGTTTTAGGGTCTACTGTTTTAGTTGAATTTTCCTCAAATAGGAATGTTTAATGGTAAGTATGTTAAGTGTGCTGAGACACAAGTAAACCTAATAAACAAACCTTAGGTGATTCTTTTGAAATTAAACTAAACAGAGATGTCAGCCTAGTTCCTGAAGTTTGTTTTTATGATTCCTTTTAAGAAATGATTCAATAAATGAGTAGTCAATACTGATTGTCACAATCTTCTGGTTTGAATTGAAACAGCAGTTTCTTCATCTGCAGCTTTGCTTCAACATTATGGGAGTTGTGATAGTATAATCCTTCTGTACTGTCTTCTATAAGTTCAAAACGTGGGTACTTACCTAGCTGTTTTCTTGCCCTATAGATGAAAATTTTGCCGCTTTTAAAATTGTTGAAATTACATATTAACAGTTTTTAGATATTACAGATCTTTATGGACACATGTATCAAAATTTTCATGGAAGTTATAATTTAGAGTATAGCATTTGGCTTCCTGTACTTGTGCATACCTTAGTTTATGATAATATTGGAGGTTTACTCAAATTCCATCAGTGAATACACGTTATTCAGATTGTTAATCATGTATAGAAATATGCTTGAAATTGTCTGATTTAAAATAACATAAAATTGAAAACCAAACAGTCTGTGTTGCTTTAAAATTCCTCTCCTGCCTCTCCGTGCATTTTTTGGATAGATCAGCATTACATGTAAGTGTGTTAATTATTTTGTGTCTTTATCATCTTTTAAGGGGAATGATGGCTTTAACTGGAAGGATCTTCTGCGAATAAAAAGTGCCCATAAACTTTTGTATGCCCTGGAAATTATTGAAGCTTTGGGAAAGCCCAACAGGAGAATAAGACGTGAATCTACGGTAATTGTGCAGATATAGATGTTTTTCTCTCTGAACCAAAGTACATATTGATGAGTAATAGCATTTTAATTCTTCACCTGTTTTTACAATGAATTGGTCTTGTTTATCTTCAGGGAAGTTACAGCGATCTTTACCCAGACTCAGATGATTCCAGTGAAGATCAAATAGAAAACAGTAAAAACACATGGAGCTGCAAGGTTTGATTTTCCTACAGTATTCTGTGATACCTTACATAGTTTTTTAAAAAAACGAAATGGATAGTAAGAGGTTTTGATCTCAAATTTAGGTATAATGTTTTAAGGTTTTTCTGTTAGCAGGCCTGTAAATTTGTTATAGTTGTGTACAACTATTTCTTTTGGTTTTCATAAAATAGTCAGATGAATAGTTTCTCATTATTTATTTATGTATGAAGCTTAGATTGGTATCTAACTGAACTTAGTGATATTTCTGTATTTGGGTTTTTATTTTCACATTGGTACCATAATATACTTACAGTTTGTTGCTGCTGGAGGGCTCCAACAGTTGCTAGAAATTTTCAATTCTGGAATCTTAGAGCCTAAAGAACGGGAATCATGGACTGTGGTAGGTGTTGATTCACTCCTTTTCTCCAGAATAGCGTAACTCTCATTTGTAAAGACTTTCATTACTTTCCACCTTTGTTATAGTTACTTTTCTGCAGTAAATTAAATAAATGAATTCTGTAGTTGAAGCCACCAGAGTCTGTGCAATAGCATCTTTTTCTTGAATATTTTATATTCCTAGAAGAATTTATTTTCTTTTTGAAAAAGTCTTCACACTTCTGCTTTTTTTGCATTTTAAAACCAGCCTTTGTATTTTTCTATGTATTTTTGGTTTAATTTTTTGTCCAGTCTTAAAAAATCCTATGTCCTGGAATGTAAATTTGTAGATCATGGGAACACCTCAGAGAAAAAAAACTGGGCTTCATCTTTAGCGATGATTGCAACTGCATTGATATAACTATTGCATATCACGCTTCCTTAAAAAAGTCAAAATTTGCCAAACAAGAAGGGTGTACTTTATTTTTTGCTTTTTTGGACTTATTTTAGGGAAGGTTGCTATTAGGAAGCTTTCGTTATAGTCTGTTTTAAATCGGTAATCTGTTAATTGTCTTTCCCTCTGAAGAGGCCAAGAAATACCATTTCCCCTTGTTAGCACTGAGACAAAAGTGGTAGCATTGTGGCTGCTGTGTTATTAAAGACACTTTTCAATAATGAATGTTATTATTAATCGTTCTTATATAATGTTTTTGTCATCACAGTTCTGTTATTAGTTTGAGCTGAAGTCATACTGTAATGAAAAGTTTTTATTAGCAATTTTTCCCTTTTATTTTCAATTCTGTGGCATTTAATTAAAAAAAAATGAAATATCTCAAGCTCTGAGTCATATGTACATAAAAAGATATACGTGAACAAGCATACACATGTATGTATGAAACTGGTGACAGTTCCTGAAATGCTGAATAGAAGCCAGGTATACTTTTTATTAAAAATTTGATAGTTTTTTAACTGATTTTGAGGTATTTGTTCTAAAATTGTTTCAATATTAGAAAGAAATGCCCATTCTGTCTATTCAGTACATAAACAAAAGTAAGTTTGTTTGCTTTTATTGGTCTGCCCAGAAAGTGCTCACAGCATGGTGAAAATAGTGACAGATTCTGCAACCAAGAGTCTTAGAGTCCTGACTTATGCGTGTATGGGTGCTAGACAGCTGACTTCATGTGTTGCTGTGACATGGTGCTCTAGTTTTGTTAATTTACTGTCATAATGGTCATAGCCACAGAGCTGGAAGCCATGAAAATTGATTATTAAATCAAGATTTACTAAATGTATCAGTAGTTTTCATCAAACAAGAGACGTTACAATACAAAATGTTATTTTTTAACTAGTATTTATTGTCTCTGTGTGGTTAAATATATTCAACCTGAAAGCACTTCTTTAAACCATACTTTATACCCTGTGCTATAGTTGAATACAATGAAGGACAGGGGCTTAACTGTTGAGCTTAACTCCTGTACGATTTCCTTTGTGTTATTTCCTGCACTGAATAATAGAATGTCTTGAACGCCCCTGTTAATAGGGCTAGTTCATGAAAATATTTTTGTTATAAATAAGGATTTTTAAACCCCTTCCTCTTTACTGTCTGTTCTGGTGAGGTTTTGCCGGTTAGTTCTAGCTGTTTATCCTGTATACCTTACTTAAGCTTTTTCATTTCAAATTCTGTAGTAGGTGTAGAATAGTTTGTAAAATAAATCCCTGAAAAAATGCAATTTCATTTTCTTGTTATTCACAGTGGCAGCTAGACTGTCTCGCTTGCTTGCTGAAGCTGATATGCCAGTTTGCAGTTGATCCTTCAGATCTGGATTTAGCTTACCATGATGTCTTTGCCTGGTCTGGTATAGCAGAGAGTCACAGAAAAAGAACATGGCCAGGCAAATCAAGGAAGACTGCAAGTGACCATGCAAAGGGCCTTCATATACCTCGTTTAACAGAGGTAAGAGATAAAAAATGTGTCCATTTTGTGAACTTTGGAAAAATTACTCCTTTGTTGTGTGAAGCCTTTATTTTGGTAATAAAATAATATACTGGAAAAGTTACTAATACTAATCTACATCCCACATGTTATTCTGATGTAAAAAGAATTTTAGTTGCTTTAAACCGGGCAGTTTTAAAAGGCGGAACTAAAAGTTTTTGTCTGTGATGAGCACGTGAATCGGGAATTCAGAATTCCAGTGCTTTATCCCTCTTTCTTAGGTTTTGTTTTCTAAATTAATGACTCCCTTTTTTTTTGTGATAACCTGTTATATGGGCTGTCCCCATCCTCACTAAATCCATTTTATATTCCTTTAGTAAACACTAAAATGACTTACTGTACTAAGGATGTCTGAGTGAGTGTACGGTAAACGTAAACTTTATGTTTATGTAAACTAAACCTGTAAACCTTCCTACTAAGCAAATACAGTATTTTGGCATCAGAGATGCATTCACTGTAAATTGATTGCTCTTGGGCTCAGGACCAGCTGTGGTTGCCACAAAGTGTAGATCTGAACTGTGAGGTGAAGCTGAACTTTCTATTTGTCATTGCTACACATGGAAAAACCTTAACTATTCAATAAGTATTAGGTATTTTTGACAAAAAATGGTCCCTAAATTGCCAAAGCTACTATGATACAGGGAAATTATCAAATGCATTACATTTTTAACATTGGCTGTGTGTAAATGCTGCAACCAGTTTCTATAACGGGTTTTAAATTTTTAATTGTCAATTGATCAGTATTTCTGATTGCAGCGGATTTGCTGTCTAAATATTTTAAAAGACTTTCTTCAAACTTTAATTCTAAAATTCTGTGTAGCTTGTCAGGTTTGCTAAAGATGAATAATTTAAGTGAGTGTATAGTCAATAAAATGTGTTAATCAGGGAGATGTGCAAGATTTACATATTCAAGCTTATCCTCAACCCTGTCTCCTCAAGGCTAAGATTTTTAAAAGGAAGTGAATAGTCTATGCTTTTAACAAAGAATACTGTGTTTTTACTAAAAGGATTGAATAAAGAGTTGATTTTTCTATTCAGTGAAATTGTCTTAGAGAAATAGAATGAATTTTTAGCATCTAGACTTGGTCAGTGAAACACAGGATTTTCAATCTGCTTTAATAAAAAACAATACAAGTTTTAACGATGGAGGTGCTGTGATTTGTGTTTTCTTCCTCCCTCTACACAGGTGGGTTTGTTTTAGATTCACACAGTGTGTATAATTTAAAAGCAGATCAAAAAGCTTGTTGTTATATTAACTGTTGTTTTTTTTTTCTTTTGACTTCAATTTTTAAAGGTGTTTCTTGTACTTGTCCAGGGAACCAGTTTGATTCAGCGACTTATGTCAGTTGCTTATACATATGACAACTTGGCACCTAGGTACAATATCTTTTTATTTTTGTAATAAAGCTAATCAAGTGTACACGTTTGCATCGCTTCTCTAAATAGCTAGCTCTTTGAGTTGTAGTCCCTGTTAACACTCATGTCAGAAATTTAGGTCTGTAGGCATTGGACTTGCTTTTCTTAGTCACCTCTTCTGGCAGTTATCCTGTCCTTATAGCAGGAGTGAGAGGGAGGAGAGTGGCCAGACCTTTCAATGGTCAGGGTATACGGCATAGAGCAACAAACAATGTAGGGTATGCTGTCATAAATTCTCATGCCAAAACTACTTTGTTCTTTCTGTAGCCATTAGCAGTCTCAATTTCAAGGCAACATGAAGGATAAATTGAGTTTTAAATTGTTTAGCCATTTGCCAGTTTTGACTTATTTTTTCCCCATCCTAATAACGTTAGCTTATTACTGCTGAAATTACCCTTGCTGTTTTAGCGAGTGTACCTCTACTGAAGGCAAAATTTTACCTTCAGAAATGGGCTCTTAAGAGATTTTCATCCTTTTTGCCTTTTGTCCTGCGAAAAGCAATTCTGTTTGAGACTGCATCGTGACAGTTGGACTAATGGTGGGGAGGTCAAGGGTTTTTGTTACATTTGGTGTTGTAGAATCACTGGATTCCAAGTAATGGATGGTGTGTTTTACCATATTTTAAAAAGTTTGGTAAGGACGTTCAGAGCATTTCCAGTGAAGTCTGCAAATGTGCCTGACTTTAACCTCTAGTGGAGTTGCAGGCATATTTTTAAAAATATAGTAGGTTTTTGGTCTCATAACCTTTTATTCCAATTTATAAAAATCTAAGTAAATAAATACAAACATTAAAAATTTGTTTATAAATTTTGCAAATGTTTGTTTGAAGTGCGGTTCTTTATGAAAAACACTAGCTTTCTTCTGTATGGGCCAGTTCTTAGTTCTGTTTTACATCCTCTTTTTTATATGAAATAAAGAGGTTGTGGGTGTTTTTTTCTTGACTTTTTGTCTTGTAGTCAGTACAGCTTTAAGGTGGTGACTTGAAGATTTCCATAGTTTTATTATTGTTGCTAATTTTGAATCCTGCAAGAACTGAATCCTTTTAAGATTAAAATTTTAGCTTTCTTAGTGGGTATTTAAGAGTAACTGTGTTGTTATTTGTGTGTACTTGTATTTCTAAGTGATAATCTGTTATGTTCTGTGATAAAGTGCAAACGACTTTATCTTCTTCCTGTTCAGGGTGTTGAAAGCTCAATCTGATCACAGATCAAGACATGAAGGTTAGTGCTGCAAAATAGCTTTATGTCGTGAACTAATAGTAGTGAAAACATACTGAACGTAACAACTTACATGTTTGATTTATTCCACCATTAGAACGCTGTAAAATTGTGTTCCTTGGTAGTGTGAGGGCTGTTATAACCTAGGTTGGAATACACAGAGAGGTCCCAGATGACTTGCCTGGCTCTCCTTCTCTGGAAATGGTTTTATATGAAATGAAATGTTGTACTGTAGCAGCCTTCATCTCCAGAAGAGCTGGTTTCGATTGGAAAATCAGCTGTAATTCTTATCTTCCAAAGAGCAGCATCTATTAACACCATAATAGAGTCAGCAACAAGGACCTTTATTCTGGTTTACAGAAATCATGCTGGGTCCAGCATTCCTTGGAGCTCCCCCGTCTATCCCTCCTGTGGAGGCTTCTTACAAAAAGTCTAAATGACCTGTGTCAGATTAAGGCTGTATCAAAGTAATTGTCAAAAGTACAGCATAGGCATGCATAAATATAGGTATGTCCTCCTGGGCTTATACATTGTCTTCAGATTTGCCACTTTGTTTTGCCTTTTGGATATTAATGTCTATGAACTTGAATTCTCAGTTAACTCTACGTATCACCTACTGAAGTCTTACTTTTAGCTGTTAAGAAGAAAGGAGCAGATATACTAGTTAGTCAAGGGAAATGTTCATGTTAAGACATGATGCGACCCATTAGCAAAGTACCAGCTCGCTGCTTAAGAAGTAGAGATGCAGGAAAGGATTGTGCCCCAGATTGGTAGTACTTAGAGTAGTCTAATTTAAGTGTCATCACTAGTGCAACAGTCGGTATTTAGTAAGGGTATTGGTAAAATTCTGAGTTTAGGTTGTATCTTATGTGCCGGTAAGGATTTAGTCTTGTATGTTAGTATAACTGACATAAATGTATATGTGCTAGAACTGCGTGACTCTTCAACCTAAAAAGCCTATTCTGTTAGTTACAGTGTGATTTATTTAATCGTTTTTCAGTCACTCATTATTCAATGTGGCTCTTGGTGAGTTGGGCTCACTGCTGTTCCTTGGTGAAATCCAGTCTGGCGGACAGTGATCATTTGCAAGACTGGCTAAAGAAACTTACCCTTCTTATTCCAGAGGTATGTTAAAGGAGAGGTTATTGCGTTACTAATTAGTGCATGATATGGAACAAGATTAACTTTGGTTTCAAGCTGCCATTAAATTCAAAACATGTTATTTCTGCTAAAAGTAGGCAGGATCTGACTCAATTACTTGCAATCCTGTTTAAGAAGTAATCAGTTGTAATTAAAATACCTTGTAAGAAGGCACATTTGTGGTTGATTGCAGGCCAGTTTATAAACTCTTGTCTTTGTTGTTGGCTTTTGTTTGAAGGTAGTTATTCATTGTAGTCTGTTCAAGTTTCTGGGTGATGCTGTCTAACATGGATTAGTCTAAATGTACTTCTCCCATTATGTTTTTCGTAATTTTTCAAAATGAGGTGAATGGGAGTTGATATAAAAGTTTTATTACTGAACCTTTGCTTAGCTTTAAGTAATTTTTCCTGATGTAAGAAAAACTTGAAAATTGCATAAATACATCCATAGCAGAAAAGTTCTGTATTTACTAGTTATTGCTTAAAGGTGCGATACGGACATGATGTGGTAATTATTTTCTGCTGCTTTATTACTCAAGCACACAAAAAGTTTATGGGCTGACTCCATCTAAAAAACTTGGAAAAGAAAGAGCGCAAACTTCCAAGGCTGGTTTAGAGATAGTCTGTGGATGTTTTTCTTAAGAAAAGAATAAAAGAAAGAAGAAAATAATTCTTCTAGTGAAATTCAAGAAATTAACCGTATACTTAGGAAACAGTCAGTGTAAGTTCCAGCATAACACAGATTTCCCTAATTTGCCCAGATGTGATATTTTCTCTTTTAGTAACTGGCTAGTTCAGTAATTTTTACTAAAGGGGCGCAGAAAAAACAGCTTTTTTGTTAGCATGGTCTCTTTTGCATTTTTCTGTAAGTAATTTAAATGTGTGTTATTTCTAATACGTGTTTTTTGAAAAACATTTTCTACCTTGATAACATGGTAGATATTATGAGAGGAATTTACTATGTATGTATGAAAGAAAAGTCAACAAATGAAAAAAGTCTTCTAGATATTGTATGTAATAATTTAATTCCTTTATTTTTCATGAAGACTGCTGTTCGCCATGAGTCTTGCAATGGTTTATACAAATTATCTCTTTCTGGTCTGGATGGGGGAGACTCAATTAATCGATCCTTTCTGCTGCTGGCTGCATCAACATTATTAAAATTTCTCCCTGATGCTCAAGCTCTGAAACCGATCCGGGTAAGAATTTAAGAAATTACAAGACTTTATCAAAGTTCTATTTAAACTTACTTTTCTTAATTTAAAAGGTAAAATGATAGCATGTTATCTTTATGTCTGACGTACCGTTTCTGTTACACTGAGATACTAAGATTTCTGCCTTACATGCTTCCAGAAACTTCACAAAAATAGTTAAAGCTGTGACACTACAGTAATTTAGAGCTTGCCTGTGCTTGGAGAAATGCAGAATAGCATTTAGGAAGTCCTCTTGTTCTGGAGTTTTAGTGTCCACATAACACAGTTAGGGAATAATGGTTGTGTTTTCAATATATGCCTTGATTTCCTTTTAAAATGTAGTTAAGTTCATAAATAAATCAGTACATTGTTTTATGTGTGCAGGGGTACCCTTTGTTGGGGCTGAATGTCATTGTGCCCCAGTCAATTGCTGCTGGTTTTCTATTGGAGTGTTATTGTCCTCGCAGCTCTACTAAACAGAAGAGATTCTGTGGATGCTGTCAAAGCTGTGTTGGGAGAGGTTCTCACTGTTAATATGTGCAGGTTAATAGAGCTGGTTTGAACTAACGTGGATGATTTTGCCTAAAGCAAATTGGGAATGGTAGACGTAGCAATGCATAGCGGGGGAGGCTGTGCTGAGTTCAGCTGATGTGGCTAGATCCGAAGGAGAGCACTTGTACGGACTTGTATGGCAGCAAAGTGTGAACCCAGATTTTGAGTCTGTCAGGCAATTATTCTTTTGACCCTGCATGGCATTTGAATTCAGGCGAGAGTGGTTCATTCAGTTTAAGTCTGCTTTCGTTTCAAACTGCTGATATTTTTAAAAAAAGTTAAAACAATCTACAGAAGATTTTGCATTTACTCATTTTCAGAAGAGTTTAAAGTTAGTTGTATTAACCAAAGTTAATATATATATACACATACATATATGTGTATATATATATATATATATATACACGCAACCAAAGTTGTGTTCAGCCAAAGTTTCTCAAGTTTTGTCTAGTCTAATACTGAACATTTTGCAAATTGCAGTGGGTAGGATGGAGTCAGTACTATTGTAATTTCTTTTTTAAGGGTCTTGGCAGATCACCTTGACAATCTTTCAAGAACATTAATAAATAGTGCAGAAGGAAAATAGAACATGCACTGTTACTGTTGTAAAATAGACTGTTCTTGTCTTGGATTATCTTAAATAGGGACTTGAAGAAAGTAATAGTCTTGTAACAGTTACTGTGTTTACTACGTTTTTGTAATACACTGTTGTTTTGTCTGATGTACTTCAGAACAAAAGCAATTTCTTTTCACAGATAGAGGATTACGAAGAAGAAACAGTGCTGCGACCAGGTTGTAAGGAATATTTTTGGCTGCTGTGCAAACTGATTGATAACATACATGTCAAAGATGCAAGTCAGGTAGGTTTTGCTTTGCATTCATATGCATATTTCCTTTTTTGAATTTGGGTGTTCAGGCCATTTTTACTTTAGTATGAGACATTTTTACTTAAGAGATGGTGCACTGATGTGAACAGCTCTTGGATCTTTCCTAGATCCTAGCTTTCCCTACTCTCATGTGTATTCAGTAGCTCTTGGCTAAAGGAAGCTTCAGATACTGAACCTGTAGAGTCAAGAAGGGGAGTGGGTATCATACACAAAGAGTGTGAACGTAGGTGATGGTAACAGACATTGGGAATACTGTGACTGTCTCGTGAGATTCACCTTTGATAATTTCAATGCAGTCTAAGGAGGAGGTAATCAAGTATTTGACTAAAGCTGAAAGAGGAAAATATGTCCGTTAACAGGCACCTAGTGCAGGTTAGGAAACTTATTCACGACTTCCTCACAAAGGTACCTTTTGTACAAACTGCTTGTGCTGGCTGGTGGCCCTACATGCATAATCTGTCTAGTTCATTCTCAGTGTTGTGGCAGGAGTGTGGGAGGGAAAGGAAGGTAAAGCCTGAATCCTGGTTTCTCCAGAATGGAAGAGTCTTGTCCTCTCCTGACTCTGGATGTTCCCAGGAGAGGCAAAAATGTTGCTTACCCCTCCTGTTCCTCTGCTCAGTTTCCTTCCATTTCTGTTTTATAATTGAATCTCTTAGCTAGGCTACAGTTCTGCCTACGTCTTCTGCATGTTGCTCAACCAAGAGATGCTAATGGGACTTGTCAATCTTCTGACGACAAAGTGTGCATTCTTGTGAGAAGTAACAAACATTTCTCTTTAAAATAGTACTATTCTGCTTTTTTCAGTATGGAAGAGTGTATTTGTGGGATCTAGAAGTGAAAGAATAAATTACTTCATTTTAATGGTGCAGCAAAGTTTCATCCCATTTATAAAAACGTATTAAAACATTGTTGCAAACATATATGAAAGATGAGTTTTAATTGTCTGTTTTTCTATGTGCTATAACAAAATTCCGCCAAAAGCATAACCATAGTTTCAGACCAGGCTTATAAGTGGTAATTCATGAAGTACATAATTATTTTCTATTTATATTCCATTTTCTTTGATTTTAATCAGACGACACTGCTTGATTTAGATGCGCTAGCAAGACATCTTGCTGACTGCATTCGGAGGTAAGGTTTGCTGGCAGTAATTTTACTTGTAAGTTGCATTGTATTTGTTGCTAGTGGGACAGAATTTTAATACTTCTTTTGTATATATGTGTATATATAGCAGAGAAATCCTTGACCATCAGGATGGTAATATAGAAGATGATGGACTCACAGGACTACTTCGTCTTGCAACAAGCGTTATTAAGCACAAACCACCCTTTAAATTTTCTCGCGAAGGCCAGGTAAGAAAAGGACACAGGATCACGAAGAGATCAAAATAGTGTCATCTCTTGTCACTACAATTTCTTCATTTCACCTTTTTTACCCCATTTTGATTGCAGGGCTCAATATATCATATTTCTAGCCTTAGGCCTTACTTCCTAGAAATTTTATTTATTTTCATTTATTTTGTTCTCCATTTCATTTATTATTGTTATTTAAAAATTTTTAATATTGATCAGCATTAATTGGTTTAAGTCATTAACAACAGCTGCTTTTTGATCATATCGTGGGACAGTTGTGATTTCAAAGTAGCTTTTAAGCTCCAGATCTGCGCGGGGGATGATACCTTTTACAAGAATATTACGTTCCACCTATGCTTGTAAGATGGGAGAGTGGCTAGGCAGAGGAAGTTGCTAAAAAATTTCTACTTTGTGTTTCGGGGCCACATTGTCTAAAAATATACAAAACTTCATTGTGTAAAAGCTGATTTCAGCTGATGTTTTTTTTTCTGTAGACTTTACTAAGCTTATGATTGGATCTTTAGTGAGGTTTCACCAGGAAAATAGTCCCCCTGTATCCAATGATGTTGTATATATCCTGTCTGTTTAGTGTCTCTGTTATCATAAAGTGGCCCTGAAGATAATTACACTGTCCACAAGTTTTAATAGAGTTCACATTGTGCACTACCCAACATAAAGTTACATTGCTGACAGCATTTTGAAAGACTACTGCTATGTAATTCTCCTGAAATAAGTGGTTTTTAAGTATGGAGAGCTTGCAGGTGAAATTAGAGCAAGAATTCAGTTTGCAGAGTACAGTATGGGGTATACAAAGGTGTGCAAATAACAGATTTGTGTAGCTTAGATATGAGAAGTGTAAGAAGAAAATGAAAGGGAAGCTTAAATAGAGAGGAGTGATACTATACAGAATCCTAAAGTACATTGCATGTATCACAGGGATGCCAGAAATTTGATTTGAAAAGTGGATGAATGTGAACAGAGCAGTATCCACAACAAACTTCTCAAAAATAATTCGGCTTTGCTAAGAGACAGGGACTTGGTACATTTTCTGAGACTAAGTCATGATCTAGTATTAATTTTTTTAATTCTATGTACAATTAAGAATGCTTATTAACTGCATATTATGAAGTGCAGTAGTGAAGAGTTTTGTGTTGTGTTCAATGCAATAGAACAGGATTGTGAAACCACGTGCTTCCCTCTGAGCAAAGGCTGATGAAAAAATATCCAGGAAAATACACTGGCAAATACTGAAGATAGTTTAGACTTTCCCAGAGGATTCTGAAGCTCTGCTGTGCCTTTTTTTCCCTACAGATTCCTTCTCTTACTACGTAAACAAAACTGTTGTTCAGCAAATATTGTCAAACTTTTAAAGCTCACATCTTTTGACAGCAATGACTATTTGGTGTACCTTCTCTGATGTCTTTTATAGATAATCACTGCCTACCTTATTCTACACTAGGTAGACAAAAATACATTTTTTTAACTTATACTGGCTAGCACATCTTCATTAGAGAGGTGTATCTTAAGGCCATTTTGATTGTAGAGATACATACTTTTAACAAGTTTGAGGGTTTGCGTTTAGCCTCTGAGTAAAATCATCTATAGCATTCTTTTCTTCCCTGGTCCAATGTGTCAGAATTCAGTCAGCAGAAATACAAGGTTGAGAATGTTAATCAGGAAAAGATAAATTCAGATCTCTCTGAAGTTACTGCTTTTCTAGTCTGGGACACCTTAAGGTGGCTTGTGTGTTAAAACACCTGTTGGAAAAAAGCCTGCTGCACAGTGCTAGGCTGCAGCTGAAAGCACAGTCTAAAACTCCATTTAGTAGATGCACCTGGTCTGCTGATGAGCTGCCATCATCTATGCCTGCCAATTAGCTTAGGAATGAAAAGGAATTGGACTGCTACCCTGCAAGCACTCCTGATACAGGCTAACCACCAAGAAACTAGGTATCTACCTATTTTTAATTTTATGCATTTTCTTTCTTCAAAGTGTGGAGAAATCTGGAAGAACTTTAACTATACTAGCCAGGAGAAGACCCCTCTGTATTATTTGGCTATAAACATAAGACCCAGGTTGTAAGATTTTTATATTAGGACTACAGGAATCTCCTCGTACACTGCAATAATGCTTTTTATGGCAATTTTGCTCTGTACTCTGCAGAAGGCCATTTTCTGAAATATTCAGAATTTAGTTAGATTTTTACAGCAGAGCCTGCTTTGAAATGTTAAAAGGCTTCTTAACTGAACATACCTGAATGGGGAGGTTCAGGAAGGTAATTTTTTTAATTATAGTGTAGAAAATGTAGAATGAAGTATGGTAGCTGGATTGGTAGCCTGTGCTCTACAAATGGGGTAAGAATTCTGGCCCTAAAAAAAAATTTGAGAAGGTATCACTGGGGGAAAAAAAGCAATCAAAATCCTGAAGAGGTAGAGGGTTTAGTGTCTGATTATGTAGACAACTGAAATGATACACTACCGATACGACTTAATGATTAAATACAGTTTGTTAAGATTGCAGGCACTTTACAGAAGCGATGATGTGTAGGCTATCATCAACCTTAGACATAAAGTGTGCACATGAATTGCTGGTTGTGTAAGGAAATTTGTTGAAATACTGCTTTATGAATTCTGTTCAATTTCTTCTGTCATGGTCTCTCATTATACCACTTAAATGACTAACGAGTAATGTTCACTTCATAGCTGAAAGGTGGAGGAAAGCCTTTTCACCATTCAGCACTTTGAAGATGTAGTTGTGGAAGAGTGTGACCACCTGTTCTTACAGACCTATACAGACCTTTTTTTTGTTATCCTTTTAATATTTTACTTCTGGTTTAAGTTTATTAAATCAAATTGGCTACATAGAAAGAAGGTACTGAAATTTAGAAAGATCCGTCCATTTTTTTTTTAGTGTATAAATCTGGGATAGTAAAAATAAATATGTATTACATACTGTCATTTACCATCCAAAGGCAACCTGACTTAGTACAGCTCTGCTTTGTGCCTCTTACAGTTCCGCAAATATTCCAAACATGAAACAATACAGAAACACATTTACAGTATGCATAGTACATAACATAATGCATGTTTTAAGATTGTGATTCATAAAACGAGTAGAGTGATTAAGGTTATGTGCTGTCTTTCGTCTTTCCCTAGGAGAAACTAGTCTTAAAGTTACTAAAAATACATGTGTTTGTCAAACTATCAATCATGAATCGAGCATAATTTGTTGTTATTTTTTCAGTGGACATGTTTCTCTTTAGGCTATAATATGGTTACAGTGCACATTATGTAGTATAAAGTAAGTTGTTGAAATTTGTAATTCAGAACTTGTATGCAAATCAGCAAGTTTTGTAAATGACAGAGGTCTAGAAAGTCTATAGAAGTTTCTAGAAGATTGTCAATACATGACTGTTTTCTTTTAAGAATGTGTTCAAACTGCTAAATATGCCGATTGAACTGTTTTACAGGAGTTTCTGAGAGACATCTTCAATCTTCTGTTCTTGCTGCCAAGTTTGAAAGATAGACAGCAGCCAAAATGCAAGTCACATTCTTCAAGGGCTGCTGCTTATGACTTGTTGGTGGAAATGGTAAAGGGGTCCGTGGAGAACTACAGGCTGCTCCACAACTGGGTCATGGCACAGCATATGCAGTGTAAGAACCTTTATTGGTGTATATAGCTTTTGAGTAGTTTGTGGAAAACTGGTAGATTTTAGTTTTCTGTTCATTTTGCTTTTGTTTTGAATTCTTGGATTTATAAAAGTTGAGTAGAGAGCGTAAGAATGTACGTGTAATATGGACTGCCGTTCTCGAGACTGCACGTTTATGATGGGGACAGCTAGCCACCATTGTGAACAGTACTGCGATCATGGAGTTTCCATTTCCTCCTGAAATACATCAGAAGTGTCTGCATTTCATGACTTTCTACAAATAACAGTCTGTTAAGAATGTGTAGGTAGAAACTGGGAAACGCAGAGGTGACACAGAGCATTTTTAGACTTAAACTGAGTAGTCATACTTTCCAAAAGTAGTAATGAAGTAACATGTTGTTGCTGCTATCACTGCTCTTAAAATTCCACTTTGTAGCTCTACTACATATCCACCATCACTTATGGTAGCATCACAGAGCAGATGTGGGCATCTTTTGCTCACCTAGCAGATGAGTGGATGTACAATTTTCAGATCATCTGTTCTTAAATATGGGTTATTGAAATTATGTGGTCCTGTTAAATGACACTGACACATAGATAACATTGTTAGAGTGGATCTTATGTGTTTCATCAGCTTGTGCTGCATTTTAATTTCCGTTCTCTCTTTCTAACATGAAGAAACATGGTATGTTTATACGTAAACCGAAGTATATAAACCACACCAGGGTACTGTAGATGCGTTGGCTGTTAACAGCATTGTCATGTTTGCAGTGTCTCTGATATCTTTGTAGCTGACTTCAGTCTGTACCCAGATGTCTGCATACAGCGCTAATACAATTTTGTTACGCCTCTTGGCTTTCATGCTTCCCGTGTTTTGGAAACACAGTTGCTGTGCATAATATGTAAATTACCAAAATTTGAAGTTAGTTAATATTTTAATCTTTCATTTGCAAATTCTCATTATGCATTTTTAGCTTGATAGATTTCCTTTCGCATGCCCGGTTTAAATTCCTGTAACCTGAGGATCTGTAATTTATTACAATCTATGGAATTGATTTAGTGCCTTACAATTCAGGAAGCAAAAGAGAAATCTGGTCGTAATAACGTTTTGTGTTCTGTACTCGTATGCCTGGGGCCTTCTGAAAAGCCTCCAAAGTCTCCTCTGTTCATGGAAGATATTATGAAGAGGAATATATTTTATGAAAATATCGGATATTTCTGTTTGCTGCAAGTACGTCATCTGCTGCTGAGGTTGTCTTGTATCTCTCTAGGTGCAATCATTCATTTTTTACAGTTAGCATTTTCCTGGCTCCAAATCCCAGTAATTCGTAGGTGCTGAAGTTTTCTGTGACATTTACCACAGTTATTACTTTCTTCCAAATACTCTTGTCTAGATTGTTTGTTCTTTCCTGAGTTCTCCGGAGCCATCTGGTCTGTGCTCCTGCTCCATATTCAGTGTATCTCAGTTTCATGAATGTTAATTTTATTACAAGTGGCAGAGTGCCATTGTCTCTTTCTGATGTGCAGCTGACACAGGACTTCCAATACCTTGTTTGGATCAAGTCTTGTTATTCCATTGGTGTGACCCAGAGATTCTTAAAACTGGGCTTTTCCACTTTGGTTATCTCTGTAATCTTATTAGTCTTTAAAAATCTTAGTCTTAGGCCTGTCTCTCCTTCTTCTTAGAAACATTAAGGAAGATATTATAAACTTCTATCCTGTCTTTGGTTTTGATGTTTTAGTTCTGTGGTTCATTGGAGAAATTTTCGGTCATGCGGCTTGTGCGGTTGTTGTCACCTGGTCTCACCAATTGCCATCTCTGCTATTCAACCATTTTTTCTCACACTCCTAACCGAATGAAGCCAGCATGCTCTTAAAAGACAGTTTTAATTTAATGAAGTAAAATAAAATTTTCAAAAAGAAAACCTTATTAAAGAATATCTAGTATATTTTTTCCTTGAGGAAAAAAAAAAGGATGTTGCTAAGACTTTATTCTGGCAGTCATATTAAAATGTACAACTGTATACTGTTCTTCAGACTTACACTAGTATGAATAATGTAAAGTAGCTGTAGTAAAGTTTTAATTGCAGCAGCATTTTCTTTGACGTTCCCACTAATGTAACTCCTGTCATTAATGGATGGAAGAAGAGAATGATTTGCGTGCTTTTTTTCTACTTCACAGATAGTGTCTTTACCTGAAGGCAAAGGGGATGCCTTCATGCCTGTTGTGGAAGTGGTGCTGTTGGAAATGAACTGCTAAGTAGCTGATGTCAGCTGACTTTTTTCCTTGCTTTTCTCAACAGGGAGAGCTAACAATTAATGCAGCTCTGATATTACTGAAGGAGGAGATTTAGATACCCTCTGTTGTTCATAACATTTCTTGCAGAGTTTTGGAGTTTTGCTTTCTTTAAAGACCAAGGCTAAGAACATCCAGTTCAAAACAGTGAAACGGGACCAGCTGCTTTGCTTTCTGGGAAGTTTAAGATAGTGCCTGATGTTGTGTCTGGAGCAGAAGCATGATCAGAAAGTGGAATATAGAGAAATACGTGGTCATTTGAAGAGGAAGAAATTTGGTTTTATTTTGCTTAAAATTGAATGTGAATATTGCAAGTTCAGTTACAAGTTTCTGTATCTCTTCCTGAGAAAAGGCTGATTTCTATAACGAGATGTTGAGAAATAAAGAAGATAGACATAAATGAGGCTCAAATTTACCTTTCTAGTTAAGATCAATGTGAAGGAGAAAAGTTTTTATTATGAAAATGAAGACGGTCACTTAAAAATCCCAGGGTGGAGAAAACAGAATCTTCCTGAGAAATTCCTTGTCAAATTTCTGAAAACCCTTTGTCAGATTGAAGTAGGACAAAGATACTCCCAACTGTTCTCATGAAGTATAAAGAAGTCATCTGTTTTCTTTCTAATTATAACTTGATAAGTAAGCAGAGTGATAGATGCTGAGCCCTTACCTCAGAAAGGGTGAATTAAGATGTTGCAATTTAAGGATTTCAGTTAAGGGAGGGAATTTTGTGGTGTTCGGCAGTGCTAATTACTGTCTTTAGGAGATTAAATGTGGAGGAGAGCTTAGTTTCAACTGGTCGATCAGCCCAATGTAACCAGGTAACATGAGGTCACGCTACTGATTTGTTGAAACAAGAGAATTTAAACGCTTTCCTTCCCTACTTGAAGCTGCAGGGCTAATAGTTGTTTTGATGCCAATGCCAAAATGGAGATTACAACAATTATTTGTTGTGCAACAGAACGTCTTCTGGGTCTGGTCTCTGAAGATGTGAGGATCTGTTTGGAGGATGCCAAATAGTTTCCTGAATTTATAGCTGGTAATATGAATTGGGAAGAATTCTTAGTGAGCCTTTAATCTTTAACAAAATAATTAAGGATTTAAAATTTAGATCTTGAACCCACATAACTTAGGTGGATTGTAAAATAAATGCAGGCTGCTTTTTTGCCTTTTTTTTCCCCTGTATCTCTGAACATACACTTCAATAGAGGTGCTGAATTATTTGTAGGACACTGTGCCTTTTAGGAGAATGATATCCTTGGGAATGACTAGCAAAACTAGATGCACTGCAAGTTTTTGTGTCAAAGGAAGGATGGGCTGCAGTGAATTTCTTTGGACACTGGATTAGTTCCTCTGTAATTAGTTAGCACTTGTGTCTAGTTGCCTCTGCAGCTCAGATGATTAATTCCCCATTCTATTCTCCTGCGTGGGATGCTAGAAAGAGAAGCCTGTCAGTGTCTAGAAGCAGTACTAATCACTTACAAATGGTTTGTCTAGTCTGGTTACCATCTTCTTGACTGGCAGATGAGAACTTTCCCATTCTTCTGATTTCTTGGCAGCTATATCAGAACAAGGCTTATTAAGAAGAGTCTGTCAGGCTTGCCTAACTTGTCTAGTGCCATGTGTGTAAGAAATAGATTGCTACATCTGCTATGAAATACAGAGGAATAGAGAACTTATGTGGGGTGGGGGGAGGTCTTTTCAATTTGATTCTCTAGGAAATTTACTTCTTGCTTACCTCTATTTTTGCAGATAGATTGCAGATTTCTTTGCTATGTATGGCTTTGAAGTGCAGTTAAAAACATCCCTTCTCTTCCTATAAAAACCGTTCCCAAGTTTATTCAAGCCTGCGTATAGCCAACCACTTCATTTCACTGCACTTTTGTGTCTTATCTCTGATAAGCCTCTATCTATTTTTTTATACTGGTCAAAAAGATCTTTTGCTAACTTTACATCCTCTGTAGTAGATGTCATTCTGAAATCAGCTTCTCTTCTGAAAAGAAAGGTCTCGCTTCATGTGTGGTTCTCTCTGATACCAAATCAGTCTTCCGTTATGTGAAGGGAAGGCCCTCTGACTTGAGTCTCTGGGTGCAAAGGCTCTGCTTTGCTTTCTTGCAGTGTGATGAAGAGGTGCATGGGAATGGGTAGTAGAAATTACGAGTAATTTTTGTGTTGAGGGGATGACTGGTGTACCTTTGTGAGCTTGTAAGTGTTGTATGTTACCAGGTAAAGATATATTCTCAGTGGTTTAGGTAGTGTGGATATTGAGAGCGCTATGGTTGGCTTGTAGTATGAACAAACTACGTATAGCAGCCAGTGTTTATGGATGCTCTTGATGATCCAAACGTCATGTGGTTTTACCAAATTTTTTGTTTAAAGGTAGAGGCTGGAAGACTGTTACTATGTGTAATACTACCACTAGAACAAGTGTTAAGAGCTGATACTTGCCATGAGTAATGCTTTGGAGAGCACAGCAAGTCAATTGCAGCCTAAAGCAGTGTGCCATCTAGAAAGGCTCACTGCATATCAACCCATTTCCCTGATGTACCCTATAGCGCGTTTTCTAAAAGAGCAGGTACAGTCTGGCTCATGTCTGTAGATGTAGAATGCATGAACAGGGTGTGTTTTATTAATGTAGGCATATAAAGCTTTTAATCGTATTCATGTTTTTGTAAATTGTACTTTGAATTTATTTATTTTTTTCTGCACGTGTGATTCATACTTTTACAGCTTCCCATGCACCTTACAAGTGGGATTATTGGCCACATGATGATGTTCGTGCTGAATGTAGATTTGTGGGTCTAACTAATCTTGGAGCAACATGTTACTTGGCATCCACTATTCAGCAACTGTACATGATACCAGAGGCCAGACAAGCAATTTTTACTGCAAAGGTATGCTCTGGGGTCTTGCGTTCCCTGTGTGGATTTTGTTAGAAGTTTAAATTTAAAATCGGTGCAAATGCTGATAAAGTATAGACTTCCTTTTAAGAGTTATTTCTGGATAAAGAATATTTCTTAAGGGTTTAGTTTGCTTTTTGTTCAGTTTGATTCTTTTGCTGATGTCTAAAGTGAAGAGGTTGGGGTTTTTAAAATGTATTTGTAATGCTGTAGGTTCTTAAGGTGGTTTTGTAATAAAACATTCTCAAACTTCTATTTCTATTGCTATCAACTAGATTTATTCAAGTTTGATTTTATGTGAATTGCCTGTTACTTCTTAACTCTGAATCGGTCATTTTGTTACAATAAATGTTGTTCTTCTTGAATGGTTATAAAGTCCCAGAGCATGTGTATAATGCCACCAGAAGTGTACAGCAAGTCTTCTAAATTATTACACATTGGTTAACTTCCAAAAATACAATATTAGTACATCTAGTTATTCATTGTAAAAGAGAAAGCTTCATTTTCATCCCTGACATCAACAGAGCATATATGATGTGTGAAACACACTAATTGGCAGTGACATCATCATTGTTTTAAGTTACTGGTACTTGTTACTTAATTTCATTCACCTAGAGTTAGGCATTTATATAACTAAAAAATAAGGTTCATCAGAACTCCCACATCTATGAATTGAAAAAAATTACTTGAAAATTACTACAGTCTCTTGTAATACCTTTCCAAAAGCTCCTAGCTGCAGTAATTTTTTAGAAAATAGAGGTATTTTTTGACTTATGTTTAATTTTGGCATACCAAAAAATCAGTAGGTAGTGCTTTTTATGAAAGTGTAGAATAGCGTACTGTGTGTTCTTGTACACAATCTTTTTTCTCAATTGTCCATAATAAAGTGGTTGGGGTTTTTTTATTTAAAAAGATGAGTATTTCATCTTTTTAAAGGCTGCTTTTGCAAGGCTGTAAGCAAAAAGATAAAAGTCTTCTTTATGAACTTCTTTTAGTATTCAGAAGATATGAAACACAAGACCACTCTACTAGAACTCCAGAAAATGTTTACATACTTAATGGTAGGTGCAAAAGAAGATATTTTATAAAGTATCCTATTTGGGGGGCAGGGCGGGGCAGCGGAAAAAAGCCAGAAAAATGTAGTTACCGTTCTGTATGTAAATTCTTAGCAGCTTAAGTCCATTGTGCCTAAGTTTTGTGGATAATTGTCTTAACTGAAATATTTTTTACCCACTTATTCAGCAAATCAGTTAAGCAAACATTGGCATGATAGTTTTCATGAAGAGGCAGTGTAAATCCTTATCTAAAATAGGGATTAACATTGGACACCAACTATAATGAGCAAGCATCAGCTGTTAAATGTTAGTGATTTTAAGAACTGTGTTCTTAAAAAAATGCGAAGTGAATATGTGGGAACGTCAGGCTCAGGTGCCACAGTCTGAGCATCCTTCATTTATTTAAACCTTTTTCTCCTAACACATTAGTGCTCAGGTGAGTACAGGCTATTTACCATAGTTGTGGAACTTCATTTACGAGTGAAAGTGTGAAAAAACAAGTCTGCTTTTTAGTTCCAGTCACGGTGCAGCTGGGTATCAGGGCTGTGCCCTGTATGGACACCTGTGCACTTAGGGTGCTAAATCTCTGAGTGGTGCAGGAGCTCCCTGGCCAGGCATCTCCTTGGGTGCAATAATGGAGGGGCTTGAGGCAACCCACCGGTTTGGGTAATTAACTGTACATTCCCAATGAAGTTACAATGAAGACTGATTGTTGCAGGAGCCCTGCAGCTAGGAATTTGGGCCAGTTCTACTGTGGTTTCTGCAGTTCATGTCCAGTTTCCAAACTGACTTTTGTAAATTGTCAATAGAAACTGTTCCTGCAGAAGTGACTGCATAGTACAGTCTTTTGTATGGATTTAAGATATTTAAGAGATACTTTGTATGTCGTTAAGGTGAATCAATAGTAATGAATTACACAGATGCTGGGGAGGTCACACAGGACTCTTGCCAGCTGGGTTATAATTAGCAAAATAATGATTTGAGGAGTCTCTCCAGGTCTAGCTGAAGTTAACCACTGCAAGGACCCAACCAACAGACTTCCATCACCACCAAACACAGACTGGCTGTCCCGTTAGGATGTTTTGATTCCATATGTGAGCACCATGACAAGATCCCAATAAACTATTTTTTCTTTTTAACAAACACTCAGGCATGAGTGTCTGTCCAGCACCATTGTCATTCATCTTGTTTCACATGGACCTTGAAGTAAAGGGTTTTGAGCTTGAGTCTTCATTTAATCATGAAACAGTTTGTTTGCCCCACTTTCCTTGGTGATAAAGTAAAATAAACTATTTTTCATTGCTCCAGTATTTTGAAGGTTAATCTGTTGAAATAAAGCTTTAAAAAGCAACTCAACATTTCGAAATTCCAGAATGAAACAAAACTGAGGCGGTCACGGGTGTGCACTGTTGTTAAAATAGTGAAATATTTCTGAAGTAACAAAAAAAACCCTGAGGAGAGCTGAGTATTTTTGTTCTTGGCACTGGCTTTTGTGAAAGAAATTGATGACCGCTTTGAAGACAAATAGAGGAAAAGAGTTCAGGCATGTAGTGCCTGCTATGAATCATAGAAAAAAAAAATGCATCTAGGTATTTACATAAGCATAAAATAGTATGGGCATGTAAAATCGTATGAATATTTACCATTATTAAAATCTCAAGGAAAGGCTTTATTCCAAAAAAAGGTAGTATTTACAGGAAGCGTTGTCTTGCCACACATCCCTAGACCAAAACCGTATGTATATGGTTGTTTACAAGAACAAAGTTCCTTCTGCTGTAAGTTCGTTCTGCTTTCCCAGTGTGCAAGGCAGTGGAATGGGGCATGTATGCTAAAGAATTGTTTTATGCTGCGTATTCTTTTCTCTGACTAAACACGTGCAGTTCAGAACTAGATGGTGCAGGTTTATACCGCAGAGAAGCCTGAATGCCAATGAAGCACTTGTCAAGATTTAAATCCGTAACGCCCAGAAACACGTAAATACAGGCTGATGTTCCTGATATTTTGTATCTGAACAGATACACAGAATCTGGATGTGTCACATCTTCAGCCAAGTTCTTTTATTTTAAGGATTTGTTAAATTAAGTATTTATTAAATATTTTTAGTAATATTTTACTAATGATATCTTAACAAGTGATATTAGAAGAATCAGTTAAAAACCGATTTACTTTTCATCTGAAATATTTAAGCACTTAACTGTGTTGCCTAATACACATAGGGAGATACTGTATGTAAAAGTATGTCCTTTTTTAAATAGACATTGATATATATGTTTGATATATCTGTATAAGTTGAAAATGTAAGGATGTGTGTTGATTTGTTTTGCTTGGTAATTTTTACCTAAAGGAAAGTGAATGTAAGGCATACAACCCAAGGCCTTTCTGTAAAACCTATACCATGGATAAGCAGCCACTGAACACTGGAGAGCAGAAAGATATGACTGAATTCTTCACTGACCTGATAACAAAAATAGAAGAAATGTCTCCAGAACTGGTGAGTTATTAAGAGGGAGAAAAAGGGAGCTTGAAAACCTACGGATTTGCTCAAATTTCCTTGACAGAATTTATTAATTCATTCACAGAAAAATACAGTGAAAAGCTTGTTTGGAGGTGTTATCACAAACAATGTTGTTTCCTTGGTAAGTATTCTTTCCCTACCTATCTTTATCTTTTAAAGATTTTTCTTTAACTTCTCAAAACAGTTGTTTTATTGCTTTTCTCTGTCATTGCTATGATTTAGGACTGTGAGCATGTAAGTCAGACTGCTGAAGAGTTCTATACAGTAAGGTGCCAGGTGGCAGATATGAAGAATATTTATGTAAGTAATGCCGGGCTGAGATGTGTAGCATAGATCACAGTTAGAAATGGGTGCAGTCAAGTATAAAGCCTGTACCATACACTGTTGAACGTATTGATGCTTTCTGTATCTGTACTCTAGTTTTGGTGTCTTTCTAGGTTGGTATTACTAGGTAATTTGGTTGAATTGTTACACCTTTTCAATGCAGCATGCTGTCAGCTGGTGCATTTTTTTACATACATATGTACTATTGCTTATTAATTTAAAACTTAATCATAATTTCAGGTTTACAATTTTTTTTTTTAAACAGCTATTAATCCCCACACTTGGAATCTGAATTTAAAGTACTTGGATTCTTTGCGGCAGCTTGGAATATTGAGTACCATTTTTTGGAATTGTTTCCTTAATTTTGTGGTTTGGGTTAGGTTTTCCTGTCAAACTCTTCTCTTAGTTCGGGTGCGTTCTCTTCGTGCAAACATTTTGGTGCCTTTGATCACATTTACTTTCATAACTTGGGGAAATGTTAATTAAACTTACTG
Organism: Falco biarmicus; assembly: GCF_023638135.1. Classification (NCBI taxonomy): domain Eukaryota; kingdom Metazoa; phylum Chordata; class Aves; order Falconiformes; family Falconidae; genus Falco; species Falco biarmicus. The sequence continues at coordinate 29,397,888 of NC_079299.1, forward strand.
TAAGATTGAAAGGGAGTAGTTTGTAAAGCACGTCACGCAAGCAGAAGATATAAATATCTAGGATAAACGTAAGCTTGGTTTTGTTGTTGTTTATTATATGCAGGAATCTCTTGATGAAGTAACTATTAAGGATACCTTGGAAGGTGACAACATGTATACATGTTCTCATTGTGGGAAGAAAGTGCGGGCTGAGAAAAGGTATGATTAAGAAGAATTAAATATTCCTAATGTTTCTTTTTAGTAAATTACTGAAATTACTATTGGAATAGGAGTAATCCTTTAGATGAAACAGGACTGTGGTTTCATTCAGTGTGCTACTGTGTATGCCTATGAGGATGTGGGCCTTGTGCAAATGAGCACATAACTAGGAAATCAAATTTCCAAAACAAAGAATATAAGGTATCTTCGCAAAAGATGACCTAGACAGTAGAACATTCATGACCTTTTTTTAATGTAATTACAAATTACTAATTTCTACAAATTTCTTTTTAATCTGTTACTTATCCTGTTCTTAAAAGATCAAATTCTTTCAGAGGTTGCTCAGTACTTGCATTAGTCATTATGCAGGGTGGTAATGGCTTGGTTTCATACATAACCCTGAATTTCTTAATTAAAATTGGTCGTTTTAGAAATGTTTCGGTATTTTAGAAAGTCTGCAAATAAAGGGAAAACTAAATAAAATTTTTATATTGCAGCTAATGAATTTCATTTTTAGATATGAAAACCCTCATAGTTGTTTTTGTAGCTGTTAAAATGACATGGGTGAAAGAGTAACCTACTTCAAAATCATTATTGTGAAGTTTATGAGATTTACTACAAGATACATTGTGCATTGAAACTTGTCGGTTAGGAGATAGTGACTCCCGTCTGATGAGGGGATTTGCATTGTTAAATTAATTCATGACTCATTTTACAATACCATTTTAGAAAACTGTTGTTCATGCCATACGAGTAAATTTGCTGTTTCTTGCAAGGCGCAGTGAGAGGCTGAACAGAATTGTTGAGTAGGCTAAATGTGACCTTTCTGCTGCCGGTTAGACTGCCCTGCTCTGGGGCATTGTGATAGCTGAGTTGTGTGGCTGGGCAACAGAGCTGCAGTCTTATGTTTGAAATAAATGTGTTTAAGATCTGTGCGAAAATACAGTTCAGCCTACTAAGCTTTTGTAAATCATGATTATTTCTAATCCTTCAGGGCATGTTTTAAGAAACTACCTCGTATCTTAAGCTTCAACACTATGAGATACACATTTAATATGGTAACCATGATGAAGGAGAAAGTCAATACACATTTTTCATTCCCTTTACGCCTGGATATGACACCTTACACTGAAGATTTCCTGATGGGAAAAAATGACAGAAAAGAAGGTATGCCTCATAAAACACATTCCACAGGCTTTGTCTCTTTCATCTGTGCACCACTTTCTGTGTGTGTAACATAAGCAGTTGGTGATTTTCTTTTTAAGCAAATGAAATCAAAGTAGTTTCGATCAACCTATATTCCCAAAGTCACACGTTCTGTTTACTATGAGAAAACTGGCCAAATATTTTTGTTTTCATATACTGTTCAATTTGAATTAGTCTTAATTTGTTTTTAAAGTATGAGAGAAATTACAAATAGTTACGTACAGTTTGTTGGTGGCCTGGTTTGATTTTGCAGAGTTACATTTGAACTTCAGCAAATGGCTAACTGCCATCATAAATAAGATGTGCTAACTCGGTGTAACTTAGCTGTTAGTCCTGATCTCTTCAGTAGCGATGTTTTGCAAAAAAAAGCTGTAACTGTTACACATGAGTTGGGATCTATGCTGCTTGTTCTGGATATGGAGTTTCTGGCTGTCATTGTCATGCAGTGCTGAAAAGAAAAAAAACACCTGAGTGAAACCACAGGAAAGGTTGAAGTTCAGGTGTTTAGGAAATAACTGGTTAAATACTGTATTAAATTATTTCAGGGTTTAAGGAAGACGGTGACTATTTGAAAGAAACTGAAAGTTACGAATATGATCTGATAGGCGTAACGGTTCATACAGGAACAGCAGATGGTGGACACTACTACAGTTTTATCAGAGATATAGTCAATCCCCACGCTTACAAAAACAACAAATGGTGAGTTACACAAAACAAGAGCCTATGATTTCTTGTTTTAAAGTAACTAAACATTGTTGACCTTGTCAGATGCAGTTGTATAGGAGATATGTGCTATAGGTTCCTCTCAAAAGCACAAGATGTTGGAATTTGATAGGTGTAAGTATAGTAATTTATTAGCATACAGATTTTGTGTGCTGTAGCTGTAATAAGTTGTTGAATGCCTTGGACACAGGGGTAGCAGGAGAATGTCATGCAAGCCTCGCATTGCAGACAATGCTTGTTTCTTGATAGGACTGTCAATTACTATATTTTAATCAATTTCAGTACAAATTAATAGTAAGATAAAATAGATTGTCCTTCATAAAATCTGGTTGACTTTGATGAACATATGGCTACTTCTGTGATTGTGGAATTTGGTCCTTTCCATTTTTGTTTTCAGTGAAACAACAACTTGAATTTTTCTTCACTTTGAACTCACTGCATCCTGTGTGGCAGAAACAATGTTACAGTACCTAGGTTATCTAAATCTGTTCTTACTGTGCTTCTTATATGTGGAATTGTTTTCACATTTGATTTTTAAGTTTAGCTGGTGATCTTTTTCTATTGGCCAGCTCCTCCTAGATGCAATTTACAGTGACATACTGGAATATTTGACAGCATTTGTTTTTCTATCCCTTCTTTTCAAAGGTTAAAAAAAGACAGGATCTTCTCGCACAATAAGCGATAGATAGGTGAATAAATGCTATGCACCATTTCTTAAATATTTTTTTTTTAGTTTGTTGGGGTTTTTTAACTATGATGTCTCACTTCTAATTTGGAAACTTCTGCATGCATTGGGCATGTCATGGTTGTGAAGAGAAGAAGAAGTTGGGAGAAGTAGCCTGGGAAAGGGATGAGACATGGGCATGGAAAGGAGGACGGTCTTGCTAGCTGACATAAGAAAGCAGGGAACACTCTGCCTGTCATTTCTGGATGTCTTATCTCAGATTCTCAGCTGAGGCCCTGTAATAGGAGACAAGATTTCCTCCATTTCTGTTCTCTGGAATAGCTAGTTGGAGCACTTTGTAAACAATTCCAACTTGTCACCCAATCCCTGCTCCAAAGGGAATCCGTAACAATGTACCATCTTCTCTGCCTCCTTCCAGTTTGAGTTCTACTGTTATATGGAATGATTTTCCTCTTATCTAATTTTGGTTTCCATTTCACTCAGGTTGAAAAGGAAAAGGCAAATCTTTCTGGCTGCATTAAAACCCTGTCTGTACAAGAGCCAGGCTGGAAAAACAAGGAAAATAATGTCTCTCTTAAAAAGAAAAATAAAAAGAAAAATCAAGAACTGTTGAAATGCTAACTTCCTGATGTTATTGCAAAGAAGTCACTTGTGGGATCAGTTTTTAGTTTGCTGCAATTCAAACAACATGAGAAATTAATAGGAATGCTTAAATCTGAAGAATCATTTTAAATGTTTGTCATTCTTTATTTGCCCTTAGACAAACAGAAGTTGCTTTAAAGGCTTACTGTTTTACAGGTATCTTTTCAATGATGCTGAAGTAAAACCGTTTGATTCTGCCCAGCTTGCTTCAGAATGTTTTGGTGGAGAAATGACTGTAAGTTCTGCTTTTCATTTTTGTCATGTTCAACCGTTACATAGCTCTTCTGAAGACTTTCATTAAGAATTCCATAGTGTTCCTCTTTGGTCTGCCATCTGTTGTCAATGTATGTGAAACAGAAGTGTTAGCTGGGGTTTATTAAACCTTTGACATCTTTATTATGCAGGTAATACTTTTTCTTACGTTCACGTAGATAGCTGTTCTTCCACTATTGATCCTTTCAAAGGCTCTCCCCCTCCTTTGGGCAGGAAAGACCTGACAAAGTGAGACTGTTTGCAAGCTGGTGGTGCAAGCTTCCTGGGTTTTTTATGCTTTCTGTGGAACAGAAGTTAAGACAATAAAGGAGAAGGGTCTTGATTTCTCATGTGCCAACTATCAAATAGTTTATTTGTGAATATGAGTCCAAGTATTTTTATGTTGTTTTAAAAGACAGGTGTCAGAATTCTAGCATAGATATTACTAATGAATCAAAATAAATTAGTGAAGAGTCTCCAAAGAAGGGGTATTTCTTCACTATATCATCATATGATTTGTATACTTATTAAAAAGTGAGTGTGCAGCCAATTTAGGAATCCTTCACTTGGATGGCTGCTTTGCTCAGACTGTTAACTGAAGGAATAAATACCTCAAGCTTATGCCTATTCTGGAAAAATGGGAATTTTTGATCTTTGTCTATATCTTGTGTCAGTAATTTCCTCTTACAGTCAGATCCTTTTTCACTGGTGACAGAACTGAGCTAAAAACCTGCCAGATCTGTGTAATACCTATGCTGTTGTTCAGCAGGAAAGTTTGAGCTCTGATATTCGTGATTTTCAGGCTAATGGATCTACAGGCTTAAATAGGTGCGCTTGTTCCTTTTATTGTAAGAAGATAAAATTTCTTAAGTTGATGTTTGCTTGCTTTCAGTAGTGCAAGGTTTTTTAATACAGTGTCAGCTTTGTCTTTTGGGTCAGCCCACTGCCCTGTGACATCGTCTGAGCATTTTTACACATTACTAATACAGTTAACTATTGAACGACACTCAAACATTCTCAGGTTATGCTTGAATTGATCAATTTTTATTATTATATATCATTATATAAACCACATTATGAATAATGCAGTAACTTACTAAAACAGTCCTGGCCATAAGAAAACGCTTATATACAACTGTCTGATAAAGACAGTACGCAGAAATAAAAGAAAAAATATTTTGTTTGGCAAATGGATAAAACATCTTTAGGTGCCTAAAAAGAAGAGGTGTCAATGAGATGGATGAGACATGAAATTGCATGAGATACAGGTCACAATGTAGCATAGCAACTTTGGAAAATCAGAATAGATTTGTAGAAGAAAAGAAAGAAGACTAGTTTGAGCAAGAAATAAATTTTCAGCAGCCTCTCTGCAAATGTCATGAAATAGTTTGCTTGCACGCTTATCTCAAACTGTCAATAACCAGACCATTAAAAAAACCCTTGCAATTAATGGTTTTACTTTCTTCTTGACAGACAAAAACTTACGATTCTGTTACTGATAAATTTATGGACTTCTCCTTTGAAAAGGTATTTCTCTTCCAAACACTTTATTATATGATGATATTTCTACTTTCATGATTTATCTCTCAAAGCAAAAATTATACAGATTTTTTTTTCTTAAAGACGCACAGCGCTTACATGTTGTTTTATAAACGGATGGAACCAGAGGAGGAAAATGGCAAAGACTACAAATTTGATGTTTCATCAGAATTGCTGGAGGTACAAGTTGATTTGTTTTAACATAATTTTAAAATACTGTAGGAAATCCTAAACAAATCAGGAATGTGAAAAGTGAATATAATTTAAATAAATAAGATGACAAACCTTGCATTTAGCTGTCTTCCTTAGGAGAACATCATTTGATAGGAAGTAAATTAAGATTTCTGCTGTATGTAAATTTTAGACTTTTTCTCATTCTGTCCTGAATTTTTTAATTCAGATATATGAATCATTCTGCTTCATATGTTTAAAAAATTGTAGAACACTGGTTTTTGTCAGCATTTATCAGCATTTTCTGATCAGTTGCAATATTACGGGAAGTATTCTCATTAACCACTGTCCTTTTCATCCTTCAGTTTCCTCAGCAACTTACTGCTTTGTGGGGGGACAGGATAAGACAATAGTTCGAGCTGTTTGTTTGCACTTTTGGTACAGGTTGTGAAATTCCGAGTGAAAGCGATATAAGGTAGTGACTGTTTGTGCCTATAATGGAAGAGCATCAGTCAGAAAAGGATCCCTTCCCTCTCATAGTCACAGAGTAGCCCAGATGTTGGTAAAAGGGGTAGGGGAAACAAAAATACCAACAACTGCATCTCCCTGTTCCCCTCAGTGATGAGGGCTGCTCTTAGGATACCTGGCTATTTATATAAAGATACTTTTAAAGCCATGTATGGTCTGAGGAATTGGGAAAGGCAGTGCACAGGAGCAGAGTATTTCACTAGGGTTCTCATTGTGCTAGATACATCCCCAATACCGGATTTGTAAGGCATTCTCCCTTTTTATCACCCGAAAAGCCACTTTCTCTGCTTCCTTTGGCCAGAAGTATTGCTTCAGATTTTATCAGAATTAAACTTTATAACTATTTTGATGTGAAAAACACTACAAACAGATTTGGTCAAAAATACCATTTTGGAGAGAGGGACGGGGGGACCTGGCATGAAATCCTTTTCTGGTTAATGTTGGAGAGCCAAACCTTACTCTAAGAATTTATCAAAAGATCACAGAGCTCATTAGGCTTTGGGTCAGAACTTCAACCTTTAGACATACCTCACTAGGCTGCTGGAAATTCTAACTTCTATCAAGTAATGAAACTATGTATGTAGAGAGTTTTTGGGGTTTTTTAACTTATTACACTATCGCAGACATTAAAATATGGTCTTACACTGTGGTTCTTTTTTAATGTGTTGGACCAGTTCTCAAAATTTCAGCCAAAGAAAGTGAGTGCATAAGTTGTAAAAATGAGATTACAGGAAGAGGAGAAGGTTCTGAGCTCTGTTCTGCAGTCATGGGACAGGCAGAACTAACACTTGCTATAGTATGACTAAAAGAACTTGGAGCCAATCCTTCCAAATAAATAAAATGTTTCCAGAAATAGTTTTTCACAAGAATTTTTTTTTTCTTAGCCACGGCAAACATTTAAATATTCTTAAAATCATGCTTATCTAGTGAAATAAACGGCTTTCTTGTATCTGATGTTAGCATTTTTTCTTCAGTGGATATGGCATGATAACATGCAGTTTCTTCAAGACAAGAACATTTTTGAACATACATATTTTGGGTAAGTTTTTCTTTAAAAATGTAATATTAATGCTTCTTTTCTTCTTGCAGATTTTCATTATTTATTTTAATTAACAAATAAAATTACTGACTCTAGGTTTATGTGGCAGTTGTGTAGTAGCATCCCAAGCACGCTACCAGATCCAAAAGCGGTTTCCCTGATGACAGCAAAGGTAAGGACTTCAAAAGTATCTCATGCTTATTTTAAATTTTAATTTGTTTACACGTTAATTCAGGCATTCTGTAATTAATAATGCAAATATTTTTTTTTCCAGTTAAGCACTTCCTTTGTACTAGAGACATTTATTCATTCAAAGGAAAAGGTATTCTATTTACTTGTAAATTCTCATTTGAGTAGCTGCATGACTATAGTGAAAAGTGTGTCGGTACTTTTTAATTTTAAAAGTGTGATTTTGAGATGTAGTAAGTACCATAGATGATAGAAAGTTAATGTTTACAAGAGTGTGGTGTAACACCTTTATAGTAAGTGTGGCACAACAGAAAAAAATGTGGGCTCTGGGTTTAGGTTACTGTGCCTTAGCAAAGCTTCAGGAGCAACAGATCTTGTGTTCTTTTCATTTGAAAATTCCGGGATGCTTTGGATCTTAACAAGCACTTTGTGAAAGTCTGATGTAGAGGGGAATGTTCAGCATTGAGCTACAGTTGTGCTCATGAATTTTTAAATTATAAATACTAGCATGAACATAAGAAAGTTCTAGTCCGTGTGAACCATCTTTATTCTCAGTCAGATTTTACTTCCCTCTCATGTGTGGTGGCCTAATGCTACTAATTCTAGATTGCCTGGGAGTAGTACGAATATGATTGCAATTCCAGCTGGACAGAATTACAATGGGTAGCTACCGCACACGTCGTGCGGCTTGCATTAGCTTCAGTGTGTGTGCTTGTTATTTTTGTGTAGGTGCGGTGTGTTACTGGTTTATAAAGCCTTTATTGTTTATAGCTATAGTCTTAAGAGTCAGTGTTTTGACTGACCATTTAGAAACGTTTAAAGATTAAGTCACAATTTATTAAGTTACAGTTTTTTCTGTATTTCTTTTTACAGCCTACAATGCTTCAGTGGATTGAACTGTTAACAAAACAGTTTAATAACAGTCAGGCAGCTTGTGAAGTAAGTGACTTAGGAACTCAGCAAAGTACAAACCAACTTTCTATATATTGTTTAACTTTCCTGGAGGTTCGTATCCCTGGAATATTTTGGACTATGAACTACTGTATTTGGTGTATTTGTGCACTATGAGATGAAATTCATCCTCTCTGACTACTGCAGATTCTGAGAAATGACTTTTACTTTCAGAAACCCATGGTGAGACCACAGGCCAAAATAATTTTGTCACTGGAATAAAAGAGACAGTGCCACAACCTCTTATTTGATCGATTATTTCATACTGATTTGTGTAATTAAGAGGTGCTTAAATGGAGTCACACAAGAGAAACAGAAAGACAGGCTGAGGTTTAAGGGCTAGCATGGCAGGGAGTGGAGCTGAATCGCAGGGAAGAGGGCCGCGAGGTAACAGGCTGCGTGTAACGGAGCACCTCGGGGAACAAGGACAGCTCATGTCAGACTTGGCTGAAAACAAATTCATACAGCACCTTGCTTGAGAAGGTGTGCATCTTGAACGCAGTGTGTAGAAAGGGTGAAAACTCCTAGGAGAAGGAGAAAAAAAATGGAGGAATGTTTCTGTACAAAATTTTTCAGGCCATGGCCTGAAGGGAGTCTGGGACAAAGTGGAGAGGGACTGAGAAACCACAGACAAAAGAATTCACCATGGCGTTGGCGAACGCGATTTTGAGACACTGAAGAAAAGTTTGTGATAGACTTTCTGTGATAATTTAAATGTACAAGGACCCCAACACATACTGTATGCTGCATTAGACCTTATTCAGTAGAAAGTAATTAAAATCATTGTTCTTTTACAAATTCATTCTAGGTTGTTACATTGTTATGTAATATTCAGTAGTTGGGTGATACAATTCCCTTAGTCTGGTGTAGTCCTCAGATCCTTAAAAGGTTTGAAGACATTCCACCTAGTAACGAATACTGAGGTACAATTTGAAATAGAAGGAGGAACAACCTGGATTCTTTCTTTTAAACCATCTTTCCTTGTGACTAAAACAAAATTCTAGGAGTCAGAATACTCAGTTGTACTATTTGCTGAGTCTTAACTTTGAATGGATCATTCTGTTATTTTTATACCTTCTCTGTCTCTGGAGGTAGGAGGGCTTTTCCACATGTTAAAATGCAAAAGGGATCTAATTCAGGAACTACATTCTTGTTTAAGCCTATCCCTATTCTACGAGATTCTCCAGCTTATGCTTCATTGTAAGCATTGTGTTTTATTTTGTTGACGTCACTTTTCAGACTAAGCACGTTCTTCCAGGTAACTGAATAGCGGCCTGCAGAACGCAGGGATAAGAAGATACTGGATATAAATTGATACTGATGTTTACTGCTGTTGATTCCTTTCTTCTCACACGCAGAAAACATTTAGATGTCCCTTGGATTAGAACTTGCTTATTCCTTAATAATAGTAACATCGATTTCTCTTCAGACTTTAATGTCATGCAAAAAGAAGATTGGACTAGAACAAGTTTGGAACAAAACTAACCAAGTATGTATCTTCTGCAGTGGTTTTTGGATCGTATGGCTGATGATGATTGGTGGCCAATGCAGATTCTAATAAAGTGTCCCAATCAGATTGTGAGACAGGTAAGAAAAAAAAGTTCCTTAATAAGTCAGGTGACTGCTTGTCCTATGAACAGAAATTATTATGACATATACGTTAATTCAGAAAGGTTTTATTAATACCTGTAATTGTCTTACTCTTTTCCATTATTGTGTATGATTTAGAGAATACATTGGGAGCATTGTTGTTCAAAACAAAATCACTGTTAGTACAGTGCCGTATTTGTACACTTAGGATCACAAAATGTCACAATAGATGCAAGTTAAGGTTTCTAAACTCCCTCATGATCTCTAGAAATGTGAACTCTTTACATGAAAAAATGTTTCTTTCTGATTTAGTTCAACAAGAACGGTCAAGTTACACATTCAGAAAATAAAAAAGAGTAAATCATGTGTATTCAGTACTCCTCAAAGCTTCAGTTCTAAACTTAAACATTGGGGTTTTGTGGGTAGATTTAATTTAATAGTATTATGCCACAAAGTTTTGTTAATACTCTCTTCTGGAAATAAAACCCCTGTGTTAGTAGCATTTGGATACTCACAAATGCAATTATTATGAATGGTTTGACTTAAAAGTATGCTTTCTTTACAAGTTGTTTAGGTAAAAACTTTAAAAATTACTTTATCTCGCTTGAATCCTTCAGTTGGGTTTCTGATCATTAAAGTAATATTTCCATATAGAACCATACGTAGTTCCTGTATGCAACTTACCATTAAAGGAATATATTCCATGGGAAAACTCTATGCAAGTTCTTAGGCAAAGCTCTAATCCTGATGAATATTTTATAAATTAAAAATTACTGAAAGGAATTGCCTTAAAATTTTAATATAGATTCTTACAGCCAGAGGCAAAATAATAATTAAAAAAACCCATCTTGCCAAAAATATCTAAACATTTCAGAAAATAGAGATAGAGGAAAACCAAGATTTGAGTCTTAAGTTGCATTTCAGTAGTATACAGTGTGCACACTCTTATTAAAACCTTTTTTTAGGATTCCTTCATTGGATCTGTTTATAAAAACCAAGTTTGTCTATTCTGTTAAAACGTGATGTATCAGTACTGAAGGAAATGGAACGTGGGTGTCTCAATCTCCACTTTAACTTTGAATCGTATAGAGCCGGAAGTGGTACTTGGAGACAGAATATTCTTTGCTTACAAAATAGGAATGAACATGTGGGGTTCATTTACTTATCCATTTGCAGATGTTCCAGCGTTTGTGTATTCATGTGATACAGAGACTGAGGCCAGTGCATGCGCATCTTTATCTCCAACCAGGGATGGAAGACTGGTAAAATACTTGAAAACTTCTATTTATTATGTGCATTACTACAACTGATTTTGTTTAATGGATTATTCAGAATGGTCTTTTAAACCCAAAATCACACTGTTTTAATTGTTCTTTATTATTCTACCCAAAATGCTCTGATTTACTTTAAAAATACTATGGTTGCAAAATCTAGTGTGTAAAGATACGTTGTTTGAAACGTTTGTTCCCTTAGACTAGGTTTTCAGGACAGTCTGTCTTTTCACTGCCAGTAATAACGCTGCATGAAGCGTAAATCTCACTAATTATACATGAGAATCCAATTGTGAATTGGATCCAGAGGCAGATAGGTGCAAATTTTAATTTGTACGTCCAGTAAAATAGGTTGGAAATGAGAGTCAAGTCCTGTATCATATAACTAAATTACAGTTTTTGTCAAAAAGTAGAAAAAACCATACTGGATTCTATTTTGTTTAGCTAACTATCAAGAAAACTGTCACTTTGTCTCTAATTACGATACATAATGAAAAGAACAAGAAAGTGTTTTTTCTTTCATCTCTTGGGTTAAGCTTGTGATGCTGTATTATCAGAGCAAAAATGGTAGAGTTTGTAATAGCTATGCTGTGCCATAACAAAATTCAGGACATGAAGATAGAGTTTTCATGGCAGAAAATAGAAATTAATTTTCACTGGAAGCCTTACTTTAAAAGACACTGTCATCTGTTTTGTTCAGTGATAAGATCCAACTTTCAGTAGATGAATAAGGTTGAAAGTGCATGTTTTCTGCCTTGTCAGGATCCCGTGTGTATGTTTAGGAGGCTGCCTTGCCTTAGTTCCACTGTAATTAGCTTTAACAGCATTCTGTCTTGAAGCTCAGGAAATCTGACACGCAAATCGAGAAGATGATTTTCAGTAGGAGATCCTCTAATACTGTTTTTCTAAGAATTCTTTTCCTGACTAGAGTCTTGATTCAGAATACAAATTTTTTCAACCTTTCAACATTTTGAGTGATGGATGCTGCCATACATTAAGCTGTGGTGTTACCTCGGCTATACTGGGCATAAGAGAAAGCGTTAAGAGATCTGCGTGTGATAGTAGGACAGAGAAGAAAACTGAAAGTTCTTCTGAAATACTTTTTTTGGCTGCTTCAAGATGATTTGCTGCTCCTTGTATTGTGTGAAATACCTGAACTGGTTTTTGTTTTCAGTTCGGATGACATGGATGGTCCTGTGGAAGACATTGGCAGTCGCTCTTGTGTAACGCGCTTTGTGAAGACACTCTTGTCAATTATGGAGCATGGTGTCAAGCCTCACAGTAAACATCTCACGGAATACTTTGCCTTTCTTTACGAATTTGCCAAAATGGGAGAAGAGGAAGTGAGTATAGCCTTGTAGTTTTGGGAATTAGGTATGTATTTGCATGTACTTATTTTCAAGTAATTCAATATCTGCATATTTCAGAGCCAGTTCTTGCTTTCACTGCAAGCCATATCTACAATGGTCCATTTCTACATGGGAACTAAAGGTCCTGAAAATGTAAGTTTGTAGATCTTGTGTAACGAGAACTAGCCTTCCATATTTTCCTTACGTGATCATTAGTGCTGTGCCTCCTGAACCATCTTTCAGCTGTTAAATAAAAATTGCTTCACTAATGCAAATTTTTTCGATATTTAAGTGAACATAGTATTTTTAAAAAGATGTTGAATTGGCTCTTTCTAGTTAGTATAGAAACAGGTATTAAATAGAAGCAATTAAAGTTGCCCTTACCATGCTATTAATGGTAACAGTTGATTGCTTACTCCTATTGTAGGAGTTGAGATTTTAAATTTACTTGCTTTTTTTTATCAAATAGACCACCATATCAGGCTAGGCAGTGACTTTTGACAAACCTCCCTTTTGCATTTGTAAATACAGTTTAGCTTATGCAAAATGAATGCTTCAACATGAAAATCAAGCGATTAGCTATTTACCTGGTTTGATTCATGCAAGTTTCTGAAGTTGGTTTGAATAAAAGGACAGAATGTATGCAAAACCATGTACAGGTTCTTAGAAATTAAGGCTCAAAAGTGTCCACATTTAAGTTATCTTTTTTGTCCCCTTCAGCCACAGGTTGAAGTACTTTCTGAGGAAGAAGGGGAGGAAGAGGAGGAAGAGGAAGACATACTTTCTTTAGCAGAAGAAAAATACAGGCCTGCTGCACTTGAAAAGATGATTGCCCTGATTGCTCTTCTAGTTGAACAGTCTCGCTCAGAAAGGCAAGAGCTTTTTTCAGCAAGAGCTGAAAAACCAGAGTAAATTCTAATCTAAGCTAGTTCAGAAAGGAATTAAGAGATTTTGTGGGTCGGTTGTTTTGTTGGGTGGGGGTTTTTTGTGGGGGCTTTTTTAGCAGCATAAATGAGCCTTGTATATGTGCTTGTCATCTTTTAAATGGTTAAAATAGAAGCGTTTTGTCATTGTTGACCACATAAAAGACTGAGGCTAAATCCTTGAACACATTCAGTTGCCCACATTTGGATTTCTTTTTTTTCTTTGGTCAAAGTACAAAATATTTTTTATTTTTGTTCAGGTTTATGTAAATACCTCTTATTTTCTCTTGCGTATTGTGATACTGAAGAATATAAACTAACACTCAGCCCTGTATTTGTCCTTAACCTTACTTAATAATTGCTGAAGTAAAAGATAAAGGTGGGGTTTTTTTTGTATTTTAGACATCTGACTTTGTCACAGAATGACATGGCAGCATTAACAGGAGGAAAGGTAATTAATTTAACATATGACTGTATAAGCCTCAAAACCCCCGGCACATATGTAATTGTAGACAGTGTACTAGTATCTTATTATTTGTTGCAGGGTTTTCCTTTTTTGTTTCAACATATCCGTGATGGTATCAACATCAGGCAAACTTGCAATCTCATTTTCAGTTTGTGTCGGTACAATAATCGACTTGCAGAACATGTAAGTATCGGAAACTATAGCTATTTATTGATAACCTTATCTAAAAAGTGTTTTGGGGTAATTTTTATTATTTTAACTGAATCAGCACAAGTCTAAGTGAGTTTTGTTTGTTTTGTTTTTAAGATTGTGTCCATGCTTTTCACATCTATAGCAAAGTTGACTCCTGAGGTATGTAAACATACTACCTGTATATTAAATAATCTGTATTAATATTTTTCTGTTTTAAATTACTTAAATAATCCTTTGCTAATCAAAAGTCTTGCATGGAGGATGATCCATGGAAGTTTTTGTGACATTAAATGAAGTCTAACTGCACTGTATATTAAGTTTGCTAAAGCAGAAATATGGTATGCAGTTTAAGATGAAAGTTTTATTCAAAGCCAAATAACATATTTCTAGATTCTCCACCTATATGAATGTAAAAAAAAAATTGGTAACAATAAAACATGTGTGCTAGAGTAAGTGGAGATATGTAATTATCGTCTGGTTTTTCAAGTTTTGGGGCACTATTTTACAGTTCTGTGCATGCAAACACATTTCTCAGTCAGAATAAATTCCTGCCCTGGTAATAACAAAAATACTGAGAGTTCCAAACGGATTCCACATGAAAAATATATACAGAGCGGAGAAGTGTATGCTCACACAAGGACATTCTTGCATAGTGCTGTCAGAAAAGAAAAAAGAATCAGGAAAAATTGAGGGCATGTCAAGCAGAGGAGACATGATCATGGTTGGAAAAGAAGCAGGTACTAAATCATTCTCATGACAGCTTTGCTTTGTGTGATAGAATGGGCACTATCAGATGACAGTCTACTTCCTTCCTGTCATGCTAACACTTGCTGCATTTTTATGCTTTTTTGCTTTGCACATATACACATGCACCAGAGATGGTTTTGGTGAGGTGCAAAATATAATAGTAGTAACTATTTCATTGAAGCATTGCGAAAAGCTGGGTGAGTCTTAGCAAACAAAAAAACCCCCCAACAAATTCATATTAGAGCCAATATGCTAAGAGTAGAAATGCTGGCAGTTTCAGAGGAAAACAGTATGCCAATGGTAATGATCCATGTAAACCCTCAAAACATGATGCTTTTGGATAAACTTTTCAGGATCCATGTGACATGTTACGCAAATACATGAAAATAATAGCTACTCCGAGAGAATGAAATCCTTGAGAGAGAGAGAGAGAGAGATGTAAAACATGAGAAACTGGTGAATTCTTCAACACTGTACAGCTTGATTTCCCCTGTCCCCCTTTGTTCAGAATGATGTCTGACTTAAAATGTGCACTGTTATTTCCTTGTAACTATGTACTGTTACCAGGCTGATGCTGTCTAGTATGATTGGGTTCCCTTGCAGTAGCTATAACCAGTGGCTTAATTCTACTGTATCCATGTGTGGATATCGATGTGTATGAATTATTTACAGATTAAATAATAAGGGCTTAAAAGTAATACAAATGTTCATGTCTAAAGTTCAGAGAAATCTATTTTGATGCGAACATTTGTTTTTTTTTAAAAAGACACTAAAGAAAAATCAGTGGATTAAATGAAATAGGTCAAAATGGATATTTGTCTTTTTATGCATTACAGGCAGCCAATCCTTTTTTCAAATTGCTGACCATGCTCATGGAATTTGCTGGTGGACCTCCAGGGATGCCACCCTTTGCTTCTTACATCCTGCAGAGGATATGGGAGGTACAACATGTAAAAGAAAACAGAAGCTAAACTGTCTTTCTCTTGTTGATTCTTTTAGGTGTATGGAAAGGTTTTACATTTCATTGCCATCCTTGCTGCATCAGTTCATGGGGGGGTTTATGACCGTTTCTCTTCCAAATAAACAGCAACAGCCCATAGACATGAAAAAGTTCTGCTGTAACTTTTGCTGTTGTATTAACAACGTTCTGGTTAACTTGTATTTCAGTTTAATTTTAAATTTTAGTTAATTGAGAAATTAATTGATTCATAATAAGGATCTAGAATGCTTCTTCTAGGCAAATTCCACTTATTTTTCTCAGTTATCTTTTTGCAAGGACTGTAAGAGGTTTCAAGGCCCGTCGTTTGTTAGGGGGTTCTCATCCATTATGTACTGATTCTTTGAATATTTGTTTGACATATTTTGTTCTCAGTAAAATACTCATTAACATTTTTAACACATAGAATTGTGCTAAATTGAACCTAGTAGATAATTGCTGTGGTGCAGGACCATTCTTTCTCGCATTTCTAAAGTGAGAAAGAGACTTTCTAACCAAGTTGGCACAGAGATAAATTCCTTGATCTGAGCAATGATAAGGAATTAAAGCTTTCACTTCAGCTAACTGCTCTTTCAGTTCCCAGTACAATTCACTGTCTTCATTACTGTCTGAGAACAGTGTGTCCAGCCTGAAGACTTCTGAGGACACCCTGTTGAACGTTCATTCCATTTAATACTCTAAAAAGTGGCGCTGGGGTTTGTAAAAGTTTATTACTGTGCAGAACTGAGACCACCTCTAGTAAAATGTAGTTTACCCACAGAAGCACTGTAGGATAGAACGTGGATTGCTGTTCAAATGTATTTTACTCCTGGTTAGGAGCAGTTACAGGATAGGAACCACGAGGTCATCTGGGAAAGCATATACCAAGTGTTTGCTAGGTGTCTGATCTGAATATGGATTAGCTGTAACTGCTGTACCTTAGGTAAGGAGAGTTCATACAACAGAGCTCAAGGTCAAGAATGACATCTGGCTGCTTTCTGGGTACAGGGAAGAAGCAGTAGGTTATGAATTTCTCTCAGCAATAAGGAAACCTTTTCAAGAGAGTTTTTGTAATTAAACTTCCTATGACAATACGCAAGCAGTGGCATTAAGTAAGTACCTGTGCTTCTTGCTTGGGTCAGCCACAAAGTTTAGGTATGTAATTTCTTAAGCAATCCTCTTTTTTATTTCCTTCTCTATTCTTGCTGTGCAAACAGAGCCTACAGAAAAAGCAAGTCAATGGCAGGTTTCTGTTGGAAAGTCAAGCTTTTAGCATATAGAAGCCATTGGTTCAGTCTCTGGTGTTGCCAGCATTATTATCCTTACCTTGCTGACACAGGGCTAGAGATAGAAATGGTGTAGGCAGGAATGAGAGGCCCAGTAGTTAATACAGAGACAGACGGATTTCAGGTACAGAACCTACTTTTCCAGCCACTGCAGTTTGTAGAAGTCATTAAAAAGTGATTGAGCTATGAAGACAGTGAACAATGATAGTGTCTTGGTTGGAGATACCCTCCAGCTATGACAAAGGAAACTTGGCAGATCAATTTGTCATTTCTAAAAAAAGGGAGGAGATTGTTCTTAATGTGTTTATTTTTAAATTGAGATTAAAATTTTATAAGCAGAGTTTTGGTCATGTCAGCTGCTCATATTCTTAGGTGGATTAGAGTAGCTGGGAGCTTCAACAATCCAGTTCCTGCCTGTGGTTTCTTAGACAGATTAGAGTTCCTTTTTTTTTTGTTATCTGGGCACCTGGGCCTCAAGACAAAAAGAAAACGGTTTATAAAAACTAGCAAATAAACAAACTACATTTACTGGCCTAATGTCAACAAATTTTCAACTACACAGACCCAGAAAAGCAACAGGAGCTACATTTTCTCATTATTATCTGCAAGGCTTTGGTAGCTGTACAAGAGCACTCCACTGGCTTTTCATTACCTTTGAAAAGTGCTAGATTAATTCCTTCCTTGAAATTGCGTATTCGTAACAACCATTAATAGTTACCCTCAGCATGAAGCTGTATGAATGTATTTGCATACCATTTATGTTCTGTTGAGAAAACGTCTATAAAAACACTGATTCAGTGTTAAGGGTTTGTGTTAGCTATTTTTTAAAAAAAGATGGATTAGTTTATAAAGACAAGATTATTCATTTTTCTAAGTGCTTAACATTTCAATTCCTAAATATCTCAAAACAGGCAAACGCTCAAAAGAGTAACCTTCTGGTCTTAGATTGAACAGTCAAAAACTCTGAACAAGATTCAGAAGCACAAACTGGTTAAATTTAATAAGGGTTTTCTTTGTCTGCCAGAGCACCTCAGTCTTGTAGGTGCTTTGATAACCCCAAGTGATTTTGAAAAAATACTTTGAAAACCTTAGTAGTTACTTTTAGCGGGTTTTAATACAATTGGTACATAGTATCAAAGTTAATGTATTGTTTTTGATTTTTCCACTCTTCTTTCAGGTCATTGAATACAACCCATCTCAGTGCCTGGATTGGCTGGCTGTGCAAACACCTCGAAATAAACTAGCTCACAGCTGGGTGCTGCAAAATATGGAAAACTGGGTTGAACGTTTTCTTCTGGCACACAACTATCCTAGAGTGAGAACCTGTAAGTTGATTTATATTGGAGAAAATTATTCTTCTGTTGTAGCAAGTTACTACGCATGGGGTGTTCTTGTCACAAATGAAATACATGCTCTTGTGCTTGTCTTTTCTTCCTTTTCCAATTGTTTTATGATTACTGTATTTTAAAATACTAGTAGAGCTGTGGTGCCTCATCAAGACATGCCTGGTTTTGATGAAAGCTATGTTTTGATGTCGTATCGTAAGCATTACATTAGTAGGTTGATGTGGGGGATCTCTGAGATCCAGGAAAGCCCGAAGAAGAAAAAGAGCTAATCCAAGAGGTTCTCCGTGGTGTCCATCACATAGTTGTACTGTAGATAGGAGTAGTCTGTGTTCTTTCACCCCTCGCAGAGTAATCTTCAGTTGAGTCCTTTGAACGTGTGGATCACGGAGGAGAAGCCTGTGCTTCTTCCCAGCTACAATGGTGTTCTGGATCATTTGTTCTGCCAGGAATCACGCCGTCAGATTGCCAAATCACATTTTCAGCCTTTCCTGTGTCTGAATTTTTTTATAAAAGAGATTCCACAGTAACAGGCCACACTGAACTTTTAATACATTTTCTGGGGTTGAGGGAGCTGTGGGAACTGGAGGTACAGCTTTGCAGCAGACGCCAGTTGTAGACAGCTCTGAAGAGGTAATGATGTCTTGATCAAGCAGTAAACAGTTTAGTCATAGAAAACATCTGGGTTTGTGTATCTGTGATGGGATGCATTATGTTAGAACAGTTAGAACCAAGCAGCAGGCAGGAATATAGGGTGAAGAGGCATGAAAGCAAATCTCAGCACCGCTTTCAACATGCTTTGTGCTGGTCTTGCCCACTCTGATTTTTTTTTTTCCATGTCTATTGTGAATATAGTAATACCAGATTCTGCAAAATGCTTTGAAATCTGTAAATGGAACGTCCAATGTAACTTAACTTCTGTTTAAATGGCTGTTAAGCACTTATGTAATTTTCAAAGGTGTAACAAATTTGTTTTTATTTGAAGCTGCAGCCTATCTCTTGGTGTCGCTTATTCCAAGCAATTCCTTTCGTCAGATGTTCCGATCGACCCGCTCTTTACACATCCCCACACGTGATCTGCCTCTCAGTCCAGATACTACAGTAGTTCTTCATCAAGTCTACAATGTGCTTCTCGGCCTTCTTTCAAGAGCTAAGCTATATGTTGATGCTGCTGTTCATGGCACTACAAAACTTGTGCCCTACTTCAGTTTCATGACATACTGTTTGATCTCAAAAACTGAGAAACTCATGTTTTCTACTTACTTCATGGACTTATGGAACCTTTTCCAGCCTAAACTTTCTGAGCCGGCTATAGCCACCAACCACAACAAACAGGCTTTGCTGTCTTTTTGGTATAACGTGTGTGTTGACTGTCCGGAGAACGTACGCCTTATTGTACAGAATCCCGTGGTGACAAAGAACATTGCCTTCAATTACATCCTCGCAGACCATGACGATCAGGATGTGGTGCTGTTTAACCGTGGGATGCTGCCTGCCTACTATGGCATCCTGCGCCTCTGCTGCGAGCAGTCCCCTGCATTCACGAGGCAGTTGGCTTCTCACCAGAATATCCAGTGGGCCTTCAAGAATCTCACACCACATGCCAGTCAGTACCCAGGAGTAAGTAGATCGATACCAAAAAATACGATTTCATTGTTAGTGTTTTCCCTCTTACTGAACATCTCTTTTAAGGGAAAGACTTATTTCATGTATCCAGTGGTAAAAGTAATATATTTTGATTTCCTGGTATAAGTAATTAATAATGTGTTTAGATCCAATTACTGTACTTTGTGGGGGGATTCTTTTGGATTTTCTTCTTTGCTGTGTAGCAGCTGGAGAGCAGATGTGTTTTTCTGGAAGCAGACATTGGTGTTTCCACTGCCCTTCAATATTCTGTATGCCAGTGCAGTTGTAAGAAACAAGGAATAGCCCTTCACGGTGGTCTCAAGAAAGCGTGTTGCGTTGTCACGCACTAAGTTGGAGGAACTCCCAGTGAGTTTCTTCTTTGCTTTCAGTTTCTGGAATAGGGCCAGGATTTAGCGTGTGGCATTCAGATGGAGGATGGCCTGGGGCTCACCTTGGGAGCACTGGCGTACCTTTTGCAAGACATTAGTACACTGGGGGTTGCCCTGACTCTGCAACATTATGACATTTGCAGTAGAGAGTAGATGCTAGTTAAAATAGTCCGTGTGTAATGGTGAGAGAACAGGCTTACCAGGTTTTTAAGAGAGCGAGTACGTGGGTTTGAATACTTAGTCAGCAAGTACTGCTTTGGGATCCTTTATGGATTGTGCAAGGGCAGAAAGAATACAAAGATGTCCTTCACTACATAGAGGAGGATGCGTGGAACCCTCTATGTTGAACTTCTGTCTAGTTCAGCTCACAGAGCACATTTATGCTCCTCACAGTGCTGGGAGCAGTCCTGCTGCTTTCATTGTTCCCCTCAGAAGTCTCGGTTTGTGATGCAAGCACCTTCAGTTACCCCACTGCGTTTAGTGTTCCTCGTGCATGTGGGACTCCAGCGAGTTTTAGCATAAGCAGCTTTCTGAATTCTGTTACTTGGAATATACGCTAACCATCAGAGCATGCACGTGCACCGTGTAGGTGACACCCTACATTCCTTAAGGAAATCTGGGAAGTTTGGTCACGTAGATCAGGATTTCAGATTCTTTTTCATATACGTATATGTATGTGCCAATGAGCTGTGCTATTAGGAAGCATCAAAAGATCCGTTTAAGGTTCAGAAGGGTTATCTCAAATACACGTCCTAATCAACACAGTAAATAGCAAAGGCTAAAAGCAAACTACATTCGAGACAGATAAAAAAATACCCACAATTTCTATGTCAGATTTTTAGTTTTAATTATTTAAGGTTAAAATGCTGTCTGCTGATTTTATAACTTTGTTGTAACGCTTAAAAATGCGCTCCCATCTATATTTGCTTACATGTGTTTGTTTGTAGAAGAAATAGACAGTAAGTAATACAAATAAGACTTAAACCATAACATACTGAGAGTGATTACTCTAACCTAATATTCTTTGTGTGTTTTAGGCAGTAGAAGAGTTGTTTAACCTCATGCAACTGTTTGTAGCTCAGAGACCAGACATGAGAGAGGAAGAGATAGAAGACATAAAGCAATTTAAGAAAACAACCATAAGCTGTTACCTGCGCTGCTTGGACGGACGGTCTTGTTGGACTACGTTAATAAGGTACGTTAGTAGTGAAGTTGTGTAATAATCTGTTTTGAAGAGGAACCATATTTTACCAAATGTGAAGTACAATAAAAATCAGTGTTGATATTTTGATACACTTTTTAAAAAAGTTTTGGGGTTACTTTTATTCAGAAATAAGCAAACGGAAAGTTATAATTTCCCCCTGCCCCAAATCCATTGTTTGTTAATATTTTGTCAGCTGAAAATTCAGAAACTAAGCAAATAGTTTACAATAAACGGGTGTAAACCAAGATGTATATTGTTAGGGTTCAAAAAGAAACATTATGACAAAATTGCTTCAGTGAGGCCCTTGAAAAAAAGCAACCTAAAACCAAATCAATCGATGTTCTAATTCAGCCTTTAAGCTGAAATTCCATTCTCAGCCTGCCATGATTAGCCTAGATGGGCAAAGCAGTAACTTCAGCCGCTGTTGTTGACATTTCTTATTTTGGGGCAGAAATGGGTTTTTTGGAAATTGTGCCTGTGGGACAGAGTTTTATTGTATCATATCTTCAAACAGTTTTTCATTTCTAGTCTTAGTAGTACATTGGAAGTTGTTGCTTGGGTATTTTCAGTATAAATACAAAGTGCCTGTGTGTGTCGGTCTGGTTATTGAGGTTTTAAATGCAGCTGTTGATGCGTTGCAACACTCTTGTGAAAAGGGAGAATGGCCTGTGTTACCTGAAGGGATTACAGTCATCTGTCACAGCGCAGCTAGATTTTCCCAAATGCTCTGGAAGAATTGTTATGTTGAGATGAACCATTCATTAGCATAATCCTTTATTTTCTGTTCTGCTGTAAGCATAAAATATTCTGATAGAAATGGTTTTATACATTTGTAAGTCCAAACATACTTAACTGAACCTATTTAAATGTATCATTTGACAAGCATAAACTTCTGTCTTTTGAAGTACATTATTTTCCTTGGGTTTTAGTATTTTTGCAGATGTAACTTGGGAAATATTTCTGTAAAGGTTGTTTATAAAATACTTCAAATAACATCAAGTTGACATAAAGGAAGGCATTTTAAAATGAAAAAGTCACGGGTGTGTGAAGAGAAGAAATATGTTCTTTTGGGGTTTCTTTGTTTTGTGATATTTTGCAAAATATAGCTTGAGCGTAACAGTTTTAAGCGTTTGTATGATTTATGAGAAGATGATATGTAATTTTCAGTGTTCTCAATGTTTGGATTTTTTTCCTAGTGCCTTCAGAATATTATTAGAATCTGACGAGGACAGACTTCTTGTTGTGTTTAATAGAGGATTGATTCTGATGACTGAGGTGAGTACTTTGTTGTTTAATTACAATAAATTTCTCGCTTTCTCATCAAGTCATCCCTTTCTGACAGTGTGTTTGTTTTAAATTGATTTAATATGGTATAATATGAAATACATGAAATAGATTGATTAAAACCTGGCATACGCATAAACCTTAACATCTTAAGGATCATAAGAAGGACAAAAAAGATGGACTGGGCATTTTGTATGTCTAAACACTAAGAGGTTATGCGAGTAAATTTGAGGCAATACAAACCTTAATGCAGGATAAAGATAACAGGTTAG
Source organism: Falco biarmicus (assembly GCF_023638135.1). Taxonomy (NCBI): domain Eukaryota; kingdom Metazoa; phylum Chordata; class Aves; order Falconiformes; family Falconidae; genus Falco; species Falco biarmicus. The sequence goes on from NC_079299.1 coordinate 29,420,929, forward strand.
TTGATAACAGTGATCTGGTAGGATAACTATAAAAGGATGTCGCTTAAACAGGAAAAATGCACAAGAAATCAAGGGATAATAGGTCATCTCCTATATCAAGGATAGATACAAGCGCTTGGAGGTTCGTAATGGGTAGTAAATTCAGTCAACTGAAAAACTTGCAACCAGAAGGAGATGTCATGAGTAGTAAGAAATCAGTCTTGGCTTTCTTCACATAGGTACTTCCCTTGTCTGTAATGAGATTTCTGTGGTAGTGGAAAGGTGATCGGGGAAATGTTTGCCTGCTTCTCAAGACAGAGAGAAGGCCTCGAGCAGATCATGTTGAGAGGACTGAATTTATGGGGTTTTTGGTGTCATTCTCTTTATTACAGGTGAACTGTGAATGAATGGCAGAGCACAGTCACACAATTATTACTAGTTAAGAAGGCAACAGGTGAAAATACAGAAATAACTTAAAGGATACTCGAATGCAATTGTGATTAGTATTTGTGAACGCTGCTTTGAGGCAATTGTCCCTCTCTTTCCTACCTCCTGTGCATTTGTTTGCAGGACAGAGCAGTGTAAGAACACATGAACTAGATTTCTTTGCAGTGAAACGACACCTGAAATGCATTTCTGGAGCACATACGGTGTAATCCAGTTGTAAATGGATATTTGGTCCATGAGACCAGACCAGAGTTAGTCCAAAATGGAGAGGAAAAAAAAGAATAAATAATGCAGTCCTGCAGTGGGTACAGCTTGTGTATCAGGCCCCTGCCCACCAACGGCTTTGCTCTACAGATCCACCCATACTGTCCTGCAGTAATGTAGGAAGAGCCCAAAAGGCATTGCTGAAAAAGCTCTGAACTGTTAGTGGCTACTTAAAGATAAGTGAGAAGACTGAAAAAGGGCACAGGCAGCGTTTAACTTTTTTTTTTTTTTTTTTTTTTTTTCCCCTTTGTCCTTCTTAAGATGGGCCTTGGATTCTGTTCAACACTTGCATTATTGAGTTGATGGACAAGAATGTGTGTTTATTAAATAATAATTACATTCAGTAAACGGGCTAAAAAGTTAGGAACCGAGCTATAACTTTGTTCATATGTGAAATGTGTAAGTAGACTAAGGTCCATATGTACATACGTATAAAGAGAACTTGTTGAACAGCTCAGTTAACCCTGATCCATGCTAACAACAGATAACTCATTTTGTAAAGAATGCGTAGTGTAAGATGCAACTTATCCTGCATAAAACATCGCTAGAAATTAGATAACACTGACGTTGCTATACAGCTTGAAATTACCATCACCTACATTTTCACTTGCTCACTGGAAGCGTTTTGTGTGGTAAAAAATACCACATCAGGGAGTTAGCACATCCAGAAAAGTTTTCCCCTTAGCAGGGCTGGCTCTGTTGCTTTTATCTTCACTGTAATAGAAAAAGATTTTGCATTATAGGGAATGCGATTGCTGTTTCTTTATCTTTAATATATCCCCACAGATCAAGTATCTTTTCTTACATCTTGTGCTAGAATTTTTGCCGTTTGGAAATGAGTTGCTTTTCCATCCCAGTATTTCTAGAAATCATAAATGCCCAGAAGGTATTTTAGTTATAAAAGGAGAAGTAATTAATCTGATGTACAATCTTACGGTGTATGACCTCAAGCAGCATTTTGAAAAATGACTAGCGTCTACATTAATCCTAAGGTTTTTCCCAAATTCACATACCCATGTCTGTCTCTATGCATCTCTGATATCCCTGTGTATGCTGGCACAGAAAGATTGGGATTACAGGTATATAAAACCACCGCGTCCCTAATTATGCTTGGGTTATTGGGTTTTGGATAAACGTGTGAAGACATTGTAATTATTTTGAGCCACTAATATAAAGCTTTTACCTTGAGAACAAATCAAGGCTGTTCTTAAACATGTCTCTGTAAGTGGTATTGGATGTGCTCACACAAATACTCATTTCTGGAGCTGGGGTGGGTGGTAGCTGCTTGTAGAGGGGTTAAAGTTACACCAAATTTTACCAATTCGGTTTGCCTCCGGCATGCCCATGATAAAAATTTAATATGGCTCTAAGTTTTTGCGGTTAGGTGAGAAGAATAAAAATCAGCCTTTTGGCCAAGCGTGAGTTTCAGTTTAACCCCCAAACAAGCCCACCCGTTGTTCATTGTTCGCAAAACCAGATGTCCAGGTCAACAATTCCGTTTGGCTGTTACAGAAGATACCTGGACATTCATCTCTTCTCTCCCTTTCCTTCTCTCTTTCTATCCCTTTCCCCCATGTCCCCTTTTTATTTTCTGCTAAGAATCTTTTAGTAAATATACTGATTTTGTATACAGGTTTGTTCTCCTTTTAAATGCTGTTATCTTTGATGTAATTTTGTGGTTATGTCTAGCACTGTGTATTTTCATATGTCTTGTTTGAGCATAAAAATAAATGTAAAAGTGGTGTTTGGAACAGAAATAGAAACGGTAACAAGTACATTAATTTGGCAACATAAAGTTTTGGTGTTTCTTTCTTTCTAGTCCTTTAATACGTTGCACATGATGTACCATGAGGCCACAGCTTGCCATGTGACTGGAGACCTGGTAGAACTTTTGTCTATTTTCCTTTCGGTTCTTAAGTCAACACGTCCATATCTTCAAAGAAAAGGTTTGATATAACTCTTCAAAGGATTACGCCTGTTGTCTGTTCATTTTTATGACCCAAACCCTGGTATTTTATCTTCCTTATTACCTGTATTTAAAAACTCCCCGCACAATAGGAGATAAGATTTATTAACAGTCATTAAATTGTTATTTATGAAATTATTTATTGGCATAATATGGAACTAGATTAAGTAAATTTAATAGCAGTTAGACCAGTGAGATTTAACAGATTTCTAGATGGATTAAAATCATGCTAGACGAAAAAGAGATTCTTCAGTAAAATTCTGTGCTTTATTTATTGAGCTTTTAAGAAATCAACTAAATGTATTTCTGTGGCTTTTGCATTTGCAGATGTGAAGCAAGCTCTCATTCAGTGGCAGGAGCGAATTGAATTTGCCCATAAGCTCTTAACTCTGCTAAATTCCTATAGTCCTCCAGAGCTTAGAAACGCTTGTATTGGTAAGTGGTGACGGTGGAACTGCGGTCAGGAAGGATCTGTTCTACACAGTTACCTGCTTTGACATTTAAATTCCGTTTTTGCAAGTGCGGGTGCTTACTAGATCCTCTTACAATGGGCTTGGTTATATTAATATTGTCAATACACCGATACTGCCCTTGTTCCAATTATAAGTAATTCTGGTTTTGTCAGGTTAAAATTCATATTCCTGCTTCCCCAGGCACGCAGGCTGTGTGCACAAAGAGTCAGCCTTTGTTTTGAGAGGCCAATTTACTACCTTACAAGGTTTAATGATTAAGGACTTAACTCCTGAATTCAGGTGTCCGTGAGTTTAGATTCAAATCCTGAATCTTATGTTAAAATTCAAATATTAACTAACGCTCCACTCGGAAGGGTGCATGGTGGCCAGGTTAGTCTGAATAACAGCCTGTAGTGTTCGTGGTTATGATCCATTACAGGAAGGTGTAATAATAGAAGTAGAGCTTAAAGAGCCTTTAAATGGGATGGATTTGCTTTTTGAAATTGTAGATGTAAACATTATATGTAAGTGTCCCTTTTGCATGAGAAGACCTATTTCAAAAAGGCCTAGGTTTTTTCTAGCTTAGGCTTTTTTACTGTTATTTAATGGATATCATCTGCATCTCTGTGCATGGCTGATGAAGACCTAAACCTGTGTCCACATTGCTTTTTGCTGTGATTTGCATGCATTTTCCCCGTATTTCGAGTGCCTTTCTCATTGTCCTCCTGACTGCTGCTGGTTGACGTTTTCCAGGCATCAAACCTGATATGTGTAAGAAGAAGGACAGAGGGTAATTTTATTGAGCTTCTACTTCCTACACGCTGGCACCCCTCTCACTGGTGGTTGAGCTACCACTGAGCAGGTTTTCTCCCCGTGGCAGAGGTGAAGGGATTCTTGACCGATTGAGGGGTGTTCACTTTCCGTGTCGCTCACAGTAGAGTCTGCCTCCACGGTGCGCACTAAGTGCAGCAAAAGTGATGTGAAAGAGAGTTTGCAAGTGCATGAGCCTGAAGTTAAACTGTTTGCTGTTAAGAAATAACAATATGTAATGGCAAAACCAACTTTTTGTTTGTAGATGTCCTCAAGGAGCTTGTACTTTTAAGTCCTCATGATTTCCTACATACTCTGGTTCCATTTCTACAGCACAATCATTGTACATACCACCACAGTAATATCCCAAGTAGGTATTTCAGTGATTGTATTTTGAAGTTCTCTTACGCTATTATTACTCTATCGTGTTCCTTGCTGCTGTCAAATATTGACCTTTTTAATATATCCCCATTTTATCCTAACTTATACTACAGTGTCTCTTGGACCTTATTTTCCATGTCGTGAAAATTTGAAATTAATAGGGGGAAAAAGCAATATTCGTCCTCCGCGTCCTGAGCTTAATATGTGCCTCTTGCCTACCATGGTGGAAGCCAGCAAGGTACGTAAACGTATGGTCTTATAAATAGCTGTTTCTCTATCGTTCTCCCGTCTTTATAGAAGTGTTGTAAGAATCCAGTAGCATAATGCATTTACGTTTTCTTTGTAAGCAAAGCATAATTCTTCTTCAAGATGTGTTGTCCTCATATACTCCATTCTAGATGTGCACTCCAGAAGCACCATTTCCCTGCCCTTGGTGACACACAGCTTCATACTCCAGACATGATAAGGGTGTGAACCTTGCGTTCAGAAAAAAGCCGTAGCACACGTTTTGGTAATCTTCCAGCCTGTTTGTGGCAGTTATAAGGAAAACTGAGGAACTGCCCAGGGACTGTCAGTTGGGTTTCAACCTGTGCTGAGATTTGTGACCAGACAGCTAAGCTGTCGATCCCTCAGGGTTCACTAGAGCCCGTTCAGCCGGGACTGAGGCATAATCTGCCAGTTGTTTGGGTGAAATACCAGTGCCTGAAATACCATGTAGGGCTTTAAGTCTTTCACTTCCCATTTTCCCTGCTGTGGGCTTCCTGACGGGATGCCAGCTTTGGTGGGGCTACTCGGTAGTCACTTGCCACGTCCCATTATGGCAGTTGCAGCAGCGGTGGGATTCAGCTCACGTAACTTTGCCTATCTAAAAGGTCGGCGTCCAGCTCCGTCCGTGATTAACGGCGACCAATAGTTCCCTGTGGAAGGAGAGAAGTAGCTACCCTCCCTCCTGTCCTAGGCACCCGAGTCCGGGTGAGGCGACTCTTCCTCCCTCCCTCCCCGCTGGCCGCAAGGAATACTGACGTGACTAGATTTTAGATAGTTAAAGTCAGGTAAGGTGAATCCCACCCTAAAAGGAATATGTATGGACAATCATTTGAAGAAGGAGAACTGGTTACTTGCTGTACAGTAACTGTGGTTCTTCAAGATGCTTTGTCCACACAGATTCTGTGGTCCCTCCTCCTGTGCTAACTCCGAGTCCTGTCATAGGGGATTCTTATCGGTGAAGGAATTGAGTGGTGGTTGAAGCCGCCATACCCCTTATGCCCTCAGGTACAGTGGTCGCAAGGACACACTGGGTGCAGGCACAGCCCCAGTGGACACTGCTATTCAGAAAGAATCCAATCTCCTGCACATGGGGCCTATGTGCACGTAGATGGGAATCTGTGTGGGCAACACATTTCGAAGAAGCACGGTTACTGTAGGGTAAGTAACCCTTCTTTTTTAAAGCTTTCCGAATGATGCTGTGTATATTCGTGCACCATCAAATTTACCGTGTAACCAAAGTTTTTTAAAAAACGTAGAGCGCCAAAAATTACCCGTGGTGGGTTTTTCCATCGTGTATCCAGAGGTGTAACGGATGTGACGCTGAATAACATAAATATTTTAACTTTAAAAGTCAGCATATTGTATGACACGGTATTTTACGCTTTATAATGAATTTGTACGTATTAGGAACCAGAAGATTTTTAAGCCTTTAAGACCACATCCACTGTTAGTTTCCCTGTGGGTTTTGCATGCTTACTTTTCATTCGTCTGTCTCGTATAAGACTGCATTTGTTTGCTTGAGGTTTGGCGATTTCCTTTCGGCTATCTGGTCTACAGAAGCTGATGCCATTTTAAGCATATACATCCAAAATATATTAAAATACTGGCACACAAAGCCCTTGGCATCTATTTGCCATTTGGTTTGAGACGTTCGTGAAGATGCTGCTTTGAAAGCTTGTGAAGCTCAGTCTTGAGAAAATTCTGACTTCTACAGATCTTAACTGACAAAGTGTGACTGTAAAAAGCAGTAGCATATATATTTAGGTGTCTGCATACAATTTAAAATTGCTGTGTACTTTTCTTGTCATCTGCAAGATGTGGTATTCGCACAGCTTTGCATCTTCTCAGTCTGTTGATTCAGAATCCTACAATAAAAGTTTTTCCTGGTGGGGGAGTTGTGTCTGCCATCCGTCCTCCCACCTCGCTGTTGCACTGGCCGAGGGCGCGGTGGGGAGCCGCAGCTGGCCTGGGTTAGACCTGGACGTTCCCATCGTGTTTTCCTGTAGTACACGACTACACGTTGTAGGGCACCAAGTGCAGCACCGTTAAGCGAGATGCTTAGGAAATCTGGTTGCCATCCAGTTGCTTATGTAGTTTAAATGAAGCTCTCTTAAATCTTCAGGGCAAAGATGATGTTTACGATCGTATGCTGCTAGACTACTTCTTTTCTTATCATCAGTTCATCCATCTACTATGTCGAGTTGCAATCAACTGTGAAAAGTTTACTGAAACTTTAGTTAAAATGAGTAAGTATGAAGGTTAAACAGCCTAAGGATTTTTTTTTCTGTGGTAACTGAGTGCTTCTCCACTAAGTTTTATATTGAAAATTTTCAAGAAAAAACAGAGCTTGTGAGACTTGCTGCATTAATTGTTCTGGATGTTATTTTTATCTACAAAACTGTACGATGTGTATAATGTAGTGCAGTCTTACCTACGTGACTGCCGCGCTTTCAGGCCTGTCCAGAAAGGAGCTGAGGCAACAGAGAGAATTCTGTCCCCTTGCACATTCAGGGTTTAATACTGAACCATCTGGGGGGAGGGGGAGGCTGAATCCTCAGTATCACTGCCAATGGCATCAGCTGGCAGCCCCCCCAGGAGCATGCACTGCCATCTCGATGGCACTGCTGCCGTTACTGCCAGCCTAGGCTGATTTTGCTCCGTAGTTCTTGGAGCCATCACAACATTTAATTAAGTTTATAACCATTCAGTCATGTAGTTTGTACCCAATACTTGTTTCAGCTCTGCTAGTAGGTCCCACCAGTATCTGGGTTTCTTCCTGTTGAAATGTAAATTCATTTTTTTTGGTGTGCGAACAAGGCGTTCATGGCTTTGTGTGACCACTTCAGCCCTTGGGCTGGTTCTCTGCAGGAGACCATCCCGCCTGGAATTGCCCCATGCTACTCCAAAGGCACGTTGTAGGTTTTATTTTTGTCTCGCCCCACGGAGCCTAGGACAAGCCAGGCTACTCGGCGTGGTAGGTGCAGATGCACTAACCTCAGCGTCACACGCATACGTGGGCACATGGATTGGGAGCCGTCTCCTTTCGGCTGCCTAAAAGTGAGATGTGTGGCCCGTTTCCTCTGTAGTCGGTGGAGAGACGCAGATTCCTTCCAAGAGAAAGTCATCTTCTGATTCTTTAATACCTTGAGCAGAATGAACCCCTTCTGAAAATACCCACTTGTTTCCTGGGGTTCTGTGTCTGTAGGAGCCGGCTAGCTAGCTGTGATTACAGACCACTTCTAGACAAATAAAACTATTCAGAATTAATCTTGTCCAAAGAGCGGTGATCGTATAATGTTCTTTTGGTCTGAATCAGCCATTTGCTCATTGTCACGCTCTTCTGGTTGTACCTCTAGCATGCTGAGTATTTACCGTAGGTCGTGTTAGTTACAAAGTGGGTCGGAACGGGTATGGTTTGCTGTGGTCCAGTGTATCCCTTAACGCTTTTGTGGTCTAGGTAACAATGGTGCTCGGCTTAATAATGAAGATTACCCTTTAAAATTTTTATGCTGTTGTTTTAAAAAAAAAGATATTTAAAACCTTCAAGTGCTGCAGCTGACCAGTTGAAAATGTAAGACAGCAATAACAATACCCCGATCATAAACCCAGAAGCAAAGCCAGCTCTTTAGGTTTTTTACATTTCACAGAAATACTGACGGGACTCAGGTATTTATTAAATGTACTGTAAAAGCTTCACAGACGATAGGTCTGTCTGGTTACAGAAAGTGCTAAGAGTCTGGTCTTATAAAATGAAACGGCACCTCAGTCCTACTTTTATCAGGAAGCAAGTATCTCCAACAGATTTCTCACACAGTAACTTACTTTCTCATACGATTTCAGGTGTCCTAGTTGCATATGAAGGTTTGCCGCTTCATCTTGCACTATTCCCCAAACTTTGGACTGAGCTTTGTCAGACTCAGGTAAGAGTCAGTGAGTTTGAGAACTAACGGAATGAAATACAGGCAAAATACAGCGATGAACGGGACACACAGATAACCCGTAAACTGTAACTAGTGGGTATCATTTATTCTTCCAAAAAGCTAGTATTTTGAATGCAAAACACCTCTGCTCACACTGCCTGTCATCTGATAAAACCTGAGAACCCAAGTATTAAAATCTGACAAATCGTCTTTGCTCCCGGTACACCCTCGGTCCTGCAAACGCTTGGGCGGTTTCAGGCAGTACGTAACGCTGGCTGGAGGCAGTCTGCAGCGCACACACCTGCTTCGTCCTGCCTCTGGCAGTTGCCAGCTTTTTATGTAGCATCAGCGCTGGTACGATGGAATAAAAACCGGGAGATGCCTGAGGCTGGGAGGGGCCTTTGCACCTCTGTGAGAGGGCCCCATAGCTGCCTTCTGGGTCAGGAGACACCGGCCCTTCCCGTACGTACGGATCGTGAGAAAGTGGCACTCCCGTGGAATAAACTTCATAAAAGGAAAATGTGAAATAATAATTGACAATAATTAATCAGTACAATTTCCCAATACCTGATAGGCCTGACATATTTTGATCAGTAAGAACAGTGCAGTATGAATTAAGATGGTGTGCGAGCACAGTGCTGTGCGTCCCGCGGTGACTGTGCGCTCTTCTCTCTCTCTCTCCACCAGTCCGCAATGTCAAAGAACTGTGTAAAGCTCCTCTGTGAAGACCCGGTTTTTGCAGAATATATAAAATGTATTCTGATGGACGAAAGGACCTTTCTTAACAACAACATTGTATACACCTTTCTGACCCATTTTCTTCTAAAGGTACGTGGTCCTTCAGCGATAATTTCCATTTCAAATGCAGTCGTATATGCTGTTTTTCAGCTTGGGATGCCCTTTTCACAGTTCCATTTTTTTCGTGCTTTAAAAATCATACGTTCTTTTCACAGGTCCAAGGGCAGGTGTTTTCTGAAGCAAACTGTGCCAACCTGATCAATACTCTAATTACAAATCTAATAAATCAATATCAAAGCCTAGAATCTGACTTCAGCAACCAGAGAGTTGAAATTTCCAAAGCAAGCTCTACTTTAAACGGGGTGAGTCTTTTCTAAGCCGTTCCAATGCCAGCATGGTGTAGGAGGCAGCTTATTTTCTGCAGGAGCCAGGTTCTAATAACCCCTAGGGACAAGGCGGTCGCAGATGTGCCGAGCGGCAATCCGAGCTCTCCGGAATTCTCTACCCACAGGCACGCCTTCTCCGTGCGCACAGCACACACGCGTCTCCCAAGCCGACGGTGGGCGCTGTAGGGCTGATGGGGGTGGCTTGTTGGAGAGGAAAAAAGTAACGCCAAGTGCAGCAGCGTTAATTGTAGCCATGTCCTAACCCAGCAAAGATCCCGTCTTGCAGCACATGGTGCGGTAGTGTCGTCTGCCTGGGACAGATGTGTGTTAAGGTCAGCGAATTAGCGGGGGGTGGGCCACTCCAGTAGTGCAGGTATATTTAGAACTCAGTCTTTGGGATGTTCAGACGATGTTGAAGCCTCTGCTCATTACACAGATCGGTGTGTAGGATGAATCAAATGCAAGTTTGAAATAGGGCTAGTTAAACTTGTTTCTTTCTGTATTTTCAGGACCTCCGAGCGCTTGCCTTGCTGCTTTCAGTGCACACTCCCAAACAGCTCAATTCAGCCCTGATTCCAACTTTACAAGAGCTTTTAAACAAATGTAGAGCTTGTCAACAACAGAGGAACTCGTTACAAGAGCAAGAAGCCAAAGAAAGAAAAACTAAAGGTTTGCCTTCTTACAGTGGTGTCACGCAATTAAAGTTTTGCACTTTTACAAAGTTAACGTAATGCGCTGTTTGCTTACTGCTGTGGGGTGGGCTGCGTATCGGCTTCAACCCCAACGCTGCACGAGCACTAATGTTAGGGAGCTGAAGTTCTAGGCCATTATGTGAATTCTCTGTAAGGAATTAAGTATTCATTAAAGTGCTGTGTTTAATATGGAAAATGATAGAAACCTGAAAGGCCTGTGGCGTGGGTGTGCAGCATGAAAAGTGCGTTTTCCCTAAGCGAGTTTCCCTTTTTCTTCCAGATGACGAAGGAGCTACTCCCGTGAAGAGAAGGCGGGTCAGCAGCGATGAGGAGCACACCGTAGACAGCTGTATTGGTGATATAAAAACTGAACCCCGGGAGGCGCTGACCCCGACAAGCACTTCGGATAACGAGACGCGGGACTCTTCCATCATTGATCCAGGCACTGAGCAAGATCCTCCTTCCCCCGAGAACAGTTCTGTCAAAGAGTACAGAATGGAAGTCCCATCTTCATTTTCAGAAGACATAATGTTAGCGACACGGTCACAGCACACAGAAGAGCAGTCAGGAAACGGTAAATTTGAAGAATGCAAAGAATTTAAGGACCTGCAGACTTCCAAGGATTCCATGGGAGCTGAGGAGGACTCGGAGTTTCCTTCCACATCGATTTCAGCAGTTTTATCTGACCTCGCAGATTTGCGAAGCTGTGATGGTCAAGCCTTACCATCCCAGGACCCTGAAACTAGTTTATCAATCAGTTGTGGCCATTCCAGAGGACTTTTTAGTCACATGCAGCAGCATGACATTTTAGACATCCTGTGTAGGACCATTGAGTCTACGATTCATGTGGTCACAAGGATATCTGGAAAAGGAAACCAAGCTGCTTCTTGACATTAGATGGAGCATGTCTGCTTTTAAGTCCTTTTTTTTTTTTTTTCTTCCCCCCACCAACGCTGTTTGTATAAGTTTTGCTTATTTTTGTTTTGTGCTTCAGTTTGTCCAGTGCTCTCTGCTTGAATGGCAAGATAGATTTATACGCTTAATTCTTGGTCAGGCAGAACTCAGATTCCTTCACCCCCCCTCCCCCCCCCCCCCCTTTTTTTTTTTTTTTGCATCTACCGTACACTTTCTTAAAGGGCAATCAGATAATGGATATGTTTTATGTAATTAAGAGTTCACTGTAGTGGCTTTCATTTAATATGGCTGTCTGGGAGAACAGGGCCTCCCTGCCCTGTATGATGTAATTTAAACTTACGGCATTTTTACTGTGTATAATATGGTGTCCTCTGTGCCAGTTTTGTACCTTATAATAGAGGCAGATTGCCTCAGATCGCTGTGGTTCTTATTATCAAAATTAAGTTTACTTGTATACTAAAAAACCACAAGAAATTTGATTCTGTAAAGAATCCTCTTTAGCTGTGGCCTGGCAGTATATATATGGTGCTTTATTTAACAGAATACCTGTGGAGGAAATAAAGCACACTTGATGTAAAATTAATTGTTTTATTTTTATTGACATGATCAATTGCTATTCTGTGCACTTCATTAAACTGATTGTGATGACTTTTCATTTGTTTATAATATCTTGATTCAGTCTTTGGGTTTCTCATCAAAGACGACTTCAAAAGTGAAATGGCTGCAGAGAGAAATGATGATCAAATGTATGTGATTGGTGTAAATTTGGGTCTTTTCTGGTTTACTTTGCATCAGTGTTGGGCCGCACAGTTGAGAGGGAGCGGTGGTGTGTTAGTTTCCCCCCCCCCCCCCCGGATGGTGAAAGGTGAAGTGGTACAAGAAACCAGCAGAACTTTTCATTTCCCTGGTCTTCACCCATGTTAGTGGCATTTCCCTCCTGCACCGTTAGCAGACCGGCTTCCTTCTTCCCCTGCGCCGCACTCCCTCGCTTTCCTGACAGCTGCTGCGCCCCCTGAAATGCTGCAGTGACTTTTTACCGGTTTTCCCTGTCCCGTTTCCTCCTGTTCCCAAGGCATTTCTGAGCAACATCCATTTCCTGTGTGATCTTTTGGACTGTCAATGATACTGGTTTTAATATCTGATTAAACTCCCATTTTCAGCTGCATTTTCCAGTGGCTTAACTCAGTTGTTTTTCTGTTGCCTTCAAAACACATCTATCTTGGTCTTTTTTTATTCCAAATTCCTTCATTCTGTCTACCATTGAATGTAGTTTAGCATCATTTGCTTCTCCACAATTCTATTATGGGATGCTCTCAGGCCTCCCCTTACTCTCTGAATCTACTTTAATTTTTTTTTAACCTTTTGTAATTAATAATTTATCTTTGAAATTTACACTTTATATTCCTCTTTATTAGCGCATCTATTCCTGCATTTACAGACACCGTACGGATGCTGGTGAGTGCTTAAGTTGGTCTCATTATTCAGACATGCAGTAATTGTTTTTGCTTTCTTTAGGAATAATTTTGGTACCCTTTCTGATCAACTTCTCCAGAGATTGTAACTTCAGAGAGATCAACAGCTTCTAGTCACAACTTCTACCTCATGAGTGTCAGAATTCATCTAGCAAGTCTTCTCCCAAGCCTGCGGTTTGTGGTTGGGTTAAGATGTCTTTGGGAAGAGAAGATACTCATCGAACTGAAAATCTTCAGGAGCCGAAGCAGCCGCTCTAACCCTGCAGCGAGTACTCCCAGTTAATTACTCTTACTGAAAATGTGCACCTGCTTTTTGGTACGCTGTCTGATGTTTTTGTCATTATTTCAAAACCCGTAGTGAAGTATGCCAAGTATAAGTGGTATTTAGTAATTATTTCATAAACGATATGCAAGGAACACACCCTTCCTTCCTCCTCTGCGTTCCCAGATGGGCATCAGCCCTTCTGTGTTTGCCTGGTCACTGACTAGGCCCTTCCAGTTATTTTTAGGATGTTTTCCCCTACCGACCTGCGTATGCAATTTCCAAATGCTCTTGGTGGTAATTTTGAATTTTATTTTCTCACAAAGAGGTAACTGGCCCTTTAGAACCCCTGCAGAAGTCTGTCCGCAACCGCCCCCCATTAGCAAGGGCTCTCGGAAGATACAGTTCCGTGTGGCGCGCTGGGTTCTTGCAGCTCTCCAACGGTAAGTCAGGCATCGTACGTACAAGCTGTGCTAGGCCAGCAGGTCCCTCTGCAACCTCTTCAAAAAGCTAGCACAGGTCTGACAAGATGCTGCAACCCGTGGTGGTCAGCTTTAATTAAAGGGTGGTTCTGTAGTTCTAAACCGACCACATTTAATACCGGCTTTTCTGTTATTTTGCTGAAAAACTCTGACAAGGTTATCAGAAGTATAGTGATGTGTGCTGCTCTTCCCTTACGTTACCTTTCACCTTCCCCTTGAGTATTGCTGCAATTTTTACTGGGAATTTTTTCCCAGTATTCAGGTTTTTAAACAAAAGCAGCACCTACAACTTGTCCCCTCTTCCCTAATCCTTGTTTGCACCGGTCTTTCTCTTCCTTTGTGTCCCTCACTTCACATGTTCTGTAGGTCACTGTGTCTCCCATAGCATTCCCCTTTTGCTTTGTATCAGTTTTGTGGTCTGTATTTCTTTGCCTTCAAGAATATTTTATCCCTTTCTTTGACAACCCCGTATTGACTGGCTTCCTCAGGCTCTTAACAGCTTTTAATCTCTTCCACGGCTCATCCCACCTCTCATTTAACTGTTATGTATTTCCTCCTGGCATTCCCACCGCCCATTTAACCCCTTCAAAGGCTATATTACAAATCTTGTCTTTCACATTTAGTTATTTTTCCTTTTGGCTTTCTCAGAGGCCGGGTGGTTGCCCAGAACCTTACCACGTTATGGCAGCACTGCGTTACAAGCAGAAGTGTCTTTTCCTGTTTCTGCTTTCTTACTTCTTTCATACAGCCTGCTCTCCCTGGAATGCTTCTGTGCTCATTACTCTCTTTAAAAAAACACGTGAAATCCAACAAATTTGAGCGTATTTCCCCCAAACTCCCTACATATCTCTGCTCCTGCTGTTTTCTCTTGTGTTACATTGGGAAAAATTTAGGATTGGGAACTCTTCACAGGGACTTACTTAGAAAGCAAAGTACATTTATGATACTATTGTACCATTAGCATCATGCTGTTACTAAACAACGTGTAATTCCTAACTCTGCTCCCTCCTGCTCAAGGGCTGAGGGTAACAAGCAGTTGAACGTTCTTTGGTTTTATGGAACTGTTGGAGAGTCTATGAGAAATTTTAGCACTCAAGAGTAAATTGTTTTGCCTCCCTGCGATGACGACTGCACGGTAGTGCTGGAAATCCTCCCGAAAGCGACCTGCTACAAGTAAAATGAACTTAATCTTTGATTTCTCTCAATCCCAAAATAGCTGTTTGCAGAAATTGAACTTTCAGGTCAGCAATACAGTGCTGCCAGCAAAGTTCCAGCACGTACAGTGAAGACAGGAAGAGTGCGGGGATGTTGGTGAAGCAAAAAGAAGAAACATCCTCTTTTTTTTGCCTGCCAGGACAGTCAGCGAGGAGCTGTGCGGGGGTGTGAAGGCTGCCTGCCCCTCGCCTGCACCCAGGATGAGAAGGTAGGCATTGTGTGGTTCTAGCTTCAGAAAGCTCGTGCACGCTGTTATCACTTACAGCTGCGCAGGCCTGAGGGAACAAGACCACTGCTATTCTGGGGGGTTTGGCAGTCCCACACTGGGAGGAGAGTGCCGCAACACTGGAAACACCAGTCAGTCCCTTCCGTGGCACTGCAGCTGGCGCTCCTGCAGGGAGACAAGAAAATTCAGGCTAGCGGGATGTGCAGGTCGCGGGCACTTGTGCCCCGAGGTGGGAGGGGACACGGGTGAGGCATACTGCCCGGAGGAGTACTCGGGCTGTAGGACACGCTGGCTGAAGAAACTTGTAGTTCCATGCAGCGGCCTACTCTCAGGTACTAAACTGTCACGAAATCTCTTAGTTTACACACAAATCTAGATTTTTCCGTTTACTTAAACACTGCCCCTTCATCAACCAATACCCTTAAGTTTTGTATTCAAAATGTTAGGCTCTTGGTCTATTTATCAAAAAAAAGGAACAACCTTTTGAGCGTTCAAAGGAAGATGCTAAAACACGACCCTGCTCAAGAGGCTGTTCTCCACCCTCTCTCTGGTCCCCTGAAAAACAAGCAGTGCAACACTCGGGAACCTGTCTGTGCCGGGCGTTTGTTCTTGTTACTACAGCAAGCCTCCCCTAAGCTGGAAGGGGTAACTGACAGCAAACTTTTCAGGGAAAGCCTTGCCTGTAGAAAAGCACAACACCTCTTTATCTTCTGGCTGAGGTAAGTTTATGTGTGGTAAGGCTGCCTTACGTTGGTGTCCTGTGAAAATAAAATATATAGGACTCACCTTCCGTACAGACTCGTTTAGTTTGGCAGCATCAGTTAATGGAGAAAATAAACTGCATGTAAAATCACATCGTTTATTGAGCCAACCATGTTTTCCAAAGGCAGCCTGCCCTTTTTTGGTCAGTACGTTTCAAATTGCATATTAAATTAATACAGTTTTATTAAAGCATTTGAGAATTAAGTTACTCTTCCTGACCTCAGTGTGGTTTGATTAAGAGTAAAAATTCTTTACTTTCAATATCCCAGCTACGCTCCTGTCTTAATTTCTCTAACAGTTGCTCACTTTAATTTGAGCTACGGAATTGCAGAGGGCCATCAATCATTTCAGTGGAAGGTTTACAGAACTGCAGAAGGAAAGCGTTATTACCGCTTGTTTTTTGCAAAAAAATTTCACACTGAGGTCAAGTAAGGGGGTACAGTGCATGCAGACTTAATAGTGGTAACCGTCATGCCAACCAGAATTACAGGACATTAATTAATCTTTCCTTAAAACTGTCTACAATGTTAGAAACAAATTCAGTCTGCAGTTAAAGCAATCTTAGGAAGTATTGAAGGAGGCTGTAAACTACTCTAGCCCCGCCGTTTCAACAGTTTTATAATCCCTTTGTTCACTGCTGATGGGAATGCCATCTCCTGGAGGGATTCAGTTTTGCCACTTGATATACCGAGTATCAAAGAACTGCAAATGTTTCCTACTGCTCCGCGCAGCCGACCCACCGATGCTGGTAGCGCTTCACTGCAGCTGAATCATTATTACTCTCTGACGTTGCAGGCAAGCAGCACGGAGATGGCTTTCCTCAAATGAAGCTGCTGATTTACATAGTCTGACTTACTCACCACCCCGTTCACTAAAAATCCATAAATAATGCTTAAATTATATACAGTATCATAGAAGTGGGTCTTTATTCTTCCCACAAATAAATTACTTTTTTAAAAAAAAACCCAATTGTTAACAAAGTATAAAAAGTAATGCCCTAACAAAACTACAGTGCTGTTATCATTCCATGTCGTCTTTGGACTGCTGCAGTAAAATATGTATTTCTTCAAAATACCGCTTCTTCCAACACTGTCTTGTGCTGTCTTCGTTGGAGACGGGAACTCCTTTGCACTCTAACTGCAGTTCTGTTTGAGCAGCCATAGCCTTGAAAATCAAGGCAACCGTTGCATAATGTTCTGAAGGAAGAAAACACGACATTTCAGTAAAAGTGGATTTTAGGGGATTACAGTTGTTGTTGCTGATTTTGTATCCGCTTTTGCCTGTGTCCGGGTGAAGGTCTTTTCACAGATCCCACCTGCTGTGGACATCAGGCTGCTCTCCAGAGACCGCAGACTGCGGGAGCTTCCAGTTAGCAGGGCTGCCAACTGTCACGTTTGTCCCTTCTCCCCGCACAGCGCGGCCCCCCTTAGAGGGCCTCAGAAAGACTCACCCTCAGGCCAGCTCCCACACCTCCACTTCAGGACGATTCTTTGGCTTGGGACCTGTGAGAAGATAAGAACACCCCTGAGACAATTCACATCGCAACTGTGCAATGCTAATTCTCTCCTGAAAAACAAGGGGAGGAGTGTTATGTAACAGTAGGCACATGCATGTAAACAATACAAAGGTTGGGATTTGGGTTTTTTAAATAAAGTATTTTCACGAAGCTCTTGGCGTGCTCCATTCCACTGTTTTGTTTTCTCTATGGGAGGCGGTCAGGCCCATTCGTTACTAAACTTAGAACGCTGGTTTTCTTGCAGACCTTGAAATGGGCACTGCTAAGAGTCATGTTTTCACCTCTGAGACGTGTAAGCACGCAGAGTATGCCTGTGATTCTCCGTCAAGCAGCCCAGCCTGCTTGAGTGTACAGGTTCGGCAGTACTGTGCAAAAACGCCTTACAGCCTGCCGCCAGCTCACGGGAGGCGTCACTTCAGCACAAGCGTATGCATTATGTCAGCTGAAGTTTTGCCTAGATCAGGCTCACTGTTCTCACTAGGCCATTAAGTTCCTGTGTTGGATTGTTTCACCTAAACAGTTCCTCATGCAGTTGCAAAGGCCGATGACTAGAACTGACTTCTCTCAGCTTCCATCAGGGGATGTTCAGCTCTGCAGCGTCTGTCTTTCCAGACTGAGCCCTTTCCGATGTCATCAACAAATTTTATTGAGTTGAGTTAAAGTAACAATCTCATTTTCCAAGGCTTTGCTTTTTTAAGAATTGTCCAGGTGTCAGTGATACTTACTGCCTGTCATCTGGATGGATGTAAGATACCAAATCTGAAGCTCAGCGACTGTGAAAATGGTTTTTCGGGTTTCAAAAATGGAGCTGAGCTCTAATTATCTTTCCCTTTTATTTGCAAAAGCGTTAAGCTGGGGAGAGTGTAACATTTGCCCTGAACGGAACGGCGATCGCTTCTCCAGTTACAAGAAGAATTGATGTGGATTTGGAAAATAAACTTTAAACCTGCTTTCTCGCTCCTCCTCCTCCTAGTAAAAAAAAAAATGTCCCCTCTCTGCAGGTTGCTGGGTGTAGTCAGTGGCTGCTGTTTTGATTGGGAAAAAAAATCACACAACATAATAGCAGGTTTTTTACTTTGAAACAGAGGAACCCAGTATGCACTAGAGAAGCTGCTCTGTCAGAAACTCAACGCTACTTTTTAGCTCAGAGAAACGGCTAATAGCCCACCACCACCCATTTTTAAAGTGCAAAACAGGAGCATTTTACCAGTTCCGCATATTCACCACTGACACAGCCATCAAACATCTGAAGCTTGCCTCCTTTCTCAGCTTCAATCACAGCAGGACATTTAGAAAACTTCTGCACCAACTAGCAAAAAAAGAACAGCACACGTCAGTTAACTACAAATCCATACTGATAGATAACGCACCGTATCATGAGACAAGGGAGGGTCGCTGAAGAGATTAACTGCAATGTATGTAAGAGTCTTTAAGCACTGATCGGGCTTTTCATTTTATACAGCGCTCCCCTGAGCTCTGTGCTAGCAGCAGGCTCCAGGGAGGTGACAGAATGAGAACAGAAATGCTGAGAAAGCTAGTGGTAAATGCAAAGACGGGTAAGGACTCCAGCCCCCTGCGAGGGGCGTGGACGGAGCAGCAGCTCTAGGAAGGTGCAGAATTGCTGCCGAGCACCATTACTGTTTCCCATTGGTAGCGCTGGGATTGTAATTTAAAGTTCTCTGGTAGCAGCCCTGGCTCTTTTGAAGGACGCGAACCCAGAATCAGTGATTTTGTATTTTGCACCCTATAGGCAACAGTATCATCGCATCCAATACCAATTAAGCGGTAAGCTGTGGGTAACAACAGTGCCACTGCCCAGCGCTGCAAGCTGCCGAATGAGAAATGCCTACATCCCACAGCCAAGCTTTTTCTAACTAGCACAGGGCAGCGTGATTGAGCTGCACACGAACTACATGAACATGCACCTTCACTTTGTTTAGTTGCCTTTTCTTCCTGTTAAGGGAACAACTTGCAAAAAAAAAGGTCTAAGCCACCCTAATAAACTCTCATTAAAAAGGTAAAAGCCGAATGATCCTACTGCGGCCTTCTAGTGCTCTCTGATTGCTATCACAAGAACTTGAAACTTGTCAGCGAGGCCAGCTGCCTAGCCTTTGTTCCTTGGTAGGAGACCAAAGTGACACATGGCTTCAGCAGCTGTCAGCTTCTGCTTTTTCACCACTGAAGTTCCGCGGTGGCTTGAAAGGTGAAGCTATTCAGCAAAACTTTTGAAGAGCAAATGATGGCAATCAGAATTGAACAGTGAAGTTACCAGAAAAGGGTAGCTCATGAAGCCTTCAGTTGCTGGACAATCGCATCTCTCCATTTAATGTACGTAAGGAGCATTATCTGAACTTGACACTATGAGCGTGACACATTCATCACTAACACAACTATTCAGATACAACAGCATTACATTGTTATGTTGCCTAGTGGAAATATCACTTACTTCCTTCGTTGTGAAGATGCTATAAAGTTCATCTGCTGAAGAGTTGAAGATTTCTCTCATAAATATCTTCACTGTTGGAATTTTTACACCAACTATATCCAAGGACTGTGGTAAGACAGAGTCCTGCAAAGCAAAAAATATTTCTGTGAATGCGAATCAGACAACAGTTCTGGAGTGGCAGAATCATTGTTACCCATGCATTCCTAAATACACTGTGTTATAAATATACGCTAATTTTGCAATGTACTTCCACATTTATTTAAAAGTAGTATTCATCAGGATTCACTGAATTAATTAAAAAAAACCACCGAGTGTGTGATTCGCTCCAAAGACACCTAAAATGAACTTTTGACCGGGGGGAGGTGACCTGTGCAAGTGAACTTGAGCTTCACCTTGCTGCACATACAGTCCTTGCAGCAGGAAGCCCTCAGAGGAACGCAAACGCGGCCGTCCTCCTCCCGCACCTGGCAGCGCCAGGCCCAGGGTCTGTGACGGGTCACTTGCGTACTACAGGCCCTGATCATGGCAGCAAGGAGGCAGTTCTGCCCCAAAGCCTTTCACTTTTGCAGGTGATCGCAGGAATATGCAATCTTTACCGTAGCAAAATCTGTAGGGACTACATATGGTAAAGTTAAATTCATGTAACGTTTAAAGCCAACATACTTGCATGGCATTCCCACTTGGTTTTTGCTCAGTGGCCACCTCCTGACCAGCAGCAGCTTTTGTTGGCAGAATCATTCCCAAGGTAAATTCTGGAATGAAGAAAAGCACTTTTCAGTATGAAACGGAGCTGAACAAGCACCCTGACATTCAGATATGTAATGAAAATTGCTGGCTAAAACTGCAGAGAGTGGGTAAAACTGGGCAGAATGGGAGCACAGAATGGGGCATGCAACTCTAACCCCGTTTCCCCACTTTAGCCCTGTTTTTTTATCAGCAACAGAGCCTAACAGCAATTTCCCTTAAAAACACAGGCTTTTCAGAGTTACCTGACCCCAAATCGACACTCTCTGCCCACTAAGGAATGGGCCATCTCCGTGATCTGAGCAGCAGAGGAACGGCAAGCTGAGGTTGGGCACTGCTTTGCCAGCCAGCAGCCTGCCGGTCCGACTGTGTCGTTTCTGTGGTCAATTCATGTAACACAACACTGCCTGGGTCGCTACAGAAACTTCTGGACGCTGCCACGTTTGATAGCAACGAAGATTTTGACTGGTAGGACTAACTTACTTCAATAAAAACAGTACAAAACCAAGGACTTGTCAATACGTTACCAATCTACTCAAGAAAGGCGACTGAATAAAATACATACCTAACATACTGGTTTAATTTACCTGTTTTAAGTGCTTTCAGATAATCTCTCAGGGCCTGTCTGACTTTCGTGGTTCCTTCGGTTCTCATAAGGTCCTTCAGAACATCACCTTCCCCTTTCTTTTTGCTAATGTTTATCTAGAAACAGAACAATTACAAAATCTAAGAGGCACCTTAACATGAGGCTTTTGAGTTCTGGCAACAAAGAAAGTATTTTGGCTTTGTTTACTATGTTCAGAGGACAGCTGCAATTTCATTATCTTCTCAGTTTATCCTACCTTCGCTAAAAATAAGCTCTTTTGGGTTCTGACTTAATAAATGCAGTCTTATCTCGACAGTAGCTTAGTCAAGTACATCAAGTATCAACAGAGTTGCCTAGTATCCAGCAGAGTTGAGGAATCTGTGGAAGCCACACTAGCAACTGCTACGCAACTAACGAGGACATTCCTTAAGTTCTTACGGTTTAGGTACAAGGTTTGTTGGGGTTTGGGGTTTTTTAAGACTACAACAAGCAGACTTCTTCTCAACTACAAGTTAACATATCATCACAAAGAGTAATTAGCAAAGACAATTGTGCACATTCGTAGTAGGTAAATTTGAGAACAGAAATAAGTCATTATTCCAAGTATAAAAACTCAAAAACATTAAATAAGCTATCCAAGTGTAATTATTCCCTTAATCACAGGATAAATCAAAATACAATGCCTATATGTTGATTAACACTTTATTTGAGCCTATACAGCCATATCGGTATTTCACACCTACCTCTGTATCATCTACCTCATTTTCTTCTGACAGGTTAGGAATTTCAACTGATCCCTTATGTTTCTCACCAGACTCTTTCACTGTACCTGTATTAACATAACGAATTCTTAAATGCATTATTAAAAACTATTTCCCACATAGCAAGAGTTTTATGCTTGGATATAATCGTCAAAAAGTGTTACTTGAAGCAAGTTGTCTAGAATCTGAATTGAAAGGAACCAAATAGCAACCGAGTCTCAAAACGTGTCACAGTACTTTCACAGCAAACTATTCTCAGAGCTTTATTTTCCTGTACAGATGTATTGCGATACGCACACAGGTATGTCTTCTCAGCACATTTTGCACGACCGTTCCGCCACTGCTCTCACCTTCAACTGCCAGCTGTTCTGATGTACTCTCTGCTTACAACAACTTTTGTCTGCCAACACAGAGTGTTAATCTAAAAGGGGGTAGGGGAAAAATAACCTCCTCTTCCCCATAACTTGTCTGCCCTTCATGCAGAAGCTCTCTATAATGCTACCTATTCCTTCTTGAATATCTGAAAAGCTTCCAACATACAGCGATGTAACCGTAAAACATACGTATATATATATATCTCTCTCTAATGGACAAGTATACAACCGAATTTTTTTAAAACCAGGAAACCACATGCAGATTTTTTTAGAATACTCATTCTTACTCTTTATATCCTCACTGTGAACTGCTACTATTCACTGTACACACGGAAGAACAGAAATCACACTCTGCTTTGGCGCCCTTCTGGGCACAGGCCCACCATCACTTACCTACACGGCTCTATAAACACATTCGGGATAGGAACCCAGTAGCGTGCTGCTTTGCCTCAGACCTTACAGTGAAAAGACTGAATTTAAGGTTTGACACTTTTTTTTTTAATTACACTGAAGATTCTTCCCCCTTGCCCTGCGAAAGCATTTAGTTATTTAAATCAATTTACTATTTAGATCATGTTAGAATCTCTTTAGAAAGCAGCAGCAGAAACATGCACTTCTACCCCAAACCCAGTTATCTCCATACAGTTTTATCAGCTTAGGCGTCAAAACATAGAGAACACAACAGATTTACCAGTCTATCAGCAAAACTCTCAAATGACCTAGTGTTAAGCCTGACTGCAAAAGGGGCATTATCACAAAGCTAGATGTATTTCTCTGGATTCTCTCACCTTCCAAGGAGCTAGCTAGATCCAGCTACTACTGAACATCACCCTCCTTTCACTGTTTTTAATTATTGCCCTGAAAGGCCTGCCATGCTAAAGGGGGACAACCATGCACGGACAGAACCTAACGTGCTGCCGGTCAAGATCACAGTGAAGTACACAAACAAATGCTCGGACGTTTCTTAGCAATAGAGTGTGAATGACTGCCAGTAACACAAGGGTGGAGTACAGTGCAAAGAGCCCTTCCTGGCCAGGATCTAAGTCAGTGGAGCAC
The DNA here is from genome assembly GCF_023638135.1 of Falco biarmicus. Classification (NCBI taxonomy): domain Eukaryota; kingdom Metazoa; phylum Chordata; class Aves; order Falconiformes; family Falconidae; genus Falco; species Falco biarmicus. The sequence goes on from NC_079299.1 coordinate 29,444,048, forward strand.
AGCGCAAGATGCAAAGTCTGTTAATCCAGAGGTAGACAGCCACCTCCACACAGGAAAGGCTAAACTAAAAAGACTCTCCTGGGCTCCTCAGAGCCTCCCAGGAGAACCCACTGGCTCAAGTATGAAGCCATGTGAACTACTTAATTACACCATTAAAACACTTCTGGGCCCAACACACATCGCACGCAGCCGTCTCTATTTGCTCTTTACTGCTTTCTTCTGGCAACAGGATAAGTACAAGCAAAACCACACAAGTTTTGTCTTTGCAGACAGTAGAGCAAATCTTATTTTCATCTACTCTACCCAAAAAGGAAATAATACAAGCAGGTAGGAAGACATTTTTAGGAGCAAAACAGAAACCTGACTTCTATCGATTCAGCTAATTTTATTAACAATTTTCACAACTCTTAAAGACTCACAACTAACGCAGGCCAACAACTAACAAATTTAAATTCATAAAACCAGTAAACAGGTATTTTTCCCCCCCCTCAAAAAATTGCTTGCTCAAGGGATTAATCCAGATGGTATATGCACTGAACAGCAAGGTCCAACCAGTTAACAAACTGAGCTGGTTGTTGAACATTATGTAGGCAGAACACTTTGTATTTTTAGTGTAACTGTAAAGTGAGCAAAACTATCAACATTTTATCAAACTAATTAATTATTTGTTTGAATCTCATGAGACTCCATTAACAGACCTAAGAATAAATTTGTTTGTTTCCTGTCAATCCAGTGTTTTAGGAAATAGATAGTGAAAGCATGTCTCAGAAAGACCTACCTATAAACCCACGGCTGAGAAGTTTTAAAAGGACATGTATGTTTTCATAAAGCTTCCACCACAATGTAGAATAATCCATTGAAATCCTCATTACATTTTCTAACAAATGATAGAACAGCCATTTTGCTCAATTTTAGTGCCATTAAGTACCCTCAGTTCCCCCTTTTTTGTTGCTCTGTAATCTAAATTGCTAAGGGCAATGTTTTTCCAACACCGCACTTTTCAAACAGGCTGCAAATTTCAGGGTGTATAACATCTTGTCCTTACGTAAACACGTTTTAATCATAGCTTGAGCTCCTAGTTATCCTAGAAGACTTGTAGAAGGAACTAATTACAGCAATTAGTGTTTCAAGCAGTTCAGCCCCAACTCTCATTTCTAATTCAGAGCTCACAGAAAACACACATCATGATGGCTATCAAATTAAGAAAAAAACCCACCATAAAACATCATCCCCTGCCTCTTTTAAATTCCACTGTGTAATAGCAAACTCCTTTAAAACTAAGCTCTCAAAGACATTATCCACTAAACACAACACAGAGCTGAGCAAAGTACCTAATGCGAATTAGTTGTCTGTAGTTAAACACTGAAAAAGCATAAAGACCTAGCAGAGGAAAAAGAATTTAGAAAGCATTTGTACAGAAATACAATACTGCATCTCCCTACTTCTAAGCTTTATACACTGTAATAAAACCAACAAAACCAAACTAGCTAGTGTTTAAAACTTAGATGATTTTAGCTTATCTTAAAAAACAAAGCCAAAACATCAAAAAGCTGATAATTACTTGAACTGCACTGATACAAACCACACGACAGAGTATTACATTTGCCTTGCTCTTTGTTAACACTGAGATCACAATTTTAAGTACACCCTTAGTCTGTAACACGCTTGTAACATTTAAAACTTAGTTGGCTATCAGTGCAAACAAAAATAAGTAACAGTACTTCTTTATGTCCCCTGTTATTGTAGAAGCAGACCTCAATTTCGAATTGTTCAAATAGGAGCACTGGTCTCAGCATTGAAAAAATAAATGCTCCAGCCAGCCAAACCAAGACAAACAGTCCCAGAAAGCTACCCTGGAAAGGGCACTGTGAAAAGGAGAAGCACGGAAGGCAGGCAGCCGCTGGAGCAGCAAAACAGCATCATCTGAAACACTGATCCAGGAACTGCAACTCTGTTTTGGGGTACAGGCATTAAGAAGGGGAAATTAAGCACGGCCTTTGGTATTCCCACCTCCTATAGTAACAACTGTGGCCTAAGAAATAAGTACAGTATTTGGGGGAGGAACAGCCTGTCATTTGGCATTACAATATCCAGGTGCAATGTCCCATGCAGGCACTTTTTACCAGCCCTTCCTGCTTCTTACTCTAATGCAAGAGACGGCCCACAATTTGCCATCAAGTTTTAGGCATCTAGTAACTGGAAAGAATTCCTCAGTATTACCCAAAGATACATTATTGGCTTGGTCTGCAAATAAAGAGCTTGCCACGGGACAAGCACAGTGGAGGATGAACCTCCACTGTCCGGGGTTGCAAGCGGGTGCAGCAAAACAAAAATGCATGGGCACAATCCCTGTTACCCCAAATAATCAGGAACTATTTCTAGTTGCCTTATTCCCACTGAGCAGTTTTTTCCTCACGTACTTCATTATTCTCAACATAACTACATTAAATTTTTGGAAACAACTGCACTGTCACACTTCTTAGGCTCTCCCACTTCCCGCTCTCGGCACGCATTAAGCACACTGTAATCTGCGCACACCGAGGAAACTACAACAATTCGAGCGCACTGTTGTAAGCCATACGTATCTGGTCACAACTGAAGTATTTACTTCTCACAAAGCAAAATGAGTAAAACTGTGCTGACACGCTGGTAAAACAATGCTAAGAAACGTGTGTGGTACAAAAAAATTGGGTGAAGGGGAGGAAAAGACAAGCTAGGGTTTCAAGATTATTTAAAAATAAGCATTTATGACAGTTCAGGCCCACGTGTCTCCTGCAGTCTCCGTACGGTTCTGATTCACTGCAGCTCACTGAGGTGTTCCTGTTTCTCCAGCCCAAGGGAGACAATTTCCCTCTCCACAGTGACCCCTCCTGATCCCGCAGAGCGGACCGGCAGCGCCAGCTCCGCAGGCACCATGCCAAGCCGCAAGGCTGCCCTGCCAGTGCCCATCTCCCCGCGGCACGGCGCCTGGGGCCACGCGTGGGCACCTGCCGGGCCCCCGGCCGCCGCGCTCCCCGCGCCCGGCAAAGCAAGGCGAGCCCGGGGGTCCCTGCCGCCGCCAGCGCCGGCTGAACCAGAGGGGGCACCGCTAGCCCCTCGCATCACCCCCGAGGGGCCGCCAGCCCCTCACAGACGCCCCCGAGGAGTACGGGCGAGGCATCGCCTCAGCGAACGTCCCCGCAGCCCAGCGCAGCCGGGTGCCCCCGTCGTGCCGTTCCCCTCAGGGCCGCCCCCCAGAGCCGCCCGTCCCCTCACCTCACCTCAGGGCCGCCCCTCAGAGCCGCTCGACCCCTCAGGGTCACCATTCCCCTCAGGGCCGCCGTTCCCCTCGGGGCCGCCCCCCGGTACCTTTCCAGCTGAGGCGCAGGTTCCACTCGTAGAAGAAGATGAGCTTCCCTTTGCGGCTGTTGCAGGACGCTTCGCCTTCCACGTGCTTCAGGTCGCTGATCTCGCAGCGCCCGGCCTCGCCCTCCACCACCAGCCCCACCAGCACCTCCTCCAGCTTGCTCTTCGACCAGCTGGTCGCGTCCCGCTCGGTCCTGGCCGGGGAGCGGGGCCGTCAGGCGCGGCACCCCCCCCGCCGCGGGCCCGCCGCCCCCTCCCCTCCCGTCCCCTCCCCTCCCGCCGCCCCTCACCAGTGCCAGTTGTTGACATTGGTGGCGTCCGCGCGCTCCTCCACGATCCAGCGCGGGTCCCCCTGCCCCCACTTGGCCATGGCGCTGCCGCGGCCCCGCTGCCGCCCGCCGGCCCGGCCAGAAGGTGCCAGAAACTTCCCCGCCCCCGTCCCTCGCTCCCCGCCGGAGGAGGAGGAGGAGGAAGGAGAAGCCGCGCCGCCCTTCCTCCCCTCACAGCCGGGGCGGGGAGGGAGGCGGGGAGCCGCCGCCCGGGCCTCTGGGTGGCCGCGGCCGCGCTGCCGCCGCCCCGGGGAGCGCCCCCGCCTGAGGCGCGGCGGCGAAGCGGGGTGCCCTCGCCCGGAACAACGACCCGGCGTCACTTGTGGAATCGGTTTTATTGTCCGCCCGTTCTACCCACGGCCCGAGCGACGAGATGCGGTGTAAGGCAGCGCTGCTGCCAGCCCCGCCGCCCCCGGCCCCTCCGCAGAACGGGGCGGCGCTCCCCCTCCCCGCCGCTCGCTCCCCCTGCCGCGGATCCCGCCAGGGCTTTCTTCATCCAGCATTCTTACTGACGGAAAACTACATCGTCATCATCGGGCTCATCTTCGGGGTTCCCGTGCAAAATAATTGCCACTTCTGAAAACTTGACTCCCTTCAGCTCGGGGGCGGGCGCCGGCCCCGGGTTTGCGGCGGTCCCAGCGCAGCTCTGCGGGAAAACGCGGCACGTCAGGCCGGGCTACGGGCCGGGCCGGCATGTCCTAAGCAGTGCGAGTCCTCTAACTTACACATACACACATATTTCTGTCCCCAACGCTTGCAAAGAAAGCATTCTTTTCAAGCCTGCAAGTTTTAGGGGCAGCACGCAACACAGCCCTTTACTGTACACATGTAAGTCACCATTCTTGGGTCACAAAGTCCTCCTCCTCCTCAGCAGGGACAAACAGCCCCTCCCCAAAGATTTTTTGTTACTTCACATAAGTTGGTGGGTTTTTAGTGCTATCACAGGTTTACCACTTTCAATAATTGTTTCAGTTATTTGACATACAGTGATAAAGTATCTTTCACTCCATTCCTGGCAATTGAAAAGGTAATTACCTGATCTGTTGTGCTTTTTGCAGTGGGCTGGGCATCTACATATCTAGGTTCAGCAGCCCTTTCAGATGCTACCTTTCCTTCATGTTCTTCATCGCAATCTAAGAGTAGTGTCTCAAGGTAAGCGCATTTTTCATCAGCCTTATTTACGTCTTTGTCAGCATCACCTCTTTTGGTGTCTTCCATGTTGCTAAATGCTATTACGTCAGTTTCCCTGAAAGAGAGTTAGAATTCGTAACACCTCGAGCTTGCAAATAGTCAAGAGACAAAAATCTTGGCCTCTCTAAACCTGAGAGCAGCACGTAGACTGATCTCAAAATCACTGGGATTTTACCCTGGGAAACATGAAGTAGCTTCTTGTATCCTGAAGAGTGTTTTTCCTGCATATGGCTTAACAATTTGCTAAAGAGAAAGTAGGAACTTGCCCTTGTAATTTTTGATACAAGATTAAAAGGTATCAGCTTCCTTTGAGTGTAGAGAGTTTTTAACTTAAAATTGTAAGGGTTCTTAAAAAATCAGTCTATATACTCTAGTGAAAGATACAAGGAAAATGCTATGTTACCAGAATAAACTTTTGACATGTCTTTTGACATGCTATTTTTAAATAAATTTGTGTTATCAGCATTCTACTTACACATTATTCATGTGCTCTAGTTTCTCTAAGCTTTTCAGACTTCCTCTTCTATCAGCTGCACACAGATTATCAATACCCTTCTTCATTTCAGCTTGCTTCTTAACCAGATACTGTTGCTCATACCTTTTGAAAATGATAAATACATTAAAATAAAATTATCTTTGAAGATGGGCTTTACAGTTGCTTTAAAAGCAGAATATGATGCGTTTGTATCGTAAATTTAACGCACAGCATTTATTTTCAGTATGATTCTGGGGATTGGTTTGGAGTATTTCCTATATTTCTGTAACGGTAGCAGGGTAGGTACCCGCTGCCCTCTTGGAAATGCATTTGTTTTTCTCCACCCGCTGGTCCTGCTGCCACTGAAGTTAGCTGCAAAACCTCCCTTGATTTCAGCATTCATGGGGTTAGAGGAGACTTATGCGGGTATATCACAGCTGCTTGTGTCCCCCTTCACAGTTAAAATTTCTGCTCTCCACATTTCTCTGTTTTTAAAAGTATTTGCTTCTGCTGTTGCTGTGTGACAAGCAAGAATAAACCAACTTCCAGTTATGCGTAGCATGTCTAATATCTATGGTACAACACCAGGCATTTTGATTTATAGCAAATCTTAGGTGACACTCCATGCAAATATCAGTAATTTATCAGATAAGTACTTTTCAGGTTGACATTCGAAGTAAACTTATAGTTGCAAGTCTAAATTACATTGTTAAAGTAAAAGTAGTTGTACCTTTTCCTTTTTATAGTAAAAAGGACGTATACCAGGAAGGCTACGAGGGTGCAGACTAGCAGAACGCTAAGCACAATTGTTGCAATGAGTTCAGGCGTTGCCGGTTCAGCACGACCCTCTTCTATGGCAGCAGTAACAGGAATTGAAAATATTTTCTCCAGTTCTACCTCAATGTTACTCTTCTGCTCCCTAAGTTTCCTGAAGACAGAAGAGTAAAATGCTGATGACATATCAGACCTTCATTTTGGCTTGAACAGTGACAAAGAAAATAACAGAATACCAATCCCTCATCCACCAAGACCTTTTCCAAAGATTCAGATTTATCATGTCTTTCATTCCGAAAACACTCTTGTTTTCTTGCAACCAGCCCTGGTGCTTATGAACTAAAATGATGCAAAAGCTTGGAAAATTGAATCTGAGAGGTCAGTATCCTCTAAATCCACATTAAGGCAGCTGCATGTAGCCTCACAGTTACTAACAGCACTTTCCCTCAGAGAAAAAGGTTCCTGTGATCACAGGCTCCATTAGCAATATCGGCCACAAACAAGTGCTTGTTTGAGAGATGTGTTGAGTCTAGAAATTGTGTGTTTAAATAGCAGCTGCCCCTCAGAGAATGTTTATATGAATATGCATTCATACCACTGACATGTTATGAAACAAATGTAAAATACACCTGAAATGTAAGTTTTTAATCAACACTCTGCAGTTCTGAAGTGAAGTCAATATCCATTTTAATGATATTGCTTCTGTTTTCTTTAAAACTAACTTTTAAATATATTTTGCACAATTAAACAGCCTTATCCATGTTTTTGTCCAACTCTGAAAATCACCTTTCGATAAATAATGAAAGCTTTCTGAATTCTAAAAATACTAAAATAAGCCTCGAGGTAAATTTCAGCTAAACTGTTATTTCATCTAAACCTGTTCAGTCCAAGACATTAATGATTTTAAGTGAAACAAAGCCCAGCTGCATAGCTCTGATACCCAGAAGACAGACTGTGCCATACAGACCTTTTTACATATTCTGCAGGTAATTCCTGGTTTGCCTCATCAAAAGCAGTAAATTTTACATAGGTTACATCAGTGCTGCTTCTTGCTTTTCTTTCAAACTCATTTGAATAAACATCAATGATGTATACATTCCATGCAAGTTTATCTCTCAGGACCCTGCCATCATGTTAAGAAAACAATTTAAATTAACTGGGCAATGACAAATTCTTCTACTCTGGAAATTAGAGATGATGAAAAAGTAGTATTTAATACAACACTTTCAGGTATTTAGTATTTTAAGAGAAGCATGTAAAAATGCAGGATTATCATCAGCAAAGCAATTAAGCTATTTGACCAATATCGTTGAGTGACTGAGTAGCAGAGGGAAACAAAAAAATCCAGTCCTTGTCTCTGGTAAGCGAAGATACTTTTCATTAGTAGACAGTACATAACTTTTGTGCATAGCCTGAAAATTCTCAGATAGGTGCCATTAACATAACTGAACAATTACTTACAGAAAGGAAGGGTTAACAAAACCTTATACCTAGCTTTCATAACCAATATTGCATAGTATATAATACAGCATGCTTTTCAAAGTGACATACGGCTCATTTCATGCTTGACGTTATTTTTTGTAAATACAGGCAGTGATACCTATAGAGTACTATAAATAGTAGAGGTGGGAAGGAGTGAAATTCAGTCCCATTATCCTCATTGCTTTCTTCTCCTTTTCCACAGAGATTTTCACACTGGATTGCACCAGCGGCCCAGTTAATCCATCATTCTGACAGCAGTCAGTACCAGCTGCTTTGAGGAAAGCAGCAGAGCAGCTCTAGGGTTTCCATTTAATTTTTACCAACAAAAAACTGGTGCCATAACAGCGTCAGCATCACAAACTCATTTTTCCAACCTTCAGAGTGATTTCCCCTCAAAAACACATGACTCAATATTACCAATGGAAATATATGCTTATGTGTAATCAAACAAAAGATCTTGTATCTTCATTAACAAGCCCAAAAGGCCAAAATATGTTTTTAATTGTTGTGTGGCCATCCATACAACACCAACTCACCCCCTAGCACCGTGGGGCCGAGAGCTTCTTGAGCAGCTCTGCTGCAGTGCTACTTGGGGGATTTTTTCACCTGTAGCTGAGGTGGGTTTGGTTCGTGGCTGCTATCCTATCTGCCTCCACATTTCTATCTTGGGCCTACTATCCATGAAGGACTTTATTCCAGGCTGTTTAAAATCACAGAAACATTGAGATAGGAAGAGACCTCTCAAAATCGACTAGTCCAATGATCTCTTTCACATTCATCAGCTCAGGCCAAAGCCTTACCAGGTAAAAACTGGTGGATTCCTGTGAATTCCCACAAAGTATTCTGAACTACGTCAAGTTAAGGCCTAGCTTTTCACGGGCACTGGCTAGGGTATTGTCTCGCCTATAGGCTCTCAGCCACCTATCTCAAAGGGACTATAAATTTGTCATTAGATATTGTATCAGAATAATTCAGTGTTTCAAAAATACCTTTTTACTTCAACAATGTTTCTTTCAACAGCATTGATCTTCTGATTAAGCACCACTACCACAATGTTGTCAGAGGAACTGGAATCAAGGGTTACCTAAGAAAGAACCAAATTACATGTCAGGTTTGCTGAAGCATATGTATCTCTCTCAGATTGATTAAACAAACAAACAAACAAACACACACACCAAAAAAAGGTCCCACCACAAAAAAACCCTGTGATACAGAATAATTGTCCTCTAAAAATCAGTCTTCATGCCAACATATTTTCATATGTTACTAGAAATGGCAACCTCATAATTCTGGCCTGAAAGTGTGTAGTAAATACCAGTGTATCTGACAGTCTCACTGTATGGTGTTAAGTAGGGTTTTTTGTTGTTATTACCAAACCTAGCCCTTCTTGTATACCGAGTTTTGTCAAGGAAGCAAATCAGGACTATAAATAGCAATTTTCCTTACATTGACTGTTGTCCGGGCTGTAAGTCTCCTTGTGCCTTGGTCTGCAGCTCGGACTTCCAGGTAAAATGTTCCAGCCTTTCCTGCTACAGAAACTGTGAAAATCTGCCCTGTATTTTCATCAATGTCGAATTCATTTGTTTGAGTATTCACTAAGCTGTACAGCAGAAGTCCGTTGTCTCCTGAATCTGGATCTGTGGCCTGGATTTAAAAAAGGTGATTTGTGTAACTCAGCTTGTGGCTTTTGGGCTGCACCATTGCCCTTCAATCATTAAACTCTGCAGTTTCTATTTGTAAGACTGGAGTATTCTAGAATAGTGCTGTCGTATTTCTTTCTTAGCACTAAAAGTGGGGCACAAACTACCAGAATCAGACCAAGGGTATAAAAGGGGAAATAAATTTACTATGAAGTCTGGAGGATTACGCTGCAAGCATAAAAGGAGCAGACTAGAACGGAGAGGTAACACCAGACTTAGAACAAGATGAGAACGGTTCCATTTTGAAATCAAATTCCCTTTGGGGTCTGACAGATAACAAAGTGATTAATGGTGCCGAAGAGAGAACAGTAGCCTGTGTGGTACATAATCCATAACAGCAGCATGAGTCAGAACAGACTGTATAGCTCTTCTGACAGACCCACTAGTAGGACAGGTATGGACCAGTTCCCTAAACATCCCATCCTTCACCAGCGATTTGTTAAACCTGGTTGATGGGCAGAATCTGCATCAAGCTTTCAAGAGCAGACTGAACAGCTCCTTTAGCCCAGTTTAACTGTGGAAGAAATCCAAATCTTGGAAGAGATTTCTATTCTCACGAAGAACACAGAAAGCTACTCTACCTGAACTGTAATAACCGGGTACTTGTACAGCACAGAGTTCGGTATCCGAGCAGAGTAGGCATCATTCAAAAATGCTGGCTCTTCATTTACATCCTGCACTGAGATTGTCAGCATTGCCACATTTTGAGCAAGCAGGCCTATTAAAAAACCACAAGTTAACTGCAACAACGAACACTGGCAAAGCACAGCTTTCAAAGGCTAGGTCAGGCTGTGGCTTTGCAGCAGTATCTCTGCTGCATGGGAGGAAGAGGGAGAAGAAAGGGAACGCAGCAGGGATGTGCCCAGAGGAGCAATATCTCACTCCTTCAGGGGCTTCAGTGAGAGCAGGCAGTTCAAGACAAGAGGTGACAGCAGCTGGCTATGCTGCACCAGGGAAGGGACAGGCAGGTTCCTCCAGCTCCTGCCAAGTTGTCCAATGCCCAGCTATTATACTCTTCTCTGAGACCATGGTAGGGCCCTGTGAGGGTTTGCACCCTTGGGGGAAGGCTGCTGGCTTTCCTCTGTACAACCTTGAACTTCAGCTTTTCACCTTTCGCATCAGACTTTTCAGTTAAAGAGAATCATGATTCCTATATTGGGTTGTAAACGCAGGAGACGTGTTCATTGCCCCAGATTTAAGTTGGAATGTCCTTCAAAGCAAAAAGTTACCTGAACGCTGGACTTCTGTGGCAGATAAGAGATTTTCATTTGCTTCAATTAAAATCACATACTGAGAAACTTCCTCATAGTTCAAATTAATCGCTGTTCTCAGCTGACCACTTTTCGGATCCAATCTAAAATGACCTGAAAGGAAAAACATGCACCTTCATTATTATAGCTACTATTTCACTTGTAACCCTTCTACCTCTCATGTCTTTGTTGCTCTTAGGATGTTTCTAGGGGTCCTCTGCTCTTCAGAAAGTGAAATGCAACACTTCCACTAGCTGTGCAGCAAAGGTATCACAGCAGGGGTGACCAGACAGGCCTTAAACACGTAAAGGAGCAACATACTTGGAAAACAGAATTGCAGCTTCTTGTTGCACAACTCCTTTTTCACTGATTTCCAAGTTTCCTCTCAGTTTCCAATTACTCCCTTTTTCGTGTGCCATGTGGAGCTGCAGCACAGCTGCAAAAGCTGAAGGAGGGCAGATGCCCTAACATAGTTGCGAGTGCAAGGAAATGATAGACTAAAAGTGACTGGCAGGGAGGAAGCTGCTTGCTAACAACAACTTCCATTTTGGCTCTGTCAGCTTGCAAATTATCCTAGCATAATGCTACAGAAACTCATTTTCTAGCAAGTTACTACCCCCTCTTTAGCCAAAGAAGATTAATGAAGTCCATGCTGAAGAAGGTCTGAAAGAAATTCTTTGTGTACTTTCTTTTTTTTTTTAAATGACACAGATTCTTATCCTTGGTCTCCATCTCCTCATTTACATACAGCAACATCTGCCACACAGAAGACAGGTTATTCTGTTAGCTATTTTAACTCATAAGGGAAACAACACTCACCTTTTTCATTGCCAGATACAATTGTATAATCAATCAGTTTTCCTAAAGTTTCGACCACAGTAAAAGCGTAAATGAAATAATCCACTCCTGTGTTTTCCAAAACGGAAATGCTAACATAGAAAATAAAAGATAAATCATAATGTTAAATTGCCCAGCAGCTGCTGCACTGGCAGGCTTTGAAATTTAACTCCTTAAGAGTGAGTTCTTTGTGGAAAATCCTGCCCCCTCCCCACTAGTTGTTTGTTAGAGCTCACTGGGTTTCAGAGCGCAGTGCAAGCCCTACTTCTCTAGCTAGACATTTGTTTATCCTTGAGTAAAGGCTAAAGAAGAATGTTTTATTAGTGTGCAAGAGGAAAGGGATGAAGAGTCTGGCTTATGCAAGCTGCACGATAAAGAAATAAAAGGCAATGCCTCAAATCACATTCACAGAACCATCAGCATCAGCACAGCAGAATTTCCTGGATGTTTTATTTAAAAAACCACCTGGGATGTCCTTCCTTCTGTGTGGATGAATACAAAAATGAGCTTCAGCTTTACTATGTTTTCCACTACCAGGAGAATACGAACCAGTTATATAAGTTAATACGAAAGCCTCACCTGATTCTGCTCTCGTTAAACTGAGGAACAAAAGGATGGTTGTCAAACACATTAAGAGTAATCACTGCAGTGCCATTTAAAGGTGGAGAGCCTTTGTCCTTAGCCATCACTGTTAAATGGATCTCTCCAGATCTAGACAGGTTTCCAGTTGTAATTATTTTCCCCTCACTCATATCTTCTATCAGGAAGAATGGGCTGAAGTTTTGGTCAGGGAGGATGTAGTACTCAATAAGTCCATTTTGCCCCTGCCATAGAAGGAACACAACTTCACGCAACTATTGCTTGCAAGTGCCCCAAGTCCCCTAGTACAGACTCACTGGAATCTCCCTATTTCCATGCTTAAATGGACAGGGTTCCATAGGTATTTTAAATAATTAGAGAGAACCAGGCTCAGAGCTATTTCATGGTGAAGCTGTAACACAAAAGCAGCAGCAGGGGAAAGCGCCAATGGGCAAAGCCCTCCACCACCCCAAAATAATTTTGAAGTTCCAAGATTAAAAAAACAAAAATACCAAACCCCAACCCCATAGCAATACTAAAGAAAACTACATGCACTGGGACTACATTTTGAAGGGTAGGGCAAATACTGAAACAAGGGATTTGACATGTCTAAATACCTCTAGTGAATTTATTTCAAGAATGATAACCTGGGGTTATCTGTGGTAGGATGGGCGATGATAAAAACACAAAGCAGAAGAAAATTCACAAGCAGTAGGCCAGTTCACAGTAAAAATGTGACAAAAAAAAAGTCTAAAAAAAAATTAAGGGCACATGCAGAGGTTGACAGTCAGAACTGTGAAAGAGAGTCATCTAAAGGTGTGATGTCAACGCAAATAAGCCAAAGTCCCTTGGATCCTTTTCACGCCTCGAGGAAAAGCACAGCCTCCCCACTGCTGTGAGGGTAAGCCCTATTCCTGCCTGCCGTGGGAGAGCTGGAACCTGTTTACTCTGTGCACATCACTTCTTTCCCGAGACAAGCCATTTTGACCAACCCTTAGGGTGTGTCGTATTGCACTTTGCTCTGTATTTTGGAAATGCATCGTATTCTGTTCTTCCATGGCTCTGCAGCAGCAGGATCAAACCCTACCATGAATACCTGTTATCACTAAGTAATCTGTGGATTTATAATTATATCAGGAACAGGGAGGAACAGAGACAAAGTCTAATGAATTCAGTGCTGGACTGTGCCCCAGAATCCTGAAAGCGTGGCACAGGGAGGATGAGAGCCACTCTGCGTGGCAGAGGACCAGACATATTATCTGAAGGATAAGTTTCATTAGGGTCATAATGCAGATCTCACAGAGTCCAGCAACTTTCATAAGCAATTTCACTTTTTATATAAATTCATTAAGAAGAATGATAAAAAACCAGACCATTAGATTATTTGCAGCAATATACCACAGCTGCAGCTACTTTAACCAAAATTATGTGTGAAGAAATAGGAAGGCACCTCCTACACCTATTTTGTTGTCACTTCTAGATGTTTCATCTTTTAAATAATGTAATCAGTAGTGATGTTGTCATGGTGATCTGGATGACTACTGGATATCTCTGCCAGTGCCTGGATACTACTTGATGGGTGCAGTACGGATACATTAAATAAAATTACTTTACAAAATGGGGACATAATTAGCTGGGGTACCACACTTCAGAGGCATTTGGTAAGCAGACATTTCCATGTTCAAGCCAGCTACACAATGTCTAGCTTTTACAGGTTCTTCTACTTCAGAAGTTCAAATAACTTCACAGACACTAAATTGCTTCAGTCCTTGCATACTTCTGAAAGACCAGTACAACTCAATATAATAAGGGGAAAAATTAAGGCAAAAATAGCTGAAGAAGCATGCCCAAAGACAGGGAATACATCAGTGTCAAGGCAGAAACATCGAAAGTCCTAATTTCCAATTCCCAGTGCTGTTAGTCAATCAGGATTTAATTTCTGCTACATTTGGCATTTCATGCCTACAGAACAGAGAAAAATATATTTGAGCTGCAGTTTAAAGCAGTGTCAAAACCAACAGGAGTAGTTACCTGATCTTTGTCAGTAGCACTCACAGTTATGACATGAGCACCTACAGGATTAATCATGTTTATGGAAGCAGAATAGGAATTCTGAGCAAATACTGGAGCATTATCATTCACATCAATCACTAGAACAGTGACATGAGTAGTTGCCTAGAAAACAAAATGGTTTCATGCATTTTAGAATGTCGTATTCAGCAATATTTTTTTGTTGTTAATTGCATATGCAACAGAAAGCATAAATTAGACTTCGAAAGTGCTGTAGTAAAACATTGTGTTAGTTTTAATTTTGTGAACTCAACATCAGAGCTCACTACAGGATTTTAATACGAGAGAGGCAGGCATTCAATGTCGCAGTAGAATTCTGCTTCTTGAAAGGTGTCTTAATGAGTAAGAACAGGATGTGTTTAGAAGGCCAACATGTCCTACTGCTGCTGCTAGATGCAGTTAAAGGAACCAGACATGTTCAAGTTCTGTTAAAGAAACGTGTAATAACTTTTCAAATAAAAGAAATACAGCAGACAAAACCAGAATAATTTTCTGAAAATTACTTTTTTTTCCCCTTAAAAATTATCATGGCATTTAAAGTACTAACAGCAGCAGGCAGGAATTCCAGCTCCTCAGCACAGGTTAGTCTGCAAGCAATTCAGGGTCAAATTCTGCCTTGCATGATTTTGAAGTATTTCAACTAATTATGGATTATAATACGAACAGCATGGACAAAGGTCGCAAAAGTCTGACCCTAAACATGATTAGGTGTCTGACTTATTCTGCACAATAGATGTCTTTGATAGGTCTCCCTCCCACTAGTTCAAAATCCACTCTGAATGCAAGAGTCACTGTTTATTACAACAATGATCTTTTACCTGATGGAAAGGGCCAGATTTATTGTTGACTGCATTCACTGTAAGGGTGTATTTATTCATGGTTTCGTAGTCTGGAGAGTTCTTTATCTTAATGTAACCATGCAATTCATCTATTTCAAACACATTTCCTCCACCTTCTGAAACACATTTAAAGAAGCATTATCAATGAATGCATCTTAGAAGCACATAATTAACTACACTCTTAAATTATATGTTTACTTGTGTCCTGAGTTTATTATAACAATTTTTTAGATATCATATAGATAATGTAGAAGAAAACCAGAAAATACTTTGAGTGAATGAGCATTTGAAACGTGAGCCGATAGAATGGTTTAACAAGTTATGCAGGCACGTCTGTCACACTCAGAAAGTAACAGTGCTTGAGGCATGTAAATGATGATGGACAGCACATTGGAGTTCTGGGATGAATCTCTGGAAGCAAGTTCCTCCAAGTGTGTGCAATAATTAGAGGAGATTAGAGGTGTTCTCAGACATTTTTACAGTCCTCTGACCTTCTCTATATTCAGTCTCATGTTTGCTGGTTGCAGTCATGAAATGCTGTGACAAGACAATGTTCCTGCCAAGATCTCTAAGAGAAGATGTGACTGAATTTATTCTGTCTCTGATGGAGGTGGGCTGAGTGACACACGGGATCTCAAAAGAAATCAGTTTGCCAGTAGCAGTGACTTTTACTGGGTTTGGCCGCCCTTGTCCAAAACCACCTCGAAGTCTGTATACATATTGGAAATAAAAGACTCTAAAAGCATATAAACTGGATACACATAGCTCTTGATGGCCTATACAACAAAAACCCGACTACTGCAGGCTTTGGTCCAGAGGAGTCTAAATCTCCAGATGCAGAGTCTAAATCTGTCAGATTTAGGGGCAGTGGCAAAAGGTGCACTCTTCTCAACTGTAACTCCGTCAGCTACCCCAGCTAAACGTGACTGGAAGCACAAATCAGAGCCCTCAGCCACTGCAGTTCACCAGCTGGCACATTAATGAAAAATGAAATTGAAGGCAGTTTTTATTAATAGCCTCGGCAGAGATCTGCGGCAGCAGAGTATGTGACCTGCTGTCTGTTGCGGCTCCCCTGCTGCAGAGGTAAAGGCATCCAGGACAAGGGTGAAGATGACAGCCCTCCAGCAGCCCTTGGTAGTGAATCAGGTCCCTGACACACTTGTGATACCATTTACATCTGCTCCTAGTAGCTTTTGAAATGTTCAGAGTCCCCAGGCTGAGGAGAGGCTTAATTTAGCAGCATTTAATACCTGGCACAGGCATTACAGGTTCTACAGGGCAGGGACCAATTAGGCCCTAGACCCTTATTCCTCATTCAATAAAGCTGTGGGCATTTTATTCATCAAAATTACACCTGCTGATTGCAGCTGTGGCAGTCGAGTAGCTAAAGATTGTCTTAAAAGCTCATTTTTTAACAGAACTAGGAGTATGATTAAAAGCACAACAATTTGTAATTTCTGCAAAAGAAGTTCCTACTCAGTTTGAAAGCTGTATGAGCATAAATTAGTAAAATACCAAACCAGGTGAAGGTGAACCTTCTTGGAAAGGGTGGGAAAAGGGTGGAAAGGGGTTAGGAGAGGAAACACATAATGCTATTTATGCTCGTAACAGTATAGACAACAAAGTGACAGTTGTTCCAGTGCAGTAAGAGAATTCCTTGTTACCTGTAAGGCTATATAGAACAAAGGCATTGTCTCCTGTGTCTCTGTCCGTTGCTGTGATTTTTCCAACTACGGATCCCACAGGTGCATTTTCATTTACACTGAATTCAGTCACTGGATCAAAAACAGGTGGCCAGTCATTAACATCAATGATCTTTATGACAACTGTGCAGTAACCTCTTTTCTTCTCAGGGATTCCATCATCTTCAGCATATATCACAATCTGCAAGTTACACAATTATTGGTAATGAGAAATCATACAAATAGATACCTGCGTAAGGATTAAAAAAATCTCAGTGAATTTTAAGTTTTGAAGTATTTTTGAGAAATGTAAAGTCAAATTCTGAATTCACCTCAAAATTATTGTTGAAAAGGGGTATCTGGTCAATAAAAAAGGTCTTTCTATATAGAACCAACAAATTCACCAATATTTTAGCTTGAAGCCAAATAATATCATTAAAAATATCCAGCAGTGGCAGCAACAATAAAGATTAACTGAGAATTTTATCATCTGCCAAGGTCTCAGTCCAGTACAGATTCAAGCAAATAGCACTGAATACATGAGCTGTCATTGTGAAGTGAGTTATTCACATGCAGAAGCATTTGAGAGTTTGTAGGGACAGCTGAACAATGAGCCTTTCTTGAATTTCATTATAGTCTATATCAGGGGTCCTCAAACTACGGCCTGTGGGCTGGATATGGTCCCCCAGGGTCCTCAATCCGGCCCCCCGTATTTACAGAACCCCCCGCCCCACCCCCGCCTGGGGTTGAGGGGGGAAAACCAAGCAGCCGCAGATGGCTGCCTGCCACTTCATCCACCTGCCAGCCCCCTGTGTAAAAAGTTTGATGACCCCTGGTCTAAAGGCGGTGTCTTGCTTTAATAATGCATCACATCTCGAGATGTAATTTATTGTGAAACAATGCATAAAATGCTCAAGCAATCCCAAGCTAAACAAAAACACAAAAGCATCACCTGTTACCCAGGAGGGGTGTGTGTAAGAAAAAGAAAAAAAAAAAAAAGAAAAAAAAAAAAAAAGAGTTCTGAATAACAAAAACTGAAGAAATCTAAAGCAAACCTGATACTCTGTTGGTTCCTCTTCATAATCAAAGGAGTCAGTGGAATAAAGAATTCCAGTTGCTTCATCTATCCTGAATTTTAGTCTGTCTCCACTAAGAATGCCATACGTTAGGAAACCATTTCTACCTGTATCCTTATCCCAAGCTTTCAAGCGGGCAATCTGAGTAGCGAGTAAATTCTGTGGATGAAGAACAGATTGAGGCTATCAGAGACTGGTTAGCTGCAATTTCTTGAATTACACAAAAGGGGGCAAGTAACAGGTACTGCATACACTTAGTATAGACATTTTAAAATCAAAATTATACAGCTTGTTCAGCACAGTAAGAGAATCTCTTGTTGTCACTAATTTATGGAAGAAAACTATTTCTGCCCCCACATCTCTACCTACAGTAGTTATCTTCAGGAAGCAGAATCATGATTTCAAAGAGACCAGATGTTATGGTTAACAGCCTCTACTCCTATGAAACTCAATGGATGTTCTCGTCTTCAAAATCATGTTTCTTTTTGAACACTATCTGGCTAATAATTACTCTTTTCAAAAAAAAAATCTATTTCTTCCTTTTTAAAAATGTTACTAGCATCAAGATTGACAGTAAATGTCAGTGTTTCACTTTCATGGCCATTTGAGACCTGATCTGAAGTTATTTGATCCAACATGGCATCCAGCAATTCCTACTGTGTAAACATTTCACATGGAAATCAATTTTTAAGGTTGGGAAATGTGATTCTAATTCTTCTTCATTAAGCTAACTGGGAACATTAAAAATAGGCGTAATAATTAAAACTATATTTAGCTCAATGTTAGAAATGGGCTAGATCTTAAATCAGTTGTGGCTGTTAAAGAGAACGTTTGTGAATCAGCTGGGAAGATCAAAGGCAAGGTATGTGCTATATAAAACAAACATAATTAACGTGCTTCTTTTAAAAAAAGTAGCTAGCAGATTAAAGTGTGAAAAGCGTTTTTTGAAAATTGAAGAGTTAAATGTTGAACTGGATGCTTTTGCATTATTAAATGCTGTGGCTTCTTTGGTAGGCTGTCATAAGGTAACAGCCACAGACACGTGGCTTGCTTTCCGCCACTGATTACCTTGAGTCAGGAAGAATCACAACAAACTTTACATGAGCAAGCGGAGAAATGTTGCTAAATTAGAGACTTTTGCCTGCTGCTCCTCTGTGTGAAGCTCCCTTACAAAAGGCTGAGTGAGAGCCTATGAGGTGCCCAGCACATCCACTAGATTTTGAATGCACAGGAACATTCTCTGTGTGCAAATGTGCAAAATGGGGTGGCTGGTTTTCCTTTATGAAGCCCCTTTTATTAATAAAGGATTCACTTTTTCTTCAATATGGCCACACATCTAGACCATTCTCTTTGTACATTTGGATTTTCAGCTTGAAATAAACTTTAAAATATCGTATGGCAGAACAGAATGGTAAGCCTGTCTAGTTCCAGAATGTTTACTTACCAAAATATTTTTTTATTATTTTTAGGATTTATTTTTGTGATTTGGTTTGGATTACATTTTCTTACCTCTTTCAGTGTTGCTTCTAGTAGAGAGAATGGGAAAACTGGAGGGAAATCATTTTCATCAATAACTTCCACATTCACATTAACTTCATTAAAAATGCCAGCATTAGACGAATCTGTTGCTCGCACCTTGAAAATGACTGGAAAATCTTCCAGTTTAAAATTCTTTGTCGTTCTTATGATACCAGTGGATGCATCAATATTGAAATACCCTGTTTAAAAAAAACCAGAAATTATTCTGGTTAGGATTTTGTTAGTTAAAACTGAATATATGAACCCTTCAATGCAAAACATACATTATGTATATGAATATTATATGCTACAGTATTCTTCAAAGAGCAAATAAAATTCAACATGTATTTACAATAATGTCAGGTATATCCAGGGCAGCAACATAAACAAATAGTTCAGAAGGTCAGAAAGGAAGCAAAGGGGAGAAGTTTACTCCACCACTCTCCAGTCTGAAGGTCTTCACTTCCTTTGAAACAGTCAAAGATTATTTGCCGCTGTTTCAGGCAGAAATTATTTTATTTCCTATGAAGTCCCATTCTTACTGCAGATGAGGAATTCTGCAAATAACTTCAAGGAGACCACAACTTAATACAAAACACTTTACAAAAAAGAAATACAATGTGGCTATGTTTGATGATACAGTAAAATTCGGCTCTATGTTTAGTAAAAAACAGACACGTTACATGGGATCTGCTTGATCCCATGTAAACTTACTCTATGCATTCACATTCATTAAGAAAAGGTTGCCGAGTCAGTTTTTCTACCAGCAGTCTTTATGCTCAATGAGGTATTCTTTCTCCAGTCACTGTAACTTTATGCCTGACCAGGTACCACCTGATCTTCCTGTAGCACACATAAAAAAACTATAAAGTTGGTGCACTCAGCTCTGTATCATGTGGCTCTAGCTACTCTGACAGAAATTCAATCATGTGCCCCATATCAAGTTGGTACATCTGGTTGATACACATCCAGTATTAATGGCTGTAGAACTGAGATAAAAGCAAAATGAGAGAGAGAAGAAATAATCCGAAAGCTAAGCGCTCTGCAGCGCTAGTTGTTTAACACACCCTCTTCCTTGTTATTTCACATAAAGAGCTTACCTTTTCCATCTCCAGATACAATAGTGAATATCACAGGGAACTTATACAGCACACGGATATGTTCCACAAACGTATCTGGCAGCGTCTTCTCACTCAGAGGAGCAGGCTGATAGACTGCTTCAGAGAACACCGGGAATGAAATGGTGATGGGAGCTATCGTTATTGACACCTGCGGAGAAAAGGAGATGACCACAGCAGTTATCTTTTCAGGTTTAGCAGGCTTTTCCATTGAGGTACGCAACAGCAGAAGTCCATAACTTTACCATTAAGAACAAGCTTGCGATTGCTGCATGCCAAGTCTGACACATCAGTGCCTTGAAGGCAGTGAAGGTTAGTGAAAAAATGCCAGCAACTTCATCAGTTTAGGTTCACCTGTATGCTTTCCCAAATTATATAATCATTGAATCATTTAGGTTGGAAAAGACCTTTAAGATCATCAAATCCAACTGGACTTTCTCTCTCTCTATTTAATAGAGGGATTCCATTTTATTGCATACAGCACATTTCAAATTACTTGTCTAGCTAAACAGCTCTCAGACATACTAATCTATATTTGCAACAAATTCTTCCACTGGAGAATGTGTGACCAGAGCAGGAACTTGTAAGTACATTATTTTAAAATTTTTATAACTGAGTTTATATGTGAAAAAAAGGTGACAGGCAATAAATGATGCCTTCTGCTTCACAAAAATAATTTACTTATTTCTAAATTATACTAGACAGCTGCTGTCCAATGCTCTGAAGAATGATGGCTCATAAGCCTACTTTTTAAGGTTGAATATAATTTTCTACATGTTTTTATCCACATACATTTCTGGTCCTTTTTTTTTGAATTCTGCTAAGCTGTGATATTTAGTGGCAAAAGTTATGAGCATTGTGTAAGAAGATACTTCTTTTACATTTCTCAGTCTTCAAGTTACAACTTATTTTTTCTTGTATTACGTGAAAACAAATAGGAAGGCTTTGTTTGATGTCTCCTGTTTATTCTGTCGCATACTTCCATTACATCCCCTCTGACTGCCCCACTTGTTGACCTTGCACAGAAGTGTCCACTCCTCTGATGTTCATCCCTCACAGTCTAGAGCTTCTGTCTTTCTTTGCTACAATGGAATGATCACAGCTGTGATGGGTGATGTGTCAGCAATTGCTGTATCACTATAACTTTGTAACTCCTCATCTTCTATCCTGTTCTGGAAACAAAAGCGGGACTCTGACATTCTGATACCCGTTGTGCATTAGTTTTGTCTCACTAATACCCATTTCCTGGTGTAGTGACTCTCACTTTAGAATAAACAATCTGGAGAATAAACTGTGCAAGTAGACACTAAAGTAAAAATGTTAGTACCTCTACAGAAGTTGAAAGAGGTGGCAGACCCAAATCCGTAGCAGTGACCATCAAGGAGTAATACAGGGGAACAGTCTGTTTGGATAAGTCTCTTGTTAATGTGAGTACTCCTGTGCTGCTGGAAAGACTAAAGAGGCCTTCTGAGTTTCCACCTGAAGGCAGAAAAACAAGTATTGGAGATGTTCAATGGAGTCAACAGAGACAAATGACTGAATTATATGCCCAGGATATACGGCAGACGGGTTGAAATCCTGATCTGTATATGTGACTTGGAGCAAGACACCTGGTCTCTCTTGATTGTGCATCTGTGTCGCAGAACCATTTGGGCTGGAAGTGCCCTTGTGAGGACTCTAGTCTAATCTCTTGGCTCAAAGCAGTCATGAACAAATTCAGAGCAGGTTGCTCAAGGCTTTGATTCATAAGGTGCTGAAAACCTGCAAGGACAGCCTCTCTGGGCGACCTGTTCTAGTACTTAGTTATGCTCTTTTTTAAGGACTTTTTTTCCTTTTACATCCAGTCAGAACCTGTTATTTCAATTTTTGACCCTTTTCTCTCATTCACGTGTCATACAGTTTAGTTTAGCAGTATGCAAGTAGCCCAGTAATAACCACCCACAAGATTTTTTATTAACATACCTGAAATATTGTAGAAAATGCCTTCATCATAACCCTTGCTTTCATCTCTTGCATTGATATCTACTACTAGTGTGCCAGCTGTAGAATTGTCTAGAAGGATCTGGTAATATGAGGGCTTGTCAAATACAGGTCCTTCTTCATTAATATCTTCCACGGTAACTAAGAAAAGAGGGTGCATATCTGAATGCAGACCTGAGTTTCACCCAAATGGCTGCAAGCAATTTCTTCAGTTAATATAAACCAGTACAGCTCCTCTGAATTGAGTTGGAGATCTTTCAATTTAAACCAGATGGCAACCTTGTTTTCTGTACTTCAAAATGCTTGCCTTTGTGGATTAAATTATTTATTGCTAAAGCAATAGTTTCCCACAGTGGCTGCACTTCTGGTGTCCAGGTTTAGGCTGGGATAGTTAATTTTCTTCTTAGTAGCTGGTTCAGTGCTGTGTTTTGTAATTAGTATAAAAAAATGTTGATAACACAGTGATGGTTTTAGTTGTAGCTAAGTGACGTTTATATTAAGGTCTTTTCAGCTTCTCAGGCCCTGCCAGTGAGAAGGCTGGAGGAGCATGGGAAACTGCGAGGGGACACAGCCAGGACAGCTGGACCTGAGCTAGTCAAAGGGATATTCCATACCATAGAATGTCATGCTCAGTGTAGAAACTCAGGGGAGTTGGGCTGGGGGGACAATTTCTGCTGAGGGACTGGCTGGGCATCAGTCAGCAGGGGGCAAGTAATTGTACTGTACATCACTTGGGTTTTTTCCCTTTTGGGTTTTATTCCTCTTTCCCTCTCCCTCCTTTTCTTTACAATTATTACTGTTGTTATTTTAATTATTAAATTGTTCTTATCTCAACCCATGAGTTTTACCCTTTTCCTGAATCTCCTCCCCGTCCCCCTGGGAGGGGGAGCGAGCGAGCAGCTGCATGGTACTTAGTTGCTGGCCAGGGTTAAACCACGACAACTGGCTAGCACGCTGTCACTACTCTCCTCATGAACAGTATCATCTTACTGTTTCTTTGGGCTCCCTTCTGTGTCCGTATTCATCTGGTATCTCTAGTCTTTGGCTTAGATTGCAAGCATTGTGAGACAGGATTGCTTAGCTTTATATTTGTACATGACCTGGCACAACAGGGTCATGGTCCCCAATTAGTGAAGCTGGCTGCACGGTAACACAACTAACAGAGAATAACACAGAACCAGAAGTAATAAAGAAACCAATACTTCCAGTCATACTGATCAAAAGTAGGGCTAGCCAAAATCTAGGATACCAGCTTCACAGAAATCTTTTTATGTTGTGCTGGGAAAAAAAAAGATCATTATTTTTATTTTTATGTATATTATACCTATGTATTTTTTACATTTTATGTATATTAAGGGAAAAACCAACAGCAATCAAGAACTGTTATTTTAACAACACTAACAATCATTGTCAACATTTTTTTACCACCCTAGAAGCAGGCTTTCTCTAGAAAAGCAGAAAAAGAACCAAGTTACGTTTTTGGCAAACTTTTCAGTAAAAATATCAATAGGTACTCAAACAATGCCATAGAAAAATCTGTAAATTCATTGAAGTAATGTCTGCTTGTTTGAAAAATCTTCATTTTTGACAAGCCAAACATTTTTTGAGAAAATTTAATCTGGCTGTAGTGAAAAGGCAACATAATCGTTTCCAATAATTTACTTTATAAAAAATCTTTATGCCTCATAATTACATATGCTGAAATATTCCCTAAGGCAAATTAAGATAAATTTTCTGTGGTAACCAAGAGCTACCTGTAATGTTTGCTGTGTCCTGGAGATAAGGCACTCCAGGATTGAAAGCTTTCAGAATAAATGTGTACTGTGAATGCCTTTCATAGTCCAGAGGTTGAAGAGTTGTAATATTTCCAGAAAGTTCTCCAACATGAAATGAAGCAGTCTCTCCAATTACGGTATAATGAATCATGGCATTGTACCCTATATCTTCATCTGTGGCTGCTGCACTCAAAATCTAAATGAGAAAAGCAAAACAAAATGAAAAAAACCCAAACAAATCCACCAGGCTTGGAGCAGAAAAAAGAGAGTGGCAAAACTACACATAAGACTGGTACTTATTTATATAGTGTTTACTGACTGAATTACTCATATGCCATAACTGCATTGCTAGAATACTGACACAGCATACAGCAGGGCTGGTGAGAGGTGTTACAGATTCTCACGTGGCACCTTTTCCCTTGATTCCTGTAAACCGTTAGTTCACATCTGCAAGGCAGATATGGAGCCAGAAATTAATACACTGGGAGAAGACAGAAAACCTTAGGAACAAAGGGATGCTGGATATATGCCTAACACCTACAGCATCTTTAAAACATGTTGCCCATAGGTCCTCTGAAAACTAGATCCACGTGGTGTGGCATCACTGCTGGGGACAGGAGGGAAAGGGGGAGTGGCACAAAGAGCTTTAGAATAGTCAGTGGGATGGATGCTGCACTGTCATATAAAACACACTGTGTGATTTTACAGACTGCACAAAGTAAAAAAATATGTTTGCCACAGCACAGTCATCATAGATTACTACCACTTCCAAGTTTAGGTAAAGAAAACAACTGCAGAACAGCCTATTTATTCTTAATGCCACGTACCACGTGTGGAGGCTCATTCTCTTTTACAGTCACGGAGTATGATTTCTGGGGGAACACTGGTGGATTGTCATTCACATCTTCCACAGTGATGCTTAGAACTAAGCTTGCAGATTGTGAGGGTTTGCCAGAATCAGTGGCCTGCAAAGAAACAACCTGTCATTAAATGAAGCACTACATTGATACAAACTTATTTTACACGTTCAGTTTTGTTCCAAAAATTGTGAAACTGTCTCGGAAGGCTTTCTGCTAGGCCAGTTATCACCAATGGCACTGCTCTAGCCCTGTACTTGATTGGGTGTCACATGTCTTCCTCTAGCTGGTGTCCTCACCGTATCATATGCTCTGCCTCATTTCATGAACAATTAATCAAAAGCTCAAGCCTGGACCCAGATCAAATTTGTCACATGATCAGACGTGGCACTAAGCAACATAAACCCACAGTATACAGATGCATATCTGTGATGTGGCGCTTAAAAGAATAAGGAAATCCCTTGCATTTTGAGGGTTTGAACTGTCTACAAAGCAAGCTGTGAAGAGTAGCTAGAACATGGCATTCACAGTCAGTTTTACATTGCACGAACATCCACCATAGGAAAGTTCTAATCCCTAGGTATGTATACACAATTGTCAATTAGTCTTAAGAAGTGTCCACTTTTATTGATCCTAAAATTTTCAGAAGACACTGTTTAATTTTTAGTATGTTTCCTTGCTGTCCTGAATACATTCTACAAGTTACTTGACCAGTTAAATTATTTGTCAGCAGTAAAGAGCTTAAAATATATTCATACATGACGGCCAGTGCTGGAACACTCCTCTGTATACACAATAATTTATCTGATTAACAGCAGTAAAAATCAATGAAATCAGCTAGAATAAATACTCACATGAATGTTGGATGAAACTTTATGCTTTCAATTTTGATGGTTTTTTTAACTTGGAAATTTATATTTCAGGCATTTTAAAAAGGTCTAAATGCATACATTTTGAAAAGTGAAAAAAATAAAGGACAAAATATGGATTGGCAAAGCAGTAAAAGCAATACAGCAGTATGGCAGTTGCATGGACTAAAATGGACATGGCAAGACTCTGCAGATTTCACAAGAAGCTATCATGTGACCATGACCTTTAAGATCTGATGTTTCTGAGTCATTTATTCACTAACACCAATTTACACAGCAGAAAACAAAGCTCTGGGTGTAAAACAAAACAGTCAAAATTCATTAATGAATAGTAATGGAATTCACTAAGATTAAGTGTTTTTCTTGTGAAGATTTGGTATTTTCTCTTTTTTATGTTGAGAATTTTTTTGTGAACTTGCATCAAATTTGTCAACTTACTATTATTCTCAATTCGTAACTGTCCACTGTCTCTCTGTCTAATGATTTTTTTGTCATCAGTTCGCCAGTAGAGTTGTTAATATGGAACATTCCAGCAAAATCGTCTTGAAGAGAATAGCTTATAAGTGCATTAACTCCTATATCCAGATCAGTAGCAGAAAATATGCCCAAATTTAGACTAGCTGCGTTATTTTCAGGAGCTGATAGTTTAGTTTGAATCAATGTTGAGAAAACTGGAGGATTGTCATTGATGTCATTAACTCTCACAGTTACCTGTATTTAAAAAAAAAAGGGGGGGGTGGGGGTAGAGGGGGAAGAGACACATTTCAGCTGTAAAAACAGTATCCAAGGAAGAATTTTGATTCATTTGAGTCTATGGAAGCCTATAAAAAAAACCCCAACCAATCACCCAAGCCCCAGACCCAAAGGGATACGTAACAACGTCAGCATTTTTCAGCATTTGAGCATTTTCCCAGCTTCAGCATCTTGGCATTTTAATTTTTTTATTTTCAGCTGCTACAAATGAGGTAATGTATACTCTAACTGGAAGAGATGAGCAGGATTAATAATCTGGGGCTTTTTGGTTCATCTACCTCATGCATTTGACAGAACTGGTTTCAGTATTAATCAGTTTCTCTGGTTATGGGCTGTTCACAAAGGAACTCTCAGGAAGTGATGCAATTTGTGAAGTTGACAATATTTCAAGATGGTAATACCTCCTTAGGAAAAGAAAGAGAAACTACATAAAGGGCTCTCAAAATCCTCATGCTTGCATAAGAGATGACACTTATCTGCATATTGCTTGATTTCTAATATTATATTCTAATACTATTTTCTATTCCTCTTTAAAACACATTTTAAAATGCAGTATACTGTACCAAAACAGCTGCTGTATTGGGTGGCACCGCAGAATCAACAGCTTCTACAATGATGTTGTATAGGTCGTTGTCTTCTCGATCCAGCCTGTCAAGAGCTACAATGTCTCCTTGGTCACTAACAGAGAACTTGTCACTGTGAGATTTCAGAGCGTACGCTACTTGTACGGCTATGCTTCCTGACAGCGCCTTCACAGCGCCAACAGCTGTCCCTGGCGGCTCATCTTCGTCAACGCTGAACTCATAGCTGGACTTATCGAAAGTCAGTCCAAAGCCAGTGTCATTTACCAGCAAGTAGAGAGAAACAGAGGCTAGCGAGAGAAAACAAATTAAAATAGTGAAGTTGCTGCTAAAATCATCATGATCTGTGCACTATTTTCCTAAATTTTTGAGGAACTAATAGAAAATGACAGAAACCAGCATGTAGGAAAGAGGAATGAGAAGACAAAAAAATAACAGTAGTAAGGATTAACATGTAACACACAAAATATTATGTTTTTTATACGTAACATGTTCCAGAATAATCCCACCTCACTGATCACAGCAGTTTGCTTCAATAGGATATGAGAGCAAGGATCACCAATTTGGAGTTAATGGAATATGCAGGTGTTTTCCACTCCTTGCAGATCTTATGCTAAATTGCTTTGTAACAAAAGAGAAGGGATATACATAAAACCATATGAGCACAAATTCTGTCGTGGTCACTCATCCCATTTTAAGAAAATCAGTTGGTTTTCTTCTTCATGATAAATTAAAGGTAGTCCCTAAAAATACGTGAAAAAGTTACAGAAAATACCGCATGACTGAATATTTTTTGAAAGAGCAGAAGCTTGTTTGAGGGGGTTGTCTGCCAGTTTCTAATTTGTTTAAATGTTTCTAATCCTAATAAAACAAAGGAAAACTGAAAGAGAAGCACAGATTATCGATATTATTTTAATACATCTTTTTAGAGTGGCTACTATTATGAAAACCTGTTTTTCTACCAGAAGCACCACCGCAGTAAATAAAAAAAAAATAAATGTATTTCTAACCAGGATTACTAAACCAAACTTTCTGTTAATATGATCAGCTGGGAGGAAATCATAGGGTGAAGACCAAATATTCATCACTGCTGAAATGTAACATGGATTCTAGCTCTACCTAATTAACTTTGACTTGACAGTGACAGGATTAATTTCAAATTTCTATGTTTGCAAATGTTTCGTTCATGTTGGAAGGGGGAAAAAAAAGTAAGGTAGAAAGACATTATTTACCATTTGATGTAAGCTGAGGAATTCCATGATCTGTAGCAATAACTATCAGTGTAACAACTGTGTCAACTGTGATATGGTCCAAGTTATTGGTGAGGATGATTTCTCCAGTGCCGGTATTTATACGGAAATCATCAGAATGTTTCATGAGGCTGATTAAAGAGAAATCAGTATAATATTTGTATTAATGACCTTGGAAGTACCATCTATTTACTGTCACTTCTGTAACAAGTACTCAGCAGACAGTATTTGCCTACTTATGAAGAATGGCTAAGCAACATGTTTTAATTGCTGTCATTAGCCTAAATATATTGGCCTTTTTATTTCCCAGTACGTCTCCCATCATGAAAAAAGACAGCATTCATGCCCTCAGTTCCCATTATACCCCAAAGCCTTTGATCTTCCCACGAACAGAAGGCAGATACTGCACGTTCAACTGCATATTCAGCAATATAAGAAATCCAGGTGACATTCATCTGAAGGCTGCAGACCTGCTAATTCCCAGCGTTCTGCAAACTCTCACAGATAACTGGATTACCTTAAACACATTACTTTTTCTGGTGAGCAGAATGCCATTTCGTAGTTAAAAATATTCTCTTTCAAGACACTAGTTTTAAACACCCACAGGTTACTGACTCATTCATCTGTCCTTCTCAATCTATATTTTCCATGTCAAGGTATCCCAGTATTTTCCAAGATCATACAAAAACTTTTCTCAATTAATTTTTTTTACACATAGTGCATAATGAAAGTATTTCTTGACCTCCTCCTCCTAGCAAACAGAAGATGTGTGAAAAGACAGTAATTCTCTGAGATTCATTTAGTTCCTACTCAGAAGTTCCAACATATTATTCAAACTTTCAGAAATTCAAACAAATCTTGGCTTTTGGTTCTTGCTGCTAAGCTTATAATCTGATTGCATTCTCTTTCTTATGGGGCAATCGTGATTTGATAAACTCTAAAACACAGAGTAATGACTGTCTTCTTCCTAAGTCTAAAAATCATTACTGGTTATAGCACTTGTAAAATATCTATGAACAGGCCTTACCTTCTTATGACTAATAAAAATACTTTGTGAGTATACCCTGCTGTTTCTTTAACAAAAGATACTTGTTAACCTCACAGATACTTACCTGTATGAAATAACAGAATTGTTCCCAGTGTCAAGGTCAGTAGCAGACACGAATAGTACAGAGAGTCCTTCTTTTGCTGTTGCTACACGTACGCTGGCCGAGTATTGTGCTTTTGTAAACCGAGGAGGGTTATCATTCACATCTAATACTTGAATGCTGATATGTGTGAAATTCTGGCATGTAATAGGAGAAAGCCACGATTCAGAAAATGCAGACACTTAAATTTATGAATAAAAGGAAGTTGCAAATAAAGAATAATGTGTTCCTCTCCATTACCTGCCTTTGAGGTACTCCGTTATCAGCTGCCACCAACAGCAACTCATACTTCTCTTTAGCTTCTCGGTCTACAAAGCCATTAACCATAATGGTTCCATCCTAGAGAAGATAAGATTGTTGAATGCACAGATCATTTTTATAACTCTCATACACCAAGTTCTCAAAAGAGATGAGGGATGGAAATCTTATGTTTTCTCCTTTGGACGAATATAGTTCAGATTCCCCAGCAACATCTGACCAGTATGTCCTAGTTTCTCAACACAGACTTACTTATTTCCAAACTACAGAGCGCATGTGGGTTTTGGTGTGTACTAGAATGGTTACTGCCTACTTTTTACCTGATGTATCTTACTCTGTCAGGTAACTTCATGAAAAGCAGTATCTAAATATTGTTTTCAGCATATCCAAACCCTTACCTGTTGGATGTTACATGGATTATCCCCATCCTCAGCTGATAAGTAATAAGTAATTCGTGCATTCTCTCCCTCATCCGAATCAGTAACAGTCACATGTCCAACTCTAGCTGGAGCATCCAACATGTAATCTCCTTCCAGAATTGCAAAACTGTATGGCTGCATCTGAAACTCAGGGTTATTATCATTGACATCCAGAACAGTGATGTGGAACAAGGCACTTGAATTAAGCCCATCCATTTCAGCATCAACTGCCCATACCTGCCAAAGTACGAAACAAAAATGAAATTTTAGTTGAATGTATTACCATTTTAACCATCTGATGAAGACAGAAAAAGGGATTCAAGGGAATGAAGCAGAAATGAGCCAAAGCTGCAGAGTCTATCCCCAAATTTACTTGTAAAGTGAATCCAGATGTAGTCTCCCTGTCCAGTTCTGTGTCATTCCTTAATGAAAGTATTCCAGGGATAGTCACAGTAAACAAAGTACTGTTATGAGTAAAGTGTCCGTGAGAAAAGCCAGCCTAAAAAGAAAATGTAGTTCATTTAAGATTAAAATGATGAATATTTAAGTTTAAAAAATTAATCTTATTAATACCTGACATTTCTATAGGACTTCTTACAGAAGTGCAAGTGCTTTGCAAGATTTAATAAATGAAATCTTGCTCCCTGAGCTATGGGAATAATGAAACTTCTTTGGCAAACAGAAACTGGGGTAGGTGGAAGCCCCTGTGTAGGCTTAACTATTTGGGTCCTATACATTCCCTCCCTAGAGCTCTCTAAGACCAATCCTCATGATGCAAGGAGCAGCAACACACCGTTCAGCAGTCTGAACTTGGAGAGAAGTATTTATGCTTCTTTAAAATGGACATGAGCAAGAATATTATAGCAAATCAGAAATCTCTTCCTGCAAGCCAGCTCACAGTGCCACAGCTACATATGAATTGTGTTAATCTAACAAGGGGAGAAAGAAACAACTTTTTATAAAGCAGAGTGAAATTGTGTGATTCCCTATTAAAGTGGAACGCATATCAGCTTTACAAACTGCTTTTCTCCCTGACTAAGCTGATACTAAGGGCAGGTTGACTGCATTACAGAAATGCACTAACAAATATTCTCAGACAGAAGCAAGTTACCAAGCAATATTAAACAAGAATCGATTATTTTGACATAATAAGCAATAACATAGAACTTAAAAAAAAAAAGTATCTGTTTTTTATCTGGTGTAATATACATGCATTCATCTCATATGCACATGCACAGAAAAGAACATTTTCTGTTCTGGACTACATATGTATAGGGAGAGAAGCTCTCCCTAGCTTTGCTGATATAGCCAGTAAACTATTTTGTCCAAGGTCTTAACTTCCTTGGTGAAGGAAGTATTAGCGCTGGCTCTGTAGAAAGCAAGATGAAGTGTTTGTGACCCAAAATGTACTTATTGCCAACAATTTAAGGACTCTCCCTTTACCCCTCTACTACCATGCTTTTTTGAAGATTGATGGAGAAAACCATGTCATTTTGATTTATCAGGATGAGATTAATTCGGTACCTACCTCATCCTTGTCAGTAACATTGAACGTGTAGATAGGACTACCCTTTTGTAGGTTTTCAAACACAAATACATCATAAGCTGCCTGATTAAATTCTGGTGGGTTATCATTGACATCTAATACGTGCACAACAACAAGTGTTTTAGCGCTGAGACTTGGCTGCCCTCCATCAGATGCCTCCACTTCTACTTCAAATTGCTTTATGTTTTCATAATCCAGCTGCTGGCTCAGGCTGAGCCGGCCCGTGCTCAAACCGACAAGAAAGACTGGCAAGGAGGTTGGAGGTTGCTGACTAACAATTCTGTAATTCACGAGGGCATTGGCCCCAGCATCCAAATCAGTAGCAGAGACTGTCAGCAGGGGCATTCCAAGCACTTCGTCTTCAGGGACACTGACTTCATATCTACTTGATGAGAAGACTGGAGGGTTGTCATTCACATCGTCAATGATGACTGTCAAATTAAGAGCTGCAGACAGCACGGGTTGGCCTTGGTCACTGGCAATCACTGTTAAGTTATAGAAGCCTTGTTTTTCTCTGTCCAGTTCCTTTTCCAGCAAAATTGATCCTGAGGTGTCAATATCCATTCTTCCTTCTCCACCTTTCAGAGTATAAACCACTAATCCATTAAAGCCCTCATCCACATCCGTAGCTAACACACTGGTAATCCTAGCTCCAGCTGGCTTGTTCTCCGGAACATTAATGGTAGTGCTGGTTATACCAAACACAGGACTGTTATCATTGACATCTGTAACTTTGATAAACACTGTCGCATAGTCAGTAGCATTTCCATCTGACAAAGAAATATTTAGTATGTAGTTCTTCTGGGATTCATAGTCCAGTTTGGTTTTTGTCGAGATGGTTCCGTTGATATCGATGTCAAATGTGGCAGATTCTGTCAGTACTTGAAACCTAACTTGTATATGGGGATTTAAAGACTCATACTCTACCTGTGTAAGATAACAACATATTATCCATACATGAATTAAACCAAATAAAACCACTGTCTAAAAAAGAATAACGGTTTTAACTATGTAGAAACTAACTTTACTAATTGGTTAAAAGTAGTAAAAATCAAGCCACAATATACATAACAATACAGCTGGAGAGGACTGCCTTATAATGGGATGTCACTAATACAGAAATGTGAATATGTATAATACATAATAAAGATAATAGACCACACTTTAACTTTTTGTTCTGCCTTTCTTTATACAAAAAAATTTGAATAATTAATTAACTTAGGAAGTTAATAAATTAAACCACTAAAACACATGATCTTCTTGCTGCTTTGGTATCAGACCTCCCATCTGTCTCCAGAACTGCATCTAGGCAGGAGATACCACAGTGCCTTCTGGTGGCTTGCTTGTCTGAGCATTTTTTGATCAAAATGAGGAGAAAGTTACAGAGCCCTCTCTGAAAATGCCTTTATGACAGTTCTCTGATGGGAAATCTCCATTTCCTAGCCATATCATGTCACAGGGTTTTAGATTTATCACCAACAGATGACTGAATATTGCCTATCCTAGCCTTTGGGCCAATATGTTCTCCAAAGAATGTCTGAAGTCAACAAAGCGTTAAGCATGAAAGTTTACTTTCTCAAGCAGTTCTGTGGTTTATTTTGTTTGGTTTGGGGGATGGGGGTCTTTTTGTTGGTTTTCGTTTTTGTTTGGGCTTTTTTTTAACGTTAAATGGTAGCAGATGCTGTTTACAGGTCTGCAATGGAAGGCTTAGGCTTCGTGAATCATAGGCTTTACTGAGGGATGTAGTCAGTATGTAACGTATGTAAAGCTTGATACACAGTAAACAGAACATCTAGCTATCCATAACTCAGAGGGATATAGACATTCACAGCACATGTATTACAGGATTCTCTTACAGCTGTCACATCCTATACAAATGATAGAATAACGTTGTTCTTACTCTTGCTACTTCAACAGGACTGGCTAGCTCTTCTTCCACAGACACGTTATATGTTTTCTGAATAAACTGTGGTCTGGAATCTCCAACTGCAAAGATTTGTACTGGCACAGATGAACTTCTTGGAATTGTCCCACCTGCAAACAAAAGAAAACAATCTCCCAGCAGATGCCTAAAATACTTTCTGCCTAAAAAAATATATATATACATATATACACACACACACACTTTTCCACTGGTACAGATTTTTTTTTTTTTTTTTTAATTCTTACTACTGCTATTATGGTACTGCTGAGAGGTCCTAACCAAGACTGGAGTTTCATGTGATTGGGTGTTACATTTACAATATACGAACCTGAATACCTTCAACAATATTAGCACAGGCAGACAAAGGATGGATTGATGAATCTCTTTTGTAACCATATTCCCCCCATTACCCATTTTATCCATGCAGCCATAAATCTGAAGACAGAGAGCTCATACTGATCAAATCAGGGGATAACTAGGAAGCTGAAAAACACTTCATATGCTCATGGTACCAGGTGTGGGATACCATTCCTAGGTTACACTTATCACTGTCTTTACTCAGATCATGAACATTCACTGAATTCTCTGTTATTCTTTTAAAACAAAGAAACCCTCCATAAATATGGCTAATGAAATGACATTTGTGCTGGTCATTCTAAAAATGGCTTTGGCATCTGCATTTTAGTCTTTCAACATACACAAGGATGTGCAAAGACCAAGTTACTCATCAAATTTTACTTTCATTTTACTCCCTGTTGACTGATGACCGAGTTATAAATTCCTAGCTTTTGTCTGAGTCTCTGTGTTTTGTGTGGTGCAACACCAGTCAATAATGAAGTTAAAGGAAGGTGTGAGATGTGTGTTATTTTGCACGTTCTTCCCACAGCAATAAAGAAAACTTATTTTGTTTGACGTAACAGCATCAGCAGGAAGTGGAGTTTTACAATGGATGCAGCAATTACTCTTCAGACGAATAAGACAGCTGTCTTCTTATCTTCAACGAACAAGAGCAGATAAAAATACATGGCATTAAAAAAAAAAAAAGTCTGGGAACCTATTTTGACAGCATTCCTTCAAATAAAAAAACCAAAACAAACCAAACCCAAACCCCATCACTGGGAATAGCTGTGTTGACCTGTACTAACATCTTATCTTACCATCAATAGCTGTTACCCACAAGACAAAGTTCTTAAGCTGGTTGATTCCTAATGGGATTACTGTTTTTAAACTGATTTGTCCTGTGGATGTATCCAATTCAAAGTATTCATCTTCATTGCCACCAGCTAAGATAAAGCTTATCTCTCCATTTATACCATAATCTGGATCATCAGCAGCAACCTGGAGAAAAAAAAACCCAATTTTACTCTAGTTTCTTGTGCTTTTATCAAGTAACACAGAATTTCTTATTCTTGTGCAGTTTGCAGAGAAAACCATTCAGATAGCAGATAATTAGGAATTAGTTGTGTGGGTTTTTTCCCTTTCATTTATAGCAAATAATAGGTTTGGATAGTTTTATATATATAAATATAGCCACAGTAAAATTCAGTTATAACTCTGACTGACTGACTGTCTATTTCCTATATGATTCCTGGGTTAAACCTCTGTAAGAACGTTTGTTCTTTGACGCACACACAGTATCATTCCAGCATTGACAGTAAAAGCCTGCCTCTATGGAACTAATGTGAATGACACCAAATTTGTAACTCAGTTTGTTTCATAGTAATTCCAAAGTTGCTGGAGGTAGATTGTTCAAAAGATTATATCAGAAGCCACTAAATCACTACAGCTGGGTATGAGTTTTGATAGTGACTACCTATATATCTCAGCTTCTGAAGCAATTTCTATCTTGGTTTCCTGTTTTATGTGGTTATCTGGCTTAATATCTTTTAAAAAGTATACTGTATCTAAGAACTATCCACAATGCTTCAGCATTCAAAATTCAAAAGCAGCCTTTCAACAAATGATACAATTGTTTCAATTTCTAGACTCTGATAACATTCTGGTTTCATTAAACACCTTACAACTAAATCCAAGAATCTTATTTTCTGTTTGTGGAATTCAGGATGGTGCACAGCATCTAAGATCAAGAATAAAATTCAATTATCATTTTCTCCCTGACCTGGGATACAATTAGAGCATCCAGGACACTGTGATTATGGAATATCAACAGGTGTAAGCTCTTAAATGAAAGGTGGATTGTTTCTGAACTCATAGGAGTTCAAAAAAGACTGCCTGTTCAATAGGACCACTACACATTAAAGCAAGGACTCATGCATACATTTAACTCTCTACAATGTCACTTTTACTTAGTACTTGTAGTACCTGAAGAATGGACATTCCTGCAGTCATGTTGACAAAAATATCCTGTTTATATGGCATGCCTCTAAAGGTTGGGCTGTTGTCATTTTCATCTAGCAACAATATGTTGATTGTAGAGTGTACCTCATAGAAAGGTGACAAATGATCTCTAGCAGTGACCTTTAAAAATGACAGAGCAAAATTATTGGTTTGTTCAAACGCATGTTCTGTAAGTAGTAAGAAGGATGAACAACAATTACAAGCTGAGTCAACTGTAGCACTAGTGCTATTTGTCCTCCATATAGCTCTAATGTGAAAGTCTGGATTTGATTCTTCAAATAAGCTGCTGATCTGTATCAGAGTCAGCTTCTTGCCAGGACAGATCAGGTATCACCCGTTTGGCTTGGGTTGCTTTGGAAAGGAGTAGTCTTATTTTTAATACCTGTAGGTGAATAGACTGTATTCTCTCCCTATCCAACGGTGCAGAGTTCCTCACAGTTAGGATCCCAGTGTGACTTATCTGGAAAGGACTGTCAGCTGGAGTGAGAAAGTATGTTCCCTGGAAGCCTCCCTGCAAACAGTAATGATATTTGTTATTAAATAGGACAATCACTGAGCTAACCCCTTACGATGCTGTCTTCTTGTTTTCCAGTGGAGAGCATTTGATTTTCTGGTTTAATTGAAGTTACAGTTCCAAGAAAAAGGGAGGGGAGCAAACAACATGGAAGAAATATATCATGCAGACTGAGGGTGACTTGCAGCTTTGTGTCCATTTTGTACTTCTGCACTTTCACATTTGGGACCTTACACAAACCACAGGAGTTTCAGAGACAGCCAAAATTTATTCTTTGGTTGCAGTACTCTACCACTTAAAGAAGTGAAATTAAGTTTTGTTTGAGCATATTCAGGTATATCTATGGCACTATTCACTACACCTGTATAATGCAAATGCTTTTTATACTGTATTTCAGAAGCGCAGTATTTGTAGCAACCATAACAACATTGTCATTTTACCTCATCTTTATCAGTAGCTGTTACTTGAAGAATTTCCGTTCCATTTGGTAAATTTTCTGGAATTGAGACATTGTAACTTGTTTGTGACAATACTGGATGATTGTCATTCACATCTTCAATAGTAACCAGAACTACTGCATCAGCTGTTTTGAAAATACTGTCTTGCTGAGTTGCCTAGAAAATGGAATTTGTAGCTGTAAATTCCATACCCTGATAACAATGAGCTGTTCCAGCTTAACCCAAGGACATGACATGACTGCACATATTCAATGACTGAAGTTTTCCTTTATTTTGCATTTTAAATGGCAGGATTCAGCCTTGACACCAACCCTTTAACATTACTGTAAGAAATGCTATTAACAGCAACACAGCTTCACATATTATTTTACAAAATTGAGACTCAGTATTCCCACACTGAACTCTAAAACAATCACTACCTGAATGCCCACAACAAGATATGGACATTCCTCTCTGTCAACTGCAGTCTTTGCTTCCAACACTCCAGTATCCACATTGATCGAAAAGGTGTTGTTATAGGCCGGGGGGTTCACTGAAAAGCAACAAATTGCAACGGGTTACTAAGAATGATCCAGAATACTAAGTCTGATCTATCCTTTTTACGACTGTTACCTTCTCAGCCGTAGCAAAAATGAACAAACATTCCAGATAAAAGGTGAGGGTTTTTTTTAAACACATTGTCCTCAAAACAATCATTAGGAAATTCACTCACACACCAAGGGTCTCAAATGAGCCATCTCATGAGCTTTCAGCAATTCTGTCAGGAGGAGGAAAAGCTCCTGATGGAACTGATCTCTCTAGATGGCCCTGAATGGAAATCCTTTGATCAAATGGAAGCCTCTAAACCAACTTCCACTTTGAATCAGGAATTGCTTATTGGAGGAAGATTAAAACTTTTAAACACTTTTAAAATAGTTGGACCCTGCTATAGTGACTAAACTTAAGCTGATCTAGCTAGCAGAGCAGCACTGTAGTATAAAGATGTATGCAGTTAAGATGTCAGACTGTACACTGCATTTCCTTATCATTCTCTTCAGTAATACAGCTGTCAGATTACTCTGTGAATGTCTAGAAGAAAGCAAAGGCTCTTACCTAATTTGATGCTGTAAAGCACTTTTTCATTTATACCTGTGTCTCCATCTTTAGCCAATATCTTTTCTGGGAGAATAGCCAGAGGACCTAACTAGAAAACATACATTAACTTGATTAACTTGGGGAAAAAAATCACATAAACTTAAAATTCTTCATTAAGTCAGTCACAATTTTGATTAAGAAACAAGAAACACTCATTTCATCACTGGGATCCAGAAAAAAAAAATGTATCTCTGACATACACACTTTACAGAGGAAAATGATGACCAAAATGCCTGATGGATACACTATTTCAGAAACACCAGACTATGAACCAGTAGTCACTGATGGAATTAATGTTAAGAACATCAGATAGTTCAGTTCCATTCCTCTCCTGGAAAACAATATACAAATCTACACTGCAGAGTTAAACAAATACATTCCACCCAGAAATTTCCAACCTCTATAGAGAAAAAGTTACAACATAATTTAAACCACTGTTTACCATACAGATTCTTATTTTGCTTACCTGATTGTAACGAAGCATGAAGGAATTATACTATTTAAAACTGAAACCAGGCAGCTAACTCCAGAACTGATGGGCAGTAAATAGCTTTTCCAAGTTTAGAGTAAAAGCCCTGTTTACTTGTTTGGGGTTTTTTCTTCCTTTTCATTTTTTTCCTCCAAACACCAAAAACTGTTTCTGTAGCAGAAAGTTTTACATTTCATATAATATGTGGCCTGTTTACCTGGCACTTGGAAGTCTACAGTTAATAACCTTAAAATTCACCAGTTAGCACAAAACAAAGCAGCCCTCCATCTTAAGCTGCTCAGTGATGAAGAATCTTTGAAAGAAAAGCACTGTGGAGAGGAATAATCCATGTACATTTGCAGCATTGAGTCAAAAGTTTTTACCTGGTTTTCACTGATTTTTCCATTATACACCAATTGACTGAAATAGGGGTTCAAAGTATCATAATCCTGTACATTAATTAGTAATGATGCAGTATCATTGTTTCCATTCTTTTCCTGCATCCCAAGAGAAGGAAGAAAATAAGAAACATTACAAGAGCTTCATTTCTAGGTGGAAAATACAGCAGAGTATTATTGCATGTGCTTTGTAGTGTCTAAGTATTTTTAACCTGAGAACTCTCACCCTGTCAGATACTTCCATTTCTAGAAATCCAGTTCTAGGAATAATAGGAATAATACTATCAATAATACTATCAAAAGGTAATTGTTCTTAGCTATTAACTCTATATCAGGCAGGTGTTAAACAACATGATAGCATATGGAATGTAGTAACAGTACATTTGCTGCAGCTGTACTATTTGCTAGATACCACGATAAATGTGGCAAAATTACTTCTTTTTAGTTCTACAAGGAGCTGAAGGCAAATACATATTCAAATCTCAAAAAAGACGTGCAAAAAAGCTGTGGGTGGTAAAATGCAGAAAAAATAGGATAGATCCACCAGAATGAATAGGTGTATAGATGTTAGAATAGTAGAGCATAAATATGTATGATATATATACTTAAGGAAATACACACAGAAAGAAACTTGGGCCGGTATCTGAGAGGAGACTTAAACAATAGCTCAAATGTTAAGAATGTGCTACTTCATCTGAAGTACAAGCAGAGATGCAAACTTTGGGCTTGGGAACCCGTGAAGTTGTAAGTTTGTAGAAACTGAGATGTTATAACAAAGGAAGTATCATTGTAGAACTATTGTGGCTCTCATTCTTCTTTTAATTTATATCATACCTTTGCTTGGACTGTTAAATTGAAAAAGTTGACCTTGTTGTAATCCAAAGTTTTATTCACCATGATGTTTCCATCTCCTTCCCTTATATAAAAGTAATCAGAATTTGGACCCTATTCGATGAATAAAAGACATATTTTACATGATTAACAATGAAATACAGTTTCTTTTCTCTTACCACCTTTATCACTGGACTACTCTTCATAAAGGACCAGGAATCTCTCAAACACCACCACTGGAAAGGAGAATGCTGATCCTTTTCAAACATTCTATTACCTCTCCAATCAGTACCATTAGACTTCCTACCATTTATCTCACCCTATGGTCAATAACTAAAGCAGATCAGATGAATGGTGCCAGCTATGAAAGGAGCAGAGACAGCAAGCTCTGCTGTGAAAATCTCCATTGCAGATATTAAAATAATTTTACTTCAGATGGCTTACATATATGCACCTCAGCAGGACTGGAGATCATCAGCAAATCAAATACAAACTTTAAAAAGAAGGGAAACTATTTCACTCCTGCTTTTAAAAAGGCCCATAAGAGTTCCTTAGCTGTAGCTGAAGAGCGCCTCAAAACATCTCACAAATGTTAAGAAACAAGGTTCCGGATTCACTACATGCTAGGCTAATCCTGTAGTTGAAGTTCTAACCTCAAATGGTCTTCCTGATGCTAGTTTTTTGCAGATTTGTAATCTTAAGCACACAGTGCAAAATGGCATACTCTGATCAGGTCCCAGGCTATATTTCATATGAAACGTAGACATGTGTTCACAGTCTCTGACAAACGAAGGGTACTCACCCAAAGACTGTAAGTAATGAGGCTGAACAGAGGTGAAAAATCTTTATCCTCAGCTTCCACTTTTATAACCGTGAAATTTATTGCCGATACCTTGAAGAAATAGAGATCATCAAATGCTCAGTCAACACCCCTTTTGGTATCATTCCTAACTTCCGGCAGGAAAGCTGCACCTTCTCCTTAGCGTAGGCAAATTACTTTCATTTCCATTTTAGGTTGGATAGCTGAATGTTTCCCCCTCAACCACATGCATCCCAGCCATCCTTTTCCAGACCCACAGGAAGGCGTAGGCAAGTCCCATGAGAGTGCATGTAATGATCCAGTATCAGTGTGGTCACATTAGAACCTCGTATGTTTTGGCCCCAAAGAGTAATTTTAAAATATCACAAGAAAAAACATTAATATTTGCCATAACCCACCTCTGATACTGAAGTGCTATAATGGGTTTGTAGAAATTGTGGAGAATTGTCATTTATGTCTTCTAATAATACATCCCGTGCATTCTCTATCTCATTAATCTTTGTAATGGAAGCAAAAGACATGTTAGAAATGACAGCAGTGAGGGAGCAGCACACTGCTAACATTTAATTTCATCATATAAAATGAGACCTTCAGAGAGACACTCCTTTAGTTCTAAAAACTGTAATGAGAGTTAGACTACCATTTCTAACAATGAAGTAAAAAGTTTGTAAAAATATTTTTAAATTAACTTTTTAAAATTTACTGTAGGTTTTCTGTGAACAAAAACACCCATTCCAATTGGCACACTGAAACAAATATACCTTCAACAAGGTACTCTTAACTCCCTGAATTGTATCTTTAAATGAAATAGTATTTTGGAAAACAGTAATTTGCATTGAACTTAGACAAAAAATACCGTTGATAAAACACATCTTTTTACTTACTGTTCCAATCCTTTGGCAAACAACAGCATAGAAGAGATGGTCACTCTAGAAATTAACAATCAATCAAATAAATAATAAGATCTATGAACTACTAAAATTATTGTCAAAGAATATTTATGTCAAAATTATACAAAACAACTTCTGGTACTTGAATCCTCAGATGTGCCGTACCAAAACACACTGCTTATATATCAAAGCCATGACTAAGATTATTAATTGTGAAGTTCATTTGTCTGCCATTCATCTACTGCTGGTATCCACCCACACAGATCCCATCCCTGTACCTGACTCTTCTGCTCCGTAGAAAATTGACAGAGAATAGAAGAACAGGTGTAAGAAATATAAAGAATTTATATTCTTTTAGAAAATATCGAAATGAGAAATGCAAATGTAAAAGTTTTAAGTCTTGATTGTAACAGGGTTTTTAAAAATACGTATGGTTCAGTTCTGTCAAGTACAGTGCTACTCTGAAATAGTACTTGTAAAAGAACAGTCTCCATTTACTCTGCAGAACTACACCACTTTCACGTTCAGAGCCAACTTCAGCCAGGAAAAATGTTAATATTGCTTTATAGATTCCTGGTAGTCCTTCAGAGCAAGAATAGCTTAAGAAGAAGGACCTATCTTTTTGTACATCAACCAACAGAAGCCAAAGGATCTATTCATGTGTGAAGTTAAGCACTTGTATAAATATTCATATGATTAAGGATTGCCTTCTACCAAATTATACCCGATCAATCTCACTTTGATGAAATAATTCATGTTATTGAAAGATGGGTTTTAAGAAAAGCGATACTTACCGTAACTCAGATTTACAACTTCCATTACAAGTGACAATACATGATTAGGAAAGAACCTGCCTGACTGTCAGACACTATGTAAGTTTACAGTTATAGGAAACCGAAGACATTTAACAGATATTACTGAGAGGTAGACACTGAAGCCTATGTTGCTTTTTCTGATGAGTCCCTTTTTTGAAATACCAACCTGTATCGTGAGATAATGAACAATTAAAATTTATGTCTCAGTGCTACTTTTTTTCACCTGTCAAGAAAATCTTTATATCTAGGTTTTACATGCAGTGAAAAGAATACCTCCATAAACTCAATATCCAGTGGCTGATGCGTCCTCACTGTTGCATTATTAGATCCAGAATGATATACTAGCTCCACATATGGTAAGTGTTCAGGGAACAAATACTCTTTTAATCTCAAATTTACGTTGGGTGGGATATTTGTAATCCATTCTATATCACCTGTAAGAGAAAGGGAAACAAATTAGATCACTCTATGGACAAGAAATCCATAGGCTAATTTCATACATATTGACAACTAGATTACTGGTTGCCTTTGGTTACATTTTATAGTATTTTGGCATTTTCAGATGAATGATGACATCTGTTAAAATCCTCTTAAGTGTTCTGTTCTGCACAAGTGTATTGCTATGTTTTTAAAACCACAAAAGCATACTTTTTCCAATATTATTCACACTCTGTAACATTTCCAGCATTTTTTGGAAATAGATTTATGCTGCAAAACTTTTTCCACATTTAGTGTGAAAATGTAATTGAAGTGTAATCAAAGCCAGGGAACGTAATCAAAATCAGCAAAAGGCTAGTCAGGGCTGCATGAGACAAGTTTCAGTATTTTCCACACACAAGGGCATTTTGTCTCTTAGTTGAATCTATCACGTAGGTAGATGCTGGTGTGAATCTGGATTCAGGCTTGTGGTTGTTTAAATTTTGATTTTGGTACAGAATGGTAAATGTATGGCCCTTCCTTTAACCTGTTCCTATATATACAATACACTGAAACAGAAAACAATGCAATCATTGAATCAGTTTGAATGTGATTTTCTACAATGATGCATTTAGGAACTATCGTCTTGAAAACATGAAAATTTGTTATTTGTAATTATCATGATTCATATTAGGCTTGCTATCATTTCAGTAGTGAGAGTATTACTTGCTTCGTTAAACACCAAATCTATGTTTGAGCGTGCATCTGGAATGCATCCTTTTAAACTGCGCGGTGTGGTGCTACTGACAATTTTATTAAATAGATTAAAGTTACCTTACTTATGTTATCGAGGTATTTGTGTTTATGAAAGAATACTTATCTTCTCATGGAACACATTATCTGGATTGCAAACCCATAATCCCCTCTCCACTCCAAAATCTTTCCTGAACATCCCAAATATTTTCCATGATCTTCAGGAAGCCTGCTAGCTGTGTTTCTTTCTTAAACCATTGTTTTTGTACTCCATCACTACTAATTTAGGCTAGTAAACCCTTTCTGTAGCAGTCCTCTCTCTAATCTCTACATACAGGCTTGTGGTCTCAGTCTCTAGGTGTCTAAAGAAAGGGAACCTTGTCTTCTTCCAACAGCAGGGAGTGTCTGGAATGCTGTCAGCTCCCAGCTCAGCAATACTGGACTATAATTACGTGTAAGGAGAAAGTCCAGTCACATGG
Source organism: Falco biarmicus (assembly GCF_023638135.1). NCBI lineage: Eukaryota > Metazoa > Chordata > Aves > Falconiformes > Falconidae > Falco > Falco biarmicus. The sequence continues at coordinate 29,488,009 of NC_079299.1, forward strand.
TACTATGCACGGAACAAATGGCCTGTGTCTCAGGGGCACAGAACATGTGGTATCACGCTATTATGTGCAGTGTTAAAACTGTTGGAAGAAAACATTCTAGGAAACCAAACCAAGCCTGCCCATATACCACCTAATCCTTCATCCAGAGTTGAATACGTTCAGACAGGAAGTATCAAGCAGCTACCTAAGAAACAGTATTCCCTCCAGCAGGGAGCCTAACAAAAAAGGAAGTGCTGGGAAAAATTGTTGCTGATTGTCTCTTGCATATTCATTACAGGTGCGTCAGCAGGTACGCTCATACATATGACACACACAAAGAGGCAGACTTCTTGCTATATGCATAAAAATTAAATGGAGAGGAATCAGGGTAAAAGGTCATTCTTTTCCTTTCTGTCTCCATGCAAGAGTCAGACACAGCAGCTATGCTCTTACAGCTTTAAAAGAAATGTTTCAACAGTGACTGGAAAAAACACTGCTCTGTATCATACCCATTTTCTGTATCTTGCTGAAAGCCAGAAGCAATGAAGATTGCCTGCGGGCAGTCAGCATGGGCCTGGTGTATGCTTCCATGAGATCCTAAGGGTTATGACATATCCTGAAAGGAACGCTTTGGCCACAACTAAACACTCTGCATTGTGAGATGGTGGTACATCCATTAGGCAAGTCAAATCCTGCCTGCAGGGCTGCCTCTGACAGACAGCATAGTTACAGACAACAGCCTTCAGCCACAGACAACAGCCTTTAGCTAACAACAGTAACCTCTCTGGATAGTGGTGGGAGGAAAGGAGGATGGAGTTATCCTCTGTACTGCATTTGCAATGTAAATACCCCCCAAAAAGTAGTCTACTCCTCTTCTGCACTGTGCTCTCTTGCAGTCACTGTACTTCCCCCAGTGTGGGATTTTGCCTCCAAGGCATAGTTACACTTTGCCAGCTAGGCTAAGGAAGCATAGAAAATGTGGGGATAAATTAGTGTTAAACCTTTCAGATTGCACAGATTAAAGTGTCATCAGAATAATACAGTGTGCTACACAAATAAAGAAAACTAGAACAGAAAAGGCAAATACATCAAGTGGCCAGCATTGATCCTCTAATTCCCTGCCCTGCTTGCTCCTCTACACCCCATCTGCTCTCCCTACCGCCACAATAAAACAAAAAAATGACTTTCAGAGAGGCTCCAGTCTGAAGCAGAGCAGAGCTCTGGAAGCAGAGCTGGGTTACGGTGGCAGTGGTTCGTTCTGACGCAGGAGGGAAAGAAGAGATCAGCTCTTGTGGGCTGACTAGACAAGAAGAATCATAAACATCATTTTTTCTATACTTGTTTCCTTTCCCTTTGCCTGCTCTGTCTACTCAGATAGTGAGATCCTTGGATCAGGGAATTTTGGTTTTTACATTTCTTTATTCTGTTAAGCAGTGTGCCATGTAGACAGCTGCTGTACCAAGCCATGAAGACTATTGTAAATCAATTAATAGTACAGATTCATTACAAAATACAGTATGTAAAGCATTAAAGTACTAAGCACATTAGGGAGCAAATCATACAATTCTAGGATAGAATCATGATATTACCTGTATATTCATCCGAAAAGCCTGACAGTGTGAGTGGGTTGGGTATTGCATCGCAATTTATACTTGTGGTTTCTAAAAAGAAAAGTAAAAGTCATGTACAAACGATATAGAGGGACTGTTTCCAGAAATAGTACAAAAAAGCTTATGCTATATAAAACCAGATACACAAACTATTTCAAATTAAGCTGAAAGACATTTATCATGGTGGCACCTTGACATAAATCTCAGGGTTTAAAGCAATACAATCTCACACAGAGTACGCAAATATTGGCGTCTGGGACTCAATCTATCCTTGCCCCCAAAAAATTTACAATTGAGGATTTCACATCTTAAAAAGCAGCTATCAAAAAAGGATGTCTACCAACAGAATTGTCCTTCCTTTGTACCCTGACCAGACTGAAACTTGGGCTTTTACCACCTGACAATAATGAATCACTGGTTTTTTTATTTCCTGCTGCAACATTTGTGGCAATCATAATCAAAATTACTTTTGAACTCTGGACTTGCAAATGTGTTCTACTCCCAAGAAAATTGCATACTTAAAGCTGTTCACCAGGGAAATGTTAACAAGAATCCAAGAGCTTAGGGCAAAGGCACACTGACAGATTTACCTGAAATTTATTCTCCTTAAACTTTTATAGAAATTGACACTTTTGAAGTATAGTTTTTTCCACCCCAAGAAGTGGATTTTGTAAGCAGTTTATTGTACCTTAGCGACCACTCTCTACGTTTTCTCTGTGTGATAAAAAGTGAAACTTTTTTTCTAGATCTACAAATTATACACACAGAAATCCACCAGATTTTTGCTCCTTCTCTGACCAGAATTACTCAGCAAAGCTGCCCCAGTGCAATCTATGCTCTTAGGGATACCTGTGAAGCTTTTGTGGTCTTAGTGGGTTTGCACCAAGGCTAACAGTGTCCCCACTCTTCTTCTTGCCATCCTTACCGTATATTCAAAGTCATAGTTGGTAAAAGAAGTAGTGGGCTGTTTTTGCCTGGCTAGGCAGATGCCTTCATATTTGCACCACTTCAGAGGATTTCATTTGTAAGTCAGCAGTGGACAAATAACTATACAAATAACTGAACAGAACCCTAGAGGATACTTCTGCAGTCAGCAGTTGCTGGTTATGGGTCTAATTTGCTGCCTCCATCTCTGAGTATTCAAAAGCCTACTTTGGAAAGCAGGGCTGCGGACTACTAACAAGATCACAAAACTGGAAGCTTGGAATTGGTCAGAATTTTATGTCACAGTTGAATAAAGGAAGTTCAGTAATTAAATAAAAACTCTTGTCACTTTTTTCCCAAAGAAAAAATTTCCCTCAGCCATTCCTGGTGATCCTCTGGAGCTAACAGAAACAAAGGAAAGACACTCGAGTATTTGCACTGTTGTCAAGATTCTCTAGGAAGGCTGAAGGACCACAATTATACTAAGACCTCAAGTTTAGGCATGCAGACACTGTTTCTATTCCTGGATTCAACTAATGGATGGCACAATTTTCACGTTCTGGAAGCCCTCTCCGCAATACACCAAAAAGAACTTTTAATGGAGTCCTTACCACTACAATGAATACTGGATGTAAAGATGGTATCTACTCCAATGTAATTTAGCAGAATTTAGCAAGGAACGCAACTGATACCAAGTTCAAAACTATACATTCTCAGACTCATCTTCAGCCTAGGTATTTTATTTAATGTCCACTGCAGGTATAAAATAATCAAGCTCAGAAAGGTTCAAAGAGAACTTGTAAAAACTCACTGTAGATATGAGAGCAGTGGTTTTCAACTTGTGATCCCTAAGACCCTGAAAGATCACAGAACACCTCCATGGGCACCAAGCAGATTTCTTGTTTAGATGTTGTGACTTTATCAGTCAACCGATCAATGTACTTCAAACTTCCAGGATTGTGATTTATATGAATTTAATAAATTCAATTTTGTTCAATTTCAATAAAAGCAGGAACAGACTCACAAGCATTTATAAAAAATAACACTACTTACTTTGTGCGTCGAGACAGATGAGCATAACCCAACTGATCAAAGCAAAAACTAGAGATCTAGAAAGCGCCATGAGCACTGCAGAAAAAGTATCACACCGGAGGCAAAAACAGATGGTTGTTTCTCATATATACTTGCAAAGAATCATTTCACTTGCCATACCATAAGTTAGTTATCTTGACAAATGTTTCAGTGAGAAAGGCAAAAGACTGGAATAAGCCTTTGAGAGCAATCCACAAACTATATAACATGCTTATCATTTTCAGCTGGCGAGATCAAAGTCCCTTTTGGGCAATAAAAATAGACCAACAAGGAAATGTCACTTTCTGTGTTAAAAGCACAAATAACAAAGTCTATTTTTATTTTTCTTTTCAGCATAGAGATGAGAATAAATAAATTAGCAAGATGTCCTGACCAATATGAGGGAAGCCCACAAGCCCACACACTTCCTGGGAAAGCAAACTAAATGGTGTGTTAAAAGGCAAAGGCACCAGCATTGCCCCTTTTGATCTCGTAACGATAGCAGAGTGTCTTCTCATAACTCTGTACTTACTCCTTGTGGAACAGAATTCCTGTTGCGAAAACAGTAGTTACTATCTGCTGCGATGAAAACAGACATCTCTCAAGTGTACCTAGTATTTTACAGATAGTATACATTGAAAATAGGTTTAACAAGGCAGTTAAACTGTTTTACTTCAATGAAGTTTCCTGAAAAAGAAAAAAGGGACACTAAAAGCTTGCAGAGAATTTTCAAAGACTACAAATGATACAGCTAATTATGCAGTTTGTTTCAGTCATTTGGAGGTAAACATACCTTTAATTCAAAGGGGCAATGGATTATGCAGTAAGGGAATTGCTGCCAGAAGGTCTTCTCATGTTTGTGCTAGCATGTTTTGCCACCATGGATACTAAAGTAATTACTATTGTTTGAATGAAAATGCAAAACATAATAAAATTGCACATAACTAAAAATTAAATTATCATTGTGCTTTCCTAGTCTTAAATAACTGAAATGAAAACGCGGGAGCAATTCAAGCAGAAGCAATTAAAAAAAATATTAACAGGAATTCAGTCATGGGTGCCATCTCTCTTGGACAAAGGCCACATCCAGCCACCATTATGCACCAGTAGCATTATTACTAGAGCCAGTCTCAAGCCAGTCATTTTTCCTCCCCTGATTGTTCCCTATGATGGCCAAGCCTTAGCAAGTCTACATGGCAAAACAGAGATCTGTGCACAAAACACCTCCTGGGAAGAAGGAACAGGAAGAGAAGTTCTCTGATCTTGTTCACTGAACAGCATCACATACCTTTGTGCTATCATCACCAGCCCAGAGGCGACATAAGCTACTGGTACCAAAAAGATCTTCTAGCAACCAATCCTCTTGACCGTTAGAAATTATTTATGTGCTGGAACCTTAATCTGCTAACAAAGACCTCTTTTTTGATATTCCAAATCACAGTGAAGGCAAACCAGCTTCAATGTTTCCCAGGACCCCTGTTAGCAAGAGGTATCCCAGAGAGCTGGAAGCTCAGTGATGAGAAGTGCCATGAGACCTTAGAGGATAAAACTCCAGAAAGATCTCCCTCATTATCTTTGGGGAGGCAGCCTAGAAGCTGAAGGAGGTATGCTGTTCATGTACATGAAACCAGTGCAAAACCACGTATAATTCAGAGGTCCCCTACAGTGTAGAATGAAACCTGCTGCTCAGATGCAGCACAATGCTGTTACCCACTCTCCATAAGCTTCAACACCCGTTTAGCTGGGAGGGCCCTAGTCCAAGGCTGCCATGCAGGTTTCTTCCTTCCTGCTTGGCTGCGGTTCTCAGGGATCAGCACTCCCAAGCCCAGACAAAGAGAAGCATCGTGACAGTTTCAGCCACTGCCATCTGTGTCCCGTAATGGAATCGGGCCCAGAACAGAGTTCAGATGAAGTTCATTTGTTTTCTACACTTAGCATACATGGAAATAGAAGGATGGAGACATGCATTTAAGGCAAGATGATTTGTAACACCAAATGAGCTATAGAACTGGCAGGAATACAACCCAGCAAGGGTGGGGTGGTAGAAACAGCACCTTTTTTCAACTGACATTGAACACCATTAACCACATTGTTAACAGCCCAGCATCCAGGTAATCACCAAGGACCACACCGCTTGCCGAGAACCAGGACACAACAATGGTAAGCAGCAGGACAAACACTTCTCCCACACCAGACTGACAAGTGACAGGGATCTACCACAGGCTGTGCGGGAGTGCACAGCCCTCCCCAAACTGCCCACTTGCAACAGCAGCAGCACCTATCAAATTGGGAATCACAAGGGCTTTGAATACTGAAGTAGAGGAGCTCATGCAGCCCTGTGCAACTTTCTGTCAGTTGCTGTAGCCTTCAGACTGGCTGATGGCTCCATCAACCTCCACTGTCATGATGCTCAAAGACAGGATGAGACATTAACCTCAGGGCACAGCCATTCTGTGCTGTCACTTGGCGTCAGGCCTGGAAAAGCCTTTGGCTGGTTTTATTTATAGATACAGCCGATAGGAGATTCAACAGTAAATCTATTCCTGTAGAAAGATAAATTTAGGAAGTAAAGATGACTGCACTCATGTTAATTATTAAGAAACAGAGGGGAAAAAAAACCCTCCGAACACAGTGGTACAGTTCATACAGATTAAATTTCAGCAAGAACAGCTGCAGGAGAAAAGTCTTAAGTGTACGTCTATGTATAGAGCTCTCCTGGATGTCAATAATAACGTAAGGTTTTACATTTGCCTAGAGTAGAGAGGGAGGTACCTAGGACAAAGGGTAACGGCTTTAAGCTGAAAAAGGGTTGATTTAGATTAGATATTAGGAAGAAATTATTTACTGTGAAGGTGACAAGACACTGGAACAGGTTGCCCAGAGAAGCTGTGGCTGCCCCATCCCTGGAAGTGCTCAAGGCCAGGCTGGATGGGGCTTTAAGCAACCTGGTCTAGTGGAAGGTGTCCCTGCCCGTGGCAGGAGGTGTTGGAACCAGCTGATCTAAAGGTCTCTTCCAACCCAAACCGCTCCATGATTCTATGAACCTCCCATAAGGGCTCAAGCAAGCATCTGATGCACAGGAGCAGTTTCCCAACACAATACAGTATATGTCTGTACACACAACAAGAAAAGGGAACAATGTTTTTTTAAAAAAATGGATTCCCTTCTGGCAAAGAAAGAGTCACGTCAAATATGCCCATACTATTCATGGATTTATGTTTACAAACTGTGGCAACCCTATGTCCACATTTTTCCTATCACATCTTATTTTCTTGGAGCCATTACTGAATTTAAAAATCTGGCCCTTCCTCCAAGATTTCTGGACATCAAGCAAACAGGCACAGCTTCACAGTGTAGAGAGTTAAAGTACACATGACAGTAGGACTGCAGACATTCCAGTATACCAGCTGCACATATATGGGACATCCACAGAGCAATTTCCAGAAACAGAATCATGGAAACTAATCCTATTTACAGATCTAACAGACTGTTTAAATGGTATGTTCAGCACTGCAGCAGTGGAAAGCTAAGTTAAACATGTTTGTAACATAGCTTAGTTTGAGAGTTTGCATACTTGGGTCACTTGTAGGTCAGCTCACTCATGAACTTCTAATCCAGCTTCAAAACTCAATGCAGATAAAAAGTCTTTTAAGTCCTCATAGATTTGGAGTAGCTCTGCATTCAATGATATCCTGTTCTTCACAGATAAAAGCCTGTACCATGATGCTGCAATTTAATCACAAATACATGTGCATGACTGAGACCATCAAACATTTACACACTTAGCTCTTACAAGTATCCATAAAAAACTCACACACTTCTTAAATTAATAACATTTATTTCCATTAAACCAAGACAATTTTTCAAAATTAATACAAGATAAAAATTCAAGGTGGTTGGCAAGGGGGAAAAAAGACAGACTGCACATAGCGTATGTTATTTTTATATGCTCAAAAATATTTTTGAATAAAACAATACTGGCACATAGAACTGGCATTTTCCCACAGAAAAAAACCAGCAGAATTCTCCCTTCTCTTCTAGTCAGTAGTTCTATGAAAACTAAACACACATACATGCAGCCTGCAACTTTCATAGCAAAATTTACCATAGGAATTTGGAACAATCCTCTATCTGAAGTCACAAAATTGTAGCAAAACACTTATTCTACTGCATTTTCATACCCAGTGGATTTTATAAGACTTCCCCTTTCAGCAAACAACAATCTGTTTTCCAGTGTTTACTGTAAGTGCTTAAAACTGCATTACTACTTGCAAACAAGCCTGAGGCATTAATAAAGCCTGATTTATTTGAAACAGATTAAAGCACTCCTGCAAAGTTACCACTCCTGCTTCAAATCAAAGCCATTGAAATCCAGTTTTGCCTGTTGGTTTCATTGGGCTCGGAACCTGCTGTAACATTAGACAAAACACACAATAAACAACATTCATTTTTAATTGTTTCAATAAAAATCTTCCACCTTGAAAGCAGTGTTTTCAAGTATTGCTATCCTAGTCTTCTAATGCCTACTGAAAATCCTCAAGAAACAAGACAAATAAAAAAGTCTGGATGGAGAGAAGAGTGCATTTAAACCATGATCCCCCTCCTTACCCCTCCCCACCCTCCCACCCAGGATCTTGCTGACTTAATTCCAAACTCACAATTTATTGTACAGCTGTGGCCTGGAATAAGCTTTCCCTGAGCGCTCTTTCTACCTGTTTCAAAAAGTCAGAATGTGTTTACTTGAATTCAACCATTATTATTGCCATTATTGCCATTTTCTTTGCTAATATGCAACGTATTTTCTAGGCAAGTTATTTTATTTGGTAGCCCTGGATTTCACACGTACACAAACTTGTATTCTATTGCTCCAAATACAGAACTTGAAAGTGCATCTGACTTCTAAACAGTATTATTCAGGCAGGTTTCAGAAAGTAACTAGACCCAAAAGATCTACATGCACAAATCTTCATAATGATACATCTCCATTGAAAGATGCAGAATTAATAGCATATCTGTTCAGAAATTTAGTGGCATAGCATCATTAAGAGACAGAACTGCTTTGCGTCCTAAGGTCTGGATATTAGAAGGGAACAAAACACTGTATTGTGCAAGAGGAATCAGATATGGAACAGGAATGGGTATTTATTTCACATCCAAGTAAAGCAAGCATTTCACGTGCAAGATGCAATAGTGCATCATAATGGCATTTATATAATCTTTGGAGGTCTAGTCTCTACCTGCTACCCACCTTCACACGAATGGGAGTTGTCTGATATACAGAAGGAAGCCTCAGAACCGCATTAAAATTTTTGCTTAAACTAGCCTAAATCACAGGTATTGTCACAGACTTTAAATGCAAATCCCCAGAGGACTGACCTAAAATGTACCATCAAATACTACACAATATAAATACACTAGGCGACTTGTGTTAATGCTGCTGACTGTATTCAGAATTCAGTAGTCTTGCTTTTCCCTTTTCAGTATTTCTAGCATACTAAAAGGCATATTTACGTCTTCCCTATAAATAAAGTTAGTCTGATAATTTAACTTTGTAGATTTATAAAATATTTTCTATGCAACTTAACACAATAGCCTAAAAAAGCAATTACATTTAAATTTAAGAAATAGTATATTTACAATTAAAATAAGTACAGACCTTATTGGATTTGCATTCATTTATCACACAAAATAATTTACAGAGCTTAAAGTAATAAATAAGTCACTGGAAAGCTTTCAGAGATGTGCATTCTCCGTATGTCAGGGTGCAGTACGGTTTCAGGAAGCAGTAATGAATTCTGGCTAAAGTTTTTTTCATCAGTCTTTATGTAGGACGGCCTTGACCAAAACGGGATTTTGACCTGGATTAAGAACACGTAAGAAATGTATGTACATTATTACTATTAGAATTTTAAATTATAGCCCAGTCAGCTCTTCAGTACAGTATTTGTTTGAAATTACTTTCACATTAGAATGTCTTCTGAGAGAAGATAGCGAAAAAAATAAATCCCTCTCCCAAAATCTATTATTGAGAAAGTTGACTTTCTGCCAGGATACCTGTACATACAAACTACATACTCATACAAAGGTACACAATCTGGAAGAACTGTGATGTTGTAGAGTCCTAGAATTGTAGAACAGTTTGGGTTGGACCTCAAAGACCATCTAGTTCCAAACCCCCTGACACAGGACTACAGAAACTAAGTCACATGCATATTTTTTTGACAGAAGTAAGACCTGTGAGGAATTTGTCTGACAACATATTTGAGGCTTCCAACCCATCCCTTAAAAGTTGGTCAGCAAGTCTGCTGTAAGCTTCAGCTCAAGAGGCTTAGCTGCTGGCCAAATTATGAGCAGTTCTAGGCTCTACACCTGCAGAGTGTGCCAGCTTCTCAGTTCATTTTTGGTTTACCCATTTAAGGTGTACAAGACTAACAGGCAGTAACATAGGTGTTTGGTGTGTGGGTGTTTTTTGGTTTTGTTTTTGGAAGCAGGCCAAAGAATATGCTAAAGAATCTTGGCTAATGCTTTTCCAGTTATCCATAATTTTGCAAAAAACTTTATCGGGAGCAGCAGTCAACATCCCAACACAGAAGCAATAAAGCTGTTCTTCCAGCACGGATACAAGAGTTTCATTCTCTTAGCTCTAATTTGACAAAGGAGGCTTTCACACCATATATGGTGTGAAAATATGGTGAAAACCATACTAAGAGACAAAATCCTCTTTAATTTGACAAAGAAAGCTTTCACACCATATATGGGTTAACCTGCTGGAGAGGATGCAGATTCAAAACAAGTATATGAAATGAGGCATGTTTTTCTGGAGACATCCATCACCTCCCCACCTGAAATCCATGTTTATTTTAAAATCTTACCTGGCATTCTTCTCAGCATTGTTTTGCCGTGCACTGACCTGCGCTGAGGCCTTTATCTGAGCTTCAAGTCTAGAATAAATGCCTCCTGCATACTGGAATACACACACACACAAAAAAAAACCCACCAGGTTTTGACATTATTCCAATTTAATCAGTGACTTTTCATAAAAATCACTATATTCAGCAGAACCTATAGCATTCCTTGTTTCATTACCACAACACAGTACTGAAAACTGTTAAACCCATCCTATTTTCCACACAGAGCTTTTTAAAGACAGTAAGTTTTAAATACTATTTTAAACTATCTTCCAAAAAAAAAAAATGCTTGGAACAAAACAAAGACTGATAAAATTCAGTTGTTGATCTTAAGTATTGAATAGATGGTATTTTCATTTGTGTTACATATTTTTGTTAATCAAGACTCACTTCAATTCTGTAAACACTACATTGTGATAGGACAAATCTTACTTCTTTGCTGTCCTTTGACTTGACTCGATCAAGGTCTCCCAGTCTCATTTTTATCAAGTGCCCTGTAATCTCAGACATTCTTCTCTGATCTGTCAGAAATAAGAAAGAATATTTAGAACAGAGGTTTTCCTTGCTACTGAATACAAAGAAAGAAGAATTAGATGCACCCTTTAGTGATATTGTATTTGTAAAATTAGCTTTCTTTTCAGCTTATATAAAAATCTTGAGCAACCAATGCTCATACATGCAATGTAGCTATAGCAGTGTTCTTGGCAGAATCCAGATTCAGCTTGAAACACTACATCAAGATCAAAATCTGTGGGAATGGTTTTCAAAACAGCAAAAATGCACAACAGTCTCAGGAAAGATTAAAAAAGGTGGAACAAATAAATAGAAGTCCAAATAATTCTAGTCAGAAAGACTGGGAAAGAAATAGAAGTGAATGTTTATCTGCACAGACAACAAATGGTACAGGGATGCAGGAAAAAATAATCACATACTTATACAGTCATCAGATGACACAACTATAATCTCTGTAGGCTATGTGCTGACATTCTAAATAAAAAACATAAACCATGCTAACAAACACTTATAACGCACTTTTTTTCTTTTTTTCCTGCAAACTTTGAACTGCTTTCCAATATTTTCCAAGACAATAGGCCCAATGCTGCCCATTTATTTTTCAATCCGTATGCAAGACTACAATATATAGTTTTATGCTGTGGATTTTCTTTCCATTTTCCTGCCACAAACATATCTTCTCCTGTAGAGCAAGTGAAATTGCTAATAAGTGCTAATCAAATCCTAAAGTAATATTTTCAAACGGAGTTCTTAGCTGTATGAACATTTATGTACACTTTGGAGGAATCTGAGATTGATGTGTGGTTTGGATATGGCTGATTACTAATGATTAGTCTAGCTGAAATCTGTTTATTTCCAAATAAGGAGCAACTATAAAAAAAACCCACCCCAAACCCTATTGCTATATCTGAGATTGAATTCAACCTAAAGGTTTCCAAGTAGCTATATTTTAAGAAAATTAAATTTTTCTTATATGAATTAATTATTTTCTTTGCATAATATTAACTTCATGAAAGCTAAACTCATGCAAGAACAGACCATCTTCTCTTTGAGCATCTTGATTGAATCTTAGTGACCTTGACGCATCCCATTTGTTCTGCTGCATACTCACGCTGGTTAGAAAAGAAAGATGTACACCATGTTATCAGTAACAGTTTACAAAAAGGGATATACTAGAATATGTTCTCAAGGACTTTGAAAATTACTTACGTGAATGGAGATGCATCTCGGGAACTTGACTGTTGAAGACAGAAAAACACATTAAATATGTTTTGAGATCAAGTTCAAAACTTAAGAGAATTCCTCATTATTCAACCCAACCAGAGAGGCTGGCATCACAGCTAGGATTTACCTTATCAGATGGCTTCTCCTTTTTCTGAACACTAGGTGAAGAAACCACCTTCTTTGGGTGCTTGTAGGATTTCTTTAATTTCTCCTTTCTCCCTGCTAATTGAAGAAATATCTACTCATATAGTCACAGATATTTCGATTTTCTCATCTACACAGCTACAAAAGAATTGTTTCTCTCTACTTCTTTACAGAGTAAATGAACAGGCTATTTCCATTTTGTTAAGCGTTGCAGGCATTGCAATAGTTTCCTGCAAAATACACTCTTGATCAACTCCGAGGACATCTCACACATGAATAGTTGCAGCTTTCCTTGTTTGTCAGTGGGTTTTGTGGCACTGAACAGTGGCGTAACTATGTATCTAAACACAGAAAAACTAGAAATGCAATTAAAATAACATTAGTTTTTATTTATTTTAAAAATGTCTAATCTTAAAGATTTGCTTACAGAAGAATTCTGCTGCCTTAAATCTCTAAATACCAGGGAGGATGACTGTAGAGACATGTAGTACCTGGTTTCCTGCATACTTCTTCTTCATCCCCCACTTCATCCTCAGTGACCTCTGAGCCAGTGGTATACTCCTCTTCTTCAGATAACAATGACTGCTGTTTCTATTCAACAGGAGTAGAATGCCACAGATTATAAGTGAGGCTTGATTCCTATTAAATAATACATTAAATCTTTCTTGAAGGAGCGGACTTCCAACGCGGCTCTGTAGCGATGTAACTGCATGCACAGTTAGGTCTGAGAACATGTTTCTCAAATGTTGAGGAAGTAATTTGAAATCTTTGCTTAGAATATTTTGGTAAGTATTTGTATTTCTGTTTCTTCCAAGTAGTCAGACATTGTAGGAGGTTGCCCCTGGAGGCAGTAGAACCTCCACCTTCAGAGATACTCAGGATTTGACTGGCTATGACCCTGAGCAAAGGTGTTATGGCTTTGAAGCTGAATCTAACTTTGAAGATGGCCCTGCTTTGAGAACAGGAGGAAATACATAAGATGACCACCAGAGATCCCTTCCAACCTGTATTATCATATGATTCAGTGTTTACTATCCAGTGCATTGCTGGCTATATTAGTTTTCTAATTAATAAGAAAGTTTGTTACAGTAGCACATGTCTGAGCTAGCCACATAATCAACTAATACAAGAAAGTACAAGTTTATGAACAGTTATATTGAGGCTTGCTGGGTCTTGCAAACTGCCTGAAATTGCTGAGACACCCAGTAATTAAATACCACAAAGCATGCATATCACAGTGCACTACAAATACATGCATTCTGCACACCTGAGCTACTTGCATTAATAATTTATTGCAAGTTGTTCTGGAATATCTGGTTGGCTTTTTTTCCTGTGAACTCACCCTAATACCTAAATTATTTTTTTTTCTTTCTACCTCTTACACATCATCATAAACTATGGGCTCCAAGATAGCAACAGATGGGGTCACAGTGAATAGTTCCTAACTGATCAGCACAGAATAATGAAAATACTAAGGAATGTGATGTTTACATTGTTTGAATACACACATATATCTTTTAAAATAAGTGATAATGACTACTTAGTAATCCATGAGAAACGATGACACTTAATATGAACTACAAGTCAAAAAGATTAGGAAACATGTTTTTGCAAGAATGGTCTTACTATAGGACACTAGGAACATCAGACTGCAACACAAATCCTCAAGAGTGACAGAGGCAAACTGCTGCTCTGTAGCATTTACATACAGAAATAGTAAATAATGTATGTAAATGATACATCCTATGCTACTGGAAGAACAACTGCCCATTCTCAGCATTTGGCTAGGCCCTCAACTCTGATAAAAGGTTTTTTTGCAATGAGGCAACTTAGACAAGCCATCAAAGAGAAGACCATCAAAAGCTGATTTTGATGATTTACATTTTGGTCAGCCTAACAAACTATTAAGAACTGATGCATGCAGTGCCAGTCCATTGTTTGTTGCCATTTATAAAAACATTTTTATTTTTATTCAGGCCAAAGTAGTACTTCACGCATACTTTATACTTTCTTGTAAAAAGCGTTGCTATACTGCAACCTCCAAATTAAAGCAAAAGAAAACATATTTTTCACCCAATTAATTAGAAAATAAGACAAAAATCAAACTTAGTTCTCTGCCAGTGCTGAGGAGCAAATATTTAAAATTATGAAGAAAATACTTTACTAACCAGCTGTAAAGTCCAGTTCTTCAGAGAAAGAAACTGTAGTCACAGAAAGAGAAAGAAAAGCATGGAAATTAATGAAGTAATAATAACTAGAACTTTAAAAATGTGAGTGGAATTCTGAAAACAGAAGTGGTATGTACAGCAATCTACACTGGTAACTCCTAGAAGGCCCACTCCCGCCTGCAACTATAAATTTTGGTGGAATGACTAACCTCAAACAGGTTATGAGCCACTGACCGATTAAATGCAGTGGAATCGGTCATGCTTTAATGTGCCTAACTTTAGCACTAAAAATATTTACAGCTGATTTTAATCTAAAAAAGCAGTCCGGTGCAGGGTGGGGATGTTATGTACCAGATGGTTATGGAGTTTAAATCCTCCTACATTTACTGCAGGAGAGCTTCTGCTCCTGTTTGAAATCCTCATGGAATCAGCAGACACTATGCTACTATCAGGATTGTTGAGTTAGCAGAAGTTCCACGAAGGGTGCAGAACTTCAAAAACATCTTTGCATGAAAGCTCTCTTTAAACCAGAGGTAGTATTATAAACAGTCTGGACTGTTGACAATCTGACAGACAAGTGATGGCATTCTGTTGACCTGACATACACGTGGTAACATACATGCATCATAGTTCTGGAAAGTAAAAACTTTCACACACTGGGGGGGAAAAAAAAAAAAACCAACCCACAAAACAAAACCAACCAACAAAACAAACCAACAAAAAAAATCCCCAACCAAAACACAACCCAAGTTACAGCTCTTGATTTATGGACTCTCTTGCAAAAGCTATGTGGACACACCCAGATACATCAGGAGGCAAAACAAAGGTAGCAATCATTTGAATATTTGCCAAGTGATGCATTTTAAAGTATGACTGGATCCTTAAATATCATCAGTTTAAGAATGGGGTGGAAAGCAGAGACATACAGAGAATTGCCTCTGTATGATACACAGAAATATTTCCAGCAGACAGTAAAAGTTTTGCCTTTTCACCAACTAGGTATTTTGCACCTACGCTAGCCTATGCTATCCTGCAATGCTCAGCAGTGCACTACTTCCTCCAAGAATGTATGGGTTTTGTTTTTATTAAAAGTTGTCTAATGAATTCTTCAAAGTACCCTTGTAAGAAACCTCATTATCAGAAAAAAGGGGGGAAAAAAATTAGCACTCACAGCATTGATTTCTCCAGTTTTGGGACCCCACGGCATATTTGGTTCTACAAGCACATCACATTCAATGCCTTTTTCATCACAGAGCCCAATGCCAGAATCACTTAAAGAGAAAGATGTGAAACGAAAGTAATTTTTTCTATTTCACAATTTTAGAATCAGTCTCTCTTTACTCATCAAATATCAAGAAAGAAAACAGACCTCCAAGTCAGCTACGTATTTTGATAAACAATCCATTAAAACATAAAGGAGTGAATGCTTATGGAGGATGAATGACTAAATGTCTGCTTGAAGCTTAAAATGAAAAAGTACTTGTTCTTTTCCCAATTTCCAACTAAGCAATCAAAAATAAGTTACCTTTAAAAGTCCTACATCCCATTTCAAAATGTAAAGAAATTAAATGTAACGTGCGCACATGTTAAATGTTGAAAGCTAAGTTATGTCAGTAACACAACATTCTTACCTATTCTCATCCTTAGTGAAAGGAACAACAATAACATCTCTATGATGAAGCAGATCATTCAATATTTTAGTAGTCTGAGATGGCAAAGCATCCCCATCTTCATTTCCTGAAGGTAAATCAACCACATGATCCCTCACTTGGCAGCCCTGCGATACACATACACAAAAGATCAAAACCTTGAGTTAATACAACAAACTGATTTCAGTAAGTACCATAACAGATTTCAACTTTTCAGTTCTTGTTTCCAAAGGTCCTAGCCTGCCCTGGGACACTTCAACAATTTACAATCCTTCTTTTGAAAGAGATGTATTTTCATAACACACTGTCACTCCCCCAACATGTATCACACACTTTTAAAAGTGAGCTAGTATTGAAGTACCTTTGGGAGGGTTGTAGGATCAAATCGAAGAACTTTTTGGTTACAACAGGGATATACTCCTGTCGCAGTCGAGCCCAGAGCACTTACTACACTTGGATAAAGAACTGGCTGCAAATGGTACTGGCAATGGGAGAATTCAGTACACAGGAAAGACTACATTAGAATAAAAAGAGAGATAATGAGAGGTAATATTAGCTACAGAAGTAAAAATTTTGCACTACAAAGAATGCATACTAGGCTTTGTTGCCACATATTTTCCAAACTGCTTTAATCCCTGCCTTGCTCCCCCACAACATGCCATCTACAGACAAATAAGTGAAAGTCAAAACATACTAACTTGGTTACATCTCGAGCAGGTCAACCAATTGACAGTCCCCCAAAGACGCCAATAAACATCCCTCCAGGATTTCAATTCCTCATGAAGGCAAATTAAGTACTCATGCACTTCCCAGGTTTTGTCTCTGAAAAAGCAAAAGGTCAAGCTGCATACAGAATCGCAACTCTGTTTTGATCCTGCCACCAGAAAGGTGAAGCAAAGGAGGAGAGCAACACTTGCTCCACTGGTGAAAAGCCTACAGAAGAGTTCAGAACAAGAAGGATACAATGTGGGACAATCATTACTAAATTCAGACCATGACAGAAGAGCCTATATTCTTCCGCAACATCCTAAACTTACTTATAACAAAGAGTTACAGCTTGATTCATCTCAAGCTCCACATCTTGCAAATTATAAACCAAGATAAATATCAAACCTTTCGGAAATCAGGAGAACCATTAAGGAGAGGAAAACCCAATACACAGAGCAGAAGAAATCAAAATATGCACATGCAAACAGTCAAACTCAGTCATATTGCAGTTTTCTGTCTTTAAAGCAATATGTTGTGCAACAGAAACAAAGTACTACCATTGTATTTTATTTTAAAAGCCAACATAATGTTACTATGTATCTGCAACACAACAGCAACTATTCAGTTGAGAATTAAAGTTTGAAAATATAAGATTGTCTTTTTGATGAATACATGTATCTGAGACTTCCAGTCTTAAAAATACAGACCTTGTTCCTTCCTGGTGATAAAATGACACGCGCTTCTTCAGAATCCAAAAGAGAATATGCAACTTGCACTGGCGCATGTTATCCTCAGAAACAGCAGATACTGTTTTCCCACAGTTTTAAGCCCTGGCCTGAACTGGTTTTTGTCATATATAATACATCTAACCCAGACTAAGTGAGCAGTACTTCCAACTGGAAATTAATTCTAGGCACCACTAGAGGACCAATAAACATAAACCTATTTTTAAATCATTAAAGATAGGCTTGTATTAGCTCATAAGCCTGAATTCATTAGTGGCCAGTGTCACTTTGCCTAGGGAACAGTAAACTGATTCTGTTTAGAAAAGCTGTCACAAGTACCACAAGGCAAATAATTAGAACCTAAATAATCCTCTGAGTAACTCTACAACCCTGCACATTTATATGCTAGGAATTGTATAGCAGCTACATACAGTCATCTTAAGTGACGTAATACAGTTAATGAATTTCATGTGGCTAATCATCAATGACCCTAAAAGGTCAGGACAGGGTCACAAGATTTGGTTCTGTTTATAGACTGTTAGGCAGAACTTAATCGACACCTTGGAATTACTGGTGGGAGGTAACACCAAATACATGTTACCTTGGGAGCTGATACTGAACAGTGTTTTGGTTGTTCCGAATGAAATAGATCTGTTGAGAAAGGTCTCCTGTTATTAATTTCCCACCATCTTCCTTAAAAGGTGCATGCGGGGAGGGAGGGAACTGCAGCTGATCACACACTGATCTTCATTAAGAAGACAATCCAGCTGTTCACAAACATGGATCAAACAGACAGATCTGAATTAACCATTTGTGCCAAACAAATCAGGCATACATATAGAATGGGTCCTGGGAGCTCCTCTTTAGAACAGAAAAGCAACTGGCAAGGTTTATTTATAGTACTTTTTAAGCAGGCTGCATATTTGATTTGACAGTACAAAGTCAGTCTAGAAAATAACTCTAGCCTTTCTTTGCTGGCAGAGATGGGTCCATCATTTAATAACAAACCTTGTAGAAATGCAGCCTTTAATTTAATTCGTCATCAGTTACATATATCTTAACACTTTTTTGATGAAAGAATTAGTGAGTATTTTCTGTTTAGGGCAGCACAACCCAAAATAGCCCTCCCAGTAATCATGGCTGTAGTTTTTCCATTTCCATTCAGCAGCAGCACCACTGAATGAGTTTCAGAAGTACAATATGGTAATCACCCCTTTTTTTCCTTTTGCTAGGTAATATAAGAAGTTGAAATGTTTCATACTGCTCTTCATGCATCTATGACTTCATTTTGTAAGGTATCTGGTAATTCCTAAACTTTTTTGTGTTTCGTAAAATCACCCAAGATCATATAGTTGAAGAAAGGTTTTTAATATATATATATTCACTACCTTATATGAACATAGACAATATTCCCATGTTGATCTATGTTGATTTTTCCTGGTACGCAAGGAATCCTTCTTTCAGTTTCTTTAGTTAGCAGCTTTTTACATAAGCAACACCTAGATTATTTAAAAAAGAAAGAAAGAAAGAAAGAAAGAAAAGAAAAGAAAAGAAAGAAATAAAGTACTGGAGTAAGAGCAGGACTTCAAAACACAGGGACTGTCCTTGCAACTGAAGCAGTAATATAAAACAGCCATACCTGTATAATGTTGCTGCATTTCCTCGAGAATCTGGATTTAGGTACTCCGGATCAAACAGTCTCTCAATCTTCTTGCAGAAAAGTTTACTATTAATGACAACAACACAGCTTATCCATTAGAAAAAACTGAAAATTGTTTTATGTATAGTGAGACTAACAATTATATTCTGATAATAAACAAAGTCACCACCTTTCTCTCAGAATCCAGCTTTTAATATGATTTTCCTTTAAACTAAACTGTTTGGGTAACTGGTTCCTGACCTGGTCATCTCTCATTTTTACACAGATGTGAAGAAAGGGATCCCTTAAATTTTTTTGCTCTATTATGTTGCTTGCCAATATAAAATGCCAACTTCTACCTTGACTAAAAGACCTTCTATAAATGAATACTTCTGTGAAATTACGCTGAACTTTTAGAATTAAAGTTATGTCTTCATCCCTACTGATTAAAATTCTTTCTTTCTTTCACCTTGCTTGTCTGTCAGTCTGCCCTCCAGTAACTGGCCCTTATCTTGACACTGACTAAGCTGGAGTCCTTATGAAATAGTACTCCATCATGTCTATTCAGCCTTCCAGCCATCCTAAATTCTACATCTAAACGTCAGAGTTCACAGGACGCTGAAGCCAAACCATTCTCTACAAATTAGGAGCATGTCATCCCGTAAAAAGTTCCTTACCCTAATCCTGGCTCCCATGTGAGAATTCATGAATAATTTGCCCATGCCACACTTCTAGTACAGCCTTTCCTTTTGATCCTTTCCTAAAAAAGCTCTTTGCTTTTGCTCATAATTTTAATACAAAATTCTGAATACAAAATTCTGAAGGAACTTCATGATATTGTGTTAAAGATACATTACATGAGAATACGAATTGTATATATGTCTCACTTGAAACCCCACAGTGTCTTAGCTGTTCTGAAAAACGATCCAAAAGCCTGACAGCACTTCAGTAGTGTATTACAGGGCAAAAAGTTACCTCTTAAATTTGTCTCTTTTGTCCTTCAGCTCTTCCAATTCATTGTGCGTGAAGAGATCAGCAATGTGTGTAACAAGATTAGCATTGATACAATTCATGTTACATGGTGTGGCTACAATAGCATTCATATTTTTGTGACAATAATGAATACATTTTTCTACCTAGGAAAAACAGAAACGTTAAAAATAATGGCAAGGAATTCTAGACAAAGCTATCTCAAAAGATGTACTAATTGCTTCTAAATTTTTATTTTTTTAAAGTCTGGTGTTTTGGAAAATATTCCATTTCAACTTAAAAATAAAAAACAAGTCTCAGATTTGTCTAAAGCAGACTCTGAATTAACATGATTCTGTGTTAGTTCATGTTCTCCTCCAAAAGGTTTCTACAGTCCAAAAAACAACTCCACAGATGTTTCATCTTCAACAAGTGGTACCTTCCAATTGCTTGTAAAAAAAGATCCATGGTACACATTATACATAGTATTGCCTGGATCTCAACTTAAACAGCTATGTTTACTGTGTATTTAATGGTGGGTCACCCCAATAACAGAACTTCTAACAAACATTTTAACTAACAAGTCAGTAGATATACAGAGCTGGAGAACCATATCCTAAGCGTGTCATTCGTGTAAAAAGGATACAAAACAAAGGTACTCATTCATTTAATAATCCTTTTTGATAAAAAAGGATCAGAAGTCAGCTACTGATGTTATTCTAGATCAGTCATCAGAAGGCAAATCCAAGATCCCACTACCACATTTAGAATTAATTTACTCTAAGTTTTCTTGCATTAAGTATTCTGCAAATATTAGATTACTGCACTGAATAAGAAAGGTGGTAAAACTCACAGAAACAGATGATGCAATGAGAAGATTTTGAAACAGCCAAATTATAACAAACAAGCTGGTAATTAACTTATGGCAGAGAATCTTTCCTTCTTTCTTAATACTTACTAATGAATCCATCTTCAAAAACTCAGAGGAAATAAGAATTGATATCACATTTGATGGTTCTAAAAGGCAAAAAAAAGGTTGTTTTTTTTTACATAAATCCTTTTGATAACTTCATATCACACCCCTCCCTCTGCATATTTAGTATCTGTTTTAAGTATTATTTGACCAGTCAACCTGTCCTTCCATCTTCCAATGTATAGAGCATTTTCCATCTTAAGAAACAAAGTTTTGATTTGTCATTTAGGTGGCCAGAGTACAATTATAACAAATCAGAATTTATAAAAACTGAACAAGGTGGCTTCATAGGGATACAATGACTAAACAATTACATAACAAGATTAACTTCCATCTGTATCCATCATACCCAGATGAGACTTCGCTTAACATAACCTTTGCACTGGAAGATCTAACTCTGTCCTCTCGGTTTATGTTTTTTAAAAATGGTAGCAAAGGCTCATCAAAAAATTAAAAACTTGCCTCAGATTCATAAAGGCAGAAGTTCTTCTACCATTGGATCAGACTGCATTGAAATTTTAGAAAATATTGCAATTGTCCCAATGGGGAGGTGAGGGGAAACAAACCAAACCCCAACAATCATCAGTATTTTAAAACTACCACTCTGTTCTTGTTCAAGTCTGAAGAATCTTTAATTTAAAACACCAGACCCCAAAATATATTAGACCTTTTTCACTGCTTCAGCTATCAAGATGTTTCCTCAAAGCTGTCAGTGTTGACAGATCAAAGACTACTGCCATACTGACCAGAGAATCTCTGTTGCAACACTTTTCTAACAAATTACAGGCTTCAGCACACCAGTCAGAAACAAAGAGACTGGGGCTGAACTTTATCAAAAACATTAGTCTTCCATTATCACAGAACATAATGAACCTACAACAAACGATCTACACACTTTCTTTTACCTAAAGTTGGCATTTCATTAGCTTCAGAATCTTTAGTGTTCCTCTTAACGTATCTTATCAACCAGTCGAAGATGTGAACGTCACAGTGCACTGAGATGTCCACCTCTTCCCAGCGCTGGGCATCCACTGACAGATACTCAGCAAAGTATTTCATTTCTGAAATCAAAAGGTCTCGAGGACACACAAAATCTTCTTTGAGGTTTTTTGCTTCGTCACACACATGGATCACCATATTTGGCCTCAAAAAGAAAACAAGCCACAAACCAAATTAGCACCATAAGCCAGTTAGAACACCAAAACCAATCAACAAAGACCTCATCTCCAAATCTGGATCACACATTGCAACACTGATGTCACTAATGGGTTTTTATTAACAGAAGCAAACCAAGTTGCAGTTATTAACTATTAATAAAAACTATTAATAGAAACTACTGTCAGATAGCATTGTCAGGTGAAGAACACAGATCCATATCCTCTGACACATAATCAGTGCAATTTAATTATTAAGAGACCAGAAAAAGAAGATTTCTAACTCCAGTCGCCAATGCAGTCACACCACTTTGTTATGGGATACTACCTGAATTACACACAGAACTTATTTGTTCTTTTCCTTTTTCATTTTCTTGAAAAAACAGGCAGAAATATATTCCTAAGTTACTGAGGCACCCAAGAACCGTAACAGCATACAACAGCAATTTTTGTGTGTAGAAATTAAAATTTGTATTGTATATTAAAACATCTATTTCTTAAGAAAAGGTCATAGCTAGAATCAGTAAATGCTGCACTACAAAAAGATGGTTACTGTTAGGTTTCAAACACACACATTATTCTGTGTGTGCTTGTATAGTATGGAAAACTGAGATGTGATAGCACAAAAAACAGTCACATGCATGGCTATTTGAATTTGTAGTAAAAATTTTCATTTGCACTTTTCATTTACAGCTTTTTTTTCTCCTGTTTTCACATAGGACAAATCTATGTTCACAGAATTTAATTTTTTTTTAATTAAAATGTTACTGAGCATCAATATTGTTTCATTCCTTTTGAAATCAGGTTATGTTTCCCATTCTCACCACAGCAGCAATCAATCACTAGGAGGAATGCTATGGTCAGATTTTAAATAAGCTAACCCTATTGCACATGAGAAATTTTTGAACTGTCACGTTTTCAGCTGAGATAAGAGTTAATTTTCTTCTTGGTAGCTGGTACAATGCTGTGTTTTGGGTTTAGTATGAAAATGATAACACGCTGAGGTTTTTAGTTGTTGCTCTGTGATGTTTATGCCAAATCAAGGACTTTTCAGTTTCTCAGACCCTGCCAGCGAGAGGGCTGGAGGGGTACAAGAACTGGGAGGGGACACAGCCAGGACAGCTGACCCAAACTAGCCAAAGGGATATTCCTTCCATACCACAGAACATCATGCTCAGTGTATAAACTGGGAGGAGTGGGGCTGGCTGGCGTGATCACTACTGGGGGACTGGCTGGGCATTGGTCAGTGGGTAGTAAACAACTGTATTGTGCATCACTTGTTTGGTTTTTTTCCTTCTGGATTTTATTCCTTTTCCCCTCTCTCGTTTTCATTATAATTGTTGTTGTTATTGCATTTTATTTCAATTATTAAATTGGTTTTATCTCAACCCACAAGTTTTACCTTTTCCCCCAGTTCTCCTCCCCATCCCACCAGGGAAGCCGGGGAAGTGAGCGAGCAGCTGCGTGGTGCTTAGTTGCCAGCTGGGGTTAAACCACAACACAAACCAACCCCTAGTATTTCTGTAGCAATGTAAGGTTTCAAAATTTCTTACAGCATTTATTCCAGCTGGTTTCTTTCCAACAGTAGAAAAATACGAGCAATCTACACAGTTTTCTTTCAGTTCTATAATCCTCTAGATAACAAACACATAAAGATCTTCTTACCCCTGTGTTTCATCAGTGCTTTCTCCACTTTTATGCACAGGACCTTTCTCGGATTCTGAAGAACAATTCCTTGTGGAGGTTGTGCTGGGCCTTCCTTAAATGCAAGGAAAAAAGGCTGCATTAGAACAAAAATGCCTGACCTTTTGCTGTCATGGTGGAGCAATGTTACACAACTAGCAACAAATCTGCTACCATAAGGGCTACTATATAATCCAAATTCCTGCTCTGAATGGCATGCACTGGAAACTCGGACCAGCGACGTGGCTGGGTTGCCCAGACACTTGGCTGCAAACCCAAACACATCCAGTCTCTATATAGAGCTGGAAGATTCATGCAGTCTTCAGCATCTCCTTCTGGGAACACAACCCATTCTTTTAGCTCTCCTTGTCTGCTTTGTGGAATGTGGGTCTTAATACTCTGTCACATCAAAACTTCTGTTTTCAGGAAGCTTTGCTGCCAGGATATAACAACTTGAGACTAACTCCGCTTCCTATCCATAATGTGTTAGCTTTGGAAATAAGTTGTCTCCAAACAGAAGCACAGAAGTCTCTTCAGGTGTGGTTTTGCTAAGTTTCTCAAACACAAGGCTTAAAGCAGCAGATTATATAAAACAAGACCAAAGAAAGCAGACCGTGAAATGCGTCTAGTCCTAGAGCTACATCACATAGCTTATCCCAGCAATAAAGGACAGCTGCGCTCTAGCTGGAATAGATTATCTTCACAAACGCACTACAAACAGTGGAACCTGGACACAAAACCCAGTGAAGTCCACGAGGTCTAGTCACCAAATCCAGAGAGTTCTGGGCAAAGGGTTAAGATAACCTCAGCACTCCAACACTGAATAACTTTTCTGACATTAATGAATTGCTGCAATCTGAAACCTCTTGATAATCTTGATTACAAATCATAAAGATCATTATCTTTTTTTTAACAATGGAAGTGCACATATCTGTCTCCCATTGATGAAAATCCATAAGGTCATGATTTTCCATGACTTCCTAGAAATCTGGGTAGGGAGTAGAGTTCCAGAAGCTCCTGCTCCCTCTCATGTAATGTAAGAGGCTGTACTCTTCTGAAGACAACTATGATAGACCTCTTCACCTTATGGCTAAATCACTATAGCAGACCACCAACAAAAATTATCTGGAAGCTCTGTACAGTTCAGAACACAGTCGTTACAACCTTCAGGAAAGCAAAGTTACTGCACCAGAGGCAGAAGAAACAAAACTTTCTCCAAAGATACAGCCTAAGGCTTCACACAGTTAAGCCTTAGTAAGGCCATAATAGAGGGAACATGGTTAATAAAAGGGGAAGATTTACTAGGCAGACCTTCGTAAAACCTTGGAAGGGGCTGGGTCAGCCACAGCCTCGAGGGCAGCCATGCCACTGCAGGCAGATGACCCCCACTAGTCCTAGGTTTTGAATGCAAGGTAAGATGACTATTTTAAAGGAAGGGCCTATACAAAAAAAAATATGGAACAGTTCTGTCTGCAAATATTAAGAAGTTTATTTTGAACATAGTGATTTATTAAAGGAAATAATGCTGATGAGAATATGCAAGACAGCCAAATTAACAGGGATGTCTGAACTTCACCATACATTTCCTCCTACCTTTTTTTTTTATCTTCCCCTCAAAGCTTATAGATCATTTGACTTCAGAAAGTTAGTAATAAATACTTTGGGTAAAAGGCTATCCTATATGCTTGTTTACTGCCATAATATGCATTCAGAGGCAAACAGCAGTTTGCCTTATAATTAGGCAAGTAATAAAAGAGTTTTTATAACTCAGCCAAACCAGAATCCAGCTCGAAATTAATTTGGTCAGATTGCTTTTTCTTGCTGTGACTCATATCTACAAATAAATCCAAACATGCTCAAAATTCTTGATCCTAACAGTAAGCAGATGTGAATAAATCCACTAGGAAGTAATTAATTAAACAACAAAAAAAATTACAAATAGGCTTTTCACAAATCTCCAATTCTGAAATATACAAGAACCTCACAAATATTAAGCAGGTGAGTTCACTCCAGCCTGAGAAAAGGTTAATTAGCCTGATTTCATACCAACAAATTACATATCAACAGGAAAAATCATTTATCCAAACTTGCAGAGAAAGCAGAGAAAAACCTCAAGCTAGGACCTTGCAGTAGGCAACGTTAGGGTACTTAACTGCATTAATACTTACTACATGTGTTACATTGTTAAAAAGAAAACATGCACTAATTGTCTAAAAAGTTCTATAAGCAGAGTTAGCTTGTTAACTGCTTACTGGGAAGCTACTAATCTTACAAGTAGTCATCTGTGGGTGCAAGAAGCATTTATTCCACACCATGCACGTAACAAGTACATAATTGAAAGCTGACTGGAAGCATTTTCAATCTAGATACTACATATACACTTTTCAAATATCACCTCTTGATTAAAATTATTAAAAACAACTTATTCATTCTCCAGCAAAGGTCAAACAGCTGTTTTCCTTATGCAAAGAGAACAGTGACTAGAAGACTGCATAATAACAGAGAACATATTGTTTAAACACGTCTTCCTAACACAGAAATTTATTACTGAAGTGAATTTCACATGCAATACATTTACCAAGTCCTACAAGGCACTGAAGACATCTCAGTCTACAATGAAAGTCAGAGAATAACTATCGCACAGTTAGTTACAACTTCATAGAGGAGAAGTACTTAAGGAAATGTCAACAATATTTAATTGTGCTGTGATTGAAATACAACTGTTAGGACTGGCCCTCCTCTGCCAAATTACTGGGACACATAATTGAGGAAGACACTCTACATGCCATTGCAAGACTGTCTTGCATCAAAAAGTAGCTACACTACACTCCAACTCCTATGTAGCCATCTCGCCATTGAGCAGCATGGCAAACAGGGCTTTTAGCTGGGAGGTTAAGGGTCTGACCTCAGGGAATCACCTTCTCAGCTTGCTGCAGCTCTTCTACACAAACCTTTCTAGTTATTTTTACAGCACAGCTCAGTGAGATTGCAAATGGCTCTAGGTTTAACAGTACAACACTGGGGATAGAAAACCAGAGAGGAATTCCTCTCCCCACCAAGAAATCCTAAACAGAGGATTCAGCTTAAGGATTTATGCCTTTTGGAAGGACAAGCTATTAAAAATGCCCAAACAAACATTGACTTCTCATCTAAACTAACTGGAAGTAGCTTCACATAAGCATTATATTGAAACTTAACTTTGTCTTCCAAAAGATGAACAACTACTATTCCTGGGTGGACTTACCACTCAGGGCAGAAAAGCATGCACATACTGATTATAATCAAAGCCAATATATTTCAGAATGACTGAAAACATACCAGTTACAGTAACGGAATCCTGCCCAATAGCAGGCTCCTGACACTCTGTCTGTGTATCAAGCAAGGAGGATTTGATGTACGTAGCTAAAGTTTCCACAGGACTCCCACCAGCGGCCATCAGGGGGTTATACTGGTTGTCAACAGGTGAACTTCCACTGCCTTTTAGTTCATCAAACCTTTTTGCACACTGTCACAAAATGTAATGATACAACAATGAAGCAGTAGCTTTCAGTACATTTTTAATAACTGTAATTTGAGACAGATAGTGTATTTCATATATCTTTTGCATGTGAAGTTACAGATATTAAACTTGTAATGCTTCCTATTTAGTAGTATCAGGAAAGTACATAAATATTCAGTAAAATAAGTAAGGTTTACCATAATTAAATACTCTAATAGAAAAAGTAAGATAGAACCTGTTTCAACTTCTTTTTCCTTAAAAACTGTGATTTTAAGCCTGAACTGCAAAAACAGAAGTTATGGGGAGAGTTTAAATTCTCATTTTGTAGCTAGTTCTTTTACCATAAACATTGTCAAATATTATTAAAAACAGCTATAGTAACTGGTTCATAATTATTACATGACTTCCCGTTCAATTCGAACAAAAGGGACTGGCAATTTCCACTGCAATTCTATTAACTTGCCATTCCTTGTTTTGATTAACTAGAAAGTTTTATCATTTTGTTAATTTGTAGTGATACAATGACAATTATGAGTTTAGTTCGGAGGAATCCCACGCACAGGTAATTTACACATACAAGTAAATCTACTTAACTCTACAGGTGATTCTCCTGTGACACAGCTCATCAGGCTCCATTCAAGCAGCTGTATTTATCTATTTATTTAGGACTGAGCTAACTGACATTGCTGCATGCCACCTGCCCCTTTGGGAGAGGTGCACACAGTGACATCCTTCTGATATTAACGTAGCATCTCAAATTTGTAACCATGCCAGTCTACTATATACAACAGATACATGAACACACAGCTATAATTTACTTAGTTGCCTTAAACATGGATTCCGCATATTTGAGACACTTTGGTTTTTTTTAAACAGAGTAATCAGACATGTACTAATCAATCATATAATCTTAATTAATATGAGAGTGCTCACCAATACTTTTATAATTATTTTATTTGCTTAATGTGCACAATACTGTCTGCAAATTGAAAGGTATACAGTAGAAAACACCCCCCACCAAATGCTTTGCCAAGCACTTAAAAGGCAGTAATATTCCACAGAAGCTTCTACTCCCAATCATTCACTTTCATGTTCTAAATACAAGGTTACAGTGATGCCCAATAGCAATGTGAGCTGACACATTTGATTAAGTTTGCAAGAAAGTGAAGAATGCTGGCTTGTTTTCTTCCAGCTTTGCTGAATCACAAGGGCAAAAGGCATTTTCTTCTCTTAGCTTAATGCCCCTCAGGAATGAAAAATTCAAAATTCTTTTTTTAAAAATGTAAGCATTTCAACAGGAAATTCAGCAATCCAGAAAGATTAAAAGTATATGGAGGCACTAGGTTCTTCCAACTCCGACCAAGTAAAGAAAAATCTACATCTTGTAGAACCATACAAGAGGCAAGTGCACTCTTAACTACCCCATGGAGATCCGTAACTCACACTTCTTTACAAGTGCAATGACAACCATAGAAAGTTACCATGTACGCTACAATCTACGTGTGGTTAGTTGGTACTACCATCCTTTCCATTAGAATCTTAGCTATGTAATTTGAAATATGTTAGCACAACTACCTTTTGTATTCCGCTTTTTAATTTTTAATTTCCAGTAATATTTTCCTTATTCTATATTAGTTCTAATGAAATAAAAAAGGAGAATGTATTTCTTAATCTCAGTGTTCAGATTTTGTAGAAACAGGGTTTTTTCAATCTCCTGATCATTTAACATTCAGTTCTTTAGGTATAAATTACTTCAGACAAAAAAAATCCTTTAACTTCAGTTTCCCTCCCTCACCCAAATATGTTTTCTCCTTCATAAAGTACTGCTTAAAGTATATGAATTCTTTTTAGTAAATTCACCTCTTTGGATGTATATCCTGGAACTAGCCTTGCCACACTGTCCCAGTTGATAGGCTGAGGAACACCAATGAGGGAACACAGGATCATATCCAAAACCATTTGATTGTTGTCATACGGAAAGTTATTGTTTTCTGAAAATCCACGACTCATCTTTGGCTACTTAAGCCTAGAAGAGAAAACATTATTAGCCGGTCTCACTGCACAGTTTGCTAAAGCTTGGTCTGCATTAACTGCAGCACTCCATAAATTACTACGGGCAATGTCTATCACAGTATTACAGTGAAGTACTAATGCTTTATTTGACAAAACTTACATATTCATGTCTGCATCCTCAAAACCCTGGGGGGAGGAGCAGATGTGCAAAACACACCAAAACCAACTCAGCAGCAGCAGGCACTACCCACAGTTTCTTTCAGCTGTCCGTTTCCAGGAGGGATTCACACCCCTGAGCCCTCCAATACAAAAAAAAACGGCCTCCCACAAACTCAGAATAAACAGCCTAAGCTACAGAGGGCCATTTTAATGTAAATTTACTTAAATTCAAATACACTTATTTGTTCCCCCAAACTTTCAGCGGCTCAACTTTGGTCTCCTCTTGCTCTGCCTATTTGTTTCGCACACCTGACTTCCACTACACAGGAGCCAACCAAGGCACCCAGCTAACGGCCATCAATAATACTTTGGAGCCCCACCTGGATGTCTTCCAGCTCTCATCCTGAAGACTCGAGTTTTGAGGTGTCCTAAGGCACTCCTAACTCCTGATTAGCTGGGATGATCAGGGCCAAAAAACCTTGTTCTTTCACTTTCAAGCTGAACACCAGAACAAAGCATGTAAGGACAGCAGTGAATACCTTAAAAAAAAGGCAGTTCTTCTAATTTGAAAATTAGTGGGGTTTTTTTCTTTTTCCAAATGGATTTTTTATGTGTAGCACCAGGGAACACAGTACGAGTTCAAAGTATTGTTTCAGCATATGTTGGGAGAAAACTGCAGGCATTAATCAAGACTTCCATATTTGAGTAACGCACAGCAGAAGAGCTTTGTAAGGACTCATATTTGGAATGCACTTTGGATCTTTTCTGAAGTACCTTACACCGATCACATAAATCACAGAACTTAAAAGTTACATTAAAAAAATTGAGTTATAAAGCAAGGATTACAGAAAAGTTCAGAGAAAACACACTTAGATGGTAGCAGAACTAACTCATCACTTGTTACTAAAAGCATACTACACACAGATGTTGCCTTTGCATCACCCTTTTTCTAAAAAAAGATGCTTCAAATATACAAAATAGCACTGATTTTGTTTCTGACTCTAGAAGCTATTCCAGCACTTGTTTGTTTTGTTGGTAGAAACAGAAATCACAGCTGCAAGTAACTGTCAGCTTTCATCTCCTGAAAAGATCAGCTGACTGAAACCATCAGAAAGAGAAAACTCAGAACCCACCAAGACAATTCTTAGGTTTCCTATACTCATGAGATTTCAAAAAGAAGAACAGGAAAAAAAGCGCCACGAACAAAACACAGAAGTCCAATAGAAAGTGTCATACCTTTTGAACATCTAAATTAAATCTATTGCAAAGCATGCGAAATAGCCATTTTTAAAGGACAAAGATCCTTCACAGCCAGTATGAGCCCAAACTTTCCAACTCAGATAGATGCCTCTACGAGTTAAAGGTAGATCAGTTCCTGCAGGCATGGAGTCGTTGGAGTCCTTGGAGTCCTTCACCCTCACCCTGACAGCACTATCAAGTGGCCCGCTGTGGTAATTCTGTGGTGGAGACTTCTCACTGTCAGCGCACAGCCAAATGTCAGTATCAATTATATTCAAGCCACTGAATATCCACCATCTCCACTGTCATGAAAAGAAATAACCGGGCCAGAACACATCAGCACCAGTGGCAAACCAGCCTGGGTGGTTATAAAATACAAAACTGACTTCTTGTGCTACCTTAGATGCACATAGCAGCTGGTTTAAAAAAGTCTGAAGGACATAAGTAAATGAGAGAGTATTGGAATCCTCTGGTCTTGCACCATAAAATATGCTTAATGAAATTCACATTACTAGCAATGTCAATATTCCATAAGCCATCATTTTAAGGACTATTTCTGTGGTATGATTAAGTCTATAATTTAAAGGAAAAAATGCTGAGTACTTTGCTGGTAACAAGTTTATGTATGCATCAGCATTGTGGACCATGAAGCAACTCGACCATGAAAGGATGACAGGTACGCTAAAATGTAATGAGATGTTCAGAGAGAAAGAAGCCTCTGTCTCTCAAATATTTTTTATTTGCTTATTCTTACATTAAAACACAGTTTTATGTATGCTGGTTACTGCAAAGATAAAGCGGCATATTAACTACAAGCATAAAGAAGTTAAGTTTTCTTCTTTCTGTTCTCGAAAGAGCATGGGACTCCTCTTTGTGGTTTTATACATGACATTTTAACATTTGCCTTTTTGTCCTTTAGCAAATCCTGACAGAAGTATAGTTAAAGACACATGCAAGACTGTCTCGTGCAAGAATGGTGTGCTCCATAAGAGCAGCAACATAAAGCCTGTAATAAATTGTACCGTCAAGAAACAGAAGGCAACTTCTACAGATTCTCTCCAGTTTGTTCCTGCAAGTAAAGCTCAGTTAACTCCTTCCTCAACTATGCAAACTGGAGGAGGGGGAAGTTTAATTATTTAATTTTGACAAAGTCATTTGATATGCTTCATATGGAGAGATATGTGACTAGGATTTTTTGCTAATACTTAAAATTCTAAAGTAAGGGGTGTAAGCGATTCCCAACACTTTAATATTTCATAAAACTGGTATGATTAAATAAAGAGTTAAATCACTCCGCAGGAAGTTGGTATATATTGCAGGAGTTCACCGCCTCATATAAGGCTGATTTTTTTTTTTAAATTATTTAAAGGAAAGAATCCATCTAAACCTGAAGAACTGCTCTCCCCTCCCACGTGCATAACCTATGGGAAGGTAAAGATGGTGGGGGGTGAGCGCGGGGTCTCCTGAGGGACCCTCAAACGCAAGGAAGGGACGGTGCAGGGCGAGGCGGGAAGAGAAAGAACAGCAACTTGGCTTGCGGTTTGCTTTGCCCGCGTACTAGTCAAAATAAAAACTAAACCCAGGTAATAAAATAACAAAAAAAGAAAAACCGTTCCCAGTTTTCTGGGGCAAGATCCTACAAGTGCGAGCAGCTTCCTCACGCAGCGCCGGCCCGCTGCGGGGCCCTCGACAACGGGGCCCCCGCCAGCCACCCCAGCCCCCCCCGGCGGAGACGCCCCGCAGCCGCCGGGCTGCCCTCCCGGGGCCGCAGGACGCTGTCCGGGACGCGCCAGGGCGGGGGTTACCTGGCGGGCCCCTAGGCGAGGGGCACGGCGGCGCGGCGGGACGGGCAGCGGCTGCTCCTCCTCAAGGCGCGGCCGCCGGGGCAGGCGGCGGGAGGGCGGCGGCGCCGCTCCCCTGAGGGGACGAACGGCACGCGGGGCGGCGCGGAGCCCGGGAGCAGCCCGGCACGGCCCGGTCGCTGCCAGCAAGGCCCCACAGCGGAGCCGCCCCGGGGCTGCTCGGCGCGGCGGGACCCGCGGGCAGCCCCGTCCGCCGCCAGCCACCGCGCCCGAAGCGCGGGAGACGGGCTCCCTCACACGCCGGCGCCACCCGGCCCCACCCTCTCCGTGAGCGGGGAGCGCCGCGAGGGGGGCGCCAGCCGCCAATCGGCGCCGGGCGGGGGGCGTAGCCCCGCCCCCTCGCGCCAGGGAGAGCCAATGGGGCGGCCGGAGGGCGGGGCTGCGGCCGCCCGGGCAGTGCGGGAGCGCCGGGGCGCCGTCTTGCGGCGGCCGTGCCCCGGCCCGCCCCGCCTTGTCGCAGTGCAGCGGCGGCGCCCCTCCCGCCGCGCGCCCCGCGTCCCGTAGCCTAGCAACGCGCCGCCCCGGCCCGGGGGCGGTACCGGCCCGCCACGCCAGGCTGCGCCTCCGCCTCGTCACGGAGCGACCCTCTAGACCACAAATGATGTCACGCCCAGCTCAGCTGAGCTCAGTATGACGTCACACCAACCCTTCCCGCTGCTGCCGGCACCCACAGCCAGCCAAGCCCGCTTACCCCAGCACCCCACCGCAATCACTCAGAAAATAACTGGAGAAACTCGGGTTTTTCCTCCATAAAACCCCACGCCGCCATTCATTCCGCCATTACCCCGCAGAACGGTACCCGGAGGGCTAAGCCTGGGCAGCCCTCGCACGTGAAGGCCCTGTCACCTGCCCAAGTAACACCGCAGGAACGAGAACGATACAAGCACAGCAAATCAATTAAGCAAGGGCTTGTGTTAAAACACTTGAGTAAAGGCTGTGCTCTACCCACAAAAAAATGCTGACTAAAGCTACAGAGCCTGAATTTAAGCTTTTCCCAGGTTTTCATCTAAATATTTGACACATCAGTAGCTCTAACAGCAGTAACAGAACATGGACTTGGACCTAATCACACAGAACAGCCCAAGCGCCCCACAGCCCTTCCTTCAAGGCTCCGCTCAAACCAGAGCTATGCTGCAAAAGGTCAGACAGTCCCAGTCCTGCCACATCATCCCTCATCGGTTTGTTTCCTACCCCATGCCTGCTATTGCATCACGTCTTCCCAAACATTTTAAAATCACCTCCCTTGGGAAGCCATCTATGCCTGCTGCGGACCAGACCATGACCCCTTTCCCTGTGTGCAACACGGAATAACCCTCCCCAAGCCCTGCCTCTGGCTAAATCTCACTGTACCATGCTACAATTTCTGTTCCTCCTTGGTATTTTGGGAGGAATCACCGAGATAATCATGGCCACAGGGATATTAACCGTTTTCTTCCAAAAAAACCCCACCCCTAAAATCTGGAGTAATACAGCAAGGCCAGAGAATGCAAAACAGCACAGACGAGTTAACAAAAAAAAAATAAAAAATTGCACCCATCTAGAGAAGTATATGAAATCTGAATTCTTTAGTCAGTACGAATACTTCGTTTGGGTTTCAGTGAGAGCAGAAGGCACTTCCATCCCATTCCACACCATCCCACAGTAATCCTAGGAATAAGCTAATGCTCCTATATTGCGATATTATTAGAACACGAAAGTCATTAATGCTGTGGAAGCTTGATGGTATGTCACACAGAACTGGCAACATGGTTTTAAAATTAACCTGTGCTGTTAGGCAAAAGTTTAGTCCCTCCCTTATTTAATAACAAAAAGCCACCAATATCAATATTTGAGAACAAAAAAATAGCATACCTTAAATTTTACTCATTTGATAGTCTCTAGACTATGCTTGTTTTGTTACCAATAATTCAAAGGTAGTGGAACTATTTTTTTGCATTTACAGCATTTTCACCTCTAAAACCCAAAACCTGTCAAGATACCCTCTGACAGCAGAAATAATCCATGTCATTTGCTCAGATCTTGTAGTTTTCTAATTTGTGAAATTTAGGGAACTTTAGTATCTTGAAGTAGATTTAGAAACTGTAGATAAGAAAGATCCAGGGGTGCCTTGCATGGGCAGCATGCCTATGTTACTATTTAAACCAGTTATACGAGTACATTTCTTTCAAGGAGAGATTATCCAGCTGCTTAAAGGCTGTGTTTGGTATCACCACAGAATCCAGGAGACTGATTTATAATCCCAAACCTGCTTCAAATTGGTCTGCTGAACACCTGATGCCAAGACACAAAGGAGAAAAAACCTCAGTGTATCACCACCTGTTGACACACTCAATTACTACCTGCCAACACGGCCAAAAATGTTTGCTAATCCCAACACACAGCCACACCTACATGGATAAGAAAAACCAGGAGCTACTTAAAAACATAAGGTTTCATATTTTCAATGTTTTGTAAAATAAATACAGTTCCACTACTATTGCAGACAAGAGTATTTCTACAATGGTGTGTCAAGAAAAATCACTGTGTTGGTTTCTGAGTTCATACCTCTTCTGGAAATTTTTCATTGCCAAGAGATCAGATCTGTAAGAAACCATATTTTCTTTTTATTTACCTTACTAGCAAATGTCACCAAGGTCCCCAAATAATTCAAAACCTTACTAGCTCAAATGCAGTCTAGTTCCACAGAAGGAAGAAGTTTCAAAACTGTGCAAAGGCAGCTGATTTTATTAAGTTCTACTAGACAAAGAGAGTACTTTAAATTTATTATTCAGAAACCTGAACGTAG
This sequence comes from Falco biarmicus, assembly GCF_023638135.1. Classification (NCBI taxonomy): domain Eukaryota; kingdom Metazoa; phylum Chordata; class Aves; order Falconiformes; family Falconidae; genus Falco; species Falco biarmicus. The sequence goes on from NC_079299.1 coordinate 29,523,607, forward strand.
CTTTGAATGTGTGCATGTTCCCATACTGCTAGCATCCACAGAACCAGTCAAAACTGGCTTCTGTCATTAGTTCAGATAGTATTCAAGCAGAAAATGCTCGGTATATTAAACAGCATCAATAAGATTCAAGTGAGGTTAAACTAAAGCCTTATATAAACGTCATAGAAGTCTGTAACAGACTTCTAGGACTGCTACAGGTATATAAGTAGTTCCAAAGAATAACATACAGGTAACTTAGTAAGTAGATAGCTCAAAATAAGACTCAACTGCCTAATGTCTAAGTTCAGCAGTATCTCAACAGTATCTCTTTTCTGACCCCCTCCCCTACACACTTCTGTTGCAACCACACCTGCTCCTTTGTCATCTCACCTTTCTGAAGTTGTGCAAGTCTTGAGCAGCCTGCCAACCAGCCTCCCTTTTTCAATCAACATTCATTTAGATCTTTTTCTATAGTCTGACATAGGGGCAGAAACGTAAGGCAATGAAACTGGAGGACTCACAGTTTTTTCCCTTGTGCTAGTTCATGCATTACAAAAAAAAAAATATCTTAAAGCACAGTATGTATTTTACTTCAATGCATTTTAATATCCTTCTGCAATCAGTACAATTAATTGTGAGTTAAATAACTTGCTTAATTTCCTCAGAGCCTTCTTTCCTCATTAAAGTAATCACAAGATTGAAAGGATCAAAATTCTTGTCAAGATTTAGCAGATACAGTTATGACAGCAATTGGTAGACTAAGTCAAACTACTACAAAACCAAGTCAGTTATTAATAACTTGCCACTAAAAGAATTTTTTTCCAAAACAGTATGACCTGAAAAGTGAAATTAAATTCATCTTTCTAAAAATTAGTAAGGTTTAAAGATTTCAACAATCAGCATGGTACTGTCTTCCCAGCTTGTTCTGAGCAGGAACACAGATGTCTACAGAAGGTTGAGTTTATTTATTTAAAAGATCCTCCCTCTGAAGGAGGAAATCTTTCACTGATACAGAAGAGGCTGACAGCCCATTAATTAAATCTCACAATAGTAAATTAATTCCCTTCAGGAATACACACCATAAGCAGAACTGTACACTTGATACCCGCCCCCCTTCTTTCCTCTGTATATTTTATATTTCAGGATTGTTTGCTATTTTTATTTCAACAACAGATGTCATTTCCAAATATAGATAATTTTCTTTAATGCCCTGGTACACAGGGAAATGTCTCAGGAACATGTTCCGTTTTAAACCTAGTTTCAAGTTTCTCATTTGCCCTTTAACTACTCTCCTTTTCCTCTGCACCTGAAGATCTAACAATCTAATAAAAATGATTCTTTGCCATCTCCCAATACCTGAGCACAACCACTTAAAATTCTTGTTCAATTATCAACAAAGGGCAATCCGAGATTACTTTAAAATCCAAGGTTCCAGCATAACCTCCATCTTTTCAGCCACTCTACCTCAATAAAACTCTATTCACTTCATCTTTCTTGTCAAGAGTTTTGTTGTGGTGAACAGAATTAGAAGAACTCAAAGCCAGCAAATGCAATTAAAGTATAAATACTGAAAGCTTTGGTAACATATAATGGGTGTTGAAGATCTCTGTAGAAACATTCAAACTGAAACTAGTGGGTCCATAAAGCAAAGGCACACACCCTACTTTTACTAATACTTTTGAGTACCTTTAAAATAAAAGGGAAATGCTATTTTAATGATTAAGACAAGCTTTAGTTATTTTATCCATTGCTTTAACCTTCAGAAGCTCAACATATTATACATATATACTACACGGAAAACAGTTTTAATTATCTTTCTTCATTTAAAAAACCCCAACAAAAACAGTATTACAAGATGGAATTCTCAAACATCAATACGAAGAAAATACTAAATACTTTGAACAGTCATAGTGTTTTTATGGCTCTTGATAAACCACAGCCCTCAAATTTTATGGGCAGATGCAAAATTTACCACCTGAATGGCAGCATAAAGCGTTAACTCCAAGCCCTTGGCTAACTGGGGCAATTAAGCAAGAAATGGTACTTTTTCTTTGCTGCTCCAATTATGTTAAACTTCCCTCAATCTAATGCTTTCCTACTGCACTAAAAGGCAGGATAGATACTCTGATACTCCCATAAAAACAATGAAGAACAGAAGTAAGTTGAGATGCAGATGGCAGTCGATAGACTATTGATAGGCAGTTACCAGGCTACAACACAAAAAGGCTAGGAGTGATGCAAAGTTAGTTTACCACAGAAGGGAGTAACAGTAAGTGCGCTGGCAAGTGCCTGACTGCAGGATACCCTTTATTCTGATGTTTTTTTAATAAACAAAAACGAACTCGTTAGAACTACTGCTGAAGCTTCACCGCCCTTCCTTTGTAAACTGTGTTTCTCCTCCCTTTCTCATAAGTCCCTTTTTTATAAGGTTTAAGGTCTTTATGACAGAAGCCCTACTTCTTGCAAAAAGCAAGTTAACTTAGAACTTCTAACATTTCAGTTGTGTCACCTAAATCTCTTGCAATTCTCCCTCCTTTGTGTGGGAAACAATGCACTATTACTATTTTATGGTCCTCGGCATCCAGTTTTGGAGGACATAGGACAGAAGTCTATCTTCCCTTTGCACATGTATTGAGAAGGCCTCTAGTCAAGCCAACAACCCAATGAAGACTGGATGATAAACTCTAGAATTCACCAGCAGTTTGTCTCCTTAAAAGGAATAGGCTAGCTGCCTCCGTTGTTTTGTTTGCTTTGTTATAAATGCCTCAAATCTCCGCATCTCAAGATCTTATGAGTTACTGCCAGGTGGTTGGGTAGAATCACTAATGTACAGCCTTAGGTGAATCAAAAATAAATACTAAAAATTTGAGCAATCATTTCTCCATCCCTTCACCAGTCAGTAGCGGCAGTAACTGGTACAGACCCATCAGTGTTCCACTACAATACAGATTTTCAACAAACCCTAAGTTTTATCAATAAAGCACAGTTCAGTTGCTTTGTTGATGAAAGTGCACTAGAGTTCCTGTTTCTCTCCACTAACCATAGTGGAGTCAGACGCAACAGGATCTTTCTTACTTCCAGCAAAAACAGAATCAAAAGCAGCTTCCTGCTCCTCTGAAGTCACAGTAGCAGTGGATCCTGTAACAGCTCTGCTGGTAAATGCTGGCCGTTGTTCTGTAATCCTTTCCAGGTCCACCGTTTTCCTACCTCTTCTTTTCCCCAGGATTTTGATGTAATTAGCCGGCACAAGTCCTGTTGTTTGGCCATCGTAACTAGCCAAAAGCCAACCACGGATTTTGGGTTGTTGTTCTGAAGGAGAAAATGCAAACATATCAAGTTACAAAACAATTCAAAATATATTGCAGTCGAGGCACAAGCAGACCAGAAGACAGATGACATACCAGCTCATCATGCAGAGGAAATAACTCTGCCATAAAAGGTGGATACAAATTACTTCACAAGAGAAACAACTGCATCGATGAGGTGAACTGAAGAGTACTGCAAAGTGCAGGTTGTTCTGCAATCAGTAACACCACCGTTCTGCAAATGCCTCAGGATTTTCACAGTTACACAGCCCACGTGAGGAAAAGGTAACCACAAGGCTAACTACAAAGCACTCCCTGAATAAGTTTAGGCTGTGTCACATCTTCAGGAACTTGAACAAAACTATGCAAGTTTTATGACAATTCAAGTAATAACTTATGGGGGGAAAAAAAAAAAGATCAGCGTGGATGAGGAGTTTCATCAAATAAGGTGGTGGTGGTTTGTTTACATTTTCAGGCTCTAACAATAGGACTTCACATGTGATTAGAAAATATATACAAAACTGAAAGTTTACCTTTGGGTGCTAATTTTAGCACATCACCAGCACGGAAAGAAATTTCTTCTTCAGAGAGCGCACTGAAATCATATTCTGCTCTTCCAACTACATGATCATCTTCTCCGCTTGCCCAGTTACTAGATACTGCTTTCAAAAAGAAATTTAAAGTTTATCTGCATTGAATTTTAAAGTTTGGAAGGGTTTTTCCCTGTTTTTTTTAAAGGAAAATGAAGAAAACACTTCAACTTCCCTGCCTAAAACTTCCCCAATAGAGAACTGACAGAAGTAACAAACAAAGCATGATTTGTTGAGTCAATTCAACTGATACTTTTCCCCTGGCCCCAACTGCCACATCTAATACAAAGGAAACAGAAAGAAACCCTGATTTTGGAATCACAGAAAGCTTAGCAGGAAGCTGCATCCCAGCTCAACTAAGGGCTACTGAAGCAGGCTGTTACTGGTGTAACGTGCCTGAAATTCAGTATTGTACCCCAGTATCTATCAACTTCTATCAATGTAATGTAAGATTAATAGCTATACATGGTAACAGAAGGAACAATAAATATATGCTGCACTTCTCTTGTGCTGCAAATCATCTTTACCTGTTTCTTCATCACTGTATGTAGAAAGCAGTTTCCAGATCAGATAGGGACCTCCCATTATAACAGCAAAGAATAAGAAAATAGGCCAGGATTTTGCAGAGTTAGTCGCCTTATCTTCAAGGCCAACACGAGCTACTGTCCCCTCACTTTCAGCCCACAAATCCTCATTCTCAGAGCTCTTCCGCAGACCTAGTAATCGCTGTAGACGTTGGTAGAGATACCTTATAGTTCTCACTAAAGCAAAAGCTGAGAACACCTTGGTGAAGTGTACTCTGAGGCGGGAGAAGTGATTGGCTACATCCAACACAGCTCTGAAACTGTTGTAGACAGCTGAAAAGGTAGCATCCATCATCATGCTGACTGAGGCAAATGCATGCACAATACTTTCAATGGACTGAAATGCACCTCTGCTGCTCTCTTCAGCCTGCTGAACAAACCTGCTGGGAGGAATATCATCTGCACGAAAGCGGTTATAACCCAAACCACCATATCCGTAACTGTAAGGACTATAGCTTCCATAAAAAGAAGTTCCGTATGAACCATAGCCTGGAGAAAAAGAACTACTATATGCTGGCCTGAAAGTGCTCAGACTACTGCTTCCTGTTCGCTGTGATGGTCTTGGCAAAATAGGTGGAGGTATTCGTGCAACTGTGGGTTGTCCAGGCCTGGTCAGCAGGTTGTCACCCAAGTCAGCAGACCTAAACAAATTCAGACAAGCAAGATCAGTACTCAAACTAAGTTTATATTTTCATTTCTGCAGAGATCTTGGCTAACTATATAAATACAACAGTGCGTTTCAGCAGTGCCAGGGCAGGGAACCTGGTAGCCAAACACTCAATATGTTGCACAACATCTGTGGGAAGTAAATAAAAGTCAGGAAATACAGGTCTTTCAGGGAAGAAAAAACATAATGAGATATTCAGTGTAAATGTGGAACTGCAGCATATCCAAAACGTACACATGGAAAAGCTTTCAATCTATTTATTGTATTGACTAAGAAAGCATGAAATGCTACATCTAGATCATTTTTCTGCGTACAAAAGCCTCTCATATGCGCTACCGAGAATATTTCTGAACTTCTCAAACTGAAAGTTTTATTTCCAATACTTACTCTAAGCTCTTCTATACAATGAACCAATGACACAGCAGGAAGGAAGTTTGTGAGCTCCTTTGAATCCACCCTTAGAGAAAAGGGTGGCGTGACCTAATTGAGAATCCAAGTAATTATACAACATATGCAAGGGCTTTGGGTCCCCCAATTTCCCCTTCTACACAAACTATCTAATTACTTTTACGTAGCACATCAAGGATTGAATTTATTAGTTAACTGTTGGCAGGAAGAGGTATTATAAATCAATTATTTGCTTTTATTTCAGTAAACATTCCTTTGTATGCCCATAAGTTTAGGTCACTTTATCTATATGCCTTTCATAGGAAGCCTCTGCAAACTCTAGTCTGGTATTGGAATTGTGTCAAACAGCTGTCCAACTTTTGCTGTGTCATTAAAAAGCTAATCACATATTATGACCCTTAAAGTTAAACAGTTTGGTTATTTCCCACGTTTACTGCCTCATCCCATGACTTCCCACTTCTATAGACCATTAAATTCACAGAAAAATAAACAGAAGAAGAAAACTCAAGTTTGAAGTGCTATGGTGCTACTTTTTTCTGCACTGCTTTCAGTGTAAAGCACGCTTGCTATACTACTTCTGTGTAAGGTTGGGAACAGCCTCCTCTCAGCAAAACTTTCTGATTTTCACAGCAGAGAATAAGTTACAACTTTACACTGCTTGATTTTTTTCCATCATAGACACTAAATCTCTTAGCAGTTAAAGACAGAAGCAAAAATAAGTCATTATCACAGAAAACAGAGGTACTGTAACTTAAGACACTGCTCCATTCCCCTTGCTGACAGTCAACTTAGGACACCTCACTTTAAAGCTGTTTGAAGCAATTTAAAATGAGCTAGATAACCCCACTGAGAAAAATTAACATCCATTTTCTTGCTTAGAAAGCTTGAGCTGGCAGTGCAAGCAGCAGTATCTGTTGAACGTTTAGTCCTGGACTAACCTTTTGCCCAGTTTCAGCTGGCTCTTTCATTTGGTACTAGTGACTGCAATTAAACAAGACTGATCTTAACTGCCAAGCATTCCTTGACTTCTGATAAAAAGGAAGTTTACAAACACTTTCTGTGCAACATCCTTCTCCATGAGCTTGGATTTTCTGGAAAGCTCAGATTCCCAGGTGAACACTGCTGAGACGGACACACCGAGGCATCTTTTCCAATTCCTGAGGGTGACACACAGCTTCTCCACTCCTACCGTGCACGCTTACACAGCTGCGTGATCCCCAGGAACGGCCGCCTGCACTCAGCCCACCCCTGACAACACGTACAGCTTTACCTTCACCACACTCACTATACGTGCAGCTTTCTACAGATACAAGCAGAGCTCGAGACTAGCTAGCACCGTTCGGGGGCCTCTCCTTCCCTCTCCCTACCGAGGAGGGGAATCCACCAGAGATCCCCCTCCCCGCCTGGCACACAACCCCTCAACAAAGCAAGGCAAACGACCCCAAACCACCCCAGCGGATAACACACACACCCCGAGCGAGCTCCCTCAGCCCGCAGAGGCGCTGCTCGGCCGAGCCCGACCTTTGCGCTCGCCTCAGCGCAGAAGGCCGAGGCGGCAGACCCGAGGCGGAGCAGGCGCCCTGAGGCGGCGAACGCCTAATCCCACCACGGGCAGGGGAGACCCGGGGGCCGGAGCACGCACTCACTGGAAAGCCGGCGCCACGGTACCCGCCAGCCGCCGGTTCTCCCAGGGCTTGGGAGGCGGCGGCTGCGACGCCATGTCCGCCTCGCTGCGGGCCGCGCTCTGCCCCGGCCCGGCCCGCCCCGCTCTTCCGCCCGCCCGCCCGCCCACTGCCAGGCGCGACGCGCGAGCCCCGAGCTATTCACCAGCAGCATTTCGGGCAGGGCTTCCCGCCGCGCCGGGCCATCGATGCGCTCTGCTTTGCCTCTGCGCAAGCCTGTATCGTGCCCGCTGGCCGCCCGGAAAAGGGGGAAGGCTCGGCGCCGCGCCGGGGGCGCTGCGAGGTGATCGCTTCTCCCGGGGGAGTGGGGCGGGGCGGGGGGCGGCGGCGGCAGCTCGGAGCCCTGTGGGGCAGGGCGGCTCCGTGCGGAGCGGGCCCTCATCCCCCCCGCCCCCTCCGGTGCAGCCCGCGCGGGCGGTGGGGCCGCCTCCCCTCCCCTCGCCGAGCGCTGAGGCGGCGGGCCGGGACCGGGGGCAGGAGCGCTGCGCTGCCCCGGCGCGGCTGGGCCGGCCGGGTCTGGCTTCTGTCGCGATAGTGACCCGACTGTCGTCGCGGGGGCGGGCGGGCAGGGGCTTCGCCGTTCGGGCCTGCCGGGGAGCGCCGTGCGGGGCGGCGGGGGCGGCGTGCCTGCCGGCCTTCGCGCCCGGGAAGCGGGACATTGCGTCTGGAGCGTCTCTCTCTTTTTTTTTTTTTTTTTTCCCCCCCCTCGCTTCAGGCGATGGTAGCATGAAGGCGTTAGGGTGGCAATATTTAAGCCTCACGAAGCTGAATAGAGCTAGCAGTTGCCTAAAAGTATCTTTGTTCGTTTTATGCTTTTTAAAAGCAGGTTTGAAGGTTTCTAGATAGTCCTTGGCTTTTACAGCTTAATGTAAAGAATCCAAATCCAGGAGAAACTGAATTAAGTGAATTAATAACTTTTCCTGTGCTCAGAAGGTTGAGCTCTCTCTGTGCAGGGTGCTCCTGAGGACAGGACACCAGAGGTGTGACAGGTTGTGCTGGCACAGAGGACGCCCATATATCCAGCCTCTACACCGGCTCTTCGATACAGAAACTAGGCACCTGTCAAACATTGCTTACAGGAGCTAAACCCCAAACAAAATCAGGTGGTTCATCTGTTGGTTATTGTGGAGCACCTTGCCAAAGGATGTAGAGGCAAGAGAATTTCAAAGAGACACTGAAGAAGGATTGCAGGAAAGATCTGTTAAGGTTTACCAACAGTTAAACCACACTAGGTCAAAGGAACCCCCCAAACCAGAAATAACTGGAGGAAGGGAGCACACCGTGGCAGAGGCATATGCCCTGCAAACACATATTTTCCTGTGGCACCTGTTTATACTTGCCCTGGGTGACAGCAGAATTGAACCTTTGGCCTGAACAACTGTGGTTATTCTTATGTGCCTCCTAAAGTTTCCTAGATAGCCGGTAAGGTTGAGCATCTCACTGGGAAACTTGCTGAGATTTCTACCCCATTATTAAATTTCAGCCAAAGAAATTAGTCTGTTCTGCAGTTCTGGGCAGAGAGAATGACAGAAAACCAAATTAGCTATAATCTTTTAAGGGAAAAAAACCCCATTATCTCTCCCAAAAACTCCCAAAGGAGTCCTGTATTTGAGATGGGAAAGAACAAATCTTAAAAAATTGAAGGGGCTAACTTCCTTTGCCTTTAGGGCTTTGTATGACGAAAGGGGATGGCATCTGTTGTTTGGGGCTTCCCCCCTGCCCCCCTCCGTGATTTTAATGCATTGATTCTTTAGTTGCTGCAATTTTGGAAGGAATGCCCATTTTACGTTTGGCTTAATATGTCTTAGCTCCACCCTTCGCCATTTAGTAAAGAATTAATGTGTCATGTAATGCACTTTATCAAAGATAAAATTCTGGACAAAAGCTCTGCATATGTTTGTCAGAACTCTTGACTTCAGATTTTTCTAGGAAGTACAGAAGCTTTTCCATGACTCAGTGGTCTTTTGGGGTTGGTCTTCCAATTCTGTTGTGCCTTTGATTTGAGAGAACATGTATCCTACACTTTCTCTAAAGGACAAAAAAAAAAGAATCCAGTGATTCTAAATATGGTGCTGTTAAGTGAGTCCTTTTATTGTTGCATTGCTGAATTGCGTTTATTCTAAGCTTTTTTTCTTTTCTTTTTTAAACTTCAGCATTATCCAGCATGTCTTCACTAACAGAAAAGGACAGACCAATTGTTCAGCTGTTACTGAACACTGGCACTTGCCCACGATGTATTTTGAGGTTCTGCTGTGTGGGATCACAGATGCTTTATAGACATCCGTACAAGGTTTGTTCTTTGTATTCCCAATTAGAATGTGTGAACATGTGAATGCAGTGCTCTTTACACTACCTTGAAGGTCGTTGTTGTATTCCTGGGCTCTTTGCCTGAGAGGAAAACGCTTTGCAAAATGTGTTATGAAAAATTACTGCTGCTGCACTGTACAATTTTGACAAATTACAAGAATCATAGAATATCACAATCGTTGTGGATTAAATGTTAAGTTTGACTGTGAAAGTTGCTATGTATTCCCTGAAAACACCAGAAAACGTGGCATGTTAGCTTCTGCACAGCATGGCTCTATCACTTTTGAAGCAGAGCAGCTATGACCGTTCCCTCTGTTCTTTTTCCTTTATTGTAATAAGTAGTAAAGTCATTGTGGGCAGTGTAGCTGATGCAGAGGGAGAACCATCTATGTTCCAAACTGGTTTTTTGTCTCATGCTTCCTTTTTCTTTCAGTAGAATTGGTAGAGGGATGTAACTGAAGAATTGTGGAGCACAAGTTAAGGATAAATCTTCCTTTTTCAGTCATTCAAACACAGTGTTATTAGGCATCCTTTTCAGCTGACCTTAATACCAAAATTGAGTGTACTTCAAATTTTTCCTAGCTGTGCACAACCATTCTTGCCTTTGTTCTTGTATTTGATACTCTTCAACTAATTTTGGCCATTTGTTTTTCATCCATACTGGTTCTTTGAGACTCCTTTCATTGTGTAGGCCAAATAAACATCTCCATTTACTTGATCTAACCCCTTGTCTTTATGCTTGCATCTTCTGGTGTTTGTCTTGATTGTTTCGCCTTTGTTCCAGTTTAGTTTCTCCAGAATTCGTTTTTAACATCTTTCTTAGAATCCTAGAATGGTTTGGGTTGGAAGGGACCTTAAAGATCAGCTAGTTCCACCGTCAGGGACACCTTCCACTAGACGAGGTTGCTCAAAGCCGCATCCAACCTGGTCTTGAACACTTCCAGGGATGGGGGATCCACAGCTTTTCCAGGCAACCTGTGCCAGTGCCTCGCCACCCTCACAGTGAAGAATTTCTTCCTAATACCTTGTCTAAATCTACCCTTTTTCAACTTAAAGCCTTTCCCCCTTGGCCTATCACTACATGCTGTTGTAAAAAGTCCCTCTCCAGCTTACTTGTAGGCTCCCTGTAGGTGCTGCAAGGCTGCTATAAGGTCTCCCTGGAGCCTTCACTTTTCCAGGCTGAACCACCCCAACTCTCTCAGCCTGTCTTCATAGCAGAGGGGCTCCAGCTCTGATCATCTTTGTGGCCTCCTCTGGACTCGCTCTGACAAGCCCCTGTCCTTATGTTGGCCCCAGAGCTGAACGCAGTACTGCAGGTGGGGTCTCACAGGAGTGGAGCAGAGGGGGAGGATTGCCTCCATTGACCTGTTTCGTCTTTATCCTTTTCCATTTTCTATTAATCATTTGAGAAGTGTTCATTCTGTATGCCATTGTTTATTCTTTTGCACCTCTACCTAATTTTCCTCTGAGTTGCAATACCACAGCAACTGCTGTCCTTGTTACTGAAGACCTTTTAATAAATCTTCATTTCTAAACTATGTTTTGCCTCTATCTCTCATCTGTCCTAAAATTCAGAGACATGCAGGAATTCTTCTGTCTTCTCACCAGCACATCCTTTAATTTTTATGGGCTTCTGTCTTTATATGAAGTTCATCCTCTATGTACTTAATTTCACCCTCACCTGTATCTGCTCTCATTTTCTTCTCATACTGTGCTAGCCAACTCTTCCTAGTCATCTGGGCTAATGGAGTTGGAGGAATTAAATTCTAACATAATCTAAATGAGAAAAAGGCAATAAACATCTGTTCCCATTGAATAGTGATGAGGCCAAAGATAAATGCATTTCTGCAAGTCAGGTCTGTAAAATGTTTTCACTTTTGGATGGTAAAGAAGTCTGTTCAGCAGAATTCGATTTCTCTGGTCAATATTTTGAGAGAAATACAGCTTGAAGCTTTCTAATGGTGTAGATGTCTTTTGGTATAAATTCCAAGTTGTTAATTACATATACTACGGCTAAATTGAAATGATTAGTGCTGCCTTTTACAATTGTGTTTATAAGTGCTTGTTACAGCATTGGAGAAAAGAAGAAGAAACAACAACAGTATGATTCCTCTGTTTATGTTAGGAGTTGATGAAGGATTTAAAAGAATTTCTGAAAAATAATCAAGAGGAAGAAGATACGGATTGTTTTGATGTAGTTGATCCTCCTTGTAAGAGAATCAGACTTGAGCAGACAGAAGAAGGGCCTGATGCTCTGAACCACAACGGAGCTCTCCAGCAGATACCTTTGGTTAATGATGGAAATACCGCAGTGGAGAACTCAGCTGTGAAGGTTTGCAACGTGTGTTTGGGAATTCTTCAGGAGTTCTGCGAGGCCGACTTTGTGAAAAAGGTAAATATCTGTTCTTAGTCTTTCCGTGTACTTTTTCTGGAGGTTGTGTATGTTAGGGCCTACAGGAGAGAGCTAATGATTTTAAACACCATGCAGTTAAACAATTAAGAGAAAGGTACTGGAAAACAAATCGAAACATGTACCTGTTTTGAATATTTGAAGTGTAGGTGGCGCCATTCGACTATTTACTGCTCATTGACACTGTGTGCAAACTTGCCGTGCAGCTGGGAAATGCAACTTGTCCCTGTGACCGTATTTTACCCAGGCCTTGTCATAATGTAACTTTTTGTAAAAAAATAGCAGCGCAGGTGCAACGGAATGACTGCTAGGAGCACATTTTCCTAGGGAAAGGCCTAACAGTCACTTATGTGAAGGGAAAATGAGGAGGCATCAACTGCTGTGCTCTTAAGCTTAACTATATGTTCCTAATACAGCATGATTCTGTACTATTTTTTAGAATATATACAATGTACTATTAGAATATATATACATATATACAACGTACTACTATTTAGAAAGCCACAGAGGAAGAAGAATACTTTGGTGTTACAGCAGGTTGTAGGTAATAGAGAATATGTGAGTTAGGAGAGAATATGGGTATAACAAGTATTGCAAACATCACCTCTGAGCAATAAAATTGCTTATGTCACAAACTGAAATATCAGCTAGAAAAATCACTGTTGCATTTGAGATGTTAAACACAGTTTTAATAGAAAATAATTTGGTTTAATAGCGTGAATATATCTAAAAATGGGACTAAACAGAAAGCATAGTATATAGTTTCTGTTGCTGCAGTGTATGATGTTTCTTTTTTGTTTCCGTTGGCAGAGTATATGTATTTTTACACCATCTCCTTCTAAGACTTGTTTCAGAGTTACTCTTCTTGAGTAGGAATGGAAAATCTGACAGCATTTGTTAAGGCATCACAAAAACTGATTATTTTACAAGGAAATTTCCTTATCTGAGATGTTGATTTCACCTTAAAAGCTCAGAATTAGTCTTTTAACATTCACTAAAGTCACTGATGTTTTGGACAGCAATTTCATTTGTGTTTAAGCTTACTTCCAGTAGGGATATCTAACCATCAGCTTTTGCTAGCCTACTTTAAAACATTTGATGTGTGTTTGGGTTCTTACTTTATTTCCAGTGACAAACATGATTTTTTATGATGAGGAATGCTTATGAATTAGTACTACGGATATTTGTTTGTTCCTGTATGATACTGGCATCTTAAAACATGTTTATTGTCACAGAATTGTGTCACTGCCATGAAAAAAAGACACAGTGTCAGCTGTTCGAGTCTTTGGTCATTGTGGTATAATTTGTTGCATTAAGATTTTGGTATACAATTGGTCTTAGCCTTAAAATAGCCAGCTGCTTGTTTTCTATCAATAAGGATTGTTTATGAGTAAGTTCTTTTTTTTAACAGAACAAAAAAGCTTGTATTTCAATAAGTTTCTAGGGATTACTCTGGTTTGTATGTTCAGCATCTATCTGAGTGTGTATTAAAATGGATTTACAGCGATTATGCTGGAATAAAGAATATCCTAAAAGATTATCAACTCAGTTCCATTACTGTGGTTTAATATTAAAATCCTTTTCTTACAGGTGTGCCAAAAAGTTAATTCTGCTGACTACCAGTTCACTAGTTTTGTATTTTCTGTGTCGCTACCCCCACAGCTGTCTGTTAGGGAGGTGAGTGTTTACAGATATTTCTTCATAACTTAAATGCATATTAAATAAAAGAACTGTGGAATATACAAGCTGGAGGTGGTTTGATTTTTAATTGCTATTGTTTAAAAAACCCCCAAAACACAAAAACCACATGCTAGAAGTGAAGTCTGCGCTCCCCTTCCTTGTTGTTATTATTTTGATTAATAAAGTGTCCGAGTAGCTTCGGTTTTCAGTTAGCCCAGGAGTTATTCTACATCTGAAAATCTAAAAGGAGTTTCTTTAAATCCTCGGTGTATTGTTCCCTTTGGTACAGATGCCAGCTTTGCTTTGTGGATCTTCTCGGAGGAGGAACTGCACAGCTGGTGCCTTTCCTGAAATAAATGATAATTGGTAGTGCAGAATACAAATGAAGGAATTTGAAGATGAACTCTTTAACTGTTCAGCATTTTAAATTACATGAAAGTACGCATTTTAATAGTCACCTGTCTTGGGCATTGTTGAAAGTCTAGATTTGTAAAACTGCAGTTTATAGCAGTTGTAAAACTACTGATTTTGATGGCAATTTTAATAAAACTTAAATTGTTTACATTTCAGTCATTTAATTGCAGAGGATAATGATAATGTAGAGAGGAGTGTATAACCCTGGTAATTATTATTTTTTTTTAATCAAGGGAGGATGCTAAGTATAGTATAACTTGATTAATAAAGCAACAATTTTTGCTTAGTTATGAGGTGTTTTACGATGTTCCCCTGCTTTGTGATATAAAGTGATGCAAAAATACTGTTCTAAAGGGCAACATGTAAATCTTTACGATAGATTCCTGCTGTGGTAAGATGTAGTAGAAGCTTCAGTGAACATGGCAGAAAGAAGCGTAGGTGGTCTTGGATTTATGTGTAAACCTGTGGTGATGTCTATTCTCATCCCACACAAATTGATTGTTAAATAATCTATTACAATTTTAGTGTTGATTTGTACTGTTAGTTCTGGCATCTTTGGAAAATGCCAGTGTAATAGCTGCACTGTGCTAACATATATTTTACCTCTAGGTCTTCTTGAACATAAAATTCCTTACTTCCCATCTGAAATTAAATATAGTTGGTGTGTTTGCTTCAGCTGCCACTGTAAAACAATACCAGAACAAACTGCTTTGTGCTTTCTGGCTGGATGCACTGCCTTTATTCCCATTGGTTTTATGTGCATCCAAAAAATGAGATATGCCAAAAAAGCATTTCCAGGTTAGGTATGCATGTGTGCCTATGATGCTCTGTAAAACTCCACATGTAGGTCAAACTTAGTCCGTAAGCTTAGGTGTTTAAAAAAAGAGGAGCCTTGGTATTTTTGGGGTACTATTGATCAGGTCTTTTTCATTTCCAGTCTACCTTCACTAGTCATTGCAGAGGCCTCCCTCTCTATTCATTATAGCCTCAATGAGCGAAAAACAAAGTGATGCACAGAATCTTTTGGCTATAGTCCCAACTGCAATTCCCGTGTTAGCAAGTTCTTAATACGTTTCCATTATACATCTTTAGCTTGACAGCTACAGTTTATCTAGCTTAAAAATAACCTCTTTTTTTTTTTTCCCCCATAGCATAGCTAAATAAAGGTGGAAGTGAGGAAAGAAAAATTTGATGCTACTGTTTTTCCTCACCCTCCTTGTGGGTCTTTGCAGAATGCCTCGGTAGAGGGTGTTATTGCATTGCAATTCTAGCTCAGGGATGTTCTGACACTAATCTGAACAAGCAGGGCTAGTGTCTTTACTTTGAGGCAGCCTTGGCTGTAAATGGAAGCAAAAAATTAGTACTATGCTTCAGAGAGTTCCCCTTGCTGATTGAAATGTTGATGATACACTGAGACTGTTTGGATTGGGAAAACTGACTTGGCAAAGGCAGTTGGTAGAAACCCAGATTTATTACTTTAGAATAACTTTGTCTTCTAAGTACAATAAATTGCTAGTTTGTTAAAAGGGATGAGGTCTAATTTTCAACCTGTCCATCTGCTTCATTGAAGGTATCTTGTGCTTATATTCAAGCAAACAAACAATACTACAGTGCTTGGTGTACAAGCAAAGGAATAAAAGTTGTGGTGAGAGTACAGGAATTAATAGGTGGAGTGAGATGAGTGAGTAGGAAGCTCCAAAACCAGATCTATTCTCTTTGGAAACAGTTTCGGTCCATCTGAGAGGAGGTCTGCATTAGGAAGTTCCTGCTGTGTCCCTTCTATTCCACCCCTTTGGTCTTGCCAAATGCTAAGCCAGCTGTTTGGGTAGCTGTGCCCTAACTGGAGAGGTGAAAATGGGTGATGGTGGCGAAAGAACCTCTTTAAAATCACGGGGGTTTATTTACCACCTATCCGTTTATTGCTTTAAAAAATAATTGGTAAAAAACCATTCCTGTTTTGCCGTTACAGAGAAGAAGCAAGTAATATAATAGGTCAGGATATCTCAGATATCTCAAAATGCTTTGTGTTGAAAAGAGGTCTTTTGTTAAATTCTGCTTTTAATTCTTTGAACTGCACTGTACAAAAACATACGTAATTTCATCATAAGAGGACACCCCAAAGACAGCCTCCCTCCCGTTGACCTTTTCTATGACACAAAGGTTTTCTCTGGCTTCTTTTTAACAAAAAAATCAGGAACTGCCTTTTAATGTTACCTTCAACTAATTTAATTATGACAGTTGTCATCCTGCCAAGTCTAAAATGTACGATAGGAGCTGAAGAAGACTGGAACATAAAATTTACATTTGCATAGTATTTGTATCTGTAATGCAAAGAAGCTATCACCTCTTTCCACAAGTAGGATATTTGATTAAAATAAATCATAAACACAGGAGTCCCAAGTTTATGTCAGACAACTATATTAGAATATGAAGTGAGTCATGCCCTTCAGAAGGGTGACTGTTAGCTCTGTAGTCTCAGTTGTGATCCATCATCCTGGTACTTGCTACAAGGACATTGATGCAAATAGCATCTGTAGTCATTACTCCCTGTAGAACTGTGTATACCTCATCATGGAATTCCCCATCTCGAAGCTCTTTTCTAATACAGTGAAAAAAATGCTGTGGCTGAGATTGCACTTGGTATTTCAACTGTTGCCACTGTGATCCCTCAGCATTTGAATAATATCCTGCAGCTTGTAATCAATATAGTGCCTAAGCTAGTGTATTTCAGAAATATATTTGCTGTTAAGCATTGCCCTGCAGGCTTGAGCTCTGTAATGAGCATTTTTCATTTTCAAACCACAAACATAAAGTAATTATGAAGTAGAGGGATCTGATCCCCTGCTTCACATACAGCTGGGAGACAGTGGAGGGGTTTGGCTGGCTTGGTGGTTGAATGTGATTTGGAATTTGGGATCTTTTGGCTTCTGTGCTCGCAGTACCCTAATCTATTGTTTCCTCTTAATTGAAGGGGAAAAGTAATTTCTTCAATTCTTTTTCAGTTTTGAAGTCAAGAGAGAGGAAATGAAATTTGACCTGTGGTCTCATTTTAGCATAGCTACTTACATGCAGAAGTTTTCTCTTTTTTGTAATTATACCCCTATGAAATGGGAAAGGAGTGAGATCAGCCACCCAACTGAGTACCAAACCTACATGTGCTTTAGATCAAGATATATGAGATTTTTTTCTTTAATTGGCATTTGTCAAATGCAGCTTTCTAGACCAGTTTTGTGGTTGTCATATTCTCTAGGTCAGAATTAGGTTCAAGGAATTTCAAGTGGAAACTTTTTATTTATGATTTTGTCTGTGTTATTATGCAAACAAGATTACAGTAGGCTTCATGGTGTTTTGTCTTACTGTCTGCATATGCAGGATAATGAATCACCGTGAATTTGAGCAAACAGTATTCCATGAATACAGTATTTTGTTCAGTAGTTTGCAGTTTTGTGTATCATGTATCTAACAAAGTTTATGTTCTCTCTTCACCATCCCTCTTTCCCCTTAATATTTCTAACACTGGTTTTAAGATTCCCTCATTTTTTTAGATGTACAAAAGGAAGGGTAGTAGGTGGTTTTTTTGATTGAGTTCCTCTATCAACATGTAACAGAGATCTATGATGTGGGTCCTTCTGATATCAATGAAAAGATGATGTGATCCTGGCTCTGCTGCTTTAAGCTTGATGGATGTTTTCAAATCCCTTTTTCAGAATTATTTCCTTACCAATAGACAGTAATTCTTTCGACAGGTACTGTATGAAGAATGAAAGACAGGGAAGGGATTTAAAATTCTGAAGAATTCAAATCAGTGGTGTTCGCTGCTTTTGCAATACTAACTCCTTTGGAAATTGCATACATATATATAGTTGTATGACAAGCATATGGAGTCACCTTTCTATGATACTTTACTAGTAGTGTGCAGTCCACAGGTTGAAAACTACCAATTTTGGCTTGAAACAACTACAATGAAAAAACCCAAACAACTTGATTTTTGGAATTCATCTTCAGTGAGGATGGTGAGACTAGGTGTCCAGACTGTCTTGACAGCACAGGTCCTATTGCCTAAATGGCATCCTGCCAGTCTGAATGTATTTTGTTGTTGTTTTGAGTAGAGGAAGAACTGAAAATGCTGTTGTTGTTGTTGCTTCATTGTAGGAGGTTGAGGAGAGGTTTTCTCTTCTTATTAATTGTTTTTGCACTGATAGGCATTCTGTTGAAATAGAAACATTGTACAGGTCTTCTGAATACATGCGTCCAACATCACCTTCCCCCCCCCCCCGCCCCCCAGCACACACACACTTATTTAGACCTAGTAGAAAGGGAATTTGTGGTCAAAGTTAAAATTCTAGTTAACTGCAATGCACTTCAGTTTAGTAAGGTGTGTTTTCATTGTGGTGCAGAGAATGGCAGTCACTCTTGGCCCACACAGAGTCAAAATTTAAATCCTAAAGCACTGAACAGTTACTACACTGAAGTAATAGATCATCTTGTAGAATCAATATATCAGTACAAAGAGAAGTGAGTGAGACTGCAAAGAGATGCACCTCTAAAATATTGGGATCCCAGAGCAGAGTTTGGGAAAGATACGCTTTTAGAAGCTTTTAGCATAAGCAGTGCTGTTTGGAAGTCTTCAGTTTCTTCATAATTTTTAAATTTGTTCAAGTCTGTTATTGTTGCACTGATTCAACAGACTGTTGTTGCTTGGGGCTTACATTTGTATTATTCTGCCTTTCATACCACTGGTAATTTTAATTCTGCTTTTGACCTTTCATATAACCATTGTTGATTCTTACACTGCTGAGTTTCATTTGTTGGCTGGGACACCTGCGTGATGGTTCATGGTCATCCTCCCTGGTCACGTCTAAGGGATCTGCTACATCATGTTTATTTACACATATAAGGCTGCTAGAGGACAGGAGTAGAGTTTGAAGAGTTGTTGACAATGCACAAATTAGGGAGAATCAAGCTAGAGCAGGTTGTCCAGAGAGGTGGTGCAGTCTCCGTTACCGGACATTTTTGAGAACTCATTGCACAGAGTCCTGAGGAACCTTGTCCGATTTCATAGCCGATCCTGCTATAAGCACAAGGTTGGACAGAGACCTCCTGAGCTTCCTGAGTTATCCTATGGTCACATGAATAAAGTGAATATTACCTCTTGGAAACTCCGCTCAAAGAAGTGCATCAGGAGCCGAAGAAGGTGGTATTCACAGAGAATCTGCACAAAGCAACAGAAGGGCAACTGGGAAATAAAAAAGGAGAATTCGAGGCTGAATCTGCCCATCTGATTCTTATCTCAGATCACACCTTGCAGCCACTCCTACGTATGCTATGTGATCAATAATTGCTAATGAACTCAAGCGTTTGTACTAAAAGCTCCCTCTGATTTCTGGAATTATTCCTTCTGTTCCTCAGCTTTCTCATGTTCAGCCTATGTCTCCTAAACTAAGGGGTATGCTTTAAATAAGGGGGCAGTCCTCAGGGAAAGGGTTTGTGACTCCGTAAGACCAAGTATGTCTTTTATTTTGTGTTTTTTAAAAAGGATAACTGGATTAATGGAATTTTATGTTTTGTTTTAATTTACATGTCAAATCAGTTTTCATATACCATCCCTCCTTTTTCCTTTTTCCCTTTCTTTCCTTTTTCCCTCTCTTTTCCTTTTTCGTCTTTCTTTTCCTTTTTCCTTTTTGTCTTTCTTTTCCTTTCTTTTTTAATTTTTCTGGTAGATAACTGTTAGTTGCACTTGACTTAGTCTTTTTTCTAGTTGTAGAGTTAATAGCAAGTTTCGATGTGTGTTTAATGCAGCCTGATTTTTTTTTTTTTAGTCAGATAGGATTTGAGGTGAATTGCAAAGTGATGTCTTACAAATAAAAACAAGCTCCAATTCTATCTTTCCACTTATAAAGCAAAAACTAAATTAAAATCCTAATATTTCCTTTTTTCCCTGAGTTTATAAAACATTTTTCCTTGTGCTAAGTCTCTCAGATTGTTGGGAGTTTTTAGCCTGAATTTCACTTGCCTTTTTCTTTTTTTTTTTTCCCCTCTCTTCTTCCTGGGCATGGCTGGTGACCTATAGCGTGCTGCTTGGCTGCTGGTAAAACAGGAAATGAGGTGAGTAATTTCTTTTGGCAACTCTCATACCACTTCTATTAGAGAGTTCTCCAGATTTAGAGAAAGGAGAGATACTCTTACTGTAACTTTTTTCCAACATAGTAGAAATGAGAAACCACTTAATGCAGTGGACCTGCTGAGACACATACGTTAAGAGAAACTTTTAACCAAGCAATTAATGCTATATTTTCAAGGTCAGGACAGTTGGTTTCATATAAAGGTACTTCTGCTAACAGTTGTAGAAGATATAGACTCACTTCTATGTCCTTGGCGAAGATTTTAACTTACTTTGTACCTTCAAAACTAATCATAAGGTAATCCAGAACTGGGATGTGCTGTCATTTTATTTGTTGGGGTTTTTAAAATTATCTTTTATTGTCCATAATTTTTGTGGTCTGTTTGTCTCTCTTATATGGACACCGTTTGTCTATATAAATGTTGAGCAGACGAGAAACTGATTATATAGTCTTATCCAGTTTCCCAGTTTACTTGATGCTTATGTAGGATAAGATGGCAGCTGGTTTTTGTGTGGTTTTTTGTTTCTTTGGGTTTTTACCTGGTTTGACCTTAATTGGGGTTTCTTATATCTTTTGCCTCATAGTGTGATTATAGCTAGGACATGGTGTTTCAGCTCGGAGTGCAGGCTGTCTGTCCAACTGTACAGCTTTGAGTTAACTTAGTGGTCCTGAGAGATGCCACAATGCCATCTGTGAGCTAGAATCTTCTCATACATGGAAAACGTAATGAAGTACAGACCTCTTCATTTTGCCACCGTATCAGATTTAGCTTACATCAATAGTGACTGAAAATTGTTAGTCAGGTAATGGTGAAAAGTCAGCAGCGTAGCAAGAAAGATATTAGTGCTGTGGGTACAAGTTAGTTTTGACTCTTCTGGTTTTTATCCCTCCGTGTTTTGAAATCAGCTTACATGCCTGAGTCTTTGTCTGCTCTAGGATGCCTCCCACCCCTGGCCAAATGCAAACATATTAGAGACATTCTGAAGGGAAGAATTGTCTTCGTGCTCAGGAGGAAAGAAATCCACTTGTCTCAGGGTTAGTTGCGGATACTGAAATAGTCTTTGGTGGAAGCCGTCTTGGCTGAAAGTACCATTTCAAGATACTCATAGAAAGCTAGACTAAATAATGATGAATCACTTCCTACTTTGAGACTAATTTTAAAGTAATTGTTTCATTAACTTGCTTGAGAGAGAATGAGGCACTGTAGGGCAAATACTGTCCACAGAGCCTACCATTGGTGCCATTTGTATAGGAGGACGTGCGCTTTGCTCTGTGAGTTTGCAGCAAGTGGTTTGAAATCATATGCTGGCACCCTTCACAGGCATCTGCTCCTTTTAACTTCTCTCCACAGGCAATGACACAGGAGTCAAGGCCTTGCCTTGTACCTACAGAGGTAGCTGAGCCTGTCCCAACAAGATCAATTGAGATTGTCATCTCAGCTTTTCTGTCTGAGAATTTGTGCCCACTGGAGTTTACACCCTCCTTTAGTGAAGGACTAGAACGCCCTTTTAACAATAAAAATAAGTCTAACAAGATATTTTTTGCATATTTTTTTTAAACAAAGGGCAACACAAGGTATCACTTAGTGTGGAAGCTGTCCAGGAGGCTCCTTGGCAAGTAGTACAGGTGCTGCCCTGCAGGATCCAGATGCTCAGTTTACTTAAGCTGAACTAGATGTGGCTTTACTATCAGAAGGATCTTGCCTTCATCTGCACATACCTTCTGTCTTTCTTATGTTAACGTAAGTGCTTATTTGACTGGGACAGCTGATAGCTCACCGAGCAGGCTGAAAAACAAAACCTTTAAAACCTTTTTTGGTGGATTAGCATTTGCTTTAAATGGGATCAGTGGGCTGGTATTACTTACCATGCTGTGTAGTGTCAGCGTGCAGGTGCTGGCAGGAATGCACAGTCAGAGGCAGGGAGGAGGCAACCTTGTCCTCCCTGTGCTTGAGCAGACTGTAGCTTAAGTAGCTACACCTTTAGCTACTCCCTGCCAAACTATGGATTTAATGGGAAGTATCTTACTTGGAATCCTGGTCTGGCCTTAACGTTTCCACAACACTTTGTTTATTAATTCAGTACAAAGAGATAGTGCCGTTATAGAGGTCTTGGAACAGCCTTTCATTCTTTCATGCCATGGTCTATATGCTTAGTACTTTTGTATTTTTTTATTTCTGCATTTCTTGTTTACCTGGTGCTAGTTACTTCAGTTTGTCTTGCAATATTATATGTCATGTATCTGTCTTTGACAGACCCTTGTGCAAGTTATTATTTCTTTGTGATTCAGAAATCTGGGCCTTTCCTTGGCAAAGGATGACATTGTTCAACTGAAAGAAGCTTATAAGTGGATTATTCATCCCCAGTTGTCAGAAGAGTTGGGTGTTCCTGCTGATGGAAAGGTGTTGTATAAATAAGAAAACACTTTTTTTCCTCTCTTCTTTTTTTTTATATATGTGTTTGTGTGTGTGTATATATTTATATACTTATATATATATATATGAACAGGAGGGCGGGGAAAGATACTTTTTCCCCTTCATTAACAGACAAACCAGTTGCACTGCTCTTACACTCGCTGTAGGGGGAAGCAGGGGGGAAATTCTTTTAACCAGAGATCTCCCAGTCTCAATACTGAGGGGTCCAATCTTCATTTTTGTATATGTAGATCATCGCATCTTCTGAAACCGTCGTAGTCTTTTGCTAAATCTCTTGCTCTTGGGCTGCCATCCTCCTTCGATCAATGAGGCTTTTTCAGTTTTCTCATTTTCCAGGATCTCAGTTTTCCAGAGGCTAAGGAATGCTCACACATTCCTTCTTTGCCCTCCTATTAACTGCCAACGCTGTTACTGCTCTCTGAGATAAATTGTTCATGTTGTTAGCATGTTAAATTCTATCGATAAAATATATTTCAGGAACATACTGAAAGAGGAAATACCGGTTCTTGTTCACTTTAATGAATGATAGAGATAGGCATGTTGGAACCCGCAATACCTCTAAGTAGGCATTAGAAATGTTTTTTCAAACCCTTTTTCCAACTTTGAGATTCTGACTAACATTCTTAAAATGTTTCCGAAATGCATTGACTGAATGTGACGTTCAGATATTGCCAGACAAATTCAGAAACACCGTCATCGTGAATGTAAAATTTCTGCAAACATGGCTCAAATTCCTGCTGAGGACAAGGCAGTCTGCAGTTTTTACTTGTCATCAGCCATAGGACTGACCCTAGGACTAGAGTCGCTTAGCCTTTATGTTGATTTTTCAACTTCCATAATAATTACAGATTGTCTTTTCCCAGGAGTGCAAATTGAAAGCATCCCTTTTGTGTTAGCGAAGAAAGAAACACTGGGTTACCCAGAAGATGATCCAAGTAGAAACAAACTTCTTGCATACAAAGTTAGCAAAAGCTCTACAACACTTAGGCACTGAGCCACTCCAGACATCATTGTACTATAAAAGTTACTTGTCTAGTGCTCTTTATCTACAAGGCACTTGAATATTAGCCAATCTTTTCAATAGCCCTCTTGAGGTATTCTGGTATCTGAATAACAGAAGTAATGAGTGTTGTTTGCCCAAGGCCAAGGAGGGAATTGAGGGTAGAACTGAGATTACACTAGAGTTTCTGGTCTAGCTGTCAGTCTACTAGGACATGTTGCCTTTCTTTGCCCCAAGGCCATCCAGTCATTGCAAACGAAGCCCCTGACAAAATTTTACAGTGGTGACTATTACAGGGTTTTTATCTTTATTCCACGCTATGCACTGCTCTCCCAGAAGGTTTGTGAAGTTTAGTGACCGTAATAGGCTTTGAGCGTACACTGTCTGACTCAGTTCCCCCTGTGCGAAATGGGGCCGCTATCTATGATGTGTAGGTCACTCATGTGTTTGAAGTGCTCTCAGATAGTCTTCGGTTACTTCAGAAATGCAAATGCTATTATGGCACATTTTGATGTTTTTAGGTGATGTTGTAGAGTAAATGGGTTTCTTTCTCTTTTGTCTACCTCTTGACTGTTTTCCTAATGCTACAATAAGGGTGCTTGAGAATATCCTCCCTGTTCCTTTAAAAAACCTATTACCTCCTTTTTTTTTTTTTATTTTTGATTTAGAGTTTGTTTGAAGTTAGCGTGGTCTTTGCTCACCCAGAAACAGACGAGGAGTGCCATTTCCTGTAAGTTTTTATATAAATAACAAAAGATCTTATCTAAATATTGTGCAACATTGTTGGTTTGGATTTGCTACAGATGAGAATATGCAGTGTTTATAAACTAGAATGGGGCCTGCATCTAAACTTCCTCGTATTCAGTTACAGTTGTGGAGCTTAAAGTTACACCATCTCTAGTTCCATGCTTTAAAGCCAATGAACAAAGTCATCCAGAATTTTGATTTGAACTGGAAGGAGAACATTCAGATAAATTGTTCAATTTCAGCCCTTTTCAAAGTCACTACCCTCTTCAATATAGCCGTATCATTTAAAAAATAGATTAAAACCAGGTAGTTGCAGGTGAGGGAATCGTTTTGAGGTCGTGCCTAGGTTTTCCTGTTCTTATAGGAAACATGGATGGGAGGGAAGGCTTTGAAGTGCATTAATCCAACTTAGCTGGTTGATTAAAATAAGCAGAAGTTCCCTGGCTACCACATGTCGTTTTTGGCCTAGCCCAGTAGGGCATTTGCTATACAAACAGAAGC
Source organism: Falco biarmicus (assembly GCF_023638135.1). Classification (NCBI taxonomy): domain Eukaryota; kingdom Metazoa; phylum Chordata; class Aves; order Falconiformes; family Falconidae; genus Falco; species Falco biarmicus. The sequence goes on from NC_079299.1 coordinate 29,548,437, forward strand.
AAAATATTTCTGTGAATTTTGCTGCCATTTAATCTGATTTCTCAAAATCTAGCTGTAGTATATTCTGGATAATTAGGTTCACTCTTCCTGTTTGCTGATGCTTCCTGGAAAACTTAAGTTTCAGTCAGTTTCATCAGTTGTGCCCCTACTGCAAGTTAAATCTTAGCATAGAAGGAGGCTCAGCATAGTCTTCTGTCTTGCATAGTGAATTCGTCTCTTGAAACTAGAGATTGCCTTTGCAGCCTTTATATATTTCCCTGATTTGACCCCCTCTAGCAATTTGTGATCTGTGTTTGAACCTTTTCGGTTTTCAACAACTGCATCTTCTGTTTGGCTTGGGGGGGGGGGGGCGGGGGGGATGAGGGAGTGACCATGCTTGGTGACAAAGCAGGTATTGGGGAGAATGGATTACCAGTGTTTGCTGAACAGCTTCCCTTTCCAGCTTCTTCAAGACTGGGCAAAACAGGGAGAAAGTAGTAAGGCCAAACTACGATTCTGTATAACAGTACCTGCAATTCTGTACAAACTCAAGTGTCTCTGGATCCTGCACCCTTTTGTTCTTATTTATTTAATGTTACTTGATCAATTCTTGTTTTCTGCAGTGCTTTTCCTTCCTCTGAAACCTCTCAGCTCTTATTTTCAGCTCATCCTTCCATCCTTTTTGTGACATTTCAAAAATATTGATGTCGAGCATGTTATGGTGCCAATGTTAGCGCTCCAAGCAGAATAGTTAGAGGTGAAAGCTGTAAAGAAGTTCCATTCCACGTTCCAACTACTCAGGTTTATTCCATGTGGCCTGACAATATCCTTTTACTTGCCTTCTCTTTGTGGCATACTTAAACAGCAATTAAGGTTTTAGACATTTTTCTGAAGTAACAGCGTATTACCTAATTTAATTACATAGTAGTTTGTCAGGCGTCAAGGCATTCTGCATATGTGAATGGCTGGCTCTGGGCATATTCTGAGGCAATGGTTTGGTTTCAATGTAAATATGGTAAGTTTGGCAATTGTCACAGCTTTAGTAATGACAGTCATGCTCTTTGTGGAAACAAAGTAGGACCATGCGTCAACCTGGAGAAGTCCTCCAGGTATGTTTTGGGGTGGGATTTCCAGGTATGGCGTCTGCAATTTCTCATCTTTCAAGCTGTTTTTACTCAATTATGTGTAGGCAAGTGTGCTAAAATGACTCTTCGTTTGGCCTGGAAGATTGAATTGGCTTTTGTTAGTTTATATTTGGAGATTTATGTTTAAAGGTATGGTGGTACTGAAATTCCAGAAGAGGGAATTTGCGATGCTTTGTGTCACAAACTGGCCATGCAAGTTGCTTGTATAGAAACAGCAAGAGATCAGACCTGCTTCCTTATAGTCTGAAATAGTCACAGAGGTGTTGAAAAGCGTCAGCAAGAAATGATAAATAGTCTTGCAGGCTAGAAATCATCTTTAACTGCATACATAGAAATCCACTAATAGGAACAGCGACTTCCTCTACAGTACTCAGAAAAAGTATTTCACTGACTTGGCTTTCACTTTCATGAAACAACCAATAGTTTCCTTTTGAAGAGGCAGAGCGCAAATGGTATTGAACACCCGGGGTGACTTTTCCTGTAGTAAATTGAATTTTCCTATCCAGAAGCAGCAATTTGAATCTCTAGTTTGTAGTATGCATTGTCTAAGAACAGCAAGTGCAGATTTCGGGATGTCAGCAAGTCTTGCACAGAACTTCAACATAAATCATGACCTTTATTGAGAAAGATTGGAAAGGACTGAAAGCTAAACTTCTCGTGCGCTTTTCCATCCTATCTCAAAGCTGAGACACATTTGTGTTGGCCAGACCAAAAGAGGCTTACACAGCTTTGTCCATATTTTTTCTCTAGATCAAGCAACGCACGCCTTCTGCCATTTGTGGTTTAGGATAAAGTTAATTTTAAACTCTGCTCTGTGCTAGGTTGTGGAAGTGAGATACTGGACATATTGATAGAAAGTCCATGTACATGCTATGCTTCTAAGTCTGTCTGCCTGTTTGTTTAATTTTTCTGAAAGAGTATCAGCTAATTTTCATTTCTGTGTTTAGAGCCACAGCTTGTCCTGAGTGTTTCAAACGAGTGAAGAACAAACAGGTAGGACCTCATCATTGTTGTATTTCTTTTCTGGCATTCAGATTTTCACAGCAGTAGCTACAACAAAGAACTTATCTGGGTATTCAGTCAGTGTTTAATGTCTGGTTTTCCTTCATGAAAAATCTCTCTAGTTTTCAATTGTCTGAAAATAAAGTTGTCTCCTTTATTCACTTAACATTTCTTTGCTTAGGAATACTAAGAGCTTGGTGCTTTTCTTTAGGTCATTCATTTTCCAGACTGTCTAAAGGCCATAATTTTAGGAATGTTCTCTGTAAATACCTCCCTTAAGATCTAGGAATTTGATTGTCATGCATTAAAAGGAGCATAAAGGATGATCCTCAAGCTCTCCATGGGTGAAACAGTTCAGATAAGTCACATTGTGAAGATGAGACTCCGCAGCCAAAAGAGAAATGATCACACTGCAGTTTTCATGTTCTCTGATCTGAATGAAAGACACAATACATGCAGGATGGTTTTATCCTGTCTACCTCTGGAGGAGGGGAGGAAAAAAAAGGGACCTTGCTACTTGTTGCAGACCCTGAGCACGCACACAATCATTGATGGAAAAGAGGACATGTAAGAATAAAAAAACAGTCGGAGAGAAACTGATATAAGTAGGACAGTTGATGTGATCAGAGGGAGAACAAGTAACTTCTATCAGAAGCCTATGCAAGGCATTTTATTCTTTCTGGTGAAGTGTCTACCGACATTTGGCAGAGGCAGTCTGACCCAGAAATTCTGCCTACTCTACTCCACCTGACCAATAAATGCAAGTCTTTTTTTAGAAGAATTGCATTGTTATAACTCACTGCTTGCTGCATTGCTTTCCTTTAAAAGGGGGGAAATCCCACATAAGGAGCTAAACCAGCAGGGTCTGGCTGTTAAAACCACACAGGTAACAAGATGTAGGGGAATCTAAAGGAAAGAATACCGGCTCTGAAGAGCTGTCAGAGGTTTATCCTTATAAAGAAGCTGTGCTTGAAGCTAGCTTCAAGGGCTGTGTTAATCAGAGAAGTATTATAAAAACTGGGTTCTGAGTGAAAATTTCTGTCATCTGCTGTAGATAGTTATTTAAACCTGCTGCTAGTTTAAGGGATTTCCAGTTCATCTGTTCTAAGAGGAAGGGAAGCACTATTATCTCTAATTTATGCTAAGAAGGAGAAAGAGCAGCTTTCCTGAAGGCAGCCAGGAACTGTGTGTTAGAGCAAAGACTTGAATTGTCCCAAACAACAATCCAGTATTTTTCGGGTTTTTTTCCAAAGCCTCAATCCACTTTGCCAAAAAGACATCATTAAATTGGAAATTCGGCAGATGGCCATCGAGACAGTCAGGGTGCTGGAGCACAGGCCCTAGGAGGAGGGGCTGGGGAACCTGGACTTCTTCAGCTTGGAGAAGAGGTGGCTTTCAGGAGGGCTGAAGTGCTTTTCCCCCTGGTACCAAGGTTTTTCAGAACAGAGAGCCAGGCTGTTAATCACAGGGCACGGTGAAAGGATGAGAGACAGCGGAAATAAGTTGAAATGAGAGGTTCGGTGTAGATATAAGAAAAAACTTTTTACCATGAGACAGTTGGACAGTGGAGCAGGCTATGAAGAGAGGGTGTGCAAGCTCCATCCATGGAAGATTTCAAGACCTGACTGGGTAAAACCCTGGGTAATACGGTTTGATCTCATAACTGACCATGCTTAGATTAGCATGTTCATTTAGAGACCTACTCTCCTTAGCCTTCCTAAAGTAGGATTCCACCTCACATGTTACAGTTGCTTCTCCTGTTCCAGGAACCTAAATTCCATGTTTTCTACCTTAACCTCACTTGATTTATCGACAGCAGCACCTGTCTGCATAGAGGATGGTAGTCATGGCTCCTGCCACTACTGTATTATTATTACTACTTCTACTGTCGGTTCACCCTTGTGAATTGATGCAGCTTGGGAGTCTGAAGTTGCTTGCCTTCCACAGTTTTGGAGCTGCCAAGCCCTACCGTTCAGAGCCCTTACTTCTGAGTATGAATGAACCTTTGAACTTTATAAACAGATACCTACTCAACAGTCTTACTTTCAGAAGAGCTGCCTGCCTGCTGTCGCTGAGATGAAAGCTGGGGCTTGGGCATACTTAACTCTTGAAAATGGGGAGGCTAGCTTAGGTTTCTGTTCATGGGCTTAGGATTCTGGTTTTATTCTATTTTGCAATTTGTACCTGAGCTCCCAAGCACTACTTTTTTGGTTCTTACTTTTGCACGCTTTTGTATATAATCTGAAATAAGACGATATCCCAAAGATACGCTTAGTATTTCTTTCAGCTAACCAAAGGGCAGGCTTAGCAATCGAATATTCTAGGGAGTTCGAGTAGGTTTATTTGGAAGCGTGACAGTAACTTTAGACCTGCTCAAAATCAGTGGTGCTTGGGGTTTTTTTGTGCGAACGGAGTGAGGGAATGTACACTACTGTTTGTACATGTATTCTAGAAACAAAGGGGAAAATCTTAGTTCTACAGCTAAATAACTGCTGTGTTCCAATCTGTCAACTGTATTAGTTGGAATGCTTTCATGTTGTGCCTAAAATTACTTGAATAGGTTTTGGCAAAATTACCTGTTGCTCTTGGTTGCCCTATTAAGGTTAAGATCACTGAATTCTTGCTGATACAGAGTTGCTTTTAGAAAACACAAAACACAAGTGAAAAAACCTATTGTGAGAAGCATATAGTGTGTATGGTTTAGGGTGGGGTTTTTTCCTTCCTTAGGCATATCCTTTCTTAGCTTCTCTTAGTTCTTGACTCATTTTTTCATTTCACTGTGCAGTCTGTTTTCACTAGAATGGCAGTTATAAAAGCCCTAGAGAAGATAAAAGAAGATGATTTTCTCAAGTAAGTATGTACTGAAACTAGTTCTTAGTATTGTGCTTTTGTATAGAATTAGGATGGGGAGGAAAATACTAGATGGGTAAGTAGTGGTAAGATGTCTATAAAAGAACTTTTAATTGTTTAAATTCTGCTAGTTTATTGGTTAAAATGTGGTTTCTGTTCTTCTGGTAATAGAATGTCATTCTAGATCTTTTAATTAAGGAGTAATCTTTAAATGCTTGATTCACAGAGGATGGAAAACTGGACATGACACAAATGTGGTCTTTTTCCCATTAGTAAAAGTGCTTCTTTGGTTGATTATCTCAGGAGCAGCACAGAGGAGAAATCATGGGTCAGAGAGCTGCAGTTCTGCTCTGTGCTTTCGGCAGTGCATCACTGCAACTCTCTGGGCTGGCGTGGGATTTAGAACAGTTAGAAGTAAAAACAGTTTGGTGTAGTATTGACAATAATTTACATTCAAAAATCTTGATGTACATCCCCAAAACCACAGAAGAGATTTGGAAATCTTGGAACTTCCTTCTGTATTTTGATCCTTACAGTTTGTAAGGCAAGCTTTTCTTTACAAGAAAGACTTTTTCCTGTATTTCCAAAGTGTTAGGAGTTGAGTTTTAAGAAAAGAACAAATGCTGTAATGTGGTAACAATCACAAGCAGGGGGAAGACTTCAACAGACACTTTCTCTGTGGTTCACTGTGCTTAATTGCCCTAAGTCTTTGCAGCTCTTTTCTTTGATTCCCAGCAAAGATGTGGTAATAGATCCTGAAGACGGTTTTCATGTGGCATTGAGTTTTGGTTTTGCTAGAGCAATAGCACGGTACCTATGGTATCTTATTAGCCCATTTTGGAGTGTTCTACTTCAGTAATGTTCAATGACAGACTGACAAACATATTTGCAATGCAGTGTTCTTGATTTGGTTAACATTTATCCATTTCTTGGTGTTCCAGCTTTTAATGTGAATGCTGATTTTATGCTGTAGCTGTGTTTTGTGCAACTGAAGTTGTCATCTTTCATGCCATTATCGCTATGGTGATGCTCCATCATGTTCTGGTATTACTAGTAATTTTTTTTTTTTTTTTATACAGGCATTTTCCGTGTCCCCCAGGTGATGCTCCATCATGTTCTGGTATTACTAGTAATTTTATTATTTTTTTTTATACAGGCATTTTCCATGTCCCCCAGGTTCACCAAAGAACCTCTGTGTTGCTGTGGAAATTCAGTGCAATAATGGTGCAGTTTTTGTGGCCGGTAAAGTGATCCATTTATTTGCTGCTGTGTTGTCTTAAACATAACTTCATAATACTGCCACGAGACCCAGAAGATTCTTGCTGTTTGTTGATCCCTGTAGTTAAGTGTAAGGAGCAGTGAAGAAACAAATCTGGCTCTGTCCAAGAGTGGACTTTTTTGAAAAGGGAAGAAAATATACTTGGCCTTTGCTGAAGACATGATTTTGTCAAAAGCTAGAAATTACAGATCAACAAGCTAAAATCGAAACTATTTGCCTGCTTTTAGATTGTGAATTTAAACTTGGAGATAGTGGGTGGTGGAATATGGTTGAAGAGGAGTGGAATCTGCAGACAGCTGTATCAGGGCCCGCGTAGGGTTCCCATGCTGGGAGCTGCAGGAGGGGCATGCGGCACTTCGGCTGCTCCCAGTGTGCGCGCACACATACCTTCTGGATATTTAAGGAGATTCTGCTTTTCCTTGCCGTTGGTGGGTTGGTTTTTTTGCTTTGACAGATGGAACAGTTGTCTATTCTAGAGACAGCCCAGGGTGATGTGAAGATTTAAAGAAACTTCCTTTGTGCCCCTGCTTATTACAGGGGCTTATCCAGAAGCAGTTTATGAAACGAAGAGTTTTGCCATGTCGTCAAAGCTTGCTCTCTTCTTTGGAAAACGCTTATCCCTGCAAAACTTGCAGTTGTAACATGTCCTTCGTAATAAGCACGTGGTTTGGGAAAGGCACTTCCCTGCTGGCAGTGCTGTTCACTTGCTTGAATTTTGATCTGGATTCAGAGGTTTTCACCATCTGATTTATCTGCATATTATTTCATCCAAAACTACCTCTCTTAATGGGATTAATAAAGGTTAAATTTTGGAGTTTAGCTCTTTCCAGTCCCGTCATCGTCCCCCTCCAAGATAACATCTGAAAAAACTGGGTGAGACAGCTAGCATAACAGCCCTTGGTGTCCTTGAGTTGAGGTGATTCAACTTTTTTATCACCTGCCAGGAAGAGTATCTACCCTTCCCCCAGTCTTGTTTAAATATTTGCAAGGAGATTATATTTTAAAAAACTCTGCAATTTAAATTCAGCATACTAAGTTTGAAAGGATGGTACGAATCCTGAATAAAGGAAAACATAAAATGAAAAGACAAAAGGCAAAAGTGAATGTTCTCATGGCAGGCTAGTTGATACATACCTGCTTCTTATTTTTAATTACTGATTCGAAAGATGTACATTGTCATGAATCCAAGACATCCAGTGTCTTTTAGCCTTTTCCAAATACGCTGTTTTATTTTAGGTCACTTTGTTGGACGGTTTTATCAGAATTCATCTCTATGGAGAGAGAGGGGGTGAGGGGGTAGGGTGGGGGGAGCAGTGTTTAGCTTTCTGCATGTAATTTACTACTGATTATGTAATTTACAGTTTATAGCTTGCTCCAACAAAAAAACAAACAAACCACCAAAAAACAGGCAGAATGTTGTCTTTAATTTTTGAAGAATTTCAGAATAGAATTTATTGAGTACAGTGCAATTATTTTGCTACTATTAAATGAGATGGGATCTTAATTTTTAAGCACAGTTTCAGAGCTGGTATTGCCCTCCTGACCTTGTTTATGATGTTTAGTGATCACTTCCCCCCAGCTTTGTTTTTTAAGGGTTTGGGAGAAGATCTCAAACCAAGAAACACCTTCTGGGTTTTTTTTTTTAACCCACTGTTGTTCAGATTAAAAGCTAAAATTATTAGAATAGGGAGATGAGAAAAAAGAATGTTATTTTTCTTTTTCCATTTTATGGAAAGAGAATTTAGCAGTGTGAAGCTGACTTCTGAATGATTAGTCATAGTACTTTCATTATTTGCCCTAGTGAAACACTATTAGTCAGAGTCCCCATTTGTTTGTGTGGATTTTTCTGCAGATCAAAATGCAAGAACGAAACATTGTTAGAAATAGGAAAATGTGATACTGAAAACCAAAAAAAATGAGATGACAGAGGCACGGTATAATATGCGTAGCTACTTTGAAATTTGTTTTATTTTCTATATGCAAGGTTTCAGATTGAAACTTGTTGTGCAGGGGGATTACTCGTTCTTTATGAAAGAGTTCCTTGTTTTGTGCATATTTCCACTTCTTATAAAACCTGTCAATAAGAAAGCTTATCGTGGTCATCCATGTCAGACTTGTTATAGCAGCCCTGGTGTCACGGGAGGTGGCATGCAGTGTGACATAACTCTAGACAATGACTGCAATCAGTCAGAGGGTGGCAATCTCTTTATCTGGCATCTTTTCAAGGCTCTTGAAATTTGTACCAGTTTATTATTGAGACATTTTGCTCACATGGTTTTCCTCGTAATGAGCCAAAGCATTTTAGTTTGGGTTGCTTTTGATAAACATTCAGCCAATGGCAGAACTTGGATTGAAACCTGAACTGCTTGATACAGGAGGATGTGGGGACTTCTTTGCTTGGGACACACAGGCAGTGGTGAGCAGGCATAGGTTGGACGTGGGAGGCTGGTTCATGACCATGCTGCGATTACAAAAAAATCGTTTTTTCCATTCCGAATTAAGTTGACTCAGACTAGGCACTTGAACCTCGGGGATTTAGTCCCAGCCGTGTCAGGCTATATACAGTTTTGTTTCTGTGGTTACACCTGAAGGTATGGCTGCATCAACAGGCTCTCCAAGTCTACCTTTGAGGTGGCCATCTCGGGTGCTGCGGCTCTCCGAGGTGCTGCAGCATGCGTTTCGTCCTGGTGCTGTAATGCTCTTGCTGTAAAACAAGTTTAAGCCTGTAAATTTATTTTCACAAGGCTCTGGTGACAGTTAAATGCATTGTGCATACTGGAGCTTTTCTCCATTGCTTTAGAATGTTTACGGGTAACATCGTTGTTTTATACAGGAAGATACAACAAATATTCAAGGAATTTACCTCAGACTCCCTGGATTATTGATGGGGAGCGGAAGCTGGAATCTTCAGTGGAAGAACTGATTTCAGAGCATCTAATGGCAGAATTCAAAGCAGATAGTAAGTATCTAGGAGATCTTCTGCCGCATGTATTTTTCATGATTACTAGAATGTTTTTTCTTAGTACCTACTCACTTAATACAAGAGTGTAATGGAAAAAAAAAAGTTTCTTTATCCCTCTCGTATCCTTCCAAGTCAACGCTTGTACATTTTTTTTAGCTGTGATCTGCGAGTAATTAGATGAGTGCTTTGTTTTATGCAGTGTCTTTTATCCTACTAAAATATCTTCTCAGTTGATCAGATGATGCAGATATTATGGTTTTAGATGGTAGTATTTTTGCCTAGCCATACTTGTTATTGGTTGGTAATTCATAAAATTACTTGTAATGAGAAGGTTCTTGCCATCAGCGTTCCGTAATATCTGCCTAGCCTTCAACCCCTTCATGTTTCTTACCTTGATTAATTTATTTTCTTCAGTGCATAAAGTTCCACAAGCTAAATGCTTATCCAGGGATTATCCAGATGAAATAATCACTGCCTATCATTTGTCATCAACTAGACATGGAATTAGAGACATAGAAGGCCCAAGGAAAAATTGCATTAAATATTAGTTTGGAAAAAACAGCTGCTTTCCTCTCCTCTCTGCCCTCCTCCCAGCGAATGATGTGTTAGTCTGAACACTAGGAAAATCCTCAAACTGTGTCTTCAGGCCAGGTGCTATGTGACACCGGAATTCAGCTTGCAGAATTACCACAGGTAGCTACCAGAAGTGCTTGTGCAGTAATGTTGACAAGAGATATAAATGAATAGAAAGACTATTGCCAGTATAGGTCACGGCAGGCGATCCTTGCCTTTTACTTAGCACTGGGGAAACACATCTAGAGTATTGGATCCAGTTCTGGGCTCCCCAGTACGAGAAAGACATGGAGATACCAAAGCAAATTCAGCAAAGGGCTGTGGAGATGATTAAGCGTCTGGAGCATTACCAACCAAGAAAATTCTTCTAGCATTACCGAAATAGACCTTCATGACCATGGAATAATTTTCTCATGGTTTTGTAGTTGCCATAATATCACCAGAGAAATGGGACATGATAAAACCCAAGGAAATCTTTATGCGTTTCGTATGTTCCCTGTGGAGCAAAAAAGTTTGAAACCATCGTTGTTTTCAGAGACCCTTTGGAACAGAGCTGCAAAGTTACCTCTGATGCAGGGTTTGGTCCCCTATCCTCCTTCAGGCAAAGCGTGAAGGTGGAAGGGGAATAACAAAGGAAACTAAATACCCAATAGTACATTTTTGTAGCTTCAAAAATGGGAAAAAAACCGTAGACACAGAGGTTACTTTTCAGTTTGGACTTGAATTTTCTTCCTCTTTTGTCCAGATGTGTGTGACTAGCAGAAATTTTTCTGGTATCTTAAAAAAAACCATTGAGTGTATTTAGGATAAAAAGTTCTATTTTGGAGGAAGATGACTTGGTTTGATTTTAGTCATAAACTTGAATTATCTGGATAAGAAACGGAAAAAATTAATTAGTAAGTGGAATTCCTTTAGGATGGTATTGCTTTTTTTCTGGACATTTTCAGGTTTGTAGCAGCCTCGTTCAGGCTAAGGAACTAGGAGTGCCTTTCAAGGAACTTGTGTATCTAACACAACAAACAATCACTCCCAGATGTGTTCCTGAAGTACAGGCTTCATTTTATAAAGATAGCTCTTTGAAGTAGATTTGCAAACAAGTTTAGAAGAAAATCGTTCACCTTTTAAAAGCTGTAGAGAGTATTAAAAATGTGAAATAAAATCTTACCTGCCTTGTTCAATTCTGTTATAGGCTTTAATTTTTCTTCCTCTGGAAGAGAAGATGTGGATGTGAGAACATTAGGCAGTGGTAAGACTTGGAATATCCCTTGTGAAACACAGAAAACAAACCAAATGGTTAACTGAAGCTACCCTGATAGATCTTGCTTAATGCTAAGTGCGTAAGTGTGGACTAGGCATGCTTTGAAACTGTATCTCGGAAACATTGTAGTGATATTTATGTATTTATTTGCAAAGACTGAACAGTTTCATAAAACCAGCTGAAAGAGGAGCCCTTTTGTCAGTGTCCTTGGCTGCACAGATGCAGGGAAATGCATAGCTTGTTATTTTATTTTATTTTACTCACTTCCTGTTTTTAAGCCATTTATATCAGACTGATTCCTATCTTGTTTTCTGTTGGGTCCTTCTACTTTGCCTCACTGTCGCTGGGGAGTGGGGAAGCCTTATTTTCTTTTTGAACTTGGGTCCTTTATAAAAGTCAGTTGCTTTCCAATATACTGAAGCTTCTATAGCCAAATGAGGAGCAGAAAGAAAAAGTAAACATTAACAATGATGCGTTTCAGTCGCTGTCTGATTTGTAGTGTGGTTCTTGGCATCGCTTATACTGGGGATCATCCCTGGCCCTGAGCACAGAAAGTGCAGCTATTGCAACAGATGTTTAGCTGAGGGAGCGGGATTTAACATCATCTTGCACCTGGGCATTGCTGTAGGTGACAGAAAATAAGCTAATTAACTTTTTTTCTTATTTTATTTTTTAATTAGCACAGACTTGTACAAGATGTCTTCTGGGAAGTCATAATTTGCACTTATTGCTGATACTGGGGTTTAGTAGCCAAAAAAGTCCCTTGTTTCTTTCCTTCCATCTGATGCTACATCCCTAAACCCACAAGTCCTATCCCTGTTTGCATAACAGCAGACAATCTTCACACCTTCCAACCTTACTGCATAAATTCAAACGTTAATTTAGAACAACATGTTTTTATGTTTTATGACTGTGCATGTTGCTAGGAAGGCCCTTTGCAATTGAGCTTGTGAATCCTCGTAGAATACATTTTACTGCTGAGGAAATGAAGAGACTTCAGCAGGTAAATCATTTGCACCTCACGGAACTCATAAAGCATGTGTTTCTTCTCTAACTGAGCAGTTTTGCTAACTGATTCTTTTTTAAATATCACAGACAATTAATAATTCTTCAGACAAAATACAGGTTCGAGATTTACAGCTTGTCACCAGGTCAGTATTTGTCGTCACTGGCAAGGGATTTGAAAGCGGATGCTTTGGGAGTTTTGCAAGCATTCTTGCTTACAGCGTTATATAATTATGCTTATGTTATGTAATTAATTTCTTTTGTTTAGAGAGGCAATTGGTCGTATGAAGGAAGGTGAAGAGGAAAAGACAAAGACCTATAGTGCCTTAATATGGACAGACAAAGCCATACAGAAAGAAGATATTGCATTGCTGGATGATATCAAGGTATCTGTAGGTCTTATTGCTAGTTTATATAGTGCCCGTCCTGGTACCCTAGGGGAGAGTTAATATACATGCACCACCCGTGGACATACCTCTTTCTCTGTGTCTGGGGGGTTTTCATCAGGGTTTCTCTGGCTGTGGGGACTTTCATACCTCCCTTCCCCTTTCTCACCCCTTCCTTACTTCACCATTGTCATCCTAGCAATATAGCTAGCTGGCTGTTAGCCAAGACAACAAATCATTGTATAACGTTGACCTTCCAGTAAACCAAATAATAAAAAGTAGCAAATGGGAGAGGAGGAAGTCTGGCCGCTGCACCACCTTGGATAGCTTTGCAGAAGTGAAAGGAGCGGAGAAGGTCTTTTGTTCTGCAAGCTCTAAAGCCATTCTTCCACAGCTGCAGCCATTAGGAACTTGAAATATCTATGGAAAATAATGCAAAGAGGCCTTACAAAGTGCTCAGTGTTACAAGAATGCTGTGTTAACAAGAACTTTCTCCAAATACCGGTCAGGGAGGTACTGCTGATGGAAAAGCATGTTCGGTTTTTGTTGCGTTGCACCATTTCCTATGGGCCTTGGCCATGAAAGCATTCTCAGAGCAAGGGCTCAAGCGGTGACGGTTCAGGGAGACAACTGTTGTGAAGCTGGGCTTTTTAGCATGCCCACTCACTTCCTGAAAAGTTGCCTTTCAAACTGCTGCATCTCATTTGGGAAAGGGGGTGGGGAAATGAACTTTTTAAAAGACTGTTACTAGATCTAATCTCATTTCAGGGGTTTTTTTCCTCACTTTTATTTCTAGGGGGGTTGGCTGTAGTTTAGACAAAGCGTTTTGTGTGGGGGATTTTTTTTTTTTTCTTTTTTTTATTATTGCCCTGAGGCTCTCAGTGAGCTTCTACATGCTGGAGCCATTCCAGCAAAGGACTATGGAGATTTCAAGGTTATTCTTCTGTATCTGTGATTCCATTAGTTTGTGTTCATATGAGGCCTTCTCGCTTAGCCTTTGAGATGGCTGTCCTTTTCTCCTTTGATAAACATGGAAAAAATTAGCCTTGCCTGAAGGAGATTACTCAACTACCATAAAACAGTATAAAAAAAGATGTGATTGGTTAACAATACATATGACTCTTACAGTCTGCGCAGTATGTTGCACACTATCTTCCTTGTTTATTTTGTAACCTCTTGTAACAGGAATTAAAACTTGACCAGAAGACACCTCTCCGGGTTCTTCACAGGAGGCCTCTAGCTGTAAGGTGTCGGATCATCCACACCATGAAATCTGAGTACATAGACGAGCATCATTTTCGCCTGCATCTGAAGACTCAAGCAGGAACGTAACCTTAGATGCTGTTGCACAATGCATTTAGGAAACAGCTTGCTGATTAGAGTGATTCGGGTAATGTGAAGTTTCCTGCTTTTATTGCTGCAGTGTTTCTCACTGCCTGCTCTTCAGCAGTCCTAAGCGGCTGCATAATGTTCGCTTTTATGTCAGAATTTCACATTCAGGCTTTCATTCAAAAAATGAATGTCCGTGTGCGTGTTTTTGTGATGACCGCTCTGATAGTTTTAAAGTATGTGATAACTATAAAAAAGTATTTAAAGATATGCTTAAGCTTTTCCTAATTTAACTGAAAACTTTTCACCTTAGAAAATAAGCTTTTCTGCAATACTTAATGCACTGCAATGCAGACTGGAGATTGCTGCTACTTACAAGTTAACAGTTTTGCCATAAAGTCTCCATGCACTTTGGAATAAAACAGAAGATACAGGTCAATAGTGCAGTTTTGGGCATTAGAGTCAGAAGCCAAGAATTAGGAAGCCTTTTAAAGATGGGTATGGGCTTAACAGGACATTTGCAGCAAATTGGCTTAGTAGAAAAAGACGCTATTTTTGCTTTGGGTGTTTTTCCCCATACCCTTTTTTTGTTCTTTCCTTTTTTCCCCTTTGATTTCTTCACGGTAAAACACACCTTTCCTTAGCCAGTATTTCTAGCTACATTAAAGAATTTGTGCATGGAGACTTTGGAAGAACAAAGCCCAATATTGGCTCCCTACTGAACAGAACCGCTGACATTCTGGAGTTGGATGTGGAAGTAAGTTGTTTGCTATTTATCTTTCCTGGAAATTAGTAAGGTAGGTGCATTTGTGAGATGCTTTCAGTAGAATTGCTCTAACTGAATCAACATTCCTTACCACAGTTAATAGAAAAATTAGTGTTAATGCAAAAACAGTGGTTTGTACCACACTGCCACATGTGGCAGGCTTCCTCTGCTGAATTCTGGTCGGGGAGGGATGGGAGGACGTACCATGAATTGATGACGTGATTAGCGCCTGCTGGAACAGACCTTAGCAATGTTACATGTACCACGTAATTTCTTTTCAAAACAGGGTCAGATGAAAAGTAGGAGAGATGTTACGTCCTCTTTCAACGCTGGTTCATACACAGCAAGAAATTGTGTCTGTTCACTTGCTGGAGTCTAGATGTAAAACCAAAATTTGTTGTGGTTAAAAAGACTGTAGGTAGAGATACAGATTTAATATCCAACCTAGTGGTTTGGCAAGATCCATTTAAAACATGCGTTTTCATTTCAAGTAGCCAGTGATCAGCATGCTTGTTCTCATGTATTTCTGGAAAGCTGCCCACATGTTAAATTTTGCAGAACAGCCTTGCATTTTTTTTTTTTTTATCTCTTTAGTAGGACAATACAGAAAGAGAGCTCGCAGAGGGCACCTCAGTTCTGAAAGCAAGAAGCCTGGCTTGGGGCTCGGGCTGATAAGCATCGCTCTTGTACGGATAGGTGTCACTACAGTTATCGGACATAGCTATGAAAGACGTCCAGGGACTTGAAAATAATTAGTCATCTTGCTAATAACGCATTTTAGATCAGCCTAAGAGCCTAATCCTTTGATGAAGTTGTAGATTAGCCAAGGAGTAGGTATGATTAATGTAGGCAGTCTTGAAGCCAAGGCATTTAACATGTTGTGTGGCGATCCCTGTGTTGTGATTGCAAATGGTGATAGCTGTGGCAGTGTAGGGTGTGCTGCCTTTGGAAGAGGGTGAGCAACAAGTTCATGCCCAAAGGGAACTGGAGATGCAGCCTCAGGGAGGTCAGGGAAGAAAGATACAATTCAAGTTGCAGTAATTATCATGCCTGCTTCTACTAAAGTGTCAGGCGTGTTTTGTCCCTCAGGAAGCAGATTTGGGGACAGGCGGTGGTTTTCTACTCGAGCCTTGCGTGCACTGCTCAATACCTGAATATTCCCGTGCTTGTTTGTTTTCACATCATAACGGCCCACCTGCAGGATGGGTAGATGAAGATGGTTCATATTTCTACTTAACAGTTCTGGACACTTGTAAATGCAGCCCAATATCAAATGATGCTGGAAAGTAGTAGTACAAGGAGGTTGCGATTCTGCTTTATGAAGCAAGCCCAGCTCCCAGAGAGCTCTCTCCAGACACAGATGGAGCCACCAGAAGGTGGCTGTTCCATGCCACTGGCTCCTGCTTGTCTTGTCACATGTCTCTTTATCTTAGCGACCTTTATTTACTCGGTTTCTTCCCACTATTACCCTATAGCTGACAAGAGTAGAGTTCTGCTACCAAATCTCCTTATGTATGTAAAATACCAAGTCTGCTAATTTTGCCTTCCCCCCCGCTCCTCCCTGCTCTTCTAGTCTGTTGACGTTGACTGGCCTCCAACCCTGGATGATTAACTTTTCAAGTTGGGACAAGGAAGAAGCGGCTCCGCTGTCAGCAGCTGGTTCCTGAACACCGTGCAGTGGTACAGCTTGGTTGCAAAGTATTTCTGTCCAACATTTGGATCATGTTGATCTGCCAAAGGATACTGTTAACTTTGTATCAACCTTAAACGCTCTGGAACAGGTAGTGTTCATTCAGTCTTCTGGCCTTATTTTAATTTCTTCTGTGCATAGAAAGATTTTGGTAAGCTAATGTATTGATAATAAGTCTTTTTAAAAAGCAATTAAGGAAAAGACAAATGATGTAACATGCAAATGGTGTAATGCACAAGTACATCAAATATACATTCTGCAGTACTTTCAAATGTTTAGTTAAAAATAACCCTCCCTCAAGCCAGGTTTGGTTTTTTTTCAAACTCTTTTTTTATTGGATGCTACAGCTTTCCTTGCCTGGGTGCAGGTAGCACCGAGTTACCCGAAACCCAGTCCCAACTTGATTCAGAGCGCCGCGCATGCAGGAATTCGCAAGTCAGGGACCTCACCCTGAAGCCAGCAGGAGAGTGCCTGGCCGAGGCAGCGCTCCGCTCCCTGCGCAGGACTGCTTTTTGGTCAGCGTCAGTTTTAGAGATGGGCAAATTTTTTTTCCAAAAGCGAATCAAAGGGAAGAAACAGTTTGCAGGGGAAAACTCTGCACTTAAAACTGAGGTTTTTCTCATTTAAAAACATGAGCAGTGCTTCCTAGAAACAACAGCTGAGGTACTTGAGGCCTCAGCAGCTCTCTGGCCGGGTTACAATCCTCTTCAGGCGCAGGATTTCCCCAGTTGAGTCGCCTTATATAAAAAGATTGGGAACTCCTGGCAGTGGTGCACGATGGAAATAAAAAAGAAAACCAGGAATACCAAGAACCTCAAAGTGCAGGCAAATATAAATATACCAAGGAATGTTAGTATTGAGAGACCAAGACAAGAGATAGAAAGCTTTGATTTAATAGTGTAATACATTTTTTCTAGTACCTTGCCTTGGATGGATGCCCAGAAGAGTTGAACATTGCTTAGGAACTTCCCTGGAATAGGGAAGAGCTGAGGTTTTTTTCTTTGCTTATTTTAAATGTTTTCATACAAAGCACCACCTGTGTCTTTAGGAAAAGCCACTTACGCCTGTATGAAGTTAATCGATTTGGAAAATGCTTCTGCTTACCTGAAGCACAGAAGAGAGTTAACTATTGGCAAAAACTTAAGATTGCAACTTAAGGGCTTTTAAATAATTAACGTTTCAGAAAGAAAGAGAGTAATATTTGCCAAGACAAACCACTGTTTGGGGACAGGGAGAGTCACTGAGGTATCTTACCTTCAGTTCAGTGGTGCCAGGACCTCGTAATACTACAGCTGCATGGTAACTTTAGCTGAAGGTTCAAAAAGGTATTAATAAATACATTTTCAAGGAGCTCCTGAAAACTAAAACCCAAAAAATCTTGAAAAATTAGTCTGAATATTATATACTCTGCCTGTCATGGGCTGTCAAAACTTTGTTGTTTTCCTAGTCCACTGTAACGTAAGTATGGTAGTAGTTCAGAAGATCCTGTTTTTCTATCACAAAAATAATAGGAACATGATTCAGACAGCAGTATTTTTTTTTTGTTTTTAATCTAAAAGCTGTTATGAGCAACATATTCCAGGAGTAGTTGTCTCAGATAATCATCTGTACCCAGAAAGGAAGTGTCATGAATGATGGAAAACAAACAAAAGAGAATTTCAGTCTCACATCTATGTGATTTCTTGAAACTCAAAGTGAGCTAAAATATGATCTATAAATTCCATAAACTACGGGGGGGGAAGTGTAAACAGGACTGCACCATGGGCACACCAGCCATGAGGAGAGATGTTCCAAGAAGGAAATCAAGCTAGAAATAAAAAGGGCTCCTGCCACAGTGCAAGGACACTGAAGGTGCACCCATCTGCAGCTCTTGCTGTGCTGTACGTTATCATGGTGACAGTGGAGATCATGGTAAGAATCAAAGTGCAGATCAACAAGACTCTAAAGATTATGCTAAATGTTCCAAGTGTAATCTGTTCTCTATGCGACGTAGAGAGGTCCACCAAAAATTCCCATTTTCTTTTTTTGGGGTTTTTTTGGTGATAAATGTTAAGTATCAAAATGCAGGGGGACAGGACTAATGATGCAAACATCTCTATGGTCTTTAGATATTGTTCAGTGATCATGTGAAAATCTGAAATTGAGAGATGTAATCCGTTACTTCGAACTTTGTTTAAAGTCTGCAGCTTCTAATACAAGGTATAAACACTTTGAACATTTGTAATCTGGAACGAATATTGCAGCAATAATATTAATGTTGTACTTTGGCCTTCATCTTATTTATAAGTACAATACCTGCTTGTGAGTACTCAAACAGGATGTTTTGTGAGAGTAAGATTTAATCTGGTTTGTTGGGCATGTGTGAAAGAAGTAGGTATTTTCTAGCACGTTATGTGAAAAATGCTAAAAAATGAGGTCCAGTGTTCCTTAGCAGCATCCTCCTTTGCTCTGGAAGGACTCAAAGCCATTGTATTCCTCCAAACAACTGCTGGCCTGTAATGCCCCCCTACATTTTATTTGCGTCGGCTTAGCTGCTCCTGGAAAAGTTGTGGCAGTAGCACAGCTCTAGCCAAGCACGAAAGCATCGGTCCGTCCTGCCCCCGAAAAGTCAGTTGCTCTGCCACAAACGATGGCCGAGTGTAGATGAACCTTTACTGCACACATCGCTTTGGGTTTTGTAGTGGCCATCAGTTACTGTGAGCAGAAAATACTCTAAAAAGCCCCCAGGATACGCAACCCAGAACCTACCATCTCCCCTTTCTCTCGCTTTCCTGCGCTGAGAGATGTCATGAATCTGAGAAGGTTGTGGAAGCGGAGTACTTCGTATAACCAGTTTTTTAATTACCAAACCAACTTGTTTACAAAGGAAAACAGAACTTTGTAAATATTTAATTATACAGTAAAAACCAATTGTACTATAAGGAGCTTTCTACGAAGTGAGTAAAATGTTTACATTTAATATACTTAAATTTGAGAACTTCAAAAAAAGAACTGAATAAACAACACATTTCAAGCTTTCTTTGTATTTCTTTGGTCTTTGTTACTTAAGACTGCAGAGGAGCTATGCAGAAGTGAGGAAAACTTGCTTTATAACACAGCAAGTCAATTCACTGCGTTGTGTACCTGGAGTTAGGGGAAGCAGTTTTCCAAACTTTGTATGTTCTACATGTTGTCTAAGGAGCATATTCCATCAGTCCTGCATCCTCGGTGCAATGCGTTCCAGCAGCAGCACCTTACTGCTTTGAACGCAACGAGTGAGTGCAGGTGAGGAGTCATTGCTTTCCTGTACACCACGGAGGGGGTTGTGGAGGTCCTTTCTGCCTGGTGCACAACAAGGCATCTCAAGTGGCTTTTTTTGATTTGGGGGTGTGTTTTTTGTTTGTTTGTTTTTTGTTTTTTGTTTTTTTTAATACATCAGTGTGCTTTTTTTGTTTCTTCTTTCCACAGCAGTTTTATGTTGCCAAACAGTAAAACAATTAGATTCTTAAGCCTTATTTGCCATATAAAACAGCTGTATAACTTAAGAAATACTCATATATTTCTTGCTGTGTTGCTTCTTAAAATAATAAAATAGCACAGCCCTATAAGGCAGAGTAGAGTGTCTTACCTAGCCAGTTACATCCACGCAAGCTGTCACTGAACATCTCGCAACTCAGGCTAAGAATAAAGACTGGGAATCAAGGGGAAGGGAGGAAGTTCTGGCTTCTGATACAGAGTATAGAGGAGTGTGTTTAATTAGTACTGACTGAAATGGCCTTAAGTTATAACAGAGTGCATCTAGATGAGGCTACACTAAGACTGCCTTTGGCTTTGCCCCAAAGCTCTCGTGTGAAGGGGTGGTGGGGAGGCAGGATCTGAGCCACCTTTTGAGCAGTCACTTGCATAGCAGGAAACTGCCAGGATACCTGAGGAAAGAGTAGCTAGGTACTATGGCTCAACGTATTTCTGCAGTTCAAAATAACATACACATCACAGCTACACACACACACACACACACACACCCAACTTCCAGAGAAATAACAGTGTGCTCCATTCCTAAAGCAACAGGGGTTTGTCATTTAAAATAGTGCACTTTGGATGAAGTGCAGAGAAGTCCTTACTTTCTGCTCATTCTTCTGTGCAGTAATTCATTTACCACAGAGCTGGACTATTTAAAAACTCAAACCTTCCGGTCTTTTAAAATATATCTAACAATGACATAGTCATTAAAAAAATTTTAGAGTAAATTTGCCTTCAAAGCAAATGGAGTGTGGTGAAAACATGAAAAATCAATGCATGATCTTGTTTTAGGAGAAGACTATTTTATACGAAAGAGGGTAAGAAACCTAAACTTTTCAAGTAAGTTGAGTAAAACTTTAACAATATTAGCGAGTCTGAACTAGAGTGCCCATGTGCAGGGGTTTTTTTCCCCCCAGTTTCTGTCCTATCAAAATTTAAAGTTAATTTCCATAGCAAAAATAGTTATTTTCCAAACAGTTTTAACCCTGTGAAGCATTTGAAATTTTAACCCTTCTGAAGATGCCAGCTTTTACAGTCCCCAAAGGTAAGCAAGATTTAAGTGTTAACAGTTCCCTTTTCCAACAGTGTAAAAGTACAAGGTACAGAACCCCAAACCCTACTCCCACCTCTCTCCTTTATGGGCACCAGTCTTTGGGCTGCAATAGATAACCTTAAGTTACATCATGAAACTTGCATAGCAATATTCTGAAAGAGAAAGCAGGGACTCCAGAAGGGCGAGTTACTCCTCTTCATCACACAGCTAGCCATCTGAAAAGCTCTACGCACCCGCTTCCAGCCCGGCACTGCTGGCTCAATGGTTATAGTTTTACAGTATGCTATCGAATGGGAAAGACTGATAGAGCTCATCAGCGTGGACACCGTCGGTGTCATAGTACTGGTTATCTGCAATGCTATTCTGATGGTTCGGCATCGGGTTGGCGGATAGTCTTGGTTCGCTTAAAACCTCTTGGTCTATAAAACTGTAAACTGCCGGGTCAGCTAAGTTAGACTGCGCGTTAAAAGGCGCGCTGCTGGGCGCGGCTACGGACGGGCAAGGGGCAGGCACCTGCTGGAGCTGCTGCCTGTGACTGCTCGTGTTTAACACTGGATTATACTTTTCAAAGTTTATACTAGTGCAGGTCATGTCGTCGGTCTCCATGTTCACAATGCTGGCTGCGGAGATGGTGGTGGGATGCACCTGCTGCACGATGCTGTTACTGGCAACGCTCTGCATGTCTGCCGTCGACACCGCCACTGCTCCCATCCCGTTTGTGCTGCTGAAATTCCGGTAGAAGCCCGCATCCTTCTCGTCGGGCCAGTTCAGAGAGCTGTCGTGGAAAGCTGGGAGCGCGCTGCCGCCCTGGACGGCAGACTGAGGCACCTCCACCCCAAAGCTGTTCTGCGGGTGCGCACCGAGCAGGCCGCCGGCTGCAGGGGGGGTGCTGTACAGCTGCTGCCAGCACGCGGACAGCGTGTCTTGCTTCCCTGGCCCCACCTGCGCCGGCGGGGGGGGAATCTGGTTGCAAACAGGGTAGATCTGATTCGCGTGGGCCAGGGTGCCTAACCCTGGCATCATCAGTGTGGATGAAAACATGTTTGGCTCTAGGGAAAGGAAAGACGTGACTGCATTTTAATGCTGTTTTTTGTAGTTTGTTTTAAATTGCAAAAAAGTAAAAGGCAAAGCAAAACCAATGCTATCTTAGTAAGACTGTATGTGCATTTGCACATTCCTACTTGTCTCGCTGCTCTCCAGGGTGGACCCCAGATTTCTGGACAGCAGCAAGACAGCTATGCATCCCCCTCACCCCTCCATGGCAAACACTGAAGGCGACAGCTACGTTTAAGTAAAGAACTGATGGTTTTAGCTCAGATAGTCAAAAATACTGGTATATCTTACAGAAGAAACACTCAGGAGAGCATTAGCATCTCAGGCAAAGCAGAAGGAAGGCCAGCAGCCGAGTGTGCGTTTGAAGGGCTGAGTAGCTGAACACGGAGAAGCATTGGTAGTTATCTAAATTAAGGCTGAAAGCTAGCAACGCCTCGAGATGAAGAAGGTGTAGCCCTCTCCTGTGCAAAGGGGAAGCTCCAGTGGGGCTGAGGCTTTGAGAAGCATCTGGAGGAGGGAAAGGAAGAGACGGGTGCCACCGCTGCCCTGGGCACTGCAGTGCCCCCCTGAGAAAGCTCCAGCCCTTCCCCACAGCAATCGGACACGATTTCTTTCAAACCACCGTTGGATTGCAAGTGAAAACCTACCTTTCTTAATCAGCTTCCCTTCGGTGACAGCAGGGAACGGAGCTACTTTGGGCCTCTCTGTCGCGTTCGATCCTGCGGTGGAGGAAAGCATGAGCCTACACTGAATGTTTGCTCTTACATAAAATAACTCCATCTAAATGGAAGTTCACTCAAACAAGAAAAAGACAAATAACTTCCTTACCACAGTCCTGTATGAGCTTTTGCCAAGCCAACGTTGATCTTTGCCTTTTTGCTTTGTTGCCATATGGATCTACAGAGAAAGGAGCGGAAGGGAAAAGTTTGACATTTCTCTTTGATGTAATTAGTAGTAAAGGAACTTTCTAAAACTTATACTAGTGGCACCTAATTGTAGTGAGATATATTTAAAGAAAGATATTTCAGACATGACAGCACTAACAAACCAAGACAGCATTATTAACTGTGATTCTTGATACTCTCATTGAAAGAGGGAACAAACTGACTAGTGTTAACTTCTAAAAAGCGAAAAGTCCACTTGATAGAAGTAGTGTTGTAGAATTTTTACTAATTAAGCTACTGTTCATTATCAACACAAGTTCTGCACTGATAGTGGCTTTTCAGAAACTCAACCGATTGGGAACCATACCCTTTTCATCTGGTAGATATCTGAAATCCATAGGTTCACTGACTTCCTGGTCTGAAGGTCTTCGCAGCTGCATCTTCACCGTGACGGGCTCAGTGATGTCTTTGAGAAACGGTGGCGTTCTGAACACAATTGCAACTTGACGGTGAACGTCAGCTTGGGAGAAGGAACCTTTGGCCTCCCAGTTGTCCAAGACAAATCTGACTTCTATGTCATCTGGTCCATTAGAAACAGAAGATGCTTGTTAAGCTGAAAAACTGAAAACTTGGAGCAGAAAAAAAGGGAAAAGGGGAATAAAGAAAGGAGTCGGGCTCAGAATTCAGATGCCAAGTAAATGGCTCGACTCTAAAGGCACTGAGTGTCTTTCAGAGGTGCTGAGAGCCCTTGAACCTGGAAGCTATTCTGCCCAGCTGTAACACCAAACCACTTAGACGGGAGTGTGGTGAAGAGCTTCACTTCCCCAGCTAGGAAGTGATAGTGTCAGCCATGTGGGACAAAAGAAGAGAAAAAAACCTAGTCAAGATTACCCTTCTGAACTTTGTCACACAGTAGAAATATTTCGTCTCCTCCTTTTACACTTCCACAGTTCTTGTTCACACGACAAATTCTCAGTTCTGCAGTGTTGGGAGCTCCTGGAAACAAACAGGAAAACTGGATGATAAAGAATTACTGAAACTGTCACTGTTGAAGATGAGGGTGCTGGGGGTTAAGGTATGTGAAGGGAAGGCAAAAGCTGGAGGGGTGTGACATCCCAAAATTCAGATGGAACGAGTCGCGCCATACAGGAAACTCGGGAGCAAGGCTTGACGTTCCATGATCCTACAGCTCTCAGCCGCTCATCTCCAAAGACAAGATACCAGTGCAGCTGTGCCACTCACTCTCTAACTATTCTAGAGCAGCCCCAGAATACTTCCCTGAATGATGTGACTGCGCGTGGCACTGCTGCCTTTCAAGCTGTACGATTCAAAGCACTTCTCTGAGTGACTGATTACCTGTTACAGTCATGCTTCTCCGCAAAAAGCTGGGCTAGCCAGTCAAGAAAATTCCCCTCTCCGAGTATCCGGGGGTAGTTTTATGCACAGGCATACTTGCCCATCGTGCCTCTCCTCTGTTACCCTCTCAACGTGCCTGAGCACCAGGTCTAGGAGCCTAACTTTCATGCCTTTACTCAAGGTAACAGGTTTTACCCCAAAACGTTCACATGTCAGCTCCAGGCTGTGGCTGTGCACGGACAGCGCTCATGACAGTTAGGGATGGAGAGCTGCCCCCTGCACAGTTTGCGTAGCACTGTAGCTCACAGTAAGTTCATGCACACACAACAGGCAACTCACGCAGGATGGAGACACGCACCGCCTGACGCGTCTGGCCCCGTTCACTACCTGCAGCTTTCCCGCAGGGAGCATGCCGACAGAGCACCGCAAGAAAGAACAGCCCCCGGGAGCTCGGTGGGCACCTTACCATTTATTTCAAAGGGCACTGATGTCACAGTGTAGTGATGCAGAAGTAACAAAGAACCAAAAAAAAAAAAAAAGCCAGGACAGAAAAACTCTCTCTAGAATTTCAAGTTCACCCCCTGTGCCTATATGCTCTGTTGATACTTCTAAATATGTGAGAAGATACCGATTTTAAGACCCCGTCTTCACTTAACGCACGAAGCAACTGATGATACTTTCTCTGCTGCTGTCTGTGACCATATTCACAGTTTACTGAGCTACTGCACCTTCTTCCACCCCTCCAATCCCCACAGAACAAAACTACACTGTGCCATGACATTCTCTGATCTTCTTACATCAACACGTTGACTCCAAATGTATTTAAAATGCCCAGAATGATCCAGCTGCTGCTGCTTTACGAGCCAGAAACCAATCCTCCTACCGCCACAGCAGTGCGATGTTCCACCGCCATGCGCTCCCCATTCCAGGCACAGAGATGACGTACAAAACCAAAGCTTATGGAGTCACCCTCAAAAAACAGAAGGGGGGCAGGGAGGGTGTGGGATACCTACTTCAGGCTCTCCGCTGGAGTCAATTCCTGCCCAATCTTTCACGGTACTGTACAGGTACATCGTAGCACGGCGCAGACTATGCTTAAAACAGAGCTCCTGGTAACCTCAGGCCAGAGCCCAATTACGTAGTTACTATCTGCAGCTATTACTATCATTAGGAGAAGCAGGTGCTACAGCCTCTTTACTACAT
Source organism: Falco biarmicus (assembly GCF_023638135.1). Lineage (NCBI taxonomy): Eukaryota > Metazoa > Chordata > Aves > Falconiformes > Falconidae > Falco > Falco biarmicus. The sequence goes on from NC_079299.1 coordinate 29,573,709, forward strand.
GCCACATGCCACTTGATTTGCTGAATGAATCAGAAACTTTGAAGGCAGGGGAAACAAAACAAACCCAGAAACAGCACAGGATCATATGACTGACAGTATCATCGTGCGATTTTCACAGGAAGGGTAAATTAAGAATGGCAAGGAGAAGCCTAATTTTACCTTTGTTTCACTTCTGTGTGCTTTGAATGGCACTTGGCGTCCTTTTAACAGGTTTGGGGGAAGGTCTAGGCTGGACTTCCGTCATTCGTTTTTTAGACAAAGAATTCAGAAGTGGAAACAGAGAGACACAGATGTCAGCAGGCTTTGATGCTCTGCTCTGCTGTCAGCCCCGGTGCCAGGCAGGACCGCGGAGTGGGACCCCAGCCTCAGCAGGAGATGTTCCCTGTGGCCCCTCTCGCAGTGCCGCTTCGCATCTCTCCCCCCATGCACGCCCTCCCCTCCCCGTCGCCTGTCTCCTGTGCAATTCCTGTTCCTCGCTCCCCAAAAGCGCATCCCTGGTAACAAATCCCTAGAAAAATGAGCTGCCCGCCAAAAACCACATCGCTTTCAACACCAGCAGAACAACATATTCTCCCTAACCTCATCTCTCAGAAACAGTAAGCTGCTTTATCCGACTCTTCCCAAGAGTTTTCAGCGCAGTAAGATACTCAACTTGGGAAATTTCCGTTCAAAACCAGTTAACAGTACAGGCAAAGGAAAACAGAAGCTGCCTGTAATACTGAATTTTATACACTTGCAGTTGTCTGCGTGTTATTCTTATGTGTTTCTACTATCCAAAGCAGGTCAAGACTATGAAAATATTACAAAGGGAAAAAAAAATATTAGATTTAAAATGTGCAAGCTGATTTTCAGAAAAGCTCTGCATACCTTTTTGCCCCCGATCTGAACAGATCTGCAAAAGCTCAAAATCTAACAGCCTAGGATTTCCAAAGCCTAGTGTACTGCACAATTTTATGTTATCTAAAGTTACAACCTGACCTTACCCCAGTTCGGTACGACAGAGCAGGTTCGGAGAGGCTAACATTTTAAAAAGAAATTCAGATCCGAAACTGCTGTCCCAAACAAGAGCAGCATAACGTTCACAATTTGTGGTTGCAGTTACGCACCGTTTTATTTACACTATAGGTGTCTAAAATCCTCCACGTAACGTAGCAGCGGTGTATCAGGAGCTGCCCACATACACCCACACCAAAAAACCAAGCTTTCCCCACCACACAGCTATCTGTCACTTCAGCAGCTTAGCGAAGACTGACGTCAATCAACATAGACAAGTAATCATGATTTGGCACATTTCTAAATAGCATCCGAGGCGTAGCTGCAAGTCTCATACATCAATTTTATGTCATCCCCAAGTACTTCAGTACTACGAGGGTTCTCAATAACAATGCACACAGTCCCAGCTTCTAGAGAATGCTCTAAAATATACTCTAAGAATACCAAAACCACCCGAGTCCATATTCAACGCTTTCATAGTGGTTAGGCCCACATCAACTTTATAAACGCAGACCTCACTTTATTCAATAGTTTCTGCTAAAGTAATGACTTCAATACTTAGCATGGAAACACTTTCACTGCAGAAGTAAAAAACACTGCCACAAAGTTTTCAAGGATTAAAAGTTCTTCTGCTATTCTGCTCAGGGAGAGAAGTCCAGCACACGCTGAGGGCTAAAATCCTCAGCAGCCATCACCTGCCAAAGCCATACAGAAGTCCAGTTTTGCGGAATGTGGAAAACAGTGCCAAGAAGGGGGGTTGCACGTACTTCTGCACCCTCCCAGAGCACGATCAAACGTTCCCCCATTCCCTGCCTCCACACTGAAAACAACAGCCGGCCGGGATACAAAAGGGGTACAGACAAGCGTTAAGACAGTTTCCCACTGGGATAAATCTCTGTCTCGAGCCCTGTTCCAGAGCCCTCGCAAGGCAAAGGCAAGGCTCCTCGTAGGTGTAACAGGCTTCGGAGGACTGCCTTGGGCAGCAGATCGCTCTTACAGCCGCCCATCTTGCTACCCTTTACCTGAATCCCTCGGCACATCAGGAGCAGGCCTTTCCTTGCAGTCATTGCTGTGATATATGAACGAGGGCTGAAAAAACACCGGTGTGCGAGTCCACAGATGCGATGGACAATTCTTACTCTGGTTGGCCAATGCTTCACCCTGGGATCATCCTTCGAGTACGTGCTCACTGACTTGCCACGCATTAGACATGCATCTGCAAGTCCCAAGCCACAGAAGTGACCCAGAAGACTGGCACAGAGCTCAAAAACTGGCCTGGCATTTTTCATCCCAAGGAAAAGAAAAAACAAAAACAAACAAAAAACAAACCCACAATTGACCGAATAGGTACTTACTGTTGTCATAGATCGGGTTGGAAATCAAAGGAGGAAGAGCTAACGTGTAGTTGCCATGTTCGTCAGGGAGGAAAGCTTGGAAGCAGAGGCGGACGACATTGAGATCATACTCGTCGATGTTGTGCAGCTGTTCTTCAGGCACTGAACAGCAGAAGGAAAGACAAGACTAAGGATTAGTCATCAAAACCAGCAGTAGTTCTTTGACAAACCGGGGACGAATCTCCACCGATGGAAGCAAAGGCGTTGCCAAGCCAGGCGAAACGTGCCCGTGGTCCCTGCTAGCTTTGCAGGGGCTGCCTGAGTAAATTCCCTGGACACAACAAACGATAGAGAAGCCGCTAATGCTTCCCCTTCATCAAACAAGGCTAAACTGTCCTAGTTCTGCAGCTGTTTCTGGCGTCTGGTTTCCTCACCGTGCCTGCCGGACCAGTTTCATACATCTATAGTTTAAAAGTCGTTCCCTGGATGTGTTTCTCTCTTGTTTGTGCACGATAAAATTCACAAAATTAATGCTGCTGCCGAAGAGAAATATTTCAGTACGAAGATGTCCTAGGACCTAGCTGAACATTTTCCATGGCAGTGAAAGACTTGCGCTACGTGGTACCGTTACTTCTCTCTAGAAACTGAGGCAGAAAAATAATCAGAAGGCAGTTCTTGGGGCAAGGACAAAGCTGAAACAACAGAAACCATCCCCAGCCCCACCACCCCCCCTACCTGCATCGCTTCTGTACCTTTGAGAACAGTGCTCAGCGGCGTCACTATGGTACGATTTCGTAATACAAGCGGCGAAGCCTTGCTGGAAAGGACCCGTTTCCTTACATATTCCTCCCGGCGTAAAACACAGGAAACGCAGAACCCGAGATCAGCATTTCCATTGTGTTTGCTCTCATTTTAATTTCAAGACACAGGACCTGGGATCCCATCACTGAAAGTTTCGGGTACCCCTTGCTTAATGGGTGACTCTGGGAAAAGCAGCCCTCTCTGAATGTGATGTGTTCCTTCGAGGTCTGACATTAAACTGTTATGCTGACATTCAACGCTAGCAAAATGAGAAACTGATTTAATTCCATGGCTCTCTTTTCCAAAATCGTTCAAAGCAGCAGTTCAGCATAGTTCAGCTACTCCTTGCAACTGCCTACAGCAAACGTGGCAAGTCAACAGATCACAACCTCTCGAGTTCAGTCCTTCCCCTGCCCTTTCAGAGGCCTCTTGCAAGAACACGAGATTAAACGTGGCTGCAATGAGAAGTCTGGGGATCCCACTGTACTGATTAGATTGCGATACTCTGACCTTTAACGTTTATCACCAGGTTGGTCTCCACCCTGCCGTGAGTGAGATTCCACAATGCCCACTTGAAAGATTTCTTCCTTTTGCCTTTTGATCGTGTGAAATAACAAATGCACTGAGCTCAGAGTACTTTCCACTGGCATTTTTAGTCTTTCTTGTGCTCTGAATATCTCAGTTTCTCCTGGTCTCTCCTGCAGAGAGAACTCAAGTCACCGCTCCCTTTTACAAGCCCATGATCTGCAATATTTCAAGCAAATACACCAGCAAGTACAAAACCAAGCAGCAACTACGTATGTAGCTTCAGAAATGGTGGGGCCCAGGGCAGTCCTGCCAGCCTGCGCTTTGCAGGTTGGTGGCTGGCTGTATTACCAGGTACACAAAGTTTTATGATTTAATGCACTTCACTAGTTGACCTGCTAACTTAATAAAACAGGATCTTTGGAAAACAGGTTTGGAACAGACGGCTCTTCAGCCTCACTCAGATTTGGCAGGCTCCACAGCCCAACTGCCTCTTGATACAGCCTGATCTGGAGAATTAAAAAAGAAAAGTGCATTCTGCAGATTGCGCCTTGCAGAAGGGATAACCAGGAGGGCACTGCCACCTTGCTCCCAGCAGCTCAGGTGAGTCTAATCCGTGCTGGCATCACAGCCAGCAAATCAAATTCAATTCAATTGAGCACCGAGATGAAATACCTTTGTCTAAGCCAGCTCCCTGTAGGTAGAAGCCAAGCACAAAATGTGGATTTGGCTTTTGATTCTGAACGAGAAGCGAGGACTGTGGTTGTGCAAGTCTCTCTCTCACACGGTACAGCAGCACCAGCCCTGCGCCACACTTTCCACAGGCGCAGCAGCCTCTTTCTCAGAAACAAATAATAGCAGACTTACAGCTTGAAAGCACTCTATAAATACATACTAGATACGGAGGAAATTAGTAATGCTAATGTTCAAATAACATCATTTCCTACGCTACAAACTTTTGCAAATTCCCAATAAATCTGTTTAACCAACCTGACACAGGAAAGATGTGGTGTGCCAATAATTGCAAAGAACAGAGCTGTGGCGTACAGCTCATTGGATTACAGCAAAAAACACTGCTCCTGCTTTGCATGTTCTTATAAATGATTTAATACAATTTTTAAAAATCTGTAGTTTGAAAGAGGAAGTGTTCAGTCAAGAGCGATTCCTCTTGGGCTATTTTTAACAAGATGAGAAGAACGTAGCAGCAAGAAAGGAGAACAAGACAGCTGCAACTCCCATCTTGTGATGACATACTTAAAAAAATACGAGGCAAGATTCCATGTTCATATACAGAAGCGCACAGCTTTCATCAATTCCAAAACATGTTTAATTCCCACCTAAAAGACAATCATCCAAACAAAATAAAATGTTGTTATTTTTAACAAATGTCTCATTCTGCTCCCTCTGAAGTCAATTTGAGAGCAGCCACTAAGTGGAATGGATGCTGACCTGAAGAATATTAAAAGCAAACAAAAACGAGGCAGACAAACACACTGACTAATGCCTGGAGTATGGCCGTACGGAGGATGGTCGTGTCAGTCAGTGTTACTTCACCAACTTCTCTACAGAAGGACAACAGACAGGGTTAAACCTGACAAACCTGAAGTTATTAAAGTTAAGAAATGCTGTTGAAGATTTTGGGAACAGTAAGTCCCGGAGAAGAGAAGCAGGCACTCGCTCCATCAGCCTGTGCAAACTCTGCACCAGCAGCCCTACCGAAACCAGTGACGTTACACACGTGAAGCAAAAAACGTCGCACAAGGCAGAGTGTTGGGAGCAGATACGGTAAAAAAAGGCTCGAACCCGACGTGAATAAAAGGAAGAGGTACTCTGGGTTTGGCAGGAGTCCAGCTTCCTCTTCTGACTGCTTCTCGCTGTGTGGTACTACACCTTACCGCCTCCCTAGGAGTCCAACCAACAATCTCTGCTTGTCCCTGTGATGGCCCAATCTAATAAACTAGCCTTGCCCTGGCAGAAATTCATTGTCCATAGTTATCTGTGCAAACAGGAGTAGATGAAGGAATGCTAGTTAAGTGGAGCTCCTTTACAAGGAGGAGAGCTTTCAAAAGTAACACTTAGCAACTCAAAGCACAAAAAAACCCCAACTATTTTCAAGAAGAATTAAAATTCTAAGGTAAATATGGGGCATGATGCCAAAAGCCCCATAAAAACACCACGGGCACAATGGTAAAAGAAAACTAACCAAGACTCTGGCACCAGGATTTTAAAAGCGGTACCTAGAGCTGGACCTGGGGGGGTATCAGCTGTTTGCCCTGAAAGGGGCTACGGGGACTAGCAAATCCTTTCTTTGTAAATCCGTGTAGAACTCTTCTGAAAGAAACACCAATGCTCCAACTGAAAAAAAAGAATGACCTTTGAAATAATTCTCTAATCCATTATCCGTTAACATGGGAAGAGACCGACACTGTCCCAGTGTGGGCAGAGAAACACACCCCCCCAAGCTACACTGTGAACTCCTTCCATCCCCAGCAGCTCACACCACGCAGGCACTGGGCTCGGCTCCGTCTCAGATGTTTCTGTCACTGAAGCCCAGAGATGCCCTGCTGGGTTTCTGCCAAATCAGAGAACTTCTGGGATTTTCTTCTGTAACACAAAACTGGGGACTTCCTGGGTCCAGCCCACCAACGTGCAATTCCAACTCGGCACAAAGTTCAAGATGCAGATAATATCAAGCCTCCTCTTTGTTCCTATTTATTTATTTCTCATGTTTTTTACTATTTTAACAGTCTTCAACAGCCAGAAAGGCCAATAAAATACCATTCATCTGTCAAATTTTACTGGGGGATTAAGGGCTCTGAAGTTTACTCATAAGGTGATGCTACAGGGAAAGTGAAAGTTTATTCTGAACACTGAAGAGAAATGATGAAGTGTTTGTATTTTTTCACTGATAACACGATACCCGATTAAATCGCAGATTCCTCACGTACAGCCCTCCACCCAGCTTCTAGACCGATGATGTCAGAAACTTCTGGAGTGGGTGGAGTTGGAGGTACTTTAGCATCTAAACTTAACCTGCACGGAAACTTCCAGGGCAAATGATGTGGTGTGACACATTCAGAGAGGACTCTGCTGAAAACACCAGCTTCCCCTGCAAAGGGACATCTTGTGACCTTCCCTCCTCAGCCAGGGGCTGCGGGGGGAACGCTAGACCTCAAACAAAGAGAATGACCTCCCACAGACACTTCACCACTGAGACCGCTCAGGAACACACATCATTAATAATCACGATGAGCTGTATTCTGCCTTTTCTCTTACGCAGATGACGAGGTTTAATTTGGGGATAGGCTGGATGCTCAGTGTCATTTCAGCGATGACACAGAGCTGGCCTGCCTCGAGCGTTTTGCTCCTGGAGCACAAAGATCCCCCCCTTAGCCCCGGCACGACTGGGGGGTCTAACTCTGTCTGCGCCAGAGGTCTTTCTGTGAAAGGCTGGCTCTGCCCGCCCTTCCGTGGCCAGCACTGCTCTTACACTGGGCCTGGCGCTCACGTGGTGAATCAGACCAAGGAACTGGCCTGGCTCACCACTAACCTGCCAGAAGAAAAGAGGAAACGGCTTGTTTTCAGGCAGCCTGTTCCCACGACCGCTAGCCCTGGTGCACGGGGCAGGGTGGAAGCAGGCACACGCAGAGCGAGGGGGGGCTGCCCCTTCCAGCGCTGCTCCCCATTTAGGCCAGGATCAACCAGGCAGGGAAACGGGGTCCGAGCCAAAGGTTCCTCCCTGTGTAGCGCCTGGGAGGTGCATTTTGCATCCCGTTTATGCCCCCCCAGCCCATGGCCTCGCCGCAGCGGTGGCTGCGTGGCCGCAGGGCAGCTAGCCTTAGGAAGGACCTGCAGCACGTACTAAACTGCCCAGGCGTTTGAGCGGTGACTGCTGCCACCGAACGCCACGCAGCCAGAAAGGACCTGGCCAGCTAGTTCAACGCTACAGCAGCGGTTCCTAAGTGAACTACAAATCGTACAGGTACAAAGGAAGGAGCAGATGCGCTGCTATGCTATTTGTCCCTTGCTGTCAAAAGCAGAATATTGTGCTCGCTCTGTAGCTGGGCTCCAGCACCTGGACACAGTGCTGGATGACAGGCCAGGCTGTTCAGCTACACATCCAGAGGCAAAAATACCATCTACTAGCACCTGCTGAGAGGTAGAAGCTGGGAACAAGGGGAAGGAAAGGACCATGGCAGCATATGTTTCTTCTGCCAATACACCCATGCCTGCTTTATACCTCTGTGATCCACAAAGAGGTAAGTTCCAACCAATTCTGCAGAAGAAAGAAACATTTGCACATACCTATACACAGAACATGCATCAGTGACTATCAATAATTTTTAAAAAAAGCATTCTGAGGGCTGATTAATGCAAAAGACTGTAAAACTCTGATGCTAACTTCCAGTGACCGAATGCCTAAACTACCATGGTTGTGTTTCCCTGCTTTACCAAGAAAAGAAACGCAGGGAAGATGAACGGCCTAGCCTCATACAAAAGCCAAGGGAAGAACTGCGAATACAAATTCAAACTTTTGAAACTCAGTCCTTTTTTTGTCTAGGCAATGTTACTCTTGAATCTGGGTTCTTTTCCCAAGTTCAGTCTGAAAAATGTAAAATCGGAACAGATTTAAGCAGATCTATCCATCAGCCTCTGCACATTTCTAGCGCGTTTTTAGCAGTTTGTTTACAGTACAGGAAAGAAAAAAGCGCAGCATTTTTCGCATCTCTACTTGGCAACGTTCCTTTTCATTGTTATTTGAAAAGGGGCTGTCCTTTAGGTTAACATTCACATTTCAGCATAAACAGCAAGAAGCATTTGCATGAGGTACAAAAGAGGCTTTCCAAAAGTAAAAACTAACATCACCTTACAATCAGGACATTTAGCTTTCCACACATGGATTTGCTCTGTGCTTCTCAAAAAGCTGGCAGCTCTCACTTTTTTCAGTCTCTCACAAGATTTTAGCTGGGGGTGCTGCTGTTACACATTTGTTTTAATTTAAGGACAGAAGTGCAACATCCCAGGCACTCATTACAGGGATGCTTTCCACTTCAAGCTATTCCCAGCTCCCAAATTCTTGCTAAGAGTCTTCACTGGGTTCATAATATTTTGTTTATTTGCTCACATAATCACGGCCCACCAAGCCCCCCAACAATGCAGGGGCTGTCCTGTGGCGAGCGGCCGGAGAGAGGGATCCCGGTGACCGCGGCTGGCGTGGGTGAGTGGCGTCAGAGGGGGGGGGGGGGTGTCTCAGGAGCGCAGCCGTGACAGGGCCAGCACGGGAAGCTGTGGGGAGGGTGACCGCGCGTGGGCAGGAAGCGAGTGTGACTGGTGTGGGGACGAGCCCGGGCGCAGCGCGGGGGCGTGCAGGGGTGGCGTGGAGACTGTGACGAGTGCGAAGCCGACGCGGGGTCAGCTGCTCGCGGGCGGAAAGGGGAAACGGCAAAGGAAAGACTGCGGAGGCAAACGGAGCAGAATTAGTTGTGGGGTACAGGGGCGAGCCTGCAAGTGAATTAAATGCTTATTAGCAAGAGCAATTACAAAGGAACAGGAACCTGAAGCGTATGTCAAGCTCCAGGGGAAGCCTATTCGTGCCCTCTCTTCTAACTGCCTGAAATCTGGCCATCCTCCAGGGCTCTCACTCCAAGACAAGCCTAGGGTTTTCATGCTGCCATCCATTCACCTAGAAAAAGCTTAGTCCTCTGGAATACCATACCAAGTACGGTTTCCCCCTAAATTTAAAGAACACATTTAGGGCTTTTCCTCATCGATAATTAACTTGAGTTGTTATTAACTCAATTGTTGTCTCTATGTCAAGTCACACCCACCCACAAAAAGCTCTTAACTGAAGACTGGCTCTTCTTTTAATTTGAGTTGGCTGTACATCAGACAGTACATGGGAAGACAAGGATATGGCACAACTCAACAGCTACTAAAAGAAAACAAACACCCTAGAAAGCAGACATGGACCAGCTCCGCTGGAGGAGTAACTCCGCTCCTTCGATGCTGCGCTATTTATATCATCATCGTGCCAAGGAGTCCTAGTTACAACCACCGCACACCACTTCCCTGGCACGCTCAGGGATGAGACAAGAGAGATTTCTAGAATCGTTTAGCTTATTAATGGACAAAAATATATGGGATGCACCTCATGAACGCAACGGATTACAAACATATCCAGGGATGGTGTGGGAACAGCAATTCTCTCTCAAACAAGGCTAACCCAAGAGGAGCGACCCAAGCGCAAGGCATCTGTCTGCATCCTAGCGAACGCACACGATCCGTACAGCCTGTACTGAACTTGGCAAAGGATAAACATTGCCAGCTAATAGTGGGGAATTCTCGGTGAAACAGCCTTACAGGTACGCTTGCAGCATGACTCATGCAGACAGCTCCAACCAGGCACACGGCATGGCCTGCAAACACCGACTCCTGATCATCCAGGCGTTCAGAGGCAGACATCAGTTGCTTCAACAGGATAGGCAAGAGTGTTGGAGAAAACAATCTTCAAACCCACACACCTCAACCAAGCAACTTCCTACTGCTGCCAATTATGACCCTTATTCGGTACGTGTCTGTATTGTACACTGGAAGACACGGCGGAGGGATGACAGCCCCAGAGAATCTGCGTTAAGGGCTCGCTCTCCCTTTGCCATCCCAGTTGCCTGTGGTACCTGTGCTTCCCTGGAAGACGATGGCCCCTTTACACAAGGAACTTTGGAACATGACTTCACGGCCCCACGCCTTGCTGCTACTTCATCCCTTACTGCCAAGTAACACATACACTGGCAGGCTGGAGGCGTTTTGCATCTGTTCATAGGGTCAATACTGAACCTCTGCCCTGAAAGGAGACTCGGGACAGGGACTATCTGACTGTTCCAGATGAAGGTGGGAAAGAAAAAGTAAAACCAACCATCACACAAACACCCTGAAGGCTAGTTTTCAGCTCCATGAGATTTCTTTTATGATAGTGTTACTCATTTCTTGTGTGACCAACTCGCGACCTGCTTACAGGATGCACTTAACTCCGAAATGTCTCCAAATAAAACAGCCAGATGCCTTTCTGAAGGCACATAAATCAAGCACAATGCAGGACTGGTACGACACAGCCTGTGCAATCCTGGAGAACGTAATGATACTCTTCTGACCTTAAAAAACAAACTGAATCCATACAAAAAACTCCCAATCTTATCAAGCAGCGAACATTACGGTGACTGCTGCTAATGCAACCCTCTTTTGATCAACCAAGTACACCTGTAAAAATATTTCTGTCACCCAATCCCGTTTTATTAGACCTTGGTCCTACGCTTTTCTGGGCTCTGCCTAGCGTGGGACTGCCCTGGAGCAGCTGGAGGCCATTCTGAAGCAGCTCTGCTTTGTGCTGACATGCTACCAAGTGCCGAAAGGCAATTACGCAGGCTGGGGATTGCCAGCGGCCCCTTCTCGGCACAGCCCCTGCCCAGAGCGGGGTGCTGCCCTGTGTGTCACCCACGCCAGGCTCTCCCCTGCTGCCAGGGCAGGGCTGTCATCTCCTCCGCTGCTGGACTGGTGGAAAGCAGCCCAGGATCTGCCCTGATGCTCCAAGCACAACCTGCCGTAATTGCCCAAAAACGGGTAGTGAATTTGGAGTTACGTGCCAACCATTGTAAAAATCTGCTGCCAAATTATTTTAGTTAAACACTGCTTCACTACTACACCCAGCAGTGCTAGGAACAGAGCTAACTATGTGGCCTCTTAAAGTTTCTTTGGTAAAACCCATGCACAAACAGGGATTTTATCACATTCCTTTACTGCACAACATCAAGAGAAAATGTCAACGTGTTCTTTATTTATGGAGTAAAAGAAAGCCAAGAGGGCTGAACAGAAAAATTCCCCTTTTTATCTGAAATCCAGGTAGAGCTGGCTGAGGCAAGGTAACAATTCAAACACTTCAACTGTTTAAATTGTTGTGATGGGCTAAATTTGTGTAAAAACAGATGCCATTGTGCGCATCCATTACCAGAACAACTGCTGAGATGGACCATTAAGGCAATCAGCCTGACTCCAAATGGCTGTTCTAAAATTAAGAAAAGTATCTAAACCTTTCTCACCCTGTAATAAGCTCAACATGCTTCTTTTTGTCCCAATTCAGGGACACGTGTTTTGAAGCCAGCCAGAAATCCAGCTCTAGACTCTCCAAGAAGGGTCTTACCTGAATTTAGCAAGACCTCTGTGGGTATTAAAAAAAGTATTTGGAAAATCTCCAAGCTCTTGCTAGACTTAAGCAAATACATGACTGCATTCATAATGCTTAGCTAATAGTTCAGGGGTGTTTATGCCTTTCATCTAATTCCCCCCAGCTGCGCCTGCATGATGGAAGTGCTGGTCCGGCTCCAGTCGGCCCTACAATTTGCTGCATGCTCCCCACCTGTGCTGTGCATTGAACTGTGCAATTATGTGGCTGGGAGATTAATTGGTTTAGCAAGTTGATCTGAGGGGGGGTGGTGGTGTTGGGTTGGGGGTGTTTTTTGTCTGATCAGGAATTTTTTTGGTTGGTGGGTTTGGGTTGGTTGGTTTTTTGGGATTTTTTTTGTTGTTTTTGTTTTTGGGTTTTTTTGTGGGTTGGTTTGTTTTTTTTTTGGAAAGTTGGGTTTCCATTGGTACAACTTGCTGAGTACATTCACCACGTAGCCAGGCAGCCTCTGCACCCGGTGCGAGGGAAGTAGTCTGAGCGCACGACTGGGGATGGAGGGCAGAGCAGGATGGCTGCGAGCAGCCCACGGATCAGCTGTTGTACAACACCACAGCCCACGGGCAGGCCCGCACAGGCGCGGTTCTGTGTGTAGCAGCACAACCTGCCTCAGACCCGCACTGCTGCAGGCTTCCCATGTGCCTGCACCCACTCCCGGGCTACAAAATCAAGTCGGGGGGCAGCTCCCCAAACTGCCTGGCTGGGGTCACAGACACCAGTATCACAAGAGGAGATGGGACGGTGGCAAGCTAGATTTGTTATCTGTTTAAGTTGTGGCAGAGTTATGCCAATTCAGTCTTTCACGCTCATAGCTGCCAAAACTAGGGAATCCAATTCCTGAGATACTTGTGGAAGTTTCTGGGGAAGGTTTCTGCCACTATCCCATCGCTTCTGTCCAGAAAGCTTCCCTGGAAGCAGCAATTCACATTGCTGCTGGAGATTAAAAAAAAAAAAAAAAAAAAAAAAAAGGGGGGGCAACTATCCAAATAGATTCATGTGATGACAGTGAGGAAAGACTAGGAGGGAAACAGAACAGAAAGACAGTTTCCAAAAAAAAAAAAAAAAAATCGGGGAGGGGGGGGGGGGAGGGGGGGAGTCTATCACAAAAGCAAAGGCAGGACAAAGCGCAACCCCACCACCACCCTGCAAAGTGAGCCAGCTAATTTCTACTCACCATTGAAAGGGTTAATCTTCTTTGAGATTCGTGAAGAAATTGATTCCTTCAAGTCTTTCTTCTTCACACACTGAATGCCCAAATTCTGAAAACTGAAGCACATGTGGCAGCATTTCAGCAACTAATAAAAATCTTAAGTGTAGAATATTAAATAAATTATTTGACCTTGACTAGTGTGATAACATACTGTGTGAGGAAAAAAAAAGCAGCTTGTTTTGATAAGGATGTAAAAACTGAAAAGGAGAGATGCTGCTTTTTCCAAAATAAGAGCGGAAACAGAAGTGAAAAATACCAAAATAATATTCTAAAGAATTTATATTCTTTATTAAGAATATGTATTTTTATATTAAAAACTGTTATTCTGCAGTAAACCTACAGAGATGAAAAATTAAATAATCTTGGGTGATCTGAAGTGACAATTATTTTTGTTATCAATAAACTTGCTGATTTGTATCTGTTAAGGATTTGCTTTCCTGCTTTTATCAGGGAGTGTAAGTTTCAAACATCATTGTAAAGGTTCTTTGAAACTAGTCAAAACAGGTTTTTAGATCTCACATAGTTAGGAAGAGTTCTGAAGAGCTGCAGCTCCTCTTTATTTGCATAAAAGTGCAGGTCACCCTGATGCAGGAGGTGGGGGGAGTCCCAGGCGAGCTGACTCCTTCCCACATGGAAAAACCATGACATCATCAAAGCTGAGTGGATGTAAAGCAGGAAGTAAAAAAATAAAAAAAATAAATAAAAACCCCCACATTTCATGATGTTACAATAAGCTCAGAAGATAGGTCATGCCAGCAGGCATCTTTCTCCAGAAGTACCAGCTATTTCCCTTCCTTTGAAACACCACAGATATTCTGGGCTTTGGCTATGCAGAAAAAAACACCTCCATGCACCCAAAGTCCTGCCAACTCCCTTGAGAGCTGCTCCGCGTTTCCCTGCTCTGAACAACTATCCTAGCAGGATGTTAAGTTTAATTTCCTTGAATTCCCTTGCCTGCGCCCCACATGCTCTCTTCAGAGGTTCCCAGATCCCCTGCAGTCAGGCTCCACTTCCCGAACCTTTATTCGTGAGAGGAACGCGCAAGCTTCCTTTAGAAACTGAACATGATACAGCGACCTAGAGGAAAGTAAAACGCAGCAGCATCTCACAATTCACTAAAGCACTTCGGCTTCGTGTTGTGGCTACTGGCATGCCAGATTTGTACGGCACCTCCGCAACCAATCCTATTTCTACCTTCTCGGGGAGGCAGTACTTTTTTTTTTTTTTTAGGGCTTGATCACAGCACATATTATTTTTTCCCCCAGAACACCCACTCTATTCCACAGGCTCAGTGTGAAGCATGCTTCAAAGCCCATGACCCAGCCCTGTCCTGCGTTCCATCCCCAACCCACTGCAGGTCACCGGTACGCAGCAGGCGCACATGGAGTGACAGCACTGCCCATCCTGGGGCCGGACAGCTGCTGCCGCACACCCTTCAGCCACGGGGAACGAAGCCTCTTGGGGACAGAAACCAGGCATTCGAACAGCCTGTAATTCTCAGGTTATAAATGTTTTCTAAAACACACGCTCACAGCGAAAGTGTCTATTTAACTGTCACTGAACAGAGGGTCAGACCAGAGGAGGAACCGTCGAGAACCTCCGCAGGGCTGCGGGGTTTCACACCAGCGCTGGCTGACAGGAAGCAAGCACGATAACGAGAAGGGAGAGGGAGAAGTAGGAAGAGAGAGGAAAAAAAAAAAAAAGAAAACATTTTTAAAAAACCTATGATACCATCCACATCAAGAGATAGCAAGCTAGGAAGTAAGAATCTGAGTATACAGGCAGTCACACAAGCTCCAACGTTCATACTTTCACCTTGATGTTGTGGCCAGGGAGGGCTCTGATCAAGTTTAGGCAGCAGGACAAAGATCATCACAGCACAAGCAGAACAACACACTTTGTTCAACCAGAACCACATGGAGAACTTCAAACAAGCAGAAAGCAGAGTCATTACTCAGACCAGCCCAAAAGCTGGGATTAATAATCCCACTTCTGCAGGGAAAAAAAATAGAATTGGATTGTTGCTCCAATTTGGGATGCTCAGCAAGACTAAACAGCTGGAACCACTACCAAGAGAGGACATCTCCTGCTCACTAGTATTGTATGAGGCTTTTCTCCAACATGGACTCGAAGAGAAGAATGCAAAGACTGAGTCACCAGCCACAAAAAGGAAAATGACTTTAAACATCCAGATCCAATTATGGATCATACTGTTCTTTCATCTTAAAGCAACCAATGATTTGTTAAAAATAGGAGTGCACCGATGCTGGAAACATTTCAAAGAGAATGTTTTGAGCCTCCTCCCATCAGGATCTCCAGTGCCAAGCTCAATTGAAGCTTGCAGTTTCACATTATCAGTAAACTGAAAGTAGCCCACTTATTATTTTGTAAGAAACCGAGAGGCTTACAACCTACCGATACTGAGAAGAATTCATGGATATAGCAAACAATCATGAGTGCCTCTGAGTGAAACAGAGACACAGCATTATGTCAAAGAACAGGACTTGATGCACACATACAACAGAGATGAAATCAAACTTTGCAAATAAGTATTTGCAAAGCATCCCAGCGCTTTTTGGCATTACAGCCTGCACATCCGTTTGACAGGCGCACCTTGTGCTTACAGGCTTAACCTTGTGCAACAAAACACCAAGAGGAAAAGCAATCACCAGTGTCCTCCTGCATCCGGTGCATGTAACACATCACCAGAAAAGGTGTTAAGCAATCGGGCTTTCTGCTTCGGATCAGGAGGCGCAGAGCCGAGAGCGGGAAGTGGGATGGGCTCGAAGGGCCGGCATCCTTTGACCGTGGGTAAGGAACTGGAGAAGACAAAGGAGAAGCTGGTGAATGGACAGTCAGAGGAAGGTGCAAGGTTTCGGATATTTGCAACTGCCTTTTAGAGACCAGGTGAAGGGGAACTCTATTTGCAGGGAAGCTGATGAGGGAGAAATTAAAACAATCAAGACAGAAGGTAGAGTGCCCCCAGGGACAGCCCTACCTTTCTGGAGAGGTATGACAGTGGGGAAAATGTTATAGGAAATACTATATTTACTAATCCTTTTCTACCATTCTGCAGTTAGGACTGCATTGTAAACAGAGCTAAAACCAATAAACTAATAGAGTTCTTAGTGTCTGTAACAGCAAAAGGCAGTACAGTCAACACACTACGTGCCACCTGAATACACTGCAGCGCATTCATGATCACTCCAGCCTGGGCTGTACGTTGAAGCATTTCCTCTATTACAACTGTTTATTTCACCATCAGGCAATCATCATCTTCAAACAGACTGTCTTCAGTTCTCTCCTTTAATAGTCTCCTACTGACTAAACCCACATAAACGTGCAGTAATTTCACCAACGCGAACAGAATCACATCAGCCCCAGAACAGTGCGCAGGAGCTACTTATACACTGAAATATTTACAGCCACTTATACACTGAAATATTTACCTCCCAGCTCTGTTAGGTTTACCCCAAAGCAACAGACTACTTCCAAATTTACATCGCAAACTGAGAGCCACAAACAGCTTGTCTATTTTGACTTCTCCTCTCTGGCAATAATCCCTCTACGTTTGTTGCAGTTTACTCTGCAACAAAGACTTGGTAAACTTGCAGGAAATGCCAGCGAATACAACTGCGTTTTAGATATTCTTAACATGCCTCTGAAGAGCACCAAGAAACAAATCTTAAAACTCATAATCATGAGTTTTCCTTCCTGCATCCACCAGTAGATCCTTCCCCGGTGTGCTTGCTCTGCAGCGCTGGGCCTGAGCAGGATCAGTGGTTTTACTCAGAAGAACCCCAGCCCAAACAAAGAGCAACACCAGTGACACCGACCAACACGTTTCTAGATGTGTCACAACCACTACCTTCTAAATGATGTGATGCTCAGTCAGTACAAACTTTCTCTGCCAGTTTCCAGAAAGTCCAAATACCATTCCCCATGGGAGATGCAAACTTCCCTAATCACTGTGAAGTGCTAATTCTAATGTTGTCGTTACCCATTCTATTGGTTGACATTTTCACATGTAGGAGAGAGTCATGCTCCAGAGTGAGCAGAGTTAAGGAACCAGACCAAAAAAAAAAAAAAAAAGCGCAAACAAGTGGGAGAAAGGAAAAGGAGACAGACAGTGGGAGAACAAAGAAAGGAAAGAAGAGGATGCCAGGAAAAGAACAGGACCAAAGGTGGATATGTGAAGTATTTAAAAAGAAGGAAATACTTCAAAGAGAAGCTGTTCTCTCTGAGAGATGGATTAGTAAACTTAGGCAAAGACAGCATACTAACTACTCTTTTTTTAATTGCTAGTTAGAGTTTTAAAACGTAAGATTAGCAAATCACTTGCATAATTAATCGAACTCCCAAGCAACACCATTACTCACGACAGGACTCGCCGTTCTGGCCCAAACTCCGCTTCGTAGTAGCCGTCCCTGCAGTCTTTTCCCACCAGGTCATGAGGGTGTGGCTTGTAGGGTTCATTCTTCGTTACCAGCGTAGTTCTTATTTTGACTTTTCCAAAATAGTTCAGAATCTACCAAAAAACGTGAGGTAATTTCTAGATTTTAGATATCAGGGCTAGTAAAGTCCCTGTATGTAACAGAAAATAAGTTTCATGTTAAAATAGTCTATAGGAGAAACACCGCCCTATGATCTGAAAGGTCTTTTCCAACCTGAACAATTCTATGATCCTGCAAGAGCCAGGACCATTCAGAAGTTTTGTTCATTCCATTTCAGTTCTGTTCACTTGACACTAAAAAACCAACTCTTTGGCCAAATACTTGAAAAGTGAAAATTTTTTTCAGAGGCATCTCTCGGCTCTTTCAGAAAATAAAACCAACATACTTTGCCTGCTAGTTCTGCCAAAGCAGCTGGTTATTTGTAATGATAAAACGTTGCTGGTGCAAGAATTCGACATTCAACCCGTTCAGTTCTCTTCAACTACCCTACTGCAAGAATGGCTCTAAAGAATGTTTTTGCGTTTTTATTTTTGCTGGGTGGTTGGGGTTTTGGTTTTTTTTTTTCCCTGGGGCTGGAGATCTATGGCTTCACCATGTTACCAGGGCTTTTTGCACGAGTCGAATTCATCCCTGTGCAAAAGGCCAGATGTAACACAGATGCTCAAACCTAAGAGTAAAACAGCTTGTAATACCCTAAGACCAACTGTAACAGGACATATTTCATTATTATAACTAGCCTTAGCATGAAAGATGCAAGATTCTACGTTGGTGACCACATACAAATGCTTACTGAAGGAGAGGTCTAGCTCCAAAGATCTTAGGAAAAAAAAAATCCTAAAGCCTCAGGGATAAGGATGTTATCTAGGCATGGAACACCACTAAGTAGTGAAAGAGGATCTTAATAAACATAGCATGACACAATCCCCTGTGAAGTCTTTATTTCCCCCCCATTTTTTTCTTTTTAGTTAATTCTCAGATGAACATTCAGTCTTATATTCAAGCAGAGTGGCACCAAGTTCTCAAGCTCCAAGAGCCTTCACAGCAGTCGTCAGCCTAATTCAATACATGTTTCTCAGGTGCATAAAGTCTTCCCTTGTGCTGACGGCTACTGGTGAAGTCACCAAGGGTTGTGTGGGCGAGTGTAGAAGAAAAAAAAAAAAAAGAAAAAACACAGTTTGGCCTAAATTGTTTGAAGCGTAACAACTTGAAAGCAAATGCAAGACTTGCTCAGGCACACGTTTGTGCAGAGGCGTGTTCTCCTCCTCCGCTTCCCCCGCCCTATAACTAACTGTTCCTCTCCTCCTCCTGCCATTTCTTTCCTCCTCCTGAGATGCCAAGGATCCACCATACATCCTTTTGAGCCAACACCTCTGACCTTTGACTTGACCTGTGCTCTTCCAGCTTCCACCAGCTGTTAGCTGCTTCTGTCTCCTGCTTGGCTTCTTTCTTGGCCTTCATACAAGCCACCGTTACTTTTTACCCTTAAAATAAAACTTCCACTCCTACTTCACCTTCTTCATCTATTACATCATTTCTCCCTCATTTCACACCCAGCCCCTTGAACTGGAAGCCCAATCTAGCCACTTGTGATTCTCCAGTTCCTCCTTGATGTTCTTCATCACAACCACAGTGCAAAATTTAATCTCTTCCTGGCCTCTCTGTTCTCATCCTCATTGATGTTTCCATCTCTAGAGGGGACTCCCCTAGCACCTAATCAGCACTCAGGCCTCCTACGGACTTCAGGGAGGCAGGAATTCACCTAGAAATCACCTGCTATCAGTAACAATCAGCTCTGTCATCAACAGTCACCTTTAAAAAGGCACAAACCTTGCCAGGATTGCACGGTCACCTGCCCACGTCCCACCTTCCCTTTGGGTTCTGGCTGGCCTTGGCCTTCATGTGCAGCAGAGCCCAGGCCAAGAGGAATCAGGGGCTTATAGCCGCCATTCAGCTTGTGCCCTGGCACAGCCTTAGGCAGAGTCTGTGAGAGCGTTTACTCTTGCCAGCAGCCTACGTAGTTCCTTGTTCAATCGGTAGAGTGCTGAAAAAAAGCAGAGTCTGGCAAGATCTCCATTTCCTGCATTCCTTACGCAAATCTGGCACTGTGATAGTCAAGGGGGGGACCTTCTTGCTTGCTTCTTCCCTTGGCCATTCTGGCTTCAGGGCTAGACCAGCTTCCACTGTTGCTTTATGCAGGAGCCACTCACCGCTGCTTAACACATGACTGCCAATACTACCTTTCCCAAGCTCTACCTCTTCTTAAAGAACTTTTACGCCTCGGGCTAAAACCTCTTATTTTTCAGATCTCACGTCCTGCATGCCTGTTCTTTCTCTGCTGTGATTCCAGAGACTCCAAGTTTGGCTTCACTTTTTTTTTTTTTTATTCATACTGGCACACAGCACAAACAGATACACAGCTTCTGCTCCTGGGCACCATAACGTGCTTCAAGATGGCAAGTACTCTTAACTTCCATCTGTATTTGAGCTTTCTCTTCTAACCTCACCTCTGAAAGATTTTCTCCAAATTGCAAGAGATCAAGGAAACACCAGCGACTTCAACCTCAAATAGAAGACCAGAAATTCTTCTACCGTTACCCTACCTGTCTAGGGTCCCTGACACATTCCTTTGTCCCACATATGAAAGCTACTGCTAAAGTGCTTCCACTCCACCTCTGCCATCTGCATCTTTGCCCCTGCTTTGATCGCAGCTGCCAGTGCCACCCCAAATCCCTTCATTCTGGGTTTCCCAGCCGATCCATAATGCAACCACCCAACTCTTCTTCATTGCAGGTGCTCTGACCACATAATTCCCCTTTCTCAGCTCGTTTTTAAATTCTGTATCCCCTTCTGACTTCACACACTTCATGGTAGTTTCTTTTGCAGAGCCTAATCGCCAAATCGCTGGCTGCAAGTCACTTTCTTACTTTGCTCACTCGTACAAAGTGCCTTCTTTCATGTTGCGCCCAGCAGCTTTTCAAAGCCTTTTCAAATTTTGTACGCAAACTCCTTCAAAGCTCTCCCAAAATTCATGCTGCAGTCCAAATAGCAAAACCAAACCCAAGTCACATAACTAAGAAACCAGAACAAATACGCACACAGAAAAAGCTAATAATGAATGGTTCCCAGGCAATGAGTAACTTCATCAAGTTCCCTCTCTACCAGTACTTTGTTAACTACCTCTACACCTTCTCCCCTTTTTTTGTAAATTTGAAACAAAATCTTTTAACGACTAGGAGCAAGGAACTCTTTTTCCACTCTGTTGCAACTACATTTGCATGCCAAGGAAAGAATAACAGAACATAAAATGAACAGCACTTTATTTACTGCACCAAGCCCAACACATTGCTGCAGCGCAACGTTAATGTGGGCAATGGTAATTCACAGATAAAAGCGGTATTTACCTGTATGGAAGGGAACGTCTTGTTGTTTTCAGTACTGCGTTCTCCCGGAATGCTGCCTGCCGATCTTCCCTCACATTTGTATCTGAAACGCATGCCCCTTTGCCTGGGTTGTTCAAATATTTCAATGTAGGGCTCAGGGCCACCTTGAAAACAAAGCAAAACATTTCCAGTGTTAGGACACAGTAGAGCTTCAAAAGCAGCAGAAGATGTAAGAACTGGAATATCCAGAGTCTTAGACTGACACGACCATCATTCCACTCTGTTTACCTTCTCAGACAATCCACTCTTCATGTACACGCACACAGTGACAGTGCGGGGAGAGGGGAGAGAACAGATTTAAATGAAGCCTCCAGGTATCAATGCCACGGAAGTAATTAGCAAAGGATGCCCTCCCCTCCATCTCACCTACAACTTCGCTTCTGTTAGCCATCAGAGAATACGTGTCTGATGAAAGTAGCTTTTAAACAACAGAAAAATCACTGGTTTGAGAGAATGTTTAATATCTTTAATTATAATACACTATTACGAATTGCTGAGTATAGGTACCATCAAGTGCATGTTCTCTTCAATGCCCTCTGAAAGCGAAGATGTTTCCTCAGAATCAATTGATTTAGTCCCTACCATAATGAAGCAGAAACTATGCAAATTACACAAAAACCCCACCCTACTGGGTTGAATACTACCACTGTGGGCTCAGAAAATACCTGATTGCTGGTACTGAATTCTATACATCTCGAGCTGCCCACCTCCCACAGGGCTTGCTTCTAGTTGCAGTATCTCCCCAGACAACGAAACCTCAGTAAAAGCTACCAGGCAGTTGTCAAAAAGAGGTCTTCTGGAAACACGACTGATAAACGAGAACAAGAGACAGCAGAACTCTTAATGGGGGGGGGGGGGGGGGGGGAGGTTTAGAAAGACATTAACTTGGCAAGAGCGTAAGTACTCTTCAAGCGGTATTTTATTGCCATGCAGTAACAAGCTGTTTAATATATCTCACCGAGAACATCAAACAGGATAGTCAATCAAACAGTGACAACAGTGGGATGGCATGTGAAAAACAAATAACACAGGGTAAGTAAATATTGTAAAAGTTGAATCATCATGGCGCTGCACGATCAGAAGAACGTAGCTTATGGAAATGTCTACTGAGCTCTCTGTCATCTTCATATAATAGCATCCTACTCAAGCAAGGCTGAGCATCACAAACAAACATGACAGGCAACGTCCTGTGGCATGGCACTGAAAAAAGTGCTTGGACTTCAACATAACAAGCAAAATAGTTATTAAATATATTGAAAGTGCTAAAAGGGTAAAAGATCCCCTACTTCCTTTTGCCCAAGGTCTACACAGCGTATGAGTCCATAGTGTATGAGTTTTGGCAAAGAGGTGCGGACTCCCATCTGAGCTCCACAATAAAAGCTTCTCTTTTGTTGCACCTACAGTCATTTAGGAATACCTGCCAACACAAAGCTTGAACTTTATGCCCGGGACTTGTTGATCGCAAAGTATTTCCAGTGCTGCAACAGTTCATGTTCAAAGACGGAAAAATATTACAACCTAGAAGATAATTAAAAGAAGAGAAGGGATGGAAGGAACATCTCCAAGAAGTCACCCTGGTCTGACCTGAACGCACATTTTACTTATAACACACCTACAGACAACTGTGCAACGGCAGTACGTGAAAGCAGCTCTTACTCTGCAATTGTCTTCAACAGCACGTGCCTTTTGAACACCCAAATGCCTTTTAAAATGGCACAATACATTTCAACTCCAGGCTGTATTTGATGCCAAACACTCGAGAACTATGGTTTAGGACTCTCTATATTCCTTTCTAACAATTCATCAAGATACAATATCTAAACCAATCGCCTCCCATCAAGTAGATTTTAAATAGTTTTCTGAGAGCAGACAGCAAGCTGTGACATTAAACACACATTAGCCACTCACTACTCTAGGTTCGGTCACTTACAAGGTCGGTCCCTTTTCTAGACACTTCCCAGATCTTGCCTAACCCTCCTTCAGATAAGCTTTGCATTTTTTTCTCTGAAAAATAAGCAAGTCCAGCAAAGGGGAGGCATCAATAACAAAAAAGCCGAGAAATGACTTAAAACTGGTTTCAAAGAGAGAGCCAAAGCCTGAGCCAAGCTCGCACACCAGTGTACAGCTATTTTTCACACTTAAATCTACTTATGCTACTGTATTTCTCAGCACAGTCCAGTGGATCAGACAACAGAGGGCCTCTGCCAGCAGCGAGGAGCGACCGCTGCCTATCAGCCAGCATCCCGTGCCCATCACACAATCGAGGAGAGCAAAGAACCTCACCCTTCTGTTCCTACGTAACACGGTACACCACAAATACAGACACATATCCACGTACTGAATTAAAAATCTATTTTAGAAGTTATAATGACAAAATTGCAGCAAAGTGCCTACTAATCATCTTACTTTAGAGATGCACATGCTTACATAGCTGCTAACCAGACGCACAGTACACCCACATAGATGACGTATTTGTGAAAACTAGCTAGAACCTCGCTGGTCAAAACTACAACAGAACACTGTCACTGCAAGTCCTTTGACTCTCTCTACTTTAACCAACGATTTCCCTTCATGCTCTACTAAGACTTCCCTAAAAGGGCTTTCTTCTCACCTATGAAGAGCACTTTATTTTAAAGCTCTGGGCTCAGTGATCTTTACGGGGCTGTGGTTGAAACAAATGTCATTGAAGGCAAACCCACCGCTCAACAGCAGGTGTGTTTGTGGGAAAGTAAAGCTCAATGATGCGGTGGCCTCCAGAGATTAAACATTAAGCTTCGTTTTATCTCTGTTCTCTCTCACTCTACTTAAGAATCACGTCGTCATCTCTACCGTGATTATCGGTGTCGTCACGTTTTGTGTGGAGAGGAAACACATTAAAGCATGTGTGCGAGGCAGGGGCAGTGGCAGCGCCCTGCAGCGAAGCAGAGGTCTGTTCGGCATTCCCTCTTTCCATACATCAGCGATGCGCTTGTGAAGCAGCAGGGCTTCACCATTTCACAATCTACTCTCCCACTAACAGAGTCTGCTCGTTCCCACACAGTTGCTAACGACCAGCCCTTTTCAGGACTCGCTGCGTTTGCCAAGCAAATACCAGCAGTATCAAAAAACAAACTCTTTTGCTAATTCCAGGAGAGGGACGCATGGCTAGTCCTGTCACCTACCTGCCCGCAACAACTGGGGAAAAGCATTCCAAACAGAAGAAAAGCAAAAACTAGCTAATCCTTCATCTAAGTGCTTAAGAGTTTAATTTACATTTGTAATTAGTTATAATTACTTATACACATGCTAGCAACAGAAACACTGTGCTACATATTACAACTTGCCTCTTATTCTTTTTGTTATAAAATGGTTTCTTCCTCCCCGTGCCCTGAATACCACAGTAAATAATTTAAAAGAGAATATCGGAGATCCAGCATCCCAATCACACACACAAGGAAAACAGGCAAAAGCAGTAACAGCTCCGAGAGTGCAGCCAACTTATTCAGGAGTTAAAGGTCAGTTTACTCCCATCTGGTTTGAGCAAGATGAAAAAGAAGAAGCCCAAAACCTCAACGCTTCCATCAGACCTCTCCACAGTGAGAAACCTGGGCCAGCGTAAAGCTTAAGAGCGCCTGTGCCGTGAGGAAGCGTGACACGCTGCCACCAAGCCCAGCCAGCGGGACCGAGGGCTCCTACTCTCTGCCTCGTTCCTTCGCCCAGAGGAAGCGGGCTCGGGAGGGACCACGCCATTGTCAGTCTCTTGCACAACCAGAACAGACTCCCCGGCCACGGGCGCCTGTGCAAGCCAAGCAGCTGCGCGTCCTTGGGGCAGATGTGAAAGTGTCCCCCGAAACCCCGTGCCCGGGGTGACTGCAGCCCGGCGCAGGCGGGAGGAGTGTCACCCTTCAGCTTGGCTGTCACTGCAGGTCACTGGTGACCCTACAGCCGCTTCGGAAAGCCAGAGCAGGCAGCGCACACGCTTCTAACCGGCCAGAACACCTCGGGCAAGAGGAGATGATGGTGGAAGATTTGTTATAGCACAGTCCAGCTCAGTCTGAAATAACTGAAAGCATAAACGCGTTTTTATTTGAGAACGCAGTCATCTAGCTAGGAGCCCGAAAACTGCACGGCTCCTACAGAGACTAAAAACCGCTCAGGAACTTCCTCTTTGCTGTCGTGTTACATTGCAGAACAGCAACCAAAAGCGGGGGGGGGGGGGGGGGGGGGGGGGGGGGTGTGGAGGAAAAAAAAAAAAAAAAACACACAACCAAAAAAACGCAACTACAGAAGCTTGCTAGTACCAGGAAGTTATGAACTTCCCCTACTGAAAAATTCCTTATCTGGTTCCCGATTACACTAAAAACATATTAAAGACGCCCAGGAGAAAAAAAAAAAGCAACAAAATGCGCCCTATCTCCTGCTGAGGTTTTGCCGTGCTCGAACAAAACGTAACCTTTCAAAGGTGCCGCCGTACAGCGGCGGCTGGTTTCTCCCCAGTTGCGGGCACCCCCCAGCAGCCGTGCCCGCTCCCGCCGCGCCAGCCCCGCACAGCCCCGCCTCAGCTGCGGGGCAGGTTCGGCTCTTTAAACGCTACAGAAGGTCCCCGCGAGCCGCCCCCCGCACGGCTGGCAGCCCCCGGCTCGCCCATCGCTCAGTTTTAGCCCAGAGAAACTTCTCGGTGCCCCGTGGCGGCAGCGCGGCCCCTGGCCCTGCCCGGGGGCGCTGGTGCCGGCCCCCCCCGGCGGCTCCGTCGCGGCCCAAACGCGACAACGACGCAGTTAAGGCCGAAGGGCCCGTTGCGGAGGGCGCCGGGCCCCGCCTGCCCGTGAGGCGGCCGGCAGCGCTGCCACCCCCCGCGCTCCTCCTCACCCCGCGGCTGCGGCGCCCCGGGGCCGGGGAGAGGCGCAGCGCCCCCCGCGCGAGGGCCGGCGCCAGCCCGCCTTCCCCCCGCCGCGGGCAGCGCTTCTGCCGCCACCGGGCTTCCGCACGGGGGGCGGCCGGGGGGCTCGGCTGCCCGCACCGCGCCGATGGGGCGGCGGGGCCGCTCGCCCCGCACCGCGCACACACCCCCCAGACACCCCCCCCCCGCCCCGTCCCGCCACTCACCGGCCATGCTGACAGCTCGGCGCAGCCGCTCTGGCCCACTGCCGCCGCGGGGCTCCCGCCCGGGCCCCGCACAGCTCACTTGCCGGCGGAGGGAGGGACAAACAGCCGGGCCCGACTCCCGCCCCGGCTGCTGCGCCGCCGCGCCCCGCACGCCGCCCTTTTCAGGGGGAAAGTCCCGGCGGGCGGAGGAGCGCCCTATCCGCCCCCCGCCCCCGCCCGCCCCGCCCGCGGGGCCGAGCCCCCACGACGGGCCGCCCCCGGGCAGCGCCGAGCCCCGGGGCAGCGCGGCGGGGCGGAGTGCCCCCGCAGGGCCGAGCTCCCGTCAGCGGGGCCGAGATGCCCCCCAGCGCCCAGCGGGGCCGAGCCCCCAGGCCGGGGAGGCGGAGTGGAGCCGGGCAGGCCCCGTCCCGCCGCGGGGAAGGGCCGCCCGCCGGCCCCCTCCCTTCCCTCGGCGGTGGGCCACCGCGGGGGCGCTCCGAGCCGCTTCCTGCGAGCAGCTGGGCCAGCCCGTAGCCCTCACCCTCCCGCGCAGCAGCTAGGAGCCCCCCGCACCCCTCACCCCCAACACCCCGCTTCCCCTCTCCCCAAACCTCTCCGCACCGAGCTCCCTCGTTATCCGTGTTTTTCCCCGCTGCACACACAGCCAGCGATAACAGAACCACGCGTACTAGGAATTAAACTGATACTGAAGGGAAGGAAAAATTAATCCGCAGCACGCTGATTAAGTCGCAACGGTCAACTGAAAATCTACCCAACCTTCAGAGCGCTACTGCAGATCCAAATCCGAAACATCCCAGCCCGGCCCTGACCCAGCTTGGGCAGGCGAAGGGTCTGGACACATGGGAACAGCCCCCAGACCCACGGCTGGACAGGGTGGAGGGGTCAGCAGCAAACGGGCATGTCCAAGGGGATTCAAAACACTGTAAAAAGGGGAACACCAAGCCCACACCTAGTTGTGGTACAAGGCTGCATTTAATCAGCAAGATTTACTTTTTTCCCCCTTAAATCTTTACTTCAGGTATGCAATACACTGTCACGTGAAAATGCAGTTAAATGAATTAGTATTGAAAAGGAAACATTACTAAAATAACAAGAAAAGCCCCCAAAGGCACTCAAGCAAAGTGCATAACTGGTAGTTTTTCTGCTTTTCTTTTCCTCATTATCCTTTCTGAAAGCAAAGCTTAACAGGATGTATAGAAATGAACCGCAGCACTAAATGCTGTTCCATAACCTGCAGATCCATACGCTAACCCAGGTAGTTAAGCAGAAAAGGCTGCCCAGTGCTTGTTGCTCCTCCTGCCCTGGTAGTCCCTCTCAACTTGACAGGACTTTCCTTTAGAACCTTAATTTTGCCTAACTATCATATTTCCTATAAACAGAAATTATCTTTCTCCATCCTGCAAGCAACGCTTTCCTTATTACAATCCACAGTTCACCATATGGTAGGATGGTTGCACCCCTGTCAAATTTATAACTGGAATCAGAATAGAAGAATCCTAGGGAGCACAGAGGATAATCAATGTGACATTAGCTCCAGAAGATTAGAGGGAAGAACAGATACATTAATATATGTAGATATTAAGCTGAAACAATAATATGGTTGTAGGTTAGTTTCTTGCCAGAAGAATGCCATTTCTCATTTTCTTTCAAAAAAACCCCAAAACAAAACAAAACAAAACCAAAACCCAAGAAAGTCACAAACCAGCAGCCCTAAAAAAAAAGTTACAAACACAGCCCTAAAACTATGAAAAATTAGGACTAGATCTTTGTGTCTTCAGGGATTTCTTGGATTCCCTATGCCTGGTGATGTAAAATAAAGCAGGAAAGTTGTTCTGATACTCTAAATCAGACTTAGACTTGACCTACACATCCACACTGCATCCTACAAGCATGCACTGACAGCGATGGCAAACAAAACGTTCTTCAGGGTGGTAGCTAGAGGTTGAGGTGAGGGTAGGTGCTTTTCTTTTGCGTTTTCAGCACTGGGGTTAAAAGATGCCAACGTGATGGCACGTGAACACAGCAGCAGAGCAGCAAATAGGAAAACACACAGCCCAGATTTCTGTCTGCTGTGTGCCCGCATCCAAGCGCATTTAGCTAATTAACATATAATATTTAGAAGCTACTTCATTTTTTTTAATTGATCACCTGGCTGTGGCACAACTGCTTTGGACGACCTTCATTCACAGGGTTGAACAGCTGGGGAAATGCTCCCAAGTTGAGGGCATCCCTGCAGGTCACGGGAGTGCTCTGGACAGGATTTTAAAAGGGAAAGGGCTGCTGCTCCGCTTGGCTAGCTGAAGCTGGAAAAGCCCTGCGAGGCTGTTACCCCTGAGCTGGAGTGCAGATGCGAGGTTTGGATGTAAAGCGAGCTGTCAGTGCCGGCCTCTGAAGCGACTTAAACACTTCGCTATCTGAGATTGTGCAAACCAGCCTGAAGATAAGAAAGGAAAACTATGGCATTTCAGGAAGAATGAATTTAGGTGCTTCCCTAAGTATAGTTTATATCCCTGGATCCCATCCCCTTCTCCAGCCCACGGCACTACTGGATGGACGCAGACCAAAGCACCTGGGAAGCTCGGTGGCTCAAAACAGGAGTACCTACTCATTTCTTCAGAGGGAAAATGTTATGGTAGGGTATACAGCCTAAACCGGTGTGAAACGAAGGGCAGTATTCCAGGCAATACGAATACCATGTTATGACTAAAACATCAATAAACATTCCCTATTTTTCTCCAGCTCTTTTGAACTCTAAGTCTTGGGGCTTGCAGGAACAGGCTGCTCAAAGAGACTCCTTAAGACTGCATGTTTGAAATTGAGGCGGTATCTCACCCCCCCCAGCATCTATGGCACAAACTGCTGCTTCGTACCCCTGCCCTTTCCCCACAATGAAAGCAACCTATAATAAAATTAGAGGAAAAACAACTGTACGAAGTGTTTCACTGTGTAAAATCTATATGATCCCATCATCTGAAGACATAGAGACTAGATCTGGCTGGGGAAGTCCTTGAATTAAGTTATCGGAGGAAGGGCAGTGGGAGTGGGAACATTTTCTTGATGGTTTTTCCTCTCTCCAGCAGTAGCCGTAAGCTGATGCCCAGGGAAAAGCACAATAGTGGGACAAAATGATCTTTTATGCTAAGCCCAGCATGGCTGAAACATTCACGTTCCTAAACTAACAGAAAGTTGTACAGAAACAGAGCCTTCCCAAGTAAAAGGCAAAACCCTGAGCAAATTAATGAGGCCTTACTGAAAAGCATGCAAGCATACAGATAGATCCCTCTGTCCTGTGACTATCCTGTACACCAGTTTGTTCTGCTGCCACCTGATTCTATGGCACAGGGATTACCCCAGGAGAGCGATGTGAACTAGAGAATCACAGTGAGGCAATGGTAATGACAGAAACCTTGTCAGCAGCTGACATGAAGAGCAAGAAGGTGTCATAACTTTGGGCATGTGCAGATCTTTGCAAAAAGCAGGACGGAATTCCCCTCCTGTAGCATTGCATAACAAAAGCCAGGTGCATCACTATTATTTTTGTCAGCTGACTTTGGCTATAGCCAGAGGCAAGATACCAGAATTCTTGGACCAGTTTGATCCAGTGCTTCACTTCCTGTCTTCCAGTTAAAGCAAACTGTTTTAAGATCCCATTTTCCTCCACTTATCAAGTCCGAAGATAAGTCCTCCCTCCTGCTTTTCACTGGCTGCTGCACTAGCACAGTTAACACCTACAGCTGCTGTACGGAATTACGCTTCCTGCTCCGGCAGGGAATGCCATGGGGCAAGCAGGAGGAGAAAAGGGTAGAGTGGGAGGGAAAAAAAGAAAGCCAACCCCAAATCACCACCAACACTTCCTACAGCAGAGGGCTGAGTGGATATTTGTCAAGCCTGGGATGATGGCTCTTTGGTGATGCTTAGCAGGGGCATTGCCCACGGAAGCCTGCTGTGATACAGGAGCAGCCAGGCAGACCCTGAAGCCTTTGTTTCCTGTTCCCAGCTATCTGGCTTCCATCGGAGATAAGTCGCTTGTCACCTGGCTGGCTAAGCAGCCAAGCAGGCGCTGAGGTGCTTCTAGAATATGGCTCTCCTAATAAGCTGCATCATACTAGGAATAAAAATAATGATAATAAAATCATTCATTTCTCTCCTTATGGAATGAAGTTAAGTCCTATTTTCTTGCCCACTATATCTCCAGCCTCACATACTCCCGATTAGCAATTTCCAATCTTCGATACCTTAAGAAACCTTTTGCTGTTTGAAGTATGTTTTTTTATCTCAAAGGCCTCTTACTTAAACACGCTCAGGCCTTTTGATGGCTAAAGCTTTTGTAATTATTGGTCCTGAGGAACGTTCCAATGCAGGAACCATTCCCAGAAAAGTCATGGCTTCCAGATTAACGATAAACTCAAAGGTTGTTCAAGCCGTTCTGCTGGAAGCCTTCCTGTGTCACGCTTGGAGTTTGTTTGACATAGAACAGGGCTGCTGTGCCTCCTCTCAAAACAGGGTGGAGAGAAAGGAAGTGCTAACAGAGAAAGGTTGGTCTGGTGGATAAGGCACAAGGCTATGATTCAGGAGGCTGGAATTTGGCTCTTGGCAAGTCAGCCTTTCTACTCTTAGGCAAGTCATTTAATTCTCTGAGCCTCAATTTCCCCGGCAGAAATCAGAGGAGAGATTTCCTTGCTCCCACACTTCAACTTTATTCACTCATGATGCAATTTCTTCAGCGGATGAATTGCTCCTCATACGAAAGTGGCGAGCACAATGAAATGACAGTTCCAGGAGCGCTTTAGGCTGCGGTGGTGTCAGAAAAAGGCAGTCTCCCCTCCTTCTCTCCTTACCTGTATGCAACTCATGTGTTCCAATGCTGCTGCAAGCACTGCTTTGGCCACATGGGAGCTTGCTTAAAAGTAACCTGGAGGAAACAAAAAGATTGTTTTTCTGCTGGTTCAGTTTTTCCTGAGCCAGTTCAGGTACAATCACAGAAATGACTGTGCCAGCAGCAAGGAATGTGGTGGCACCAAGGCCAGAACAAGTTTCTGGCAGACAGCTTTGGGCAGAGGTGCCTGGTTCCTGCCAGAGTGCTAGCTTTGTGGCACTGCAGCATAACACTGTATTTTCAGCTCAAGAAACTGATAAATCTCTCTGAACTTTCTAATTCACAGTCTTGCCTTCCCAGAGTTAGTTTTCAGAGCAGAAGTTCTCAGGCACCTTCTCCTGCAGCCCTCAAGTGTTTCCTTTTCCTCTCTCCTTATCCAGTGCTATGAACACATACCACAGTTTGGGAGTTGCTGCATTATTTTAACAGAGAAAAGTCTTTCATGTTTGTTGGCAGGCAAAGAAAAAAAAAATGAGGAGTGTTTTCTTTTTCCACTGCGCTATATAAAAGCCTCATATTACAGCGCAGCTGATCTAGTGACCTCTGAAATGGGACAAACTGCACAGTACTTCCTTATGCCACAATCAAGATTTATCTGATCCGGTAGTGCTGTAGTGAAAGGACATAGGGAAGGGATGAGCTCAGGTTCGGCATAAGGACCCAAATCAACAGAAAACAACCTTCTTCTGCCCAGAATGATTTTTTCAAATAGATTAGCTCTACAAGCCAGATCACTATTGCTGGTACAAAGGGAAGCAGTAGAATTGCTTTAACAGCAGCCACACACCAAAATAAATCGTAGAGAGGCAGAAGGAAGGATGGGAATAGTTCCTTTGGCAACAGCAAGCTATTAGAGTACCTTAGTTGTAACATGAAAACTACCTACTGAAAAAAAAATGGGCAATGTACGCTCATATTAATTCCCCTGATGCCCCAAACCCCAGCACATACCAGCCAGCCATTATGCACCGAATCCACCTACAGAGGATAGCAATCACTCATCCAGGGTTTTATTACAAGCCTTCTTCCCTTTTTCCTCAGGGCTTGTAACGAGTTTAGGCTACCTAACATCACCTTGAGCTTCAAGAGTCTCGGAAAGCCATATCAGCAGCCCATCGTAAAGAGATAATAAGGCATTTTGTTTCTGTAAGGCCCCACCAGATGCATCTCCTTT
This sequence comes from Falco biarmicus, assembly GCF_023638135.1. NCBI lineage: Eukaryota > Metazoa > Chordata > Aves > Falconiformes > Falconidae > Falco > Falco biarmicus. The sequence continues at coordinate 29,605,831 of NC_079299.1, forward strand.
TAATTTGGAGCCTTACACCTTAATTTTTAATCTCTAGCCCAATGACTCGTGTAGTTCTGACTTGTACAGTTAAAAGATTATACTCAGAAATCACAGAAAGTGACAGTACTCTTCAGGCTGAACATAAATACATAACATCTTTTGGGACCAGTGTATGCATAAAATCCTCCTACGTATGCAAAGCGTATCAGCAAGTTGTAAACTGGCCGGCTGCTCTCTTATCTGTACCCGCATTAGCCCTGCACTGCCTGGGGCTGTGTGTCCTAGTGCCACCTCACCATGCGAGGCCTTACCGTCAAGAGTGTGAGTAAGCCACCACCACACTGCTGCTTCATCCCATGCAGGCAGCTAGCCTCCACCATGCCTGTTTGCACTTTGTGTGTGAGTGAACATCCAATTTACTGGCATGCCACAACAAAAATAATTTAGATTTACTAAAAAGGCCAACATTCGTGTAAGGCTACACATATTAGTCCAAGCTTTCTTAATTACAAGGTTGAAAACCCCCTTGCTTTCTCACACAGAACAGTGATGGGTTTTGCTATTTCATAGCCTTGTTCATTTGGCAGTCGCTGCGCGACTTGTCAATTTTGCTTTCAGGACATTTGGGGAAAGCTTGACATCCCTCTCATAATCAATGTAGCAGTTAACCTCTCATGTAACAATATGTTTGATACATGTTCATCTGCACACAATTCCGCTTATGAACCTTAATATTGCAGAAAACAGATAAAATTCAAACATCCTCCTGGCTTCCAGTCTGAAATATTGTGCCTTAGGTATAGCAGATGTGCCAGCCACCATGAGCCTCAACATTTTCAGATGCCTGGAAAAAGTACTGTTCTCTATGTGAGTAAAGGACGTACATATCAATCTTCTGACTCTTATTTTTGATTAAGAGGAGCAATAAGCCAGGCAGAATAATAATTCTTCAAGACATCTGTTGCACACCACACGGTGAGAGAAAGGAACTGAACGGATTATTTGCCCTGTGCTAGACACACACAGCCAGTTGACTGGAAACACAGCAGACACGGAGGGAGAATTGCCACCACAAGCTGCTTCTGGCAAGTAAATGCAAGTAAAACCAGAGGAAGGAGAAGACCTAACCCAAGAGAGAGATGACAGAAACGAGCCGGTGGCAAGGAGAATTAATTAGAACAAGACCTGGAGTCAGCTAGAAGGGCAATGTCATATGTAAAGTTGAATATAAAGAAAACTGCTTAACGGAAAGGTGCCTTAACATGCGGAGGTAGAAAAGACAAATTACACGTAGTAAAGCCCCTGCTGTCCTAGCTCCACTTCTGATTAGTCTCCATATGGGACCCTGGGCTGCAAGCCAAGTCAGCAGGGCTGAAAATCAACCCGTGGAACCGTCTCATTCACAACGGCTGAGGCAGGTAGCCACTAGCTAAAATTTTCACTCGAACCAGCCCCATCGATGAGCAGATAAGCATTGCAGGCTCCAGTATCAGAAGAGTCAGGACCAAGAGGCGTCGGGCAGTTAGAATGAAGCACCTCATTGCTGCTGAACTGCCCGTACCCGGCTGTCGCAACAGCTTGTCAAGGGCCTTGATGCCACTCCCCTGGCCATCATGAGTAATGCACTTGGGTTTGCGGTGTCTTAATAAAAATGCCCTCTCGTGGTCACTACCATGATTTCCTGAAAGGCCACGCAAACTATTACCTTCCCAGTAAATGCCACTATGCCTGCATCCAACTCCTCCTCGTACTGGCGTGCTTCCTCCGGTGCAAGAGTGCAGAGAGCGCCGTGCACAAAGCAGAGGGCGTTAGTCTCTGCGGGGAGTTGAGCTCTCATCTCCAAGAGCAGTAGCCAAAGATCACTCACTGCGCCTTCTCAAAGAGCTTCCACTGAAAGGAAACCTGCATAAATAATCTGCATAACAGAAAATAAAGTCAGGCCAAAGTTCCCACTTGCATTTGCAAAGTATTTCTGTGAATCTGCATAACCATTTGCTTGAAAAAATCCCAATCAGACAAAAAAGCCAGAACTATAGTTCCACTTACAGAACTTTGCTACTTTTTCAAAAAGTTTTTTCAAAACTTTTTCAAAAAAGTTAACACAGCTGTTTTAGTTTTTGTTACTGCTTTCTCTTACCCTGTTTACAAAACCATTACAGCAAAAAACAGCAAGTAAACCAATTCAGAATTAATACCACTTCAAAGCTTTTGAGATCCTAGAGACCCATAGCTCAGTAAGCGAGCCACCAAATCCGTGCCGCGCAGCCCGGTGAGAAGGGAATTCTGTGGCTGGCTGGTTCCAGCAGCCCCAGCACGCTAACGGCAGGCAGACCTGCCTGAAGTACAGCTAGCTGCTACGCTTAATTATGATTCATTACGGCCCACCCCCACCTAGACTGCTGCAATTCAGAAACTGGTACTGACACACGATTCACTTCTGGAGACTTTTGCTGCTGCAAGTCTTTCAAACCGACCCGGCCCGCCCAGGGGGGCCGTAGGTCCCAGCGGAAGGTCCTGCCGCAAGGAAGGCTGGAATTCCAGCTTCCTTTACAGGTAGCGTTTGTCAGCAAGCCGATCGCTGTCTTGTAAATTGCTGGCGCTACCGTTCCCCCACCTTCAGCTGGCCTCTCGCTCTGCTTTGAGGCTGCTAGGGCTTTGGGGCAGTTCGGGGCATTTACTGTCCTGCCCGCAGCACAACGGGCTGGTCGGCGGCTGCAGGTCCCTGGCTGCACGGCACCCCTGCGGTCCCTCTGAGCTCTTACATGCTTGGGCAACTATGATAGTATCTACATACTGTTACACAGCCTCTCTGCTTCACAACAGGTATATATGGTGCTTACTCCGTCACGCACGTAGCCACCAGCTCCACAGGCCAGGAACTGTTGGCTGGTGTCACAGCGAGCCACCCAGCGGTACAGCCATCTCTTCTTGGGGTCCCGCAGCTCCGTACGCTGCAGCTGCCAATTCTCTTCCTCCAACAGTGGGCAATGTCAATGCTCTCAGGGTGCAAAAAGCCCATTAAGATGTAAACCTGAAATAATTACAGTGTTTCTTCAAAAGTCCCCATCATTTAGTGCCTGGGTTTTTTAAAACTAGAATTTATATCCCTTTTACATACCCTAGTTACACATGGTATTGTTCCTGCTTCCTGAATATGCGTCTTGAAGCTTCAGTGTCAACATAAATACTGGTACAGCTATGCAATTACAGCATTCTTCCTTCTGCAAATATTCCCAGGACCTATGTCACAAAAACCACTGCGGCAGGTGACCCAGTTACTACAGATTTGGTCAGTTCAGGACTTCACACTTGCAACACAGTTAAAACCTTACTTGCAAAACAACACTGCTGTAGCTGGTCAAGTGGAAACCATGTGACTTGACATGTTCTTAATTGTAATGTAGACAGAACTTTTCATTTACATAGCCTAGGTCTAACATATACTTCTGTTCTGATGCCAGAGGACACCAGAAATGTAGGAAGTGAAAAAAAAAACCAAACCAAAAAAAACCAAAACAAGACAGAAAGGCCGCTTGGATAATTTACTCAGACAATTACTGTCTCATCATTACTATCCCTGCTTGGAAGAATGTTTACTAGTGCCCTAGAAGACGAATGGAAAAATAAAATTAAATATACAGCTGAATGGAACCACAGAATAAATTATATTTAGCATAGCAATTATAGTTTCTCCCAGACTATATGTATTACGAACAACCTATATTTGTGCGGTCAGCAACCCTGCCTCATAAACATCCCTGTAATTAATTTGAAATAATAAAAACCAGGGGTAAATACATGTAGTGTTATTTTTGCTCCCTTTAACAGAGCGTTTGGCTCCGTAGCCATATACAGAGAGTTGATTCACCACAACTGATGAAGCAGAAGTCTCCAGCCAGGAAAGAAGAGGAGGACTCAAGTGTGCCAGGGATGAAGGTGGTGGCAAGAACCTCCTACAGTGATAAAAACCAAATTGGTTATGGTTTATGAAAACAATAAACAGCAAAGTAGCTACTGTTTAACAGGCTAAAGTTGGGGGGGTGGGGGTGTTCCCCTCCCCTTAATAGCGACCACAGCCACCCTATTCTCAGGCAATCCTGTCCAGTTCTCCTTTCTTTTGTAATATCATCCCGTTCCTAAGCCTCTAACCCAAAATCCATTTAACTTTTGCAAAAGACACTGGCTGTCTTCCAACCCAGAGCCTTCTAACACAGTGTGCATAGCAGCGCTTTACGAACAGCAGCCTGGTACCCCCATAAATTCCTGCTCTGGCTCAGAAAGATGGAGGGGAGCACCAGAACACTCTGCGGCTCCCTTTACAAGGGCATCTTCATCTCTGCTCTAACACACTCAAGCAACAGAGACTGATCAGCAGCTTTATTCCGGAAATCTAGGAGGATTCTCACCCCTAAAACTGGACAGAAGGGGGATGTCAACCTTCCTCAGCCCAGTGGTTCTTCCACCTTTGTTTGAGGGGCTTTAAGCAACTCGTTAAGCGATAGCATGTTCTCAGCCCTGGAGGCATGCTCACTGTCCTTGTTCATCACACTGAGCAAGTGCAGATTACAGGAACAAGTTTATTAAATGTGGGGCCGTGCAATCACACGCTCATAGCAATACAGGAAAGAGTCAAGAACCCCATCACACACCTCTCTTACAGGCACAGCTTCCACTTGGGTTGACTGGAATCATGTCTGAGTGATAAAAATAGGCAGCTCTGCAAACGTGACATTCATTTAAGTATCGTAAGGGAGATGGCTACCAGCAACTTGCTGTAAACTCTTATCATTCATTCAGAAAGCTGTAACAATGCACCAGTTGACATACATAACATTCATAATTCAACCGCCTCGACTCAGTAGCTACAACCCTTTCTAAATAAAAGGATTTGGCTTCTACTGAAGCCAAGAGTAATTTTTAACAGCTAATCTAAAGATGGATTATTTGGGGCATGATAATAAAAGAAGTCTGGTATCATGGCTGTGAGTTGGAGGCAAACCCATGGCAACACCAAGGTGCTACACTGCTCAGTGTTGCAGTACTTATATCTCAGGGATTCGTGTTTCATCAGGTGATGGAGCCTCTCCCACCCATGTAGTTCAACATTATTTTGTGATGCCTAAGGCCTCTGTGGCTTCAACGCACAACCTTAAGCATGGAGCCTCCTATGCTGAAATGATACCATGGGATATCCAGTTTTTCATAACAGTTGACAAGATACTTCTGCAAAGATTTACTCAATCACTTCAGAGCTACGTTCATCTTACACATAGAAATTCTGGTTAGATGCCACAGCAACAGTTCAGCAGCAGCAAAGGACATCTCTAGCAGAGTGTCTAATCAGGCATCTCTATGAAGACTATATAAAAAGCCACCTACAATTTGGACAGTTAAATTTCTAGTATTTTTGCCTTTTTTTTCTTTTTTTTTTTTTAAAGGATGTACACTTTACATCCACTCATTTTCTGTAGAGACTAGTAGTAACTCCTTAGAATATTTCACCTTCCATTTTTTTTTTATTTTTTTTTACAATTCTACTGTCAGGAATTACTAGGATCCCCTCTTGCCAACCTCACCCACCCCCACAACTGTAAGATATAAGAACTTACCCCTCAGCACTTAGTAGGGCAAACTTGTCCTATGGCACTGCATTTTTTTGCTAAAATTCTTAGCAAGGCTTTTTTGTAGAGAACCAAAAATAAGCAAGAAAAAAAATCAATTATTATTCTTTTCTTCTTAAGAAAGTAACCAAGGTCTGAAAGGAAAAGTTGTTTAATTTGCAAACTTATAAAAAAGCAACAAGAAAGAACAGTGGGCTGTCACATATGTGGTGGCTCGAGAATCAGCTGTCGGTTTCAGTTCTAGCCTCTGGAGATACAACAGTCCTTAGCTGGACGCAGAAACTCTTCTGTACCGGGAATCCCCATGGCAAGCATGGAGAGCACGACTCTGAAGAAAAAGGGTCAAACACCACAAATCTCACACGTTCAGGGAATTTGGCATCAGTTTCTGGTATCAGCCACAAAATTTCTGTCTGACCCTTTATAAATTGTTAATCTTGATGTCTTAGATTCCTTATCTGTTAAAGCAGATATTTAGAAAAAAACCTTCTCAGAGACCTTGTGAAGAATTAAGTAGTGTTGAAAAAGAATGTGACATGGTGTCAGGGGAAGCCTTGGCACAACAGTGCCAAAACTGAAGGCAAATCAGAAAGTTTTGGCGGGCACCATTATTTCAGATAGGAAATCTTAAACATTTCTGTTTGTGGCACCCATTACTTAACAAATACAAGGGCACCCCATGTTTCTCAACAAAAGCTCTCCTTAACAAGTCATTGAAAAGCAAAGCAATCTAAGCTGAAGGAATAGTGACCGAGAAAACCCCAGGTTCACTTACAAGCAGGAGCTGATGAGATAATGCAGTCTGCCTTAGGACTCACTAAGAACCTGTGGTTAGTTTCTGTACTGAAGCCTTAAACTTTTCTAAGTAGTTGCTTTGCTTTTATTTGACGTGTTTAGACCTTCACACAAGGACACACAGAAGTGCAGCAGGGTTTCCCCACTGACATCACAGCCACCGAAATCACGGATGACCTTTAAGGCTGAACACACACCAGATTTGGGTCTGAACATACAAACCTCTATCTGAGCTCCACGGTTGGGCTTCTGGCCAATCCATCTCAGCTTACTTGTTACTGAAAGGTGAACTGAAAACAGCTTTAAATAACTGTGGAGAAAAAGTGAGATATTACCTTTACTGAATTTTCCCCACTTGAGGTCACAACACATAAGAATGAGAGAGAATATTAACACACTTTTGATTACTTGTGTCTGTAAGAGAAATATAATTCAGTAAACAGATTTAGAATTTTACAGGCATGTGCCAAATATTTACCCTGAATTACAGAAAAGTAAACATCTCTGTACTTCTGCAATTTACCATTTGGTGTAACCCAGTGATTTAGTGGGTGAACAGAGGAACAGAAACAGGGGATTCCCTTGCCTTCTCATCATTAGGACTTCGCTGTTTGCAACATAGTCCTTTTCCTCAAAATGCAACTCCCAGAGGCATATTTGTGTCCTGTTTGTTTTTCTTAATTAAATTACTGCAAACCATCACTGTACAGAAAATATTGCATCCATGATCTTCCTGTTGTTCATGGTTTCACAAATTGGGTTGTTGGGGTTTTTTGTTTGTTTTTTTTTTTAAGGCATGGAACGAAACCTACACTGGGTTGCTTTACAGACTCTACCAACAGCTGCTGTCCTACATAGCAGAAAAGCTGCAGTATTGGTAAAGACCCGCAAAAGATGGTAGACACTCAAAATGAGTGGGAACAATTAACATATAAATAACACATAATAAATAAATTAACATATGCTACACCACCTAGACAAAACCAGACATGAAGGTAATGCCCAGCCACAAGTCTTGCAAGAAATACTTACAGACTTCTGGTTTCTTACGTACGTTTGAGGAGCAGGACCAGCTTTTGGTTTCCCGACAGCCTTAGTGTCTGTCTCATTTGGGAGAGCAGAAAGTGTGTAACCTAGAATAGCTATTGCTTCCTTAGCTTAATCATTAGAAATCCCTGTTGTGTTGCTCACAATGACAGGTTTATGTCCTTCTGCTCAAGCGGTAGAAGAGCTGTACATACCAAAATGTAAGTTCGGTATCAAAAAAGTAAGAGACAAAAAAGTACCCAACAAACATCGCAACAAACACACTAAAGCCGTGCTGAAGGCATACAGCCAAGCACTCACACATCGAGTGATTCACAAAACCTCAGCTGTTTTTCTGTGTACACACACACACGGATATAGTGTTTATGATAACTTTCTGTTCTTGCCAAGTGACCACACAGGCAAAACAAAGCAGAATTAAAACTGCAGGTGACGAAAATTCTAGCGTTTTCTAGCTTTAGTTAATGCTGTAGCAAGTAGGTAGCGTGTGTTATTTTTGTCATATTACCATCAACGCACTTTGTTGGTTATGGCTCGTCGACACTTCCTATTTTAAGTGCACATTTTCAGTTACTCCAAGTTTGCCAAAAACTTTTCTTCAGCGTATGATTACACATACTGCACCTTCAGCTGATTTTTAGGAAAAGCAGAACAGAAATGACTCAGTCATTTCTAAGAATGATCACGGGGAACATATACTGCTTTAATTATATTTAAACAATTCGTAAAACTTTGATTAAGAAACTCTTAACTTCTTCACATTTCAGAAACAGGGACATGAAATGTAGCGCAGAGGCTGTGCTGGTGTCACTACCGGACTTCTTGCTCTTCCTTTGAAAAACACACAGACATATCTGGGCATGTATTGAACCTTTGCAAACATTGGAGTTACACACGCTTGCTAGACCTGATTAAGTAGCCAAAATTTTCAGCTTTCTCTCCATGGCACATCCTGGGGAGAGCAAGCTGGACGGTCCGCTGGTTGCCAGGTGACCACACACTAGAACTGAAACGGGGTAGGTTATTTCACCTAGGGTTTCAGGACTCCTGGGATTTTTCACTCCATCAGCACAGAACGCTGTACCACCCTGTTCAAACACAGATGAATTTGGGTGAGAAAGGAAGAGGCGAGAGTCCAGAATCAGATGAGGCATGAATCAGGAACAAGGTTAGGTGAGGAGAGCAGGATGATTCAGACAGGGTCTTCCCAGCAAAGAGGAACCGCCCAAGGACAAGCAATCCCAGTCTGATGTTCTATCAATTTCTCAAAGGTCAGATAGTTGAGAGATCAACAGGCTGAACCTTCTGGAACAACAGAAAAATCAGCCCCCACCCTACTGTTTTGCTAAGATCCTCCCTCCCCTCCCCGCCCCCGCCCCCCCCCCCCCCCCAAAGCCCACACAAAGGCCAGCAGCCTGGAGCCCCGGGCCCTTGGGCCATGCTCCGAGCTCGGCACCCATGGGTGGATGGCGGCTGAGGGAAACCTTGGCCACGGGAAGGGGGGCCATGATGACCAGCGGGGACCACTCAACAGCCCACCAGCTCCGGGCTGGAGAGCACCCCGCGGTACCCTGCCTAGCGGGGCCTGGCCCAGCAGGGCTTGAGGGAAGGCAGAGCGGCAGGGAAGGGGGCTGCGGCAGTCGCCCCGGCCAGCGGTCAGGGGCCAAGCAGCCACGCAGGGCTGCAGCGGGGCTCCCCGGCCGGCCCCGAGCACCGCGGCAGTGCAGCCACATGCCAGCACCGTCACAGCACGCGCAGCCCTCGGCCCCAGCCCGCCTGGGCCCTACGGCATGAAACCCTCGCCACAGCTCCCCGTGCCCCCTCAGCTCTCCCCGCTGGGGAAGGGCACGCAGCCCCACGGCCACGCTGCCGGCGGAAGGGACGGGGGACAGGGGGGCAGCCCACCGGCAGGGTCCTGCGGGAGGGGAAGATGCCGGTTTTCCCAGCAGCAGGGTACTGCTCAGGGGGAGGTGCTCCCTACAGCCACTTGATTTCCTTTATTGACCAGGCACCGAGTGCCTCCGATACAAGAAATATTTACTTTTAAAAAAATTAACCGTCTATAATGAATAACACCTCCAGCCCAGGGCGATTACTAGTCCCTCGGCTGCGCACAGATACGCAGCACACTACAACCACAGCTCTTCATTTACTGGAATAATGCACAAGGCCAAACTTTTTATAAGAAGTGTGATGAGGTAATGACAAATACACAGCTAGGAATTTTTGCTTGTGTTTTTAGGCTAAACAGCTTATGTCACTAAGTATTACACAGAAGCAGTATTAATAACGCCCCTCCCTCCAAAGTCGAGATAAACAATTTCCGCCCCCCCCCCCCGCCTTTGCTTTTTATTCATTAAGGCAAAAGGTAACTCAAAAAACTGTCAAGAGTGGTTCCAAAGAATGTTTATCAACATGGTGATAGACACTTTATATATATATATAAATATAAAATATATACTATATAGTATATACTATATAGTATACAGTATATATACTATATAGTATATAGTATATGTACACTATGTATTATATATTATACATAATATATATTATATATACGATATTATATATTACATATACTGTATATTATATATATCATGTATCATATATAACATGTTACATATATATTATGTACAAAATATATTTTATATATAATATATATAAGCCTTAGCTTCAACAGGGGTATCCATTACCACAGCAGGAGTGCATGTAACTTTCATGTTACCTGTTTCTTTGCTTATACCTAACACGTAAAACTACAGAAGTTACTTCCTGCAGTGGAATTTCTTGCTCAAAGTTACTAACCATAAACAATTTCAATACAGAACCACTCCTCTTTAAGGAATTTGATCACGCATCCCTCACCCCTTCCACCTGGACCTCCAAGCCATACCTACAGCAATCAGCTAAAAAACAGCAAAGTTTGTAGGAAGTCTGATATCAGAGACTCCCTCACTGAGTCTGTAAGCGTGAGTAACTCTCCTTGCAACCACTTTAACAGAAGACTTAACTCCACAAGGAAAGGAGAACATTTAAGTTTAATTATTGAAGTCTGAACTTTATTTGAAAGAAGTAAGATCTAAGCTGAATAATCCGGGGGCAGTATTGAACTTCTGCAACATCCAGGGAAACTCCAGAACAGTGATGTCACGCTGCACTGGATCAAACGTTGAGTTAAAACAAAATGTGTTCTCGCCTATGCTGAATCAAATCCAAGAAACTAGTAACCTACATTCTTCCTAAATATTCTTCTTAAAAACCCTAAGAGGGAGATGGGAAAAAAAAAAAAAAAAAAGAAAAAACACAAAAGAAAAAAAAGGTAAGACCAAACAGAAAATAACTGTAAAGCAAGTATCTGTGTAAAGGCGTATACTTTGATACCCATTAGCTAGGTCTGTTTGAGACTAGTTACAAATATGCACGTGTTGACATAAAGGTTAAGGACAAAATAGCCTTTAACAGTCTTTGCGGGAGAATTTGTTTAAAAGCATGGTAATATTACCAGGTTGTGCATTATCACAAAACACTTTGCATATTTGCTTTGTTGTTTATCTTATCACCTACTTCAGCTTTAATTACTCCAAATTCATGATGGATTTTTATTTACACAGGTGCTGAAGTTGTATGTATACTGTAACTAGTATACAGACTTGACAATATTTGAGTACCATGGTTACCTCAGTTTTGTGACCATTAAAACCATTTTATAAACTCAAGTTGCAGTCTTGCTAAAAGCTACGTAAGTAACATGAGTGGTTTCTTAATTTTAACCAGTGGCTAAACTTAAGCCTTGCAGTCTTAAGTTTTAGGAGGGAAGAGAGAAGAACATGACCTTTCAAACCCACTGAGGCCAATGTTCTAAGCTATAAACTGCACTGGAAGCAAGCTGGAAGCCAGAGGTCATAAGGAAAAAACCAAAGTCTGTTGCGATACAGTCATACCTTCACCACAAGTTTGGAGTACGTGCAGTAGGGGCAGTGCTAGAGAACAAAGCCCTTACAAGAGACATGCCTCTTCTTACTCCTTCGGTTATTGTCACTAGGGATTTGTGTGGATGCTTAAGATGATTAGAGCTCAGAATTGCTGTTTAAGCCAAATAACTCCTTTTAAAAGAATTCAGGGGTACCTGTTATCCACAAAGAGCTGGGGCTTCAGCTGTCAACACAGTTAGCAAACCACACTATTCAGAGGGTGTTAATTCAAAACGTGGAAATACCAGAAGCAGGAAAGCAGTGTCCCCAGTCCCCTCAAGTTTACTCTAGCTTGACATTACAGTTTTGAAGAGCATATTTTTTGTGGCAGTGCCCCACATTTTGTTTTGTTTGTTGCGTTTCTTTAAGCAGATCCCATCTGAGTTAAAAAAAGGAGAGACTGAAGGTTTTAAATTTCTCTTTGGAAGATAGTATTTTATAGCACATACAAAAATACTCTGGAAAAAATACAACTTCATTTACAAAATTACCAAGTGATAAGGAAATTACAATAGTGAGATAGCATAACATTTGTTTCATATGATCAGAATCTCTCCCAACCCCTAAAAAAACCCAAACACATTTAGCTGGGTAAGCAGTGTTATCAGTTTACAGGACTGGTCTTAAGACCTACAAGTTTACATGTAGCCATTTAGAACAGCTTTCAGGGTTTATCTGAGGCCACTTTCTGCACGCTGGTTGCTTTCAGGACCGCAGCTTGCAGATGGGTAGCAGTGTCACAACAGCCTCAGCTGTTGCAATGTTTAAGTGCATCTTCAGCTATGTCTTCCAAGTTTAGCTTTTTTACTACCCAGTGACAACAGAAAACCCTCAAGTCTCATGCTGGATCAATCTTAAGACAAAAAAATCATCACATAACATGGCATGGGACATGTCTATCATCTCCACGTCTTGGTAGCATCCTCTGCTGCATTTCCTTCAATATTTACATTATTTATGGGCCTCCATGGGAAGCAACACTTGTGCAGTGCATGACTGTGCTAGACAGTGGAAATCCACTCACTGAGGAAGCTGAGCACCATTGTGGTAGATACACAGGATTGCACGCACCGAACGGGAAAATAATTTAAGATAAGAACAATATATGCACATGAACAAGGAAGCCACAAATTAATACAAACACATTCATATACACTTGAAACCAGACTGTGGTTGCAGTGACTGGTTAACCCTGTTTACATACATTCTGAATCCAGGTCACAGGACAGGTTGATTTTGTAGCTTTTTCAAAAGCTGTTAAAGTTAAGACTTTAAAAAAAGATTAGTAAGGATAAGTTACAAGACAATGCAAAGAGTAGTTCAAAATATATAACAATGCTGTAAAATAAGACCATGATTTTTGACTGGCCAACTGCAGTACGGCAACAGTAACCTTCCATACTTTGTTGGTAACTACAGTACACATTGATAATCTGGAACACTATAAACAAGTTATTCTTTACCTGAAGAAATACCAACTATCTACTAAGAGTAAATTTGATGGCTTTTCTAGCAACATTAACACTATTTTCTGGAACAGGAGATGAGGAATCTGGTAGTTCGTTACTGGAAAGCCTCTACAACACAAAAAGATGTCACAGGGGAAAAAAAAGTTTTAAATTCATTAATTCAGAAGTAGCAGCAGATAAAGAATGTTACATTCAACTAGGAAAGGTTTTATGTACCAAAACAGTATGGCCCAAACCCAAACATTTACAGATAAATATTTGTTTCACCACACCACTTGTTTAGTTACCACCAGTTTACAGAGCAATAGCATTTTCCCCTCTGCACACTTCTTTCCTGGCATCAACGGAGACAATTATATTCTTGAGTGGGGCAAGTAAGTTGCATGTTGCTCAACAGCATAGGAGTGGAAGCTACCATTGTTCTCAGATCCATGGATCAGGAAAAGAGAGTACCTCTGCTGTCCAGATTACTTCCAGTCTTAAAACCCTCCTTTTCACAACATTTTACATGACGAAGAGCTAAAGCCACTTATACACTTCAAAGCTTCCAAGTAACATCACAGAAATCAGCATACAAGTATTTAAGTGCTCAGATTGCCTCATGAAAGATCTGCAAGGAGTACAGATTTTTTGCTTCAGAAAAAAAGCTGAATCAGGAGACAAACTGTGTCAGTGTTTGAGTACATGGGTTTTCAAGTCTAATAACTTGGAAACTTTGGCTTCACTTCTGTGAGTAAACCTGGAAGGTCATTTTTCACCTATTCAGTTTGGTGAAGGCATGACAGGCAGAAACTTACCAACTACTTCAAACCACCAAGTTTACACATTAGTAGTATACACATCTATATACATGAAATGAAAATTCTAGTTTTGTTTTACCTATGAACACAAACGGACAATAAATAATACCTGTGATCTTGTGCCGTTGACAAATTGAACCTGCGTGGCTTTTCCTCCAAGGCCACCCTAAAAAAAAAACATAAGGGATTTGTGAGGCAGTACTGTCAAGTTCACAACTTGAGAAACAGCAAGGTCTGGCAGCTAGGATACTTAAAAACTAAATACATACATGCATTGACAACCTCTACTTTTTTTTTTTTTTTAAGCCCTATAAGCACACACACAGTGTTTCAGGTATCTCTCTCAACTTTCACTTTACCAACAAGACCATATGTTGATTTGAGGGTGTGCCCTCAAAAGTTTGTGCTTCAGTGTCAAGCTACACTAATATAAAGCTCTTTATCCTCCCTTTGAGAGGCCAAATGCTTTAGTCTTTGTAGTAGTTTTAGTTCACATCAGTAAATCAAGCGGTCTAAAAAAATAAAATCAAATCTAATTTCAAGCATAACAAGAAGCTAGATACTACCAAATCATGTATAGTAACATTTAAAAGATAAGTCATACAGGTGTAATACTTGGGAAATAAAGACTGAAGTAAGTTAAACTAAAAAGCATATTTCAATTTACATCAATAAATGTGTACAGTATTATATGAGGTAGCCTAGACACTAGAACAGCCCATTCAGCTTTTCAGTTAGCCCACTGAGTAATACCACTTCAAAATTACATTTTCCATAGATCTTCTGACATCTTGTGGTTTGCCAGCATCTTTGAACACAGAGTCCCGTCTGGTTAACTGGAAGAACAGAATACAGAGACTCAAAATAATTGCTATACTAAAGTTACCTTCATATTTGGGTACAGCTTACAGTCAACACATTAAACATATTAGTGGCCATCCTTAACACAACATTTAGACAAGACTACCATTACGACACAGGAACCTCAAGCCTCTCAAAAAGTCTTACTACCCAAACCTTGAAATCTGTACTTGAAATATTCAATACTAAGGTAAGAGTTCCACAAGTTGATTCTTTACAAGTGTCAAAATTGAGGTTTTTCTAGTTATTCTTTGCCTCTGCCTCAAATCAGAGGTCAAGCCACTAGAACAGCTATTTAAGAAGATTTATATATAGCAATAAAACAAATCAAACATTAATCTGAAGCTTCCACAGAAACAAGATTTAACAGACAGCTCCACACTGTCTTTTCAGCAATGGACAACCTATTGAGTAGGCTGCTGATTTCTAAAGCAGCAAAACTTTCAATAGGCATTCAAAAATCATCTGCCAGAACAAGATTAGCTCATGCTTTTGTATTTTTATCCTCTTCATTTTGAGATAAGTTTTTTTTTAATTTTATGAAATGCTTCCAAATAAGTCAGTTCATTCCATAATTGGTCACTGCAGTAATATGTAAACACAGTAGTATCTACAGACCCTGCCACTGGACCAGAAACAGTGTAGTCACTAATACCAGATTTTAGAAAAAAAATTTGTTTAATAGCTGTACATTATATTCAAGGCAATTCCTCATACCTATATCCTGGTAAAACCATCATTATGCTTAAATTTAGATTCCTGAATCTGTTGGGGATGCATATATGGATTTCTTCTCAGTTATTTCATTCATTCTACATCAATAATTAATACTACTTGAAACCCTCCCTGGCCTAGACCCCCTTCATTACCTTGTCTCCACTTATTGCTTTTTTTGGGTATTCTTGTGATATAGGTGAATAATATCCCTTAGAGTTCTGTGAATAAGGCCATTTAGGCACAGCATTATTAGGCTCCGCAATTGGAGTCCTGCTGAATTCATGCTGTCCTTTGACAAAACATGCTCCAAGTTGAGAAGTTTTGTTAGGTCCTGGAGTGGTGAAACCGGCTGGAGGTCCTGATGCTCTCACTGCAACTGTAGCCTCCATTTCTGTGGGAGACAGTGAGCTTTTAGTTTGGCCATGAGATTAGACTGCATTCCACTCACTATTTCAATACATACGTGAATCAACAACAGGAGCGGAGGGTCCCTTAGGCACTGATGGCATAAATACACAAGGCATCTTCTCTTGATCACCAGTACCGTTACATCTCAAATACATAGAATTTCTGTAAAAGTCAGACGCTAGAGTCATAAAATGCTAGTTTGCCAAATTCTATACATTTCATTGCCAGAAAGTACAGGCAAGACAAACATCTACCTTCTAAGCTCGTTGTCACAAGTCTACTAAACAACAAACTCACAGGCAATCTAGCACAGTATTTTCATTTTGCTGAACATCAGACCACAAATACATACTTAAGAGACTCGCTAAAGAAAACACTATGTACCAGTATTGTTTTCCAGCTTAGTACATTCATTAAAAGCAGCACAGAGTGCTAGATTTATCTGTTCTATCCGTACCAGCACTTTTTTTTATGCTACTCCTACAGCATCCAAAAGCCTGAACACAGCAGGCATTACACATTTGGCAATATTGGGCTATTACTCTCAAGATTACATATTCCTCCTGTGCTGAAGTAGCTTCTGGACAAGCAGACTTCCCCAGAAGTGAAAAACTTTTCCCACCCAAGATCTCATACCCCTCCACTAAGTCAGCAGCAGCTCCAGTGTTTCTGTGATCAAGATTGTGTGTTAGAACTTAATCCTGCTTGGCATCAACCATACTTTTGTTAGAAAGAATGGTTACCTACACATAAAATACTCCGGCTTCACGTTACACACTAACCTAAGGGGATTTATATTTAAGACCAAATAATTTCTCTGATATCAAATTGTTCTTCATTCCTATGTGTTAATGTATGTTTGATTTTGTCAAAGATTTCTTTAACCTGTCTCCCGCCCATGTGCCCAAAGGAGATGCCAGCTTTGCTCCTGAAGCCATTAGAGCCCTCCACACGCTTACAATCCACAGATTCCAACAAGAAATCCTAGACTTCATTGACATTGTGAGTCAGTTAAAAGCAGCAGCTTCACAGTTCTAAGGTTATGGTGCTAACCTTTGTATCTCTGCTGGAGAGGTGTCCCATGTAGATATTTTATTGAATGAAGAGGAGTATTTTGGTGTCCTGGAGTCCATGTTTCTGGAACTGTCCAAATAGCTTCCATCTGAAGGATTCGTTTTGTACTGAAGCCCATACATATTTTGATTGTAAATTGTCATACTTTGCTGTAATCACAGTTAAAATAATAAAGTCTTTAAGTAATTGTTAAAGCAAAGAAAATATTGCTAGAAGAGCCAAATTTGTGTCATACCTTCTTTTTTTTCTGTAAGGCCTCTTCAGGCAGAAAATAGTGGAGATGCTTTTTCTTCACATAAGTTGCCTCAATCTTCATATCTTCCTTCAGCACATTGAGGTTGCTAGCGTGCCTGTAAACTAACATGGAATTGTGTTGTAGCTTAGCGGGGACATTTGCATTAGGTATTCATCAAAGTTACTTAGGGTTTCTTTAGAAAGTCTGTTTCATTGTGTCAAAATAGTATGCTTTTAAAGCTGATCTTCTATATGTTGCTTTCTATAGAAATACCTAATAGCTAATACCAGAAGTATAACTCACTTCATGAAACAACTTCCACTAGAATAAAAAAAAGAAACCTTACCAGACCAGAACAAAATATAAGCTTACCTGTATTTGTGAATGACTGTATGACATAAGTTAAATCAATATTAACAACTTCTGAATTGTCCGCTTTCTTAAATACGATTCCAATGAACCACATTGACACGTATCTGTTCCTGAAAAAAGAGATTCACAAATTATCATTGATGCACAGATGGCAGTTATTTGGATGCTAGGAGCTACTCTCAACAAGGGAATAAGCAAAACAGTTTGCAACTACACAGCAGTTAAAGAGTAGAGTCAGCCCAAACTGAAGTTCTCAGAGTACTTTTCTGAAGTTCTCCCTTCTTTGAAAAGATTTCACAGGCTCAGAACCTTATGTGTTAAAGCACATGCCTACAAAATTGAACATCTCTCACAGATGAGCTGAGGTGAATGCATATAAAGAAGTTACAAAACATTGGCCAAACTGTATTTCAGAGAAGTAATGAAACTCACTGTTTATAGGGTTCTTGCTTGCCAGGGAAAGACTGTGGCTTTACATGTGCAATGGTTATAAATTCATTCCTCTCCAAGCTTCCAACCAGCAGACGAATTTTAGATTCGACAAGGCCAGCCCTAGTAAGAACAAGAGTATTTTACTCATTTTTGACTGTAACCAGCGCAGTAGTTATATGCTAACCAATACTGGCTAACCAATCAATAAGTGGTAAGTTTCATTCAGCTGAGAAGATATCGCATTTTTATACCACACTCACTGTAGTTTGAGATGTTTCTGCATGACATTTGAGCTTTAAATTTTCCAAAGACAGAGGCAAATAATTTTAACTTGTACTCTTAACAGTTCAGATACAACACTTCAGCCTATAAGCTATGATCAAAATATCAACAAGAAGCAGATCCCAGCACCTCTGGCTGCATTTTGAAGTGCAGCAAAACTCCTTTTTACCCCAAAGATCAAGAAGAGCAGTTTCTAGAAGGCTCCATTATGCATCTGATTACATCAAGTAATTCCCATTTGCTTCAGCCTCTGCAACAAGGAACATCATCTTAACTGAAGCAGTGTGGGGGAAGCAGTGTCCTTGGACTCATTGCATCTGCTTCTCCAGATGACCCAGCACGTCTGACCTTCAGGCATATGCACACTAACCCTCTGTTCCTTCTCATCATGATTCAGATCTTTAGTTAACTTCTTAAACAGCAAGATTTATGTTAAAAGCTTTCTTGTGAAGAGAAGGTAATTTTGCTGATGAACTGTCTGCTTCACTTGGTATTCCAAGCCTAGTTGCACAGTTTAATACTTCATTTGTTAATACAGTTAACAATAAACTGCAACATTGAGTTGTGTTTCACTTATGCACTGAATCCACATTTAAAGCAAGACTTACCACTTCAAGCTATGCTCTTCCGTAAAGGCACTAGCAGTCAGCACAATATAATGTCTAGAAGAAAAGGAAAATGAATATACTAGCTCAGGACTTTATATTCCTTCAAGTGAAACCAAAACTGCCTTAAGTGTATAGGATATGAATTCCAGACATAGCAGATTGTATCCTTTATTCAGCACCAGTATTAACTGAAGAAAACCCAATTACATCCTTTAAAATTGTGTTCTGCTGCATTCTAAGTATCATAGTTGATTTTTTCTAATAAACAGTGTCAGTGGCATAACACATACAGTTTTTTTATCTTCCCTATACCTATCTTTACTAAAATTCATGACTACCTCCGGTTTCTGAAAAACAAGCATTAATACCATCTTCTGTTTAGACTGCAAGTTAAAACTCACTATGCTAATAATTAAGCGATGTCAAGTTCAGACAACAGGTTTCATACATACTTGTATTTCTGAAAGAAGTTTAGTGGTTCAAAGAGCTTTGACCAGTCCGCTTTTCCTTGGAGAATCTCATTTGTAACTGCAAGACCTAGAATTAAGGTTGAAAACCATATTACCATTTAGTTCTTAAGACTAGCAGAGCACAATATAAACTTCACAAGATAAGGGTTTTGAACAGTAATTGCCAGATCAGAAAGCAGAAATTCCCTTGACACAATGCAGGTCTACTACAACAGTTCATTGTAAAACCGGTCCCTTACTGCCTGCAACAGGCGTACTTCCCAGAGACCTAGCCTACCTAACAGGGCAGAACACCTGACAGAATATAACAAATTCAGACAATGTGATTTCATAGCAAGAATTGTACTTTTTATTCAGTTAATAAGCATGAAGAGAACTTTACCATGTTTGAGCTCCTCTATCATTACCGCTCGTGTTGACACAGACACATTGTATGTAGAGTTCTGTTGTGGGTAGGCAGGTGTGATGATAGGCATTACGTGATGACGGTCCAAGGGGTTCACCTAGGATATTAAAAAATTTTGCTTAGTATCAGTTCAAGTTAGGAGAAAGTTTAAAGGTTTCCAGATTCAATGTCTACATACCCTAGGGTCCCATACTGGTAAATTAAGGTTGCTCTCTTCAGGTTGTTTCAGCATTACAGGATTTGGCCATTCCCTACAAAGAAAAGCCAGTAAGTAACTGTCCATTTAAAATGTTGCCATGTAATTCAGGGTAGGACTGTCAATGTAAATCTTACAGAAAGAATGACCTCTAAAGTGTTAATGCTTTATGCTAATTATAACAAACAATATCTCTTACCATTTTGAAAAAACCAAGAAGAACTTGTTAAGAAGTGTAGAAGGCAAAGCATTCGGGTAGAGTTGACATGTTCTTGCTACTAGCATTGCCCAGGAAACTCCACCAAGAAATCCCAGAACGTTGGAGTAAATGCCGCGCTCTAGAAGGGATGGATACATTGCAGTTAGCCTGTGGTCTTTCAATACCTAAGTATATTCCTTCAAATTTACCAACTTCACTATCTATAGCATATTTAATGCACTTCAGACTCAAAGTCCATTATTTTTGCAGTGCAACAAGGCCAAAATGGCTGGTCCTTACAGGGATGAGGAAAAGAATCGTTACCGCACCACTTCCTAAAATACTGTTACTCTGACATTTACCACACTGCCACAGCTCCTCCTTTACTCCAATTTCACTTAAGAAAATTTCTGTCATTCTTCTAGCGCCTGCTCTAGCCACACGTGCAAATGGTATTTTCTTATTACTTACATATTGAGTTTTATACTTGGCATTTTTATCATTTGTAATCGCATTCCTGATAAGCATCGCAGCACCTTGTCCTGTAGGCACTCCCCTCTTCTCCCTCCTCTACATCCATTTACACAAAGTGCCACACAATCTGCCACATAGACAGACCTTGCATCTAACCCAAAATGCAGTTTTTAGTTTAAAAACTATCATTTAATCAGCTATCCAAAGCTGAAGCACTTTTAATGGTCTTTTTTCAAGATGATGCGCCTCTGAAAAGTTTAAAGATTGGGAATAAATACATTACTCACGTTTGGCCCACAGTTTGATTGCACGGAGTGTGAGCCGGAAGTTATCTTTATTTGGCACTAGATTTAGTATTTCATCAGTAACCCTGCAACCTGTAAGAAAAGAGGTTGAGGTACAGAACTTCCTAATAACAGGTACAAGTCAGTTTGATACTACACTTGATCCATAGCTTACAGTTTATCATTCAGGTCTATGATAACAAGTTTGGATTACTTGCTTTATATTACTTTAAAAATTATAGATTACACCTAACATTCAGTATCACTTCAGGTAACTGGTGCCCTCAACAGCTTTTTCATAGTTTAGACCACAGTCAACAATTTTTAATAAGGCCTTTTTACAGGATTCCAAAAGCTAGGGCTGTTTTGACAGCCAGGAACAATTAAACCAGTCAGTGTTAAACAGTGAGCAAGTTAGGCTTCAGGTATTTTAAATATCTTTTTTTATGAACTATCACACATTCTTCTCTATCAAACCCTCTGCGTATTCACCTGAAGCAGTGTCTGTGGCAAACTAAAACAATGCACACACCCTGATCAAACACGAAATAAAGGTCTATCTAAACACACAACTCCTTGAAACGTATAACAACTCACCACCTCTTCAGGTCTTCAGTATACATGAGATGAGTTTCTGCATCTTGTACAGAAACTCAGGCCTTCTACACAAATTCTAATAACACTTTATTTCTAAAGATTCGTAAATATGCCTACCATTTAAGCTCCGTATACATCTTATATCCAGGTTTCTCAGATGCGAGTCATCTCTGAGATCAAGATTGTCAGAAACAGTCTGCACTAACAGTCTCGCAAACACAAGGTCAATCTTAAAAGGAAAAAAAGTGCCAACCATCAGTAAACATGCCATACTGTTTGTGAACAGCACACTAGTGGGGAATAGTTAATACTCAAAAGAGTAGTTAATATTTAGATTTAGAATTACATGACTATAAATACACCTCCCAAGAGATTTATTTGTCAGAAAACTCAAGAAAATTGCTAGGAGTTCTGTATTTTATTTACAAAACCTTCATTGCATCACTCCTTTTTAAGCTAGGGAAAGGGGTTTTTTAAAGTTGAAAAGATTACTCTAAACTTAGAATTTCCATTAAAAGGGAACTTAGAATTAATCATGGCATTAAGATACAAGCTCATTCACCTCAGCTATACTTCAGCAAAGGAGAGAGCATTTTCTTTAAGCAGTAAGCCCTTTTGATCCTGAAGTACCTGGGTTTTAGTACAGTCTGAGGCAAGAAAATTATTCTGTAAATGTCTGTACCAGATAAAGGCCACAGAAAGGCCATTGTCTTCATGACAGTGATACCAGGCAGTAACTTGCTTAGGTACTACAGCACGCAGGTCTTTATTCACTGTATAAGGTGTATTCAAGATACAAGGACTCCCGCAGCTGACAACCGCAGGCAGGAATCATGAGTACTTTTGCTTTTCATTTTCCAGATCTTTGTCTCATGACCACTTCATTTTTCGTTTGCAGCAAAACATTTTGTCTGCTTGCACGGTTCATACATAGAACGCTAGCCTGTCCGAGCTAAGACGACTTAGCCAGGACACTGCCCTTAGTCCCACTCTGCACAATCCTTGTGAGATAAATGCTATTGAAGCAGGCCACCCTGGTCTACAGCACAGGTTTAGAAAAAATATGTTCCTGATGTTCCCATGCCTGCCAGGCTGCCCAGGGGCTCATCTCATCATAAGCTCCCATTTTATTCCAGAGTCTTCTGGGATAGGTTGTGGCCAGGCTGTTTAATTACAGTTTCCTGGATACACTGTCAGGTACCAATAACCTTGTAATATATCACAGTCACAGGTTCCTGGAAAAGTTATCCTATTCCAAAGCAAGAAAAAACAATTTCTTATTTAAAGAAAAAGAACAAAATTCTTACCTCAATACCATCAAACTCGAATTTGACAACAGGTACATAGGCGTCTTCAACTGCCTGTGAAGAAGACGATAAATGTAAGAAAACATCTTGTGCTACTTGACTGTGTTTTCTTAAACTATGATAAAATACAGAATGTATACTGCTGAATTACTCAGTATAAAGACTGAGGTGCTTCTGAACTAAAAAAAAAAAATAATGTTAATAAGCTGCAAGTGGTATAACACTAATACAGTACTAATACTAGTGTCAAAAAATTATTTAGCCAAGAGATACAGAGACTGATCATGTATTGTAATGAATAAATAGTGTGCAATAAACCATCAGTATCAGTGGCTATAAGGTATTTACCTTAATAGTGAAGAAGAAAAGTAAGAGATACTATCTTACTCCTGGTTAACATCCAGAGAAACCTAAAAAATTCTGTCTACATTTGACAGTGCGCTCTAGTCTCCCATATTCTTAATTTCTGCTGAGCCTGAGATGCTATGACCTTATGGGTCAAGGAATGTTTCTATCAAGGAAAGAACTTACTCTTAGACATTTTATTTTCTCCTGACGTTTCAGTTTTTCCAAGAATGACTGAAAAAAATCCGATCTTTCCACATGTCTAGGAGCAATACAGACAGCATCTATGTCAGCACCTGCAAAGAGATTCCATTTCTACTGTTACTGTTGAAAGTCACTTTCAAACATTAAAACTATGACCACACAATAAAAGCTGTACCTTTAGTGTGTACTCCAAGTCTGTAGGAACCAAATGTAGCTATTTTGCCACTAGCATTTGCTGCTCCTGCTGAAGGGGGAAGATTCTGTGGGTAGAAGAGAGAGAGTTTACTTTAAAATACAAGATATACATTGACCTATGTGCAAGCTTAACTAGCATACAAGCTATTTAGAAGGACTACAACAGCCTCTGTGAACAATGTCTTCTCACTCCTGTACTAAGGGGTTAGTCTAATAGACTGATACTGTTTTTCTGAAGTGCTTGCAACTCAAAAAAAGATTAACGTAGCAGTTCTTTCATTAATTGACACAAATTAAGTCCTATTATTAGTCTTCCCTGCAGCAGATGGACATGAATTAACACAATCTAAGAGCTACACAAAAGGCAAGTCTAGTGTGTGTAATGATCTCAAGCTAGATTGAGTGTTGTAGACTGTCTGGGGCAAGATTAGTGCCCATTTACCATCAATCTCCCCTCACAACATGCTGTTTCAGCTTTGTTACCTGCTACAAGTCAACCTATAGAGCCACTTCACAAATTTGGTGCCCCAAAGACTTCAAGATCTTGATCTGAAGTATCTTTTATACCTTATTTCAATGGCAGTTACTACAGCTCTACTCAATACTTCAAAAGAAAGTTAAAGATGAACTTTAGCATAAATCCTACTAGTATGGCCTTTAAAAGAAATAAAGATGTTTCAGCTGTTTTGATAAGAACATACAAAAAAATTCTTACCTTTCTCTCACCAAGTTCTGAAATCCATTCTTTGACCAAGTTACTCAGTTTCCCAAGAACAACCCTCCTGCAAAAGAAAACTCCTGTTAAGTTTGCCTTAAAAAAAAAAAAAAAAAAAAAAGGCAAATCAAGACATTAACATATAACATAACATATAACAAGTTTTTTTATACCTGTGATTCAGTTCTTCCTCATCTTCAAATACCCCAAAATGTTTCATTGTTTCAACTAGCTTTTGAGTATGAATGCGGTCTATATCCTTAGGAAGAGCAAAGCTAGTCGGAGGTGTAATTCCGTAGTACTTTTGAGGCTGGTTCTGCTGTCTAGGAGTACTGCGGGAGAAAACAAAATACTGAAGACTTCACAAAACCAAAAAAAAATATTATTGGAAACCACCCTTCAGCTTAGAGGTTTCCAAATCAACTTCTGTTCTTTTACCCAGCGTTAACATAAGTCAGCAAAGCAAAAAATCCTGCTTATGATTTTTAGATAACTGGACCTAACTTTGAACTCACAACTACTTTTAAAAGAAAATAATTGTGGATATATGAAACGATCTAAGTTGTTACCATCTTAATACAACTTATCTGCATTGCTCTAGATAGGACTGATCACCAGGAGATTAAAGAGTTTGAAATCTACTCCAGGTGACACTACATACAGCTGAAGGTCTGGACACATTTCTGTTTCGTATCAGTTTTGATTTAAGGATATTCCCATCAGCTTCCTGCTAACATTAAACAAGACAATTTAACACTGGCTTATTTTAGTTAAATGTATTTGCTATCCTTCTACTGATTCTGGAAGGGCATTATAGTTGATTTGAAGCAGGGGTCCTCAAACTATGGCCCGTGGGCTGGATACGGCCCCCCATGGTCCTCAATCCAGCCCCTGGTATTTACAGACCCCCCCGCCCCCCCGGGGGTTGGGGGGGAACCAAGCAGCCGCAGATGGCTGCCTGGCACTTCATCCGCGCGCCAGCCCCCTGTGTAAAAAGTTTGAGGACCCCTAATTTAGAGGAAGGACAGACAACAAAGTTGTCTGTTAAACAGATTTGATGCAGTAAATTCAGTGTTACCTTGTTTTTATTTATGGAAGAGTATGAATGAAAACCTCAACCAATCTGCACCTAATGTTACTAAGAAAGCCTCATGCTCCTAACAGTATTCAATTTTTATAGTTCAGAGGCTTAGTTGTACCTCTGTTGTACATCTGTTTTATCTAAATCCAAGAGATGTATGTGGACTTGAGGATCTTAAAGGTTTTTTCCAACCTAAACTGTTCTATGATTTTATGTCAGCATATAAAGCAGCACAAGTTAAGCTCCGTTTGGAGTGGGTGCTCGGATCTGACTTAGCTAGCTCACTGCCCCGTTAGGTGGAGCGGGACACCAGGCACCCGAGTCTGGACACCCATGGGGTGGGGTGACTGCTCCTGGAACTCCAGTCACAGCAAGCCATAATTTCCACCTCCAACCCTCTGCTTGCCCTGCACTTTTACACTTACTTGCAATCAAAACCAGCAGAAGACTCACATGGCAGGATAACATTAAGTTAAAGGTGGTGTTAGTTGTTTTTGGGTTTGGTTTTTTGGTTTGTTTGGGGTTTTTTCTTACACCATAGAACCCTCGGTTTAGAAAGGGGAAAATTGAGAAAGAACCCTACATTGCATTAGCAGCTGAAACCGGGAAAGAGAAAGGAGTGGGACAGGAGCTAAGAATGGTACTTAATGGGTCAAGGGCCTCTACAGATACACTAGTATGAAAAGGGGGAGACACATTAAAAGACCTATACAACTCATTGTGCTTGTCAGAGTCCATATCCAGACCCTAAGGCTAAAGGGATTAATTATGCCATTATTCAAACTAGGTATTTTCCTGCTTCACATAGGGATGACTTCAAATATTAGCCGAGTTAGTCAAGGCATCCTTATAACTATTTGAAGTATCAGACCCTTTTTGGCTAGAATAGGATTAGGAAATGCTCAAAAACCAGCTTTAATACTTGATTAAAAAATAAAAAGACAGGCTATTACAGCTCCTTATTTCTAATTGTTGCCTTTACTCATCCACCGAGAGAAGATGGATTTCTCTCTCTCTCTCTCTTTCAGAGTAGCTTTATCCAGCTACAGACATAGCTTTTAGTCATCTAGTGGGTTCCCCCCCCCCCACCTCCTCTCTATGAGCTTATTTTCCAAACTTTCTTCTATGTGTTTTCTAAAAAGCTGAGGGGTACCAGGACTGAGCCCTATCCACCAATCTGCCCAGGCAGAAGAGCTGTTCACTTGCAAGTGTAACTAGGCTCTGACCTAATTTACCTTTCCTTGTTTATAGGCATGTGTCTACCTCCTAAATCCAACTATTCACAATTAATATTTTCCTTCTTATGATATCATTTTCATAACAAATACAGAAATAAAGCTTAATTGCTGTGTGTTACATCTAAATTAAAACACCTACAGCAGCAAGTTCCTACATGCTTTATGTATTATGTGCATTGTACCACTTGTACTTCAAAACCTTTGCACAAAACAAGAATGGGTTTTAGACTATGCTGGTATTCAAGATCTTACCAGTTTACAGAAGGGCACCATCTGCCTTTCATTGCCCCATTCCTCCTATTGAAACTATAATTAGAGATTGACATAAAGGACAATATAAATTAGACATACTGGGTATTGTTAAGATCAAATTATTTTAGTCAATAGTAGACAATTTTCCGTTGCTTGCATGTACTACCAAAAGTTTGATCACAACTTAAAAGTTGACGAACATGGTGCTTGGAATGTTTTTTATTGAAAGACCAACTTACACCCAACAGAACTCATTCCGCTTTGGGAATTGAAGAAGATAATAGTAACATACTTTGCTCTTTCAAGCGTACCACACCGCCGGGCATATGTAGCACAGGCGGGATCTTAAGACACAAAGTAACACAGCCGGCACACTAGCCGCTCATCCCTTAGCCTTGTGTTTACAGCAAACACCAATTTTAAAATCAAAAGTTTGTTGCGGTCCAACGCTCCGCCAACCCTTGCCGGGAGTTGCCCGGCGCAGCGCACAGCTCCACCGGCTGCCGCTGCCCTGCCAGCCCCACCAACGGTCGCCGGCGGACAGACCCGCAGCTGCCGCTGCTCAAACCGCCCCTGACTTCACACCAGAGGTTGTCCCACTTTTTGTCACTTATGCCTATAGAGCCTTACGAAGGCGCTGGCTGCTGCTCCTGCGCTGGCAGGGCAGGGGTGCTGCCCTCCGGGGCCAGGGACAACGGCCGCCACTTGGTCTTGACCCTGGCCCGACGGGGTCGCCTCGCTTGGGCCTGCTCCATCCCTCCCGCTGAGCGGGGAGATGGCTGGCAATCCGCTGCTGGACCACCGAAACCAACAGGACAAGTCCCGAAGCCGCCAAACCGGCAGCAGGAGCGCAG
The DNA here is from genome assembly GCF_023638135.1 of Falco biarmicus. Taxonomy (NCBI): domain Eukaryota; kingdom Metazoa; phylum Chordata; class Aves; order Falconiformes; family Falconidae; genus Falco; species Falco biarmicus. The sequence continues at coordinate 29,633,325 of NC_079299.1, forward strand.
AGGCGCTACCCGCTCGGTAGGCGGCCCGCGTCTAACGGCCGGACCGGCCCGTCGCCGGTAGGGACGTCGCTATGACAACGGCCCGCAGCCATGGCAACCCAACGGCGTTCCAAATCGAACGCAGGGGTCCAATCACGGGAGCCCCCGTCCCGCGTCGAACGCGAGGCTCCGCCCACCAGAGCCCCAGTCCTGCGTCGAGGCTCCAGCCGCCGGAGCAGAGCTCCCGGGCCGCGCCCGCACACGTGCCACACCACACGGGGAATTCGAGGCGCATGATTTTTTTTTTTTTTAAAAAAAAGCCATCCCTGCCAGGGCGGAGGAGAGAGAAGGGGAGGCCAGGCTCACCCCAAACCCCCCCCAGCCTCCCACACCCCTCATGGGGCGAGACGCGGGGGAAGGATTGGGGCCGCCGCCTCACCCGCACATATCCTTCATGGCACACGCCGCACTGCCCCAGCCGCGGCGGCCATCTAACGGCCCTCGCCCTTTCTACACTGCGCGCCGCCACCGCCTCTTTCCCGACGCCCACCGCGGCGCACAGCCAACGGCGCAGGGGAGCCCGCCCGGCGGGCCGGGGCTCAGCCGGCAGATCCGCCTTCCCGCTCCCCCTGGCGGCTGTTGGCGCTGCGAGGCTGAGGCGGCACCGCACGCCGTGCTCCCCCGCCCCGGCCCCTCTCCTCAGGGACCGGCGGGCCCGCGGCCCCTCTCCTCAGGGACCGGCGGGCCCGCGGCCCCTCTCCTCAGGGACCGGCGGGCCCGCGGCCCCTCTCCTCAGGGACCGGCGGGCCCGCGGCCCCTCTCCTCAGGGACCGGCGGGCCCGCGGCCCCTCTCCTCAGGGACCGGCGGGCCCGCGGCCCCTGACAGGTGGGGACATTCAGATCGCTCCTATAAACGCACGTACCACCCATCAGCTGGCCTTCTGGCACTGTTGGTTGTCTGTTTGTTTCGAGATCTTTTACTAAGCGGGATGTCTCTGAGGGGCTGATATTTATGAGGAAGAGCGTAGCTGGAGTCATGTGATGATGGTAACAATGAACAATGTGCCTATGTGAGTGGAAGAGGTGTGGTATTTTACTGTTTTCTTAGTTTTGTAGCTTTTTTCCTGGGGTGAATTATGTGTTGCAAACCATAAAAGAAGACATCTTTGCCCAAAAAGTTTTTTATTGTATCTTATTTGGCAAAGTGCTTCATGACTCTTACTACATTTTAATGTTCTAATACTTTAATTGTTAAAAGGAGAGTGAAACTTTAAACAGATTTTTAGAGGAATTTTAGGTATATCACGAAAAGTTATGTACCAGCTACTGCACCTGAACCTTTCTGCTTCAACATACAAAATCTGACTGAAAGGTGAGACTGCTACAGAGAAAGTCCTTGTGTGATATTAAAATATTGTCCACATCACATATTTGAAGTATCACATGACAAAAAATACCAATGTGCAATATAGAACTATGTCCCTCAAGTAAAATGACTGAAATTCAAAGATAAAAGAAAAAAACCAAACCCCCAACAAACTACTACACCCCCCCTTCAACTGCCACTTGCTTAAATCAATGTATCTGAAATCTGTCTTCAACCCCACCTTCTACTGTTCAGTGTTATCTCTTACCATGTATCTTTCCACATAATGTGATAGATTAGTAAATCTTGAGAACATTTATTACAAAATGCAGCTTCCCAGAATTGAATTTCATGTTATTTTTAGCTGATATTCACCAAGGCCTAAACATATATACACAAATTATTGCTGACAAAAATCTTTCTCTAGTGAAATATGGTACATTACACAGATAAGTTCCTCTGCATTTATAAGAAAAATCCAAAGTTTGAATAAAATCTTTTCCTGATAACTTTTTCCTCTGTGATGTGGTTATATTGATTAACCTAATGAGTTACTCAGAAATAATGCATAAAAAAAAAATAATTGTATTTTAAGTCAATCTGAACTGTTGCTGCTGGAACACTAGGCTTGCCTTGCAGGGCATGACTTTGGAACTGTGGTATGTCTTTCTGGGCTGGCTTGCTGCTGGTAGCTGTTAGCTCCTCACACAATCGGTTGTAGTGGATTCCTAGCTTAACTGCAATCATTTGATAGGATTTCAACTTGCCACTGTATGTTGGGCCAGAAGAACAGTACCTCTGCTATGCTTTTCCAGGGAAGTCTTGAATGCTTGTGCCCCTTAATGTGGAATTAGTTACAGCTCTTCATCTGGTCAACAACAAAAGACTATGCATAAACTTGCACTAGCTTGTAGGGCAGGTGCAATGCCAGCAGGAGGGGTCACTCCCTTGTTTCACTTCAAATTGAAGCTAAAATTACGGTGTTACCAGCTTCTGAAACAGGTTAGTTAATAGGAACTAACTGTGAGCTCACTGAAGCAGCACTAATCTTGCTGCTCTCAATGAAGTGTCTGTCTTTGATCAGCTCGTTCTCTCTCAGCAGGCCAAAAAATAGCCACAGGATACGAGTGCTTAGTTTACAATCGTGTTGATTTTGCTTTAGGTTTGTCTTTAGCTGTTGGAGATTAATGAATCAAAATGGTGTTTAAACTTGCAACCAGTTCTCTTCTAATCAAATGGCAGTATTATTTCTAGCTGTTTTCTACTTTGGTTACCCGAGCCAGTCGTATAAAGGACTCTGGTATTCTGCTATATGATAGTGAGGTACAGCCTTAAATGTCTAGGAATTAGCAAGATAATAGTGGAGGGTGTTGAGGATTTTTTGCTTTTCCAACTGTTTCCTATGTTGTGTATTTGTTGCACCATTTGCCTTTCCTCTTCACTCATTTTTGCCCATACAACAATCTTCTCTGACCTTAAAGAGTCTCCTTTGATTCCACCAGCATGCATCAGACATAGCATAGGGATATTAATTTACATGGAAGTGCAGAAAGGGCCTTTGATGCTTGACAGCTAAGTGCAAGCAAAGGGGCTGTTTAACAAGGTTTATGTATGCTAGCATTTGCATAAGCAGCAGCATATGGAATTGTAGGTTTCTTGAATTTCTTGGGGTTTTGCTGTAAAGGGAAACTAAGGCGGTGAGTTTGAGCATCCTTCTGAAGTGTTTGCATCTCCTGTAGACAACCTAGATGCTTTGGGTCTGTAAAGATTTGATTTGAGCTCTGGTACCCTCCAAAGGTATTATGTGGATAAAATTCTTTGCTGTTGCAGTTTATCATTAAGGTATTCCCTTTCAGAGAGGAAAGTTGAGTGGAAGTGCGCTTATTCTAGAGAGTTAATCTTAAATGGCAAGAAGAGTGATCTCTGCTGGCTAACACCTGAAGAAGGGAAAAAAGATCTTATGTGCTAGGTGTTGGTTCGGGAAGTCTCTTAGGATGGAAACAGCTACCAGGAAGGTATTGCCCAAATTTAATGGGATATGCCCTTGTACTTTTTTTTCCCCCCTTTACCAAACTACCTTCATTTTAGAGGTAATATTTATTTTATAGTAGTAATGAAGAAGTGTAACTAGGTAAGGTTTAAGAAGTGTTTTCTTTGACCTGAATAGAAGTTTCTACAGCTGAATCTGCTGTATTTTTATTTATGAATAGCTTTACATAGAGAGCAGAAACATATTATTTTTCTCTTGATAGAGGAAGAGAACAAATCTGTTTAATCTTTGCATTGTTCTTTACTTTTCTTCTGGTTGGGTGTGGGTACCCAAGTCCTTGGACAGCTGATGTTGTGTAGCACTGGTATCTGTTCTAGTTCCATTATAGTTCGAACGTGGCTGTGAGACTGGTTTTGGGCATTAAAGCCTGATGCTAATACCCCTGATGCACTATCTCTTAACATGTTGAGTCGTCTTTGTCATGAATTCATTAGTTTCATGCAGAGATCGTATATAATTCTGATTGCTGCTTGCAGGGAAACTTTAAAGAGAGGAATGGATACTGATAATTACTGAAACACCCCAATTCTGTCTGAGAATTGGGAGAAGTCTTCCTATCCATTAACCTTGTAGTAAGATCTTGCTGAAGCTGTTTTTTTCTCGTCCTTTTTATGTGGTAGTATTTTGTTCAGCTTCACGTGGTAACTTAGGATCTGTTAAAATAATCAATTTGATTGTAAACTTGAGCCCACAGAAGAGAACTCTCAGCTGGCTGGCTTCATCTACTTTGTTTCCTGTGCTTGAAGCAACAGAGGCTCACCTCTTTAGCTGGGAAAGCTCTAGAGCGGTTGTGTTGGTGTGCTTGGTCTTAACCAGTTCTTGATATGGCCTGTTGTGATGGCAGTGCATCCAAATATGTATGCTTTTTGCCCAGGTGGGGCTGTGCTGTTGTGGGGACACAGTCTCATCGAGTTTACAAAGGAAAACACTTTCCTTTGTAATTGACAGCATCTATTTTCCCATAGTGTGTGTGTGTTCCCATATTACTTATACTGAAAATGGGGAAGGAGAAAATGAAAGGTAAAGACAATCTTCTGGTGTTCTCTGTATGCTTGCTTCCATTCTGGGCTTTCCATTTGATGTTTTTATATTTGTGGTGTTTTTCCTGAGTAATCGTGAAGGGGCAGCTCACAGGGGTTACATGGACTGTATTATAGAATAATGAAAGAGATGAAACCTTTGGAAAACGTAGTGACATAAACACTGTTCAGGCTTTTCTGCTTTACTTATACCTCCAAATTTCAAGGAAGGGGAAATACTTTAAAGCCTACTGCCGTATTCTTCCGAAGTAAAAATATAGAGTAGTTGGAGAGGAGCGGTATAAGAAGAGTACAGGCGTAGCTACAGCTCATCTTCTGGTGAAGGGCTTTGTGGTTTTGGCACCTGTACCCAGCCTGGTGCATTGTTCACGGGGCTTCTTCACTGTAGCTGATAAAGTAAATGATAAATAATTGTTCTTCTCTGCTTGAAGAGTTGTCTAATAAGGGCATTGGTATGTGCAAGTGTGGAAGTAATGCTGCTGACTTTCTCATAAACAAGTTTTCTTTTTTTAGTTCTAATTGAAAAAGGAAGTGACAAGTAATGGGCTGAAAAATTGAGAAAAGAGGAGAAACATCAGAGAACAAAATTATTACAGTTATATAGTTTATGTGAGTATCGTTTAGGACCTCTTGCATATCTGTGTTTGTACATGTGGATATGCATATCCAACTGCTTTTGCCTTGATGACTGGCAAACAAATGTATGGGACAGAATCAATATTACGTACAAATATGAAAGTGCTTCCAATTATGTTAGAATTTTTTGAACATCTGTTATGCAGTCTCTCAGATACAGGTGAAAATTGAGTGAGAGAGCAGAAAACAAGAGCAAAAGATGAACAAAAATGAACAGTAGAAAGCATGAATGTAACGTTAATGAAGAGTGCTTGTAAATAAGGCAGTTCGAGGCTGCCTTCAGGAATGTAGTGCCTGGGATGGGTGTTCCGTTGTGTGGGGAAACACTGAAATGTTTCGAGCTCCCAAACACAGGGTTCATTTGCGGGTACACCAAATTACCAAAATACAATGGGTTTCCAGGTGGTTATAAATATAACTTATTCCTGTTTAAAATTTTCTCTGTGTTGTAGGAAAAGAAGAAAATGGCAATTGTGCAAATAAGCTCCCATTCTATGGGAGATCACAAATTTTTACTGTGTATCTAGCAGTCAAGTTTGTGTCTTTATTGTACTTTCATCCACCTGGTTCCTCTTAAATAAGGTACATTTGGTCTTTTTTCTATTAACAGATTTCATTTTAGTCTGTAGTATTTTCCTTTTGCTTGCTGTTTGCAGCAATGTAACAAAAGGGAGGTGTTCACAGGGAAGATTGCTCTGAAAATTTTGAATGTATTGTTATTGTTTTCTGAGATTACTGAAAATTGATTCAGTAGGAATTTGTTGCCAGTTAAGTTTTCCATCTTTGAAGCGCTCTTTTTTTTCCCTGAGGAGCTCTTAATTGATGGTAACTAGATACAGTAACCCCTTTCTGGGATGGCTCAGGTCATTCTTCAAAGAGGAGTCTCCAAGTGTTCTTTGCTATTTTGTACAGAAATATTTATTTCAGATATTTAGGAAATAATGCTAATGTGTGCAAGGTTGCTTTTAATTATGTTTTCATCTGCTAAACTTCAGGGATTTTTTTACCCTAGTGTGAAATCAGGGACAAGCGTGAGCTCAAAACTCATACTTTAATGCTCAGCTATACATGATTTGCTGTATCACCTGTGCAAATAACCAGCACTTACAAAGATTAGAGTTACACAGCTAAAATCATACACAGCTTAATATAGAAAATAATTCTGGTCACATCAATGTAGCCATGAAAAGGGTGGGCCATTTTAAGATAGCTGAGAACTGGGGGCAGGGGTGTTGTTCAGTTGCAACATTTAAGGGGAAGTGGAAGGAATAACTGTAGTCTTAATGTGCCTGTAAATTTGCCAGATTGTTCACATATGTGCAAGTATCTCTTTCGTTAGATTGTTGGTTCCTTCCCCTGATGGATGACCATCAGGTTTGTAATATTCCTGGGGACTGTTGCATAATGCAAATGAATAGTAACACTGAATACACTCTACAGTTTGGATAAATACAATTTGTTGCAATAATCCTAGAAAGCAATAGGTACTGTGTGCTGAACTTCTTGTTCATGAATCATATGTTAACACTGAAGTTTGGGTGATTAGTATACTGTATCTGTGTCACTTCAGTGTGCTGCTGCTGAGATGAATGATTCTTGTATAAACTTTAGGCTCCAGAGGTTTCTGCAGGGTTTTTTATTAGGCATAAAATCTTTCTACATGTGCCATACTTTATGAAGTGGAATTTTCTGTGACTCTGTGTGTTCTCTAACCTGACTTATTTTGCATGTGGCCCTCCTGGCTATGCCATGGAGTTTCCAGGCCACCTGCCTGACAAGCATAGCAAGAGAAGAGTCCAGCTCTAAGCTCAGGGCTGAGAGCTTCTAGCAATGAAACTACAGTGACCTTGCTGCTGTGAGAATTGTCCTCAATGTGGCATCCACAGGAGTGCGACAGCATCTGTGTCTGGTTTTGCTTTAGGATTTCTTTCAATACCCAAAATTTCTTGAGGCAAGAAACAGGAAGTAAAATTAATTTTTTGAGACGTAAATGATGTGATTAAGCATTTAGGTGTTTTGCGGTGTGTGTTCTCCGCCCCTGGCTAGTCATGGCTGTGGGAAGAACCTACTTGCCAAAGGATTCATTACTGTGCAGATCTTGTTATGTAATTGTATGAGGTACAATGTAAGTTCTGAGTGAAGGTCTTTCCTGAAGGCTGGATCTGAAGTGGTGACATACACAGATCTAGAACTTTTACCCTGTAGCTCAGCAACTTGGTGTTTTGGGGTTTTTTTTTACTTATGTAGAATTCTTCTGTATCGTGTGGGAAGGAAGAGACTAATGTGTAGACTGCCATAACTCTTTCCTGGGACTGTAACTTTATAAATTGAATGTTTTTTTTAAACTACAAGTTAATTTGTTCCATTTTACCTTTCATGTACCCCATCAATGAAGCACATAGGAAGATAAAAAGTATTAATTGCCTTCAACTACTTAGGCAGAGAATAGATTTTCAAATTGCTGGTTTCATAATGTACTGTAATTAACAGCATTCAGGAGTGCCTGCCATTGTGAAGTGCAGGACTTGAAAAAGATCAGAAAAGAAACCTCTGTGCTCTTCAGCCTTTACCTCCAGCCCTGCAGCTTTGCAGAAAGTATACAGCAGATTTTCAGTCTAGTGAATATTTCTTGACCGGCAACAGATAAAAAAAAAAAAGGCTTCAGTTTCCTGGGAGAAGAAAGAGCATAGAAAATGCTGGTTGCATAGTCACTAGTGGAATCCCTTTAATACTGCCTAGATGATCTTGAGAATTTTAAAAATAACAATAAGGAAAATCTAATTTCAGTGAAGCAAAGTTCATTCTTGATAAAGGGATTTCCAGAAACTAGTTCATTGTAACTATAGAAATACCTGTATTTTCTAATCTTTGATGGAGAATAAGAACAGACTTTTCTGAGTTCTTGGTAAATCCCAAAGCTGATAGTGAATGCTTAACACATTGAATGTAGTAGGAAAGAGGCTCTTAGGAACTTGCTTCCAGTAAAACATTCTCTAAATCAGAGTAATATCCTCACTAAGCTGCTTAATAATGAAAACAGTGGTCAGAGGTGTGTAGCAGTGAATGTCCTTGGAGGTGGGAGAAAAAGTCTGAAACAATGAAAATTAATTTTCCGAGTCTTTCATAAAGTGATTATTATCTGTGATCACAGCCATCTTTTAGGAAATTGGAAACAAAACTGAGTGTACTACTTTTGCACTTATAAAAGAAGAAACCAAAACTTTTGGTAACATTAAAGAGGAGTGGAAACAATACAGCCTGCTGCTGTGTAGGCAACTAAAAAAACTGGATAATACAAGGAAGATGAAAGGCTACTTTTAAAACTATAGCTTTACTGTAAAAGGTGAAAGTCACTAAGAAGTGAGCAGCCTACCTAAGTGGAACAGGATTTGATATGGAGCCAAGTTCAGACTGAAGTGGTACGCTTTGAACCTGAACTGTTTCTTCAAATTCTGCTAGAAAACTTATGGCTTCTGCTTTAGCTGTTGCCAAATGGGAAGGACAAGCAAAAGATGGAGTGATGGCAAAGATTTCCTTGAAGTTGCTTTTGATTTTTGATGTAAGGGGACCTTTGTTTATTTTGGAACACTCCCTGCTGCAGGTAACGTGTAATATGCTTCAGAATGTTTGTGAAAGAATTTAGGGAGCAAAACATAGTTTAAAAATATCAATGTGAGTGAAGTCACATCACACTAAAGTAAATTATGCTGAGTGATAAAGCACAAGGTATTCAGTGTGACAGTTCACAAATAGCATGTTCAATGCCATGCTTCACAAACCGCTTAGTTTTATGTTTTTCCTGTTGCTAATTTTGTAGGTCTTGTCACTGAAAAATAATGAGATAGACTCTGAGCTGGTGAAAATCTGTATATGTAGTCAAACTTAAACAGTTTAGCTGCAGCTACCTCAAGTCCTTCTATAGCACTGTGAAGACTGTAATTTTTAAATGGGTAAGGCCTCTACTAGTAGTGAATGCTGCTAATGCAATGTGTGAAATCTTAGTTTGCAAGCAATATTGTTTGAGAAGGAAGATTCCTTCCTCTAGTTCATGGAAGAGGGGAGAATGTAATATGAATGTAGCTTCTTAAAATTTCTCAAGGTGCTGTAGTAGTTAAGACACAGGATGCCTCTTTTTAACACAATGTAGCTTTAATAGGAGTTATGTGGCTAAATACCCATACAGCTCTTTGAAAATGAGGTAGCTGGATTTCAACAAGCCACAGTGACTGGTAGTAAGTGCTCTAAACCCAGTAACTCAGTGCTGTTAGAGGAAACTTATCTGATGGTCCAAAACTTGAAGTTGGAAATCAGTCAAATTATTTTTTCACTCTCATGCAGAAAGGATCTTTCATGAAAGAAAGAGTTTTCTTTTGCAGAAGTATACTGCAGAATTCTATGATGTTCTTTCTTTGACAGATGTAGGTTAACTTTGTGCATGTGTGATTTTAGGTGTTTTTTTTAAACTTCCTTATTTGGTCAGGTAAAAACTTTTCTCCCAGGTTTGACCTGAGATTTGCCACCAAACTGTCATTTCAGTTGCTAAGCCAGCAGCATCGAATGACACTTGTGCTTTTCCAGCTGAGTAAGATATTTTGCGATTGTCATAACTGTTGTATATTGTACATCAAGTATCATAAGCACCTTTGCCTCTTGGAGGAGGAAGCCTCAATTTCAGATAATACTTAGTTATTATGTAGGGTGACTTAGGAGTATCAAGAACAGTACAGTCATCTCTGTTTTTCAGGATCAGACAGGTACAAGGAGTTCCTTAGTTGAGCTAGAGAAACAGAATCCAGGAGTGTGGATGAGGATTCAAAGCCCAGCACCCTCAAAACTGCTAATACTCAATTTCAGTGTGAGAGATCGAAAGTGGCATTGCTCTCTGTGGGTGGCTTGCCTAACTAATTCCTCTCTCAGCTTGTCAGTCACTTGGGCAGTCCCTGAGGTCACGAGAAGCAGATTCTCTGGTCCAAGCCTGTGCAGCTATTCTGCTTCTAGTTCTGCTGTCTGAGATGTGGGGGACAATAACCGTAAACTGGTATCAGACTAGTGCCTTCTATCATGTTGTTTGTGTCTCTCTTGGAAATACCTTGTTTGATACATTCTATGATTTCATTTTTGGGCTTTTTCCCTTTTGTTTTTCAGACTGAGATAATAGCCCTTTGGAAGAGCTGGAAAATACACAAGTAAGTTTTTTAGCCTTTTGGGTTTTTTTTCCTTCCTTTCTGAGTCACCTTCTGGAAGACCAAGTCATTCAGCAGTATCTCTCTAGAGAGCTCGCAAAGACTAGCTTACAAACACAGGAATTTAAATTGGTTAAGATCTGGTGGTGAATCTTTCAGAATTCTTGAAAAATTATAGGGTATGTTTCAGGTTTCACTGCAGATGAACTTGAAGCAAAAGTATATGCAAAGTCTTTGCTTTCCATCAGCAGTAGTACAAAAGCCTCAAAATTTGGAAAAATATGTATTTTGCCTTTTTTTTTTTTTTAACTAGAATTTGTATAGCTAAAGGCAGAAGAGTAGCAGGATCTGGTTTTATTTTACCTTAATACCATGTTTTGGCCAGCATCTGCACAATTACATGTTTGCAGGTGATCTGGTTTTATGTTGTACCTTCAGCAGGGTGAGTACAGAGCTTGCACAGATTAATCTGAGTAGACACCTGCATATCTTTCCATCCATCAATGTGTAAGATTTACTCATTTTTTGCAAAGTGTGTAGTTCCTGTCAGAAACTTTCTTGTGGCAGATGCTTTTATCTCAAAGTTCAGGTTTTCTTGGCCAAAAAAACCCTCAATCATCTCTGTGGTCTTTTAAAAAGAATAATGAACAGAGGATGCAATCTGTCTGCTGGGGAACTGAATGTAATACTGGGCATCCAGAGTGTTGATTTTTCTGGGGAAAAATACAACCTACTACTCCCTCTCCTGGCCTTATAGGGGAAATATATGGAATTGTCAAAAGGGGGCATTCTTGCTTTTTCAGACAAATGAAAAATAAGTCATAAAATAAGTGTTATAGTTAGACATGTCATTTAGGTAGAGCAGAAATTGCTCAAGTTAAAAAAATCTTTAGCCAATGCAAATACAACAGATAGAATATTAAACATCAGAAGTGATTTGCAAACTAATTTAATCTCTTATTTTGTGGACAGAGGTTTTATCTATCTCACCTAAGGTTTACCCAAAGCTTTTATTCATTGATGAAAATGCACGCCGCATAGTTACGTGCACACTCGCTGTGTATGAGAATATATACCCCCGCCCAGTTGTCTGTTAAATATAATGTAGAACAAAGTTCTTAATATATCCATGAAAATACATGCATGACAAAGTCCTGCCAGTCTAGTATAAGATTTACTACAACTGATTGTACTTTGATCTGGCATATGTAGAGTTGCCAAGTAATAGTTGGGCAAACTGTGCTTTCTTATAAAAAATTCTTGAAAAGACAAACCCTTATGTATAGCTAATCTAGAAGCACCTCTAGAAACTGAGAAACTACTGATACCCTGGGAATTTGCCCTGGCAAATAAAGGAAGATGTTGGTTTTGGGCATCTGTGTTAAGAGATGTCAACCAAGATATTCACTTCTGAGTTTGCCTGAGCACTCAAGGATTAAACCTGTTAACAAACAGGTTCAAACTGGTGCTGATAACTTCTGATTATAACCAAATTTTACTCTGCCTCTCACAGGTATTTGTAATATTTTTATTTGCTCTAGTGAAGAAAATACTTGTTAGAGTCCATATGATTAGGTAAAGTCTTCCTGTACATGGTAATTAATATGCTTTACCGTTAATGTTTTGGATTGACTAGGGGGAAGCAAACATAGGAACTGCATTTTAAAAAAACCCAACAAAAAAACCCAAACTCTGAAGTTATATAGGTTTTTCTTTTGCCTAAAGAATCATTTCTATCTCTTTGGAATTCACTTTATCCAACTAATGCAAATAAAAATTACAACTTTTATCTGCCCTAAAATTATAGATTATTTTAGTTACCATGTGCTAAAAAGATGCTGATTTTTCAACCAAGATTCTGTCTTTTATACCTTAATATCTAATTTAGGTGTAGTCCAGTGGTTAGGGTTGGGATAAACGCGTTTCTCATGCTAGAAGGTATAATCAGAAGACACCAGCACAACAAACAGGTTAAGGGGTCAGATCTTTTGAAGTATGTAGTTTTATGGCCATCCCTACAGCTGCTTTAAAATAATTTAGTTTTAAAACAAACAAAAAATTTCAATGATCTTCCTGCAGTGCCAGTCACCTCCTGTAATCATTTATATTTGAGGAAAGTGGGTGCAAGGCACTACTAGGTACGACTTATTCAACAAATGTGTAAGTAATCACTAAGCTGCAGAGAATTAGACAGTGTTTACACTGACAAATTTCTCATGGCAACAGAAGAAAATCATTGGCCTGAAGCACTTGCTTCTGAGCTCCTCATATCTCTACTTAGCCAGGGTGGGAGGTTAATTTGGAATTAAATATTTGCATCAAGTACTCAAGCTCGTTATGCTTTAAATTGCTAGTGTAGACATACTCTTATGGGGACTTGGACCTGGGTATTTGAAAAAGATTAAGTGTAAATGAATAGGAGGAACTGAACAATGGACTATCGAAGAGTAGCTCTAAATATAAGGAAGGAATCTGCTAAGTATAATCCTTACTCATCATCAGCTCAACATAAAATGTGAGCAGATAAAAATTTGCAAATAACCCACTAAGCAAAACAATGGCAAAAGGATTAAAAACAAGGTTAGAAGTTGGACAGAAAATGCAGAGGCAAGGTGGTCAGTCTGCTTCTTTTATTAAGTGACTGAGTATACGTTTGTTGGGATTCTGCCTGCAAACATATTATTCCCCTACACGTAGCATGACCATTTTCAGGACTGCTGTCTGGGGTGGGGAATTCTTCCATTTCATGATTGTCTTGTACTACTCTACTTGTACTCCAAGTGGTGCTCCTTAGGGTTGACTACAGAAGGATTTAAATATAAAGGTTGCAGTTTTCTGTTGGATCAGATGATGCACGAGTGTGTGCTTTGGGCATGGTTTTACTCCACTGCAAGTTAGTAGGTCTCCTAAGATAAATGCTAATTTATTCCTATGGCCTTATATTAGGAATCTATTATTAGTGGCCTTTTGGAAAATAAAATGCTGTAGTAAGAAATGTTGCTGTATTTGGAGTATGTTTGTGCAGGTGGGAGGGAGTGTAAGATATTCAGCTGTTCAAAAAAAAAACCAACAACCGAAACCAACCAACAAACACCCAAACAACAAACTATAAATTATCTTCACACACCATGAAATAGAAATTGGGTAATGAATTATTTATGGACTACCCCGAAATTAGGTTGGTACAAGAACAAATGGAAGCATTCTCAAATGAGACTTGTTATTGCATAGCAACTGTTTGTTCCTGGTCCTCCTCTTTAGTATTGTAACTTGCCCATCACGTGTATTATTGAGACATCTGAGTAGCTGAGTGCTCTTGCCTTGATCCTGCAGTGCGCTTAGGGATGTGTGTAAGAAATGAGTAGGCGCTAGCGGAATGACTGCCACACTTGATGTGAAGCACATCACCTGGTTCTTGGGCAAGTCAGGCTCTTTATGTTTTTCCCGAAGATCTGTCCCATCTCCTCATGCTCACTCTGGTTTTAACAACGTTTTCTGTGTCACTGGAAACCAGTGAAGCTTTTGGCTGCTCTTTGAACAGTTCCCCTTATTACTGATGATTCTGTTCTGAAAATGATAGTGAGTTTGAAACTGTGCAGCTGCTTCTGTAATTGTTTTATTGAGCTGTAGCTTGGCATCTCTGAGATGGTTTTGACTGCTTGAATTTGCTGTTGGCTTTAAAGTTCCTGGGAATATGTAATTTACACATACACGTGCTGGGGTCCAGAGAACTGTGCAGTTCAGTTATTTCAGAATAGGAGCCTTGCACACAGTGTCTATTTATGTAGATTGTTCTTGTGTTTGCCGCTGCCCTATGGTCAGACCTAACTCCAAAATGCAAAGGAGGAGGGAAGGAGCTTGCTGTGACTGTAGGGAGGTATTAATCAGGTCATAAACTGAGAGGCTGAAGTGCCGTACAAACAGTCAGGAATAATCATTTTTGGGATAGCATGGAATAAGTTTTAATTTCTGGAGCTCTGCTATCAATGATAAATCCAAGTAATCAAAGTCATTTTGGTAAGACTTTAATTACATGGTGAAAGATCTATATTGTTCCAAACCTGTCTCAAAGAGCTAGGGAAGTTAAAAAACCCCAACAACAACAAAAAAAAGAAACAACAAAAAAAACCCCAAACAAACAAAAAAGAAACCCAGCAACCTGGTGATCAGGAAACTGAAAAGTATCTAAAACTTCTGCTAGTTCACGGTACTAGGAAGAATATAACAGCAACCAGGTGCTGCATAAATGCAGGGATCTAACTCCTGAGAGGAACAGACTTAGATTAACAAGAAATAAGTAATCTAAGGACAAGCTATTGTACTGGGAAAATGCTTCAATTGGGGGCCAAGCTTGCCCAGCTCATGTTTAACCAAACAGATTTGTGAGAGCTCAGCATTTCATATTACAGGTCCTTTAACTGACTTCACTATGAAGTTGTCAGGATGACAGTTGTTTCTGTTTTGTCACCGCCATGCTCTGGCTAATCCAGATGAGGGACAAAGTTATGATTTCTTCAATAATATTAATGAATGCTGTGTCTGCCCAGTTTTAGAGGAAACTGGGTACGCAGCACTCTGCTAAGGTTTTCCTGTTTTAATTCAAGCTGGCAATGATACTTTTCAGCCCATAATAATTTTGTGGTTCCCAAAAGAAGTTTTGGGTACCTCGTCCTTATTTGTGTTAAAGTCTTTGGATGACACAAGGGATAACTTTTCCCAGCAGTGTAATGGACTCCAGTTTAAGTAAGAATTGGCATGAGAGGTTTTGATACTAAACTTGAGTTTGATTCTGTACAGAGTTCAAATCTGGTATTAAGATTTGCATGTCAACTTGGCTGTGAACTTCCACGTGGGCTGCTGGACGTGCTTCGCTTGAAACCATAGTCCAGTAGACCTTGTTTTCATTTAAAGGGGAGGAAAGAAACCCAAAATCCTTGAGAGGGAAAGCCAGGGAGCTCTGAAACCAGTCTTTGAGCTTGTACCTGCAATGAATGTAGTGCAAAACTTTACTAGGACAAAATTTTATTAGGAAAATTAAGAGAATTTAAGCTGATCTTCAAACTCCCTTACAGGAACTACTCATCCTATACCACGCAGAAGGTGAACGTAAGCCAACATTTTCTGGTCAAGTGTCTACTTATCTCACAGATAAGAGCAAAACTCCAAAGGATTCTTGTTATTTGGGAAAACGCAGACCAAGCTTTGGCTTCAAGTATTGGAGCAAATATTGTAGTAAGTAAGAAATTAAGTAGGGAAGTGCTTTTGGAGTTAGTGGTGGGTGGTAAGGAAAGGCAACCCAGAGCAGCATGATAAATAATGTGTGAGTCTCTGAAAGGAGACATGTAGTCTTATTCCTGACACGCTGTCAAGATGTTTTACTGATTTGACTTTCTGTGTTGAAGAACACACAACAGTTACTTGGTAAGTGGTTTTATAGGGAATCTCACCCATGTTACAATAAACTGAGCTCAAAGATAACGTATCTTCTATGCTTTTACGCTTTTTTGGATGATAACTGTGAAAAATTACCTAGTGAAGGTTAGCAAGCTGTACCTGTGGCCATTTTCTCATGACCCCTGAGTGATAAAGTTTACTATCTTGGATCATGATGCGTTGTCAAATGACAGGTTTGCCTGTCTGGCCAACAAAAAGTAATTGAGGAGTGTTATAGTTTTACAATCCACATTTCACCAAATTTGTAGCTTTTTGAGCTGTTAGACCTGAACAAAATAGGTCAACGTTGACAGAATAAGGTTGGTGCTCATTTTTTTTTTTTAGCTTTTGACTACTTCTGTGTGTGCATGCCTTGTGCCTAAAAGCATAATATAGGAAGCACAGTTTTTGGAGGTATTGCTGTTATAATTTAACTTGCAGCTTGAGTTAGGATTTCTGGTTTTATGGTGCAGTATTATTTTTTGGTGGCTGCTGTTCTAAAATCTGTATCTTGAATCCCAGATCTGCATGAATTTAAACAAGTAATTTGATAGACTCCTGTAAGTGGGGAATTAGGAAATCCCTACCAGCTGCAACTGCTTAATAGTGGAAGCTTTGCTGACCTTACGTTAGCTGTCCACAAGCCATTTATTTTTGTAGGTATGGGGCCAAGATATGGAGAAGCAAAACTGCTTCTTTCTTGCTCTGTTTCTCACCCCTTTCCCTTCAGTACTGATTTCATCTGCTGCGCCCATGTTGTGTCCTGAAATACATGGATAATTGGGGAGGGAAAAGCCAAAACAAAGCAACAAATGTTTCTTAAAAAAAAAAAACAACAACCAAAAAACAACAACCAAACAAGCAAACCAAAAACCAACAACAAACCAGCCACTCTTTTAGACTTCAGGGCATCAGCATCTGTGTAAATGGATCCTTGTGGCTGAGTTTCCTTGAAGCTGTTCAGTACTCATTGACTGACTACTTTGGTGATTTTTAGACAGCTTCATCCACAGATACCTTCATCTATGTGAAATGTCTTATCTTGCCACTTTAAATTTGTGAAGTCCAATAATAAATGTGTAGCAAAGTATAAAATCTAAGATGGGCTGGTTTATATCCATTACACTTTTCCAGGCAAGCTTTGTCTAGAAAGAGGAAACATTAAAGAAAAACGGCTGCTTTGGCTACAGAAGATGACTTATTTTAACTCCTGCAAGAAAAGAGACTTAACAGTGGCACCAAACACAAAAGAAATGCGTGTCACTTGGAAAAGGTTTTGTATGTGGTACTGTACTATCTAGTAGAGTGTGCAAGATGCTCTGTTTTGATTTATGTTCTGACCTTATGTTTTGGGGCTTGACAGAGGATTGCAGGCAAGGAGGGAGAGGTGACATTTTTTACTTAGTGAACTGCCACTTCTCTGTGCTATAGGATGTTCTCATGGACCTCAGAAGTATGTTCTTCAGAAAGTCTGTTTTGGTGTCCTTTCCACATGCTCCACTGCAACTGGATAGATGTAGTTACTCTTTCAAACCGTATTTGCTTTTTATAGGGTACAGAAGCCACCGTTAGGAAACAGTCCATGATGTAGTGTTGGTGGTCTAAGAAAAGT
The DNA here is from genome assembly GCF_023638135.1 of Falco biarmicus. Lineage (NCBI taxonomy): Eukaryota > Metazoa > Chordata > Aves > Falconiformes > Falconidae > Falco > Falco biarmicus. Next base: position 29,650,624 of record NC_079299.1, read on the forward strand.
TAATTATTCAGAACTCTCTGTGAAAGACTATACATCTCAGCTTTTCCAGAAGTTTGGCTTCTACAGATGGACTTCTCATAGAAGTCTTGTATGATGTTCTGCGCTAGAAAAAATGGTGTTTAGGGGAACATTTTAAATACATTCATTTCTTGCTGACTGGAAAACAAAGCTTTACAGTAATCAAATGCTTTGATACCTGTGCAGTAGCTGTCTGTTTCAGGCGAACAATTTGGTAAACGGACTCACTGTAACCCCAGAACAATGTAAGCACTGAAAATCCTACGCTTCTGTGTACTGGAGAGAACAGAACACTGTATGTGTGCTATAGCAACAAGATATTTCATGATTGAATACAAGGGGGGGGGGAAGAAAACTTTCATTTGAGGTGCTGGATGAACTGAAAGACCCCAAGATGAAAATGTTTTTCAAGTTAGATGTGGTGTAGCTGTGGTAGCACAGCTGAGGTGATACTGGTATTCAATATGCATAAAACAGTAAAAAAGGTGTTAAATGAGCTGGATAAATAAGGAATGATGGAACTAGTGTGGGGACCAAATGCTTCTCCTTTACATGAAGTGCCTGAACTCCTTGGTAGGGAGTAATTACAATATCATAGGAATTATGAACCATGATTCCTAAATAAATGAAGTGCTTAAATATGTGCAAGAAAGGAAAATATTATTATATTAGCACTGGTCTTCAAGAGAGCACACACTAGACTGAAGCAGCTTTGTAAAGGAAAACATTTGTGGGAGAAAAATCATGTAATGGACAAGTTTTAAGCTTATACCTTGTGCTTGAACACTTTGCTGTGAAATAAATGAAAGCTAGGTTATCGGGGGGGGGGGGGGGTATTGTGTTAGGAAAAGATTTTTTTTCTGCTTATGTTTAATATTAGGAAGAGATTTTTATGGGATACTAAGGTGTGCTTTTTCCAGCCTGCAGTTAGCATGGATTTTCTTATATTAAAAAACCCACAACCCAAACAACAACAAAAACCCAGCTTGAAGCAACTCTGAGGGATTTGCTAGCATGTTATTTTGCCCTGAGATGGGATCAATTTTACCTGTTATTTGAGAGAGAAGCTTGTCTGGCTTCCCTTTTAAAACCATTATGATAAAAACTAAGTCTTCCTGCTTTCATCTGTTCACGTTTGGCTATCTTTACTTGATATGTAGGAATCCAAGTCCATTATTCCTGGTCTTCTCTGTGTTGAATAAAATTAGTGAATCTTTGCAGCAGCGTTTTGCATAGTGGAAAACTGTTACAGTGTCCCCTCAAATGGGCTTTGTTTCACAAAACAGCTTTGCTAAAGGCAGTCAGATATAGCACAAATAGAAAAATATAATGTAGGAAAAACTACTTAGAGCCAAACGCCAGTGTAGAAACACTCACCCTGTTTGCTTCTCAAATCTTTTCTTCTTGATGCAAGAGTCTTTCCTTCTAAATATCCCCTTAAAGGATGGGAATAATTTTGTGGCTGCGCAGCACTGCTCCTGTTCTTAAAGGGTATAGCTTCCTCCCCAATGTATGTGTATGGTTTTTCAAAGTTTGTAGCAAGTGGCTTTTTGCTGTGGTCTGCATTGGACTGGATAAAATCCTATGTGTATTTCACTTCCACATTAGAGGGGAGGGACTAGATAAGTTGTTTCATGAACTACTCTGTCAAATAGCCTGAGAGACACCTAGCCTCCCATAAGACTTTGAACATTTGAATCTCATCTATCAAAGGAAAGCCTGATATTTTCTAGGATGCCACAATTTGTGGAAATGAATGAGCTTAATTAAGCTCATGGGAAGCTCTCACAAATGGCTAGAGATAAATATCAAATGGGGTCAATACACTGTCATGAGACTTTTGGCTTGTTACTGGATGTTCCCATCCCTTTGGGATGGCCTAGAGGGCAAGGACTTCTGAGAAGATTGGGGTCGGCCATGATTAAAGCTATATTTAGAAACTTTTTTAATTGCATAGACTTCAGGCACATTAGAGCTGGCTGACTTTTTTTTTTTTTATGGAACAGTTTTCTGTTAGAAAATGCAGTTTAGTGGAAATCAAAATGTTTCATGGGACTGTCAAGCTGACTAGCTTTTGACAGGAAGAGAGAAAATTAACTCAATTTTTCAGTGTTTTAATAGTACGAGTTATTTGGACAATGTATGCCTTATTGAACTGTTTGATGTGTTTCAAAGCAGAATGAAAGTAATCGTATTAATCTACCAAGATGTGAGTTCAAGTATACAATATTATAAAGTATTTTATCAACTATACAATACTTTTTGACAATAATTCACATTAAAATGGCACATGTGGGTAGCCACAATTTCTCACCAAATGTCACTTCCATAGAATGTTACTTGTTTTTCTTATTCTAGGTTGGAACAAAATAAAAATTAAAAGAGCTGGAACTTCTTGAAAAATAGAAGTTCTGCTCATCTTGAGGGATGCTTGTCAGAATAAAAACCAAATCCCAGTATAAATCAAATCTATCAGGAAAAGATCTTGGTCAGTCCTGTCAGTCTGGAAAGAAAGCAGTAGGCCCAGATACTGCTACAGGCTGGACAGAAACATTGGAAAGTCCCTACTGAACACACAAAGCAACCAACCTGGTAGAAATCAGAGGGGTGGGAAAAGGCACTGTAGGAACAAGGAGACGAGATGAAATAACTTGGAAACCCAGCCTGGGGGAGAACGCGGCCTGCTGTTCCTGGTGGATGGCTGGAAATCAGGAACAGGCACCAAGACAGGAGGCAATAACCATAGGCAAAGGCAATATAATGGTCCTGGATATACCCTAACTCTGTTTATACAGATAAATCCCACCAAGAAATTACCCCTCAGTAAATTTAACTCCTGTACTTACAACTTGCCTGGTGTTGTCTCTTGCCAAGGGGCACTGAGACTTGTTCATTGGGGTGATGGGATCAGCTCCTGGATTTACTGTTGCAACTTGCCAGCTACTACAGTGGGTTGGTAGGCGACATATATTTATTTGCACTTTTTCAGTGGGGGCAGAGAAGGGAGCTTGCTGCCTATTAAATTTGAGTTCACTTTAAATGATAGTTGAACTGCTTATGAACTAGCCCTTTGGTTTTTAGTCATAATTATAGTGCTAGAAACACAGCTGGAAAAGGGAAGTGTAAAAACAGAATACAAGATCTGTGAGTATCTTGCATAGGTATCTTGTTTTAGCTTGTACTTGGGATTTCCCCTCAGGTATCTGTTACAAACTGCTAAGAATCTGCTTGCTAGTGCTGTTTCTTGAGAGGAATTCCACACCTAGATTTGATTCCTGGTTGGATTGGGTGGCTGCTTTTGAATTTGCATAGCATGTTGCAGTTTTGGACATTTGTGGTCTTGCTTCTAGCCCTTTGGTGTAAGGGAGGGTGCTAATGTGATACACCCAGGCTGGCTTGGAATTGGATCACGCTGTGTCTACACAGGCTAAAAGCAAGGAAGACCCTGCAGAGTAGATGGTTTCTGCCTTCATTCTTCCAGAAAATCAGCTGCTGCAATGCAGCTACAATTTAGTTTAGTACTTCATAAGCCACCTATTGGAAACTGCATTTTTAACATTATGGCTTTTTTTTGTGTTTTCCTTTCTTGGCAACAGGGTTGTGCTGCATTCATGGCTTGAGTGTTTTCAAACTTGCCAACACTGACTAATGCCATCAAGCATAGTTTGGGTCTCCGGAATCCCGATGCAGTTCTCCAGTCTCTAGATAGTGCTGTATAGTAGTGGCCATAGAAGTAATAGCACAGAAATAAAATATACTTGTATAATAAACTTAGCTTCCTTTTTCACAGAGTTCCCAGCTTTTTGCTTTTGTGTGAATGGTCATGTGTTCTGGTAACTTTTTTCTTTTCTGGAACATGCAGGAAATGTAAACAAAAGATACTTTTGTAGCATGCTCCCCAATAACCGTTGTACACTAGTCATACACATAGCTGTCAGCCATGGTAGATTGCAAATTCTATTTGCAAATCTACCTCTGAAGCCATGCTGCCCCTTCCTAGAGTAGTTCCAGGTTCGTAACCTTGCTTCTACCGCTACATCTGAGAGCGGCAGAGCCTCAGCCAACGTTTCATCTTCCTGCCTTGGTAATTATCAGTTCTTCATGCATCTCACTGAGAAGCAGAACCATACTCTGGACTCACAGGTTAAAATTCTTAAGTGGTACTGTTGATGGAGGAATAATTGGTTTTTGCATTACATGGGCACACAGGAGGCTCTTTCTTGATACATCTTTCACATCAAAAATATAGAAAAATTATATAATACAACTTAATGTATGCTACTGTGTCCCATCTTGGGGGATGAATATGTCATTCCATATGCTGTAGCTAAACATAAATGAACTGTTATTAATGATTGCCATAATGTTTTCTAGCAGTTAGCTGGCTGTGATTCTAGGAATTTTTTTCCACTGTGTTTTGAAGGGTTAGGTTATTTAAACTTACTATCAAATAGAATCAGATCAAAGTGAGCTAATTTTTCTTAAACACTAATCATTTTAAGGCTATTGAACTAAATATAGAGGCAGTTCATTAAATCATTAAAACAGCCTGCAATAATGCTCACAAAGTCATTATAGTGCTATTCCCCAGCCAGAGAGGTGGTGTTGCCTTAAGCACAGTTTAATCAAATTAGATGGTGGGCTATGTCCTGGGGTTTCTCCTATTGATATTCATTAAAAATACATGATTTATCACTAATCTCTGTAAGGTATATCCTACTCCTCCAAATGAATTTTGTAAATGTCGGGGGAAGAAAACAGAATAGTTTATTGTTATAAGAGTTTAAGTGTGGTGTGATCACATTTACATTTGTATACTATGTAATTTAGTGATAGATAATAATTTTAATATGCCTTTAAAATTTTTGTCTTTAGTTAAAAAGTTAACAAAAATGGAGAACCCTCAGGAGTAGCCACTTTATATTTTAGTACTTTATAGGCATATGAATTAGCTTTAGAATTAATTATTTTGTAGATCATACAGTTTGCTCTTGTAGATTGTCTATAAAAGTTCAGAGTTTAATTTCATGTACTCCTTTTGGTACAGTTTTCCATATTATTTTTTTTTCTTATTTGGAACACTTCAGAGTTGTAATTCCCCTGTACTTCCTCCTTCACTCTTGATTTTCTTTTAACTATTTTCTTGTTTTAAGTTGGGAGAAAACAGTAATGAGAAGAAGACCACACACAAAACATTCCCCTCAGTGCTGTTGCCACTACTCCTTTTTTTTTTTTTAGTGATAATTTCTTCATTTATAGAACGCCTTTTAGTCCTGTAACACACTACAAATGGCATAGATTGATTGTCACCTAACACCTAAACATGCAGCTGATTAATGGTGCAGAGTGAGGCTTTACCACACTTCAGGAAGAAACACGTTTCTGATTACAATGGTAATTTGGAAACAGTACAATCTAATCATGGAAGCTGGAATTTGCCTGAATTATCTGGACTCAAGTGCCTGTAAATTGCCATCACTTTGGTTTTGTTGTTACTTACGAATCTTGATAGTGGTTGGATCCTTAGCTGAATAGCCCCAGTGATCCCTATGTTGTTCTAGGAAATTCTTGGTACTGCGTTGGGTCACTTCTGCTGCAGGAAGAGCTACCTACTGAACTTAGTTATGGCTGCCTGCAGCACTTCCAGGGCCAGAGTTTGCTGGGGTCAGCTTAAAAAAAGAAAAGGGAAAAAAAAAAAAAAAAAAAAAGCTGTAAGATTTCTGAGGGACGTGGATCAAGTTCTCAGTGTCCTAAAAATCTTCCATCAAAGCTCCAAGTTCACTCAGTGCTGCTTAGGTTACAGGCTTTGCTATGTGGACACAGATTAGCAAGAAACTCTTGATTGTTGGGTATTAATCATGTTACACAGAATTGCCACTTCATTGAGGCTTACTTGAATATAAAATGTAATAGTTCTGTTGTAATTACGAAGATGTTCATATAACAACCCTTGCACTGGGAACTTCAGATGTGGTTTTAAAACACCATCCCTCTTGCATTTGTCAGGTGTGCCAAAAGCTATTGTCAATTACATTGAGGTAAATTTGAGCAGATTGCTGTCACTAGCTCTGCTGTTTTACTGTGGCAGGTCTGAAAGACGAGCTTATTTCTATGCTTTTTAGAAACTGAAAACATTCTTCAAGGCGAATAATTGCTCTGGACACTTGAATACTGGTGGCTTTGATTTTGTTGGGCTGTAGCTAATGTAACTGTGATTCCAGACCAGTTGAAACCTAAGCTGGTGTGCTGAAGGTCCACCCTGCCTCCCTTACAGTGTCGCAGGAACTTGTCGCACACTAGTATAAGTAGGTTCAAGAACCTAAGTCTGCAGAAAAGCTTTCACATTGACAGTCAGACTCTTTAGATGTCTTACTGTGGGATTTGACCCATGCCAGTTCTAGGTGCAGTGAAGAGGACAGGGGTGTACAACGTGGTGAGGAGAAGGGTAGGCCAAGAGCAGTGCTAATTGAGAGGGGCTGGAAAGGTCGCATTTCTGTAGTCTGTGTTAAAGAACAGTAGTGCTTTTGCTCATGATCTTACTTCCAACCATGTGTGGGGATTTTTTTTGGTTTAGTGGGTTTTTTCATACTGAAGCACCAGTTCTTGGAACAGTGAGGTTTCTGAAATTCAGAGCTGTTGTTACAAACTCTCTAGCCCTGCTGGCATTGTGAAGGAAAGCCTGAAAATGTGTCCTAAACATGACATGGCTCCATTGACTGAGACTTCAAAAGAGTTCAGAAGGTACAGTTCTCGTAGAAAAGATACCCTCTTTTCTTAACTGGCTGCTAATGTCATGCTTTTTAAACCAATCCTCTGATATTTTTGGAATGAGAGTTGTGATTATTTTTTTAAAATGTCCTGGGCTGGCTAAAGTGGAGTAGAGGAAGCGGCCACAGAGGCAGCCAAATGGCACAAAAGATTTGTATCACTGTAGGCTCTGCTGCTGGAGGGTGCAGCGTGTGTGTGAGCAGCTCTGGCTGCACACAACCCCAGTGGAGCTTTAGTGTAGGTCTGGCAATCAGCCCACAAGCCTTAATCCTGCAAATATACATCACACGCTTCATTTTATACTCGTGAGAAGCCCAACCTAAATGAAATCCTATTAAATTGTGGGTCTAGAGCTAATTAAACATCTGCCTTTCAGTGATATTTTTTTTTATTATTTTACTGAGATTACATATAGCATATAGGTAAGTACGCATCTGTAGGATTAGTTCTATCAATTTTTTTAAATGACAATAGGCGAAACATTTGTTTTGTGTTTTTCTATAATAGGTCAGCATAATAGTGCTGATGAAAGAATCCATGTAACTTACCTAGTTTTACTTCTGTTTCAAAGCAAAGTGCGAGGTACAATAGGGCAGCTGGCTATTATCCATAGGCTCTTCAGCTCCAGTGCCTTTAAGGTGAGACATGAGCAAGATTGTGCCTTAATTATTGGCAACAACTGGCTTTGCTTTTCAAAGTAATAAATGGGGGTCCTTACAAAGTCTCTTCTTAAGTAGCTAAATGCATAATCCACCTGGGATATTGTTTTAAAATTCATTTCATCTTCGGTAATTTGATCAGAGAAAGAGTTGTATTGGTCATTTCTCTTGTGTAAGAACTGTGTCGCACCTAGGGGCAAGGAACATCTATTTTCGTGATTAATACCTGTGAGTTTCATGGCCTAATGAGAAAGCCCTAGATGTATTTGAAATGAAATTGCCATCTTTTCCCCGGCCTTCGTTCAGTTCATGTAAACACTTTGACTATGATCCTTCTCCATCTGGGTGCAAAGATCCTGTATTACCCACTGACACACCAACAACAGCATTTGTTTGCATATATCATTGCAAAATTAAGGTATGTGAGTTCTGAAACTAGCAATTTTAGGTGGACACCTGTATGAATTTGCATAACCATTACACTTCTCAAAGATGAATAGTCTCAGAATTACGAAAATAAAAGTTTATGAAGCATTTTGCCCTACTTTTCTTCTCACCTGTCTAACCTGACCAAGAAATCTTGTGTAGGTGTTGCATTGCTATAGTAAGTCTATAAGTCTTTTTACTGCAGAGTTCCATTTTTTGAAGTTCAGTCAGAAATGCATATGTACCTAAAAACAAATGGATAAAAACCACCTTGGAAATGGTGCAGGTAGGGATATAATATCTCGTGTAATACCTCAGCTTGAAAGGATTTTAAATGTCCTAGTCTTCCCCCTGCTCCAGTGAAAGCTTTAGGGTGCTTTATAATCTCTCACTGCAGTGTCCTCTTGCTTTTCACTTACATTGACTCTCACCTTACATACTACAGCTTGTATGAATTAAATTGAAGGTCCTTGGGAGGAAGGGCATGTTGTAATTCCCAAAAACCCTTACAGCTTTGCATAAATACTAAAATATTCATACTGTATTTGCTGGTGTGTTTTTATATTTGTTTTACTTCCCCTCTCCCCCTCCTGCAAAATCATTCACTGAGAATGCAACTTGTTGGGTGAGACACAAAAGAAGTGAAGGGAATAGAGTGGGGTGGGAGAGAAGGACACGAAGCCCCCATTATGATAACCAGGAAAAGCCTGGAGGTTGGGTTCACCTGTTGTGTTAGAGCTACTGGTACCATTAAATATTTATCCTATGGTGCCCAGAAGCCCAAGTAGCTAGCCAGAACTCTGCTGAGTTAGGCAATTAAAGAATGTGGAACAATAAAATAAGTGATATCTTCAGGAACTGGCAGCCTAAGCAGTGCTGCTATGTAATGTAGCATGTAGTTGATTTTTGATTTTTTTCTTTTGGTTGGTTGGGTTTGTATTGGCATGGTTTTATATGATGCGTTAGTGTTTCTTAGCCTCTGTGGTGGCGAATGTCGTCTTCAAAAATAAGTGATCGTGCTTGTTCAGTAGGGATGCCCTGAGAAATGCTTTGAAGAGCTAGCAGTGGCCCACCTCATTCAACTCACCTAGGTGTTACTGTGGTAATCTGCTTGCGATGCTAGTAATGCCCAGCTGCCTAGCCACTTCTGTGCATGTCAGAACATGCAGGAACGCAGCTCTGCGGAGTGCAAGAGCCAGTTCAAAAAGTAAGGGTCACAGTACTGAGGAGCAGCCTTGGGTGGGATTGTATGGTGTGGTTCAGCACTTTGTAGAAAGAGTTGAGCTAACTTTGAGTAACTAATGAAGCTACTGGAAGATAGTTTGTGTAAATTCCTCAGTTGACAGGCACTTGGTGAGGAGCAGGCTGTGACAGTGCGGCTGTATTTTCACCTCGAGTAATGGCACCCTCCTGGGTAGCAGACCTCTTGTCTAGACTGGAGGTAGTTGGCTCCTGTTTGTGGCAAATGCCATTAAGATGCGAGCCCGTTAAACAAAGCAAGTGTTATATTAAAACATAATTGAGCTAAATTACTCCAGTACAAGCTGCGATTTACGAGATATAGTGTATCTATCGATGTCTATCAGCAGATCTATGTCAGCATAGCTATGTCACTATGAAAGCAATGCTGGCGGAGACAGTGCCCCTTGTTTTCATTTGGGATGTTGCTATCACAATTCATTTGAAGGCTTAATTTTTCCCAGTGTAGAAGAGGAAAGACTTCAAAGACTGTAGTTGCTTATACTTAACTATGTCCCAAAAGAAGGACAGAGCAGCAGAGAGAAGCAGAAGCTTTATTTTACCAGAGAAGAGGAAGCAGTAATCTTGGGAGGGTCTCTGAGGACTTTTGCCATGAAGTCAAGACCTGAAACTGGAAGTTTAGGGTAGGGTGGAGCTCCCCTCTTGTCTCGATGCATGAAACCTGCTTCTTGTGACCTATCACGTAAGCATGGTCTGCTAGTCACTTCTTCACACACATGCACTGTGCCCCCTCCCCAACCCCCCAAAAAAGCTTCTGCAAATAAAATAAAGCGTTCTTTCATGACAGTGGAAAAAGTGGAAGTATTTCACAAACTTACTTTAGTTAACAACTTGTGTGGTAGATTTACCATTCACCCCCCAAAATAAAGACTGGTGTTTCCACTAATTACATGATGATTTACTTCCTGGCAGGATAAATTAGCCCCTGCTGAGCTCCAGGCTGCCACAACTAGTCTGTTACCTATGCCTCAATGCAATGCTCTAAAGCTTACTTTAATATTTCCTTCACGAGTAGTACCTATCTAAAGGCTCCTAGACATAACCATAGACACATGTATTTTCAGTAGAATGCCTGCCTTCTGGGCAAGTATGAATCACTTCCTTTCTGTTGTGCTTATCTTCGATGAAAAGTAAACATGCTTACAGAACTTTCTTACCCTATTTCCATAAGGGTTGTAATATTACATGTGTATGCACACCTGAATGCACAAACATACAAAGTGAGCTCAGCTTTTAAAGCATCTGTTTATTTGATTGGTAAATTGAAATTTCCCTGAGTTCGATACTGTCCTTTATTCTCTGGGGGATTTTGAAAGAGTGTCCAGACATTCATGAGCTTACTGGCACATGTGGTTTTTTTGTTCCACAAATTCAGCTCAAGTGAGTATTTTCTCGCTTTCCACATTCATGTGTACATCTGATACATATGGGGTGTGCGAACATATTTGCTGCTTCAGTAAGAAAGATGCAACCGTGGCCATGTTATGAGAATGAAAATTTGTCTGTTCAAAGCACTACTTAGGAGTGCCTGGTTTGGCAAAGGAAATAATTTTAAGTTGTGTCTGATTTTAGTTCTGGTCGCTATCTTTTCAGCCTAGGTAGGTTTTGGCTGTTGCACATTTTCCCCTTCTCTTTCATCCATTGTTTTTTCTACCTACTACTAGTTGTTGGGAGACCAGCACTGGGACTGATGTGTGTCTAGAGGAAAAATTTGCACAGGGCTGTTCTCAGTAGCTTCCCAGATGTTCCTCAGTCTGGAATGACTTGCCTATCTTTGCTGTTCATAACTTACCAATTTGGTTTGACCTTTTGATGTGTATGGGGTACAGCGAAGCTGTGGTGGAGCCAAATTGTCTTTTCTTGGTAACTGAAAACTTATTTTCTGAATCTACATGGTGTGGTACACGATAAGTACAAAGCATTTTTTTAATGGTGACTATTGTGGTAGTGAAAGACTACCTGTCTAGTTCTCAGAAGTCAGAGTACTCATTTACAATAATGATGACTTAAATACAACAGGGTCAGAGTTCCGTTCCTGTCTCACTTCATGGTCTCTTAGGAGTCTTGTCTATGTTCACAGCTACTTCTTGTTGCTTTGCTTACACTTCCTCATGTGTCTCATTTTTACTCATTGTGACGTTGGTATCATTTGACATGCTTGGCCAGCATACAGTATCTATTACTTTCCACGCTTGGGCTTCTACTCCAGAACAGTAGAAAGAGGATTCCATCTTTCTGATGACCTGTGCCTTATGATTTGACTGCCTCGTATATGACTTCGTGCCTGCTCAGCTCATACAGTATTTACACTGTTCCTGGGTAGCATGTTCTGAGCTACTGTCTTTTTGAGTAGACATCCTGAGAGAAAGATGGTTACAAGCACTTGTAAAACAACTGGTCCTGTAGCATTTGTTCTCATATTCTTTCCATCCCAGCCTCCAGAGCAGCAATCAAAGCATGCTGAGCCTATTATTGTCTCTATTCTATTTTCTGGTTTTGTTTCAAGGTCTTTTATAGGTACCATATCTTCACGCTGCCACACTGCTGTCAGAAGCCAAGTATGATTCTCTTACTAATTTATTTTATTGCCTGTATTTTAAAACTACAGCATAGTAGTTTTTGCATCACATGGTAAAAGTATTTTGGGTACCTATTTCCATTTAACTGTGTGTAATGGGGGTAGAAAAAGAAGTGTTTGTGTGTCAAACTGGACTTCAGTTGTACTGACCTGCTATGATAGTGCATGCCAGCCCTGGCTGAGCCCAGGTTGTAAGCTTTAAAAAGTGTCATTTTGTGACTTCTGGCTCCTTCTTCCACTCCTGGACTACAAGTAACCAACTTGCACATTCAGGCAGTGCTGCAGCAGTTGCCCATTCTGTTTGGATGGATGCGTTTTCTGACATCAGTACTGTTCAGCTCTTGGGAATGAGAGCCTACATTCTGCTTCACTGAACACCCCCTTTTCACATGCAGCATCCTGAGGATGGTGTCCTTGTTCACCAGCTCCTCAGGAAGGCTGTGCTGCACTGAATTCACCATGTCTGTGTTGCAGTTTTGTCTGCTATTCACACCAGTAGTTTGTCTGTATCTGAGAGGGTCAAAAGAGATGGGGTCAAGAAATCCTAATAACCTCTGACCCCAGCTGTATTTTCAGCTGTGGTATCTTCTGAGCTGCTTTTCAAGTTTGGCTTGTACCTCCTGCAATAAAAGTAAGGAGGGGCTGTGTATAGTTTTACTGCAGTTTCCAGTTTCAACTTGTTTAACTTTACTATGTTAGTGCTTTCTAGGAAACACCTGAAGATACAGCTCTGCCACCTCTTCTGCCATGCTGTCTCCTGTGCCCGTACACCAGAACACCATCAGTTTTGATTCTGAATGTCAGAGGTCCTGTTGGTTGCTTTGGCTGATGTCATTGATGACATTAATATTCCTACGTGGCAGGCCAAGTCCCACATGGCATTCTTTGCCATCTACATCCACCTGCTGATGTTCACCATACAGTGAGGCGAACTCATGCCTGTATCTGTCTTTGGCAATGAGTGCAGAGACTGTTTGCTTCTGCCGAGTCAGGTATTATTTCTTTATGAATGCTTTTCAGTGGCTTTGCAAAATTTCTGTCTGTGCAAAAATGCAATTTACCGAGCTTTTCAATAGCCTCATGCTGCTTATCCAGTTTGTGGGTTCTGTGACTTCAGTAATGATGCCTTCTTCAGCATTTATTTTATTGCTTCCATTATTTTTCTCTGATGTGATGGGTACTTGGTGAAGCAGGTGTTGGCTAGATTGTTTTCAGGTGTAATGTCCCTGGAAGATATCAAAGTATCTCAGAAACATCTTGGTAATATCAGAGAGATTTCAGTCCTTTCTGAGCTTGGGGCTTTGAGTGTGTGCACGTGTATGGGTGCTGTTGTCTTCAAAGATGCTTATATTCCACTTACACTTGCAAAACATGGTTGATCTGCTCCCTCAACTTTTTAGGGACCCAAACTTTGACCTGTACAGGCCCTTACTGTTGGCTCAGAGAGGCATATGCTTGCTCTCTAACTCTGTGTATAGGTTTGCTATTTATACAACGTGGAAATGTGACTTAAGAGGGGAGGCTGAGAGAACTGTCCAAAACACCTAGTCTGGTGATTAAGGTGTTCACCTGAGGTACAGGGAACTGAAGTTTGCATGTCTGCTCAAATTGAGCAGATTAGGAATGTGAATTTCCTAGGGGAGTACTCGAACCAGTAAGTAGCTGATTACTCCAGGGACTTTCCCTTACTACTTGTTTCTTTGCGTGGGGAAATTGGTCTGAATGCTGAATTGCTTTGATGCTGGAAGGAAACTCTCACTTGATGTTTGTGATTGTGGGGGATCATCTTTGTGTAGAGACAGAGATGCTGAAATGCCACTAATGCCTATATGTTTCATGCCTGGCCAGTTTAGGAGACTGGTTCTGGAATCTTCCCTGCTTAGGTGTGCCTCTGTGCTTGTGGAACAGCTTGCATCCCTGTCTTTAGGTGTTGCAATGCTGAATGTTGCAGGGTCTGAAGAATCTGTAAGAGGATAGATATTTTTTTTTTTTGCAAGAATAGTGCTGCTGCATTCACGACTTCACTTGTTTAGGTGGAACAGTGGCTTGCATGCTGAGTTTTTTAACCCAGTGTTCTTTCTCCTTGGTGTACTTGCAGATTGAATGGTATGGTTGTTGTACTGCTGTGCCATTTCAGTTTTGCTTTGGCGGCTGCGGTGGTGCTTTCTTCTTTTGTGTAATGCTGAGGAAGTTATTGTAGCTTAGTACTTCCACTGATGACGTACAAGCATTTGGTGTTGCTTTCTTTCTGTGCACTGTTGTTTTGTCCTTGACTGCTATACTATTTCAGGCTTTACAAATCACTTGGTGCTGCAAAACAGCAAGACTTTAATATCACATATGTCCAAAAGTTAAAAGCAATTGTTATAGGAAAGCTGCAAGACCTCCAAAAGTAGAAAAAGACAGAGTCAAAACTGCTTGGAGAACTTTAATTCAGATTTCTTGTTAAGACAGAGAATGATGCAAGTTTTAATTAAATGGTTATGTGTTTGGAGTCCTCCTTGCCATTGTAACCACAGATTCTTTCCTAGATGTAGGTAAAATATATACAGTGCTAACCTGGTAAAATTATAAAGAGTTTAATTTTGCTGTACTGTTACTACAGGTTGCCTAACATAACAGAGTAATTCTGTGGTAAATTCAGGATATTAGCCTGTTTTCAGGGCAGCATTAATTGACCTTAATCATGTGAGAGGGTGGAAGAACTTAAAGGTTTGAAAAAACGTGCTTTGCGTTCGCAGGTCATGAATGAAAGTGAGATCTGGTGGCAGGGGTACAATATATGTGGTCATATAATCAAAGACACTTTAAAATGCTCCAAAGGGCCAAACTCAAGGCATTACTGGTGATCTTCATCTTAAGGTTTCTTAATCTTTTAAAGCTTAAAGTTGGCAAACTAAATGATTAAACTCATGTTGGTTTTAGTGAATCATTTCCCATGTTTTGAAAACAACAGAAGACGTGCTCTTTAGGTCTGCCCTATGGATATTCGCTGTTTGCATTGGTGGAATAATTGAAAGCTGCAGCAAAATGTCTGATGGCCTGGTAGCAGGGTAAAATGCTCTGTTTGTGAGACTCTTGTAGATATTTTCTGACAGTACGGGTAAGACTTAACGGTGTTGAAGTCCATTGCAAAGTCCAGATTGAAGTGTGCAGGTACTGCAGTCCCCACCCAAAGAGGATGCTGACAAGAAGCACAGGGTACGGTGATTCTTCCTTTTGAAAGAAGAGTGATCAGTATGTGTTGTCGCCCTCTTCCAGAACTGGGAAGGCTTCTGTTCAAGCATTTGCCTACCAGATTTCTGGTGAGAGTATTGTTCTCCAGTGGGAACACTGAGAAGAGCAGCTTTTTGTGGATTTTAATCTGCAGTTGGGATCTCTTAAGCCAGTGGTTAAAAGACAAAGACAATTGGCTTGCAACTTTAATTCAATTATGTTTCTTTTATCTAGATACAGCAAATTCAGTATGTCATATCAGTATGACAAAAACGGGAAGTGAATTATCATGAGCCCTAAAACTATTGTTGGGGAAGGAAAAGATTTGTAGAGGCTAGTTAACATACTTTGACAACTGTTTGCCAAAGCCATTTATTACATCTGCCTCTGCATTAGAAAGGGCACAATATTTCATTTTCTATTTCCTTTCACAAATAGAAAATTAATTGCATAGACTTGCACAAAGTGCAGATATAACTCGTTATGTATTGTTAAGGCTGTCTGTGATAAATTTATCAAGCTTAGACAAAAAGTACTCTGAAATCACAATGGATCCATCTTAATTAACGTTCTTTAAGTGACAGGTACACCTGTTTGGAAATGGGAGGTAAAAGCAGACAAGTTTTCTGGAAGCACAGTAATAATGGTCTCTGGTTATAGAAGAAGGTGGAACATATAAACTATTCTTTGATTTGAGCCCTGTTACTACCTTTCAGAAATCAAATTCAGTCCTGTTTTGCAAATGAATTGTTCCCATGTATCTGCAAAAAAACCCCAAAGATACCAGACTTATTTTCATGAGATAATGGCTATCTCACTGTTGACTAGTGATATAATCAAGCAGTTAATGGGTTCACCTTCACTCCATATAAAGTCCAGCTCTAAATACAGTTATGGCATATGCTGTTTATAGAACTCTTCAGGCATAAAACTGTCATATAATTGTTAGCTATCCATCGTATTTGCTGATACAGCTTATCTCTGGTGCCATGCTGTGTACTGGAGTGGTGCTGTGGAGACTGTCCTTAATGACAGTAGAAAGCAGAGGGTGAGCAGAAAAGGTGACACAGTTTACCCAAAAAAACCAGCAAACGAGAAGGTCAGGGACATGGGGACATGTTACTGCACTGTGCTGAGTTGCCTTGGCAAGAATATACCACAAGGTAGAAAGATAAAGAAGAAATGGCAAGTGCTGCACTTGTGGTTGAAGGCAGCTAGACCTGCTGACGGGTACCTGAGCACTGAGAAGAGTTTTCAACACGATTGTATTTCGCTCTGGTTTCTTCTGGATTCAGGTTGCACCCTGGCCATAGACTCCAGGGGGGAAGAGGACTAATCAACCAGCAGCTAGAGGCTTTCACTGGGGCCTTGCATAGCTGCTTCCCCAGGGCCGAACGAGGTCTGGGAGAAGGGAGGTGTGGTGAGCACCAGTGTGTGTCCATCACTGTCAACCTACAGCAAAACATTCGCCATAAAAAGACAGGCTCGATACATATTTTAAGATCTATAGTTGTTAAATTGTGATTTAGTTGTTATATTGTTATCTGCAGTCTCAGCTGTTACTCGAGCAGCAGAAAAGGTTTCAGAGACTGTCTGCTTTGAGCTACTCGTTACAGGCCTCACTTTCAGCTGTTAGGTTATAAACAGTTTTAAACTTCTGCTTTTCCCATGTGCTTTTCAGACACCATCCTCTGACCTACATTTCACCCCTTCCTGTACTCCTTTCTCCCACCTCTCTGAATTTTGAGAGTGCTGAGATCAGCCCTTTATTTTTGCCAGTACTTTTTAGGTTTAAATTCTAACAACAGAAAATAGAACTCAGTTTAATGTAGTTTCCTTCTATTTTTCTTGATGCGTTTGCCAAGAGACTCAAACTTTCAAAGAAAAGCAACCTGCAAAAGCCAGTTATTGGCCTGTTTCCTTGGTTGGTTCAAATAGTTCCAGAGTTTCTTGAGTTTTTCTGCTAAGCTATGCAGATACGAACATTCCTCCCTCAGTCTGAGCATGTACAGACCTCTCGGTGGTGGAGCATGATGGAATCTGTGTGATGCATAGTAATTCGTTCCAGTCGCAAGTGTCATTAACAGCAAAACTGTCTTACAGTTTTCGCCAGACAGGCCTCAAATAGTTTAAACTTTAAAAGGCAGATGTTTTGGTTTTGTTTTCCTGAAATAGCATCTGCTTTACTTTGTTCCTCAGATGCTCATGGGTTTAATAATGCAGGGATCTGTCTAAATTAGTGAGCTAAAAGTAATCTGGTGCAGAATAGCTATCTGTACTTTTAGGTTTGATCTGTAAGCTAATGTGTAAATGTAAAACTATCCTTCCTTCAGTCTACAATAGCACTGCTACTGGCGTTGATGGAAGGAGTTCACAAAGATGTCTTAGTGTGCTCACTATTTTAGTGATAATCCTGTTTCCTTGCTGTTTAGAGCTTCGTTACAGCCCTGTTCTGTAGGAAAATGTGCCCTCTTTTACGACCAATGTATATTTCCCTTCCTTTCTTCTGTTTCTTTTCCTTTATATTCTTCCTTTCCCTGCAGCAGCTCCAAATCCCACTCTCTTTGCTATTCACCACTGTCCCATTTTTTTTTCTGTTATAATGCTCTCAGCAGAACCGCTGATGCTGACCTCTTATGTGCCATTGTTATGCTTTGGTACTAACATCCCAAGGTAAGTGAGAGAGTTTTCATTTCTTGGTTGTTATTTGAGATTCTGACTTGGGTAGGTTTCATTGTCTTGGTTAAACCTCTGGGCATGAACTGAAGATTCTCTTTCACAGTCAAACAGCAGAAAAAATTTCAGACATCATAGAACTGGGATATGCCGTTCAGGCTCAAAAAATACATCAAGTAGGAAGAACGGAGCTCCTGGCTTTGAATTTAGTGTGTCAGTGGTGTGGGGCTTAGATTGATGATGTCTCAGCCTTATTATTCTCCTGCCCTTTTTGGTAGTGGCCATGTTACTGCTCTTGATCTTCTTGATAGAAGAGCTTGAGGTTTAGTCACACTCTGACCTCTGTCAGTGTCATTTCTAGATTAGATTAGAGATTAGGTTTATCATCTTTTTTATTTATTTTCTTATTCCATGCTTCTCTGGGCTCCACACGTTAGAGTCTACTGACTGCCAGCTTCTTTGATATCAATTTCAAACCTGTAGCTGATTCTGTGTTGTCTGAGCAGCTGCTCACTTTCAGTCAACAATTACCCAGAATTTTCTGGGATATACATCCCTGTCTGTTCCAAAATCTGAACTCTTTTCCTTTCAGCAACTTAGAAGAGAGTGGAAGGTGAAAGGAAAAAAGAAATGTGTGTGAGATCTACGAGTTTTTGTCAATGCTTATAGAGCTGCTTCCCCATACTGAATTTTTCTAAATGAGTTGCCCAAATCTTTGGCTTAAACCTTTGCTTACATCCAAGAAACAAGTTTTCTGTGTCAGTTACATTATGATAAATCTGAATACCCATTTCTGGTGTCCAGCTCTCAAAACCTTGATTCTTTTTAAAGAATCTTTGGAAAACAGAATAATTACCTGTTTGAGTAGTATGTACATCTCTGGCTTTTGTTGCTTGGATTTGTAGGTGAAAAAATATGGGTTTGGATCGTAGGTACCAGATGCAAGGATACAAGGGTAAGTTTATTAATAGGACTTGTATGTATCATACAACAAGGTGAGCTCACATAAGCCATGATTCAGCGTGGTACATGAAACATCTAGATAACCTTAAGCAACAGACTGATTTCAATTAGATCCTTATCAGAGTTACACTAGTCCATTTAAGGAGTAGAAGCAACAGCATGTAACTCCTGTGACACAGATTTCACAAACTGAATAGTTCGTAATTAATATTATGCAGAATTGTAAGGGGTAGAGCAGTGCACAGATACTCTGTGGTCTCCTCTCTGCATGAAATACTTGATACTTACAGTGAACCTTTAATGACTGGTCCATAGCCCACAAATGTAAGTGAAACTGAAAAAGATTCAAAGAAATTGGGAACGCTAATTAACTACCTACAGCATAAAATGGGTTGCTTAAAGTAAGGTTTTGTGTTTTCTGTCAGTTAACTAATCTCAAAGATGTTATCTTAGGCTGGCGTGTGTGTATAAATGTGAGGGCATAAAAGCTGAAACTTAATGTGATTTTTTTTTTTTAATCCAAATAATTTAACAAATATAAACCTTTATGTGGAGGTAGAAACACTGGTGCAAAAGTGCCCTGTTTCCATGTTGCCCATCCTTATTCCTTCATAGGAATATCTGAAAGGGACTGATGTCCCTTAGCAATGCCATGCTGTGGCGAGGTGCCCTCTCCCTGTTCCCTCCATGCAGGCCAAAGGCAATACTGCTGATTGCTGCCCAAGGTGGCTGGCAGAGCCATAGAGGCAGCAGAGGCATCGGCACCAAAAGCCTCTCATCTGCTTCAAGCTCAAGTAGCCTGTCTAGCTTAACCAGTTCAAACAGCTGGCTTGAACTCACCCGGCTGACTCTGACATGCATCAGAAAGTGAGTATCTGATCTCTTCCGCTGGCAGAAGAGTGGATGGGGAGGAACAGTTCACAGCAGCACTGTCCTCAGTTGGATTGTGAAGAACTTATCTGTCAATGGCCTAACTGTCTTCACAGGGTCTTTTGTAATACAATTAAAGCACTACCTGTTGTGTGTGGACATGGCTGAACACAGAGAAATAGAGCTGCATCAGTCATAGCCACATCTGTAGGGAGAAAGATATTTCTGGATTGGACAGCTGTACTGTTAGAAAAAAAAAAAGTGAGAGCTCACTTTCTTTCTAAAACTAACCCCTCCTTTCCACCCCCTGCAACTCTCTGGTTCAAGCTGGTTTTCAGTAGATTATCTGCAGAGTCCCTACATTAATCCCTTTTTTCTTCTGTGGTTAGCTTTCAGCTTTACAGATAACATTGAGAAACAAGTCACCATAGAAGTAGTAGAGTGGCCCAGGAATTTTTCTGATGTCCTGGGATGATCCAAGTCAGCTTGATACAAGGTATACAGAGAACAGAGGCAGCCACCAGGCTACGTGTTTTGGCTGTGAGTGAGGCGACAAGATTTCCTGCTGTCCTCAGAAGGGAAGCGGTTTTGAGAATGTACAAGAAGCTTTGTTTTGGAGGTTACTAGCCTACCACAATCCACTTCCCTCTACAGATGATCAGAATGAAGGGGGAGATTGGTGAAGACTTGCTTTATCCTACAGGACAGAGCAAGCTCCCTCTCCCTCTGTTTCACAACCAACTGTGATTCATCCAGCCATGTTTGCTTTCTTATGTTTCATAGAATGGATGTATTTCATGCTGAACTGTATTCAGAACTGAGTTCAAAGCAACTACATTTGATGGGATTGATTACTGGTAAACGAACCTTTTTCTGTTCCACTACTAAAGCTCAGCATGTCATAGTTATTTCTTTTTCATTTTGGAAAGACTAGCTCTGTTTTCTCAGGCAGGAAACAAAAGCTTGTGGTACAGAACATATTTTTTGGAGCCTTGACTCTATAAATAACTCTTCTATAGAGCACCTAAGATATGCCAAAATACCAGGTCTAATGTGAGCCATGGAGGAAGTTTATGCAGAGCTGCTTAGTAATTTGACATTTGCGTCAATGCTCAGTGTGCTGCTTCACTCCACAATATATCAACAGAGAAGCCACGCAATTTTAAGTGCAGTATGACTGCACATTCTTAACTTTGCTGTGTTCGCAGCAGGACTAGGGTTGTATTTCTGAACCTGGGTTCAGAGGGACATTTTAACCTTCTAGGTGTGTACCTCCACTGAAGTTATACAAAAGCTGGAATAAGATGTAGTGTTACTATGCTGGACTGAAAAAAAATTAAAATGTATACCTATGTCACTATCCAGCAGCCACCAGGATAAAGGAAGTTGTGTTCCAGTTGATGCATGCAACAGCATCCTGTGGTGGAGAGAAGTGGTGACTGCACTTCTTTGCCTTTTGGGCTAGCTGCCTTCAGGTATTTTCTATCAGAATCCGTCTTCAAAACATTTCTTGTCTTCCATCCTCCTCTGAAGTCTCCTTTGTCTTCAGGCTAGTTATTCTTCAGGAAGTTCTTCAAGTTTCAGAAAACACCCAGGGGATAGTTGGCAATCCACTGGAACTGAGGAAAGCTGAAATCATGACTTTGCAATATATTTCTGAGAAACTAACTTTAAGGACTTATTCATCCCTACTGCCTGTGTCTGGAACTTGATCCGGTAAGCATAAATGACATACAAGCAATGGAGAAAAGGTTGTACTCAGAAGAAGTGCATTTTTTCTCTTTTCTTCTTTTAAAAAATAGTTGTATCTGAGACTCGAAATCACTGATACCACTGCAGGGTCACCTCAGATGTTTTTGGTATCCTGATGTATTTTTCTTTAAAAGCTTAAGTTTTTGGAGGATAGATGCTTAGCACAGTTTTGTTTCTTAGCTCAGGAAAATGAGACCTCCAAAATCACTTATCACTGTGTTCAGCTGCTCTTTTTGTTTTACTTGCTGTTAAAAAACTGTGTAATGTGGACTGGTTGTACCTAAATAGTCAATACCATTTTCATTATTGGTTTAATTATCAGTTTATTGTGGCTGTCATGAAAACACCAAAGCAATGAGTCCTGTGTCATGCTGCCAAGGAAGAGCAGGGCCTTACAGGATGAGTTAATGGGGGGGTGAAGGTGAGAGAGGACCTTCTGGGCATGTGGCTGTTTGTGTGTGACAGTAGTGATGGCTTAGTAGCAGAACTGAGGGTGCTGGGGCTGTATGGGAAAAAACAAGGGTGAGTGGGGAGGAGAAGCTGGAAGCTCAGAACAAGGCATTTGAAGATGATGTGATGAAACAGTAGGGGATGTTAGAGGAAATCAAAGCACAGAGTAAAATGGCTGGGGCAAAAAGCAAGGAACATTACCTCTGTAATCTGTGTGGGGTGGAAAGGACCAAGAAGAGCCCAGAGGGAAAAGGTGGGCAGAAAGAAGGGTTATTGTGTTACTCTGCCTGGAAATAGGTGATTAATATTTTATTATCTGAAACTAATTACTGTAGAAGAGCCTAAAAGGACAGAAGTTGCTTGACTAAATGTGGATGCCTGCCTTGCAGGTATTGATACCTCAGCTTATTTAAATTTCCTGTATAGTAGATGGGGGGTGGGGGGGGAATACTGTTACATTTTCTTTCCGTTAGGTTGAGTTACATATCCAAGACTTGGGGTTTTTTTCCCATGGTTTCTAAAGGGAATCTAGAAGTAGCACAGAGGTGGGTGGGCTGCTTCTGTATATATACCCATAAATATGTGTGTAAGTGTATATATGTACACTTATGTGAATATCTGAAGTGTGGTGAGATGAAGGGCCCAAGCCCTCAATCTCACCTGTGAAAAGAAGGCAGCATGAGTCCTGTGATAATGTTTGCTTGAGCACCTTTGTACCCTGGCCGCAACTCAAAATGATGGTATGGGCAGAGAGTACTTGTGCCCTGTCTGTCAACAGCACCGAGTGGCGTACAACCCGTCGGTGAGTGTACAGAGGAATGTCTTGGGGCCTACCAGCCATTGTCATAAATGCATTGGGTTTCTAAGGGCAGGGCCTTTACAAAACTCTGTAATAGTTCTGTGCTTTTTAAAATTTCTCTTCATTCACCAGGTTCTGTTATGCACAGTGTCCTATAAATTGGTGGTCAGTTTATGGTACCAGGTTGTTTTGTTTGGCAGTACTTAAACATAAGCAGAGTTCTTCTGAAAATAGGATAACAACACAAAGGTTACCTAGCTCCTTTAAATAGGTGGCTACTCGGACCCAAATTTCACAAGGAGCCTGCAGTGTACCTGAAAACTAGAAAGCGAGTGTCTCTAGTTGATAAAACCAAAACTGGAGGAACACAACACTCTGGTGACTGTAATAGTATGACTGTATTGTGTAATAACTATAATAGTGACAGTATCTGAAAGTGTAACCTTTAATTACTCTGCCTGTTTCTCCAAACTCTTTAGGAAGGAAAAATAACACCCATTTCACACATGTTGTGAAAATTAGATTTCCTCACAGACAAGAATGTAGGAATGTCTCTTCTAACCCAATATTTTTGTCTCTAAGGGTGACCAATAGCTGATGCATAAGGGAGAAAAGATAGTGTGGCAAGCAGAGGGGGACACTGTCTGGATTATAATTTCCTGCTTTCAGCAGTTTGTAGATTGGAATTTTCTGACTCTGAGTTTGCTTTCAAAGCATCTTCTGTAATAGTCCAGAATGGTGCTTTCCCTTATTAATGCATTTATCTGCTTTAAGATTGCTTCTGTCTTCTGGCATCTAGGTCTTCCTATTCAGTTTGGTGCTACCTGCAGTGCATTCTAGTTTACTTTAGGAGCCTAACAGCCATTTTCAAAAAGTGATATAAGAAACCAGGTCTTTTGAAAGTCATTGGCTATTATTGATAATGAGAGTTGAGTTCTGTAGCAATTTTTGGAAAAATATTGCCAGAATCAGTGTGGGGTTTTGGAAATGAAGGTAGTGAATCCATCTGAACGCTGGTTTGTGTTTGGGGAGGGGGGGAAGACAGTAGAAATGGGATACGTTTAACTTGAAGTTATCCAGGATTTAAGTAGAGAATTTGCCATGTGACACTAGAGAACTGAAATAAGATGGGCAAAGTAACTCCTCACTGTTCTTAATGCAGGAGGTGTTTGCAAGTGCCACTTTGCAGAGCTTTTGCATCAATCTGCAACACATCTTTGACCTGGCACAAAGAATCCTGCCATCTCCAGGAGAGCAGCGATGACATGGAGGGGACAGAGGGTCACAATCTGATGAAAAAAACATCATAACTGGCAAGTTTGCAACATCAGAACCTGCTGGTTGCAAAGGAAAAAAGCACAGGCAATAAGGACACATTAGCAGCACATACCTCTTACATGAGCCAAGTTACCACTAACTTCTGCCATGGACAGTATCCCAATTGCTGATCAAACTCTGACTTACCTGCCCTATCTAGAAGCCTTTATTTTTTTCCACAGAGGACAATCAATAGACCATATTAGTGAGTATAGCAGATATCAGATGGTCTCTCCAGCAAAACTCTGGCCTGCTGTACCTCTGCCTCTGTTATAGGCAGAAATGTTAGTTTCTTTAACTTTTTTAGGTGGTGGTTGTTGGGTGTGTATGTATGCCTGCTGTTCCCCTTTTCATACTGACTTCTCTCCTAGCGCTTGCTAAAAGTAGCACTGAAATCAGTCCAGGTCCCTCAACTTCTCCCGAGGGAGGATGTGGAGTGAGGTGAAAGTGTCTACCACAAGTACATAATTTTCTTTTCACTTCATTGTTCCTTCTCCATCTGACTTGGCAGGTGTGCTGAGCGGGAATGGTGTGCAAATCGATCCCGAGGCAATCAATGACACGGCAGCTGGCCAGAGCTGAACACCAATGCGTTGATCGCCTCCAAATCAATTCACACACTGCTCTTGCTCAGGTTACCTGCCATTTCAGAAGGAGGGAGGGATGGGGAAGTGAGAAGAAAATTGCACAAAAAGTATTCCGGGACCTTTCTGAATAGGCCACTTACTTGCAATCCTTCCTCTCTTGTACGTGCATTTATACTAGATGTAATTATGTGATAAGGCTACAATGCAATGCCTTGTTTGACTTAGATGTTGCTCAAAGGGAACAGAGTAGGGCCCTGGAGAATGACTGGCAAATTATGTGGAAGAGACGGAGCAGTCCTGCATCTTCACTGTTTTCCACCTTGTGTGTTAGGTATTTAATCTAGTCAAGCATTGCTGCTTGGATGCGTGCAAGCTTAAATAATCATGCAGGGCACTGTGCCACGGGGAACTGTGGCTCCTAATTTCTGAACACTCTTCAAGGTGAATGTTTTTTGTTTTGCTTTAATAAGCCAGAAGTTGTGCATGTCGAAAGTGCCTTTTGTACAAAGATCTCAATTTACTTGGCAAACTTCCATGCATTAAGTCTCCCTGCTTTGCTGTCAAGGAGTGAGGTATTGCTATCTCCATTAAGAGCAACTGAGCCAGGAATAACTGCCTATCCTCTTCGCATTGCTACTGCTTCCTTTCATTTTCCTTTCTTCACATGGATACTGGCCCTTAATTTAGAGTGTAGATTGTTGGGGCCAGAGATGGTTCTGGCTTCAACAGAACTGGGATGGTACCTCATCCCCATGCCAACACAAGGGCCTCTCCCTTTTTCTTCTCCTGCAAGTGGCTGGCTGTTACCCAAGTCAGTGCTGTCTTTAGGGATTCTCTGGTCTGTGCCACAGTTGCCATGGTCCCTAGGGAAGCAGTCAGCAAATAATTTAGGGGTAGGACCACCCAGCAGCCCCTTTTCCTTGCCTGTCACTGACATGAGACCCTGGCAAAAGGCAGTCTTGCGTGGGAGCTCGGATACATATACACAGAGGATAATCCAGCAGGGAACTCAGTCTTACACAAAGGTGGCCATGAATCGGGTCCTTTGGCTTCATATGCGCTACATGTTGACTGGGGGGGATAAATGCAGCTGGCTGAGTTGATTGCTTAAAGCAATGCTGAAAGGCAATGGCAGATCTGTGAAAAGACTTGAATATCATATGCTCCAGCTCATGCCTTTTCTTCGTACAATAACACCAGTGTTGTATGATTAAATATGTTCAGAGACCACCACTGTGTAGGGCTCTCTGTGTGTCCTCTTACAGTTTAGGGTACCGCGAGGCCCATGTGGCATAGGAGCTGTATTCCTCTTACAGCAGAAGGTAGTAACAGTGTACTCAAAACAGGTATGGCCACGTCAATAAGGAAGAGCTAGCATTTATTTCTTTTATTAGCCGTTAATTTTAAGGAGTGCTGATGTGCTTGTCTGTTTTCAGTAGTCCAACTGCAGCTAATCGTAACAGGAAGTAAATATTGGCCACTGCCTTAGGAACACATCAGATCACAAGCAATTTGTGGCAGAAGTTGTCTTTTTGCTCGGCACCTGATGTCATGAAGCCTTATTTCTAGCTGGGGAACAAGAGTTCAAAGGTTGCCTGTCACATATCCCCTCCTGCTCCCAGATAAAGCTGGCAGGTGGAGGCAGGCAGCTGACTGTATGGCAGAGCCCAGTTGTGAGCTGTGGCCAATTGCAAAGTATTCAGAGTGCCGTGGGGGAGGTCTAAGAAGAACTAAGTGTCTGAAACAGCATAAGCATGCTATTTCTTGTTTTTCTTTTTGAGAATGGTGTACTCTGTTGCTTTATGTGAAGTTTAAGAGCATAGAAGAATATCTGTTGTTTGTAATCGAGAGTTATGGTGGTTTTTTAAAAAAAATACATTTGGTAGTCTTCTATATGCCCTTAAAGTTTTAAATCTGTAAATGAGGTGTATATTTAAGGCAGGCATTGCTTTGAATTGATAGGCTGCACTAGAAATGGGCCATCTTCAGAAACATTGTGTGGGTAGTTTCAAAGTTTGTGAATAGAAAAGACTTCCAAGAGTCCAAATACCGTAGTTACACAATGTGTAGGAGCAGTGCCTGTACTGTGGTGTTGAAGTTAAGGAGATGGAGCAAGCTAATGGAGTGCTTTACTTGTCTGGTACTTGGAGTGATGCTTTTCGTCTGTAACTGATACCTCTGAATCCCAGACGGATAGATGTCACCTACTCAGCATGGGTACCAGCTGAATGCGCAGAGGGTTAGCGATAGGCTGCTGAGCTTTCAGTGCCATCTAGAATTTTTTTTTGGTGTTAGCATTCATGAGAGAATCCTGTTTATCACCACTACATCTCTGCACAGGGCTGGCTGGCATTATCTGGAAAGGGGGCTACCATGGTGATGCTTTGAGTTGTATGCCAGGTTCCATGTTCACTATAAGTATGGGAAGTATAAAATAGCCATATATATGGCTTATGGAGGCTCCCAGCCCTTGGAATGCTCATGCAATAGACCCTTTGGAGCTGGAGTCCCAAAGAGTCTGGAGAGGGATGGTTGTCTTACTAGGCTAAGAGTCTGGAGATGCTAACGGTCATGGAAATCTAGGATGGGTGGCATGACCAAAGAAAGGTTCTCACAATTGCCTAGTTGTTGGCACTCTTGTTCAACACTCCAGTATGCTTCACGTGTTGTGATAGGGAAATAAAGATGGACACCTTTAAAATCTTAGGAATCATTCTTGAGGAGTCTTGTGTCATGAGACTTGCCCACATCTGACTTTTATCCAGATAAGTCAGGCTCTAGGGCATGTGTGCATGTTGAAATGTAACCTGGACCATTATCACTCTGAGCTGCCCAGCTCTGGTCCCCCAGAAAAGACTGTGGACCTTTACTGAGCAGCCTAGTGTTGTCTGGAGATGGGCCAAAGTCAGAGCATGTTGAAATCTTGTCTTCTGGCCCCCTCTGGCTCTCAGGGGCTTGAGCTGCTTTCCTGGGGTCTGAGGAACACTGGTACTGAGGAACAGCTTGCCCAACAATAGAGCTATTTACTGTAACTCCAGCATTGCGGGCTGCTATGGGTCGCCCCTCAGAAGTGGGGGACTCCTGTGGATGCTGAATCTAAGCTTTGGAGGTGCTGTCATGGCAGGGAAAAAGCACCATCTAGGCAACACAGGCATGGTATTTTTTCCAGTAGAGATACTGATGGGGTTTTTAACCAATGTTGGCTTTGTGAGACTTAACTTTTTACAATAATCTTCTAAGATAAGTATTTTCTTGAACTTGAACCCTTCAGTTATGGCTTTTGTTGGGATCAGAAGGTCTGTTTGGTGTATTTTCCCATCCCTAGGGTGTGGCAACGTAAGATAGCAAGACATACTGATTGCTACCTTCTGATCACACCCTTAACTGTTCCCATGTTTGGCTGTTGCTTAGAAGTAAAAGCCCAGATTAGTTGTGGTGGGCTTTTCTTTTTGATCCTGGACAAGATGTATTTCTTTCTTCTTGAATGTGGTTCCTCTGCTGTCCCACTAACACACTTGGCTCCGACCCAGAAAGGCGTCTGTATTCTTCTCTACCTCTCCTGTGGCCTGATGGAGCCTTTCCTCTTGCAGCCCTTTAGTGAACGACGGCAGGAGGCAGGCAGGGAAGAAATGAAAGGAGAATGGCGGGGGCGGAGGAGGGAAAAGAAAAGCCTGATAAACTTATAATGTTCAAGTTCTGACTTTGGCCTCTAATTTCTTCAGCTGGGAGCTGGTCCTTGAACCCTCATAGGGGACCTCTGTAGCTCCTGGCTTCTCTCATTATTTCCCCCCCAGGGCCTCTCAGCTTAAATTGCCACATTTCATTTGTCTCGCTCAATCTGAGCACTGACACAGAATGGAAATGCAATGCCACCTGACCCGGCTGACCGATAATGGCTGGGAAAATTGTACATTCATGTCCATAATCAGACTGAAGAGATGCAAGGAAATAAAACTTCACCTGCTGCAATCCCAATTATTTCTTGGTCTTATAACCTGGCATGGGAGGGTACGCTAACTTTAACGGTCTTGCATGGTGCAGGCGGCGGCTCCTGCGTGCTGATGTGTGAGAGCTGTCGGGGTAAATGCGGGTGGCTGGGGGAGTGCATTGCATGGACGTTCTGTGGGCCCCTTCCACGCGTGTTTCCAGGGCAGTCTTCCTTGTGGGCACATCCTCCGTGGAATGTGTCCGAGGGTGCTGTGGGATGGAGGGCTGGCCTTGGGCGCTTCTTCCCAGCAGTGCCAAGCTGTGGAGCGCAGCAGGGTTACAGCTGGGGCCTGGAGAGACCCGTTTGATCTGCTGGTGTTCACTTGGAGGGGGTTTGCAGTTCTGAACCCAGGGTGGGAAATGTCCCTGGGCTCCCCGAGCCCAGCCGTGGCTATTGCACCGTGAGGTACACCCCGACTCCGTACCAGTTCCTCGGGCCAGCGAAGGGGAGAGGATGAGCTGCCATGTAACTGAGCAGTGTCGGTATGCCTCCCGGTGCCGTTACGCTCCTACGGCAGCCAAAGGAAGCGGCGGGGGGGGGCGGGGGGTGGAAGAACTTTGTGCCCGGATTTACAGCCTTCAGCTTGTCCATCCGTGTCGTCCTTCAGCATCATCCAGCCGGAGGGGGAAACCCCTCCGCGGTGCGAGCAGTAGCGAGGGGCCCGCTGCTCGGGCTGACGAGCCCCCGCATCCCGCCGCAGGCCAGCGGCCCGGGGCGGCAGGCGCTGGGGGGACGGGGCGCCCGGCGGCGCGGGGGGCAGCGCGGGGCCGGCAGCGCCGCTCTCTGGCCTCACGGGGGCGCCGCCTGCCCGCGGACGCGGCGGCCGCGGCGGGACAAAAGGCGGCGGCACCGCCCCGGGCTGGGGCCGGCCGGGGGCCGGGGCAGGGCGGGCCCGCGGAGCGGCTCTGCCGGCCGAAGAGTGCCTGGCGGTGGCGGAGGCTTCCCGGTGATTCATGCCCGCCGTTTGCAGCTGGCTGGTTACATTATTGAACCCTCCCGCCGGAGGAAAACCCCGAGAGGGACGGAATTTTTTCAAGAGCAGACGAGCGTGATGCTTTTGGGCAGGATCCCATCAGCAGCTGCTTTGCCAGGCCGGAGTGGGCCGGGGAGGGAAATCGCTTGTACTTTCGTTCCCCTCTTTGATCCCAGCCGGTATGTAAAAGAATTGCAATTACGCTTAGGCAGCACCTTTTACCCCCCAAGCATCCAAATTCAAATGTAAACCTGAAGATCAGCTTTTTTCCTTTTACTTTTTTTCTCCCCCCCCCCCCCTTTTTTTTTTTTTTTTTTTTTTTTTAAATAAGATCCATGTTACCGCGTGGGCGCTCTGGCTTTTCCCTGGTCTTCCCTTTGGATCTCCCTTTTGTTGGTTGTATGGGCTGAAGTCCCCTGGGTGGCAGCTCGAGCTACTCATTCATCATCATAACAACCGTTTAGTGTAAAATTAACAACAACTTAACTACTACAGCAATAAACATGGTCCTGCATTACCACAGATTGATGAGGATTACTTAGTTACAATCAGCTGGGGCACAGCCAGGAGAGGAGAAAGGCTGCCAAATCAATAGCTTTCCCAAAGTTTAAAACTTAACCTCCTCCGTTTAGTGTTGCTGATGCTCGGGAGCTTGTGGTGGCTGGGTTGGGAGGAGGAAAAGGGAGGGAGGGGAATTTCTTCCCCCCACCCACCGGAAAGTTGGCACTGTAGTATTTGCTTTGTGGGAAGAAGAGTACAAAGTCTGTTTCTTCGCGTGTGTATCTGTTTGCACACCTGACTTCTTCAGCTTCTATCTTGAAAAAGGTCCGATTGGTTGATTATCTAAATATATTTTGCCTTTAATTCCTGCACCGTTTATATTCGCGGCTTAACCTTCTAAAATGCAGCAGCTGACCCCTAAACGGGCTGACAATCGATCCCAAACAACAATGCTTGAGAGAGAAGTGTTCAGGCAAATCGGACAGACTCGACTAATACAATATGCTGAGTATCTGGCTCTTGTTTCCCATGTAAACTCAGAAATGCTCATCACAAGAAACAAGATACAAGGGGAAAATAGTTAAGTACACCTAGAGCTGCATCCAAACAAAAGAAAAGGCCTAAACAAACCCAAGGTTTTCTTTTTCTCCCTGAGCCAAGTAATCCCTTTGATTACATCTAATACCTGCCAAAACCCAGATGGTATGCCCACCCATCTCACAGTGTGATAATGCCACATTGTGAAATCTACCCATTAATATTAATTGTCAGCTAGAGAATCTGTCTGAACTACTAAAGCTTGAGGTTGCCTTGAGAAAGCAGGGCATGATTTAGCAGGGATTTAAAGATAATTCTTATTCTTTCGTTCTCTCTCTCACATACGTAGAATGTTAAACAACAGCCCTAGAATGTGATTCCAATTTCTGCTTCTCACAAATCTGGTCTTAAACCACTGTGTACTTGGGGTCTCCACCTGATGACCAAAATATTACCTTAGATTGCTATGGGTGTGTAGGCTTCGCATAGGTACACTATACTGTGCTGCCTGAATCCTGACTCCCTGCTCAAGACAGATGTGCCCTACCATGCACATGTGACTCTTCTTTCTTTCCGTTGCTTCCCAAATACCCTCTCAATAATGGACTTGGTAATCCTTGGGAATTACTAGAAAAGTCTTTTGGAAACTATTTTTTTCAATTCTATTAGACACGTTGCAAACTCAGTGGTCAAAGACAGTGGGAAAGGAAAGAGAAAATGAGTCTAAAAAAAACCCCAAAACAACCTGTAGTGTAGTAAGGGAGCTGCCCTCCCCAAATTTTGAGGAACTACAGCTGGGCCTAAGACAAAATGGTCCTCCGATCCACTGAAAAGAGAGAAAGAGAAGTGTGAGTGAGAGGAGGCAGAATGAATATGTATTGCCATACATCACCTTAGCTCTTGCCGGCTCATTTCAAGCCCTTTTTTTGGGATAATGGTAGTCTTTATTTGTTCTAATGGCTGGCTATTGTTATTCATCTGTAGGCCTCAAACACAGTTTTAGACTGATTGTGGCTTTGCCGACATGCAAAAAAGTAACCATGGGATCCTGCTGTGGCCCAGACACAACCTCACAGAGGCGGGTTCTGGTCTTGGACAGCACTGAACTGTCCCGGAAAGCAGTGATAAATCTTGATGTACGCTGCTCTCAGAACCGCAGAAGCTCGTGGTCTGTTGCTGGATATCACCAGTTTTACCTGCATGAGGGACAAGCTCTGAATGTTGGACCTGAAGACATAAACGTTTGTCCTGCAACCCCTAGTCAAGCTGCTTTTTTACTAATCCCTAGCATAGATGCTATATGTACTAGCGGCTCAATGTAAGCTGGCACTCTTAGGATAGAGTAAAAAACCTATGCAAACAAGACTGTGGCAAAGCTACCCAGGCCTGGAAATTCAGGTTCTAAAGTCTACTGTTCCATCCTTCCCTCATTCCTTTGCATCTGACTATTCTGCAGCAATTTAGGTAATAAGGCTCTTTGAAATGGGAACAGTCAGACATAAAAATATATGAATATGTAAACCAGATTTGTATTATCAGAGGTTCATATCAGTATAGGTGTGCATGAGGCTGTGTTTCTTTCTTTGTTGTTTTTCTTCCCACCAAAAACCTTTGTGGCTCATTTGCCTCCCCACAGTGGGACCTGGGTGTCTTGGGACCCTATCAGAAGAGCTTTCGAGTCATTTTTTTAACAGTTGCAGCTCCTTGGAAAGGTACAAACCTCACTCACCCACCACCCCCCAGGAAAACACGTTGGCATGGGCTTCACAGAATACCTGAAAATCTGCATTGCTTTCCCAAGAAGCTGCCACCACCCCCACCATCAGCTCTTGTGTCACAAACAGCCAGCCTGGGCCTGCTCTGCCTTACCTTCGCATCCTCTCTCTGGTATCATCTGAGCAACACCAGGAAGAAAGAGATGTGAAATAAAAAGTGGAACAAAGGACCCCTTTCCTGCCACCCCTGAAGCTGATGGCAAGAATCCTGCTGACTTCAGCAACACTAACGTTGTTAAGAATAGATCTGTACTAAATTCACTGTTGTGTCTGCAGCTCGTGTAGACTTTTCTTGACTTGCAACGTGTGTGCACATGCACGGTGAGGGGAAATGTACAGTTTTTGGCAACTGAAAGTTTAATCAAAAGGCCACTTTTCCCATCTGTTATTTTTGGGCCCAGCCTCCCGAGGGTCAGCTTGATGACATTTCATGCTGCTTCTAATCAATTTTATACCAGGAAGCAGTATGAGAGCTGACTACCAGAGAGCTGGAGTGGCATGGAGCTTAGCACTGGGAACAGAGCTGGAAAAATATGTTGGGGATTTTGGGGCATAAACAAATGTTTCCTAATCTGGACTGCAACTCCGTCAGGCATGTACCAACAAGCAAATGTCGATTGGAGCTGAAAACCAGCAGGTTCTACTACAGCGTAACCTGTAAATCCACATCTTGACAGGCATGTTGTGGTACGCAGAGCTATAGTCTCTGGGAAATAAGGTAACACAGGAATCAGATCATGGAATCAAATAGTGTGATTATCACTGCTTTTTGGCTTTGTGTAGCCAAAGGAAGTAGGCAGTAGTTTGTACTAGTTATTTCCTATATAACTGTTTAGATTGGGCTTGATTTTTTTGGAGCTTGAAACCCTGGAGGATTAAATGATCTTGAAGACACAGACCTTTTTTTCCCCCAGCCTGTTTCTCCCCCACATCCTTTCCATCCCATGATTGCCTCTTCCATGGCTGGGGAAACAGAGATAGGTATGTACTTATTCCTGGGGGCTCTGTTTCTCGCTCCATACACCTTCAAGAACCACGTGGGAACTACGTAAAATAAGAGGAAGAGCTAAGAGTAGTGGGGTCAGAGCTGGAGCAAGACTTCTCAGCAGGGCTGGCAAGACTGAATTTTGCTGCCTCAGCCATGAGATCTTGGGACCAGGCTTGGTGACCTTGGAGGTGTCAGAGGTCAGAAGCTAGGGAAAGACTGTTGCTGTCAGAAGGGAGCTGCTTTTCCAAGCTGGGCTGCAGCAGCCACCCCGAGCACTCACTCTGTGACAGCAACAGCAGCAGTAATCCTGGCTTCGGGGGACTTGACAGACCCGGTTGCTGTTGTAGTCAGCTGCTGGTCCTGTTCCTTGAAATACAGGAATCTGTATTTATCTGAAAGACCCTTAAAATATCTGGAAGATCCGCAGGAAAGATGGTTGAGCTTGGCGCTCATGCCCTGCAGTTTGCTTTTTGGCCATGTGAAACTTGCATTTCTGGGGGTTTCTAGCATGTTTGCAGGCAGAAAATGCAAGTAACACAGCTCCATGGGCTGCACTGACCTCTACTTTTTAAGCGATTAGCCCTAAACAGGTCTCAGGAGAACCTATAGGCTTGTAAGCTGAAGAACCCCCTTTAAAATAACATCTAGTTTCCATTGCATGCAGTTGTGACTCTTCCTGTGTCTAGTTGCTTTTCACCAACAGTCGTTACTTTTGGGGGACAGGTTTCCCTCAGCACAGGCAAAACTATTAGGGACACTTAGTGCCTGTATCAGCAGTGAGGGATCTGCAGGATGCTGAGTAGCTGATCTGATCCCAAAGCTCGGTTCTGGGGTAAGGAAGGAGTTTCTTGAAGAGTTGATAGTGGGCAGTTTGGGATGGAGCTGGCCACATTGCATCCATTTTGAGAATAATGTGTTTCATTTGACAGGGAAGAGGTAAAGTATTAGGTTTTATTTTAGCATATAAACACCTTTCTTAACAGTGTATCTGAGGAGTGTTATCGTTGTAGCCCACCCTGGAGAGCAGCTCTTTAGCAATGCAAATAGCAGGGTTCTGATGGTTTGGGCTTTTCTCAGTTTAAGGAATTACTGATCTGTCTGCTCCTCTTGCAGAGCAAAGCTGGGAGAAAGCATTGTGCTCCTGCATTTCATCTGCTTCAGTGCCAAGTATTAGACCAAACTTAACCTTCATCAGCAGTTTAATGGTGTGGTTCTGTAGCCGATTTGAATCAGCACTGCACAGGTTTGCTCTCTTCTCCGCCCTGCAGCTGTGTGCTCTTGTTGTGCGCTGCTTCTGGTGCTCACCTCTCCCTTCCCTTGCTTGATGCAGCTTGCTAAACCAGCAGGAAACTGTCTCGGCAAAAGGTAGCAAATATTTTTTTTGTTGGCTTAGAGAGCTAAATGAGGTCAGCAAGGTGGCAGTGCCAAACCTGGGGTGGGAGCATCTCTTGTGTGGACACAAGGTGTGATTCCGCAAAATGGGTGAGCCACCCTAATAGCTCACCGCTGCCGGGAAAAGCATTCCCAGAGGTGGTGTGGTGCCACCCCTGCGGACGGTGGACTTGGCCAACCTGTGGCGTCACAGCTTTCCATACGGAGGTTCCCAGAGGATTTTCTGTCGCGGGCCTCTGACTTGCCCAAGAGTACGAAGACAGATGGTGGCAGAGCCCAAATCCCAAACTAACCGCAGAGGAACAAAACCTTGTTCCTTTCTGTAGTTTAAACCCGAGTTTTGTTTTAATTAACAAAAACCGAAAAGGAACTCAATGCACCTTAGAATAAAGGTCCTTGGAAAGCAACAGCCTGGACCAAGATCTTTTATTTTTTTATCCAAGCACCTTTTGCTGGGGCAAGGTACACCGGTAAAGCACAAATCGCAGCTCTCGCCGGCGGGAAGGGATGCAGTTCCGCTGAGCTTCCACTGGGCTCCTCTGCTGTCACAGTTAACCCAGCGCCAAGTCACCGCTGCCCAGTCTGCACCGAGCTGCTTCCCAGCTGAGATCCCAGCCTGGAGACTCGGCATTGTTTCTGTCCAGAGGTCTGGATTACCAAAACTGACAGGTGTCACGGGGGTTACTCTGTTCTTAGTAGCGTTTTGAATTTGAAAAAAAATCCTGAAATATTAAAAATATCTTTAGAAGAAAAGGTGTTTCTAAGATACTGGAAATCCTGTTACGTGGCACCGCTCTGTTTTCCAGGCTGTCCGGATGATAGGTTATGGATGATATTGAAGCTCAGGATTATACAATGACTATTGTGTTAGACTTATACAATGAATACAGTGCCCTCCGGTTGAAGCAGGTTTCTTTTCCTATTCATGTTTATTTTATGCCTAAGTGAAACAAGACCTTAGTCTTATATAGTCTCTCAATATAAATATTTCTCTCTTTTTTTTTTTTTTCAAGTGTTCATGAAAAATGTGACAAGATGTCCACCAAGGTCACAAATGTAAGCATAAATAGCTGCAATTTAACATCAGTAGTTAGCAAACAAGATACCCTCGAGGTAAAAAGGCTGATAAAAAGAGGGCAGCGATGTATTAAAGATGCATTATTTGGGGGTCTATGGATATAATTTAGGCTTCACAACAAGGTCAGACTGATTTAATTCTCTCCGCAAAGGTCAGTCCAAGGCCTGGCTGTACTAACCTCTGTGCTCTCCATCTGTCTGCACTCCACGCCAGACACTTTCAATAGGTGATTGTGTGTTCATGACTGGATACAAACACATTGAAATTACCTCCAGGTCTAGGCCTCTCAAAGTGTTTACTCAGAGCCACCGCTGACCCTGGAGTAGCTGGTACCTATGGAACTTTACACATGGCTGCTGCTTTGAAGTGTTGCAAAGAAGGTCTGATATTTGCGATTTCCAAATGTTGCAAGTGCTGATGAGTATTCAGCTTCATAAACGCGTCGCTGTAGAGTCATAAACTCTTTATGCTGGTTTATTCTATGACCCTTGAAACGTGATTTTTTTTTTTTCCAGCACTGGTAAAAGTATAATAAGGGGAAGGCGGGGGACAACACCAAACAAAAACCAAACCCTTCAGATTCACTTTCTCTAAAATGAGGAAAAATGAAGAAACTGGTGTTTGTGTACATCTTTATTTGATAGTCCAGGTCTTTTAAAAATCTTCCTCCATAAGCAGGGAATTCTTTAAAAATAATTGACAGGACAAAATAAATATGCAATGTGCTGGTATCTGTTAGTCGTTTTCTTGCTACTTTTTCAACTTCATGCTAAACATTTCTGAATTCTTTTTTCATTTTAAGTAGGAAACAGGTTTATTAATCTGAAAGCAACAACTAGAGAAAATGAGGCCAGTGAATGCTTTGAGTTTTCAATAAATATTTAGCTCACTGAAATAGCCACACATGGTAAATAGCACTTGCTTTCATGAAAAAAGACCTGTACCTTTAGTGGAATATACACTTAATTTTAAAAAGAGTAAGAGACCTAATTTTTATCTGTATCATTTGAACTAGAAGGAGGTTATGAATTGATATTGCTTTCATTTTAGGTGGAAGGTATAAAGGTAAAATTATATAAAATGGCGTGAATTAATTGAATGTACCATGTTTAAAAAAAATAAAAAGAGCTCCACACAGTGCTCTTTTTCTTTAAGGTAACGTAAGTCTTCCATAAGTACAATATACACCTGGTTTCTGTAATTATTTTACATTCACACAATAAACAGTTTCAAAAGTAAAAAAGGGGCATCTGTGTTTGAACCAACAAAATCCAAATTGGGGAATTCAGAGCTTAGGATGCAAATCTCCACGGAGTATCTGGTCCTGTGTTTTCTCGAGCCTGCCTACCGTAAAGTCACCTAAAAAGAGAGAACTGCAAGAACAATAATACAGATCAGAACAAAGTAATTTAAAGTCAGATTTACAGATTTCTGCCTGTATTTCTCAGCTTAAATAACAACCCTGGTAAGCAAATTCTGATCTTAAACGATAAAGACTTTTTTTTTCTTTTTTTCCCCCAGGTATCTTATGAAATCAGCTATTGCTCTTGTGCATGATGTGCTCTGATGAATCAGACATAGTATTTGGCTCTTGAGGCTGTTTCAGTGGCCCTGCTTTTTTAAATTAGATGAAGGCAGGGACACAATCTGTGCAGAGAACACAAAAAGATTTAAGAAAACAGTACAGTGTAGAGCACAATTTTTTTAGAATAGTTGATGCCTGACCCACACCCCCATGCACACATGTGTCAGTGCACATACACCCATGGACACACTTCCATTTACTTTCTAAGAGACCGCACTGGCGGCCAGTTCACCTTTCCACCAAGTTCAAGGGTCACTGAAACACCTCTTCTTTGGGAAACTGTGCTGGTGTTCTTGCCATGGGGAATTGTTGAGGAGTGACACAAGAAGTCACTCCTCCATGAGATGAACACATAACCTCTGTGGGGTCCTGTCTCCTGCTGGCCGAAGGAGCTGGTACATGAACTTGGGGTCTTTACACTGAGTGGGTATTTTTAGAGTGTTTACTATTTGTGGTATTGTTGTCTAGCTACAGGAGTATTAAGGAATTCATAAGACCAAGTGTTTGCTTTAAAATACCTTGTGGGTGAGCTTTTATTGCTCAGGAATGGCACCACACGGACAGACCCTAGGAACAAAGTCCTCACACTATCTACAGAACAGGTATGGCACAAGCAGTGGCACATTAAGTTTTCCTCTTCTATCTTCCCCTGCCACCAGCCCAATCTCAGGAAGGACAAGCTCAGGAGGAAGAGGGCACCCCAGAGTCTGTGCTGTTTCACAGAAACCAGCATCAGGGCTACCTGTTGAGGTGGATTTGGAGGCATATTTGATGCACTTCCATGGGGCTTTTCCCAGAGGCTACTTGGGATTGGGCTCTTGGCAGCTTCTGAAAGCATCCTTCCTAGAAGCAGAGGCAATTTTTGGAGCAGTCGCTGCCTGTTGCATGAATCCACACCGAACAGGCTTTACAAATGTTTCTGACTCCAGCACCTAGA
The DNA here is from genome assembly GCF_023638135.1 of Falco biarmicus. NCBI lineage: Eukaryota > Metazoa > Chordata > Aves > Falconiformes > Falconidae > Falco > Falco biarmicus. The sequence continues at coordinate 29,688,717 of NC_079299.1, forward strand.
GCTGTAATACACCTTTGTGAATCAGTTCTATCCCTTCAGTTAGGGGAGGGGTGCAGTTTCCAACAGAGAGTGAGCACTGGTGAGGAGCTGGAAACTGGAAAAGCCATTTCCGCAGAACAAAATAACCTGTTGGGTGTTTCCTTAATGACAGTCCTCTCCTTTATTTGCATCTCACTTAGAGTGGCATACTGCTTTTCGCATGTCTGTCCTGGGCTGCTTTGTAACACAGAGGCACTGTCCCAAACGCTTTCCATCCCAAAGTCTGGCTGGCTGCTTGCTTTCCTGAAAAACCAAGCCCAGGACAGGCTGAAAAAGCCATCAGCCCTGTCAGCTCTCAGGAGATGTGCTTATCTACCTGGCTGACATGCTGTTTTCAAGAAAGCCTTGGTAGGGTCTAGCCCTTAGGCTAGAATGGCTCAGGCTTAGAATGGAAACACTGACAAACCCTTAATATGATGATATTGGCAGCTTCCACCGTAGGGTGGTGTTCTGCTGCGGTAACTTCTTAGTCACAGAAGGACCACTCGAAGTACAGCACAGGTCCTCATGCTTTGCTTATGTTCTGCACACTTGAAAAGGAAAACAAAAAGAAAATCTGGGAGTCTTATAAAAATGTATGTTTTTTCTCAGCGTAGCAGGGAGTTCTGAGTTGGCCTCACGCTGCACTCTTGGGGGCCGTAGCAGTTTAAGGGTTCAGGCTTACCTTGTCTCAAAGCACACATTTTGCCTTTTGAAACAGGAAAATCTTATGCCACAAAAATGGGCAGCTACTTTTTGATCACACACTCACAACGTTTTTTCATGTGTGAGACATGACATGCTCTGTCAAGCCACTGTATTCAAACTTCCCCTAATATATTTCATTTTTATTAGCGACAGAGGACAGGCGATTTGAATCTTAATACTACAGGGTGATCTGTATGTGAGGTGTAGAACACCTAGGCGTGCGCGAGGATACAGCTATTGCAATGAGCTCACACGCTTTGCATATAAATCTTGAGGCAGTTTGCTGTGCCCTGCCCTGCTAGGGACATTGGTAGAAATTAAAATGTGAGGGGTGCAGGCTACTTGTATGCCATTGTATTTCCATTTCTTATTAAGTTTTCGATTCCCCTCTTCCCTTACTGCATATTTATACTCCTGCCAAGTTCCATGGGAGCAGAAAAGCTGCTCCTCGTATTAATATTTTTAAATGATGCTTTTGACGAGTTGGTCTTTCAGAGAGGAGAAAGCATTGGGCACTAGGCAGGCAAACAAAAACAATTTCTGCACTGCAGGATTACTGTCTAACACGTGCTTGTCCTGTGGGATGGAGCCATAACAGTTCACAGCTCTGCTGTCCTCACGCCCCTTGCAAAACTCACTCCAACCCAAGGTCTTCCAGTTCACGTCCTCCACGTGCCTGAACCTGGCCATTTGGTTTGATGGCTCCCTGCGCTCCAGAAATGCTCTCCCCTCCGATCCGTAGCTGGTAGGAGCAGAGTGTTCAGGGCAGGTTAGCTGAGCTGCTGTTAAGCAAGAAACGAAACAAACAGGTTAAAAAAAGTCTGGGCTCCCAGGTGTGTAAAGCTGAAAGAGAGCAAAGAAATAACTCCAGCTACACAGAAATGAAAACAAAAAACCAAAACAAAAATATGTTTTGTTCTTTCCGTTAAAGCGTTAGCGCTGTGAGCTGAGTCTTGGGGAGCGGCAGGTGCCAGTATGGATGGATTCCCAGGGAAACTTGCTCCTGGCGTAGACCTGGGCAGGCACTGCGCTGCTGTGTGGCCTTCCTGGGGCAGGCAGAGGCCTCCCTGCGCTCCCAGCCCATTTCAGAGCCTTGCCCCTGCAGCACCCGGCGAGGTCACCGAGTGTGCAGGCACTGGAGGAATGTGCTTTCAGCACTGGCAAAGCTTGATACCAGAGGAATCAGTCCTGTTTGGTTCCTCCGGTTTTCTCTGCAAAAAGGGACGGGGAAAGCAGAAAGATGAATTTCTTTTGCGATGGACACTAGCAATACAAAGCCCTACATAAAAGCTGGGTAAGATAAACTCTTCCCTCTTACTGTCCCACGCGGAGAACCAGAACAAGTTGTATATGCTGCGTTACCCTTATTTTGACGGCTCCAGGCATGCACGCATCTCAGGCTAGCTCCCTATCAGGGACAGTTTCCAGAGTATCATGTGGGAAGCAGGATCAAACTTTTAATCCCTGAAATGAAAAAGGACATCTAACTTTAATAGGGAAGGAAAAACATTTTGGGGCATTTGCAGATAAATAAAAGAAACAATGTTTGATAGTGTGGACGAAGTCCTGACCTGAAGCATGACGAACTGTACCAACGCCTTTTGTACAGCTAGAAGTTTATAGTGTTCTGGAGCGTTGTTTATGTTGCTATAAAAAAAGGTGAGAAAATATATTCAGTTACTTTCTGTTTCCCCCCATTGAGCAGATGGCAATTCATAGCTCAAATTGTTTTTTAAGCCATTTCACATTTTACTAATAAGTACAATATGTTTTTCAACAACAAAGGGGGCTTAGGCACTTCTGCAGAGGTTACGTCGTTGCTCAGGTAGCTCAGAAAGCAAAGAGTTTATGAATCCTGTTGCGTTATAAGGGTGAATGATTTCCAGTTACTTCTTACGTGGTGGAAAGCACTAGCTAAAAACTCTCCTACTTCTTCTTTCAAATTATTTCTAATTTTGGAGGCCACAAATAAGACAGTGTACTTACTTCAGCTGCCTAGATTTGAGATTGTTTCCATCAGCTAGGTTCCTGGTAAAACAAACCCCCCTTTTTAAGATGAATATTCTTTATATTTCAAGTGTATAACTACGTGTAGATGGCCATTGGGAAAAGCAAAGAAATATTCAGCAGTTCTATTTCAGGAAGTTTTGGTGCTTTAGAATGAAAACTGTTAATACTACATGCATTGGAAAATTCTCACCATTGCATCCGTGGTTTTATCAAAACCTGTTAAATTACGTGAGTGCAGAAATAAGGAAGAGTGGGTTTTGTTATTAATTGACACTCATTTGTAGCCGGCGTGTGGTGGCAGGTCCTCCAAACAAACCCCAAGACACAGATTAGAGCTGAAAGTTTTGGAAATGTTCTAAATCTTTGTAGCATTGCAGGAAGGAAGTGTAATATTAAACTGACAAATTGAATATATCTATTTTTTCAGTGTAATTCACAGTTTCTTCCTATTATTTTTTACTACCCGTGGAGATAAAGCAAACCAAATTCCTCAAAACAGAGAGAAATGTATTTCCAGGTACTTTTTCCCGTTAAGTAATATATCTCCCTTATACATGTGTGCCGTCAACTATTTATCCATTCCTTTTCTACACCACGTCTACAGCCAGAAATGTTGGCTATGCAAATATTGCAGAACCGACTCTGAACATATGCGCCGTGTTCCTATAGATACACAGGAAACTATATAATAATTAGAGCCTGCATATATTATCTCGTAATTATAATTTTACATAATCTGTTATATAATCTCGAGGCTGGTATGCGGTGGGGAAAAAAAAAAAAAAGTGGTTATGTCAGAATTCCTCGGGAGAAAAATAAAATTGCTTGTCGATGGAAGCGGACGTCGTAGCAGCGAGGGCGGCGCGGCGGCTGGGAGCCACGCTGCGCTCTGTGCGGGCACAGCCCCCGGGCGCCGAGCGGCTCCGCACCCCTGTCTGCCCCCCAGCACCCCCCAGCTCGGCCGTCCGCCTGCGGGGAGCCGAGGGCCGCGGGGGGGGGGGGCAGAGCCCGTGGTGCGTGGCCGGGGGGAGCGGGGAGCCGAGCGCCAGCGCGGGGGAGCAGAGAAGAAACCGAAGCAGAACTGGGAAGGTGACGAAGCGGCCGGCGCCGATTCATTGCCGGAGCCGCTGCTCGTTTCCAGCCATTGAAACGCGCCCGAGCCGCCCCGTCCCCGCTCGGAGCGGAGCGGGACGCGGCCCGGCCCCGCGGGAGCCGCTGCCCCGGGCCGGCGGGGCCGGAGCAGGCTGCAGCCGCTGCGCCTGCGGCACCGGCGGGGCCCTCCGCGGGGCCGGGGCCGCCGCCCGAACGGGGCAGGGGGCACCCACCCTGGGGAAAAAAAATACCAAACCCCCGAGCGCGCCGGGCGAGCGGCAAATAAATAAATAAATAAACCTCAAAGTACATCGGCTGCAATCGCCAGGCTTTCATTCCCAATAAACAGCAAGCTTTATAATTTCCAGGTGTTGGGGAAAGCCGTTGTCTTATAGTTTATAAATCCCTGCTGGCGGGAGGGAGGGGGAGAATCTTTGGAGGTGAATGAAATATCAAATCACGAGGCTCTGTGTAGGTTTATGATTGCATAAGAGGCTCGATCATTTCCATATATTGAAATGTGCCGTCCTTTCCGCGACTGCCCAGCCCTCGGAGGGAGAGAGACGCTCGATTCCGCCTTGATCAATGCTGACTGCGAAGCAAGGAGGAGGAGAAGGGGGGGACCAGGCTGGCACCAGATGGAGCAGGGTCTAGGGAAAGGTCAAGGTTAGCTCAGGCTGCTATTGAATCGGTTGCAGCCTCACAGATAGATCTCTGCCTCCGAGGCACCCACTGGGGCTTCTCAGAATCAAATCTAATAGAAAAGGCAGTCACAGAATGAAATCGCTTCATCTGAATGCTAAAATTGTTATTAGGCTACATTAGAGAGATACCAGGCACGTGATTACCAAAAAAGGAAGCATGCCTAGCAGTTTGCAACTGAAATAAAAGCTGTGAATATGTTGATAACCATCGGCAATGTGCAAGGATAATAGATAACAGGAGAGAGGGGCAGGGAGAGATGTGTGTGTGTAACGAACAGATTAACATATTGATGTGTATGTATGTATCTACACAAAATCATTTCTATACATATATGCGTCTGAGTGGGGGTGCATGTGTACCTAGGCAGACAGCAGCACTTGACTTGCGAGTCCTGCAGCGGCTGTGGTCCTCAGCGCTCTGAGGGCGTTTGTTAATTGATTCGGACAGCAGTTACAGACCAAGAAGCGGGGAGCTGACCTGGAGGAGAGGTTTGTTGGTGGGCCTTTGCAGGTCTCTACCTGCAGCCACCCTCAACTTGTGTTGTGGTGGCATGCTGGCACTTTGATTTTTAAGTTCTTGTGGAGACACGAGGCTCGGGCATTGCTCGAGGCCTCTCCTCTCTCATCTCGGGCAAAAGCCTGCAAGGAAGTGTTACTGGGTGCATACATGTGTGCACCCCCCCCACCGCACACTGGATGCACGAGCATGCCACAAGCATGCAACTTACATGTTTGGAGCAGCGATGCTGTCAGCTGGCTTTCAGAGATCAAAGTGAGCTCTTCCCAGTCACCCTCTCCTCCACATTACTGATTCTTTAACCTACAGTACAGCCATATCTTAAAGAAGGATTTAGTCTTGTAAAATAAATGCTGGCTACACTAGATTAAACATGATGACTGCACTCTAAGGGTTAATAAATTTAGAATTAACAGATCATCCCAGCTTGATACAGCTACTATAGATGATTTAATATGCAGCCTAAGCAGGTTGACAGTCAGCTCACAGATGCAGATAAGATCAAACAGTCTCTTGATTCAATAGATTGAATGGTTGTACTGAGTGTCTGGAAGGTGAGTGACAGTACGTATATGGCAGGGGTTCTGGTAAAGAAGGGCTTCGATTCCTCACTGCTGTGCACTGCACTGCTTTTCCTTTTCTAGCAGTCAACCTTTTCCAGCAATCAAACCTGGAGTTAACATGAAAAAAAGCCCGTCTCAAATATAGTTCAGGAGGGTTATTTGAAGTTTTCAGTAATGAAAAGCTCCACGCTTTAATAGTAATCACCATTACTATTACTAGTCTGCACTTCAGGTTCCTTCTCCGTGGACAAGGCCATCGCCACCCACTCCGTCCCACAGGGAGTCTCATCTGTCCACGAGCTCTCTCTGTCTGTCCACACTAATCCCCTGCCCTGGCAGGCAGAAATGCACAAAAAGAAGGTATTTTGGTGACACCTCGCCCAAGGCAGCTCCTGGGGCTTGATGAGCGCAACCTTGCCCTAATGGGATCTGCCGTCCCCAGGCCTCAGCTGTAGGAAACCTCCATGGGTGCAGAGCGATGAAGACAATTCCCCTGCTTTCTTTCTCAGCTCTCTTGCTTTTCTGGCTTAAAAGTTAATGTCTGTAGTAACTCTTCTGTGGTTTATGTTTTCCTTCTTGCTCTCCTGTCCTATTTAAATGGGAACGTAAAACAGTCCTCGTGGAAGCTGGTAAGCAATGAGATGACAGAGTGGTCTCTAACAATTTTTATTATTTGATCAAGAGTAAAAGCTCCACCTGAACTATTAGATTTCACCGTATGAATACGTTTCCAGGCAATTTTAAAAACGCATATTATGCATGCAATAGACCGTCACAGGTCTGAATTGTATCTTATTGTGTTATATGGGGCCACCGCCATACCGACAGGAATGTTTGTGTTAAACTTACTGCACATCTGAATGCTTACAAATTAGCTGTATTGTTTACTTTGGGCTGTTTGGTTTTTTTGGTTGGTTGTTTTTTTGGGTTTTTTTAAATGCCCAAATGCGCAGTCCATGGTTTTGAGGGATGCCTTGCAAAAGGTTAGTGTAATAAGAAGCGCTGCTTTGAATTTACCAGCAGAGCAAACCCAGATCACAGTTTCTCTTTGTGATTTTTAAAATGGTCTCGTGTACTTTTGCAAACGTTTACCTGTGAATTATACTTGCATTTTAATTTGGAAACCAGCGGTTCCTTTTAACCCCCCAAACGCTGCGTTAGAAAAGGGAGGGCCTTGGCATGGATTTCAGACTGCAGAGCTGTCCGGGAGCGTGCCCAGGTTTTCCCGAGCTCAGGGTGAGCCAGTCTGCTCCCCCTCCTCGCCTGGGAGCACCCCGCAGGTGAGCAGACGGGGGAGGCGCAGAAACCTTGCCCGTGCGCGGAGGGCGAGGCGGCAGCAAGCTGCCAGTGCCGCCCAGGCCGAGGGACGGGGGCTCGCGTCCCCCTTGCCAAAGAGATTCAGAAGGAGAAAAGCCCCCCAGGCCGTGGGAGCGAGCGGGAAGGCAGGCGCGACTTGGGAGAATTAGCGGCAATCAAAGGAGCGCGTTGCCCGGTGCCTGCCCTCTGCCGAGCCCTGCGCCGGGGGCCCCGCCGGGGCTGAGCCGCGCAGGGGGCAGCGGAGGGGCGCGGAGGGGCGGCCGGGCCCCGCGGATCCCCCCCGCGGCGGCGGGGCCGCTTCCCAAGGCGGAACCAGCGAAACCAGTTATCTGGCAGCAATTTGCATATTGATGGTGCCTCCCGCCGTTCTCCGTGATTGCTTTACAGGCAGGAAAGGTAACAGAAAAAATATATAACCCCTGTAAAAAAATAGCAAAAAGGCTCAGACGTGCACGGGGGCTCTGATAGAAGAGTAAGCCTTGTAAAGCCTGTGGCAGGAAATTTGTTTACCGAACAGTTTTTTGTCTTAGGATTCGAAGGCAGTTGTGGTTTTTTGGTCGGTTTTTGGTTGGGTTTTTTTTTGTGTGTGTGTGTGTTTTTTGTTTGTTGTTGGTTTGTGTTTTTTTTTAAGTTCCCAGGCTGAAGATGTGAGGTCCATGCTTCTGTGCAAACTGCTAGAGACAAGCACTGATCATTTCAGGGAAAAATAATTAGCCTCGTCGTATTCGCTGAATGTATACATCTAAGAAGAAGGCAATCCTTGGAGAATGGGAAAAGCATTCAATAGACACTTAAAAAGTATAGTGTCATGGTACATATATTTTTTAGTCCTGCTCATAAGCAATGTACAAATGTGCAGTACGGCTTTGAATATAAAAGCTAATTAGGTCTCAGTAGAGAATAGTTTCATTTTTATTGGCTCCGAGTACAACGGCTGTCTGAGATACACCTCAGTTCCGAGACACTTTCGCCTTCCTCCTAGGAACTGCCATGGCTGCGTCCCCATACATCCCTCCACCTTCAGACACCCTCAGTTCTGGGTAGCGTGAACCAGGGGTACTGGGGGGCTGTAGCTCGCCTCACCCCCATGCTGAGGAGCCCTCCAAAGCTGTTCAGGAGCAGAGGGTCGCAGCAGACCACACCGCTCCAGCCACATCTAGACCAAACTTCTCCCTGCTGCTGGTGGGGAGCAGCACTTTCAGGCTGGTGCTATGACACGGCCTGTGTTTCCCCAGAGTTTATCCACAGCGCCTATCGCTGCAGCCTCTGAGGGTGGTGTATTTCAGCACAGATAGGCTATGGATCTCTCTCTCCATGTGTTTACTTCTATTTCTCTCTCTCTCTAGGTGCTCAGATGCTGTGAAACTTAATACAATAGGGCAAATTAAAGTCTAAATTGTGAATACATTAATTTCAGTATGATAATATCAAACATTGTACGTGTTTCTGATTTCTGTATTTAATTTCCCTTACTTATTTTTTTTTTTTTACATGCTGGGGAATAGTTGCTCACTGAACAATAGCATTAGCACAATAACTCCCCCCAACTCCAGCATTCATACTTAATGCACATCAGCTTTCTATGTAATACTATACAATGTACTTGCACGTTATTTTAATTGAATGAAATCTTATTCATACTGGTGGTAGAAACCGTTCTTTTCACTGCAGTCAGAATTCATACTGTACCATAAAAATTATTTGTGCTGACACTAACAAATGGTGGCAAAACTATCCAGACAGCTCAAAGAAGTGGGCTCTTATCACAGGTTATTCACCACCTCTCCTGCTGCCCCTCAGCACTGTGTCCTTCCGTGCAGCTTTGGGCTATATGATAATACATTCTTCTGACTACAGAGAGTTGCATTAAAATATTATTGTAAGCATTCTAACAATTAAGCTGAAATAAATGCATGGAACAAATATGGCAAAGAAGAAAGCCCATGGTAAAGCTTTCCTTACTTTTAAATGCAGAGAAAGATCTCTGCTATCTCAACAATTAATTCTTTTTCATCTAGATCATCACACAAGCTACGCTATGTTCTGCAAAGCGTGTGCATTTCTTCTTTGCTAAAGCTAAACCGAAATGTCACCTGAAATAGTAATATAAAATGAATATAGAGAATTATGATTGTGTATGTTAAATTTCAGTTCAGTGCATCCTCAGTGACTAAAAGTTGAAGCTTTAAAAAGCGATGTAATAGACATTATTTACAGAAGATGTTAAGGCGCCAATCTAACAGCATGCTTGAGTACACGCTTACTTTAAGCATGTAAGTACAGCTGATGTGCCCAAAGACAAATATGTGCTTAAGAATTTTGCAGTACCCAAGGCCAAGTAGATTCCTCTGGTAGGGGATATATTGAGCAGGGTTAGAGGAGGAAAATCCTTTTTTATTGCACTGTCTTTCTCTACTGTCCCTCACACCAAGTGTGCTAGGAAGAAGAAAGGACTGTGTTCAGCAGCATACAAGAAAACAGCTATATCTTTCCCCATCCTGTGCAGCAAAACTAATTTCTCAATGGAAATTTCTCAACTGATTTTTTTTGATTGCTGATATTTGGTTTCTCAGGTTAGCAAATTATTTCTGTTATTCTACTTCTGTTTAAAATTGATTTGAGCTCTAGCTGGATTTATTCTTCAAGACAAAATGTCTGCAATTCCTCCTTTTCCCACCTGCCACATACAGAGTAGAACTTTCCAGATTTCCTCATAGGGAGGGTTTGACCTCCTTGGATCTAATCCTGCACAGAAGTGTGCAAAGCTTCTCCTTACGATCCTGAGAAGATCTTGTTCATAAACAACTGCTGTGCTAAAAGATCAGTAGTCACCCCGCAGATTTTAGTTGGTCAGGATCAGACTAAGTGTGTCCAGCAATCCTGCCCTTCTTCACTGATGAGCAGATACTTTGGAGATGAAGTGTGACTGTGTGCCGTCCTTGGACATGTGACTAGTTTAAACCTCGGTATTTGTTCTTGGTTTGAAACTCCCCAAGAGTCTGCCTCTGCGGGGCTGGGAGCCTCGCTTAGCCTTTGCTATCCATGTGACTTGCTTATCCCTTCCGAGTTCAGCTGCCTCTGTGCTGCTGGGCGCTATCTCCCTGTGGCCTGAATTGGCTGTAATTCTTCACCTCATGCTAGCTGGGCATCTCCCCAAACTTAGGAGCTAGAGTCAGAAAATGAATCAAAAAGATGTTTTGTGTCGATGACCTGTTTTCCTTCAAGCTCATAGGCTTGAAGGTAGTGACCTGCTTAGGTAAATTACTTGGGATCTCAGCAGTGACTCAAAAGGACTGACTTCTCTGTGCTTGTGCCATCGTCAGTTTCTGTGAGGCCAAATAGAGCAGCCTTGATGAACGGGGGATTTGGGTGTGTGGAATATCTTGCTGAGGAGCCTGGCTTCTCAGCGCGCTTTGCTTCACTGTGACTTGTGCACAATAACCCTGCAGTAAGAGAGCCCAATGCTGCAGCCTGGCTTGGTCAAAACACTTCCTGAACCCAATGGAGATGATGCTCATGAGTTCGGGCATGTAGCATGGTGTCCCTGCTCTGTACCCATTTGGTGAGGTGGGGATGGAAACTTTGTGGGGTCTGGCTCCGTGAGAGCAACCTGTGTGATCACAGCCTGTGGCTCATCTTTCTAGCCCTGGGCTTGTATTTTTCTGTCAGGGTCAAGGAAAACTGCAAGTCTGCATCTTAACCAACCATGCACACTTCAGCTTACTGTGATTTGAAGTGATAAACACCGCCTCTGAGAAGTTTAAAGCTAGAGAAAAGTGTTATAGAGAGCAATTGTCAGTCAAATCCTTTGTAACACAAAGTGATACTTAAGCTTACCCTCAATGTTCAAAGTTGCATGGCTCATCCCTTTTAAAGTGATGCCAATGCACATGTGAGACCCACTTCCACATGTTTTTTGGGGGAAGATAAAGCCCAGGAAGATGAAAAGATTATAAGAAACTGTTAGCAAAGATGATAGTGACCAACGGCCTGCCAGATGTTTTCCTGTCCCTAGCTATCCTTGCTGCATCTATAGGTAATGGAGTTGACCTATACACTGTGCTGTAACGTGCCAGAGCTGTATTTTGGATCATGGGTTCAGTGAGCATTTTCCATTCCCAGCGTGATGAGGTGTGTGACCAGCAGCATCTCGTGATGCAGCTGATGTACAAAGCAAACACATTTTATGAGCTTTAGTTCCCTCCTGTTCGATTCCTTTATGCCCTCTTTATCTTACACATTTAGGACTCTCTTTTGAGATAGACTTAAGTGCCATTTCTTGTTCACAGTCTCTTATCGGTGTATGGGTACACATAGGTGGGCAAGTGGGACACGTGTGCCCCAGGAACTCCTCTGGGTAGCTGTGGCTTTAACTTGGGTACCTATATATATATGCTGTTCAGTATGGAGCTTCAGAAGAGCTAGAAGTACCAAATTCATACCCTAGATGTCAGTAAAAGAAAAAAACATTAAAACCCATTAAAAATCATTTTATAAAGGTCTGTGAATCAAGCAATGGGTTAGCCAATTATTCATAAGATAATTCCCTATATGGACTGACAGTCTGAGTCCCAAGTTTCAGCTCAATCAAATTTACACAGCCCAAGTTATAACCTCTTCAAGATGGGGATTGTAACAGGAGCACTGACAGACCTTAACTACTGTGCCTCTTTAGTAACGAAAGCTCAACTATTTCACTCGTGCGGTGGCTGCTGGTGCTACTATAATTAAGACTGTACGGATTTGCATTATAGGTCAAGTTCTGGGAGGTTTTAAATGCACAGAGTTTAAATCATGTTGCCTTGAAACCTGGGATAGAAACTGCCAGGAGCACGTTACATGTTTACTTATAAAAAAGATACCTAAATATTAAACATACAAAAGGACAAATAGCTGAGGAAGTACAAGAGCAGTACAAACTAAAACTGGTTTGGCAAAAATCAAAGATTTGATTAAAAATGAGATTTTATGGGCATTTACTGTTGCCTTATTCTGTCTGCCCATGCACAAACAAAACTGTTTGTATGCTTCAGAGGTGACTTTTTGCCATTCAAAAGTCTGTTTCCTGAGCGCTTTGTGCCATTTATTTTATAGTCATCCCCAGAAAGGCCAGTCAAGGTACAGGGCTCCATTGTGCTAGGTGCTGTGCAAGCAGAGGCAGGCTGAAGTCCCAGACCTTGCTGAAACCCATGGAAAACGTCTCCCCAGGTTCAGAGTTTTATTCTGGGTCCTGCCTAGGGCAAGCCGATAGCGAAATCTTTCTGTCACCTGGCGCTCAGATGTTTGTGATCCTGCACGGACTCGCTGCTGTGCGTGCTGTGCTTGTTAGTAAGCGCTTGCAGAATTGGAGTTTATTTTGAGCCTTTATTAAAAAGGGAAGGGGGGGGGAGAGAAAAGGAAAAGCAGTGTGCCCAAGTTTCTCATGTGGGAATACTAATGCACATACTATTTCTAGAACGTGCAAGTCCTCTGCTCATTCACAGAGAGTCAGCCTGGTATGATAAGAGTTCCACCCACGTTGCCTCCGCCTGATTGAGACTATCAAGTCAGTGTCGGAAAGCACCCCGCGCGATCTGCCGTTATATAATGCAGCCCAGCTCTAGAGAACTGGCAGAATTTTGGAATTTGTATTTGGTCCTAATGTTCTGTACGGAGTTGGCAAGTGAGATTCCTGCTCTGAATGAATGACAGTTGGAGCTTCGAAGCAGGAACATTTGCCCACCAAAGTTGCTGAACTCACCCACTGCCAAGTCTGTCACTAAATTAGCAGATAAGCAGGGACAGCAGTATGCGGTACAAACTGTGTCACGATCCTTTGCGCCCTTGGGTCCCGATCCTGTGTGGGAGGGCCACGGAGTGCCTGTCTGTGAGACAGAGGAAGGCCACGCTTCTCAATTTTAGGCAGTTTTATCTCCTTTCTACAGCAACCTCTAAGCATCTCACATGCTGCTTGGAGGGAGGATCACACTGTTTCCCAGGCAGAGTGCTGAGGCACAGAGGAAAGGGACAGATACATTTTGGCAAGATTTAAATGTTAATTATCTATGGTGTAAATGTTCTCCCCTGGGCACTCTGCCCTGCTGCTGCAGGTTCCTGCCCCTGCCCTGGGACAGCAGAGCAGGATGGGTGCCCACCTCTGCTCTCAGCTGCTCCAGGGCGTTAGCTGGTGTCTCAGGGCTCTGGTTCCCAGGGGACAGACTGAAGCGGGATGGCTGCTCAGCTGATGAGGCAGACCCTTCTCTGAGGGTTCTCCTCGTAGGCAGCCTGAAAACCACCATGGCCCTGGTTTCAGCGTATACCTCAGAGTCTGCCCACGTGCAGCGGAGATGGGGGGCCACAACTCCTCCAGCTGACATTGCTCTGGGGCTGAGAGTCTATGGCCAAAGAGCAGCTGGTAAATGGCTGGGGGTGACAGCAGCTCAAACCGCTGCAGCAGGACTGTGGGGCATCCTTCATGGCTTGGGCGGAGAAAGGTTGTGGAGGAGTAGAAGGTGACACAGAAGTTTGTGTCAGTCCTCAGAGCCTAATCACTGGGTCACCTTCAGTGCTGGCCTGGGTTTGGTTTCACCCGCCCTTCTCATCTACCAGCATTTCTAGGTGTTAGCAGTCAGTACACAAGCATTTCTAACGGCTTTTACCCACCACGTTCACTAGGTTCTTCAGTACCACCGAGTGAAGTGACACTGCCGTGTAACAGGCACAGGAGAGGCTGAAGATGCTCCGTGTGCCAGAGGTGCGGTGGTGGTGGCTGCGCCGGGCGCGGGGAGCAGAGGGGACGATGCAGGAGGAGCAGCGCTTGGGGTGCAGGGGGGGTGCACTGCCCCTGCTCCCACAGCTCTCCTGAAGCACTCTCGCCTCCGGCCGCCCCCGGGCTCTGCCCCCCGGGCTCGGCGCCCGGCCCTGCCTTTGCCACCGGTGCGGGGGCGAGCTCGGAGGCCGCCCCCCGGGCCCGGCCCGGAGTGCGGGAGCGGTCCCCGTGGCGCTGACCCCGCCGCCAGGCTGGCCGGCAGCGCGGGGGCCATCCCGGCCCCACTTCCCCGGGGCTGGCCGGGCCGAGGTGTGCGGGGGGGTCCCGGCGGGGGGGCGGCGCTCGGCTCGGGGCCGGCGGGGCACGGAGCCCCCCCTACCTGGGGCGGTCTGCAACGGGGCGGCTTTCCCGGAGGGAGCGTGTCCGGGGGGCGGGGAGCCCGGTCCGGCGGCCGGAGGTGGCCCCGTACCCCTCCCCATCACGAAGGCAGAGCCCCGGCGCTGGGGCTGAGGCTGTAGCAAAGTCCCTCGCAAGAGCTGTTTGTTGACCACATTCACGTTCAGAGCCCTGAAGCTAAAAGCACTTTACACCATAAAATAAAAGCACTGTCTTTTTTTCTAAAAGGTTACGTCTGGAGGCCACGCTGCTCATACTTCATACAGAAAACTACTGAAAGGGCTATGAAATCCTCTATGATTTACACTCCCTCTCAGTGCATTAGGATATAGATCTACTCGACTCTAAAAATACTGTGGAGTTTCTAACCGACGTGAATATATGTGCATTATTTCAGAAAGTCTGTTAGAAAACTTGTCAACACATTATAAAGCATAAACCAGGACTTGGCCATTAAATACAGAGATCAGAGACAGAATATATACTGCAGGAAGTACCGAGAAAAGTCCCTCCATTCAAAAAAGGTCTATTAGCTAAAAGTTTACACACAATATACACCAAAGGGTTTAGAGAGAGCCCGTGGACCGTAATTACAAGGCATAAATGGAATCAGTAAGGGCTTTAGGGTCCCCAGCGCAGTTAACTGGGCTGCCAGAAAATAATTTTAATATTGTCATAATTTATTACCCACCGAAAGCCACATCAAGGATTGTAAATATAGTTACTTCGCGTCCACGACTGCTCGTTAAACAGCCTCGTTCCCTTCCCCTAAAAACACAATAAAATAAAAACCCACCTGCATTATTAATCTGCGGTCATGCCGTGTTAAAAATGTCTTCTGACTCCTTTTCTTTCTTGAGGTTTGTTATCTCCCTCCAATCACATGACAATGCGAAGCGCTGGGGAGGGGGGACGGGGACAGCACAGCACTGTTGCGATCAAATGCTAATATTAATCATTCTCCAGCCAGGGCGAAATATTGTTTTTAGAGGCAGCGAGTTTCCATTTAATTTGAAGCATTTTACGGTGCTGGAATTAAGGGCATGCTAATGGTAGGAACATCCTCGCTGCCATTCATGAAAGCATCTGTAAAATTAGCTCCTGACTGTAGGTTTTAAGATGCGGTCTGGGAAGTCGCCTCTGGAATCTCCAAGACGGTGCGATAATAAAACAGATTTAGTTGTAACTAAGTGCTTAATTTGCTATGATTTTTTAAAAGAAAATCAATGAAACATTGCCCGTTATTTATTGGGAATAACCACAGATAGGTATTCTGATGCAGGCTGGCTTGAGAGAGCGCGCAACTGCGTAATGAATTGTAATTCAGAGGACTGTTAACTGTGAACCACAGAACCTTTCAGGGGTAATAAAGTCATTACTTTTTACATTGCAGCCACCTTGAAGAGCTTTATACGTGCCATTAGGTATAAATCAAGCCCCGTACAGACACCTCTCCGCTAGACACGCATGCCTGCGCGGGTGCGCCCGCCGAACGCGCGGGGCTGCAGCAGCCGGCCCCGAGAGGCGGCGGGCGCCCAGGAGGAGCAGCGCGGCTATTGTCACCTGCGGCCGGGTCCGCCGGGAAGTCCCGCAGGACAGGCGCTTCCCCCGCTGCAGCCCGCGCCGCCGGGGTGGCTCTCCCGGCCGGGCCCGCCCGCGGCTCCGCGCACCGGCGGGGCTGCCCGGCGGCGGGGGGGGGGGGGGGGGGGGGGGGGCGGCGGGCGGAGCCGCGGGCGGCGCGGGGGGACCTGCTGGCGGGAAGCTGAAACCGTCCCACGTCGGAGCGATTCGCCCCGGCCTCTGACAGCTCCGCCGCCGTGCTCGCCTCGCCAACAGGTCCCCGGCCGCCCCCTCGGTTCCCCGGGCGGCATGAGGGCGATCGCGGCGCCGCGCGTTAAACCCCGTCTTACGGCGGCGGGCGGGCGGCTCCTCGCCCCCCCGCCCGGCTCTCCCGCCGCTCCGGCTCCCCGCCTCCGTCCCGGGCTCCGTTATCCCTCTCGCAGCCGCACTTGGCTCCGAACGCCCCTTCGCCTCCGCAGCTTATTCCTACCGCAACCTGCTCCCGCCCCGTGCCGGCAGCCTCCGCGTCTCTCCCTCCGTTTTCGGCGAAGTTGCAGCCGCCGCCGCCGCATCCTCCCAACTCCAGCCACTTCTCGGTGCCTCCCGCCGCCGCCGCTCCCCCCGCCTCCCCGCCCTCCCCCGGTGCCAACCCGCCGCTCCGCCGCCGGCAGTCCCGCGTTTCGCTTTCGTTAGGAGGTGCCGGCTGCGGGCAGGGCTCGGAGAGCCGGCCGGGGAGGGGGGCTCCGGGCAGGCGGGCGAGGGAAGCCGGCGGGGAAAGCTGCGAGGTCCCGCCGCCCCGCTGCTCCCCCTTCCCGCCCCGCTCCTGCGGCTTCGCCTCCCGTGCCCGCCGCCTCCTCGCTGCCGAAACTCCGCTCGCTTCTCCCCCGGGCCGCCCCGGGGCACGGAGCCCGGCTGGGCGGCGGGGCAAGGCCCGCCGCTCCCCGCCGAAGTTTCCCGCGGGCCGCGGCCCCGGGCCGAGCCCCGGCAGCCCCCCGGCTCTCCGCGGGGCCGCCGCCGTCCCCCGGGGCCGGGCCGCGGCTCCCGGGAGGAGGGGACTCTGCGGCTTCGAGGCGGGCGGGGGCGGGGGGGGGGGGGGGAGCGGGGAAGCCGGGAGCCGGATGGCCCCCCCCTGCTTTTTGGGTGGTCTCCGGTCCTACCTGGCTTCCCCCAGCTCTCACACCTCCTCGGCACATCCCGAGGCCAGCCTGCCCCGCAGCCCTCCCTGTCCGCCTTTGGCTTCCCCGATGGCTTTGCTTTTCCAGCGGGGGTGTGCGTGCGCTGCCGCTGCCTGCCTGCCTGCTCGCTTTCTCCCCCTCGCTTTCCTCCCTTCTTTCTCCGCGTGTGCGTGTTCAATTCCCCACCCGCGCCCCTCTCCCGGCTCCCCTCCTGCACCCGCTCCGCCGCGGCCACTCGCGGGTCCGGCCGCCGCCCCCTCCGCCCCCGGCCCCCCGGCTCCATTCGGCAGCGTGCGCCGGGCGGCCGGTGCACCCCCCCCCCGCCGCGCCCCCTCCCCTCTCCCCCCTGCGATCACTGTCCATTGGCTTGTCCTGCTCTCTTTTTCATGTCCAGCCCCTGATGAGTGTCCATTGGTGTTGCCTTCGCCTTCCCTCCTCCCCTCTCCCCGGCTTGCCCTGCCCATGTTTTGTATGTCTCTGTCCATCCAGGCTCCTGACGTTCAAGTTCGCAGGGACGTCACGTCCGCACTTGAACTTGCAGCTCAGGGGGGCTTTTGCCATTTTTTTCATCTCTCTCTCTCCTTCTCTCTCTCCCTCTCTCTCCCTCTCCCTCTCTCTCTCTCTTTTTTTTCCCTTGCACAAAAAAAAAAAAAAAAAGCCATGACTGCTATCCCACAATTCATCTTCCCTGCGCCATCTTTGTATTATTTCTAATTTATTTTGGATGTCAAAAGACATTGATGAAGATATTTTCTCTGGAGTCTCCTTCCTCTCTAACCCGTCTCTCCCGATGTGAACCGAGCGACTCACAAGCCACCGAAGCCACCAACCCACCATGTCGCGCCGCAAGCAAGGCAAACCCCAGCACTTAAGCAAACGGGAATTTTCACGTAAGTAACCCGGAGAGCAATTTATTTAATTTCCCCTTCACGGATTTAATTTTTAATTTGAGCGAGAGCAGGGCGGGGGAGTGTGGAAATAATAAAAGTGAGAGCGAGTGAGCGAGTCGGGGGAAAAAAAAAATGAACTCAACGCCGGCTCGGGATTATCGGCATTCCGGGTAATTTCTCCCTCTCTAATTTAATCACCTTGATCACTTTTCTTCTCTTTCTCTCCGTGCCCCTCGCCCGCCGGCGCGCAGCGCCCGTGCCCCGCTCCCTTCTCCCCACTCGCCTCCCGCTCGCCCCGCTCTTTGGCGGCAAGAGCGGCAGCTCTCGCCCCGGCACCGGGAGCGGCGGCAGCCGCCCCGCACGGGCTAGGTGCGGGGCTGCCGGGGGCAAAACCGGCCCAAAGTGCGAAGAAATTCCTGCGGGAGCGGCGGGCTGGGCGCCGGACGCCGTGGCCGGCCGGGCGGGAGCTGCGGGGCGAGCCAAAGTCCGGCGGCCGGAGCCCCTCCGCTGCCGGCGGGCTCGCCCCTCCGCCTCGCCCGCCCCGCGGCACCCTCTCGGGGGGGGGGAGAGCCGAGCCGGGCAGCCTCCCTTTTGTTTCCGCCGCGGGGTGGCCGTCCCGCCGCCCCCCGCTCCCCGCCGCCCCGGGCCGGCGCCGTGCGGGGCTCCGCCACCCCGACCTCGCCCCGCGCCCGCCCGGCCGCCGCTCCGGCTCGGGCTGGGGCGGGGGGCGGCACCGGGCGGCGAGGGAGCCGAGCCGCGCCGCGCCGCGCCGGGAGGGATTCCCTCCTCGCCCTCGCTTCGCGTTTTCCCGCTCGCTTACTATTTTTTGGAAGATTTTCAAAAAAAAAAGTGGAAGTGGATTTTGATTGGGAAAAATCTCGTGTCTGAATGTTTACAAGCACCGCGTGTGCGGGGAGCCTCCTGCCAACAAACACAGGCGAGAGCGAGCCCGGGCTGAGCACACACACACGCACACACGCACGCACACACACACACACACACACACACACACTCTCGCACCCTCGCACGGCCCTTCCTCGCCGCCGCGTTTCAACCCCAAACCAAATCCACTCTCCCCGGGAGAGAAAAAGCAAACCCGACCCCCTGCACACCGTTCGCAACAAAAACTCCGGCTCCCTCCCTCCAGCCGCCGCCACACACACCAGGGCTAGATGCAAGATAAGCGGGAGCGCTCTTTGCACAACAAAAGGCAACTCGAGCTGGAAAGGTTTGGGGCGAGGGGGGTGGGAAGGAAGGGAGGAAAAAAAAAAAAAAGAGAAATCCCCTTTTCCTCGGCGTGAGCTGGGGGGGGGGGGGGGGGGGGGGGGGGAAGGGAAATGTTGCATGCTTCTCCTCGCTCCTTTTTCCTCTCCTTCTTTTTCTTGATTTCTTCCTTTCCCCCCCATTACTCCCGGCGGGTTTTGTTCCCTCCCAGGGATGGCAGAAAACCCAGGGCGATTTCTTCCTGTCAGCGATCCCCGGCTCCCTCATCCCTTCGCCAAAAAAAATCCCAAAACAGCCAACCCCCGCCCCCCAAAAAACTTTATGCGGCGATTTCTCTCCCCACGGCTGCACCGACGTTCCCGGCCAGGTCCGCACATGGAGCCCCGAGCGAAGCGCAGGCAGCGCGGCAGGGCCGGCCGGGGAGCGCTGCCCTGCCCCAAGTTTTCCCTGACCCCCGGGTGTGTGTGTGTGCGGTGTCGGGTGCTCGGTCTCTCCTGTCGGTCCGTGTCCGTCCCCCCGTCCCCCCGCCCCGGTCGTTTTCTCCCTCTTTCCCCGCCACTTCTCGGGGCTTTTCTTTCTCGTTGAGTTGCTCGGCGCTGTGTTGGGGTAGGGGTTGCAACAGCAGGGGACTCGCTTCTGGGGGCGCGGCCCCCTCCCGAGATGGGGGACGGGGGGCCCTTCCCCGCGCCGGGATGCCCGGCGGCCCCGGGAGCGGGGGTGTGGGGAAGGGGGATCGCGGCGTGGCGGGGCCCGGCTCGGCGCGGGCGGGCGGGTGCCCGCGGCTCCGTCTCGCTGATGCCCGCGGGCCGGCGCGGAGTTTCCGCACGTGTGGGGCGGGAGCGGCGGCTGGGACGGGCCCGGGGAGGGGGGTGGGGGGGCTCCCTCCGGTGAGAGCCGCCCCGGGGATGGGGAGGGGGTGGGCCGGCAGACGGCGGGGGGGAACGGGAGGCCGGGCCGGGGGAGCGGGGAGCCGGGGGCTGCGCGCCGGGGTCGGGCGGCGGAGGCGGCGGGCGGGCCGCCTGCCCGATTCGGTCGCTAGGAGGCACAGCGAGATCAAACAACCGGGCAGCCCCGCGAACTTGAACCTGGCCGGCTCCTCCGCTGCCTCTCGGCCGGCGGGAGGGGGAGGGCGCCCAGCTCCCTCCCCCCGCACCCCCCCCCCCCCCCCCCCCCCTCCTTCTTCTTTGTTCTTAATTTTGCGCGGAGTTTGCTTGCTCCGGGAGGCAGCGGGTGATGCTCGCCGGCCCTCTCCCCGGCTCCCCCCCGCCCCGACGTGTTGGCGATTTCCATTGTAACCCCCAAGCCCCCCCTCCACTTGCACCGCACGACCCCAGGACTCAAACTTTAGGATTAAACGGCCCCTTCTCCGTCCTTGCCGCGGTGCGGTTGCGGGAGATGCCCCGGCGGCGCGGATGCGCTTCCCCGCACCGTGCCGTGGCATCCCCCCCTCCCCGCCCCATCAGCCCCGGTACCTCCTTTCTCCCGACACTCCAAAATCCATCCCGCTTTTGCCACAGAGACGGTGCGGTTGTTTTGGTGACTGGGAACGGGGAAGAAGGGGGGGAGTAGGAGGGCGAAGGGGGGAAGCTGAAAAGACATGTTGGTGGAAGGGCAATTTGCATGAAAAATAGGGACGGATGATTAGGGACCCAGGCAGGGAATTCTGATTGCCTCAGAATTAAAAGACATCCTGCAAATCAGTGGTGAGGCCAGGTGAATTGTGTTCTGGCGTTTTCTTTGTAAACCCGGTTATTTTCTATTTTGTTTTAAAAGTAGCAGTAATAATAAGAACATATTTTTGCTGGCTCTGCCTCCGTTAGGAGCCAAATGTTTTGCAGTGAACATGGTGCCAGCCGTATTTCATACGTTAGTATATAATTCTTGTTAATTAGCAATAATTTACGTTAAGAGCATAGAAAATGTTGAGGTTACAGGTTTTATATCTGTACATTTGATCATCGTGTTATTTTCAAGAACTTTGCCTCCTATAAAATTAATTAGGTGAAATGTGGAGGTGTAATCAGCAACCTCTGAATTACCACTTCATTTCCTGGTTTTGATTGTAAATCAGCCCAGTCGGTACAGACTTTAGCAAAGTCTATTTTTGTTTAGTGCTACTTTGAACTGTCTGGTGTCGAAGCAGCGGGTTACCTTCCCCGGCTAAATAATACTGACAGCGTCAGAAAGAAATCAGGCCGCGGGAAAACATTATAATTGAGTAATGATTATGCAGAGCTCCTCGCTAAGCCAGTTGTAAGGGGAATATGGGTTATTTTGTGTCTTGTGCTGCGGAGAGTTGGTGAGCTAGAAGTTAGATTTGCAAAATACCTTTGTCTGAGGCGTGCAGCGAGCTACTGGTGGAATTAGTCCTGCAATAATTTACTCCCTCTGTCCGAATGCAAGGAACGGCTGGGGAGAAAAACGCCATGCCCGGCAATCCCGCAGAAACACCCTGCTCCTCTCCCGGCTTCCCGAGGAGTGTGACATGCACGTTGTGCGTCCTGTCTTGTCGGTCTGTAAGTTTAGGAGAAAACCCCAGCGACTAAGATATTGTTTTTATTAATACGAGTGTAACCTTCATATTCCTGTGGTTGACCTTACGTTAAATTAGAAGTAGTACTAGAGGCAAGAAATGATGGACTGGATCGCTGTGTCCTAGTTGGAGCTGAGGTGCGGCGAGGTAGTGTGCTCTTTCAATATTATTTTACGCAGCACAACTGGGAGCTACTCCAGATCTTCCTCCTCAATATTCAGCCTAGGTAGGGTTGAAATAAATTTAACCTGAGTTCACTGGATTTTTGCACTTTATCAAAATCAGTTCCAATATCGTGCAGTCAAATTAAAATCTATTTTTTGATTCTCTGTGGCTTTAAGTTCATTAAACGTGAAATTGGCAGCCAGCTAAAGAAGGTCAGGCTGATTAACTGTTTAGGAGTTGTATTCCGTCTCACTTGCATTACCTGGCAGTGTTTTGAGGTAGGTTGTATCGGTAGTACCCTCTCCTCCTGCTCGCTGCTGTTAGCGTGCGTGGTGTATTGCGCAGATAGAGGAATACCGACATGCTGCTGGTAATTATTTATTTATTTTTTCCCTCCCCTCGTGAAAGGCAATAGTGATGGAGACTGCACCGAGATTGCCAGCGTATTTCTCTGCAAACTTAACGGGGGAAAAAAAAAAAAAAAAGCCAACAGAAAAGAGAGCCACGTCTGCCTTGTTAGAGCACCCACTGACGATTCTCTGAGCAGAAATAGCCTCATAATGAAGCTTTTTGGAGCTCATTCAGAAAATTTGTCAACTTTGACAACATTAGGCAAGGTATTTTGAGTTTAAAGAAGGCACTTCTTGCTGTTGCGAGGGAATGTGGCAGTTGCTTGGCCACGCTGATTTTTAGATGCTGAGGGCCACCAGTGCTAACACGTTCAAGGTAATTTAGGCATTCCTTTATTTTAGGATAAAAAAGGGAAAATGACTAATTGCCTTGTTTCCTTAAGTACTAAAAAATATCCCGTCTAGCTAACATCTCTGGGCAGACTCGGTTGTGAATTTGATGTTTACTTGCATTCTGAGGAGCAGCTGAAAAGTGAAAGGTGCCTCCCCCCGCCCCGCAGGCATTCCTGCTGCACTTGCTTTGTATAATTTTGGTTTCTGCCTTTTATTTATGTATTCATCTCGTCCCCTGTCTCCCCCACAAAGAACTCCTGGCTTTCAAATTATTAAATTGGAAGCCGCAAACGTGCTGAGAGGGATAGTGACACAAATACACGTGCATACGTCTGCACGTGTGTTATAAGGGGGCTGTATGTGCCCCGGGTGGTGCGGCTGTGTGGTCTAGCTCTCCTTCTTTTTCCTTATACACACACACACACACACACACACACACACACACACACACAAACTTTCATGCTACCTGCATGGCCTGTGTAGGCAACATGCAGTATCTATATGTTGAAACACCTTTTGTCTGCACCTGCACCCGTGCAGTTCAGGCTTCTGAATTTTAGAAAGTAGGTCTGGCTGTGGAAAATACATACCCATGTGTGTGTGAGAGAGTGTGCGCAGTGCTTTTAGCTTTGAATTCATATACATAAATAATACATCCAGCAATAAAACACCGTGTTCGCTTCTCTTAGGAGTACCACGAGAGTTTCGCAGTGCATTCTTTCAGCCTATTCATTTAATTTTAGCAGAGAATTGTTCAATCAAGTCAGAAATTTGTCCTCATGTAGGAACACAGAGACAGTTGCAGTGTTCACTCTCTGAGTTCTGCATGCTACAGCTGCTTCTGCAAAATCTCTTCCCTGTAACTGATGAATTCATCTCCTCGCTGCCATGCTAATAGCTGTGTTGCATGGGTTTAGTTTGGGGGGGAGCAGGCGGACCTTGCGAGGAGGGTGTAATATTCATGGAGAAGGGGCTCGGTGCGTTCCTCCCCCCACGCCCGGTGCCTTTCCCAAGAGCTCTAATGATTCTCCTTTTGTTTCTCAAACTGCAGCCGAACCTCTTGAAGCCATTCTCACTGATGACGAACCTGAACATGGCACATTGGGAGCTCCGGAAGGGGACCACGACCTCCTCACTTGTGGCCAGTGTCAGATGAACTTTCCGTTGGGGGACATTCTTATTTTTATTGAGCACAAACGGAAACAATGCAATGGCAGTCTCTGCTTAGAGAAGGCTGTGGATAAGCCACCTTCACCCTCACCAAGTGAGCTGAAAAAAGCATCCAATCCTGTGGAGGTTGGCATCCAGGTTACGCCAGAGGATGACGATTGTTTATCAACGTCATCTAGAGGAATTTGCCCTAAACAGGAACATATAGCAGGTAAATTAAAGCAAGGAGAAGTGTTTGCGAGTTTTATTTCTGTTTCAGTTGCAACGTAGCATGTTCGCAGTTGCAAACTGCCGTGTCTGTCTCTGTTCTGCTTGCCGTGACGGCCGATGTGTTAAATGCCCTGCCTTCGGTTAGTGGTGAGCGCACGACCGGTATTTCCTAGTGCCTGCGCAGAGGCAGGATCAACAGGCACGTGCCGTGCCAGCCGGTATTTCTAACGGTATTGTTTGAGGCTGCTCTTGTGATTTGCCTTGTATTGTAGTCACCGTCTCCCGGTGTCTCGCCTGCCATAGCACTGCAGGAGGAGATTTCAGAGCCTGCCGCGCGATAAAGCGAGGAGCTTTCGAGTCTTTGGCAAAGTCAGGGGTGAAAGAGTTAACCGAGCATCAGCCAGCCTTGGTTCCATATTGGCTGTCAGCGTATGGACTGTAATTAAACACAGCCCCATGGCAAAGTGACACCACCGACCTTGACTTTAAGATGCCATTTTCGACTGGCCAGGCCAGAGTAGAGAGGGCAGTTGCTGAAGCGCACAGACATGCTTATTCGAAAAGTTTAAGGGCATGTTGGAAATTTCAAAAGGTTGGTTTGACAGGAAAGGCCGCTCTCTGCAGCCTGCCTCCTCAGCCAAATGATAAATGCTTCGCTGTGCTCTCTCTTGTCTCTGATGTGGTTTTGACAGATGTATCTTGATTTTGTTTGTGGTTTACACAACCACATGTCAGCTGTACAAATGTCCAAGGCAGAGTTCTGTTTTGTGCAACAAACAATATGAAATGTAATTTAAAAAAAATAATAGGGTAAATATTTCCATTTCTTAGCATTTTTATTTTTTTTTTTAAACCGGAAAACCATCCGCCATGCAGATATTTTCACAAGTGACGTTAAAAAAATAGAGTGTGCTATGTGAAAGAAAATCCCAGAGCCCTGGGAGCGTAACAAGGCACGCTCTGCTTTTAAAATCCTGCTAGTAAACAAAAGTACTACCCATTTGCAGCGAGCGTTGCAAATCGCTTCAAACCGCGCCAATACTACCAGTCGAAAAAGGCGAGACCGCAGTGTATCAACGCCAGCAAATGCCTGAACCAGTTTCAAACTCCCCCTCCCAGCGCTGTTTGGGATGTGGCGCTGCTGGTACCTCTCTTTGGGGGAGCCCGCAGGACCGCTCAGTGTTGTCAGAGGCACAGTACATCATCACATGATGTGCTGGAGCTTGTCTTGGGCTTGCTTTGGCCACAAAGCTAAACCATAATAGGGCAGTAGGCTCTGGGAGGTTCAGTGTGATACTCCCGCAGCCTCCCTGGCCTCCAAACCGGCTGTCAGATCCCACTGGAGAGCTGTAGTTTCGAAGATTTTGTGGTGGCAGCAAATACGCATCAGTGCGTGTGTGTCTGTCTGTGGCACGTATATATGCAAAGCCATGTGCATACACACGCGTACGTCATGTGAATGAATATACACTCTTTCTGCAGAGTAATAGGCGTTACTTTGAATACATGTATATACGTATGTTTAAGAGGAAACAGAGGCTCAGCGACTGCTAAGCTACATTTCGCGTGAGACTTAAAAAACCCCAACGATTCCTCATATTGCACATCCCAGCCACCGATGTTAAGGGTTTTTTATTTTTTTTCCCCAGAGTGGTAGAGGGCAGTGCCCATTTCCATGTGCTGCCTGCGATCTGACGGAAAATGAGCAGAAGCATAGGGCATGATTAATGAAGCGGGAGCCCGGTGGAAGGGATTTGTAGTCTTCCGAGCTCTGGAGCCATAGTAAATCACCAAATATGGAGGAGCGGCGGTATGATGTAACGCTGTATTTACGTACGGCGCCGCTCTGTTGAAAAGACAAAACACAGTTATCTGTCAAGCAAGAATTAAACACGCTCTCCTCCCCGTGGTCCCAAGTAGGTCCCTCGGCCGCAGGGATGGCCACACCAGGGAGTTCTGCACGAGGGGAAACTGCTCAGCTGAGGGTTTTGCTCTAGCACTCGTTCGGCACGGGAGACTCGGCGAGCCCAGTCACGCTCCTGCGTGGCACGGGTGGCGGGGAGCAAGAAGGATTTGGCCTTGCGCAATGTCACAGGGCTGTTAATTCAGAAAAGGCCGTGGCTTTAACTGACTTTAAATGATTTGGTGAGTGGAGGGCAACGGGTGAGGAAAGGTGCCTGTCGGCAGGGGCTTGATCCTGCTCGCCTTTACACGCAAGGGATCAACTTTGCAGGTGGGCCCAGCTGGGAGCGGGCTTGGTGCCATGCAGGAGGGTCCGTGGGGCAAGCCACAGGTGCTGTTGTGAGTAGAGAGCGAGTTGCAGTTGTCCAGCCACCTCCCACCCCAAGACCTCTTGTGCGGTGGTGCCCAGCCGTGCCCGTGGACGGGACGTCCAAGAGTGTGGGTCTTCACCTGCACCTCCCCGGCTGGGACAGAGCCGAGGAGCACTGGGGTCCCCTGGTTGTTGCTAGGGGTGGGTAATGCAGCCCGGCTGTGGGAGGCGGGGGAAGGAGCATCAGGAGTTACGGGTTCTTGCACTGTCCCTCGCCTACTTGTTTCATCTGCCCTTTCACTTGAGTGAGTTCAGCTCCCTCGTGTCACAGAGGAGCGTGGCAGTGGCTGGAGTGACCCATCGCTTGTAGCCAGGAGTTTGTGGAGTCTGGCAGTAAAATTACCAGTGAGGGTCTTGGAGTGAGCTGTGGAGTTCAGGTTTCTGGAAGGCCCCTGCAGTGGACCTCAGGCCCTTCCAGTTCTGGTATTTTATATGTGATTTCTGTGCAAGAATGCAAAATGGTAAGAGTGTATAATTAAAACAAAAATGGAATAATAAAAAAATAGATGGGCTGCCTTGAGAAAAATACACAGGAGTTGAGGGCACCGATTCTTTCTGGTAAGAGACCAGAAAATACCTATTTAGTAGTAGCAATAGCAAAAATGTCCCCGGTTAGCTGTTAGGCTGGAAGAGGTGTTACAGGTTAGCGCCAGGTACAGAGGTGCTGTGGGTTAGGTCTGGGTGCAGCATGTGCTCCCTGCACAGTTTCCTAGTCAGTAAGTTGGTGTGTTACTGTGAAAGATCATCTTAAGATAACTAATGGTTAAGGATCAGCTCATCTAAAGACAAGGCAGGAGGCAGCGAGTGGAGAAACGATGTCTATTTTCGCCGTCAATAGGCTGCTCTTTATCCTCACGCTTTTCCAGAGGCAGGGACGAGCACAAGAGCTTATGTGTCTGTGTGCAACCTGTGCAGGAGCGTTGAGATTCACATAGGTGCAGGCATGCGTACCTGTCTCTTCCATGTGGGTGTCTGCCTGTGCGTAGCTTTGACTTGCTATAAAATTTTGAGTGATGCTGATCCAGTGCTAGAGCTGAAATGTCATAAATTTAACTGAAAATTAATAGGATATGTTGTGTGGGTCCAATGAGGCAGCTTTCATCAATATGTATGTCAAAGCCTCACCACCAGATACCGGCAGCCCGTGATTTGCAGTGAGTGCTACGGCAGGGCTTTAGTTATCCGCTCTCATATTTTACAATAGGGGGAAATATTAACTGAAGTATCTAGAGATCAGTGAATGTAAAATTGCTGTTCACTTATTGAAAAGGCTGAAGAAATATTTATCGTCCGCTGGTGTCAGGTTTTAGCGGTTTGTTTGTTGAATGTATAAATCTGAGAGAATTAAGGAAAGGTTGTTTTTGGGGTGAGGAAGGATCTTAAATGTTACTTGGATTCAGTTGGAGGAGCACTTTGGAGTGCTGCTGCATATTCCCCTTTACAATGCCGAGTGTGTATCTGCGGATACCGTATTTACTGTACAAAGAGGGGAGGAGGAGGGGAGGTCATTTTTACTGCTCGAATCCTTTATGCTCAGGCTGCTGGTGGCATTCAAATAAAATACGTGGGAAAATAATGTAAGATGACCCTCTGTCTGCAGTGATCAGGGGAAGGTGGACGTAATTTGGTACTAAATTTTGGACCAAGTACATTGATTATTACAGTTCTCAGGAGGTAATGTCTTTGAGTAGTCATTACACCACAGAAATTTTCTTGGGCTGTTATTAGTAGTTGCCATTACAATTCTGCAGGTTGTAAATTGCAATTCCTTATTATTTTGTTTTGTTCCAGAGACAAAAAAAATATTGATGTCTGCATTGAATCGTTAGCGTTGCATCTGGACAATAAGATGAAAGCTTAAAAAAAAGGGGGGGGGGGGGGAGAAAGGAATACGGAGATATTTTGGAGTCACATTCGGTCTGCTTTCCTCATACAAAGAAACAGAGAGCACAGACTGGGTAAAGCAGTCGCAGGCAGGAAAAATAGTGAGGGTGCTACCCAAAGGCTCCTGAGATTCGGAGCCCTGCGTACAAGCTGTATTTGTAAATAAGACAGAGAAAGGTTGTGAACCGGCAGCTTGGCTGTTTTGTCAAAGTACAATGTCAGAGAAACTCTTTCTAAGACAAATTGTAAATAGAAGTGTCACGATGATTGCATGATTGAGCTCTAGAAGTGTCTTGCAATTGTTGGCATTGTCAGAAGACTTTTGAAAGCTTAATTAAAGGCGGTGGCCTGTGCGGCTGTGAAATTTACTTCTCGGGGAGGGGGGGGGGATGTAAAAAACGTAGGGGATCGAAAAGTTGCTCCAGTTCTACTCACACGGGGATACAGAGAAGAGTCAATAGTTTCTCTGCTTTTGCAGTTGCCTTTTATAAATAACATTTTTTTGAAGAAGCAAACACGTGATGCCAATACCATCCTTTGTACGAGGTAAAGATTGTGTTAGTTTTCCTATTCCCTGCTGTTACAGACAGTTGATGTAAAAATGGCTCTTTATTGGCAACACAAATACAAGTTCGCTCGAAGCACAGAAGCAGGGTAGAAAGTTTTCCTCTGCCTCAGCGTGATCCTTCCAGGGGAGCATCAGAGTGCTGCGGCACCCTGAAGCTTTCTGGTTTTTTGTTTCCTGCAAATCAGATCTTCTGGTTTAGAGGATGAGAAATGTGTTTTGCATGCTTTCTGCTGTTGTATGGGACATTTAGTTGTGGAGCTCACCATGGGCAGAAGCATCGCTACATCCAAAATGCTTGTGGTTGGAGAGGCAGCCCGGCACGCGTTAAACTTCGTGTAGATCTGAAAAGGTGCACGTTAGCATCACGTGCCAAACGCTTTGAAAAGAATGCGCGTAATAAACATAAGGCTCTGTGCAGCAAGTCCCAACAATGAACGCCGGGTGATGGAAACTGAGGCAGGGAGTAAATTAAACACCTTCTAATTAGCCTGGTGGGAGAAATAAAGTCTTCCCTAAACATTCCCATAATTTGGTAATGCCTCTTTTAAAGAGGAGGAGGCCTATTAGCATCACCCCGTTTTGTATATGCAACCCTCAGCCCACGAGCTCTTTCTTATTTCATTCAAATAATAAAGACGATTAAAGAGGCTTGCAAGGCAGTGTCAGGCAACGGGAGTTCAGCCTCCAGTTGTTTGCCTGCTCGCATCCTCATTACGGAAATTTTTTGGACAGAATTCCCTTCAAGCTTTGGTCTGGTTTTATATCCAATAGTACCGGCTTTGCACGATAAAAGGCATTTAGCATCAAGCTGGACATGGCCTGGCATGTTGCCACTTGTTTTGTTGTTTTTTTGTGTGTGTTTCTTTTTTTTTTTTTTTTTTTAATGCTAAGCGCTGAGGATTTCTTGTTACCTTTCTGTTAGTTGTGATTTTGTTCAGGTCCTGGTTCTGCCAGCGACCTCACGAGTCCAAGGAGGTCATCTTCTTGGCCTGGCAGGTGTCTGAACGCAGCTTCTGTCCGGGAGGGCTGTTTTATGTGTCAGCTTCTGAGATGTTGCACAAGTTCATAAAGTATGCTGAGCTCTTATGTTTTAATACATGAAGACCTATATATATATATATATTCATACTGCTAGCATGGCCCGAAAATTAACCATTGGTTGGTCTTGTTTTGTTTTGTTTTTTTTTCCCCCTGGGGTAATTAATAAACATATTTTATCTCACTTTGTACGAACGCAGTAGCTCCAGCCTGCCTCCTGGTAACATCGGGCATAGCAGGTTTGGGCCCATGGTGGTTGGTGTCACTATGTGGAATGCTGTGATTTATTACGTACTTTTAAAAATAACAGGCCCATGAATGGACCCACAAACTGCCCGAGCAGTTGGGCTGATCTGTTTTTTTTGCTTCATATGAATTTCCATGAAACACAGTCTGCTCTTTAGGGCCTCCATCCGGGGCGCGCTTGGCCCTGCTGGATGCGGACCACGCGGCACCTGCGCGTTTAAACGCTTGCAGGAGCTGCACTGGTGCCTGCAGACCCCCGTGGACGGGCAGACCAAGCACTCGCATTATTCAAACCCTCCTGTGTTAATGCCAAACCCATTCTGAAGCCCATAAACATCCTCGTCGTCTTTCTAATCAGGTTTAGTATGCAACACATCCCATGCAGGGTTCAGCGAGTTTGTTTCCCAACCTTTATTGGCCAGCTGCACTCGCTGTGCATCTTTAAAATATTTCAGCTAGGTTTTTCACTCTTCTTCCGTGAGGGCTGGTAACTTGGTGGCTGCTCCCTGGCTCATTCTTCATTCGGAGGTGGCATTGCCTCGGGTTGGCAAGGGAAAGGTTTGCGGTGTGGGGCGTGGTGAGGTCAGCCCCGATCCCAGCAGGGAATTTGTGTTCTTCATTTGCCTTTACAATCGGAGCACAGCTACTGTACCTTGGAGCAGCTCTCAGGTGTGAGCTCAGATGGGCGCATGTAAATGTCCTGTCAGATGCAACGCAGGAATATTAATGTTTCCTCACCACCATGCTGTAATAAAGCTGTACACAGCCAGCTTAATATGCAGCTGGGCTGGGGAATTGTATAAAACTTCGATAGCCTAGTGTGAATGACAGCGGTGGAAAAAAATATTCAATATGCCACAGTTTGCATTCTTGTTTGCCTTTGATCTAAAGCGAAATGAAAACATCCGCTTCTTTCCCTCCTCATTCGTATAGGTGTTCTTCCTCTGCAAAATTGGCTCCCAAGTAAGGAAAGAAAACAAAGTATGGGGACATAGTGCAGATTTATTTGAAGCGTGTTAACACCAGCCTGCTGGGGATGTAATTTTTCCAAGTGTTAGCAAACCTTTTATTTTTTATACTTGGGGGGGGAGTATTTTGCTTTGCTTTTCATTCTTTTTTTTTGTATCTGGGTCTGGCTGAAACAAAGCAAATAAGAGCCACCACAAACGGGCTGGAGCCCCCTTTGCCCCTCCTCCGGCTGCAGGCACAGCCCAGGCTGTGCATCCTCTTCACAGAGGTTTCATTTGCATCTTCTGTGTTCCAGTCTTCAGCTCCATCCAAAGGTGCCTGTTTTTCAGCAGCTATGTTAGAGGATTTTTAATAATGTGCTCATTTAACTGAATCAACAGCTGTCAGGAGCGGTTGTAGTAAATCCACAAAATGCACAAAGAAAAATACATACGTTTCCTGAAACAAAACACTTGAAACAAAGTGGCTGCCAAAAAAAGCTGCTGAATTCTGGGTTTGCAGACAGTGCACCGAAGTGTTTCTTCTCTCTGCTCTCCCTGGAGACCTCTCCCCGCTTGCCTGCTGCAGTTCTGCTGGAACTTTTTACCTGAACAGGTTGCTGTTAAAAAAGCCCCACCACTTTCCCCTGTTTGATGGGTTATGGAGCTCAGCTCCAGCTTGGATTTCTGTGTTTCGCACTAAATAGCTAAACCACCAAGACGGGAGCAAGACGCAAAACCCAAATAACTGCATTACCATCAAGGAAATGAGGCTTAATATCCCTGTGAAATAGCTGTGGGGAGAAGCAGTGCTTCAACTCTGCCCTTCCAGGTAGGCGGTGGCGGGCTGGTGGTGAGGTCTGCAGCGGCTTCAGAGGGTGCTGAGTTTGCAGGCGGGGCGGGTGCGCTGGCCGAGGGAGACCTGGGAGCTTTGGTCAGTCAAACCCAAGGGTTTGCTGCATCCATCCTCCCCCTGCTTTGCCTAAGCGCTGAACAATTACACCTACAATTTGATCTTAGCTTCAGATAGAAAAACCGCTGCCTAAATAAACAATGGAATTACTGCTGAACAGCAGAGGCTTAAAGAAGAGCCCTGCCTTCGGTGGTGTGGTGGTGTTGGTGTTGTGGGTATTATTATTATTATTATTATTATTATTATTACTGCTATTACTACAACTATTACCGTTTTAAAATAAACACACATTACAGTTCCTCACTCCTTAGGAAGTAAGGAGTTTAATTTTTGCGTTCATTAATTAATTTAGCAGGCAGCAAAATACAAAATGCAAAAATAAAAATGTTCTCTACACCCCCCCCCCCCCACACCCCCCACACCCCCAATTCACAGCAATTAATTTGTCACCTGGTGTTACTTTGCTACAGCATCACAGCTATTTTTTTTTCCAAACATTGCACAAATCATCTGGGTTTTGTTGCATTTTAAGTACTGAGTTCATTCTTTCTGGAGCAAGAGAATAGATCAGCAGAACTGTCGTGCTTCAAGCCAGGGCATCATAAGCGCGTGGAGCATTTACTGCGGGAGGGTGGCTGGGGGCTTTTCCTCATGTTTTCTCTGGTATCGATGCCGATTTTCATATTTAGGAAATAGAAGGAAACGGTAGTTGGGGAGCCTTGTTCTCTTCGAGGAGGTAAAACACAGTGGGATGCATTTGGAAAAAAGAGTATTACCTGCCAAAAGATTATTTAGAGGCTGCATTATTTTGTAATAAACTATAAACTGTCCTGTGTTAAATTTGTGTAACGTTAGAAAAAAATCAATAAGGAAAAATTAAATTCTGATAAAGATACTCTTGGATCTTTGAAAACAACTGCTGTCCTTTTAACTAAAACATTTGAGGAGCTTCAAAGAGTATGTATTTCTTCTGATCTTAGAGCTGTGTGACTGGTAGCAGGGAAAAAAAAATCTTATTCTACATACAAGTGGAT